>NC_091083.1:66537500-67787500 GCF_032405125.1 Capricornis sumatraensis | reverse complement strand
CTCCAAAGAGGTGGGGAATTAGAATCATCTACACATTCCAGGAGAGGTTCTCCAGGAGCACCTTCTAAACGCACGGGTGGAGGACATTCTGTTTAAGAAGTTTGTGGTTAGGGCTTCAGTTCAGTTCAGTCGCTCAGTTGTGTCCAACTCTTTGCGACTCCATGGACTGCAGCACGCCAGGCTTCCGTGTCCATCACCAACTCCCGGAGCTTACTCAAGCTCATGTCCATTGAGTCGGTGATGCCATCCAACCATCTCATTCTCTGTCGTCCCCTTCTCCTTGCTCCTTCAGTCATTCCCAGCATCAGAGTCTTTTCCAATGAGTCAGTTCTTTGCATCAGGTGGCTAAAGTGTTGGAGTTTCAGCTTCAGCATCAGTCCTTCCAATGAATATTCAGGACTGATTTCCTTTAGGATGGACTGGTTGGATCTCCTTCCTGTCCAAGGGACTCTCAAGAGTCTTCTCTAACACCACAGTTCAAAAGCATCAGTTCTTCAATGCTCAGCTTTTTTTATGGTTCAACTCTCACATCCATCCATGACTACTGGAAAAACCATAGCTTTGACTAGACTGACCTTTGTTGGCAAAGTAATGTCTCTGCTTTTAAATATGCTGTCTAGGTTGGTCATAACTTTTCTTCCAGGGAGCAAGCACAGCTGGTAAAGAATCCACCTGTAATGTGGGAGACGCTGGTTCAATCCCTGGGTTGGGAAGATCCCCTGGAAAAGGGAAAGGGTACCCACTCCAGTATTCTGGCCTGGAGAATTCCAAGGGGTGGCAAAGAGTCAGACACGACTGAGCAGTTAGGGCTTAGGCATCCTTTTTTAAAATAAAGTCCCCTGGGTGAATTTTATAATGGTTGGGTCAGGCTGACCCACCTGTACCAACCATTCAACCTTCACGTCACTAGGAGTGGGACAGCCTGCAGCACACGAGCTTCCCAAATGTGATGCAACAGGGAGGACCAGTGCCTCCTGGGGAGCATTCTCTCCAGAAGAGTCAATCCTGCCAGGCTTGTTGATCTAATTATTGTGTGTACCTGCTAAGTCACTTCCGTCGTATCTGAATCTGTGTGACCCCATGGACTGTAGCCCACCAGGCTCCTCTGTCTATGGGACTCTCCAGGCAAGAATACTGGAGTGGGTTGCCCTGTCCTCCTTCAGGGGATCTTCCCAACCCAGGAATCGAAACCACCTCTGTTGTACTGGCAGGCAGGGTGTGTGTGTGTGTTTTTTTTTTTTTTAAGAAAACATCTAATTATTGATATTCAGGATAGACAGGGAAGAGAGATATGGTAAGAGTGCACCTAAGTCAGAGAAAGACAAGTATCATGATATTGCTTATATGTAGAATCTTCAAAAAATAGGTACAAATGAATGTATCTGCAAAACAGAAATAGTTACAGATGTAGAAAATAAACTTACAGTTACCAAGGGGTAAGAGTGGGGAGATTGGGATTGACATGTACACACTGCTATATATAAAATAGATAACTAATGAGGACCATATAGCAAAGGGAACTCTACTCAATTCTCTGTAATGGCCTATATGGGAAAAGAATCTAAAAAAAATGTGAATATACGTATAACTGGTTCACATTGCTGAAAACTTGGAACTAACACGGCAGTGTAAATCAACTATACTCCAATAAAAAAGAAACAATTATATATAAGAAAAGTGAACCCGAATCTAGTTAAGTCTAATGCCTATCCTTAGGACAAATGACCCAGTTTCTTCAACAGATACAGGGATGAGAAAAGTGAGGTGACTTGTAAATGGAAAGCACCTTGAGAGACGTGTCAACCATGAATGATGTGTGGATGGTGTTTGGATCCTGATGCAAGTGAACAACTGTAAAAGCCATTTTTAGGTGATTTGGGAAAATGAACAGATTGCGTATCGGATTTTAAGAAATCATTATTAATGTTGTTGGGTTTGATCATAATTTTGTGGTCGTGTTAAAAATAATCTGTTGTTAGAACTCAAGGGGTCCCCTGGTGGCTCAGATGGTAAGCAATGCAGGAGACCCAGGTTCTATCCCTGGGTCGAGAAGATCCCCTGGAGAAGGGAATGGCAACCCACTCCAGTATTCTTGCCTGGGAAATCCCATGGATGGAGCAGCCTGGCGGGCTATAGTCTGTGAGGTCACAGAGTTGGACACGATGGAGTGATTAACACTTTCACTTTTTTTTTGTTGTTGTTAACTTTTAGAACTTAGAGTATGAACTTATGGTTGCCAGTGGGGTAGGGTGGGAGAGAGGGATAGACTGAAAGTTTGGGATTGACATGTACATGGTGTTATATTTAAAACAGGTAATCAACAAGGACCTACTGTAGAAAGAAATGTCTTTTAGCAAGAAGAAAAAAAAAATCTGTTAGAGGTATGTATTGGGTTGACTAAAAAGTTCACATGGGTTTTTCCATAACATCTTACAGAAAAACATGAAATTTTTGGCCAGTCCAGTACTAGCGTATTTACAGATACGATGACATTGTATTTAAAATTTTCTTTAAAATATATATTTAAAAAAATCAAGGTAGGGGGAAGGTAGAGGAATCCGTACAGATGTAATGTTGATAATTGCCGGATTAGGCTGATTGGTGCCTGGGGGATCCTATTATCATTCTTCCTACTTTGTGAGCGTGACATTTTTCCTAATGGAAATTTAGAATAGAGAAGAAAGCCACCAAACAAAAAGTTCCCAGGAAGCTGCCCTCAGTGCCCTCACTGAGTTTACGCAGAAATTAAACGAGATAACACACAGGTGCTCAATCAATCTTGGTTCCCTTCGTCTCCTTCCAAAGGCTGTCCTTAGGCAACGGCTGCACTCTGGTTTCTAGCAGTCTATTACTGGGGTCATGAACTGCCTCTGGATAATTCATGCCTGGTTTTCCAGAGCAGAGTCCTGACTCCCATCCAAAGAAGACATGAGCTGTCTTGGAATTTCTATCTGAATTGTTGATCGTCGTTCACGATGGGGTGGGACCGACAAGAGGGTGTCAGGATGGTGGCCATCCACTCCTCCCCACACACACCCCCAGAAGTTCTCTGGATTTGGGGACTGGCCCAAGGTCTCCACCAGCAAGGAGCATTGTAGAAGTGTACACCCAGAGCTGGGAAGGGCAGGGCAGAGGAAGAGTGTCTTTAATCATTCATTTATCTCTCTCAGGGCCCTGACCGTTATCAGCTAGCAGTGCCTGGCACATAATCGGGGCTCAAAAATGTTAGTTCTCCTCTCTTCACACTTTATCAGCGAGCGCAGACCGCTAACTGGTTGACACTGATCCAAGAATAAGAACGAGATAAAGAATAGGTGTTTGGAAAGCCGGGAAACACATTGAGAACACAAGGGAAGGAATGCCTGGGCAGAGGAAATGGAGCTGGATGGGAAGGAGGGCCAAACAAGAGGGGAGGGGACAGGGAGGAATGAGCAGCTTCATAGCATCGGCCAGGCCATCCCCTGGATCATCCTCCGACAGCCAGGCTGAGTCCGGGTCCCTGATCTATGCAATGATAGGAAAAGCTTTCAAGGAGGTGGTCTGCAGCAGACACAGCCTCTGAGGAAATGGGCGTTTAAAGGCTGCTCTCAGCCTGAAGCATTGCCAAGGACAAAGAAATCACTAAGGATTCCCAAATTTAAGAATTGGAATCTCCAGGGAAAGGGCCTGGGAATCCACATTAATAATAAGAACCCCCAGTTGATTCTTATGATCAGGCAAGTTAGTGAAACTGCAGATTAAGACAGTGTTCCTTGAACGCCTACCTCAGAAGCCCTTGGGGAATTTATGAGATCACGTGCAAATTCTCACGTGCAAATTCCTGACCCCAGAACCAGAGAATCAGAATAGCAAGAGGTCAGGAATTAATAAAAAAAGTTTCTAGGTGATTCTGGTGTGCCCTACAGTGGGAGAGGCATGGAAACAGCAGGATGGCTAAGAGTATGTGCTCTGGAGTCGACACACCTGGTTTGAAGCCTTATTTCCCCATTCAGCAACTGTAGGCCCTTAGTAGGGACCTTACTAGGTTACTTACTGTTTCTGTACACCTCAGTTTACCTATCTGTAAAATGGGGATAATAATAATAACATATACGTATCATATAGTATGTGGAAAACATTTGACTAGACCTTAGAATATTAACATCCTGATTCTAACCCATTATAATCTAAAATAGAATCAAATCAAATCCTCTGTCCCTCTTCCCTCTAGATCCCTACTGATTTTCTTGGTACTTCTGCTACAGCCTTCAGTATAGTCTGCCTGGTGACAGGGTGACTTCTGTACACATCTGTCTTTCCCACTCGACTCTGGACTTCTAGAGGGCAGAGACTGTGTCTTTTTAATATTTTCATTATTTACATTTTTAAAAACTTGTATTTATTTATTTAATTGGCCATGCCATGTGGCATGTGGGATCCCGGTTCCCCGACCAGGGATCAAACCTGTACCCCTGTTAACCACTAGACTGCCAGGGAAGTCTCCTTGGCAGTGTCTTTTTTAAATGTTCAAAAACATGCGCCATGTTCTATTAGAGTCAGAAGAGGTCACCTACTCCAGCCTCTCATCTGATAGATGAGGAGACAGGGTGAACGGTTCGCTCAGGCCACATGGCCAGGTGGTTGAGCTTTAGTTGAGCCCCTGCAATGCCACCTACTAGCTATGCCATATGAGCCTCAAATTCATCTTTAAAACGGGCATAATGATGTACACTTGCCTACTTACCAAGCAAGTGACTTACAAGTAAATACTGATGAGGAACTCTGGCAACCTGAGGAGTCTCGTTATTACTCCTACACAGAAGATGCGGGAGTAATTACAGGGCCTGTTATTCACCTGTGAGGTCGACGTAAGGGTGACTCAGTCATGTCTTCCCACAGCGTGGCCTTTGAAGCCTTCATCAGTCAGGCCAGAGCCTACCACTTTCAGCTTTAATCCCCATTTAACCTTTTCCTCCAGCCTCTGATCCATTCCTTCACCTTCTTAGTCATGGCCTAAACTTCCTCCTGACTCCATTCAATTAGACCGTGAACCAAGTGATCTGACTCGTCTCCCTGCTCCAATGGATCAAGTGTTGACCACAGTTCCCACCCTCTTAGGTTCTCAGCTGTTTGACAAGAATCTCTGGAAACCAGGAAACTCAACTATGGAATCCTCCAAGCTCCTCCTTAGGGCTTCTTTTCCTGACAGCCAAGCAATCCCCTGTCCCCTCATGGCCTTACCATCATGGTTGGCATTTCCTAACGTCCACGGCTCGTCTGAGTCAAAGTGAGTGTCTCCACCAATTCCTGGACCAGGGAAATAGGCATGAGCCAGGAATCCCCCTTCTCCATCAAATGGGGAGCTGTCGCCATGGAAACCAGAGGCAAAGAAGATCATGATGTCCGCCTCCTTCCGGTCACTTTTGATCTCGTGGTATGGCACCTCTTCAAAGGTCAGCGGGGTCACCTTCTGCCACACATCAAAAGCCTGGCGAATAGCTTTCCGAGTGTCTAGCTCACCCACCTTTGGGGTGTAGTTGTGAATGCTGGTGAGAGAGGGGAGAAACCACAGGGAGGAACAGACAGGGAATTAGAGACTAGCAGAGCTAAAAGGAACATGAGAAGCTGTGTGGGCCTAGAATTCTGCTGAGGTAGCCCAGGGATTGAGGAAGAGGCCGGGTAGACAAGGCTCTGGGTCCTCACCCTACCTTCTACTCAGTGTTTTTGTATTTGATCTCTGAAAAAGGTAATGTTGAATTTGTAGAAAAAAATCAAGTTGGTGCATGGCGTTTCCTAATTTTTAAGTTTTTCTCCTAATACATAAAATATGTACATTTATAAATGTTATAAAAACTCTTACACTGTAGAGAGTTTAGGGGAACATCCCTTGCTTTGAAAGGGGCTGAGGGAAGGAGAGGGTGGGGCAAATTGAGAGAATAGCATTGATGTACATACACTGCCGTAGCTGAAGCCTCTATATAGCAGCGGCAGCTCAGTTCGGGGCTCTGTGTTGACCTAGAGGGGTGTGATGAGGGAGGCTCAAGAGGGAGGGGATATGTGTGTGTGCTCAAGTTGTTTCAGCTGTGTCCGACTGTTTGTGACCCTATGGTCTGTAGTCTGCCAGGCTCCTCTGTCCATGGGATTCTCCAAGCAAGAATACTGGAGCGGATTGCCATGCTTTCTTCTTGACCCGGGGATTGAAACTGTTTCTGTCTATGTCTCCTGCATTGCAGGCGATTCTTTACCCAGTGAGCCACCTGGGAAGCCCAGATATGTATACATATAGCTGATTCATGTTGTTGTACAGCAGAAACTAACACAACATTGTAAAGCAATTATACTGCAGTTAAAAATAATTTTTAAGTCTTTGGCCCCAACTACTACTATTTGTCTACCTAGAAGCTAGTACAGGGTGGCATCTGATTGAATCAGTTATGTAAGATTACTGTATCCATATTGCATGGTTCTCCGTGATGGAGCATCACCACTTCTGGCTGCGCTGTCCTGTGAACACCTGGGGCAAGGACTATTCACTCATTCTACAGATAAGGAAACTGAAGTCCAGAGAGGTTGCAGGATATGTTAAGGTCAGAGTTCAGCTAGGAGGCAGTTCTTTCTCTTAATCTACTCTACTTCTTCTGGAGGACTCTAAGAGGTTTCTAACCCAGATTCTTCTTAAGTTTCCTTCTCTTGTCAGATTTCTGAAAAGATTCTGTTCTGGCCTCTACAGCTTGTGAACAGGAGAGCCCTTAGGAAGTTAGTAAGTGGTAGTCACTCAGTCATGTCTGACTCTTGCGATGCTATGGACTGTAGCCCACCAGGCTCCTCTGTCCATGGAATTCTCCAGGAAAGGGTACTGGAGTGGGTAGCCATCCCCTTCTCCAGGGGATCCTCCTGACCCCAGGATCGAACCTGGGTCTCCTGCAGTGCCGGCAGTTCTTTACTCTCTGAGCCACTAGAGAAGCCCCAGGAGAGCCCTTAGCTCAACTCGGAAGATCTCTGTCTTAGAGCCTACTCCTGAACCAGGGGATCCACCTGAGATGGAATCAGAGACTTGAGAGGTGCCAACCAGGGCCCAGCCAAGCCTGCACTATGCCTGGCCCTGGATCCACCCTATCTGAATCCAGATGTCTGCATCTCCTGTGATGGGTTCCAGCATCCCTGCCTGTGGTCACTGGTCTGACTTGGAGCCTGCTCCTGCTTTGCCCGTGGTTTCCCCAGAGAGTCAAGGGAGAACACTGTTGCAGTTCAGCCCCCAGTTCTTTATAGTCCTTAAGAAACAACTGGAACTCTGTGCTGGGAATCTCAGCTGAAGTCCATCAATCAGGCCAAGTGGGGAAGGGATCCAGATGAGAGGGAGTGGGGTTTGGCAAGCGGTGGTAGGGAGGATGAGTTCAGCCATGGTTCTTTAGCCCAGGTGAAAGTTATCAGACAAGTCATACCCCACTTTCCGTAACTGAAAATGCTAGGAATCTAAACAGAACATAATTCATGAGCCTCTAAAGGACCAAACAAACCTGAAGTTGGAGACCCAGCAATCACTGGATGCTACAAGAAGGACAAAGTCATAGGCTCTCGGAGCCATGCCCTGATCACAGACCCACCTACAGTGTGAACTTCAGAAACTCAGGCCGGGAAATGACTGCGTGAGGGTGGAGCCGAAGCCAGGGAGGAGGAGGGGGAGGCGAGGCACCTGTAGGTGATGTGTTTCTGCCTCCACTTCTGTCCCGTCAGGGCATAGCGCTTGTGTCTCCGCCTTTGGCTCAAGTGCGGGTGATCTGGAACACCACACCGGGGTTTCTTCATCCACCTGGGCAGAAAGAGGGCACACATCCACATAGACACTGTGGTCACTGGACACTCTAGGAAGGCACTGCAGCGTCCCTGGTCCCAAACTGAATGGCAGCGTGCACATTCAACCGAAACTCTGGGCCCCTGGCTCTGATGGGGTCCCCAACAGGAACACCATCGATCGTTCGTCTGTTCATTCATTCCTAACTGAATACGAAGAAGCACTGCTGTGTGATAGACTCGGAGTCAGAAGACAGGGGCTTGCTAGTTCCAACTCTGCCACTAATCGCACGAGTCCAGGCCAGTGACTGAATCAATGGGAGCCTCAGTCTCCTCACTGGCAATGCGAGAATTACAGTTCTCCCTGGTCTTAGCTTGTGCGGAGCCTTCAAGGAGGGAGTGCCTGTGGACATGCTCTGTGTGTGAAATCAGATCACATCACTCTTTGCTTTAAAACTCCCAATCACCTGGAATAAAATCCAAATTCCTCACCTTGGGACTTCCCAGGAGGTCCAGTGGTTAAGACTCCACGCTCCCAGGTTTGGTTCCTGGTCTGGGAACTAGATCCCATATACTACAAAAGTTCACATGTAGCAAGTAAAGATCCTGCATGCCGCAGTGGAGATTAAAGATCCCGAATGCCGCAACTAAGACTCAGAGCAGTCAAGTAATTACATATTTTAAAACAATCAAAACAAACTCCTCGCCTTGGCCCACGGCCCCTACATGATCTGTGATCACCGCCTCTACCAGGCACCTGTATCCCCTTCCTCGCATCCACCTGCTCCAGCTCCAGTGGCCTCCCTGCTCTGCCCTTGAACATCCTAAGGTCATTCCAGTTCAGGGTGTTTGCATTTGCTGTGTCCTCTGCTTGCCATGCTCTTCCCATAAAGTAAGGGAAGGTTTGTTCCCTTACTTTATGAAGGTCTCCACTCAAACGTCACCCCTTCCAAGAGGACTTCCTTGCCACCTTATCTAAAATAATAGCCTCCCCCCACTATCCCACCTCTAACTGTTTATTCTGCTTGATTTTGCTTCATGGCCTTTATCACTGCCTGAAATGACATCTTATATTAGCTTGTTGTTTATCCTTTGTCTCTCTTACCTGATTCTAAGGTCCATGAGGGCGGGAACCTTGCCTGTATTCCCAGTGCCATCACAGTGCCTGACTTAGGAGGTGTTCAAGGGTGATGGCTGAATGAATGAATGAGAACTAGCCCAAGGCAAAAAAGCACAGCTTGGAAAACAGTAAATTTTATATCACTCCAGATATTCAAAAAGTGGCTGAACAACCTTAGAGCTTAGAGTGTAGTTATCCACAGCACTTAACTATGTTGTACTGTGATTTGAAATCTATTAGTTTATTGCCTCAAATAAATAGTAAGTTTTCTGAGGACAGGAATGAGTCATATTCATCATCCTGTCCTTAGAAGCTAGCTTTGTGCTAGGAGCTAAGTAAATCCTGATGACAATTTGTTATCAGTTAAGTTGCACTGGGGAACAGTGAGCCTGGGACTTCTTTGGCGATGTGAACTAGGGGCCCGGGTAGGAGATTTAAAAGATCATGGCTGATTGGAAGGGTCACCCTTGCATCTCATGTCCCTTTGTCGTCCTAATGACCAGCTCATTGAACTAGAGATTGAGATCGCTGCGGGGGAAAAGTGTCTGACCTCATTTCCAGTGGTTGAAAGCAGTTGCCTTTGGCAATAGAGAGGAAAGGAGACAGAGACTATTTTAACCAAATATTAAAAGCCCCTTGAGGGGCTTAACCAGGTCCCACTCATTTTGTCTCTACCTCACCTAGAATGCCCACATTCAGAAATTAATAATAAAAGACTAAATAGTGACAGTAACAGGCATTGATATAAATGTGTATAATTTTCAGTGTTCATTCTCCTTTTTAAAAAAATTAATTTGAGGGGCTCCCTGGTGGTCCAGTGGCTAAGTCTCTGGGCTCCCAAGGCAGGTGGCCTGGTTTTGTTCCCTGGTTAGGGAACTAGATCCCACATGCTGCAACTGAGAATCTCCCCATACCCCAACTAAAGATCCTTCATGTTGCAACCAAGGCCCTCGCAACCAAATAAATATATGTTAAAATAAAATAAAAAAAAACAAATTTGGTTCTCAAAGCAACCCTGTGAAGTAATCAGAAATGACTGACCCCGATTTTACAGACCAGGGAAGAGACAGAGATAACGCCAGTAACTTGCAAAACACAGCAGAGGGGGAGGCAGGGCTGGGACTCTGTTGAATGAATAAATGAACTATCAGCTAATGTACCCGAACAAACAAAAGTCGGGGTTTTTCTTTTCTTTTCCCCTCTGCTTAGCACTAGGTTGGGTTAGAGGAGCTATGTTTGTTGAACGAATGAAGGAGTGAATAATGTGTGACATTTCCCAAGGCAGACACTCAAAAATAATCCTCTGAGGGGCTGATCTAGCTTCCTTTCACTGACAGTCCCTGGGAAGAGACCCAGGAAGCACCTTTGCTACAGCAAGGTGGAGCTAGACCTGGACGAGCCCCGGGGTGGGGCAGGGAGGCAGCGACACGCAGGGTCACAGAGCTGGAGCTGAAACAGTGTCCAAGTTCTCCCTGCAAACACGCTCCCCACTCAGGTCTGGGATTAAGTGTGAGCACCTTCTTCCTTCCCGTGTCTCCAAACAGCACCCCCAACCCCGCCCTCCTTCCTACAAAGAGGGGGCGCAGAGCAGAGCGGCAAGTGGGAAACGCCAGCCCCCTCCCTCCGCCTCCTCCTCTTGCTGCCACCTGCCACTCCCTGAACCCGGTCCAGCGGGCCTGGGGCTTCTGGAACAGAGCGAAACCCAGGGCCAGGTGGTGCCTCAGCAGAGCCACCAGTGCCGCAGCCACAGGAGGCGCTGCCATGAGGCCTGCGCAAAGGCCTCAAAATAACCTCGGCTTGGAAAGGCCGCAGGCCCACGGCGTCCACTTACTCACAGCATCCCAGGAGCCGTCAAGCGTATTGTCTCAGGGGTTTACAACCTCACAGTCAGAGGATCTGAGGCACAGGAAATGCTCATATGGGACTATGGGATCATAAAACCCCAGACTCACCAAATTTTATTTGAAAGCTTGAGGCTTAGAATAATGGAATCTAGAATCTGAGAGTCAAAATCCAACATTTCCCCTCCATCCTCTCCCCTCTCTCCCCCAACCCCTTCAGTAAATGAGCAAGCTGAGACCTAGAGAGATGATTACCTCAAAGAGTGACTCAGCCAAGGGGTGGATTGATCCTGGATCCACCGCTGGCTGGATTTCCTGTTCTCTGCCAGCCGCCTACTTGCCTGCACCCTCCCCAAGCCCTGCTCTCTCCTTCCACCTGAGTTCGGGTACCCCCCACCGCCCTCCCCCGACCCCCCACCCCTACCCCGCCTCCCTCGTGAGGAAACTCTTTCCAAGCTCTTGACCGTGGCTTCCTGGCAGTAATGGCTTTTCTTTTCCTTTTTATGTCTTTTTAAAAAATATCTTTTTATTTTGTACTGGGGTACAGCCGATTAGGAATGTTGTGGTAGTTTCAGGTGAACAGCGAAGGGACTCAGCCGTACATACACACGTATCCATTCTCCCCCTCAAACTCCCCTCCCATCCAGGCTGCCACATTTACACTGAGCAGATTTCCCTCGGCTATGTAGTAGGTCCTCGTTAGTTATCCGTTTTAAACACAGCAGTGTAAACATGTCAGTAACGGCTTTTCTTAAATAACTTTAATAACTTTCACGGCTATTCCTTAGAGACAAAAAAACTCAACTCTCTCCCATCTTAAATAAAAATTCATCCCTCTCTAGCCACATCTATTCCTCCTTTCCTTCACTTTCAGCATTTTTTTTGTTTGAGGGGGTGGGCAGGCTTATGGGATCTCAGTTTCCCGACCAGGGATTGAACCCAGGCCATGGCAGTGAAAGCCTGGAATCCTAACCACTGGATCAACAAGAAACTCCCATTGCTCAGCTTCTTGAAAGTTGCCCCTATGTTTGCCATTGCCACTCCTCACCTCTCCTCTCCGTATCACAATCTGACTTTGCTGCCATCATGCCACGGAGGTTTCAACGCCCTCTCTGTCACTAAACTCAGCAGACACCTTTCAGCCTCCTGTTTGACCACCGCGGCAGCTGACCCTGCTGACCATCCCCCCTGCCCCCCACAATGACTATGGCATCCCTGCCGGGCTTCGTCCCCTTCTCAAGTGGCTCCTTCTCCTGGGGGCTCCACCCTCGTCACTCTTCTCTCGCTCGTCACTCTTCTCTCCCTCCTCTTTATCTTCTGCCTGAGTATAAAACCATCTGTGTGGTTTGGCCTACTTGTCATTGCCTCCTAAGTATCTCCCTGAGATTCGGTGTTTCCTTCTGCGTTCTAGACCAGCAGAGCTAGCTGATGATGTTTTTCACTAAATGGGGAGCACAGGGATCAAAGGACCAAGCCCACTGCCCAGCACATGCAGACATTCAGCAAATGTTAATAAATGGGAAAAGTGGAACAAGACTTGCCATCATTACTCTAGAATTTCCTGTATCTAGTGAGATGCCTACATCTCAGGGATGCCAGAAGGGTGACTCACAGACCCACAAGTTATTAGAATCAGAGGAGATTTAAGGCCACCTATAACCAAACCCTTTACTGTGCGGATAAGGAAACTGAGGCCCAGAAAGGTCAAGAGTCTTGTCCAAGGTCACACAGCCAGTTTGCGGCAGAACACACCCCCAGCTCACGTATGAGAGGGCACCTTGGGCTACTCCCTCCCAGCTGACACTCAGGAGTGGAAGATGGGAAGGTAGAACGGGTAGGCTATACAGATGAGGCCACGACAAGTGTGAACCCAAATGTAACTCTGGAAAGTTCAAAGGCACAATGTCCTGTGCAAATCTTACTCGATTGTTGTCTGATCCAACACACCG
This sequence comes from Capricornis sumatraensis, assembly GCF_032405125.1. Lineage (NCBI taxonomy): Eukaryota > Metazoa > Chordata > Mammalia > Artiodactyla > Bovidae > Capricornis > Capricornis sumatraensis. The sequence continues at coordinate 67,774,820 of NC_091083.1, read as the reverse complement.
GTGACAGGGATCCCGTAAAACTGCTGCATTGTGGCGACTGCTGACTGTAAGGCCTTCCCTGAGTGTAACGCAGATGACCGTGAGTCATAGGGCAGCAGATAGCCATAGGACTTTAACCAGTTCTGAAAGACATGCAAAAGAAAAGAACGCATCATTCGGGGAAGGCTCATTTGCCCTTGAAACTAGGGACCATTTTACCCAAGGGACTGAAGGACTCATGTTCTGATTTCTGTCTCCTTCACTCCCTCCTGCAGACACTGTCAAGTGAGGCTCCAAAAAGAACAGCTCTTGTTGGCTTACTCTTCTGCTATCAAGCTTCCACTGAATCTCTATTGGCTATGGAATAAAGACTAAAATGCCTCGAGCCTTTCCAGCACCCCGTCTCTTCCCCATGTACTCAGTGGTTTCCACTGGCGCATGACTAGACATGCAAGAGGACCAGAGCAGTCCCTTCTCTGAAGCAGAGTGACTTGATGAACACTGTGCCCCCCAGACACCCGCTGTATCTAGAGACAGAGTCTGCCGTAGGAACCTTGTGTAGAATTATCTGTAGATAATAGATTATCTGTAAATAGTGAGATTATCTAAATCTTCATTGCTAATCCCTCCAAAGAAGTAAGCTATAATTAATAAATAGAAACAAACCAGTGTATTAATTTAAATATAACTACATAAATATGAGCATAGAAAAAAGTCTAGAAGGGCACACATAAAAAAATAATAATATAGCTATGTAAGAGAATTCTTTGCTTTTAGGAAATATACACTGAACTGTTTCAGCTTACATAAGGATGCAATGCGTGAAGTCAGCAACATTTTCTTTAACAGATTCAGGGAAAAAATTAGAGAAAGAGAGAGGGAGGAGAGAGAGGGAGGAGAGAGAGGGAAAAAAAATGTGGTAGAATGTTAAGAGATGAATCTGGGTGAAAGGTGTTTAGGAATTCTTTGTCCCATTCTTGAAAACTTTTTTGAAAGCCTGAAATAATGTCAAAAAAATTTTTTTAATAAAAAAGGAATGAATGTGATTAGCCTTTGTTATAATATCATGGAGGACTTCTTTTTTCTGTGCTTATCTAAGTGTTAGGCATGGAGTAATTAAGAAAAAAAGGAGATAAACTTTAAAAGGGCAAGAGAATCTGAAAGTAGCTTGGATGAAGAAATTCAGACAATGAATCTGAAGGTCGGAAAAGTAAAGAGTATTTTCATTGACCAGCTAGAAATCAGAAGCCCAGGAAACATCTGTGGCATTAACTGGAAAATGAAGAAAACATCCATGTGTCTATGGAACCCACAAGCATGTCCTGTAGAGAGTAGACGTACACGCTGGTCTCTAAGTCACATGGAAACTGCCGCCCATCCTCAGAAGATTATCTTGAACACCGAGTGAGCAAATGAAGAAAAAAGACCTTAGGAAACTGTATTAATGCTCTTCCCATCTACAGTTTTGTTTCTTTAAAAAAAATATTATTTACTTATTTGGCTGCACCAGTTCTTAGCCGTGGCACACAGGATCTCCCATCTTCATTGTGGCATGTGGAATCTTTCTTTTTGTTTTAGTTGCTGCATGTGAACTCTAAGTTGCAACATGTGGGATCTATTCTTCCATCAGGAATTGAACCTGGGTCCCCTGCATTCCCCACTGCATTGGGAGTGCTGAGTCTTAGCCACTGCACCACCAGGGAAGTCTTCATAATTTTGTTTCTTTGTTTCTATACGAACATCTTATTGTGGCTGTGTCTGTTATGACAAGTCAAATCAAACCATTTTGGGAAGGAGGCAGACCAGAAACTATAAATAAGTGATTATTTATTTCACCAAGGAGGCTGTCACATCTTTACTGCCTTGTGATGAAATCCGTCTGACTGATTAAGAACAAAATAGTCAGAATAATAAAGTCTTAAAACATCCCCAAGAGAGCAACAACCTTACTCTTTCATCAGAAATCTGCAACCTGCTTTTCATTCTAAATTTTGGCACAGGGTTTCGATACTTCTTGTGCTTCCCCCAGTCTGAATCTCTGTCATGCCTCTGTATGTTTTCCCCCTGTATGCCTGGCATACTTCTTAGTTTGGCAAAAATCTTTCATTATTTTAAGGTTAAGCCTATAAATTACTCCCTCTGGAAGACTTACCTCACTCCCTAGCCAGGTACTTTCCTCCTCTTTGTGTTCCCTAAATCCCCTGTTATAGACAGTATAGTTCTTATAATATTGCTGCTGCTAGGTTACTTCAGTTTTGTCCAACTCTGTGTGACCCCATGGACTGTCCATGGAATTCTCCAGGCCAGAATACTGGAGTGGGTATCCATTCCCTTCTCCAGGGGATCTTCTCAATCCAGGGATCAAACCCAGGTCTCCTACATTGCAGGCAGACTCTTTACCAGCCACAAGGGAAGCCCAAGAATACTGGAGTGGGTAGCCTATCCCTTCTCTAGGGGATCTTCCCAACCCAGGAATTGAACTGGGGTTTCCTGCACTGCAGGCAGATTCTTTACCAACTGAGAGGGAAGCCCTCTTGTAACATTGGGCTCCAATCATTACTGTATTTATCAGACTCTAAACTCCTCCAGGGAAGGGTCCATGTTTTACTCATCTCTATATCTGGTGCCCAGGGATCCCCTGACACAGTAGTTGATCATTGTGTCCATTCAATGAACATTATTGGGCATGGGCTACCTAGTAGGCACTGTGCATGGCTCTGGGAATGCAAAGATGAATAAGAAGCTCAACGACCAACAAATAAACCCATCATGAAAATGCAGCACTAAAAATCAGATGTGTAGAGAGTTCCATAGAAGAACAAAGTAGGGGGCATGTTGTCCACACGGAGGGGTGGGGATGGGGAGCAAGGGGAACTCAGGAGAGGCTTCCAGGTGGTGGCGGTATCTCAATCTTTTTAAAATTAACTAATTTTTGGCTGTGCTGGGACTTTGTTGCTGTGCATGGGCTTTCTCTGGCTGCAGCGAGCTGGAGCTACTCTCTAGTTGTGGCGTGAGGGCTTATTGCAGTGGCTTCTCTTGTTGCAGAGCATGGGCGCTAGAGCACGTGGGCCTCAGTAGTTGTGACACATGAACTTAGTCACTCCAAGGCATGTGGAATCTTCCTGGACCAGGGATTGAACCTATGTCCCCTACATTGACAGGTGAATTCTTAACCACTGGACCACCAGGGAACTCCTGAGCTAGGTCTTGAAGGATATGTGCAATTATATGGAAGTGCTAGAGAGCATGGCACATTCTGAGCAGTATTTAAAATGGTGGGAACTTGGGGAAAAGGAGTATGGTGATGAGTGGAGAGGATTGGAAAGGAGGGGAGTGGAGAGAGATGATACACTATTAATTATCTGTTCACAAAGTGGACAAATCACAGAGAATCACTTGTGACTTGACTGTGGTCTCGGATTAGCCAAAAAGCTCAAAACATCTGGAAATGGGCATGACAGGGCAATTGACAAGTTACCTGTCCATTCATTAAGCTCCAATTCCTATTCCCAGGTAAGTTACATCATCAAAGTATTAAATCCCTGTACTCTATTCCTCAGCCCCTTCCAGCCAGAATGCCACATTATGTTCTTTACAGAAACTTCACTGAAGAATTGTTGGATTGAATAAACAGGGCACTATCATGGGAAAGAGGCACAAAATTTTGAGGTTGAATCCCAGTTCATCACTTGCCAGCTGGGTGACTTTGGGCAAATTGAGCATCAGTTTCCTTATTGTGGGCTTCCCTGATGACTCAGATGGTAAAGAATCTGCCTGCAATGCAGGAGACCTGGGTTCGATCCCTGAGTCAGAAAGATCCCCTGGAGAAGGGCATGGGTACCCACACCAGCCTTCTTTCCTGGAAAATTCCTGGAGGAGCCTGGAGGGCTACAGTCCATGGGGTCACAAAGAGTTGGACACAAGTGAGCAACGAACACTTTCCTTATCTGTAAATTGTAAACAATGACCCTCCTCTACAAGATTGCTGTTAAGCCAAAATGATTGAATATACCTGACATAATCACTCAAAAGTGACTTGTTTATTATCCCCTTGGACGGTGTTTCTGTTACCTTTCATAAAATCAAGGTGGAAAAGACAGTCTTTGACTCCCTCTCTGCCTTTTGAAATCTGGTTATCCTGCCCTCCCCCTGGACCGAGAGCCATTGAGGGTGGTATGGGGGGCAGCGTGTCCACTGGCTCTCAGTGAGCTGTGGGGCTGACCACCTCTCACACAGCACTGAGAACAGTGTGTGCAGAGAAATGACAGCTGACTGGAATCGTTCTCTTTGCCCTGTCACTCAGCTTTACTGAGACCAAACACAATCCCTCTCTATCAAGCTTTACCTTGAGGAATATGGCGTCTCTACAGGAGACTCTGTGTGCTTTCTGGTTTCAGCAAATGCATATTAGGTAACCCAGTGGTTCTCCTTTTGGGCCTTTCTGCTGGGAATCTTTTGGTCAAATTTATCACGTTTAAGTGTGGAACACGGTGATGCTTGCAATTAGCTGTTACTTTTTTCATTTTTCTGACCACTAAGTTGTGTTTCATCCTTAAAAATCTTACTTAAAAAGATTATTTCACTCTGTAAACTGCCTCAAACCCTTCCCAAAAGAGGTGTGGTACCAGTCTAAAATCCAATTCCTTCTTATTTGTGGACTCCATTAGTTAATTCTCTTAAAATCCAGTTAGGATGAATTACAGTATCTGGGAAATAGCTAGAGAACTGTTTTAAAAAAAAAAAAAACACTAAGGGGAAGGTTTTTTTCAAAAAACATTATTTATTTTTGGCTGTGTTGGGTCTTAGTTGTGACACTCAAGATCTTCCTTGGAGAATGTGGGCTCTGTAGTTTCCCACACGCAGACTTAGTTGCCTCACAACATGTGGGATCTTAGTTCTCTGATCGGGATTCAACCTGTGTCCCATGCATTGGAGGGAGGATTCTTAACCATGCTGGATCACTGGGGAAGTCCCGGCTGGGAAACTTTGGACAGATGCTTCCAACAAACTGGTCAACAGGGTATATTTTTTAGCATCTGCCTTCAAGCTAGTATGGAATTTGACAATTTTCTCCCCTCCTGTCCTCATTACTATGATATTGTAGGAGACAGGGAACAGAGAATTTTTGGCATAAACTCTCTTCTAAAATTTGGGGGGACTGAAAGGAGCTCCTAACTGGTAAAGGGCAACCAGGTTTACCCAGCTCCTTTTTTGGATATTCAAGCAAAGTGTTAGTGTTAGTCTCTCAGCTGTGTCTGACTCTTTGCGATGCCATGGACTATAGCCCGCTAGGCTCCTCTATTCCTGGGATTCTCCAGGCAAGAATACTGGAATGGGTAGCCATTCCCTTCTCCAGGGGATCTTGCAGACTCAGGGATTGAACCCAGGTCTCCCGCATTGCAGGCAGATTCTTTACCATCTGAACCACCAGGGAATTCAAGCAAGGAGCATCTCAAAGCCAACCAGGAGCTTTTATGAAGGTCACAGAGTCTAGCTCAGCAGGGTCAGGAGTTAGGATCTAAGTTCTCAGACCTTGGCCAACGTCTAGGTCATGGACAAATGCTGGAATGGATCTGCCTTCACTGGGTTCTGCTTCCTTCCCAGGTTCACTGGGGACAATTCTTAGGCTCAGGGGCAGACCCCTAAGAGCAGAAATGGGAGCAGAAGGGGCTGGCCAAATGACAGCTCTAAGTCAGGGTCATTGAGACTGGACCTGGTGTGCCGGGGGCGGGGGGAGGGGGGGGAGGGGAGTGTGTGTATTACAAGGTGGGAGGCTGAAGACTATGCATTAGGGACCAGACAACTTCCGCTGTTTAACCCTGTCTCTACTATTCACCTGCTCTGTGACACAGACAGTCCTCTGACTTCTCTGAGCAGAAGTTCCTAATGTTGAAGCAAGTCTTCTACACTGCAGTCATCCCCAATCCAGAACACTCTCTCCCCATTCACACTTCCAGGCTATTCCTGCTGCCAACAGAACCCATTCTCTTTAGGCATGCTAGCAAACGCATCCTTCAAAGTCCAGCTGAAATGTCACCTTCTTTGGAAAACCTTCCTAGATTCTCCCTGGCAGAGATAGTGGGCAACCCCCTTCCCTCCTGCAGTGCTTAATTCTCTGCTGCTCTAAACACAACTTCCACAGTGTATCACACCTGTTGATATGTTTTCCTCACTAGATTGGTTCCCAAGGAGCAGAGACTGTGGTATTTATTTTTATATCTACTACAGTACTTAGCACAGTGCCTGACATAATAATTAATCAGAATGAGTGAATGAATGAACGAATTAACAGTTGGTCCAGGAGGTACTGTCTGTGTACTCACGAAGGGATTTCATCTAGGGAGGTTTAATGAGTAATACACACGAAAGCACTAAGCACAATCCATGGTATCGATTCTGCTCTGAAAAAACTATTTGCTGAAATTCCTTCTTTCGTGGTTTGACTTTGCTTGATGAGGCAACAGGCTCCATGGTCCCAATCAAAAAAAGATAAAATTCGCTAAAGGAAAGAAGCCCCATTCAGTGTTAAACAGAATGACCTAACTTTCATCTTTTTACACCTGGATCCATTAATCTACCACCAGCCACGTCAGAATTCTAAACTTTACAGCTCAGTTAACTAACTCTAAGACGACGTCTGTCACCCTTTAAGTGCTGAAAGAGGTGTCAACCCACAGGAAAGTGAGAAAGATCTCAGAGTGCGAGCAGAGACCAAAATAGCTGGGCTGAGCCGGAGATGCAGTGATCACAGGCAACACCGCGTGATTGGTCCGCTGGCCAGAAGGCGGGAGTTTGGTTCCGGCGAAGCCTAAGCTGAGAAGCGGAAGCTGAGACGTCGAGCGGCAGTGGCAGGCAAAGGAGAGAGTGGAGAATAACAAGGAGAAAAAAAAAGTGGCCTGGAGTGGGAAGGGAGCGGCAGACAGCAGAGGCGGTGGTGAGATCAGAAGTGTCAAAGGAGGCGGCCAGAAGCAGATCAACTGGTGTGCTGCCGTTTGCTCTTGGCAAACAGAGACGGCCATTGGGGAGGAGAGAGACGGATGGGCCAAGACAGGATGGCCCCTGGGGGTGTTCAGGAGCCTCACACCTGGTTGGGCAAACCAGACTGTACAGGCCTGGAGCCGGGGAATGATTAAGATCCGGTGTTTGGTCAGGAACACAGAGGGTGAGAAGGTAATATCAAAAAGGTCAGAGGCAAAGTCTACAAAGAAGGGACAGGCAGGAAGGTATTAAAATTGGAAGCATGGACAGGAATGAGAAACAATCAAAGATCCTGATCAAAGAGCTGGGGCAGCTGAGGTCATAACCTAGGGTGAGATGAAAGGAACAGGAAGGAGGGATTGACCTCAACATGGACGGGAGGTCCAAGTCCAGTTCTAGAGGCTGTAGATGCAGTGAGTGCATGCTAAGTTCCTTTTGTGTCCGACTCTTTTCCATGGGATTCTCCAGGCAAGAATACTGGAGTGGCCCTGGAGAAGGAAATGGCAACCCACTCCAGTATTCTTGCCTGGAGAACCCCACAGACAGAGGAGCCTGGTAGGCTACAGTCCACGGGGTCACAAAGAGTCGAACACGACTAAATGACTTCACTTTGCTTTTTCCTTTCCTTTCCTATGTACAGATAAGTCAAAATACAAGCATGATACGGTTTTTGTGGATCATCTTGAGGTGGAGGAAGGGTACCTTTCCAATATGAAAACCAGACCTGGTCTCATCCTCTGACCACTAGTCAATCTGAGGTCCTGACATGCTATGCAGCTGACTTATAACAAGATATAGATTTAATCTCACAGAATCCCACACTGAGTACAGTATAATACATCCATCCTATTTGGAAACTTTACCTTAGTTATGCTTAGTTGATTCAGTTCTCTTCAAAAGAGTTAACAATGGGAAGAGCATTTCCAAATACTCAGAATTCACCATTTGAAGAAAATGTTTGCAAACAGTGATTACTGAGGTCAGAAAACTTGACCCTTGCTTCCTAAGTATTGAATATAATTATATATGTCAATAAATGGTTCATTTTAAAAGTGAAAAAAAAAAAAAAGAATACTGGATTGGGTTGCCAGGCCCTCCTCTAGGGGATCTTCCCGACCCAGGGATCAAACTGGGGTCTCCTGTGTCTCCTGCATTGGCAGGTGGATTCTTCACTGTTGAGGCGCTGGGGAAGCCCTGTAGATGCACCGACAGTGACAAGCTAGAGCATGGCTGAGGACGAGTGGTCAGGAAAGTGAGGCAGCCATTCACAGGAAGTGTAGCCCTGTGAGGAAAGATGAGTGATGTTTAGGCTGGAGAAGGGAGGGCTGCAGGGGATAGGACTGTCTTTAAAAAGCCAAATGGCTATGGATGAAGGAGATTTATTCTCGTTGGCACAGAGGGCCAAGCTAAGATCAGCACAGGAGATCACAGGACATAGATCCAGACTCACGAAAATAAACTGCTTTTTAATAGAGATGTTCTATTGAGTTGGCCAAAAAGTTCATTTGGGTTTTTCTGTAACATCTTATGGAATTATAAATTGTACTATAATTATAGTAACCACGATAACGTTGTTGTTTTAGTTGCTAAGTTGTGTCTGACTCTTTTGTGACCCCCCATGTAGCCCACTAGGCTTCTTTGTCCATGAGATTTCCCAGGCAAGAATACTGGAGTGGGTTGCCATTTCCTTCTCCAGGGGATCGTCCAGACTCAGGGATCGAACCTGAGTCTCCTGCATTGGCAGGCAGATTCTTTACCCCTGAGCCACCAGGGAAGGCCCCCAAATGACAACAGTTACTATTATTAGAACATTTATTATATACCTGGCACTGTACCAGGCACTCTAGACTGCAACAATCCCACAAGGTAGGAATTATGATCCCCAATCTCCAGATGAAGAAACTGAGGTTCAGAGAGGTTAAATACTTATCCAGAGCCACAAGGCTAATAAGTGGCAGGATTCAAACTCAGTTTTACCTGAAACCAGGCATTTCACACTATCAGGTCACTAGTCAGGCATCCCATTCCCCTTCCAGGACTTTCTGGACCTCACACTCCTACAGAGCAATGCCTGATCTCAGATCACAGTATCCTCAATACCCTTTGGCTAGATTCCTATGCCAGGCTATGGCATCATACCAGAAGCTTCTTATGACCCAGGTTTCCTCCCTCTCCTTGGCCCACATTGTCTTTTACCAAAGAACTATTGGCTCTGCCTCCTACACATCAAATTTGTTTCCATCTATCTCTTCATTCAGTAAGTCTTTACTGAGGACCTACTTACTAAGGACCTCCATGTCCCAGGCATGTGGTCTGGGCTCTGGCATAGAACATCAAACAAAAACACTCTCTTTACTTTCTAGCTACAGTCTCACGGACGAACCACGTCACAGTCAGTGCTATGAAAAATAAAGTAGGGTGAGGATACGGTGAGTATGGGACAGCTATTTTATAGAGAACAGTCAGGGAATGTCTCTGTGGAAGTCACGTGAGAGCAAGGGAACTGCAGGAGGCAAAGGAATTCCAGGAAGAGGGAACAGAAAGTGCAAATACCCTGAGGCAGCTTCAAAGGCTTCCCATCAAGAGCTTTCATGGAAGGGGGAGACTGGAGGTGTAAGTCAAACAGTGCAAAGTGTCAGTTACACAAGATGACTAGATCCTGGAGACCTACTGATCAGCATAGTGCCTACACTTAACAATACAGTAGTATACACGTACAACATTTGCTAAAAGGGCAGCTCCTTAAGTTCTTAGCAGAAGATGACGATGATGCTGATGCTGACGATAGAAATAAAGAGGGCAGGAGGAAACTTCCAGAAGTCATGGATTTGTTGATGGCATAGATTGTGGTGATGGTGTCACAGGTCTATACTTATCTCTAAACTCATGAAGTTGTATGCATTAAATATGTGCAGCTTTTTGTCTGTCAATTTTACCTCAATAAAGTGTTGTCTTTTTTTTAATTGAGGCATCATGATATGGCTCCTGACTACCTCTGCAGCCTCTTTTACCACTCCCCACCTAGCATTCTGTGTTCTAACACTTCCAGATTCTGACATACATAGTTCCTTCTATCTAGACCACACTCTTCTTTCTCTGGGGAAGCCTTCTTTGAACCCTTAACTCAGGAGTTCCACCTACATCCCTGGTCAGTGTTCATCCTTCTTATCACAATTCTTTTTTTTTTTCTTTAATTTTTTTCAGTTATTTATTTATTGGCTGTGCTGGGTCTTTGTTGCTGTGCATGGGCTTTCTCTAGTTGCAGCCAGCAGGGGCTACTCTCTAGCTGTGGTATGCAGGCTTCTCATTGTGGTGGCTTCCCTTGTAGTTGAGCACAGGCTCTAGGGTGCGGGCTTAGTAGATATGGTGCGTGGGCTTAGCTGCCCCAAGGCACGTGGGATCTTCCTGGACTGCGGATCAAACTCATGTCTCCTGCATTGGCAGGCAGATTCTTAACCACTGGACCACTAGAAGTCCACTTGTTGTTCAGTTGCTCAGTCGTTTCTGATTCTTTGCAGCCCCATGGACTGCAGCATGCCAGGCTTCCCTGTCCTTTACCATCTCCCAGACCTTGCTCAAACTCATGTCCATTGAGTCAGTGATACCATCCAACCATCTCATCCTCTGTCATCCCCTTCTCCTCTTGTCTTCAATCTTTCCCATCATCCGGGTCTTTTCCAATAAGTCAACTCTTTGCATCAGGTGGCCAAAGTATTGAAGCTTCAGCTTCACCATCCATCCTTCCAATGAATATTCAGGATTGATTTCCTTTCAGATTGACTGATTGGATCTCCTTGCAGTCCAAGGGATACTCAGGAGTCTTCTCCAGCACCACAGTTCAAAAGTATCAGTTCTTTGGTGCTCAGCCTTCTTTATGGTCCAACTTTCATATCCATACATGACTACTGGAAAAACCATACCTTTGACCATATGGACCTTTGTCAACAAAGTAATGTCTCTGCTTTTTAATATGCTGTCTAGCTTTGTCATAGCTTTTCTTCCAAGGAACAAGTGTCTTCCTCATCACAATTCTTATCACATGGTATTGTAGTGGAATTGCTTATCTCCTCTCCCAGACTACACAGTGCTCAAGGGCAGGTGCCATAATCTGTCTTCTTCATTACGGTATCCCCACAGCTAGCATGGGGCCAGCAGAGACACCTATGTATTGGATGAAAACAAGTTGAAGCACTCAGGGTGAGCATGAATGATCGCTGGTCAGAATTTGCTATAGAAGAGTTTCTCCACTCCAGAAGTATTGATATTTTGGGCCAGATAATTCTGTTGTTGGGGTCTGTCCTGTACATTATAGGACACTGAGCAGCACCCCTAGTTTTTACAAGATGCCAGCAGCAGCCCCCACCCCCCTCAGCTGTGACAACCAGAAATATCTCCATTGGTCTAAGAGTTCCCTCAAGGGTGGGCAATATTGTCCATGTGAAGAACTATTCTAAGGGGATTCTTATATAGAATATTCTGGAATATTCTATACTGCTTCTTTCAACCCTAAATTCTTCATTTTAAGGAAAGCAGTAGGCATTCAGTCAATAGCCTCCTAGAATGGGGCTCAGAAGGAGAGCTGCTTTCCTTATGTGAGGAGGTGGACATGAACAGGCTCCTGGTGGGGTGTGGTGAGCAGTGAGGAGCGAGGCAGGTGGAGGGGACATTTAGGGTTATGGTTAAGGGCGTACCATCTGAAGACACAAGGCACTGGGGTCAAATCCTAATTCTCTGGTTTACTTGTTACATGACCTTTGGCAAATTATTCAGCCTCTTTGCTGCTTACATCAAGCTCTATGTTCTTAGCACGTGCCCCATGGAGTGGTTGTGAACATTCAATACTAATACGTGGTATGAAGTGCTCAGTAAAAGATAGCAGTAATGATGGCTGTTATTTCCCTGATAGGTGACAATCCCAAACCCCTCACCCCGCCGCTGCAGCCCCAAGCACCGAGGCTGTGTTCCCTCACTGGATGGTCCTTGCACATCATGGCCTGTCAGCATGGCACCATCCAAGGAGCTTGTTAAAAATCCATGTTACCAAGTGCAGACTTAGACTTACAAAATCAGACCCTCTGAAGCTGGGAACTGGGAACCTGCATTTTTAAAATATGAGCCCTGGGACGTCGCTGGTAGTCCAATGGTTAAAATCTGCCTGCCAACGCAGGGGACACAGGTTCGATCCCTGGTCTGGGAAGATCCCACATGCTGTAAAGAGACTAAGCCTGTGCGCTACAACTACTGAGCCTGCACTCTAGAGCTCGTGCTCCACAACAAGAGAAGCTGCTGCAATGAGCAGCCTGCTCATGGCAACTAGAGAAAGCCTACACACAGCAAAGAAGACCCAGTGCAACCAAAAATAAATATATATGTATATATATATTTTTTAAAGGGAGCACCTAAGGTGACTCTATTGCCTACTGAAGTTTGAGAACCACTGCAGTAAGGACAGCTGGGAGTGATGACTTTGTGCCGTGAAGAACGAGCATGTTGTGTTCAGTATCGCCTCTGATCTGCTAGGACAGGAAGCATGTCACCATTTCGGAAAGTCTTCTACTACAGTTGGCTCAAGAGCCAGCCCTTGCCTTCTGTGCCTCAACTCTGCTCACATCCCTGGGTCCTTTACCTGCCTATCTCCCCAGCCAGCCCTGACATCTGCAAACAGTCCGTCAGCAGCTACAGCCCCAACACTGAGACTGTACTGTGTTGTTGCAGACTGGCATCAAGCCCGCCCTAAGATCTTCCTTTCCTTTTCATTGCTATGTTAGCTCAGTCCTTACAAGTGGGTTTGGTCTCAGTTTCCCTGCCTGGCACTCAGGTCCTAAACTGAGATTGCCAGGACCTGAATCTTTTTCTCAAGATCTTGGATTTCTTGAAGGACAGGGAAGCCTGTCTGCTGCAGTTCATGGCGTTGCAATGAGTTGGACACGACTTAGTGACTGAACAACAAAGAAGCATTTAGAAGGTCCCAGCACACAGGAAGCGGTCTCTCAATGTCACTGTCTGTATTTTTGCTCCCACCCTCTCCAGTAATACAGGGACCATCACCTTTGGTTGTTGCTGCTAGACTGAATCACTGTGTCTCTTTGGTGACTCCTCAGAGGTTAGCCTCATCACTGTGGCAGTTCTCTGCAACTCCTGTCCCACCAAAATCCTGCTTCTTTCTCTGCCCACACTACTGAGGTCCCAGCCTTGCCACTGAACCCATCTGTTCAGTTCAGATCAGTCGCTCAGTTGTGTCTGACTCTTCGTGACCCCATGCACTGCAGCACGCCAGGCTTCCCTGGCCATCACCAACTCCCAAAGCCTGTTCAAACTCATGTCCATCGAGTCGGTGATGCCATCCAACCATCTCATTCTCTGTTGTCCCCTTCTCCTCCCGCCTTCAATCTTTCCCAACATCAGGGTCTTTCCCAATGAGTCAGTTCTTTGCATCAGTTGGCCAAAGTATTGGAGTTTCAGCTTCAGCATCAGTCCTTCCAATGAATATTCAGGACTGATTTCCTTTAGGATTGACTGATTGGATCTCCTCTCAGTCCAAGGGACTCTCAAGAGTCTTTTCCAGCACCACAGTTCAAAAGCATCAATTCTTTGGTGCTCAGCCTTCTTTATGGTCCAACTCTCACATCCATCCATGACTACTGGAAAAACCATAGCTTCGGCTAGACCAACCTTTGTTGGCAAAATAATGTCTCTGCTTTTTAATATGCTGTCTAGGTTGGACATAGCTTTTCTTACAAGGAGCAAGCATCTTTTAATTTCATGGCTGCAGTCACCAACTGCAGTGATTTTGGAGCCCCCTCAAATAAAGTCTCTCACTCTTGAAAAGAACCCATCTGAGTTATAACTGACTTTTTAAAACTTCAGACTTGAGGGCTTAACCATGCAGTTTATCTAGAAAATGCAGCCGTTGATAAATAATTTAAAGATTATCTAATTTAACATGCTTATTTTACTGGATAGAAAAATTCAGCTGAGGGAGAAATGACTTATCCAAAATCACAGAGCAAGTTGGTGGAGGAGCTGCAAACAGAGCCGAATGGCCCTGCCTCCCAGGAGCATCCCTGCTGCCATGCTACACCCTCCACACCAGCTCTGGTTTGCCTCCAAACGCTGTGTTGTTTTTTTTCCCCACTTACAGCCAGTCTAAAAAGGGCTCTCAGGATCGCCCACAACGCTCAACTTAGCTTCTTGACAAACACCTTAATGGTGCAGCATTGCCTCTTGGCTGCCACCATCTCTTGAGTGGGTGGTAAGTGCACTAGCGGGAATTCCCTGGCGCTCTGCAGTGTCCTTGGCCCACTCCCAGGAGGCCACCACAAGCCAGAGAATTGCCCTGCCGAGGGAGGTGGCACACTTGGGGTTTTGGGTCAGCCCTGGGATGTCTGAGTTTCCCGGTTCTGGGCAGGCCTCCTTCCAAGGCCAGGAGTATAGCCATGCACTCATTCACTCTCTGAGAAGCGAGGGCCCTTGTCTTCCTTGTCCTTTCCAGTGCCTTCCCGTAAATCCGCCATGTTTTCTGTCCACTTGGTCTTGACTTATTGATGAGTTTAGACAAGGGAAGAGAGTAGACAAAGACCGTGGTCAGGCCTTAGTTTCTCAGCGGAAACGCAGACAGCTGAAGTAGATAACCTCTAAGTAATTATATAAGGTTCTATTACTTTAGCTTAATTAGATTGAGCATGGAGCAGATCCTCTGGTTCCTCACCACCAGTCTTAAAGTCCGAGCTCCTCAGCCCAGCGCTCACAAGCCTCACGGTCTGATGCCAGTGCACCTTAGCCTCTGACTTGTATGCCCCACCCTTCTACTGCCCACCTCACAGGCCCCCTCCTCAAGCTACTGACCTACCTGCGTTACCTGAACACAGCCTGCAAATTCCTTTCTCTGTGTTTTGTTTTTCACTCCCTCTCCCTAGAAGGCAAACATTGCCTTCCATGTAGGAAGGATACATCCTTCCTACATGGATGCTAGTCACTCTCTGATGATCTATTCGGTGTTCTTAGAAAGGCAACCTGAATGCCACTTCATCTGGGAGGACTATCCAGGATTAAATGGACTTCCTCTGTGCTCCAGAGCTTCCTTGGTAGCTCAGTTGATTAAGAATCTGCCTTCAATGCAGGAGACCTGGGTTCGATCCCTGCTTGGGGAAGATCCCCTGGAGAAGGAAATGGCAACCTACTCCAAGTATTCTTGCCTGGGAAATCCCCTGGTCAGAGGAGCCTGGCAGGCTACAGTCCTTGGGGTCCCAAGAGTCAGTCATGACTTAGTGACTAAACCACCACCACCACCTCTGTGTTCCCATGTATATCTGTTGCTTACAGCATCTTTCATAGTCCATCATAAACGGTGGTCTCCATGCCTTGTCAGTCCCACTGAACTCTTATTCATGGAGCTTACTGGAGGGGGAGGTAGACATGCAGAGACGAAATGCTTCATTTCAATGGTGATAAGTAGAATGAGGGAAAAGGAGAAGGTGTTGGGAAAGAAAGCCAGTGACATGGGACTTCCCTGGTGGTCCAATGGCTAAGACTCTGTGCTCCCAATGCAGGGGGCCCAGGTTCAATCCCTGGTCAGGGAACTAGATCCCACATACAGCAGCAAAGATCAAAGATCCTTCATTGCCACAAGTAAGACCCGCTGTGGTCAAGTAAATAAAATTATATTAAAAAAAAATAAGTATGATGACCTCCTAGAGGATGTATCATCTCAGCTGAGACCTGTATACAAGCGAAAGAGGTCAAGGTGAAGGTCAAAGAATGAGCACTCCTGGAAAAGAATATCTTATTGAATTCCTGAATGGGAAGAAGCCTGCGTATTAGGAAAAGAGAAAGAAGGCCAGGGTAGCCGGAGATTACTGAAAACTGAAACTGTTAGTCACTCAGTTGTGTCCAACTCTTTGCGACCCCATGAGCTGTAGCCTGACAGGCTCCTCTTGCCTGACTTCCCAGGCAAGAACACTGGAGTGGGTTGCTCTTTCCTTCTCCTGGGGATCTTCCGGACCCAGGGATTGAACCCAGGCCTCCTGCACTGCAGGCAGATTCTTTACCGTCTGAGCCACCACAGAAACCTAACCTCTCATGGAGGTTACTGAGAAGCTGGTATAAAAGGGAGCAGAGAGCTGGGGAGGATTTGGTGATGCAGGGCCTCAGAGGCCTGGTGCTGGGTGCAAGGGGCTTCATGATACTGTTTGTTATACTTTCAACATGTGTTTGAAATTTTTCCATAATAAGAACAACGAGAACTGGCTGTAGTATAGCAATATTAGTTTAGCTTTTAGTTAGCTTTTACCTTAAAAACCATTTTTAGCAAAGTGAAAGTGGAAGTCACATATCAGATGTTTTTGTTTAAAATTTTTTTTAAATTACATATTGCAAGCATTCAGAAAGGCATAAAAATAGCTTTTTTTTTTTTTAAATCCTTGGATAATCACTTATTGGCTTTGTTAAATCTTGGCTTGGCCATATTTGCTTCAGATATAACTGGCCCCTGTGTAGATTTATTTTTAAAAGGTCACTCTGGCTGCCACGGGAAGAAGGATTAGAAGTGGGCAAGAGAGGCTGATCAGGTGGGAAGTTTCTGGAAGCCAGACAAGACCGGATGGAAGTTTAAAGTGGAGCCAGTGGTGGTGGAGAGAAGCAGTTACAGGGACGATTGGTCCAGCAGGTGGAGGTGCTAGGCTGGCTGCTGGGTCTCCTGAGGCGGGCGAGGGGAAGACGAAGGGAAGGGTACCTCTTTCTGGTCCATTGCTTTTGGAGCACAGAGAATGGTGTGTGTGTGAGTTTGTGGTACGGACGTGTTTTAAAATTATTATTGCTAACAAAGTTGTGCCTGCCTGGTTTCTCTACCTTGTTTGTTATAACAACATGTCTGATCTTTGAGAAAATACTACCTTTTGTATACATGACTTTGCTGTTATCCCATAGATCGTCAAAGCCGAGTTCCAAATTGCCCTTTAAAACGAATGCATGAGACTTCCCTGGTGGTCCAGTGGTTAAGACTCCTCACTCCGAACGCAGGGTTTGATCCCTGGTCAGGGAACTAAATCCTACCATGTCACAACTAAAGATTCTGCATGCCCCAATGAAGACTGAAGATCCTATGTGCTGCAACTAAGACCCAGTACAGTCAGATAAATAAATAAACACTTTTTTTTTTTTAATGAATGTACGAAGTAATGATGAAGAAACACCAGGGAAGAACTTGAACAAAATCAATCCTGAGATCCAGTGAAACCAAAGGATTTGTTCCAGAATCACTCCATTGGGGAAGGTCAGAGCTGGGGTGCACAGCTTTTATCCACACACTAGAACAGGAACACAGACCTGGGTTGTGCTAAGACAGCTAAAAGAGCCCCAGCAGGGGCCAGCACCCAGCACCACTTGGCCTTGGTGCCTCCACCCACTCAACACGGCTGAGGCTCTGAGCAGGTCACTTCTCTGCTCAGAAACCTTTTATGACTCCCCTCAGCCTTTGGACAAAAGCCAGTTTCACAATCTGCTCTTAGCCTCCCTTTCCAGACTTTTCTAAAACATTCTTACTGGAAACAGCAATAAGCCAAGGCCTCAAGCACATCCAATTCTCCACCATTCCCTAAATATGCCCACACTTGTGTGGAGCCTTGGCTCATGTTTTCTGTCTCATGGACTGCTCCACTCACCATTCTTTGTCCTTGTCCTCCCCCAAAGCTTCATCTTTGATACAACCTTCTTCCTAGAACATTCCCTGACCTCCCCAGCTACATCTCCTGCTGTTCTGGTGCTTGCCCAGACCTTGTTTAAACTTCTAGCACACATTCATCCTTCTTCAAAAAAGGTACTGACTTTTGCATGCCAACAACTTTTTTTAATATAATTTTATTTAAAATTCATTTTTTTAACTGGGGTATAATTGCTTTATAATGCTGTGTTAGTTTTTACTGTACAACAACGTAAATCAGCTATAGGTATATATATATCCCTCGCTCTTGAGCCTCCCACCCTCCCAGGTCATCACAGAGACCCCGCTGAGCTCCTTGTGCTGCACAGCTGCTTCCCAGCGGCTGCTTATTCTGCACATGGTAGCGTATATGTGTCAATGCTACTTTTTCCACTTTTCCACCCTCTCCTTCCCCAGCTATGGACACAAGTCCGTTCTCTATTTTTGCATTTTTATTCTTACCCTGCAAATAGGTTCATCTGTACTATTCCAACCACTATTAACAGAAGTTGGTCTGGGGGACTCCAGTGGTTAAGAATTCACCTTCCAATGCAGGGGACTCAGATTTGATCCCTGGTGAGGGAACTAAGATCTCACGTGCAAAAGCACAACTAGGTCTGCACGCAGCAAATACTGAGCCTGCCTGCCTCAATTAAGACCTGATGCAGCCATACATATACAAATATTAAAAAAAAAAAGATGTTGGTGGGGGACACAGACAATATAATCAATTTAAAAATATTTATCAAGTATCTAGAATGTGCCAGGCAGACACTGTGCTAGGTGTCATTGGCTACAGTCTTAAGAATTGGTTCCTCTGGGTTTGAGTCTAAACTCTATCATATCATAAAGCTAGATGTTTCCTAAGATTAACCTCTATGGCGCTATTATAATTTACTTTTATTTGCTCTAAAACTATCTCCTTCAATGACTGGAACGGCTAAAGGTTATTACAATATTCCAGAATAGGACAGTTTGGTATAGAGGCGAAAACACTCATGTCTGGGAGAGAAAACCCTGTTTCTGGCCCTTGGTTTATTGTTTATTAGCTCCACATGGGTCCCTGGACAACGTGTGGATAAGTCACATCTCTCTCTGAGTCTCCATTTGCTCCTCTATAAAATGAGGATGATATCTTCCCTGTCTACCTTACGGTGCTGTTGCCAGGATCAAATGGGGTCACATGCATGAAAGCATCTGGAAAGTGCAAAGTACTGTAAGATATGAGGCTGTTAAAGTGACAGGAAAAAACACAGTCATAATAAGAGAAAATGAATGAAAGATACAGCAGATTAGACTCAAGTTAGGCAAAAGCAAGAACTTCCTTGTGGTGAAAAATTTTTCTGAATAGCTGCTTTTATGGAAAGCGTGACACTTTCTATTTATTTGTTTAATTTTTGGCTGCACTGAGTGGCATGCGGGATCTTAATTCCCCAACCAGGGATTGAACCCGTGCCCTCTGCAGTGGGAGAACAGAGTCCTAGTCACTGGACCACCAGGGAAATCCCTGAGAAGTTATTTTTTCAGACAAGAATGAAGATATATTGGAGGCTATTGATCACATTGAAATAAATTTTTGGCTTGGGAATTTGTTAGCACTTCCCATCCCTAGACTTAGGTGGCTAGGTGGTATTCTGCGAATACAGAAGATGCAGGAGACATGAGTTCGATCCCTGGGTCAGGGAGATCCCCTGGAGGAAGAAATGGCAACCCACTGCTGTATTCTTGCCTGGAAAATTCCATGGACAGAGGAGCCTGGTGGACTACACCCCATGGGGTCACAAAGAATTGGACATGACTGAGCACACACGTACATATGTACCCCTAGACTCGCTCAGGACTCTAACTTTTCTTGACTGCAGGTGCAAACTGAAGAACTTTCTCCATTTGCCCAGAGCAGACTCTCAAAACCAGATGAGAGAGCAGGAATCCATTAATCCCTGGGACCTGGAGTCACTTTCTGTGCTCATGTGGCCAGTGGTGATGGGTTTACCACTTTCTGCCTATAGCGACCTTCCTCAGAATTAAATTGGAAGTTAGGAGGGCCAAAAATCTATTCGTGGGGCACTCAGCTAATAATACGAAAAAGAGATGTTTTAAATAAACCAAACACAGGAAGCCAGTTAGAGAATCAGTGGGACCACTCAAAGTGCAAAATATAAAAGAAAGACTCAAGAAAGCAAAGGAGAAAACAGATTGAATGAATTGTGGGTGGAGGGGGGGGGCTTTGTCTTTTGGTGATAAAAGATTGAAAATATGAAATTGAAGCCAAAGATAGTGAAATTGCTTTCAACTAAGGAAGTCAAGAGACCAAGGAAAAGTTCTACTTCAGGCTTAGTGACCTTGGGCAACTTTACAGCAATTCAAGAAATACCTGTTAAGTACTGCTGTGTGCTTTCTAGGTGATCTCTAAGGTCATGGCCACCTCTTAATTCCTCTCTATTGTATGCCACTACCACTAGATGACAGCCTACCTGAAGAGTTGTGAAAGAACTCAAGGGTATCATCATAGAACCACTGTCAAGAGGAATAACACTAATTTCACTGAAGGAAGGATAGGGAGGCAATGGGTCTTATCCCTAAGATTTTAGAAGGCATCTTGAGACCACGGGCCCATGAGTGTCCATTTCAGATGCATGTAACTCTTTGGCATAAAGGATAAAGAGCAGAATCGTGGGTTGCTTACTGAGTAATTAACAATCACCACTGAGGGACTTCCCTGGTGGTCCAGTGGCCAAGACTTCACCTTCCAGTACACAGGGTGCAGGTTCCATCCCTGACTGGGGAACTAAGATCCCACACGCCTTGCTGTCAAAAAACCAAAACATAAGACAGAAGCAATATTGTAACAAATTCAATACAGACTTTTAAAATGGTCCCACACTAAAAAAAAAGCAAACAAACAAAACACCAACAATGAGCATCAAAAGTTGGGGACTGTGCTGAATCTAAAAGCATAAACTGGGGTGGTGGTGGTGAGGGGGTAAACTAAGTAAATGAAAACATGCAATGCTTTGGTTGGGGAAGGTCCTGCCTAAGAACACAACTTTTTTTTACCCTAAATGATGCTTACTTTTTTTTTTTTTAAATAACAAACTGTCTGGAGCTGCCTCAAAGTGCTCCTCTTAGAAAAGAGAAGAAAATGCCTAGAGAAGTCAGGGAGAGTTTCCTAGAGAGCAGAACTTAAGTTGGAACTTTAAGAAAGGAGGCAGACAGATGCGGGGAGGTACAGATGTAAACAGCATGTGTAAATGTCCAGGGAAACACAGGTAGATTGTCTTAGGATAAAGAAGAGATGGGCTTGTCTGGAGTAAAGATGTGTATGGATTGAACAGGGGGAAAGGCAGCTTCTAGTGAGGAGGTAGGGAGAAGTCAGACTCCAGAAACCTTAAAAGACAGAGGGAGGACTAAGCAATGTTATGTGCTGGCTGAAAAGCAACAATATTTCTATAAGGTTTCAATCACATGATCCACTCGGATTCAGTGAGAGGATAATAGTGTGCAAATCATTCAGAGAAGCAGTGGATATAATTATCTTACAGAAAGTTTTGGATGATATATTAGAAATGGAAAATGGAGTCATTGTGAAATTGAGGGTGATTTTTTTTTTAAACCAAGGCCTGAGAACTCAGAGAGAGACAGAAAACAGTAGAAGAAAAGAAACAACAGGAAAATAGAAGGCAAGAAATAAACAGGTGGATATAAATAAATAGATGGAGCTGGTCACGTCTCTAAATGAAGGGAGATTAAAAATGCAGGGGGCCCCAAGAGACCATGCCAGGACTGTCTGATTTAAATTTTTTATAAGTGATCCAGAAGAAGTAGAGCAAAGTGAAAATTTCAGGGCTGCAGATCGTATTAAGCCCTTTCAGGTAGGGGGATGCTCTGCCAAAGGACAGAGAGAGAGAGAGAGCGCGCGCACTGAAGGAATGTACTGAGTGGGATGCAAAATGGCAGATAAACGTCACCCTGGGGAAATGTAAGGTAACAATGTGCTCTGGTAAGAATAATCCACGGATAGGGTGTTGTGTTCCAGGCTATCAGTTTTGGCCCAGGAAAGGGATCAGGGAGCTGCTGCGGATTGTTTCCTAAAGGCAGTGTCCTAATATGTTGGGGTCAGGAAGGCTGACAAAATGATGCACAGAAGTGGGAAGGGATCTAAAAACCAAAGAGGAAATCATTCTCTATTGTATAAGATGAGAAGGTCCCATATCTGGGGACAATGATCAGGTTGACATCTATTGAAAGTTAGGGCCCAAGGATAGCTAGAAAAGGGCAACTAAAATGACTCAGAGAATGAATGTGGCTATTCTAGAGGTGGTCTATTGTAAGCAGGAAACTTAAGCATGAAAAAACAAAGGCTAAGAGAGACGGAATAATCAACGCCTTTATAAAACTGATAAAAATAAGGAGTAGGTAGCACTACTCTCTCTTCAGATCCTAACATATTCAAGCAAAGAGCTTGTTCTTAATGCTTGAAATATCACAGGAATAAACGGGTTTCAAAGCTGCAATCATTTAGCCCCATCTCTTTGTTGTTGTTGAGTTGCTAAGTCGTCTCTGACTCTTTGCAGCCCCGTGGACTGTAGCCCGCCAGGCTCCTCTGTCCTTGGGATTTTCCAGGGAAGAATATTGGAGTGGGTTGCCATTTCCTTCTCCCGACCCAGGGGTCGAACCTTTGGCTCCTGCCATGTCTCCTACATTGCAGGCAGATTCTTTACCGCTGAGCCACTGGGGAAGCCCCTCTCTTTTGGTATTAGAGATGGTAAAGTTCAGGAAGGAAATGGCCCAAGGTCACAGAAACCATGGTAGGATTAGAAGCCCAGGCCTCCTAAATCCCAGACTGGGGTCTTTCCATCTTACCCTGTGTGACCGGGAAGACTAAAGGAATTCTACTTTTTATAGGGTATAAACTCATGAAATGCATCAATAAAGCTGAAAACACAAACAGGCTAAGGAAAGTTTTCACTTAGAGTCAACAACAATTATAAGGCCTTTGGAAGAAAACTACCAGCAAGACTAAAGACTTTCTACACATTTTGATTTGAGGGAATCATATACTCTTGACAATCTAAAGAAATCTAGGGATTCTCTCCAAGAAAAACACATTTGCACATGCAAACACAATTTTATACAAGATTTCAGACTCTGGTGCCCAGTTAAGAATCCTTGTTCTGGCAGATTCTTCTGAACAGACTGCTTCAACAAACACACTCCATCTCTTATGATAAGTGAGGAAATTACTCTGATATTCTTCATCAAAAAACAAACAGCCCACCCCACCCCACCCCCAAACCTACTGTCTTAACCTCACTTATCAGAATTGCTATAGGTTGGAAGAGACCAAAGAAATTACCTAGTCCAATGCCCCTGCCCCAACTTGTGTGACACAGGATAATGACACAGTTAAATATGTGGGGGAAAAAAATGTGGAGACTAGAGTCAGCCTGCCTAGGTTAGAATTCCAACTCCATCACTCACTAGCTGTGTGACCTTGGGCAAGTTACTTAGTTCTTGGAGTCTATATCCTCATCTGTAAAATGAAAATAATTACAATGATCTCATAGTTAGGAGGCTTAAATGAGATAATTCTTATAAAACTTAGCACCAGGCCTGGCACATAGTGAATGCTCAGTAAACGCTAGCTGGCAAGATTGTTATTATTATGCTTGTATCCATGCAGGTATTACGCATGCATCCATCCAATCCCCTCCCGGAGCTTTTGCTTGCACATGTCTGTGATGAGCAGCTCATCGCCTCCCAAGCTGGTTGAGCAGCTCCGATTGTTACAAACTTGTTCCTGTATAGAGCGAAAGCTGCCTTCTTGCAACCCTTACCCCCGCCCCTGTGGGCCCTAGTTCTGTCCTGCGGGGCCACGCAGAGCAAGTCTATCCTTCCTCCACGTGACAGCCCTTCAGATAGGAAGACAGTGATCGAGTCCTTCCCCGGTCCCCCGCCACCGCCCCCCCCCTCCCCAATCTTCCCGTCTCCAGCTCGAACATCCTCGGCTTCTCCCAACCCACAACAGACTGGCTGCGCTTACTATTTACTCCCAGGCGTTGTACGGTTTCCCTCACACATAGTCATGCAGGCCACACACCCCACCGCCGCCACAACAATCCCGACCCTCCCGCTCCGCCCCCGCCCGCTGCCCCTGTCCGCGGTGCTGAAGCGGCTCCGGGCCCCGCGGGCCTGCGCGGCCCTCCCCGGCCCCCGCCCTGGGTCTCTAGTCCGGACCCCAGGCGTCGACCCTCGGCGCGCCACCTCCGCGCCCCCGGCCCCGGTACCGCCCCCCGCCCTGCCCGGAAGCCCCGAGCCCGCAGCCCGGCCCGGCGCGCCAGCCCCACCTGCCCGGCGAAGGGCTCCTCCGCCTCGGCCGCCCGCGCCGCCCGGTCCCCGGGCCCCGCCGCCGCCGCCGCCCGCGCGGCGCCCGGGAGGCAGCAGAGCGCGGGCAGCAGCAGCAGCAGCCGCCCCGGGGCCCGCCAGCGGCTGCAGCGCGGGGCCAGGCCCAGCGGCGGCGGCGGCCCCGGCGCGGCGCGGCCGCCCCGGCTCTTCGGCATCCCGGCGGCGGGGCCCGGCCGCCCGGCTGCGATGGCGGCGGCGGCGGCGGCTCCGGCCGGGTCCTCCCGCTGCAGCCGCTGCGGAGCCGCCGAGTCACCGCGCCGCGGACACGCGCCCGGCCCGCCTGTCTCCGCCGCCGCCGCCGCCGCCTCGGCCGCCAGCGCGCCCCCGCCTCCGCGCGCCCCGCCCCGGCGGGGGGCGGCCAGGGGCGCGGGGGCAGCACCCAGGCGGGACCCGCGGGGCCCGGGGCTCCGGACCAGCCTCAGGACGCGAGCCGAGGAGTGGCTTTCGGTGCGGGTCGCAGAGGCCAAAAGAACAGCTCTGGAGGCAGGGTCCAAAGAGATGGAACTGGAGGAGGGGGCCCGAGGGGCAGCCCAGTGGGAGGGGGAAGTAGCTAAATAAATAATCCTGCAAACAGAACGGCGCCACGGCTCTAGGGGAGGATATCTGGGATTGGGGGTCCGAAGCCAAAGGCTGAGTCTTGGGGGAGAGGTTCTGAGGTGAGGCGGGGGTGACACCGCAGGCGGGGGTCTGGGCCTGGCGGAGGGGAGTGAGGCGCTGCCCTGGGGTAACGGTGAGGTTGGAGGGAATGAGAAAAAGAAATAGCCCTGGAGAAGAGGGTCTGAGAGGGTGGCGGTGGAGAAGGGAGGGCAGGGAGGGTGAGAGACTAGAGAATAAACCTGAAGAGCATTTCAGGGGGTAGACCTGGAGACAGTAGGTGGCAATAAGGGGAAGCTCATCCTCTCACCCCCGGAGCGAGAGACATCAACCAGACATCTTTCATCCAAAACCACCCGTATCTATCGAACAGTTTCTAAATATACATATGTAGGGCTCTGGGCTACTTGGGAAGAAGAAGAAGAAGAAAAAAGAAGCCGGTTCCCTGAAGTGGAGAGGTTTATAGTTTGGTGAGAAAACATAACTGGGAGGCAATCAAAGTGTCGAAAAGCATACATGCAGCTGCTCCAGGGATCAAAGGGGACTTGATGGGGTGGTGAAGTCAGCACAGCCATTATCGAGGTCAGGTGGGGCGACTCTGGCTAAGCCTTGAAGGAAAGGCCAGCTCTAGACGAGGGAAGGGGAATGAGAAGGCAGGATATTGGGCAAGAAGGCGAGGGTGTACAAGATACGGTTGGGCCAGTAGATCTGTTTCTCTGAAGCAACGGGTTTTCCCATAGGAAAGTGCTGCGAAGTAGGGAAATAGTCCAAGACTGTAAATCCTAGGGGAATGGGTTATGTTCTGAAGGGCAATGGGAGTGGTGGTGATTGAAGGCTTTTTTGAGCAGAATGGTGTGTGGAAAGTGGTGTTTTATGGTCACCTGTAATTTGGAGGTGTCGGGCTTTGGAATCAGATCTATGTTCAGATCTTGACTCTGTTCCATTTTTATAAAATGATGCTGATATTACTGCATAAGGTTGCTGTAAGGATGAAGTGCTTGGCACCTAGTAGGTGTCGCATATTAGTTCCCCTCCCAGCGTACAAAATAATGACCAGAGGAGGCAGAGAGATTAGTCGGGAGATTTCTGGAACTGTCTAAATACAAGGAAATGATGGTAACAGACAGAATTAGCACTTATTGAATGCCTACCATGTATCAAGTACTGGTTTAAGTCCTTTAATGTTTTGTATCTCTAACCATGTTTCATAAGTGGCAGAGCCAAAGCAATCTGATTGCATAACTCTTTTTTTTCTTTTAGAATGAGGCCATAAAAAAAGACATTTAAGAGATACTGAACAAAGGAGAGAAGGAAAGGAGTTTGGAGTAATGGCAAACCCAGAAAGATGGGTGATGCTATCTTTGCAGACTTGTCATAAGGAGGTACAGGCTTGAGGGAATCAACAAGGAGTTTGGTTTTAGGCTTGCTGTGGTTGAGGTGACCCCTGAGATGGGTACAGCAATGAGTTCAGAGGAGGATGGAGAATAGATATTTTGGAAACATCCAGGTTAGTATGAAAGCTGAATCTGAAGGATAGGAGTAGAAAAGAGAAAAGACTGCGGAATCAGGGTTGTGAAGTACATATGTGTTAGTTGCTTAGTCATGTCCAACTCTTTGCAACTCCGTGGACTGTAGCCGGCCAGCCTCTGTCCATGGAATTTTCCCGGCAAGAATACTGGAGTGGGTTGCCATTCCCTTCTCCAGGGGATCTTCCTGATCCAGCGATCAAACCCGGCTCTCCTGCATTGCAGGTGAGTTCTTTACCATCTGAGCCACCAAGGAAGGAAGAGAAGGATTTCAAAGCAAGAGAGAGGTGTTGGTAGTGTCAGGGAGATTACAGAGCTGGAAGACTGCATCCAAACCATTTGCTTGAACAGCTCATAGTCTAGGAGGGAGACAGACATAAGCAAGTCATTTTGGTTATGTGATAAATTACAACAGAAATGAGAACAAACTCTTATGGAAACACTGAGGAAAGAGCAACAGACTGCTCAAAGTTAGAAGATTTGGGAGAGGGTACATTTCAGAAGGAGTAAATAGCACATTCAAGGAGTGAAAGGAAACAGACTGGACTGAGAGTCTAAGGACAAGATCTGTCTTATTCATCTCCTTATTCGTAAGGCCAAATGCTCATTGCAATGCAAATGAGAATGTAGGGCTCCAGTGGTCCATGAGCCAGCTTCCAAGGGTGGTGGACATGAGTGGCAGTAGGTAATTGGTGATAAAGAAAGAAGAGGCTGGATGCTTATAAAATGTCACCCTGAGGTAGGTCCCTAGTAGGAAAGGTCTAGCGAGCTTTGTGAAGCCAGCCCACGAGGGGGTTTAGCAGGCTTCAGAGTGACGCTCTAAGATGCGGTCACTAGAGGGCTGACTTCTCTTTTCCCCTCTTCATGGAAAAAGCACTGGGCTTAGTCAGTCAGAAACCTGGATTCAGTATTGGCTGTCACTAATTTGTTGTGACACTAAAGATTTGTTGTGACTAATCTTTGGGCAAGTCATTTCATCTCTTTGAGCCTTGGTTTCCGCATTTGTAAAGCAAAACTAATGATCCTGACTTCTCCACTTCATGTGGAGGACCACATAAATGCTTGGGATACACTTTGTAAACTAAACAATTAATTGACCAGATGTTTGTTAGGAAAAAGTTACATATTGATAAACTTATCAAGAGGCATTATTTTCATCAGTGCTAGAGCTCCCTATAGGGAAACTGGAACCCTCTCTTTTCTTGACCTCCTCTCTTAATTTTTTGTTCAACAAATATATCTGAGATATCATTTGGGTGCTAGCTGGGGTGGGGGACATAAAGGAGATTAAGTTATAATTGCTTCCTCTAGAAACATAGTCAGTTTGGGAGATAGATACATAAATAGACACCAAGCAGATAAAATAGTATGTCCATCACCTGACGCAAGGAGCCAGCTCACTGGAAAAGACCCTTCAGTTCAGTTCAGTTACTCAGTCATGTCCGACTCCTTGCAACCCCATGAACTGCAGCACGCTAGGCCTCCCTGTCCATCACCAACTCCCAGAGCCTACCCAAACTCATGTCCATTGAGTCAGTGACGCCATCCAACCATCTCATCCTCTGTCATTCCCTTCTCCTCCTGCTCTCAATCTTTCCCAGCACCAGGGTCTTTTCAAATGAGTTAGCTCTTCACATCAGGTGGCCAAAGTATTGGAGTTTCAGCTTCAACATCAGTCCTTCCTGATGTTGGGAAATATGAAAGCAAAAGGAGAAGGAGGTGGCAGAGGATGAGATGGTTAGTTAGCATTACCAACTCAATGAACATGAATTTGAGCAAACTGCAGGACATAATGAAGGACAGGGGAGCCTGGCGTGCTGCAGTCCATGGAGTTACAAAGAGTTGGACACGACTTAGCAACTGAACAATAGCAAAATGAAGAGGAATCAACAAAAGACACTGAAAAAGAAGAAGAAACCCAGGAGAGTGAGAAACTCTGGAAGAAAATATTTTAAGAAAGAATAAACAATTGTGTTACATGTTGCTTACAGATCTAATCATATGCAGATTAAGAAATAGTCATTGGACATGGAAGTAAACTAAATGTCCATTAGTAGGACATGGATAAAGAAGATGTGGTACGTACATAGAATGGAATACTGCTGCTGCTGCTAAGTAGCTTCAGTCGTGTCCGACTCTGTGCGACCCCACAGACGGCAGCCCACCAGGCTCCCCCATCTCTGGGATTCTCCAGGCAAGAACACTGGAGTGGGTTGCCATTTCCTTCTCCAATGCATGAAAGTGAAAAGTCAAAGTGAAGTTGCTCAGTCATGTCTGACTCTTAGCAACTCCATGGACTGCAGCCTACCAGGCTCCTCCATCTGTGGGATTTTCCAGGCAAGAGTACTGAAGTGGGGTGCCATTGCCTTCTCCAAGAATGGAATACTACTCAGCCATAAAAGGAATGAAATAATGGTTTTGGCAGCAACATTGATGGACCTAGAGATTATCATACTAAGTGAAGTTAAGTCTAAAAGAGAAAGACTAAAACCATATGCCATCACTTATATGTGAAATCTAAAGTAGGACACAAAGGAACTTATTTACAAAGCAGAAACAGACTCCCAGACATAGAGAACATTCATGATTATCAAGGGGGAGGGATGTAGGGGAGAGATGGATTGGGATCTGGGGATTAGCAGATGCAAACTCTTATATATAGAATGGATAAACAACAACCTACTGTGTAGCATGAGGAACTATGTCCAATAAGCCATAATGGAACAGAATATGAAAAACAATATGCATTTTAAAATGCTCATTAACTGATGTGGAGGAGTCAGTGATCTTGAGAAGAGCAATTTTGGGGCATGTAAGGGATGGAAATCTGATTTGGAGTAAGTGCAAGAGACTAGAAGAGGAATTGAAAATGTTGAGTGTGTATATATACCTTTTTCAGGCTTTGCTACAAACGGAAGGAGAACATGTGGCAGCTGGAGAAGTAAGTGAAGTCAAAAGAGGGTCAACTGTTTTTGTTTGTCATCAATATGGGAGAAATAATGTTTAGATGCTGACAAAGAATGCTCCAGTAGAGAGAGAAAATTTGATGCTGCAGGAGAGGGGGGGCATTGCTGAAGCCACGTCCTTGAACACACACGTATACAAGTGGAGAGCTGGCTATGAGCCAGGACGCTTCATCCACAGTTAGAGGGGAGAAGAGGATTTGTAGGAGTGTAAGCTTGGTGCCAGAGTGGCAGAGAGTAGAGGGGAACTTGCACTTATTGGCTGCTTGCTTTTGTCCAGCATTGTGCTGGATGCTCTCCTCATAATAGTCTTTGATATAAGAGGGAGATGGATTATAAGGCTGTTGGCACAAAGGTACAAAAGTTGAGAACTGCACTAATGTTCCTAAAGTTTTAAGACACTCTGCCTCTGTGTGTTCCCTCCCATAGAACTTTTTCTTTTTTTTCTAGATCACCTTGGCTTCTCATTGCAGATATCAGAATGCCTTCCATTTGGTGATAAAGATACTTTGCTTGGCCAAGCTTGAGTTAATCCTTGACTCAAACTTGAGAAAATCCTTTCCTGGGACCATCTGTGTACATGTCCTCGTAAACATCTAATTTTATTTTTAAAATAGTTCTTTTCTAAAAAAAAAACACTTGATTTATTATTAATATTGTTATTTCATTTATTTCTATTTTTTGGCCGTGCCATGTGCCATGTGGGATCTTAGTTCCCCTACCAGGGATTGAACCCTTGTCCCCTGCTTTGGAAGCTTCGGAGTTTTAACCACTGGGCCCACCAGGGAAGTCCCATAAATGTCTAATTTTAGCAGGAACCCAGCTAAGTCAGTTTAACTAGAAGCCTCCCCTCCCCTCAATATCTGATTACCCTCAGTATTTAATCAGGTCCCTTATCCTCCACTATCTCTCAGGTGATGTCTGATCACCCTGGCTTATCTTCAGCAGGAATCCTGTTAGGTTGGTTTAACCAGAATCCCCTTACCCCTGCTGTCTCTTCTCAGCATCTTCTAGTAATTTTCTGTTCCCTGCTCTTTGCCAACAAATTCCCACTTGCCCATTCTGCATTCATAGTTGAGCCTAATATCTCTCCCCCAGGGCAAAATTCCATTGCAGTGGACCATATATCTATTGTGATAGTTCCCCTCGGAGAATAAACTCTTCCCTACAGTGCTTTAACAAGTGTCACTGAATATTTTTCCCCTTTAACATTGAGTAGGAAGAAAGTAACTTGTTAGCTCAATGGCAGTATAGAGATGCCTGCTTCTTCTAAAGAAGAAAACCGTGGAGTCATCCCCACAGTCTGCAGCACTGGGCTGTTCTTGGTACTGAAGGGCCCTGGGCCTGAAACTAAGCAAATTTACCCAAAAGATAATGACAGAAAGAAAATAGAGGAGAATGGTGTTCTGATTTTGAGTCTGAAAGGAAGTATAGCTGGGAGGTTGGAGGGCATGATCCATCTCAGGAAGTCCTAATTTCTCTCCTCCCTCTGAATTCCTAGTACAGCAGCTGATATTTAATGAGGGCTAATTATGTGCAAAGCAATTATCTTCATTACATCACTTAGTCTTCACAATTATCCTGTGAGGCAGATTCAAAGAAAGATGAGAGAAGTGACCTACCTGATGATACACCTGGAAAATGGCAAAAGCAAGACTAAAACCCAAGTGTCTGACACTAAAGCTTGTGTCTTTAACTCCTTGTTCCTTTGTACATTCACAAATCACCTTAAAAATTCTATAAACATTACTAAGCATTACCATTCTGAAAGGTGCTATGGTGAATGAGACTGTCTGCAGGTAAAAGAGCTAAGACTTGAGCATGCATGTGTGCGTGCAAA
Source organism: Capricornis sumatraensis (assembly GCF_032405125.1). Lineage (NCBI taxonomy): Eukaryota > Metazoa > Chordata > Mammalia > Artiodactyla > Bovidae > Capricornis > Capricornis sumatraensis. The sequence goes on along the minus strand of NC_091083.1, from coordinate 67,743,839 downwards.
GTCGCTCAGTCCTGTCCGACTCTTTGCAGCCCCATGGACTGAAGCCATCAGCCTCCACTGTCCATGGGATTCTCCAGGCAAGAATATTGGGGTGGGTTGCCACGCCCTCCTCCAGGAGATCTTTCTGACCCGGGGATGGAACACAGGTCTCTTACGTCTCCTGCATTGGCAGGCGGGTTCTTTACCACTAGCGCCACCTGGGAAGCCCTTGAGCACAAGCTGTGTCAAATGACCACAAAAAGTTACAACATCCTCTAAGATTTCAGAGCGGGTGAGGTCACTCTGGCTGGGGAAAATTAGAGATCAACAAGGCTTCCAAAAGAAACAGCATTTGAGATGAGCCGATCTAACCAAGTAATATGTTTAAAACTAATTGTCTCATGTGCAATATACACATTACCACACATGTGTTTAAAACTTATAAACAATGACAAGAGTATGTGAAGTTTTAATGGGCAGAAAGTGGGGATTAAGGCATGGAGGAAGGAAAGGATCTGATTGTTCAAGATATAGAGAGGTCTCGGTTCAATCTTCTACCTGTCTCAGAATCCAGCCTCAAATGACTCCGGGTTATTTTCTGCTTAGATTTTTTTCCCTTAGGAACATCCTCAAAGTGATGTGCATTCAATAAAACACACTCCGTCATTTAAGAAAGTGAGGAAGTACTTTACAAACTGTTAGGAAATTCTTTCCAAAATAAGATGTTAAACGAAGGAAAGTGCAGAATACTGGGTATAATGGGGAAAAAAGAGTGTGTGTGGATATATGTGTGTGTGTATGTGCAATCCCTTGTTTATAATAAAATATGGAAAGATACCCAGGGCACAGATAATAGTGATTGCCTTCCTAGAGGAACTATGTGGCTTGAGGATATGGTGAGAGGAAGATTTTCACTGTATACTTCTATGACTCTTTAACCATGTAGGTATATTATCTATTAAAACTATATACATATAGCGACTTCCCTAGTGGTCCAGTGGTTAAGGTTTCACCTTTCAATGCATAGGGTGTGGGTTCAGTCCCTGGTTGGGGAGCTACGATCCCACATGCCTCAAGGCCAAAAACCAAAACATAAAACAGAATCAATATCGTTACAAATTCAATAAAGACTTTAAAAATGGTCCACAGCAAATATAAATAAGTAGATAAATAAATGGGCTTCCCTAGTGGCTCAGATGGTAAAGAATCTGCCTGCAGTACAGGAGACCTGGGTTCGATCCCTGGGGCAGGAAGATTCCCTGGAGAAAGGCATGGCAAGCCACTCCAGTATTCTCACCTGGAGAATTCCATGGACAGAGGAGGCTGGCAGGCTACAGTCCCTGGGGTCGCAAAGAGTCGGATATGACTGAGCAACTAACACTATCACTTTCTTTCAAAGGAAAATAGGTACCAAGTGTAGCTCCTGCAGAGGTGGGGGCAGAAAAGCAAACTTAGTTACAGACAAGCAAAGCTAGGAGCACTTACAGTAAAAAAAAAGAAAAAAAGCTAGGAATGTTCAGACCTGCTCACTGTTCTATCTAACTTCTATCTAGATAAATAAATAAATTTAAGTTGAACTTCTGAAAAACTAAGTGTATTAGTCTCTAAAGGACATTACCTGAAAGGAGGGTGTTTATATTATGATAAGGGGACTTCCCTGGAGATCCAGTGGTTAAGACTCTGCCCTCCCAAGGCAGAGGGTGAGGATTTGATTCCTGGGCAGGACCAAAAACTCACATGCCACCAGTGGTACAGCCAAAATAGTAATAATAATAAATAAATATATTATGATATGGTAGAAGCAAAAGCAGTTCACTTAGGTGATCAGTTTTGAAATTTCAGTCCTTGATTTTCATGGCCCCCCCCCAAAAAAAATCAGAAATAAAGTAAAAAGAAAAAAACCAATATGTTAAAGGTGAAATATTTATTATTAATATTCTTAACATAAGACAGCTCTTTAGAAACCAATAAGAAAAGGATCCATGACCGAGTTCAGAAATGGCAAAGGATAAAAGGGGCTTCATGTAAACAGAAACATGGGCTTATGTTCTTCTTTTTAAAGTCCAACTTCATTTGTAACTAGAGAAAGGCAAATTGGAACAATGAACTGTTGCTTTCTCACCTGTGAGACTGCAAATACCAAAAAGCTGGATATTACAGAGTGTTAAAAAGGGCATGGTGAAAGTACTTTGAGAAAGAATATAAATTGGTAGGTTCTCTTTGGAGCACAAATTAGTGATGCTTTTCAACCTGGAAAATGAGAGTGTGCTTTTGACTCGTCAATTCTCATTTGGAGAATTTATCCTAGACGGATAATTCTTACATATGTACTCAGACAAACGTATAAAATTATTCATTGCAGCATTCTTTGTTACCTGAAAGGAGGGCATTTATATTATGATACGGGGACTTCCCTGGAGATCCAGTGGTTAAGATTCTGCCCTTCCAAGGCAGAGAGTGAGGATTTGATCCCTGGGCCGGACCAAAAACACATGATCAAAATCAACCTAAATATTTTCCACCTGGGGAAACGGCTACATCTAAACAGAGGAGTGCTGGGTAGGTGTTGAAAGGAAGAGTGTGCTCCCGTATGACTGTTATGACAAGATTAATTTATCTCCTCTCATTATCTGCTGTTTGGACTACAGTGTGCTGCCAGGTTTCCCTGCCTTTATCTTGCAGGACCTGCTACATAAAGTGCAGGCCCAGGGCGCAAGAGGAAACTTCAGGGCCCCTTGTTTAAAAACCATTATGAATTCCAAGATGACGACAGCAGAGCATTAAAACAAGCGTGGGGGCCCTTTTCAGTGTGAGGCCCTGTGTGACCACAGAGATTGCACATCCAGGAAGCTGGCTTTGCTCCAGAAGTGACAGCTTAGACACTGGCTGCCAAAATGGCATGCAGTTTCCTCTGCTTCTACCATCTTTCTACCACCATCTGATGCCTGTCTTGTCTGTTAAGAAGTAACTCAAATTACGGGGAAAATTTTCCCTTGCACTCTCTCACCCAAGACACTCTTTCTTCACTGCTACTCCAAACCTTCTAGATTGTTTTATTAACTTTTTTTTTTTTTCCTTTTTGGCTGCAGGTGGGACCTTAGCTCCCAGGCCAGTGATTGAACCTGTGCCCCCTGAATTGGAAGCGCTGAGTCTTCACTACTGGACATCCAGGGAAGTCCCTGTTTTATTAACTCTTTAACACAGTGTATTATGATTATTTGTTTGAAAATCTCTCCCTCTAAGCTTCTCAAAGGTTTGGCTTATGCTTGTTTGCATAACCCTGGAACTTCATACATTGCTTGGACATAGGAGGTGAGGAATGAATGAATAGGAGTGGATACGTTGGGGGTGTGTGTTAAATTATCAGTCATATGGTTTCATGCTTTTATTTTGCCTTTATGTTGCTAAATCAGATTAGATTCTAATTTCACTGAGGTCAGCAGGCCCCGATGACTGGCTTTTGATTCTAAGAGCCATAATAGTTTCAGATGGTCCCCTGAAGGGGAAGAAGGGGCTTGAAGCCTTTGGAGGAACTGAAAGTCTTTGGAGGACCCCCCAAGTCACCCACCCCTATCTCTGCATCTCCTTTTATACCCTTCAGGCATTTAAAAATAGGGGTTTGATTTCACCAGGTCCAACTGACCCCATCAGTCAGTTCCAGGAACCAGGCAGTAGTTTCAGATTGCCTCTAATTCTTTGTAACACTGGCTTTCAAATGGAGGTATGAGATACCCCTATGCTATAGGGACTTCCTATGGGGTTCTCAAGTACTCATCATTTTTAAGGGAATTTATTTCCAGATCCTCTACTTCTGTATATATTCTACCAGAGAAAGTTCTGGGCTAGAGGCTTCAAGCTGGCTTTTGCTTCATAATTGTAGTTCTGCTAGCCTTCATAAGAAAGGCATATCCTGGGCCAATCTGAATCTTCCTGTAGTACACCAGTTGCCTGGGGCAATTAAAAATACATTTATTGCCTGGGGCAACAAAAAATCCTGGAAGTGACAAGGGGGCAGCATTTCCCTGAGTATCAGTTTCTGAGAAAGATTTTTTCTTTTTAAGTATTAATGTAATGACCTATAACCCTATTAGTTTCAGTATACAATATAGTGATTGATATTTCTATATATTACAAAGTAGTCACCACAATAAGTCTAGTACTATCTGTCACCATACAAAGTTATAACGGTGTTACTATGTTCCTTATGCTGTGCATTTCATCTCTGTGACTCATTTATTTCGTAACTGGAAGTTTGTACTTAATCTTCCTCACCATATTTCCTCCCCTCTGGCAACCACCTGTTTGTTCTCTGTATCTATGAGTCTGTTTCTGTTTTGTTATGTTTGTCCATTTGTTTTGTTTTTTAGATTCCATATATAAATAAATCATATGGTATTCGTCTTTCTCTGTCTGACATCTCACTTAGAATAATACCCTGCAGGTTTATCTATCCATGTTGTCGCCAATGGCAAGATTTCATTCTTTTGACGGCTGAGAAATATTCCATTGTATATATCACCATATCTTCTTCAAACGTTCATTTGTCAATGGATATTTAGGTTGCTTCCATATCTTGGCTATTGTAAATAAGGCTGCTATGAGCATTGGGATGTATATCTTTTTTAATTTATGGGTTTTTTTCCCCCCACAAAAATACCTAGAAATGAAATTGCCAGGTCACATGGTAGTTCTAGCTTTAATTTTTTGAAGAACCTCCATCCTGTTTTCTGTAGTGGCTGGACCAATTTCATTCCTACCGATAGTTCATGAAGAGTCCCTTCTCTCCACTTTCTCATCAACATTTATTTGTTGTCTTGTTGATGATAGCCATTCTGATAGGTGGGAGGTAATATCTCATTGTGGTTTTGATTTGTATTTCCCAATAATTAGTGATGCTGAGTATCTTTTCATGTGTCTGTTGGTCATCCACGTGTCTTCTTCAGAAAAACATCTGTTTGGGTCCTCTGTTCATTTTTTACTTGGGTTGTTTATTTTTTTGATGTTGAGTTGTATGAGTTCTCGTTACATTCTGGTTATTAACCCCTTACCAGATATATCGTTTGCAACTATCTTTTACCACTCAGTAGGCTGCCTTCTCATTTTGTTGACAGTTATCAGGGAAATATCTTTTCATTATAGGGGACATCATTTATCAAAATCATTTTGAGTGGTATGTGGAAAAGAAATTGTATGAAGACCACCGGTTCAAAACAACACATTATGGTAGCCTCTGGAGGGTTTCCTAGGAGGTCCTGGCCTGGTCTTCTCAATCTCTGGGCCTCTGCAACTGGACCTCAATTTTATCAGGAGGGTCAGGTAAATAATTTTTACTTGATTTCTTTTTAAAAAATAATTAACTAATATATTTAGTTTGGGCTTCACTGGGTCTTTGTTGCTGCAGGCAGGCTTTTTCTAGTTGCAGCAAGTGAGAACTACTCTCTAGTTGCCTTGAGGTGCACAGGCTTCTATTTGCAGGGGCTTCTCTTGTTGCAGAGCATGAGCTCTATGGTGCTTGAGCTTCCATAGTTGTGGCACACAGACTTAGCTGCCCTGTGGCATGTGAAATCCTCCTGGACCAGGGATTGAACCTGTGTCCCCAGCATTGGAAGATGGATTCTTAACCACTAGACCACCAGGGAAGTCCTTACATGATTTCCTTTTTTTAAAACTTATTTATTTAATTTTCACTTGATTTCCTCATAACTTCCAGTGCAGTTGGCAGTCTCCCTCTTAAAATGCATTATTTCTGGGGCTTTTGCTCTGTCGTACTCTGATTTACCTTTCTACCTCTACCCTTCACCTTAAGTTTCCTTTTCTAGGACCATCTCTTCCACTTGACCTTTTCAATTCAGGAGTCTTGCACTTCAGTTATAATCCCTCTTCTCTTTCCGTTTCGTTTCTGTTTCTTGCTGCCTTTGGTTATTTGCATTCCTAGCAGTTTGTGCTGACAAGTCTTTCTCTGTTGCTTTCCCTTGAAAGCAATACTTTGAGGGAATTCCAGTGGGCACTGAGTAATACTCTGCAGACCCATAATCCAGCCCCTAAACCCACTTCCCCTCCTCTTTCTGCTCGTTTCTTACTAAGAGATTTCATCCTTTAACCACAATTTTCCATACCAGCTGCATCCCAACAACTCCCAGATTTCTTATTCTAGCCTAAGATCTTGTTCCCAAATTCCTAAATCCTGTTGCTTATTACACATCTATACCTGAAGGTCCCACAGAATTCATGTTAAAAAAAACCCCAAACCAAACTCATGTTTGTCCTATTAAGAATATCATCTTCTGCTAAGCTTCCTCAACTGAGTCACAGTATTGCATCGGCCTAGTTCATGCCAGAGGCCTGGAAGGCATCCTTGATACCTCCTTAACCTCCTCCATAGCCAATAAACATCCTATTCCTATGAATTACACTTCATGCATGATTCCCCTAAGCCTCCAGACTAGGCTACATACCTCCATTCTATACCCTCATATGGCACCTTATACTTTATAATACTTATGCAAATTGTAACTATATAATTAGTTGTGGAAGTCTCTCCCCTCTTATGTCATAATCTCCAAGAGCACAAGGACCATGCCTGCCTTTTTTCTAACACATGGTAGGGTCTCAATAAATATTTGTTGAAAGAAAGAAAGTGAAAGTGGCCCAGTAGTGTCTGACACTTTGCGACCCCATGAACTATACAGTCCATGGAATTCTCTAGGCCAGAATACCGGAGTGGGTAGCCTTTCCCTTCTCCAAAATGAAAGTGAAATTTGCTCATTCGTGTCTGACTGTTGGAGACCCTGGGTCCATGCAATTCTCTGGGCCAGAATACTGGAGTGGGTAGCCTCTCCCTCCTCCAGGGGATCTTCCCAATCCAGAGATAGAACCAAGGACTACTGCATTGCAGGTGGATTCTTTACCATCTGAGCCACAGGGGAAGCCCAAATTTAATATTGTTAATTTAACAAATACGAACACAAATTGTAGTAACTATGCCTGTCTTGGGCCTAATGCTATGTGCCCAGTAGGGGGCAGCAGAGTACAGCTAATGGAACGCATCTCGTCCTTGGTTGTTGAAAAGGGTGACTCTGAGGAAATGATTGAACTTTTCTGAGACTCTATTTTCTTCCTCGGAAATTAAGGTTAATTCTTGTCCCCACAGGTCAAAAGAGATAAGCAGATATAAAAGGGCTTTAGTGCAAACAAAAGAGAGTGTTATTGGAGTCAGTTATGATAAATATTTGTTGAATAAACGGAGACAGGAAGAGGATCAGGTTACACTCTGAAACAGATGTGAGCGGAGACTGGACAGTCAGAAGAGATGGAATGAAAGTTCAGGGAAGAGGCTGGCCTGAGTCCAGAGCCAACCGGAGGCAAAGCTGTGAAGTTAACACAGTGCGCTCTTGGCAGGCTCCTGTCTCTGCTCTCTAATCACTGCCTGCGCCCCCTTCCACCTCTGCCCTCTAGCGCCCTATCACTCACTGCGCTGTTGCAGCCCATTATTTCCCCTTTCCTCTCATCAAAGCACGTCTGGCCTGTGTCCCAGCCCCTCAGACGCCTGCGCATTGCCATCCACAACGACAGCCAGTTAGCCCAGTAAGGGGCCCTGGCTAACACGGCATGGCAGGTCGTGTGTTATTTTATTGCCCCCAATAACAGGAGTTGGACTTTCTTTTTTTTAAAAAAAAGAAATTAATTATCTAATTACTTTTTTAGGAATTTGACAAAGACACTTGCTTCTTGGAAGAAAAACTATGACAAACCTAGACAGTGTATCAAAAAGCAGAGACATCACTTTGCTGACAAAGGTCATATAGTCAAAGCTATGGTTTTTCCAGCAGTCATGTATGGATGTGAGAGTTGGGCCATAAAGAAGGCTGAGCACCGAAGAATTGATGCCTTCGAACTGTGGTGTCGGAGAAGACTCTTGAGAGTCCCTCGGACAGCAAGGAGATCAAACCAGTCAATCCTAAAAGAAATCAACCCTGAATACTCATTGGAGGGATGGATGGTGAAGCTGAAGCTCCAATACTTTGGCCACCTGATGTGAAGATCCGAGTTATTGGAAAAGACTCTGATGCTGGGAAAGATTGAGGGCAGGAGGAGAAGCGGGTGACAGAGGATAGATGATAGGATGGCATCATCGACTCAATGGACATGAATTTGTGCAAACTCCAGGAGATAGTGGAGGACAGGGAAGCCTGGAGTGCTGCAGTCCATGGGGTTGCAAAGAGTTGAACACAACTGAGCGATTAAACAACTCAAAAAGAATACGTTCTAGGGACTTCCCTGGCAGTCCAGTGGTTAAGATTCCATGCTTCCAATGCAGGGGGCATAGGTATGATCACTGGGCAAGGAATTAAGATTGATCACTGATCAATGCTTCTCAGAAAAAAATATTTAAAAAAAAAGAATAAATTCCAAATGATGAAGCTTTAGATTCTGTGGAATAAGATAAAATGGAAAGTTAACAAGGATTAAGGGAGTCCTACAGAGTATAAGGTGGTTGGATAACATCATTGACTCAATGAACATGAATGAGCAAGCTCCAGGAGGTGGCGAAGGACAAGGAAGCCTGGTGTTCTGCAGTCCATGGGGTCGCAAAGAGTCGGACATAACAGAGCGACTGAACAACAAATCTTGGTCTCAAGAAAAATAATTATACAAATACAGAATCTGCTAGATGTGCCTTGATAGCAACATGAGAAAATCTTCTTAAAAAATTCGTAAAGATATACATCCATCCATATATACAACTTAATTGTAGTTATTATCAGTACAGTTGACTTTTTGGTTTATAGCTGTGTGAGTTTTGACAAAGGCACCATCATGAAACCAACCACTACAGTAAAAATACAAAATGGTTCATCATTCCCTAAAAATGTCCATGTATTGGGACTACCCTGGTGGTCCAGTGGTTAAGATGCCAAGCTTCCACTGCAGCGGGGCCCGGGTTAGATCCCTGATTGGGGAACTAAGACCTGAATTCCACATTTGTTGTTCAGCTGCTCAGTCGTGTCGAGCTCTTTTTGATCCCATGGATGGCAGCACTCCAGGCTTCCCTGTCCTTCACTGAAGATTGTTGAGATTTCTGAAATATCTGAGGTCGTTGAGATTTCTCCCAGCAATCTTGATTCCAGCTTGTGATGCATCCAATTAATAAATACATAAAATAAAAGTATCTTTTTAAAAAAAGGCTCATCTATTAACCCTTTGTAGTCCAAACTGTCTCCCACCCTTAAGCCCTGATCACACTGATGGTGTCTCTAGCCCTACAGTCCAATTTATCAAGTTTTCCTTTAATGAATTTTAATTTTGCATTTAAGAATTCTATCTAAGGTGACAAAGGTTTTTCTCCCTTGCTTTCTTCTAAAAGTCTCATAGGTTTTCATTTAGGTCCAAGATTCATTGCAATTAAATTTAAAAAATAAAAAGTGTAAGATACAGGTCAGGTTCACATGTTTACATAAGTCCAGTTACTCTAGCATCATTTGTTGAAAAGGTAATCTTTCCCATCACACTTTTGTTAAAAAAATCAATTGCCTGGATTTGTATCAGTCTGTTTCTGGACTCCCTGTTCTGTTCTATCAATCTATGCATCTATCCTTTTGCCAGACTATGCTACATTTATCAATGTAGTGGTATTTCTCCACCACTGTTCTACTTTCTCAAAATTGTTTTAGCTTTCTAGTTTCTTTGCTTTTCCATATAAATTTTAAAATCAGCTTATTGATATTTACAAAAACTCCTGCTGGGATTTTGATTGGGATTGTGTTGAGTCTGTATGTCAATTGGGGAACTGTTGACGTCTTAACAAAATTGAGGCTTCCAACCAATGAACATGTTGTATTGCTTTGATTTCCTTCACTGATGTGTTTTTCAGCATAAAGATCCATCATATATTTTGTTGTATTTATCCTGAAGACTTTCATTATTTTGGTGCAACTGAAAATTATTATTTACTTAAATTTGTTGGGACTTTCCTGGTGGTCCAGTGGCTAAGACCCCACACTCCCAATGCAGGGGGCCTGAGTTCAATCCCTGGTCAGGGAACTAGATCCCACACACCACAACTAAGAAGATCCTACATGCCCCAATGAAGACTGAAGATCCAGAGTGCTGCAACTTAGACAAGGTGCAGCCAAATAAATATTTTTAAAAATAAATTAATTTTCCAATTACTGGTATATAGACATATAATTAATTTTTTTAAATTTTATTTATTTAGGCTGTGCCATGTCTTATTAATAGTTGTGGCATGCAGGATCTTCAGTTTCGGCACACACACTCTTAATTGTAGCATGTGGGATCTAGTTCCCTGACCAGGGATCGAACCTAAGGCCCCTGCATCTGGAGTTCAGAGTGTTAGCCACTGGACTACCAGGGAAGTCAAACATATAATTGATTTTTATATTATGACTTTGTATCCTGTGACTTTGCCAAATGCATTAACTAGTTTTAGGAACTTTTTTTTGTAGATTTAATAGAGTTTTCCACATAGACAATTACGTTGGCTATTAATAGAGACAGTTTCATTTCTTCCTTTCCAATCCATGTGTCTTTTTTCCTCCTTGCCTTGTTGCATTAGTTAGAATTTTCTGGATAATACTGAATAGGCAAGAGTGAATATTGTTCTCAATCTTAGGAGAAGTCATTCAGTCTCTAAGGATGATGCCCTTTTGCTGAATGTCCTTCTTTTAGGTTAGGGAAGTTTCCTTCTATTCCTAGTTTGTTGTGAGATTTTATGATAAACAGATGTTGAATTCTGTTAATGCTTTCCATCAGTTGAGATTAACGTGTGTTTTTCTGTTTTAGTCTGTCACTGTGGTAGTGGGTAAAGAATCTGCTTGCAGTGCAGGAGACCTGAGTTTGATCCCTGGGTCAGGAAGATCCCCTGGAGAAGGAAATGACAAACCACTCCAGTATTCTTGCCTGGAGAATCCCATGGACAGAGAAGCCTGGCAGTCCACGGGGTCGCAAGAGTTGGACTTGACTTAGCAACTAAGTCACCATGGTGAATTACATTAATTTATTTTTGGATGGTCTATCAGCATTGAATTACCTTGAGTAAACTCTGATTCATAGTGAATTATGATCCTTTTTATATGTTTCTGGATATGATTTGCTAATAGTTTGTTGAGAGCTTTTGGTCTATGTTCATGTGGAATGTTGGTCTGTAGTTTCCCTGTAATGTCTTTTTTTGTTTGTTTTTTTCATTTTGGTGTCATGATAATGCTGGCCTCATAAAATGAGTTGCACAGTGTCACTCCTTTTCTATTTTCTGGGAGGGTTTGTGTAGAAGTCTACCACTGTGTCTACTAAACACTTCCTCAAGTGTTTGGTAGAATTTGCCAGTGAAACCATCTGGATCTGGTATTTTCTTTGTCTGTGAATTTAATTTTCTTACATATTGTCCCACGGTTCCCCAAACCGTTTTCTCCTCTGTGATGTTTTCTATAAAAAAATTAAATTAATTAATTAATTTTTGGCCGCGCGGGCTTTCTCTAGTTGCGGTGCGCAGGCTTCTCGCCGCAGTGGCATCTCTTGTTGTGGAACACAGGCTCTAGGGCGTGAGGGCGTCAGTAGTCGTGGTGCCCGGGGTTAGTTTCCCCGCTGCCTGTGAGATCTTCCCGGACCAGGGACTGAACTGGTGTCCCCTGCATTGGCAGGTGGATTCGTAACCACTGGGCCACCAGGGAAGCCCCATATTGTGGCTTTAATTTGCATTTCTTAGAGTCACTTTTTTATTCCTCTATTTCTCTCATGTCGCATCCAATCTGTCAGTAAATTCTGTCACCTCTGTCTTCATAGTATGTCCAACATCCGAGTACTTTCACCATCTCTCTTCACACCCTGGTCCACGGCACCATCGTTTTTCACCCATATTATTAGCACAGCTTCGTAACAAGAGTGTATGTGTCCGTGGGGCTCCCTGAGTGTGTCTCTGCTCCCTGAGCTCTATCTTCGCCATGGTAGCCACAGTGACGCTCTTCAAACAAAGTCAGATCACATCACTCCTCTTCTCAAAAGCCTCCAATGGCTTCCCATCTCACTCAGCATTAAAAAAAAAAAAAAAAAGTAGTTATAATTGGCCTCCGAGGGCCTCCATGATCCTGCTGCTTCTTTTCTCCTTGGCAATATCCCCGCTCCCCAGATAAACACACTTCCTAACACACACAAATAAATGAAACTTAGCCCTCAGGACTTTGGCAGTTGCTCTGTCTAGTCAGATTAGATTGTTGCTCCCACAGCCATGTGATGGTTCATTCTCTCTCTTCCTTCAGATCTCAGCTCAACAGTCAGATTTTAGAGGTCTGTCCTGACTGTGCTATACAAAACAGCAACTCATCACCCCTGGCACTCCTTATCCCTTTGCTACTGTCCCTTACCTCCTTTACTGTTTCTTTTATAAATTAATTTTTATTGGAGTATAGTTGCTTTACAATGGTGTGTTAGTTTCTACTGTACAGCAAAGTGAGTTAGCCATACGTGTATATAAATCCCTTCCCTTTTGGACTTCCTCCTCATTTAGGTCACCACAGTGCATTAAATAGAGTTCCCTGGGCTACACATGTTCTCATTAGTTATCTATTTAGTATACAATATCAGTAGTGTATATATGTCAGTCCCAAACTCCCAGTTCCTCCTACCAGCTCCCCTTCCGCACTTAGTATCCATATATTTGTTCTCTGCATCTATGTTCTTTTACTTTCCTACCTAGCAGTCGACAGTAAGTTCTACAGGACGGGGACTTGATTTTGTTCTCTATTACAGTCCCAGCTCCTCCACACTATGTCTTTTTGGAATAAATTGACAAGTTGCGGTAAATTCAGAAAAATAATACCAATATACTAAAAAGCCACGTCACGTAAGAAACCCTTGAGGGAACCAGAGATGTTTAACTTAGAGAAGATTTGGGGGAATAGGATCACTGTCCTTGAAGCTATGCAGGGTTGTCACATGTGATTTTGGAGATCAGAATTTAGACTTGACCCGTTTGAAGGCTTTTAGTGACAGGGAGCTCCCTACTGTGTGAGGCTGCCAGCTCTTTCATTGGAGTGCTCTGCTAGAAAGTTACACTGAAGTAACATTTATTCCTTTTATTCAACTCTTGGCGACCCTATGGACTATAGCCTGCCAGGCTCCTCTGTCCACGGAATTCTCCAGGCAACAATACTGGAGTGAATTGTCATTTCCTTTTCCAGGTTATTGTCCCTACCCAGGGATCGAACTTCGGTCTCCTGCATTGTAGGCAGATTCTTTACCTTCTGAGCCCCCAGGGAAGTTCTAAAATCTGTTCTCTAGAGCTCCACAGATCAAATATCCTTCCCTCTTCACCTGTTACCGGATGGAATGAGATACCACGGGAGGGAATTCCTGGAAGTCCAGTGGTGAGGACTCCAAGGTCTCACTGCTAAGAGCCCTGGTTCAGTTCCTGATTGGGGAACTAAAAATCCACATGCATCAAGGTGCAGCAAAAAAGAAGAAGAAGAAAGAAAAGAGAGAGAGACCAACGGATATGCGTGAGGAAATTTAAAAAACTAAAGAAAAAAAGTGACAGGATTTCTGTTTCGTAGAAAGGAATCCATGCTAAGTCGTTTCAGTTGTGCCTGACTCTTTGCAAACCCATGGACTGTAATCCACCAGGCTCCTCTGTCCATGGGGTTCTCCAGGCAAGAATACTGGAGTGGGTTGCCATGCACCCCTCCAGGGCATCTTCCCAACCCAGGGATAGAACCCACATCTCTTATGTCTCTTGCATTGGCAGGCGGGTTCTTTACCACTAGCACTGCCTGGGAAGTACATACACACAGAGAATTGTTGCTGGTTTATTTTGGTGGAGAGGGCTTCTGAGAGGAAATAGAAGGAAAGGAGATGAGTTGATGGCTCGGGAGTGGAATCTTGGGGAAAAGGACAGAAATATCTACAGGAGAATTTGATTAAGTGTCTGCTAATATGATGATAATTTTTACCAGGCTCTCCATTAATTAATCAGTAAAATATCCCTGCACTGTAGAATTGAATCTATTTGAGGAGGGAATATACAGAAATCTTGAGTCTGGTAAGTGTGGAGTGAGGCTGAGGCTGCTCAGAAGGGGATGTCACATGCAGGTCCACATACTCCAGCCCTTCAGCTGTACGAGGGGATATCAGAGGAAGCAGAGTTTGGATTCTGAACACTGCAAGTGAGAATAATAACATCTGCCAGGAAATGAGAATAACAACATCCATCAGGAAATGAGAATAATAACATCCACCAGGAAATGAGGATAATACCTGCCCTTCTTTCCTAATAAACTTATTTGGCAGATCAACAAAAATTTTAACGAGGTAATAGAATAAAAATGTTTCTGTAATGATAAAACTGTATACAAAAGGGATTATTATTACTATTAACTAAGCAGAAGACTGGATGACATAACTTCATTTCTCAAAAAATGTCAATTTATTCATTCATCTAGCCATTTGTTGTCTTTCTTCTAAATTCCTGGCACTGTTCTAGTTACTAAGGCTACAAGGACGAACAAGCGTGTTTGATTTCCCTAGTTCAGTTCAGTTCAGTCGCTCAGTCATGTCTGACTCTTTGTGACCCCATGAATCGCAGCACGCCAGGCCTCCCTGTCCACCACCAACTCCCGGAGTTCACTCAGACTCACGTCCATTGAGTCAGTGATGCCATCCAGCCATCTCATCCTCTGTCGTCCCCTTCTCCTCCTGCCCTAAATCTTTCCCAGCATCAGAGTCTTTTCAAATGAGTCAGCTCTTCTCATGAGGTAGCCAAAGTACTGGAGTTTCAACTTCAGCATCATTCCTTCCAAAGAAATCCCAGGGTTGATCTCCTTCAGAATGGACTGGTTGGATCTCCTTGCAGTCCAAGGGACTCTCAAGAGTCTTCTTCAACACCACAGTTCAAAAGCATCAATTCTTTGGTGCTCAGCCTTCTTCACAGTCCAACTCTCACATCCATACATGACCACTAGAAAAACCATAGCCTTGACTAGACGGACCTTAGTCGGCAAAGTAATGTCTCTGCTTTTGAATATGCTATCTAGGTTGGTCATAACTTTCCTTCCAAGGAGTAAGCGTCTTTTAATTTCATGGCTGCAATCACCATCTGCAGTGATTTTGATATCTCTAGAGGAGGAACTAATTAACTACTGCCTGTAGAATTAAGTGTAACTTCTCAGCATGGCATTCTTTCCTTCTTTCTTTTTTAAATTGGCTTTGCTGCCCAGCATTCGACAAGGGATCGAACCCGAGTCCCCTGCAGTGGAAGCACAGATTTTTAACCAATGGGCCACCACAGAATGTCCCCAGCATGGAGCTCTTAATCTGGTACTTAAATGACCCATTTTATGTCCCAAGACATTTATGTAGACTATATTCAGAGCAGCCAGATCAGACCATTTATTATTTTCCAAACATATGGTGCTCCTTCACCCTGTTTGCCTTTATGCTATCATATCCATCCACAATCCACTCATTATTCATTCATCAAACAATCATGTATTGGACTCTGTTGTCTCAGAGGCCTCTTAGGCTTTCTTCATTTTCTTTTTTCATTCTTTTTTTCAATGTTTTGTTCTGTGGCACTGATTTCCACCATTCTGTCTTCCAGGTTACTTATCTGTTCTTGGAAGTGAAAGTGAAAGTTGCTTAGTCATGTCTGACTCTTTGTGACCCCATGGACTGTACAAGTCTATGGAATTCTCCAGGCCAGAATATTGGAGTGGGTAGCTGTTCCCTTCTCCAGGGGGTCTTCCCAACCCAGAGATCAAACCCAGGTCTCCCACATTGCAGGCGGATTCTTTACCAGCTGAGCCACAAGAGAAGCCCACATCTGTTCTTAGGCCTCAGTTACCCTGCTGTTGATTCCTTCTAGTACATTGTTCATCTCTGTTTGTTTGTTCTTTAGTTCTTTTAGGTCTTTGGTAAAAATTTTTTTGCATCTTCTCCATTCTTTTCCCCAGATCCTGGATCATCTTTACCAACATTATTCTGAACTCTTTTTCTGGAAGGTTGCATATCTCCACTTGGTTCAAGATGGTGGAATAGAAGGATGTGTGCTCATCTCCTCCTTTGAGAGCACCAAAATTGCAACTAGCTGCTGAACAACCACTGATAGGAGGACACTGGAACCCACCAAAAAAAAGATACCACATGTCCAAGACAAAGAAGAAGCTGCAATGGGATGGTAGGAGGGGCACAATCATAATAAAATAAAATCCCATACCCTCCAGGTGAGCTACCGACAAACAGGAGAACAATAACATCAAAGACATTTTTCCACTGTTGAGAAGGTTCTGAGCCCCATGTCAGCCTTTCCATCCTGGGGATCCAGCAAAGGGACTGGGAATCCCAGGGAATCTGACTTGGAAGGCCAGCAGGACTTGATTACAGGACTTCCACAGGACTGGGAGAAACAGAGACTCCAGTCTTGGAGGGCACAAATAAAATATTACGTGTACCAAGACTCAGGGGAAAGGAGCACTGACCCCACAGGAGACTGAACCAGACCTGCCTGGTAGCTTGATTAGGCCCCATTTGTTTATTTTTACTTTTATTTCTGTTGCCTTGGGAGACTGACCTAAGAAAACATTGCTACAATTTATGTCAGAGAATGTTTTGCCTATGTCCTCTTACAGAAGTTTTGTGGTGTCTTTTCTAATATTTAAGTCTTCAAACCATTTAAGTTTATTTTTGTGTATGGCATGAGGAAGTATTCTAATTTCATTTATTTATATGCAGCAGTCCAGCTTTTCAAACACTACTTACTGAAGAAATTGCCTTTTCCCCATTGGATCGTCTTGCCTCCTTTGTCAAAAGTTATTGACCATAGGTGGGTGGCTTTATTTCTGGGTTCTCTCTTCTGTTCCATTTATCCATAAAACCATACATATTGAATTAAATTAAAAGGAGGGAGAAGACTGCAAGCCAAACTACCCAGAAGGAGGCTTTGAGAATATATGAGGGCATTACTTGTTTAAATTTATTCCAGAATTGTTTACTTATTGTGTAAATTCAAATTGGGCCTTCAATAGGCTGGCTACTGATGGGTAGGCCTAAGCCAAACATTCTGCGGTTGTTCTAGGAAGAAGAATGGGATTTCTAAAACTCTTACAGTTCCCAAATGCCAGCTGTCTGGACTTAGGAACTTAAAATTCTCATTATCAGAGCTGGAAAGTAACTCAGAAATTTAAGTTCTCTTTTGGCTAAGTGTGACTTAGCCAAGGTCACATAGCTATGAACAAATACTCACATGTATAAGCACAGGCAACAAAGTGAAGTGAAGTCGCTCAGTCATGTCCAGCTCTTTGCAATCCCATGGACACCAGGCTCCTCCATCCATGGGATTTTCTAGGCAAGAGTACTGGAGTGGGTTGCCATTTCCTTCTCCAGGGAACTTCCTGACCCAGGGATCAAACCCAGGTCTCCCACATTGTAGACAGATGCTTTACCGTCTGAGCCACCAGGGAAGTCAAACCTTCTATTAACTCTTTACTGTGTAGAACTTTCTAGAAATGAGAATCATAGCATCTCCCTAGAAGGTCAGGGTTACTCATCCCACTGTTTTTCTGATGCTTTACCTCTCCTTCTTCGGGATGTGAACAAGAACTTTCAGAAAAACTCTGCAAGTAATCCCATTACCTCTATAACTTATGACTCCTGCCACCTCTCACAGCATGGTAAAGGAGCATTAACTCAGGATCAAAAATCAGAAGTCCTAAGTTCTAGTGTCAGTTTTCATATCAGATAACTGTGGAACCTCGGACAAGCTGCTTAGTCTGTCCCAGCTTCAGTTTTTCCATCAGGTCAAGAGTATATGACCTGATGAGAGTACATGGTGTAGGAATGCAAGAGATTTCAGTTCATTAATTTTGTATCTTGGAACCTTACCAAATTCACTGATTAGCACTGCCATTTCTGGTGGCATCTTTAGGATTTTCTACGTACAGTATCATGTCACTTGCAAATAGTGATTGCTTTACTTCTTTTCCAGTTTGGATTACTTCTATATCTTTATCTTCTCTGATTGCTGTGCTAGGACTTCCAAAACTATGTTGAATAATTGTGGCAAGAGTGGACCTTCTTGTCTTGTTCCTGATCTTAGAGGAAATACTTTCAGTTTTTCACCATTGAAAATTATATTTTCTGTGTATTTTCAATATATGGCCTTTATTATGTTGAGGTAGGTTCCCTCTATGCCCACTTTCTGGAGACTTTTTGTCATAAATGGTGTTGAATTTTGTCAAAAGCTTTTTCTGCATCTATTGAGATGACTGTATAGTTTTTATTCTTCAATTTGTTAACATGGTGTATCATATTGATTGATTTGCATATATTGAGGAATCCTTACATCCTTGGGATAACTCCCACTTGATCATGGTGTATGATCTCTTTAATGTATTGTTAGATTCTGGTTGCTAGTATTTTGTTGAGGATTTTTGCTTCTATGTTCATCAATGATACTGGTGTGTAATTTTCTCTTTTTTTGTGTGTGTCTGATATCATTGTCTGGTTTTGGTATCAGGGTGATGGTGACCTTGTAAAATGAGCTTGGGAGTTTTCTTCTGTAGCTTTTTGGAAGATTTTGAGAAGGATAGGTGTTAGTTCTTCTCTAAATGTTTGATAGAATTTGCCTGTGAAGCCATTTGGTCCTGGACTTTTATTTGTTGGAAGGTTTTTAATCACAGTCTCAATTTTATTACTTGTGATTGGTCTGTCCATATTTTCCGTTTCTTCGTGGTTCAGTCCTAGAAGCTTATATCTTTCTAAGAATTTGTCAATTTCTTCCAGGTTATCCATTTTATTGACATATAGTTGCTTGTAGTAGCCTCTTATGACCCTTTGTGTTTCTGCGGTGTCGGTTGTAATTTCTCCTTTTTCATTTCTAATTTTATTGATCTGGGTCCTCTCTCTTTTTTTCTTGATGAATCTGGCTAAAAGTTTATCTATTTTGTTTATCTTCTCATAGAACCAGTTTTTAGTTTCACTGATCTTTGCTACTTTTCTTTGTTTCTATTTCATTTATTTCTGCTCTGATTTTTATGATTTATTTCTTTCTACTAATTTCATTTTGATACACTAGCAATAAAAGACCAGAAAAAGAAATTAAACTATAAAATACTGATGAAAGAAATTAAAGATGACACAGATCAAGAGAGGTACTATGTTGGTGAATTGGAAGAATCAATATTGTGAAAATGGCTATACTACCCAAAGCAACCTAGAGATTCAGTGCCTTTCCTATCAAATTGCCAATGACATTTTTCAGAAAATTAGAACAAAAAAAACTTACAATTTGTATGGAAACACAAAAGACCCTGAATAGCCAAAGCAATCTTGAGGAAGAAAAACAGAGCTGGAGGGATCAGGCTTCCTAACTTCAGACAATACTAAAAAGCTACAGTAATCAAAACAGTATGATACTGGCACAAAAACAAAAATATAGTTCAATGGAACAGGACAGAAAGCTCAGAGATAAACCCACACACCTATGATCACTTAATCTATGACAAAGCAGACAAGAATATATAATGGAGAAAAAGTCTCTTCAATAAGCAGTTCTGGTAAAACTGGACAACTATATGTAAAGAATGAAATTAGAATACTCCCTAACATCATAACAAAAAGTCAAAATGGGTTAAAGACTTAAATGTAAGGCTGGACACTGTAAAAACTTCCAGAGGAAAACATAGGCAGAACACTCTGACATAAATTGCAGCAAGATCTTTTTTGACCCACCTCCTAGAACAACGAAAATAAAAACAAAAATAAATAAATGGGACCTAGTTAAACTTAAAAGCTTTTGCATAGCAAAAGAAACCATAAACAAGATGAAAAGACAACCCTCAGAATAGGAGAACATATTTGCAAACAAAGCAACCAACAAGGGATTAATCTCCAAAATATACAAATAGCTCATGCAGCTCAATGCCAAAAATAACAAGCAACCCAGTCAAAAAACAGGCTGAAGGGACTTCCCTGGTGGTCCAGTGGCTAAGACTTCGAGCTCCCAATGCAGGGGGCTCAGGTTCAATCCATGATCAGGAAACTACATCCCACATGCCACAACTAAAGACCCCACAACTAAGACCTGGAGCAGTCAAATAAATAAATAAATATGTAAATTTTTAAATGGGCTGAAGACCTAAACAGACATTTCTCCAAAGAAAACTTACAGATAGAAAGAGGCCTATATTTCTGTTTTTGTGCCAGTACCATGCTATCTTGACTGCAGAAACTCAGTCCCATATTCAGGTTGCATTTCTACCTCTAATTCTCTTGCTATTTCCACACCATCTGCAGTTGCTTTCTCTGCTGAAGTCTTGAACTTTTCAAAGTCACCGATGAGGGTTGGAATCAACTTCTTCCAAATTTCTGTTAATGTTGCTATTTGACCCCTTAATATACATGTATCTTTTTTGACTGTGCCAAATGGCATGGAATCTTAGTTTCCGGACCAGGGATTGAACCCCACCCCCTGCACTGGAAGTGCAGATTCTTAACCCCTGGACTGCCAGAAAAATCCAGCCTTGTCTTAAACGTCTTTAATGGCATCTAGAATGGTGACTCCTTTCTAGAAGGTTATTAATTGACTTAGCCTAGATCCATCAGAGAAATCACCACGATGGCAACTATAGGCTTACAGAAAGTATTTCTTAAATAAAGAAAGTTGAAGTTGTAATGACTCCTTGATCCATGGGCTACAGAATGGATGTTGTGTCAGCAGGCATGAAAATAACATTAACCTCACTGTCTATCTTCATCAGAGCTCTTGGGTGACCAGTTGCATTAATGAGCAGTAATATTCCGAAAGGAGTCTTTTTTAAAATTTTTATTCCAAAGAAGTGGGTCTCAACAGTGGGCTTAAAATATTCAGTAAGCTCTGTTGTAAACAGATGCACTGTCATCCAAGCTTTGTTATTCCATTTATAGAGCACAGGCAAAGTAGATTTAGCATAGTCTTAAGGGCCCTAAGATTTTTAGGATAGTAAATGACCAGTGGCTTCAACTTAAAGTTACTAGGTGGATTAACACCTAACAAGAGAGTCAGCCTGCCCTTTGAATCTTTAAAGCTCAAGACTTCTCTTCTTGAGCTATGAAAATCCTAGATGGCATCTTCCAATAAAAGGGTGTTTCATTTACACGGAAAATCTGTTGTTTAGGGTGTGCTGCTTTGTCTATGTCTATGGAATTCTCCAGGCAGGAATATTGGAGTGGGTTGCCATTTCCTACTCCAGGGGATCTTCCTGACCCAGGGATCGAACTAGTGTCTCTTGTGTCTTCTGCATTGAAAGGCAGATTCTTTACCACTAGTGCCACTGGTGAAGCCCACTTGTTTAGTGTGACCACCTTCATTACTTATTTTCACTAGATCTGGGTAATTTGCTGCAACTTCTACATCAGCCCTAAATATTCATTGGAAGGACTGATGCTGATGCTGAAGCTGAAGCTCCACTACTTTGGCCACCTGATGTGAAGAGCTGACTCGGAAAAGACCCTGATGCTGGGAAAGATTGGAGGCAGGAGAAGGGGATGATAGAGCTCCGGGAGATGGTGAAGGACAGGGAAGCCTGGCATGCTGTGGTCCATGGAGTCACAAAGAGCTACTGAACTACAACTACATCAGCATTTTTACTTTACCTTGCACTTTTATGTTGCAGAGATGGCTTCTCTCCTCAACCTCATGAACTAACATTTGCTAGCTTCAAACTTTTCTTCTGTAACTTCCTCACCTCTCTCAGGCTTCATAGAATTGAAGAGTGAAAGTGAAATTTGCTCAGCTGTGTCCAACTCTTTGCGACCCCCTTGACTATACAGTCCATAGAATTATCCAGGCCTGAATACTGGAGTGGGTAGTCTTTCCCTTCTCCAGGGTATCTTCCCAACCCAGGGATTGAACCCAGGTCTCCCTATTGCAGGCAGATTTTTTACCAGCTGAGCCCCCAGGGAAGTGAGTTAGGGCCTTATTCTGATGAAACTTGGACATAAGGGAATGTTGTAGCTGGTCTGATCCTCTCTCCAGACCAACCTTTCTCCGTATCAGCAATAAGGCTATTTCATTTCTTTATCATTCATGAGCTACTGAAGTAGCATTTTTAATTTCCTTTAAGAACTTTTCCTTTGTAATCACAACTTAGTTAACTTTTTGGTACAAGAGGTCTAGCTTTCAGCCTAATTTGGCTTTCAATATGCCTTTCTCACTAACCTTGATATTTTCTAACTTTTGATTTAATGTGAGAAATGCACAACTTTTCCTTTCATGTAAACACTTAGAAACCATTGTAGGATTATTACTGGCCTAATTTCAATACTGCTGTGTCTCAGGGAATAGAGAGGCCCAAGGAAAGGGAGTGAGACAGAGGAACGGTCAGTTGGTGGAGCACACACATTTAATAAGTTTGCCATCTTATATAAGCAGAGTTCATGGAGCCCCCAAACAATTACAACAGTAACATCAAAGATCAGTGATCACAGACCACCATAACAGATGTAATAATGATGAAAAAGTTGAAATATTGTGAGAATTAACAAAAATGTGACACAAAGACAGGAGGTAAGCAAATGCTGTTGGAAAAATGCCTCTGGTAGACTTGCTCAATGCAGGGTTGCCACAAACCTTCAGTTTGTAAAAAAACTGCAATATGTAAAATAGATAGCTAGTGGGAAGTTGCTGCATAAAACAACTCCCAGTCTGGTGCTCTGTGATGACCTAGAGGGGTGGGGTGGGGAATGGGAGAGATACTCAAGAGGGAAGGGATATATGTATCCTTATGGCTGATGGAGTCTGGACACCACTGAGCGACTTCACTTTCACTTTTCACTTTCATGCGTTGGAGAAGGAAATGGCAACCCACTCCAGTGTTCTTGCCTGGAGAATCCCAGGGATGGGGGAGCCTGGTGGGCTGCTGTCCACGGGGTCACACAGAGTCAGACATGACTGAAGTGACTTAGCAGCAGCAGCAGCATGGCTGATTCACCTTGTTGTACGGCAGAAAGCAACACAACATTGTAAAGCAATTATACTCCAATTTAAAAAAAAAAAGAATAAAAAAAAACACAAACCCACAACTCTACAACATCTGTGAGGTGTAATAAAGCAAAACACAGTAAAACAAGGTACACCTGCATTGAGATATAACTCACATACCATAAAATTCATCCATTTAAAGAATGCAATTCAGTGTTTTCTCTATCTTGTGCAACTATCATCACAGTCCAAATTTAGAATATTGTAATTACCCCAGAAAGTAACCCTGTATCCTTTAGCAGTCACTTTCTCTCAACACCTCCTCCTCCCAACACTAAGCACCACCAATATATTTTCTATACCTATGGATTTCCTATTCTGGACATTTCAGGTAAATGGAATCATGCAAGATGTGTTTCTTTGTAACTGGCTTCTTTCATTTATCATAATGTTTTCAAGGCTTATCCATGTTGTAGCACATTATCAGTACTTCATTCATGTTTATGGCTATGCAATATTCTGTTGTAGAAACACACCACAGTTTGTTTATCCATTCATCAACTGATAGATATTTGAATTGTTTCCATCCTTTGGCTGTTATGAACAATACTGCTATGAACATTTATGTAGAAGCATTTGTGTAGACATATTTTCAATTCTCTTGAGTACATTCCAGGAATGGAATTGCTGAGTCAATTGAAAAGTACGTTTAACTCTTTGGGAACTATTCAATGTCTTCCAAGGTAGGCGTACCATTTTATATTTCCAACAGCAGTGTCTCAGGGTTCCACTTTCTCCACATCCTCACCAATACTGGTTTATTGCCTGTCATTAAATTTTAGCCATTCTTGGTGGTGTGAAATGGTATCTCAGTATAGCCTCAATTTGCATTTCCAACATGGGTTTGGGTGAACTCCGGGAGTTGGTGATGGACAGGGAGGCCTGGTGTACTGCGGTTCATGGGGTCACAAAGAGTCGGACACGACTGAGCGACTGAACTGAACTGAAAGATTAATGATGTTGAACATCTTTTCATGTGCTTTTGACCACTGACATATATTCTTTAAGAAATGCTTATTCAAATTTTTTGCCTGTTTTTATATTGGATTATCCTTTTATTTTTGTGTTATAAGAGCTCTTTATATATTCTCAATACTAGATCTTTATTAGATATACGATTTACAAATATGTTCCTCTATTCTGTGGGATATGTTTTCATTTTATCGATAGTGTGTTGTGAAGCAAACACACAATACTTTGTGAAACAAAGTATTTTATTTTGATGAAGTGCAATTCATCTGTTATCTTCCTTTGCTGCCTGTACATTTTGTATTATAGCTAAGAAATCACCACCCAATCTTAGGCCAATATTTACACTTACGTTTTCTTCTAAGAGTTTCATGGCTTATATTTCGTACTTTGATCCATTTTGAGTTAATTTGTGTTTTTAGTGTAAGGTTGGAATTCTGACTTCATTCTTTTGCATGTTGATATCCAGCCATCCCAGCACCATTTATTGAAAAAATTATTCTTTTTCCATTGAATTATGTTAGCAAATTGGAGAAAATCAGTTGACCATGATAAAAGGGTTGATTTCTGGAGTCTCTGTCCTTTCCCATTGATCTATATGTCTGTTGTTATGCCAGTAAAATACTCTGTGGATCATTGTAGCTTTGTAGTAAGTTTTTAAATGAAGAAGTGTTAGTCCTCAACTTTTTTTTCAATATATTTTTGTGAGCTATTTTGGGTCTCTTGCACTTCCATATGAATTTTACCAATTTCTACCCAAAAAAAAGCAGTTGAGATTTTAATAGAGTCTGCATTGAATCTGTAGATTAGTTTGGAGACTATTGCTGCCTTAATATATTAAGTCTCTGATCAAGGAATACAGGCTGTTTTTAATTTATTTAGAACTTCTTTAATTTTTTCAATAAAGATTTTTACTTTTTGTTTTAAAGATCTTATGCTCTTTTTGTTAAATTTATTTTTAAGTATTTTATTCTTTTTCATGCTATTCTAAAGGGATTTTTCTTCTTAAATTAATTATTGGATGGTTTATTGCTAGTGCATAGAATTACAATTTGTTTTTATATATTGATCTTGTATTCTGCAATGTTGCCAAACTTGTTTGTTAGCTCTAATAGTTATTTTTAGTAGATTCTTTAAGATTTTCCACATATAAAATCATGTCATTTCTGAACAGATATACTTTTATTTCTTCCCTTCCAATCTAGGTTCCTTTTTTCTTGCCTGATTTTATTCTTACCTGTAGAACCTGAAGTATTGATACAGTATTTTTTAAAAGTAGGTAGAGCAGAAATTCTTGTTGTTTCTGATTTTAGGGAAAAAGTTAAGTATGATGTTAGCTGTGGGCTTGTCTGTAGATAATGTTTATAAGGTTGAACAAGTTCTCTTCTGTTTCTAATTTGTTAAGTGTGTTTTTCATACAAGGTATTGGATTTTATCAAATGCTCTTTCTTCATCTACTGACTGGGTTGATTTTGTCTTTCATTTTATTGATATGGTGTATTACACAGACTGACTTTCATAAATTGAGCCATATATTTATCCCTGGAATAAATTTTACTTGATCATGGTGTGTCATCCTTTTTATATTTTGTTGGATTCAATTTGTTAGTACTTTGTTAAGAATTTCTGTGTCTCTATTAATTAGATAGCTGTAGCTGTCATAATTCTCTATCTGGTTTTGGTCTCAAAGTAATACTGGCTTCATAGGATGACCTGGAAAGTGTTCCCTCTCCTATTTTTTGAAAGAGTTTATCAAGGATTAATGTTAGTTCTTTAAATGTGGTAGAATTCACCAGTGAAGTAATTTGGGCCTGGGCTGGCATTTTTTTGTGGGAAGTTTAAAAATTGCTAATTCAACATCTTTGCTTGTTATAAGTCTATTTTTACATTTTCATGTCTTCTTAGTCTGGGTCAGTTGTTTGTATTTTTTAGGAATTTGTCAGTTTCATCAGTGTTATCTAATTTGTTGACATACAGTTGTTTGTACTATTCCTTACAATCATTTTAATTTCTGTGATAATATTTGTAACTTGATCTTCTCTTTTTTCTTGATAAGTCTAGCTAAAAGTTTTGTCAAATTTGTTTATTTTTTCAAAGATCAACTCCTGTTTTATGTTTTATAGTCTCTATTTCACTTATCTACTCTAAAGCTTATTAATTCCATTCTTCTACTAGATTTAGGTTGAAGTTGCTCCTCTTCTTCTACCTTCTTAGATGGAAGGTTAGGTTACTGATTTGAGCTATTCCTTCTTTTTTAATATAGGCACTTAAACCTATACATTTCCCCCATCTCTAACTAATCTAGCTACATCTCATAAGTTTTGAGATGTTTCACTCACCTCAAACTACTTTCTAGTTTAGCTCACGAAATTTTTTTTGGCCCATTTTAAAATTTAGGAATGTGTTGTTTACATACAAATCTGTGAATTTTCCAAATTTTCTTTTTATTGATTTCTAACTTAATCCCACTTAATCCCAAAGAACATACTTTTAATAATTTTCTTTTTAAATTATCGAGACTTGTTTCATGGCCTAACACATGATCTGTCCTTGAAAATGGTCCATGTAAACTTGAGGAGAGTATATATTCTGCTGTTGTAGGATGGAGAACCCTATAGATGTGTATTAGGTCTAATTGGTTTATATTGTTCAAGTCTTCTGTGTCACTGATTTTCTGTAATTATTTAAAAATGGAGTACTGAAGCCTGCAACTATTATTGCTGGATAGGAATTTGCCAGGGAGAGAAAAGAACATGGCATGAAATGGCACGACCAGAAAGGACAAGGTATGGTGGAGAAACAAGGGTGACTTGACGAGGATAGAAGGCAGGTTGAGAGAGGGGGAGGGTACTGTAGACTGAATGTTGTGTCTCCCCCTCCCAAATTCAGATGTTGAAACCTAATCCTCATTGTGGTGGTGTGTGGAGGTGGGACATTTGGGAGGTGATTAGGTCATGAATGGGATAAGTACCCTTAGAAAAGAGACTCCAGAGAGCCCCCTCCCCAGTTCTACCTTATGAGGACACTAAGAAGATGAGCACTTGTGGACCAAGAAATAGGCCCTCATCAGACACTGAGTATGCCAACAGCTCAGTCTTGAACTTCCTAGCTTTGAGAACTGTGAGAAATAAATGTTTTTCGTTTAAGCCACCCAGTCTGAACAGACTGAGACAGAGGGGTTGAAGATGAAGCTAGAGAAAAGATAGGTTGGTGCTGGTTTATGGAGAGTCCTGAACTCCAAACTAAGGAATTTAGATTTTATCCTATACACAATGGAAGAACTAAAGAATTCTGAACTGAAGAATGGCATGTTATCAAAAGCATTCTGATGGCAACTTTTCGAGGGGACTAAAAGAGAGTCAGATCTAATTCTAACAATTCAAGTTAGAGTTGGTGAAAGCCTGAACTACTGCAGCTCCAGCACTGATGAAACGGATGATGTAACATCTCAGAGCATTAGTACATCTGACTCACACTCCAAGACTTCACTCTTCCAGGCTGGTTTCTTCCCACCTTCTCCTTTCCGTTTTGCCTCCTCACTTGGGAGAAGGGTTGGTACAGTCTTGATCTGGATGTGTCCATGCCAGGCCCTTAAACTTAGGGTCGATGGGTCTTAGTCTACCTGCAGCCGAGGACTCCCCTGGTGGGCCAGTGGTTAAGACTCCATGCTCCCACTGCAAGGGGACAGGGGTCTGTCTCTGCTCAGGGAACTAAGATCCCACATGCTGCAGGGTGTGTCCAAAATAAATAAATAAGTACAATGCAGCTGAAGGGGGAAAGAAAACTTCAGCAGTTTTCTATCCAACAACATGTGATAATTTTCCAGGTTTTTTTTTTTTTTTTTACCACCTAGAGAACACTCCTTCACCAGGTATTAGAGGTTCAGTACAACAAAACCCCAGCCTACTCTCGAATCTCATTTTCCACTCTCCTATTCTCTAGCCCCACTGGGCTGGTTATCCTTCCTCACATCTACTCTGTTTTTTTTCTAACTCTAAGCCATTATTTAAGCTGCTCTATGTTTTCTATCTGTGCACAGTCAGATCTTACCCTCCATAAAACCCATCCCTTCCCCCCACACATTCCTCTGATGCTCTATTTTGGAAAGAGTTGAAAAAGCATAAATTCTAGAACAGGAAGGCATGGGTTTGAATTCTGACTCTCCCACTTACTTTGTTTCCTTACTTTACTTTTTACTCTTCTAACTAAGCCTGTTCCCTAATTTAAAATGAGGAGACTGCCTTTCTTCAGAGATCTTATGCAGTATTAAACTATATATGAAAGTTAAAGAATTTAAAAACTATAAAGCACTATGTAAATCACACCATAGCATCTTTATATGTTTCTTCCAGATATTAGGATATCTCAACACTGTTTTTTTTTTTTTTTTTGGCCCTGGGTCTTTGCTGTGGTGCTTGGGCTTTCTCTAGTCGAGGTGCATGGGCTCCAGAGCATGTGGGCTCAGTAGCTGCAGTCTGTGGGCTTAGTTGCCCCGTGGCATGTGGGATATTAGCTCCCCAACCAGGGATTGAACTCAAGTCCCCTGCATTGCAAGGCAGATTCTTAACCACTGGACCACCGTGGAAGTCCCTTGTCTTGTATTATTTTTATTTGTGTATGTTTTCTCTTGCCAAGTAAACAATGAGCTCCTCAAGAAGGATCATGTCTTAATCACTTAGTATCATACTGACAAATATTTACTGGATGAATAAATGCATTGATAAATAAATGAGTAAATACAATAAGAGATATAGGAACATTTAGGGTTTTGTTTTGGTTTGCCAACATCTGAAAGCCTGTCCTCTGTGCAAATCTTAATGAGAGATAGGGTCCCACCTCCCACAAGAGAAACCAAAGATGCTTAAAGTTTCCCTCTCCATCACCCCCTTGTAACTATGGCAAAGGCAACATGATCCAGGCATGGCCATTTGAATGCTTTCACCAGGACTTTGAATCTTGAACAAATAGTGTAAGACACAAGGTAGAATTTCTTTAAGATGACACCATGCAGTGGTGATGAAAGCAGTGACTCCAGCTGTGGTTTCCTTAACTAGATCATTACAAAAATGAGGAAGAGTCTATCATCATGGTCTAGTCAAAAGACTGAGAAATTTTCTCAGTTTGGAAACAGACACAGAGAGAGTCAGTCACAGGTTGGAACTTTGGGAAGTAGATGCCAAGACAGGATTTAAAGTGCAAGACATTAACTAGGGTCAGGAAATAGGATTGAAAAGAGAAATCAAACTATAATGTAGGTCTGACAAAGACCCAGGCTGGTTTCTTTGCACCGACTAGATAGGAATCACGAGAGGCCCCTCCAACTGGCATGGAGACTGGCCTTTCCTGAGGCCACACACAAGGAGGTCCCTGAGGTCCCCGTCATAACTCGAGAGGAACCTGTCGCAACTTGAGAAAAACCAGGAGGTTCTCCCTTCCAGGCGAGATGAGGCCCTTTTCCGCTGAGGCGTCTCGAGGGAAATCACACCTTCACTCTTGAACCGCGAAAGGGTCCTTAACACCCTTGCGTCAACTTAAGAAGTTCCCCGACATACCCGTCTCCACCTGAGAGGAACACCGAGGGTCCCGCTACAATTCAAGAGGAGTGCCTTTTCCCCTTCCTTCAACCTGGTGGGGAGCTCTGGAGTAAATACAGCTCATCAGAAATACAGTGGTGTTTCCCTGTATTTCAGTGACTTCCCTGGTGGTCCACTGGTTAAGAATCTGCCTGCCAAGCAGGAAACAAGTTTGATCTCTGGTCCAAGAAGATTCCACATGCGCTGGAACAAGTAAGCCCGTGTGTCACAACCACTGGGCCGGCACTCTGGAGCCTGTGAATCGCAACTACTGAGCCCAAGTGCTGCAACCACTGAAGCCTGTGAGCCTAGAGCCTGTGCTTCACAAGGGAAGCCATCGCAATGAGAAGCCTATACACTGCAACGAAGGGTAGCCCCCACCTGCCACAACTAGAGAGAACCCAAGCACGCAAAAAAGACCCAGCACAGCCATAAACAAACAAATAAAATTTAGAAGAAAAACAGTGGGTCAGAATGGCTGAACCTTTATACTTTATACCCTGGCTTTGCTCAGTCACTGGGTGAGAACGCTCCCAGGATGAGCATGACCTTGTGCAGGACTGTGCTCAGCAGTGAGACAGACACTAAAGGAAAGGGAGCCTTTAGAGGTTATCTGCTGATTATATTCTCTATAGCTAAACAGTACATCTTTCCTTGAAGGCAAAACTGGGTGGGACACCTGTTGTGCCTACCAGAGAAAGAGATGAATTGTGACCTTGTGAACAAAGCAAAGAGTGGAAAGGAAGGAAAGGATTCTACAGATACTGTATTTTGTAGGTGGGGATGAAGGGGGAGTAAACAAAGGTTAACACTGAGGTCTCTACATTGATATGATTTGATGGTAATTCTGTTTAACCTGGAATAAACAACAGATGAGAGAGAACAGGATTGAAGAGATAGATAAGGAATTTCATTTTGAACATGTTGACTTTGAAATGTCTGCAAAATATTGAGGTAGAGATGATTTCAAAAATCAAGGCAAATACGGGTGGATCAGGAGCTCAGCAGCAAGTGCCAGATTTATTAAGTATACATGTATTGTCTTATATGGTGGTAGGGTGGTGGTTTAGTCACTAAGTTGAGTCTGCCTCTTGTGACCCCCATTAACTGTAACCTGCCAGGCTCCTTTGTCCATGGGATTTCCCAGGCAAGAAAACTAGAGTGGGTTGTCATTTCCTCCTTCAGGGGATCTTCCCGACGCAGGAATCGAACCCACTTCTGCACTGCAGGCAGTTTCTTTACTGCTGAGCCACCAGAAAGCCCATTTATCATATATATATAAAATTTAATACTCATAATGCCTCTATGAGGTAGGTATTGTTATACCCTTAAGGGTTATTTATTATACCCTTTTTGTATATTTTATTATACCTTTTGTTTATGAACTGAGGAAGTTAAGTGCCTGGCTCAAGGAGGTAAAACTTGAGTCTGTCTTATGACAAAGCACATGCTCTCAAAGACATCATGATGTTTCCTCACGGAAACCACCATATGTAGACAGTATTTGAAGTCATGGAAGTTAATAGGTCACCGGAAATGGTACAGTTTAAGGGGGGACAAAAGGAGCCAAAAAAGGAATTTTTAAGGAAGTCAACATTTCAAAGGTGAATTGGGGAAGCTGACACATACAAATGGACTGACTGAGTGGCCAGAACAGTTTTTAAAAGTGAGAAGTATGCTATCTCAGAAGTTAGGGTGAAAAGAAATTCCTAGTCCACAAAGTGAAAAGGTTTCACATGTAGAGGTCACTGATGATCTTAGAGCAGTTTATAGACAAGTCAGATTGCAGTGGATTGGATAGTGAGTATGAGATGAGGAAGTAGAAGCAAAGGGTATAGGTTAAGGAATTCCCTGGTTGGGGAACTAGATCCCACATGCTGCAACTAAAGATCCCACATGTTGTAATTAAGACCTGGCACAGCCAAATAAGTATTTTTTTTTTTAAAAAAGAAGTTCTCTCTTTCTTAAGCAAAGGCGGGGGTCGGGGGGCGGTATGAGCTACTTTCCCCAAAGTTTTGCAAAGTAGAGGAAATAAAAATGCTGTATACATAAGTAAGGAATTTTATTAGTTATTATTATTGATTACTTAATAACTCCTTGGTCCCATATTACTTGAATTTCACACTTCCATCATTTCTCTGGTTACCACTACCTCTATTGCACCAGTGTCTCTTCCCAAATCTAACTAACATAACTGAAAGCACAGAATGTTGGTTATTTGGGTTGCGGATGACTTGTTTTACTTGGTTGTGTGTTTTGAATGCCTCAGATTCTGTCTTTGAAAGAAGGGCCATAGACCACCTCTGTTGCCCCAACTCCATCATCTGTTTTCCACAAATACAAATAAGCATTTACTTCCCAGACCAATTCAGCAAAATATAGGAGTTCTTTGGTTCTTAGCAAGTCGAGTACCCTGTCTGCCTAGGCTCCTCTCCTTCCTTCCCCCAAACTCTTGGCGGGCAGATCTCAGGGAAGAAATGAGCTGCCACTCTAAATCTTCTGGAATATAATGTCCCAGACGGAGAGTCTGCACAGTTCTGCAGTGAGCTGAATCAGTCTAGCCTTTTTCCAGCGAGGGCTGGAGATAATCAACACCGCCGCCGTCCACCTGTGCACAGGAAGATGCCTACAGCCACTCCAGTGACGATGAAACAGCCCACCAGGACGCCCAGGACCAGTGAAGTGTAGGAACGGCCTGTTTGGCTTCCTGCTGAACGTGGGAAGAGTTAGCTTGAAGAACATACCCCCAAACAAGTGAGTCCATGGTTTGAGTCAAACCCCAAAGGATTTCTTCCCCAAAGGAAGTAGGGGAGGGGCTAGTTTACCAATTCACATGTGTGTACTCAGTCCCAAATCGCCAGCCCTGGGCCTCCTGTTGCTCAAGGTATCCATCTTTCAGTTCCACCCATTTGCTTGGAACCCACCCAACACATAGGTCCCTCCCTGAGCCCATCATACCTTTCAAGTTGTTCGCGGTGATGTGTTTCTGTATGTATTGCACACAGGTGTCCTGTAGAAATTCCCGCAGTTCGTACCGAGTTCGATTGTACTTGTTTAGCTGGTCAACCGTGTAGGTGACCACTCTGGACGGTGCATGAGGTTCCGCCACCCATGAGGCTGTCTTCGGCTGGAAATTTACAAAGGAGCTTCCATTCACAGCCACTTCGAAGAAGACACGGGCTTCCGAGCCCTCAGGAGGCAACTCGCAGCCCAGGGAGCAGCGAATGATCAGAGGAACTGTAGGTAGGGGATTCAGGATCAGGGGACAGTGTGGAAAAGGTGTCAGGTGTGAGGGGGAAACGGAGATCAGGGTGTAAGGTGGACCAGGGACAGGGATTCCCAACAGGGACCCCCTCGAAGTCTTGCCAAGCAGGAAAAGGGCCTGACGGAAAGTACAGTACGTCAGCTAGGATACCGACTCTTCTCCAGCCTCAAGCACCCACCCAGCAAATCAGCAAAGGCAACGCCGGGCGGGGACACCCATCCCAGTACTCGGCCCCGCCTCGTTCTTCCATAAGCCCGCCCCCTCGTGGCCCGCCCACAGGCCACGCCTCCCACCTCAAGGGCCCGCCCTCGCCAGCCCCGCCCCCGTGTGCGTCACTCACAGGTCACGCCCCGCTCCTGGTGCACCACCTGCACCAAGCCCACGAACTCCTCCAGGTAGCGATTCAGGTATCTCTTCGTGAGTGCCCAGCTGTCGGGCTCCTGCAAGGGCTGCAGCTGTTGGATCGAGACGTTGTGGCCTGGGCCTTCCAGCACGTGCGTCAGGACCCCCCCCAGCGTCGCGTTGCCCCGGTGCCACACTTGAGAGGGGTTGCGGAAGTAGGAGACCTGGATCATTTGGAGCTCCCACGGGCCTGGGGGCGGAAGTCAGAGCGTCTGGTCCGGGCCGGCGTGGGAGGGGTCAGCGTGTAACTCGAGATAATAACCCCCCACCCAGAGTTCAGCCGCCCACCTTCTTGGCCCTTTATAACCATAAATTGCCCTCCCACCCTTCCACCCATTTGACGCTGTCAAGTAACCCTGTCAGGAGCGCAGGACAGGGGTTATTATCTTTGTTTTACAGGTGAGGAAACTGAGGCTAGACGTGCAGAAGCCAGTTGCCTCAGGATAATCCAGACAAGTGGAAGAGCCACTCTGACCTCCTTTCAAGCTCTCACCCCTTCCTCCCCCCACCCCCCTCCCCATCCCCCCGCCATTTCCAGTTGGTTATTAAATCCTGGTGGCTCAGACACCTGCAATGAGGGAGACCTGGGTTCAATCCCTGGGTCCAGAAGATCCCCTGGAGAAGGAAATGGCAACCCACTCCAGTATTCTTGCCTGGGAATTCCCAAGGACAGAGGAGCCTGGTGGGCTACAGTCCATGGGGTTGCGAAGAATCGGACACCACTGAGGGACTAACACATTTTCACATGAAGACCCAATTTCATCTCCTATTCTCTGCCTCTTCTGCCGCTGCCCTACTTCAGGCCTTAGTCCTTCTCATCTGGACTGGAGTAGTGATTTCCTCGTCCCCTCCACTCATCCTTTAGTCTCACCCCTTTTTATCTGACCTCCACCTGGCCCAGAGATAACATTACATCCTTCTGCTTAAAATCTTCCAGGGACACACTCCTCAATCAACAGCAACGACAATAATAGCTGCTGCTGCTGCTAAGTCGCTTCAGTTGTGTCCGACTCTGTGCGACCCCATAGTCGGCAGCCCACCAGGCTCCGCAGTCCCTGGGATTCCCCAGGCAAGAACACTGGAGTGGGTTGCCATTTCCTTCTCCAATGCATGAAAGTGAAAGTGAAGTCACTCAGTTGTGTCCAACTCTTTGCGACCCCATGGACTGCAGCCTACCAGGCTCCTCCATCCATGGAATTTTCTAGGCAAGAGTACTGGAGTGGGTTGCCATTGCCTTCTCCGAATAATAGCTATTAAGTGCTTATTATGACCTGGGCACTATACTTTACGTGTACTATTATCTTATTTGTGCCTTCCTCCCATTAAGTTGATGTAGTAGCTACTATTATTAACCCCATCCATATGGAAAACAGACAAGTGGCATAGGAGAGTTAAGATTAGCATGCAGGGTGTCTGAATCCAGCACTCTTAGCCACTCAACTACACTGTCTCCCTATAAGCTATCTGTCTGTAGAATCAATCCAAAGTCTTTAGCCGGACATTCAAAGCTTCCCGAAGGCTGGTTCCCGCACCCCCCACCCCTGTCTCTCCCTCCTCCCAGCTCTTTTGGTCTCTTCCCTATGCTTAGATAGTACTTCAGTACTTGGAGTCTGTCATGCTGGCTTTCAGCTGACATGTGAATAGCATGGCAGGGTTGCTCTGCCTCTTGGCAAACTTCTCTTCATGCTTTAAGGCCCAGCTCTATTGCCCTCTCCTTAGAGACGTTTTCCTAATGCTTCTCCTCTTTACCCTCCCATACACAGTGAGTCAATTTCAATGATCCCAGATTCTGCATAACTGTCTTCAAACACACAGACTTCCATCCCTCTTGGCACTGGAATCATGTCTGATTATCTCTGCCTCCTACACCTGCCAAGGGCCTGGCATGGAATTGGTGCCCAGAGAATGTCTGAGGAGGGAATGAGTCCCAGGTTGTAAATCTGGGGGTGTCTCTGTCCATGTCTGCATCTGAGAAGTTGTGCTCTGTATCTGTAGATGTGAATAAGTATATCTGTGTGGGTCACCCCCAGACAAGGTTCTTACCTGCTAGGTGACCAGTCTCCTTTGTAAAATGGAGATAATAGTATTACCCACCTTGCAAAGATTTTGTTGAGGTTAAATGAGTCAATACACGTATTAAGTGTAGTGAGCACTCATTGAATACTGGTTATTTGCTGTCTCTCTGGGGCAGGGGGTGGGGGAGCAATTATAATGCAGGGTAGAAACTCCCCTTCTCTGCTTAAGTGCAGCCACTGTGACAGCCTGATCCCCACTGAGTTTTCCTACTGACTGCAGCTTGTCTCTCCCTGAGTTTCCCCTCACCAGTCTTCCTCCACCATCTCTAGTCTCCTCTTCTGCCTCCCAGTTCTCAGTCCTAGTCTTTCCCCCAAACTCCCATCACTTCTCCCAGTCTCTCTCATTCCTTCTATCTCTCGTCTCATCTCTTTTCCTATCTTCCCTAAACTCACCTCCATCCACCATCACCCTCAGACCTCTCCCTCTCCAGACTTCACCCACCCACCTCTCCCCTCTCCCCATGGCTAATTCTCTCACCCTTTCTACCAGCCCCTTTCCCATTTGTCTAGCTTTGTTTACCCCTAGCCTCCTCCATCTCCCCCTTCCCAGGAGCTAAACTGTAACTTCTTCACCTTGGCTTGGGGACACAAACCAGTCCCCAGGATCGCCTTCCCTCTGGAGAGATCCAGCTGGCTGCAGGCCCAGAACCTAGGGGATAAACTCTCCTCTGGTCTTGCCCGGGCACCCAGATAGGCTGGGTCCCAGGAACCATCCCAGGACAGGACATATGCCCTTGACTCACCATCTGAGGCTTCCTGGCTGCGGAGGGCCCAGCCGGGCAGGAGCAGTGGCAGCAGGGGCAGCAGTGTTGTCAACATTCTGTGCTGAGATTCTCAACCCCACCCGGGCTCTTGGCTCTGGCAGACTGGGGGCTCCGCCAGCTGCTGCCTAGGGGAAGAAGAAATGAGGACTGTTTGGGAGGGGAGGAGGCTGGACGGAGGAGGCTGGAAGGTGGCCAGGGCTTGGGAGGAGAAAGAGGGCGGCAGGCTTATAAAGTGTTATTCTTACCGTCTCATTTCCTACTGGGGGGCCGGCCTCCCTCTTCCCCTCCCTCTGCCCCGCCCGGCATCACACCCTCCTGCCCAGACCTGCCTTTTCCCTTTTCCCTGGGCCGCTTCCGAGGAACAGTGAGCGGAAAAGGGGGAGAAGGGCCAGAGAGAAGTCCTGCCCTCGCTGAGTCAGGGGGTGGGGCATCTACTTAGAGCAGATTTTAGGATGTTGAGATCAGCATGCTTCTGATGGGGAAACTGAGGCCCAGAGATTGCCCAAAGTGTATACATCATGGTGATGACAGATCCAGGGTTAGAATTCAGTTTTCCAATATGTTGACTACATTTTATCGGAATTTTTAGTAAATAGTAATTATACAGTCAGGGATCTTGTTCTCAGAAATAGTCACAAAATGAAGATAAAGCAGCTTCATGCAGCATTGTTTGAAACAGGAGAGAATTATAAACCATCTAATTCTCAGTAGAGAACTGGTTCCTTGCAGTAATATTTTTCAAAATGAAGTCACAAACTATTAGTAGGCAATGAAGACAATTAGGCAGCTTATTATTAGCAGGGTTTTTCCTTTGAATGAAATAGAACAGTATAAAAATTTTCAATGCATCACCCTTAATCAGGGTAAATATTATTTCATGAAATATTTGTTGAACTGTACATGTGTGTGTATTGGTTTTGTGCGTGTAGGTTTCTATGATGGATATTAAGTAGCAGTATAAAGTGTATTTCTTACTCTAGGAAGCAAATACAGTAAGTCCCCTATACACAAATGAGTTCTGTTTTGAGAGTGTGTTTGTAAGTCCAATGAAGGTAGCCTGGGTACCCAACTAACACAATTGGCTATATAGTACTGTACTGTAATAGGTTTCTAATACTTTTCAGACAAATAAAGCAAACACAAAAAATAAAAAAATTTTAATCTTCTGGTACAGTTCCTTGGAAAGTACAGTAGTACAATATAACAGTTGGCATACAGGGACTGGCATGCATGTTTGGATCTTTGAACATTTGCAACTTGCAAATTCATATGTAGGGAACTTACTACCAATGCCCACTCTATCTTCATCATATTACTTAGCACTACCTGAAATTATATTACTTACTCATTTACATGGTTTATTGTCTGAATGTCCCATCAGAATGTAAGCTCCATGAAGATAGAGGCTATCCATCTTATTTGCTTCTATACCTAGAATGGTGCAAATAATAGCATAATAAATAATAAACATCAGCTAGTGGAGGACAGGATGAGATAGTTATAAGATGTAGAAATCATCAAGAGTAAGTTATGGAACATTATGTACAGTTTAGAACCACTTACGTGTCAACCATATACACAGCAACTAAACAACCTATTTCTTTGTGGGAGTAAATGAATCTGGAAGGATATACATCAAATAGAGCAATGGTTTATCTCCAGGGAGGGGCCTGAGATTAAAAGAGTGTGTGTGTGTGGTATATGTGTTAAGGACGGCAGTTTTGTGAAAGGTTTTCTCTATTTTGTGAAGGATTTTATCATTCTATCTGTATTGTTTGAACATTTTGCATCTAGAATGTGATCATGTATCTCTTGTTGAATTAAAAATAGAAGTTTCAGTAACAAATGGTGGTAGAAGAAGGCAGCAAATCACTATGAGCTGATGTGTTGACATGAGACCCTGATAAATGGAAAAAGGAAGTGTGGAACAACACATATAGCATGCTGTGCTGTATTTAGTTGCCCAGTCGTGTCTGACTCTTTGCGACCCCATGGACTGTAGCCCACCAGGCTCCTCTGTCCATGGGGATTCTCCAGGCCAGAATACTGGAGTGGGTTGCCATGCCCTCCTCCAGGGGATCTTCCCAACCCAAAGATGGAACCCACGTCTCCCACATATAGCATTGGGTTGGCCAAAAAGTTCATTCAAATTTTTCTGTAAGATATTACAGAAAAACCCAAACAAACTTTTTGGCCAACCCAATAAAATTCCATTTAATTTTAGTTTAAAAATTTTACTTCTGTCCATGTAATCCATATATAATTTGACTATTATATTAAAAGAAACTTTATGTGTGTACCTATGTATTTGTATATGCATAGAAAAAAATGCCTGCAAGGGATCAGTAGAGAGTACCTCTGGGAAATGGGATTAGGTAAAGAGCTGATAGGGGGATTTTAACTTTTTATTTTATATACTGTTTCTCAGAGGGAGAGTTGATGTCATAGAATTGGGGCAGACCTTGGGTACATACCAGGCTCCCAGTTTCTGAGCTGAAAATATGCAGGAGTATCCATACTCACCTCTCAGCTATTATAAAACAACATAGAAATAACTATTTTTTCCAGCTCATCAAAACAATCTAGTCTGAAGGAGAAGATGGGCCTTGTTTTCCTGAACTAGGGCTCAGAAAAAGCAGAATTTAAGTCACTGCCAATTATATTGTCTCATCTTTTATACAAAATTCAGATCAGTTCAGATCAGTTGCTCAGTCGTGTCCGACTCTTTGCAACCCCACAGATTGCAGCCCGCCAGGCTTCCCTGTCCATCACTAACTCCCAGAGCTTACTCAAACTCATGTCTATCAAGTCAGTGATGCCATCCAACCATCTCATCCTCTGTTACCCCTTCTCCTCCCGCCTTCAATCCTTCCCAGCATCAGGGTCTTTTCTAGTGAGTCAGTTCTTCACATCAGGTGGCCAAAGTATTGGAGTTTCAGCATCAGTCCTTCCAATGAATATTCAGGACTGATTTCCTTTAGGATTGACTGGTTGGATCTCCTTGCAGTCCAAGGGACTCTCAAGAGTCTTCTCCAACACCACAGTTCAAAAGCATCAATTCTTCGGCACTCAGCTTTCTTTATAGTCCAACTCTCACATCCATACATGACCACAGGAAAAACCAAAGCTTTAACTAGATGGACCTTTGTTGACAAAGTAATGTCTCTGCTTTTTAATATGCTGCCTAGGTTGGTCATAACTTTCCTTCCAAGGAGCAAGTGTCTTTCAGTTTCATGGCTGCGATCACCATCTGCAGTAATTTTGGAGCCCCCCAAAATAAAGTCAGCCACTGTTTCCACTGTTTCCCCATCTATTTCCCATGAAGTGATGGGACCAGATGCCATGATCTTAGTTTTCTGAATGTTGGGTTTTAAGCCAACTTTTTCACTCTCCTCTTTCACTTTCATCAAGAGGCCCTTTAGTGCTTTGCTTTCTGCCATAAGGGTGGTGTTATCTGCATATCTGAAGTTATGATATTTCTCCTGGCAATCTTGATTTCAGCTTGTGCTTCATCCAACCCAGTGTTTCTCATGTTGTACTCTGCCTATAAGTACTCTGCATATAAATTCATACAAAATTAGTATGAAATAATTCATACTTGAAGAGGTCATTCACGCCTGAAGAATTTTATCACATACACACACAAGCCCCCAGCATTCAGCATAAGGAGTAAAATATTACCAATATAATTGAAGCCCCTTCTATACTCCTCCCTAATGCATCTCTCTCCCCCATGGCCCACCACCAAAGTAACCACTAATCAGAATTTGTTATTTTTTACAGCCTTACATTTCTGTATTCCTATATGGCATATGCATTTACTCTTAAGTAATATATGCAAATATTACTGCATAATATTCTGCAAATATTACTGCAAAAATTCTGCAAAAGTTGGGCTTTATGTAAGTGGTATTGAAGTGCTTGTATTCCTCTGCAGTTTGCTCTTTTTCACCTGGCATATTAATAAGGTTCATTCACGCTGCCATGTGTTGGTCTATTCA
This sequence comes from Capricornis sumatraensis, assembly GCF_032405125.1. NCBI lineage: Eukaryota > Metazoa > Chordata > Mammalia > Artiodactyla > Bovidae > Capricornis > Capricornis sumatraensis. The sequence continues at coordinate 67,703,788 of NC_091083.1, read as the reverse complement.
TTTCCACTGCTTTATGACATGCCATGATTATGAACGTATCACAATTTATTTATCCATTTTCCTGCTGTTAGACATTTCAGTCTTTCTTTTCTAGCTTTTTGCTATTATAAACAACATGAATGTTCTTATAAACATTTTCTTGTGCATGTGTGGGAGAGCTTTTGTAGATACAAACCTGGGAGTGGAATTGCTGAGTCGTAAGGTATATGCACATCTTCAGTTTGATTAGATATTGCTAAGAGTCAGACATGACTGAGCAGCTTCATTTTTCACTTTTCACTTTCATGCACTGGAGAAGGAAATGACAACCCACTCCAGTGTTCTTGCCTGGAGAATCCCAGGGACGGGGGAGCCTGGTAGGGTCGCACAGAGTTGGACACGACTGAAGCGACTTAGCAGTGAGTTTGTGCACTTTTGCTCTGCCTTTTGTCTCCCTTGGGGGCTTGAAGGGTACTTTGGGATAAAGTATATGATTGAACCAATTCGGAACTGAAGGCTGTGAGTCTTTGATCTAAGCAGATAGGGCCTGGGTTACTAGGATTATTAAAGTGGATCCATACCAGAACTTCCCCAGTGGTCCAGTATTTAAGACTCCATGCTTACAATGCAGGGAATGAGGGTCAGGGAGGGAACTAACAAACACATGCCAAGTGGCCAAAAACATAAATTAAAAAATAAATAAAAATTTTAAAAAGTGGATCCATTCCAATACACACAGAGCTAATTACAGAGAGGTCTTTCTTACCAAGCTAAGATCTGTCGTGGACACAGTGACAGCAGCCACAGCTGTTTCCCAAGCACCCTCTTCACACACCAGTGCCCTGAAAATTAAGCAGCAGAGATGGCAATTATTATAGGTAACATTTATTGTGGCTAGGAACAGTTTTAAGATCTTTACACAAATAATCTCACATTATTCATATGCCAGCCCTACCAGGTAGGTTTTATTAATGTCATTTTATAAATAAAGAAACAGAGGCTTCGAGAGGGTAAATGACTTACCTAAGTTCAGTTCAGTTCAGTTGCTCAGTCGTGTCCGACTCTTTGTAACCCCATGAACTGCAGCACACCAGGCCTCCCTGTCCATCACCAACTCCAGGAGTCCACCCAGACCCATGTCCATCGAGTCAGTGATGCCATCCAATCTGAGATCATACAGCAAAAGCTCTAATATGAAACCACATCCCTCTGATGCTGAAGTTCATGAATTTAAGCGCCACATAGTATCTCAAAAATTGGGGGAGCTAACTCTCCATCAATATATTTTTGAACACATGCTTCCAACATGCTTGAATATTTATGTTATATATATCATGCCAAAAGTTCATACCAAGTGTTAGACCCTTATAGCTTCCTCTGGGGTAGGTAGCCCAAGGCTCATTGTCTCCATGTGACAAATTGGATAATTAAAACACAGAAAGGGTAATGAACTTGCCCAAGGTCACAGACCTGAGAAGGGCAGAGCAGGGACTGGAACTCGAAGAGGATGGGATATGGGATTGGGCACAAGAAGAACAGGGATGAGGAAGCTGGTAATTGGGGGCAGCTCAAGGGGTGTCCCCATTCCCTTTCTAAAGCCAGGGATGAGAGTGGTAAGAGAAGTGAAATGCTGCGCTTGGAGCCAGAGCCTCTGCTGCGTCTGGCCTGGGTGGCCGAGGGGGCAGAAAACCACCAAGCAGAGTGGGCACGGGGCCAGACGCTGGGATTTGACTGAGACCTACGAATGAGGGTCCTGTGAGTGAAGGGAAGTGAAGGAAGCGAGGAGAGCACCTGCAGGGGAAAGATAAGGGAGACAGGAAGCTGAGTGGGGGCCAGCATTGGTGCAGCCCCAGTGGGTGAGGAGAGGCCCTGCCAGGGCCGCAGGAGCTGGGCTGAGCTGGGAGCTGGCAGGGTGCCCGGCTGGACTTCAGAGGACCAGCCCTCTGCCTCTGTGTGAGCTACTAAAGAGAGGCAGCTTAACCAACCAGGCCCAACTCAGATAACAACAAATAACGAGTGTGTGCTTCCTTCAGGGATCACCTCCCCCTGAGGATGTGAAAAAATAACAATAATATGTATTGAAGCTTATTATGTGCTAAGCGTTAAGTCAGTAGAGTACTTGTGTTTTATTCTCACTAGTGCCCTATGAAAGCTATGAAGGCACAGTCATTACTCCCATTTCACAGATGAGGACATAGAGGCACAGAACAGTGAACTGACTGCTGGAAGACACCCAGCTGGCAAAGACAGATCTTAAATCCAGATGACCGGTATCCTAAATATGCTTTCTTAACTATGAAGCCATCCTAAAAGGGTAAATGAGATGACTCATACAAAGTACCAGAACACAGTACTTATTCAGTAGGTGGAAGAGATAAGAAAGGAATTGCCTTTGGGGGCAGCAAACAGAACTGACTGTATAGCAGAAGAATGGAGGATAGATAGTAAATAGAATTTCCTGAAAGAGAGGCAAAGGAATAGAGATAAATCTTAGCCAAGATTTCACCCTGTACACACTCGCACAGCTCAACTTAGGAAACATGAAATGATGCCCCTAAAGTAGGATGTTTCCAGCTCCTGCCTTCCCAGCAAGTGGTGGAAGCCTAGCATTCCTGGCTTGGCACCTGCCCATCTTTCCAGTCTTATCTTTCCATGTATTCCAGTCTCAGCCAAATCTGTTCCTCTTGGTTTCCTGAGCAGAGAACACACAAATGTTATCTTTTCACTTTATCTTGTCTTTAGATAAACAGAAGTTTCTAATAATCAATTTTATCATCTTTTCTGTTAGTCTGGGAAATCCTTCCCTACCCTGGGATCATGAAGATATTCTCCTATCTATTTTCAAAAGCTTTATAGTTATATCTTTTGTCTTTAGGTGTATGATGTGAAATAGAGATCAAGATTAGTTTCCTTTATGTGGATAGCCAATTGTCCCAACACCTCTTCTTGAAAGTCTGCCCTTCCTTACTAATTTGCAGTGACATCTGTGATTTACAGTTAGTTTCTTTTGTTTCAATGGCCTATTCTTCTCTCCCTGCCCCAATGCCACATTCTCTCAATTAGTATAAACATAATACATCTTCAAATCCATAATACATCTGTTTCAAATCCTGAAAGATGATGCTGTGAAAGTGCTGCACTCAAAATGCCAGCAAATTTGGAAAACTCAGCAGTGGCCACAGGACTGGAAAAGGTCAGTTTTCATTCCAATTCCAAAGAAAGGCAATGCAAAAGAATGCTCAAACTACCACACAATTGCACTCATCTCACAAGCTAGTAAAGTAATGCTCAAAATTCTCCAAGCCAGGCTTCAGCAATACGTGAACCATGAACTCCCTGATGTTCAAGCTGGTTTTAGAAAAGGCAGAGGAACCAGAGATCAAATTGCCAACATCCTCTGGATCATGGAAAAAGCAAGAGAGTTCCAGAAAAGCATCTATTTCTGCTTTATTGACTATGCCAAAGCCTTTGACTGTGTGGATCACAATAAACTGTGGAAAATTCTGAAAGAGATGGGAATACCAGACCACCTAACCTGCCTCTTGAGAAATCTGTATGCAGGTCAGGAAGCAACAGTTAGAACTGGACATGGAACAACAGACTGGTTCCAAATAGGAAAAGGAGTACGTCAAGGCTGTATATTGTCACCCTGCTTATTTAACTTATATGCAGAGTACATCATGAGAAACGCTGGACTGGAAGAAACACAAGCTGGAATCAAGATTGCCGAGAGAAATATCAATCACCTCAGATATGCAGATGACACCACCCTTATGGCACAAAGTGAAGAGGAGCTAAAAAGCCTCTTGATGAAAGTGAAAGAGGAGAGCGAAAAAGTTGGCTTAAAGCTCAACATTCAGAAAACGAAGATCATGGCATCCGGTCCCATCACTTCATGGGAAATAGATGGGGAAACAGTGGAAATAGTGTCAGACTTTATTTTTCTGGGCTCCAAAATCACTGCAGATGGTGACTGCAGCCATGAAATTAAAAGACACTTACTCCTTGGAAGAAAACTTATGACCAACCTAGATAGCATATTCAAAAGCAGAGACATTACTTTGCTGACTAAGGTCCATCTAGTCAAGGCTATGGTTTTTCCTGTGGTCATGTATGGATGTGAGAGTTGGACTGTGAAGAAGGCTGAGCGCCGAAGAATTGATGCTTTTGAACTGTGGTGTTGGAGAAGACTCTTGAGAGTCCCTTGGACTGCAAGGAGATCCAACCAGTCCATTCTGAAGGAGATCAACCCTGGGATTTCTTTGGAAGGAATGATGCTAAAGCTGAACCTCCAGTACTTTGGCCACCTCATGAGAAGAGTTGACTCATTGGAAAAGACTCTGATGCTGGGAGGGATTAGGGGCAGGAGGAGAAGGGGACGACAGAGGATGAGATGGCTGGATGGCATCACGGACTCGATGGATGTGAGTCTGAGTGAACTCCGGGAGTTGGTAATGGACAGGGAGGCCTGGCTTGCTGCGATTCATGGGGTTGCAGAGAGTTGGACACGACTGAGCGACTGAAGTGAACTGAACTGAATACATCTTCATATCTTGCAAATCAAGTCTTCCCACCTTGTTTTTTGAGACTGTCTGTTGAACTTCTGTACATAAATTTTGGAATCATTTTAACAAGTCATTTGGATTTTAGTTGCTATTATTAATTCATATAACATGCTAATGGCTTTGGGGAAATTGACATCTTCACAATATTGAATCATCTAACACCTGATAGAGTATATATCATCATTTATTTATATCTCTGCTAGTGTCCCAGTGACAAAGAACCCCTAGTGATAAAGAATCCACCTGCCAATGCAGGAGATGCAGGAGACATGAGTTCAATCCCCAGGTGGGGAAGATCCCCTGAAGTAGGAAATGGCAACCCACTCGAGTATTCTTGCATGGAAAATTCCATGGAGAGAGAAGCCTGGCAGGCTACAGTCCATGGGGTCAGAAAGAGTCGGACATGATTGAGCAACTGAACAAGCACGCTGCTAGGGTCTCCCAGTGTTATATGAGTTTCTCTCTAGACATCTTGCCCATATTTTGTTAGATTCCCTCCCTAGGTCCTTCATATTTTAAAATGTTATTGACAGTGGTGGCTGTGAACGTCATTCAGTCGTCCCCGACCCTTTGTGACCCCACGGACTACACAGTCCATGGAATTCTCCAGGCCAGAATACTGGAGTGGGTAGCCTTTCCCATCTCCAGGGGATCTTCCCAACCCAGGAATCGAACACAGGTCTCCCACATTACAGGGGGATTCTTTACCAGCTGAGCTACAATGGTATTTATAAGAAATTTCATGTTCTTACCGTTTATTGCTATATATAGAAATATTGGGACTTCCCTTATGGTCCAGTGGTTAACCCTGGTCCAGAAAGATTCCACATGCTGTGGGGCAACTAAGCCCATGAACCACAACTACTGAGTCCATGCTCTAGAGACTTAAAGCCTGTGCTCCGAGCCACATGCCACAACTGAGCCTGAGCACCCTAAACCCTATGCTCTGCAGCGAGGGAAGCCACCTCAGTGAGAATCCTGTACACTACAACTAGAGAGTAGCCCCCACTTGCTGCAACGAGAGAAAGCCTGCCTGCAGCAACAAAGACCCAGTGCAGCCAAAAATAAATAAATAATTAAAATACTGATTTTTTTTGTTGCGTTGATTTTGTATATAGAAACCTTAATTAACTGTTTTATTTATTCCAATAATTTTGGGGGATTCGTTTAGATTTTCTACATGCATAGTCACATCACTAGTAGATAGTGAAAGTTTTATTCCTTCCTTCCTAATTTTTATATATCTTTTTCTTAACTTATTGTTTTGGCTCTGATCTCTAGTACAATGTTAAATAGAAATGATAGAAAATATAGATGAGTATTCTTGTCATTTTCTTGGCTTTAAAAAGGAAAGTTTTTTATGATGTTTGTTGCGTAAAAAAAATAGATACCTTTTAATGGCATAAAGAAGGTTCTTTTTATTTCATTTGCTGAATTTTTATCATAAATCTTTTGAGTTTTTCAAATCCTTGATTATCATCTAATGAAATGATCATACGATTTTCCATCTTTAATTTGTTAATGGGGCAAATAGATTAAATTTCTAGTGTTAAACAAACCTTGTAATGTTGAACAGTTCTTCATGAGGTATTACCAATATAACATATGTTTTACTATTCTGATGTTTTTCTCAACTTTCCCAAATGGAGAGTGAGTCCTTCAGAGCTCTCCTTGGATATCACCTCCTTCTGAAAGCCTTCCAGCTTGCCCCCAGCTATAGAACCAATGGAACACTGCCTCCCTATGTAGCTTCATTATTGCTATATTGTCACTTTTTATCCCCTTGTCTTCTCTCATGGACTATAAACTTCTTGAGTGATCTTTGTGCACTCTTCTCAGCCCTCTTCCTCCTCCCAGGACCCAGAGCAGAGGTGGTATCAAGTGTAACACCGAGGATGAGGCCATAGGTTCTGGGGTAGAGCTGCCTGGGCTCACATCTCAGCTTGGCCACTTGTTAGCTGTGGGATTTAGGTCATGCCACTTGGTCTCCCTGAGCCCATCTGTTAAATAGGGAGAATAATAGTACCTAACTCATAAAGTTGTTTTGAGGATATTTTTCTTGTTATCTTAGTCCATAGCGATTGCCACTACAGTCTATGCTTCTCTCTCACTCTTTTTTCTGTGCTTCACTTGCTCTGAACTACCCACGATTTATTTCCAAGAGTCTCCTTTTTCTTTTTTTTTTTTCACCACACCACTGCTTGTGGGATCAGCTTGTAGGATCTTAATTCCCCAACCAGGGATCCAGGGATTTAAACTGGGCCACAGCAGTGAAAGCACTGACTTCTAACCACTGGACTACCAGGAAACTTCTTATTTCCAAGGGCTTCTGAGAGCCATCTCATCTTCCTTTGTTTCCTCTAAAACTATTCTTAAGCTGCTTTGTTCTTTCATTCAGTGGGCATTTATTGAACAATTACTGTGTGCTAGGACCTGAAGCAGACAACCAAGCAGAGGAGAGCGATATAGAGGCAGTCACTGATAACACAATGTGATAAATGTTACGAGAGAGGGCCAGGGAGATGGAGGACTAGGGCTGGGGAGCATGGATGGGGACTGAGCTTATGTGATAGAGTCCTCTAATTTAGCCTGGGTATTAGAGAAGACTTCTCTGAGGGCTTGATGCCTAAGCTGGTCCTGGAGGGTGAGTAAAGGATGGGAGGTGGGGGGAAGGCAGAAGGTGTGGGAAAAGTGATCTCAAATAGGAGAAAATGCAAAAGAAAATAATGCAAAAAGAGAAAGACTATAACATGCTTGAGAAATTGGTAGACTCATTGGAAAAGACCCTGATGCTGGGAGGGATTGAGGGCAGGAGGAGAAGGGGACGACAGAGGATGAGATGGCTGGATGGCATCACGGACTCGATGGACGTGAGTCTGAGTGAACTCCGGGAGTTGGTGATGGACAGGGAGGCCTGGCGTGCTGTGATTCATGGGGTCACAAAGAGTCGGACAAGACTGAGCGACTGAACTGAACTGAACTTAAGCATGACCAATTTGCCTTGATTCATGGATATAACATTTCAGGTTCCTATGCAATATTGCTCTTTACAGCATCGGACTTGGCTTCTATCACCAGTCACATCCACAATGGGGTGTTGCTTTTGCTTTGGCTCCAGCTCTTCATTCTTTCTGGAGTTATTTCTCCACTGATCTCCAGCAGCATATTGGGCACCTACTGACATAGGGAGTTCCTCTTTCAGTGTCCTATCTTTTTGCCTTTTTATACTGTTCATGGGGTTCTCAAGGCAAGAATACTAAAGTGGTTTGCCATTCCCTTCTCCAGTAGACCACATTTTGTCAGAACTCTCCACCATGACCCATCCGTCTTGGGTGGCCCTACATGGCATGGCTCATAGTTTCATTGAGTTAGACAAGGCTGTGGTTCATGTGATCAGATTGATTAGTTTTCTGTGATTGTGGTTTTCAGTCTGTCTTCCCTCTGATGGAGAAGGATAAGAGGCTTATGGAAGCTTCCTGATGGGAGAGACTGGCAGAATCTGGTTCTGATGGGCGGGGCCAGGCTCAGTAAATCTTTAATCCAGTCTTCTGCTGATGGGTGGGGCTGTGTTCCCTGCCTGTTATTGACCTGGGGCCAAACTATGGTGGAGGTAATGAGGGTAATGGCGACCTCCTTCAAAAGGTCCCATGAAAGCACTTCGACACTCAGTGCCCCTAACCCTGCAGCAGGCCGCCGCCGGCCACTGCCGACCCACGCCTCCGCTGGAGACTCCAGGACACTCCCAGGCAAGTCTGGGTCAGTCTCTTGTGGGGTCACTGCTCCTTTCTCCTGGCTCCTGGTGTACACAAGTTTCTGTTTGTGCCCTCCAGTAGTCTATTTCCCAGTCCTGTGTAAGTTCTGGCAGCTCTATAGTGGAGTTAATGGAGACTTCCTCCAAGAGGGCTTATGCCATGCCCAAGTCTGCTGCACCCAGAGCCCCTGCCCCGGCGGCAGTCCACTGCTGAGGCACACCTCCACAGTTCAGTTCAGTTCAGTCACTCAGTCGTGTCCGACTCTTTGCGACCCCATGAATCACAGCACGCCAGGCCCCCCTGTTCATCACCAGCTCCCGGAGTTCACTCAGACTCACGTCCATCGAGTCCATGATGCCATCCAGCCATCTCATCCTCTGTCGACCCCTTCTCCTCCTGCCCCCAATCCCTCCCAGCATCAGAGTCTTTTCCAGTGAGTCAACTCTTCTCATGAGGTGGCCAAAGTACTGGAGCTTCAGCTTTAGCATCATTCCTTCCAAAGAAATCCCAGGGTTGATCTTCAGAATGGACTGGTTGGATCTCCTTGCAGTCCAAGGGACTCTCAAGAGTCTTCTTCAACACCACAGTTCAAAAGCATCAATTCTTCGGCACTCAGCCTTCTTCACAGTCCAACTCTCACATCCATACATGACCACAGGAAAAACCATAGCCTTGACTAGATGGACCTTAGTCAGCAAAGTAATGTCTCTGCTTTTGAATATGCTATCTAGGTTGGTCATAACTTTTCTTCCAAGGAGTAACCGTCTTTTAATTTCATGGCTGCAGTCACCATCTGCAGTGATTTTGGAGCCCAGAAAAATCAAGTCTGACACTGTTTCCACTGTTTCCCCATCTATTTCCCAGGAAGTGATGGGAGCAGATGCAATGATCTTCGTTTTCTGAATGTTGAGCTTTAAGCCAACTTTTTCACTCTCCTCTTTCACTTTCATCAAGAGGCTTTTTAGCTCCTCTTCACTTTGTGCCATAAGGGTGGTGTCATCTGCATATCTGAGGTTATTGATATTTCTCTCGGCAATCTTGATTCCAGCTTGTGTTTCTTCCAGTCCAGCGTTTCTCATGATGTACTCTGCATATAAGTTAAATAAGCAGGGTGACAATATATAGCTTTGATGTACTCCTTTTCCTATTTGGAACCAGTCTGTTGTTCCATGTCCAGTTCTAACTGTTGCTTCCTGACCTGCATACAGATTTCTCACAGGAGACATTTCAACACAGTTCTGTCTCAGTCTCTGTGGGGTCTCTGGGTCCTGGTGCACACAAGGTTTGTTTGAGCCCTCTGAGTGTCTCTGGCAGGTATGGGGTTTGATTTGATTCTAAACGTGAATTTGCCCCTCCTACTGTGTTGCTGGGCCTTCTCCTTTGCCCTTGGATGTGGGATATCTCTCACAGCTGCTCAAGCGCTGCGCAGCCACCTTTTTCAACTGACTTTTAAGTAGGGTTTTTGCTGCAGGGGACTGTCTGTTCTCAACTCTGGGATGTGCTGAAACAACAGACTGGTTCCAAATAGAGAAAAGAGTACGTCAAGGCTGTATATTGTCACCCTGCTTATTTGACTTATATGCAGAGTACATCATGAGAAACACTGGAATGAAAATGCTGTGAAGCACAAGCTGGCATCAAAATTGCCAGGAGAAATATCAATAACCTCAGATATGCAGATGACACCACACTTATGGCAGAAAGCGAAGAAGAACTAAAGAGCCTCTTGATGAAAGTGAAAGAGGAGAGTGAAAAAGTTGGCTTAAAGCTCAACATTCAGAAAACAAAGATCACTTCATGTCAAATCGATGGGGAAACAGTGGAAACAGTGATAGACTATTTTGGGGGGCTCCAAAATCACTGCAGATGGTGATTGTAGCCATGAAATTGAAAGACACTTGCTCCTTGGAAGAAAAGTTATGACCAACCTAGACAGCATATTAGAAAGCAGAGACATTACTTTGCCAACAAAGTTCCGTCTAGTCAAGGCTAAGGTTTTTCTAGTAGTCATGTATGGATGTGAGAGTTGGACTATAAAGAAAGCTGAGTGCCAAAGAATTGATGCTTTTGAACTGTGGTGTTGGAGAAGACTCTTGAGAGTCCCTTGGACTGCAAAGAGATCCAATCAGTCCATCCTGAAGGAAATCAGTCCTGAATATTCATTGGAAGGACTGATGCTGAATCTGAAACTCCAATAGTTTGGCCACCTGATGCAAAGAACTGACTCACTGGAAAAGACCCTGATGCTGGGAAAGATTGAAGGCAGGAGGAGAAGGGGACAAAAGAAGATAAGATGGTTTGATGGCATCACCGACTCAATGGACATGAGTTTGAGTAAACTCTGGGAGTTGGTGATGGACAGGGAGGCCTGGCATGCTGTGGTCCATGGAGTCGCAAAGAGTCGGACACGACTGAGCGACTGAACTGACTGATTGAAGCGTGACCAAAACAGACCAGGCGGTGGGGAGGGAGAAGTGGTGTGAAGAGGTAAGCAGGAGTCAGATGAAGACTCTGTCATGCTACACTAAGGAATTGAGACTTTATCTCTTTTTTTATTTTTAAAAATTATTTATTTATTTGGCCGTGCCAGGTCTTAGTTGTGGCACCAGGGACTGAACCCTGGGCCCTCTGCATTGGTTGGAGTTTTAGCCACTGGACTACCAGATTTTATCTTGAACTAATTCTCACCCCTTTCTTTGGCCCACCTAACACCTGAGTACATGTCACCTACTCCAGAAAGCCTTCCCTGACATGCATCCATGTCTGTCTTGCGTATTTCCTCTGTTTTACCATAAGCCTTTCTTTTTCCTCATCATAGCCCTAACTTCTTTCCATGATAATTGTCTAAACATCTTTCCTCCACACCAAAAGCTGTAAGAGAGCAGGGAATACTTTAACATTTCTGTAACACAAGACTAGTAGAGTACCTGGAACATAGTAAGTGCTCAATAGATATTTATTGGATGAATGAACAAATAAATAGAACAACTACAGAAGGAGAGAAAATTATGAGCAGCAAAATGCCTGGCACAAAACTGGCCCTTAGAAAATGATTTAATCTTTTAGCATGTATCAGTTTTTCATCTGGAAAATGGGGATAAAAAAGAAATTACCTCAACTGCATATCATGGGTCTGTGAATTGCTTAACCCAGGGTCTGACGCTTAGCGTAAAGGATAATTCTCTGCGTGTTAAAAACGTAATTCTCATACAAACAGACAGTGAGCTTGGGTCAAAATTTCATTTAACTCATTAGTAAGGGGGCTAGCAGGATGACAAAGCCAGTTCAAAATAGAATATAAAAAGTTTTTTTGTAGTCAATGATAAAGAAAAATTTTGCAATGAGATTGCTAATTTATATACAAAAGGATTAATGTCCTACGGGGTTAAAAAACATAACCTTTAGGTCACCTTCTCTACCAGACGGAAAAGGAAATCATCTCATCTTATTACTTCACAGAATTGTGAAATGTCTGGCCCCAATAATTGTGTAAATAGTGTTAAATTTCTCTTCGGAGGCAAATGACTTCTTTCTAATCGGTAAGTTTGTTGGTTTGTTTTTATTTTTTAACTGTACTGTACGCTGTATGGGATCTTAGTTCCCCCACCAGGGGTAGAACCCTTACCTCCCGCTTTGGGAGCAGGGTCTTAACACATGGACTGCCAGGAAGTTCCCTGAGGCAGATGACTCTTAAGTAGATTTGCTCATCATTTTATTATGACATCAAAAGGTCACTAATCATCTTTTTAGTTTAGTAACATGTTTTAGATAGTTTTTCTTAACACTGGTAAGTTTAGTTTAATAGATACAATTATTATAATAAGGATCCCAGTAAATATTAGTGGAAAGAATTTTTGTTCCATTAGGCTTTTTTCCTTCTCTCCAGCATCTACATTGCTGGTAGACTGAGGGGGGAACCCTGCAGGGCCCTGTGCTCTTTCTTCCCTCAGCCTGGGGCAGTGTCAGGCTAATTATGTGTCATTAAATAGGCAGAGGAAGTATCTGCTTTGGGCATCAGTAAAACAGGCATGTAACCCTCTCTTCTCCCAGGATAATTTTTTTTGGTAGGAACTGGATATTTCCAAAAAGGTAGTGAAGAAGACACCATGGGAAAAATTCAGAAAATTTGAGTACCACTATACTATCCTTGGAAGAAAAGTTATGACCAACCTAGATAGCATATTCAAAAGCAGAGATATTACTTTGCTGACTAAGGTCTGTCTAGTCAAGGTTATGATTTTTCCTGTGGTCATGTATGGATGTGAGAATTGGACTGTGAAGAAGGCTGAGCGCCAAAGAATTGATGCTTTTGAACTGTGGTGTTGGAGAAGACTCTTGAGAGTCCCTTGGACTGCAAGGAGATCCAACCAGTCCATTCTGAAGGAGATCAACCCTGGGATTTCTTTGGAAGGAATGATGCTAAAGCTGAAACTCCAATACTTTGGCCACCTCATGAGAAGAGTTGACTCACTGGAAAAGACTCTGATGCTGGGAGGGATTGGGGGCAGGAGGACAAGGGGATGACAGAGGATGAGATGGCTGGATGGCATCACTGACTCGATGGACGTGAGTCTGAGTGAACTCCGGGAGTTGGTGATGGACAGGGAGGCCTGGCGTGCTGCGATTCATGGGGTCACAAAGAGTCGGACACGACTGAGTGACTGTACTGAACTGAACTGAACTGATACTATCTATTTTTACGGGTCCATTTTTCAATTTAGAAAATTGTGCTCAATTCCAAAAAACTAAGCAAGTCACAGAGTCATCATTGCAGTCTTCAGAGTCCGCCAGTGCACAAGGCATTGTCCAGCTAGCACACCACACCTGTAAGAAGTTGACTCAGTTGACTACCAGCAGTGGCCTTACATCTGCCTTTAAGCTCAGGGAAGCTTATAAGTAGTTCAGGGTATGAAAGAAAGAAGGGTCAATGTGGATGGACCTAGTTTATCAGCTTTACCCACAGGAAATCAGGAATTTAGCCACAGAGAAGCGTGTTTTTAGCGTCAGGCCTCAAAATCTGGAGAATTCATTTTGTTGAATGTCTTGAAAATGCCCTTAATTCCTACAGCCTAAGAGGACACACTTCCTCATCTTATGTTTCCATAGCCAGATTTTACAATATCCATAGCTGGCTGATGCTTAGAAGACCTAAGTCCTATCCCCAAAATACATCCACTATTAGATTGTCTGATGATCTTATATTTTCTTTTTTTTTTTATTTTAATTTTTTTATTTTTTTATTAAATTTTAAAATCTTTAATTCTTACATGTGTTCCCAAACATGAAACCCCCTCCCACCTCCCTCCCCATAACATCTCTGTGGGTGATCCCCATGCACCAGCCCCAAGCATGCTGTATCCTGCGTCAGACATAGACTGGCGATTCAATTCTTACATGATAGTATACATGATAGAATGCCATTCTCCCAAATCATCCTGCCCTCTCCCTCTCTCTCTGAGTCCAAAAGTCCGTTATACACAGCTGTGTCTTTTTTCCTGTCTTGCATACAGGGTCGTCATTGCCATCTTTCTAAATTCCATATATATGTGTTAGTATACTGTATTGGTGTTTTTCTTTCTGGCTTACTTCACTCTGTATAATCGGCTCCAGTTTCATCCATCTCATCAGAACTGATTCAAATGAATTCTTTTTAACGGCTGAGTAATACTCCATTGTGTACATGTACCACAGCTTTCTTATCCATTCATCTGCTGATGGACATCTAGGTTGCTTCCATGTCCTGGCTATTATAAACAGTGCTGCGATGAACATTGGGGTACATGTGTCTCTCTTGCTTAGTTTTTTGGAATTGAGCACTCATTCATTTCCTGATCCTAGATTTTGTCAACCATAAATTAATGATCCTGACTCAGACTTTGCCCTCAGGTATAATTCAAGGGCCAGCAATCAAAAATTCAATCAACAATTATTCATTGAATATTTGCAACCTTCTGGATACTGAGGTGCATAAAACAGATAAAAGTCCCTGCATTCATAGGATTTGGGACTCTGTGTGTGTCTATATGTGCTTGCATGAGTGCACATACCCACAGGCACATACAGATAAGAGAAACGTGTAATTAAAGTATGTAGTATGTGAGATGATTAAAGACTGTGGTAGTTTTGTACCGTGTCCAATTGGTTAAGCTGGAACCATGTTTCTCCTCATTCCATCCCTTGTATAGCTTCCAGTTAAAAAAAAAAAAAAAAAAAAAGAAAATTGTGGTAAAATATATATAACATTGGAGAAGGAAATGGCAACCCACTCCAATATTCTTGCCTGGAGAATCCCATGGACAGAGGAGCCTGGCAGGCTACAGTCCATGGGGTCACAAGAGTTGGACATGACTTAGTGACTAAACCACCACCACCATGTATAACATAAAACTTATCATCCTAACCATCTTAGGGGTACAGTTCAATGGCATTAAGTATAGTCACACTTTTGTGCAGCCATCCATCTCCAGAACTCTTTTCATATTGCTAAACTGAAACTTGGTACCTATTAAACAACAACACATGGCCCTTACCCCAACCCCTGCCAACCATACTTCTGCCTTCTGTCTCTGTGAATTTGACTGCTTTAGTACCTCATATAGATAACGGCACACAATATTTGTTCTCAGGGACTTCCCTGGTAGTGCAGTGGTTAAGACTCCTTGCTTCCAAGGGACACGGGTTCGATTTTTAGTTGGGGAACTGAGATCCCACATGCTGTGTGGTGCAGCCAAAATTTTTTTTAATACATAAAATAGCATCAAAATATTTTTTAAAACTTTGTTCTCTTGTGACTCACTTATTTAACTTAGTATCATGTCTTTAAGCTTCATCCAAGGTAGCACGTGTCAGAAGTTCTTTCCTTTTTAACACTAAATAATATTTCATTGTATTTATATCACATTTTGTTTATCCAGTTATCCGTTGATGGTTGCTTGCATTCTTCCATCTTTTGGCTATTGCCTTCTTTTATTTTATAGTATAAGATTGTTTTTGTTTTGAATTGCATTTGAGGGATGGATACCATTTTCAGGGCTTGAGATCTCAAATATTGTAATCTGGCTCAGAGCCTGGGACTGACTAGACTGTGAGACCATCTGTAGTCACTTCTTGATTCTGTACTTTTGCCTTAATACAACCAGGATGACTAGGTTTCTCTAGGCAGATTTTTAGCCACATGTCCCTGTTTACATGGAATATGAGTATTAAAAACATGTTCTGGGGCTCTGATTGCTCTAAATTGTGTATACACTGGGGATAAGGGGAATTCAAGCATTTCGACAAAGCAACAGATGGAAAACTTCTCAGGGATAAACTAGATATTTCTTGGCAGTCCAAAAGTATGTCGTTTGCAAACTCTGCTCTGGGAGTTGGGAGAATCCACTTGAACAACATGACCTCTTGATGCTAGAAAAGGAATTCCCGGATACTTCCCTGATCAAAGTAATGAAGAGTATGGGGTCAAATGAGGACTAAAATGCCTTGGCTTCCAGCTTCAGGGAATTGAACATTTTTTTCCTTATATTCCAACACAAAGAAAGGGAATAGTGAATGTATTCCGACTTTTTAATTCTGTTTTGGACTTTTATTTATACAATTGTCATCAGTTTCATCAATGTAGTAGAATATAGACTAGCGCTGAACCTTGGCTCTATTACTTGTTCAGTGTGAGACGCTGATTATTACTAAACCTCTCTTCAGTTTTAAAAATCTATGTCTCGATTTTTAAAATCTTTAAAATGGTACTAATAATAGTATTGTCTCAGAGGATTGCAGTGAGGACTAATATCCCAAGAACAGTGCCTGGGACATAGTAAATGCTATATAAATTCTTATTCTTATCAACACATTTTTGCCTTCTCCTCCTTTCCTCTTTGTTATTATTAGTATTATTATTTAGTTGGTAAATAATCACATTTTATTTTATTTGGAGTATCTTCCTATAGTTTCTGGGGGAAAATTTATGTAGTTAATGTGTATTGAATTCTGCTTTCTGATTTTTTGCAGTAACTCTATGAATCTGTTAATAATATTTTCCTTATACTGAAAGGTAGTCTTATTCTCTCATTTTCCAGATTTGGAAACTGAATCCCCAAAAGGGAAAGCGACTTGCCCAAGAGCGCACAGAGACAGTGACTAAAAAAGGACTTCTGACCATGAGTCCACAGCTTGTTCCACTTAACACAGAGTCCAAGAATACTGACCTTATATTAATAAAAACACTCTGCCCATCCTCCAAACACCCACAGGAAGACTTGAATGCTCTATGATTCCAGGTATTCTCCAAAAGATGTCTTACCTTTCTATCAAAATTGCAAGCATTTCAAGGGAAAGGTCTGTGCTTGACTACCTTATCATCTTCATTGTATGCCCAGCACTATGCTTCAGGCTCTTGAGGGCAGAAATTATTGCCTAACACCTCAGATTGTTAGGGGCAGATGCTCAATAAATAGGACTAGTTAATACACCCCCACTTTAAAAAAAGAGGAATAAGATAGTGGAGAAAAGAGAATATATATTTAAGAAATCAATATGTTCTGGTCACTGTATTAGAATTTTCACCACTCTTCCATTTCCTCCCCAGATATTCTTTACAGCATTATCAATTTCCAGATTTTGAATCAAGAAATTAAGGTTACTCTGAGTTTTCATGAGTAAGTATTCAAGATTGACATTTCTCTGGTGAACTACAACCTTTCAGAATCTCATATGATAATCATGGAGTGAGAGGTAAAGCCTGAAATGAAGAGACCTAATACTTTCCAGACGGTTAAAAAAAAATTTTTTTTCTCATGAACAACCATGAAATCCACTATATAAATTGTGAAAATAAAAGTCATGATCGTATTTGCTCTGACAATGTGGAAACATACATTTTCATCAAGCTAAGAAAAAGAAAACAGGGACTTCCCTGGTGATCTAGTGGTTAAGAATCTGCCTTCAAGGCAGGAGATGCAGCTTCCATCCCTGGCTGGGAAGCTAAGATCCTACATGCAGTGGGGCAACTAAGCCATGGGCCACAATGTAAGATCCTGCATGCCACAGTGAAGATCCCATGTGCTGCAACTAAGGCCAAATAAATTTTTTTAAAAAGATCTATATTATAAAAAAGGAAAAAACAAAGAAAAATTATGAATATTTCAATCATGCTAATAGAGACCCATCATTACCAAATCCAGTTAGCCTGATTCCACTCTCCCTGTGAACATTTAATCACACTAGAGTTTTGAATGGAGACAAGATAAGCTACAGGACTTATATGGAGAAGAACAATTAGGCCTGGGCAAGTTTCATAGCATGAAAGGGCTCAGACCTTAAAAATGCTTAATACCTGTGCTAGGCTAAAAAAAAAAGGTGGTCTCCTAAAGGTAATTAGGTCCTGTGTGTGTGTGTTAGTTGCTCAGTTGTGTCTGACTCTGCAATCACATGGATCGTAGCCCAGTAGGCTCCTCTGTCCATGGAATTCTCCAGACAAGAATATTGGAGTAGGTAGCCATTCCCTTCTCCAGTGGATCTTCCCAAACCAGGGATCGAACCCAGGTCTCCAGCATTATAGGTGGTCTCCTTACTATCTGAACCACCAGTGAGGCCCAGTTAGGTCCTAGTCCCTGGAATCTGTAAGTATGCCCTATTTGGATTTGGAAAAAGGGTCTTTGCAAATGTGATCAAGTAAAGGATCTTGAGATGGGAGATTACACTGTATCATCTAGGTCAGCCCCAAATGCAGTCACAAGTGTCCTTAGAAAGGCAGAGAGAGGCAGAGGGAGATATGATCCAGATCCACAGAGGAGGAGCTGGTGTGAATATAGAGGCAGAGATTAGAGGGATACCCAGGAATGCCAGCAACATTCTCTTCTCCCGGAGAAGCTGAAGAGGCAAGCAGCAGATTCTTCTCTAGAGGCTCCAGGGGGAGTGTGCCTCTGCTGATATCTTGATTTTGGCCCACTGAAACTAATTTGGTCTCCAGAACTGTGGGAGAGTACATTTCTGTTGCCTTAAACTACCAAGTTTATGGTAATTGTAATTAATTTGTTACCATGGTCACAGGAAGCTTATACTGTGCCCCTGTGTTGTTATCCAAGTCTCAGTTTACTGTCATCTCCTTCCCCTTCCATCTGGTACTTCCAAGAAGAGTTTCCAAAAGCATCCTAGTGTGTTTTGTGTATCTCTTCTGCCAGGCACTGTGACAAGTACTTTACAGGTTCACTGAATCCTCATAAATCCTATTAGGTAGATCCTTAAGTTACTCCTGTTCTACAGATGAGTAAAATGAAGTTCAGAAGAGAAGCTGGTGAAGCCATACTCAGGAAAATGGAAAAATGGGTCCCACCTTTCTTGAAGCTATGGTGCCTGATTTTCACCTGCGATAACCCACAGGGCTGCAGCCACCGTGCTGGTCCAGAGAACTGGGAGTGAGAAGGTGATGGAGCTAGTATTCCCACTCAGGTCTGCTTAGATTTAAAGCCCATACTTTTAACTTCTATATTGTACTACCTCCAGCTCTCTGGGTTAAATCAGAGTTTTAATTCTCATATCTACTGCTGATGTTTTGGCAAGTTCATCTGAGGGATATTTTCAAGGAGTCTGTACCAACAGAGGCCAAATATGTCTTTGTTTAACCAAAGTGCCACTTTTTAGAAAAGAGAAAAGAATGGCCAATTTTAGCATCACAGAAAGCTCAGTTTAAAAAGACATCAGAGATCCATTTATTCAAATTCTTCATTTTATATAAGATGAAGCTGGGTTTATAGAAGGAGACGGGCTTGCTTAGGGTCACCTACAGAGGCTTTAACTGGTAAAGTTGGAATTGAAGTCCCAGTTGCACTTCAAACCTGGGGTTGATTATGCTGCACTGTTCAAAGTCAAGTGTGTTGCTATGGTCTAAAAAGCTGATGAAATTCTGGGAACTTGCAAGCAGTTGGAAAAATGGGTCCCACCTTTCTTGAAGCTATGGTGCCTGATTTTCACCTAGGATAACTCACAGGGCTGCAGCCACTGAGCTGCTCTAGAGGACTGGGAGTGAGAAGCTACTGCGCTGGGACAGAGACTAGAGACCATGATAATGTGACCACATCCCAAATGGGAAAAAAGATATGACAAGAACTCATGAATTCCTAGAACTGAAGAGATTTCTGAAAATCTTGACAGTAGCAGATTTGGACAAATAAATGAAGGTTCAGTCCAGTTCAGTTCATTTCAGTTGCTCAGTCATGTCCGACTCTTTGCAACCCCATGAACTGCAGCAAGCCAGGCCTCCCTGTCCATCACCAACTACCGGAGTTCACTCAGACTCACGTCCATCGAGTCCGTGATGCCATCCAGCCATCTCATCCTCTGTCGTCCCCTTCTCCTGCTGCCCCCAATCCCTCCCAGCATCAGAATCTTTTCCAGTGAGTCAACTCTTCTCATGAGGTGGCCAAAGTACTGGAGTTTCAGCTTTAGTATCATTCCTTCCAAAGAAATCCCAGGGCTGATCTTCAGAATGGACTGGTTGGATCTCCTTGCAGTCCAAGGGTCTCTCAATAGTCTTCTCCAACACCACAGTTCAAAAGCATCAATTCTTTGGCGCTCAGCCTTCTTCACAGTCCAACTCTCACATCCATACATGACCACAGGAAAAACCACAGCCTTGACTAGACAAACCTTAGTCGGCAAAGCAATGTCTCTGCTTTTGAATATGCTGTCTAGGTTGGTCATAACTGTTCTTCCAAGGAGTAAGCTTTGGACAAATAAATGGAAGTAAGTTGTATCTTATACTTAGCAGAGTATTTGTTTGGGAAACTCAATATGTCTAATTATAGTAAAGGGTGGACATTCTTTATCCATCTTTAAATGCATCCACTAATAAATATTAAATCCCTGCAGATCTCTGCTTTCATGCATAATAAGGTCGTTTTTTAAAAAAGATAATATATTTAAAGTACTGCATAGAGTCTTGGTAACAAGTCCTTTAAAATGCTGTTACTAAGAAAGAACTTGAAGATGTCACAAACAGATGGAAAGATACAGTGTGTTCTTGAATTGGAAGAAATAATATTTTTAAATGGCTATACTAACCCAGGAAATCTATAATTTGATACAGTATCAATCTACCAAGGCATTTTTCACAGAACAAGAACAAATAATTTAAAAAACTATATGGTAATACAAAAGACCCTAGATAACCAAAACAATCTTGAGAAAGATCAACAAAGCAGAAAGAATCATGCATGCTCTCTGACTTCAGATCACACCATAAAGCTACAGTAATCAAGATAGTATGGTATTGGCACAAAAACAGAGACATTATGGTCAATTAACCTATGACTAAGGAAGCAAAAATATACAAAGAGAAAAGACAGTCTCTTCAATAAGTGGTGCTGGGAATACTGGGCACCTAGATATAGAAGAATGAAATTAGAACATTCTCTAACACCACATACAAAAATAAACTCTAAATGGACTAAAGAACTAAATGTAAGACCTGAAAACATTAAATTCCTAGAATAAAACATAGGCAGAACATTCTTTGACACAAATCATAGCATTATTTTTTGGATCAGTCTCCTGCAGCTAAGGAAATAAAAGCAAAAATAATCAAATGGGACCTAATCAAACTTAAAAGCTTTTGCCTTGCAAAGGAAACCACTGACAAAACAAAGTGACAAGCTACTGAACACAGTCACTTCCCTGGTGGCTCAGACGGTAAAAGCATCCGCTTGCAATGCAGGAAACCCAGGTTCAATCCCTGGAGAAGGAAATGGTAACCCACTCCAGTATTCTTGCCTGGAAAATTCCATAGATGGAGGAACCTGGTAGGCTACAGTCCATGGGGTCGCAAAGAGTCGGACACGACTGAGCGACTTCACTTTCACTGAATGGAAGAAAATGTTTGCAAATGATATGACCAATGATAGGTTAATTGAAAATATATAAACAGCTCATACAACTCAATATCAAAAAAAACAAACAACCCAGTTAAAAAATGGGCAGAAGATCTGAACAGACATTTCTCCAAAGAGGTAATGCAGATTACCAATAGACACACGCAAAGAGGCTCAAAACTGCTAATCATCAGGGAAATGCAAGTCAGAACCACAGTGAGCTATCACCTCCCATCTGAAAGAAGGGCTGTCATCAATAGGACCACAAAGAGAACTACCATATGACCTGGCAATTTCACTTCTGGATATACATCTGAAAAAAATGAAAACACTAATTGAAAAAGATACATGCACCCTAATGTTCATACCAGTATTATTTATAATTACCAAGATATGGAAGCAACGTAAGTGTCAATCGACAGATGATTGAATAAAGAAGATGTGGTACTGATATATTTATTTAATGGAATACTACTCAGTCATAAAAAAGAATGAACATTTTGCCATTTGCAATATCGATGGATTTGGGAGGGCATTCAGTTCAGTTCAGCTGCTCAGGCGTGTAAACTCTTCGTGATCCCATGAATCGCAGCACGCCAGGCCTCCCTGTCCATCACTAACTCCCGGAGTTCACTCAAACTCATGTCCATCAGGTCAGTGATGCCATCCATCCATCTCATCCTCTGTTGTCCCCTTCTTCTCCTGCCTCCAATCCCTCCCAGCATCAGGGTCTTTTCCAATGAGTCAACTCTTTGCATCAGGTGGCCAAAGTACTGGAGTTTCAGCTTTAGCATCAGTCCTTCCAGTGAACACCCAGGACTGATCTCCTTTAGAATGGACTGGTTGGATCTCCTTGCAGTCCAAGGGACTCTCAAGAGTCTTCTCCAACACCACAGTTCAAAAGCATCAATTCTTCAGTGCTCAGCCTTCTTCACAGTCCAACTCTCACATCCATACATGACCACTGGAAAAACCATAGCCTTGACTAGATGTAACTTTGTTGGCAAAGTAATATCTCTGCTTTTGAATATGCTATCTAGGTTGGTCATAACTTTCCTTCCAAGCAGTAAATGTCTTTTAATTTCATGGCTGCAGTCACCATCTGCAGTGATTTTGGAGCCCCCCAAAATAAAGTCTGACACTTGTTTCCACTGTTTCCCCATCTATTTCCCATGAAGTGACGGGACCAGATGCCATGATCTTTGTTTTCTGAATGTTGAGCTTTAAGCCAACTTTTTCCCTCTCCTCTTTCACTTTCATCAAGAGGCTCTTTAGTTCCTCTTCACTTTCTGCCATAAGGGTGGTGTCATCTGCATATCTGAAAGTGAAAATGGAGTCACTCAGTCATGTCTGACTCTGTGACTCTGTGGACTGTAGCCTACCAAGCTCCTCTGTCCATGGGATTCTCCAGGCAAGAATACTGGAGTGGGTTGCCACTTCCTTCTCCAGGGGATCTTCCCGACCCAGGGATCGAACTTGGGTTTCCCGCATTGGAGGCAGACGCTGTTATTGATATTTCTCCCGGCAATCTTGATTCCAGCTTGTGTTTCTTCCAGCCCAGTGTTTCTCATGATGTATTCTGCATATAAGTTAAATAAGCAGGGTGACAATATACAGCCTTGATGTACTCCTTTTCCTATTTGGAACCAGTCTGTTGTTCCATGTCCAGTTCTAACTGCTGCTTCCTGACTTGCATATAGGTTTCTCAAGAGGAAGGTCAAGTAGTCTGGTATTCCCATCTCTTTCAGAATTTTCCACAGTTTATTGTGATCCACACAGTCAAAGGCTTTGGCATAGTCAATAAAGCAGAAATAGATGTTTTTCTGGAACTCTCTTTCTTTTTCCATGATCCAGTGGATATTGGCAATTTGATCTCTGGTTCCTCTGCCTTTTCTAAAACCAGCTTGAACATCTGGAAGTTCACGGTTCATGTATTGCTAAAGCCTGGCTTGGAGAATTTTGAGCATTACTTTACTAGCTTGTGAGATGAGTGCAATTGTGCAGTAGTTTGAGCATTCTTTGGCATTGCCTTTCTTTGGAATTGGAATGAAAACTGACCTTTTCCAGTCCTGTGGCCACTGCTGAGTTTTCCAAATTTGCTGGCATATTGAGTGCAACACTTTCACAGCATCATCTTTCAGGATTTGAAATAGCTCAGCTGGAATTCCATCACCTCCACTAGCTTTGAGGGCATTACACTAACTAAGTCAAAGAAAGATAAATACTGTATAATATCACTTATACACAGAAGTATAGTTTTTAAAAACCCAACAAATTAGTGACTATAACAAATAAGAAACAGATTCATGGATATGCAGAACAAACTAGTGGTTACCATTGGGGAGAGGGAAGTGAGGAGGGGCAATGTTTTAAGGGTAGGGGATCAAGAGGTACAAACTGTTATGTATAAAATAAGTTAGAAGGATCTATTTTACAACACAGGGAATATAGATGATATTTTATAGTAACTATAAATCGAGTGTAACTCTTAAAGATTGTGAATCACTATACTGTAACATGGAGAGGGCAATGGCACCCCACTCCAGTACTCTTGCCTGAAAAATGCCATGGACAGAGGAGCCTGGTAGGCTGCAGTCCATGAGGTCGCTAAGAGTCGGACACGACTGAGAGACTTAACTTTGACTTTTCACTTTAATGCATTGGAGAAGGAATGGCAACTCACTCCAGTGTTCCTGCCTGGAGAATCCCAGGGACGGGGGAGCCTGGTGGGCTGTCGTCTATGGGGTCGCACAGAGTCGGACACGACTGAAGTGACTTAGCAGCAGCAGCATACTATAACATATAATATTATACATCAACTATACGTCAATAAAAATAATTAAATTTAAGAAAGCTTTAAAACATACTGTTGCTAAAACATTCATTAATAATAGTAGCTATAACAGCCACTGTCTTGAAGACACGTTGATCTTCGCTTCAGAGACTGTATGTCCCAAGCTTCTCTTCGCTTGAGTTCCACCGCCCATTGCATTCTGGGGCTTGTAGTCCGGAAGTGAGTGGATGATTCATGGGCACGCAGGCGTAGTGCCGCAAACTCCCGGAAGAACCCGCTGGGGCTCGCAGGATGAGCGGGTGGTGGCGGCTGCTGCTGCAGCGGCGGCGCTGACAGAACACGAGCTCTATGCTTTTCCGGCTGCTCGTCCCGCTTGGCCTCCTGTGTGCACTGCTGCCCCTGCACCATGGTGCACCCGGCCCTGATGGCACCGCACCCGACCCCGCCCACTACAGGTGAAGTGGGGGGTCAAGCTCCCTGCCCTTCCATAGTTGGGGAATGGGAAGCCCAGACTTGGTCCCTTCCCTAGTCCCTCCATCCCGGGACCCCCATCCTGACCTGCTGGGACCCAGCTACTGGGCTCCTGGCAGAAACCAGGTGATAATTCCCACTTTCCGTCTTGTTACTTGTCCTTTCCCCTGCCTGGTTTCATTTGGTGACTCTCTGCCTTATTTCTCGTACCCTGCACAGGGAGCGAGTCAAAGCCATGTTCTACCACGCCTACGACAGCTACCTGGAGAATGCCTTTCCCTACGATGAGCTGCGACCTCTCACCTGTGACGGGCACGACACCTGGGGCAGGTAGTGCGAGGGGAGGAGCAAGGGGGAGGCCTGGGTCTAGCAGTCTGGTCCTAGGCCCGCGGGTCTGCTGGGACTGGTGGCTTCATGGCCTCCTCACGGGGTTCCAGAAAAAGCTCCTAGCCAGGGTGGGGTCGCATTCCCCTCAATTCAGGCCCACGCCACCAGGATCTACCCAGCCTCCTGGAAATTTGTATCACAAGGTGGGAAAAGGCTGGGTTATCCTAGTGGGCTGGATCTCTGGGCTCTGGCCACAGCAGTAACAGACATCAGCTGTTAGGACTTGGGCAAATCTCTGGAGCCATATGATGTGTGGAAGGGCTTCAAGAAGTCAGAAGACCCAACCCCTTCATGTTGTAAGTGGTCAAACAGGCCCAGGAGGAGCTATAACTCTCCCAAAGGTGAAACTTAAGAGCCTTGGTAAGTGTAACTGAAATGCACTTCCTCCTTTATCCTCACATCCTTGACTGCTTCTTGGTATTTCAGCTCAAACTGTCACCTTAGTGTCAGTTCCCTTAAATACTCATCACCTACTAGTCAGTCTCACAAACACACTTTTTTATCTTCTTTGTAGCACTTCTCACTCTGATACTGTCATTTTCACTTATCTGCTAGTTTCTGTTTCTCACTTCCACTAGAATAAAAATCTATGAAAAAAAATCTATGATATGGAATCCTCTGTCTTGGTCCTTGCTGAGTGAGTGAAGAATCATTGCATTTAGGTGAAACTGACATTGATGAAACACTGTGCTAAGCATTTTCCTTGCCTCATCTCATGTAATTAACATCCCTAGGTGTTAAGTGCTGTTACCTCCATTTTACAAATGAATATGCTAAGAACTGGAGAAATTAAGTAAAGTGAAAATGAAAGTCACTCAGTCGTGTCCAGCTCTTTGGGACCCCATGGGCTATACAGTCTATGGAATTCTCCAGGCCAGAATACTAGAGTGGGTAGCCTTTCCCTTCTCCAGGGGATCTTCCCAACCCAGGGATCAAACCTAGGTCTCCTGCATTGCAGGCAGATTCTTTCCCAGCTGAGCCACAAGGGAAGCCCAAGATACTGGAGTGGGTAGGTATCCCTTCTCCAGCGGATCTTCCTGACCCAGGAATCAAACTTGGGTCTCCTGCATTGCAGGCGGATTCTTTACCAACTGAGCTATGCGGGAAGCCCCCAAAATTTGTTAGGTTGTTTCTTAGTTGAAAAAGTAATGCATGCGAATGGCAAATTTAAGCAGTAC
Source organism: Capricornis sumatraensis (assembly GCF_032405125.1). NCBI lineage: Eukaryota > Metazoa > Chordata > Mammalia > Artiodactyla > Bovidae > Capricornis > Capricornis sumatraensis. The sequence continues at coordinate 67,677,802 of NC_091083.1, read as the reverse complement.
AATGTCATATAATAAAATAAATATCTCCCGTATGCTAGAACTCCAATCACTGTTAACTTTCTTGTGGCTCCTTCCAGAAATATTTTTGATTTATACCATCCTATAGATATGTATCTATAGGAGAAGGCAATGGCACCCCACTCCAGTACTCTTGCCTGGAAAATCCCATGGATGGAGGAGCCTGGTAGGCTGCAGTCCATGCGGTCGGACATGACTAAGCGACTTCACTTTCACTTTTCACTTTAATGCATTGGAGAAGGAAATGGGAACCCACTCCAGTGTTCTTGCCTGGGGAATCCCAGGGATGGCGGAGCCTGGTAGGCTGCCGTCTATGGGGTCACGCAGAGTTGGACAAGACTGAAGTGACTTAGCAGCAGTATAGATATGTATATATGTATCTTTTTAAATTAACTTTTTTAAGGTGTAACTTACATGAAATGCACCCACTTTAAGTGTGTAGCAACCATCATAGGATAGAGAACCATTTCTGTCACCCTAAAAAGATCCCCTGTGGCCTTTTATAGTTAATCCTTCCACCATCACTGGCCCAAAAACCTGCTAATCTGCTTTCTGTATATATGTCTTTGAAAATCCAGTTAGAACATATGACACTACCTATTTTGTAGCTATCTATTCTGTAGCTGGAGAAGGCAATGGCACCCCACTCCAGTACTCTTGCCTGGAAAATCCCATGGATGGAGGAGCCTGGTGGGCTGCAGTCCATGGGGTCGCAAAGAGTTGGACACGACTGAGCGACTTCACTTTCACTTTTCCTTTCATGCATTGGAGAAGGAAATGGCAACCCACTCCAGTATTCTTGCCTGGAGAATCCCAGGGACGGGGGAGCCTGGTGGGCTGCCGTCTGTGGGGTCGCACAGAGTTGGACACGACTGAAGCGACTTAGCAGTAGCAGCAGCATTCTGTAGCTTGTCTTTTTCATTGAACTAGATAATTTGAATATTTTCACATTAGCCCATAGAACTCTTGATAACAATGTTTTTGACAACCTCATAGTTTTGCATTGTTTGAATATATTATGATTTGGTTACTCACTCTTCAACTGGTGTACATTTGGGTTATTTCTAGCTTTTTGCTGTTCTAAAAACAATACTGCCATAAGTATTCTCAAGCCTACAGTTCTGTGCACTGTGAGATAAAGTCATAGATGTGGGAGGTCTGTGCTGTGAGCTGCAATCTTATACTGCCTCCCTATGGTGGAGAAGAATTCCAGAGAATATAGGCGATGTGTTTAACTACAGTCAGCTGCATCTGCCCACCTCCCAAGTGCCTTAAAAGGGTCAGAGGTTCCTGGTGATTTGCACTATGGCATCTCTGTTGTGACAGCAAGTGGGACTGGCAGAAGCATTGCTGTGCCTAATTTATTAGTTTCTGGGGTATCTGATCTGAGGCCTTGATATCTGGTGTTTGATTTTGTTACTAAGCAGCTGATATTTTTGTCCTTTTACAGTTTTTCTCTGACTCTGATTGATGCTCTGGATACCTTGCTGGTAAGTGTCTCATCTATTCATTTTCTCTCCGACATTGCATAACCAATATCCTTCTTTTGGTAGCTTGGCTGTGGGTGAAAAGTGAATTCTTCACCTGGGCCTTTGAGTTTCATCTTTCATTTTGATCTTTAATTTGAGGGCAGTGGAAAGCCTTTTTCAAGATGAGGGCAGGAAATCAGATTTCCATTTTGAGACGATCACTGGCTATAATGTGGAGAAAGATTCATGCACTCATTTAACAAATATTTTTGAGTAATTGCTTCATGCACTGTGCTCAGCCCTCTGGGGGAGTGTAGAAATGAGTGAGGCTCCTACCTGTGCAAAGATTCTCATCACATGGAAAGAAATAGATGCCTCAGAGTTGTGGGGAGAAACTTAACTGGAGTCTTTTGAAGGAAGAAGAGGTCAATTTCAGCTGGGGGACTCAAAGACTTTCTAGAGAAGGTAACATGTAGACAATTGAGGGTAAGTTGGATTTGTAAACAGGAAGACACAAGGTGTGATTTCTGGTAGAGGGAACAGTATGTCTGAGGTTAGAAAATCAAGGAATAGTAGATACAGTTCTACTCAAGTGGATGAGACAGGGCTAGATGAACAATGAGAGACACAAAGGATAGATTAGGTCTAAATCATAGAGGGCTTTAAATGCCGAGATAGGATTGTTTGGGTTGCAACTGATAGATTTAGACAGGAAGGAAATTTACTGAGTCACATAGCTAAAACGTCCAGGTAAAGACTGGCCTCAGACCCAGCTGGTTCCAGACAATATAAATAATGTCAGTAGGAATCTCTCTCAGTCTCTTATTTCTGCCTTCTTTGCTGGCTGTATTCTCAGGCTCTCCTTAAGCTGACAGGGTAACCAGTGGTAACCCTGACTCACACCCTATTCGTTCAGTAACCTGTGTGTGGAAAGGATTAGTTATTTTTCATTAATTGCAATGACTGAGTCTCAGTGATCTGGCTTGGGTTACACATCTATCCCTGAACTAATCAGTCAGCCAAGAGATTTAGTATGCTGGCTGGTGTAGGTGAAGTGCCCATTTTTGCAGCTGAAGGAATGGAATCAGCTTCTTCAGATTATAAGAGTGACTGTGGAAGAAGGGTGATTCCTCAAGGGAAAATTGGAGCAGTCATATCAAAATAAAAGGTATCGGGATTGCATTTGACTGACAGTTTAAACAAAAAGGGTTTCATTTTCTCAAGTAAAAGTAAATCTGAAGGTATTAATTTCTAGCATTGGGTCAGCTGCTTAACTGTGTCATCAGAAACCCATGGTCTTGGTATCCTTCCCTTCTGCCATCGTTAGTATGTTGATCTTCATTCTCATGCTTTAGTACCTCATGGTCTAGGATGGCTGCCACAGCTCCAGAAATCAAGTCTGCTTTTAAAGTAGAAAGGAAAAGAGTAAAAGCCAAGCCAACGGTGTCTTGTCTCTTTTTATTAGGTCATTTCTGAGAAGTGCCCTTAGTAGACTACAACACTCAGAATTGACTGGATAACACAGTCACCTCTAGTGGCAAATGAGGCTGAGAAACTCATATGCGGATTTCTAGCTTCTATGGCTGGAAGCTACAAGTATAAAGAAGATTGGGAATCAGTGTTGGGTCCACCAACCTGCAGTATTTTCCACCAGGATGAATGTGACAAGGTTAAAAACAACAGATATCCACTGAAAATGTCAAACTAAGATTTCCTTATGTGGTCTACAGTCTTTGTATTGGTTTCATTTAAATGAGTACATAGGATTCTTAAATTGGTACCAAAGAATTTATTAATGTCTCGATACTGGGTCTGTGTGATTTCCATCTCTCAGTGTTTTGAACTGTTACCAGCAGTTCTAGAACAGAAACTGTAGGTCTTAAGTTGAAAAAGTGAGAGTCACATCAGCATAAAATCCTAGACTCTGATCTAGCATCTCCAGTGCCTACAAGCCTGGGAGCCTCACTCTCAGGTCTCTCTTTCCTACAGATTTTGGGGAATGTCTCAGAATTCCAAAGAGTGGTTGAAGTGCTCCAGGACAATGTGGACTTTGATATTGACGTGAATGCCTCTGTGTTTGAAACCAACATCCGAGGTGAGGGGTGCCTTCGAGGGTCCTTGTAAGAAAGGAGACTGTGGAGTTTTGGCCTCCGTATAAACCAGGAGGTGGTAAATAGGATCTTAAGGGCCAGCCTTGCCAGGGCACTTGACTCAAAACAGATTGACAGAGGTCTTCCCTCCTGGGGGGTGGGGTAGGGACATCTCAGGATCCCTCATCAGTTTTAGACATAAAAGTGAGCAGGGGACAGAGAAAAGACTGAAGAGAAACATGCCAGGATTACTCACATATTTAACATATACTTGGTACTAGGCTTTCAGCCAAGAGCAAGAAAGATGTAATCCTTGCCTTCTCATAGCTTATTGCCTAGGATGCACTACCCATAGAACTTTCTGCACTGATGATGGAAATGTTTTATATCTCTATTGTCCAGTCCAGTAGCAACGTCTGAAACATGTTTGAAAGGGAAAGTGAAGTTGCTCAGTTGTGTCCAACTCGTTGTGACTCTATGGACTGTAGCCCGCCAGGCTCTTCCATCCATGGGATTTTCCAGGCAAGAATACTGGAGTGGGTTGCCATTTCCATCTCCAGGGGAAATGTGTTTACTGGAACTGTAGAACTGTATTTTTAATTTTATTTAATTTTAATGAATGCAAATGTAAATCATGGCATGTTTTTACTACTTGCTGTATTACATAGTGTGAGTCTTGGGTATTAGTTTCCAAACCTGGCTGCTGATCAGAAGCACCTGGGACCTTTTTAAAAGTTCAGCTGTCTAGACTCCACTCTAAATCTAATGAATTGGAATCTTTGGGTTGGGTCCTAGAATCAGTATTTTTAGCAGGTGGCAATGAATCTTTTTTTTTTTTTTAATGATTCATTCTTTTTGTTGAGGTACATTTACATACACTGAAATGCACAAATTTACACATTTCAGTGAATTTTGATCCAATGATTCTTAACGAAAGTAGTATAGCCCTTCTTTTCAGTGAGCTTCTAGACCATTGGTGGCTTAACAGCCATCACCTCTGGATGATACAGTTATATTTTTTCCTCCTTATTTTGCTCATCTTTATTTTACATGTTATGTGCAATGAAATTTGTATTACAGATCTGTAATTTTTTTAATTAAAAAAAGACTATGACGCAGAGGGACAGCATGGTATAAAATCCTGGTGTAGGGATCAGACCTGAGTTCGAGGCCTTGCTCAGTGCTGTGTCCCAGAACTGCTGAGCCCAGACTGTCATCTGTAAGTTAAGGTTGTCCTTAAGTCTCTGTTTCTGATACGCATGTAATTGTATCAGCCTTCTTTTGGTTGACATTTGCCCAGTATGTCTTTTTCTTCTCTTTTATTTTCTATCTTGCTGTATTTTATGATTAGCTCTGTCTTTGGTAATTTACCTAGTATGTTGATCCCTTCTGACAATCTTTTCTTCTAACTGAAGCATTCAGTTCATTTACATTTACTGTAACTACTGATATATTTGCATTTATTTCTATAGTATTACTTTGTGCTGTGTCCCATTGTTCTCTCTACTCTTTCTCTTTTCCTTTTCAGTTTTATTTTTTTGGCTGTGCCATGTGGCATATGAGGTCTTAGTTCCCCCCGCCAGGACTGAGCCCCCCCCCAACCCCATGCAACGGAAGCATGGAGTCCTAGCCGCTGGACTGCTGGGGAAGTCCCTCTTTTTTCTGCCTTTTGTAGGTTGAGTTGTTTTCCCTCCATCCCATTTTTCTTTACTAATCTAGAAAGTATGCAGTATATCTAGCTTATTAGTTTTCTTGGAAAATTTAACAAACATAGTCTAAAATTAATGAAGATCTTTATTCTCCTCCTGAATAATATAAAACCTGGCTCTGAGGATTATCTGTACCTGTATACCTTAGTTATATATTTTAATTATTTCTTTTAAGCCACCATATATTATTGTTCCATAGAATTGAAGGTTTAGATTTACTACTATTTGCCACTTTGGAACCATCTTTCCTTCTTGTATCACAGACCTTACATCTGTGGTCCCTTTCCTTTTATCTGAAAAACTTCCTTTTAAATGTCCTTTACTGCAGGTGCATTTTTTCTCAGCTTTTCTTAGTAGGAAAATGTCTTTATCTCACTGCCTTTGCTTGGCCTTTGAAGGGGGGAAACTGAAAAACAGTTTCGCCATATTTCCAGATATGTAACCTTTAGGTCTTTTTCATGAGTCCTAAATATTATGTAATAAATTGAAATAGAGAAATGAATAAAATGAAGGTAATAAGTATCTTTCCCTTCTTCTCCTGACGATTGGGAGACAGTGACCAAGTACAGTGTGCATGGGCTTTGGAGTCAGGCAGACCGGGCAACCCTGGGCAAGTCGCTTTACCCCTCTGAACCCCAGTATCTTTGTCTTAAGAGGGCACAAAATACCTGGTGTTTGGTGTACGTGTGTGCATGCTAAGTTGCTTCAGTCGTGTCCGACTCTGTGCAGCCCTATGGACTGTAGCCTGCCAAGCTCCTCTGTCCATGGGGTTCTCCAGGCAAGAATACTGGAGTGGGTTGCCATGTCCTCCTCAGGGGATCTTCTTGACCCAAGGATCGAACCCGCATCTCTTATGTCTCCTGCACTGGCAGGCAGGTTCCTTACCACTAGTGCCACCTGGGAAGTCCTGTTTGGTATACGCTGGGGACTAAAAGTGATAGTCATTGTTTTTGTGACCTACCAAGAGGAAAAAAGACTTGTCCTTAACACTGTACCAATATGGGTGTTATGACCTCTTCTTTCCCTTGGTAGTTTTACCCGCTTCCCAGTGAACCACCGAACAGAGCATTGGGTTTAATTTGCACAAGGGAAAGACCAGTCCTTGGGAGTCTGACACTTGCTTTTTGTGCCATCTGTAGTGGTAGGAGGACTTCTGTCGGCTCACCTGCTATCAAAGAAGGCTGGGGTGGAAGTGGAGGCCGGATGGCCCTGCTCAGGACCTCTCCTGAGGATGGCGGAGGCGGCAGCCCGGAAACTCCTCCCAGGTAAGACCCATGTCAAGACAGACCAGAGAGGAAGTCCAGGAGGTCCTGCTGCTCTTGCTGGAGAAAAGAGTGGCTGAATTATTATACCAGACACTTGGTATTTCTACCTTTCAGCGCCCACCATGAAAATCAGGGGAGTCCTGGGCATTTGGAGGGCTAGACTAGGATGGACAAGCTGACTTCATGACTGTGGGCAGGGAGCCTGGCGGCTGCAAGGCTCTTACCCTTATTTGAGTGAGTGTTGTTGCCCCCTCCCAAGCACACATACTGCTGGGATGAAAGGATTCCAGGTCTGAGTGTTTGCAACTCCAGATTCCAGATTCGGCTCTGCCAGCCAATCTCTTGACCCATATCTCTCCTTGGTTCAATTTTCCCATCTATCAGATGACAGTCATGATTCCTTCCTCCCTCTGGGGAGACATTAAATGAGGTCAGAATGGAGAAAGTTCTTGGAGAACCTCAAACACCACTGAGACGCGAGAGGGACTTGTTTTGTAGCTGAGCCATGTCCAGGGCTGCAGGCCAAGCCACAGTGTTTGTCCGGTGGGGCAGTAGCTGGGCTCGGCAGCATCAGCTGGACACTGTGTTCTCTTCAGGGTGTGGTGGAGGTTCTGAGTGCTGTTCACACCCAGACACATTACGCTGTGCTTTCCACCAGCCTCCTGACCAAGTCACTTTTCCCCTTCACCCAAGACTTGCCTCTCATCCTTGGGGACGAGCTGAGGAGAATGAGCGAGTTCAGGCTCATTCTCAGGCTCGCTCTCTCACATCCTGCATGTTTCCTTAAAGCTTCATGTTCTGTGTGACTCATCCTTGGAGGAAATTTCTTTTGCATTAATTTTTTTTTTACATTAATTTTTTTTAATTGAGAAATATACATATTGCAAAGTGCATGATGAAGTCAGCACCCGTGTCTCTACCATTCAGGCCGAGAAACAGGATTTAGTCACTCCCCTCTCTTTTTAAGACTGCCTGACTTCTCTTCCCCAAAGAGCTATCTCTTTGGGGCCTTCTTGGTGGTGACTTGAATCCTCCTTGCTTTGGATTCATGTCTGCCAGATAGCAAGTTTCTCCTCCTACAGTAGAGTTGCTGGGCCTTGTGGTTCTTGGAAGTTTTGTCAGCTTTGTTCACAGTTTGGTGATGCACAGGCTGCTCTGGGGTTGTTTGACCTTTCAGCCTGGAAAGGAAGTCTCTGCCTCTGGCTTGCTGTCTAGATCCTTGCCTTGAATCGGAAAGCACTGGGGTGGGCTGGGCAGGGCACTGGGCCTGTGGGGAGGGAGCAGGGAGCGGGCGTGTGGCAGTCATTCCCATCTTAGCTCCATTTGGCTCTCTGTGTGACCTTTGAGTCACTTCTTTGCAAGCATGTCTTTTCCTACCTGTGAATTGAGGATTGGACTACAATCAGCAGGTTCATGGTTTATATCCTTTAAAAAAAAAATAACATAGCCACTAGCTATCTGTCTTACACATGGTAGTGTATCTGTGTCAATGCTAAGCTGCTGTATAGCACAGGGTGCTCAGCTCAGGGTTCTGTGATGACCTGGAGGGGTGGGGTGAGGGGAAGTGGGAGGGAAACCCAAGAGGGAAGGGATGTATGTATACGTATAGCTGATTCACATTGTTGTACGGTAGAAGCTAACACAACATTGTAAAGCACCTATACACCAATGTCGGAGAAGGCAATGGCACCCCACTCCAGTACTCTTGCCTGGAAAATCCCATAGGCAGAGGAGCCTGGTGGGCTGCAGTCCATGGGGTCGTAAAGAGTTGGACACGACTGAGCAACTCCACTTTCACTTTTCAGTTTCATGCGTTGGAGAAGGAAATGGCAACCCACTCCAGTGTTCTTGCCTGGAGAATCCCAGGGACAGGAGAGCCTGGTGGGCTGCCGTCTGTGGGGTCGCACAGAGTCGGACACGACTGAAGTGACTTAGCAGTAGCAGTATACACCAATTTAAAAAAAGAAAGAAAGAAAACAGCCCCTAAGACTCTTTAGAGCAGGAATCCTGAACCGGCTCCTCTGGGACTGTTTGGAGTCTGCAGATACGGTTCATTTGTCAGAATGGTGTTTTAAAAAGTAGATGAATGGCTTTCTCATTGTGCCAACAGCCCCACCACTGCCTATGGCTTAAGTCCCACCTGCTTCACACTAAGGTACCTGCCCAGCCTCTGAAGGCACAGTATAAAATAAGTAAAAGTAGAGCTGCTCGAGCTACAGTGAGCATGAGCGCCAACCCGGAGCACAGCCTGCTGTTCATTCCCCTCCGCACCACAGGCAAGAGCCCGAGGCATGGGGAGCGGTGTTTGGCCGCATCTGGATTAAGTGGCCACTGAGGTCTCCAGCTGCGACACTTATCCTTCCCTCGTTCAGTCTCTAGCAGATCACCTAGGGCAGGGGTCCCCAAACCCCCGGCTGCTGACCGGTACTGGTGTGCAAGCTGATAGAAACCGGCCCACCCAGCAGGAGGTGAGTGGTGGGCAAGCGAGTGAAGCTTCATCTGCCGCTTCCCATCGGCCCGCATCGCTCACATGACTGCCTGAAACATCCCCCTGCCCCAGTCTGTGGAAAACTGTCTTCCACGAAACGGTCCCTGGTGCCAGAAAGGTTGTGGGCTGCGGACCTAGGGCACAAGGAGGAAACACTGGTCACCGCTTCAGGCTTTAGGCATGTATCCAACCATCTCCACCTCCCTGCTCCTGTCTGGGGTCTTAATTTTGTGATCGTTCAGCCTTTCAGACCCCCACTGGCATGCCGTATGGCACGGTGAACCTGCTTCACGGCGTGAACCCGGGAGAGACTCCTGTCACCTGTACGGCGGGCATCGGGACCTTCATTGTGGAGTTTGCCACCCTCAGCAGCCTCACCGGTGACCCCGTGTTCGAAGACGTGGCCAGAGTGGCCCTGACGCGCCTCTGGGAGAGCCGGTCTGACATTGGGCTGGTAGGTCCTGCCACCACCCTTCCCATCAAGGTCAAGTTGGCCTCCTTGGCCCATGCTGACACGGCTTGGGGCTCTGAGCAACAGATTGCAGTTCAGCTGAAGGAAACTAAGGGTGACCTCAGGAGTGGTCCAAGACTTAGGCTCATGATGTGGAAAGTAGATGAGAGCTCCAGTTCCTGCTTTGGCACGGCGAGGAGGGGAGCATGAGCGCACATCCTTTACCAGGAAGGGGGGCTGTGACGAGCTCTGACTCCTTGAGCTTCTGATTTCTAGGGAGTGGGTCCCATGCTTCATGCCCTGACTCACTCAGTGACAGATAATCAGCCTGTCTGGCCCTCATTTTTATATATTTTTGTGAAACTATGTTTCCTAGAACCAGAAAATAAAAGAGACACAGAATGGCTGTTCCATGAAAAAAAAAGATTCCTGGTCAGTTATGTTTGGGGAATATTATAAATAGTATCCTTTTTTTGAAGAGTCATAATGAACACAAACAGCTTAAAGGTTATGAAAACCTCTGATAAATTCATCTGTTTAATTTTGCTTAACACAATGTTTCATAAACTTATTTGATACCAGGGCTTCCCTTTCCTCTCCACACCTACTAACCCAGGAAAAATGTGACCAGTCATCTCTGAGGTCGATTGCAGTTCCTAAACTGGACCATCTAATGAAACTAACAGTAACTGAGCCAGAGCTGTCCAGGAAATAGCTCTGGATTTCGTCAGAATTGAGGTTGAGTTCTGGCTTTACTCTGTAGAAACTGTGTGACCCTGGCCAAGTCACTCAACCTTTCTCATCCACGGTTACCTCATAGTAACGTGACATACTTATACCTTCTCACTGAGTCTTTATGACAGATGAAGACTGTGTGGTCTGAAAATGATTCAGGTAGGGGCATGTTTTATACAAATTCTGGTTCTAAGTCAGCTTGAAAGTGAAAGTTGTGTGAGGAATCCTCAATATTTCCTTAAGAGGGTGCCACTTTGGGGACCTCGAGTAACTCCCTGAGTGAGTCCAACACAGGCAGTCTTTCCTCCAGCCCTGGAACCATGGTGGACTCCGTGGCTGGCCTGCCCACACCCCTTCAGCCCTTTACCATTTCCCTGCATGCTGGCCTGTCTTCCAGCTGCTATCAGCCAGGTCTCTTTGCCTTTTTCTGGTACCCGGATCCTGCTTTGCTTGTCCTTGGCTGAAAGAGCCAAAACTTAATTCTCCCCTGGAGCAGTTCTCAATCAGTGACAGATGCTGATGGGAGTTTGTTGATAAACACCTCACTTCCCCATCCCACCCAAGGGTTGAGGCTCACACTCTACACTGAGTCCCAAAGTTGCCCAGCAGGCTGGAGCTCCAGTTCTCATGGTGGTAACTTGCCTGATGGCACACCTTTCCTGGGCTGCCTCTCTGCCCTGCCTCACTTTCCCTCTCCTCTACCAGAGTTTCCAGGAACTCACTTTCCAAATCAACTACTTCCTGCCTTCCTTACTATGGATCTGCCCAAACTAACAGGACAGTTAGCTGTTTCTTTGAATACCAGATGAAGCTCTCAGCATCCATCGGTTGCAGTTATATGGACAACATATCTCTTCATTTAAATCTTCAAAGTGTATTTCTGTTTTATCTGGCTGTGCCAGGTGTTCCTTGCCTCACATGGGATCGTCGATCTTCATTGCAGCGTGGGGAATCTTTAGTTGCAGCACGTGGGATCTAGGTCCCTGACCGGAGACCGAACCTGGGCCTCCTGCATTGAGAGCACAGAGTCTTAGCCACTGGACCATTAAGGCAGTCCCTAAAATTTATGTTTAAGTGGTTCACAAGTCAAAGAATACAAGAAAGTACCCTTAGTTACCCAGTTCCTCTCCTTACAAGCAACTGCTCTGTTTCTTGGATGTCCTGCCCAAAATGATTAACAGAAGTACAGAGTGTGCCTTGTGTCTTTAGACGCTGGAATCGCATGCAGATTCTCAGGCTGAGAAGTCTGAGACAGACTGTGGGAACAGCATGTTCTCATATCCCAGCTCATACTCACTCTAGACACTAAGTGTGAGCACTTCTAGGTGTGAACACGTTCTTGGCATGAACACTCCGAGTCTAGTTCTTTTTTCAGTTTTTGACCAGTTTTGTATAATTAAGTCCCCCTAAATGTACATGAGATGCGTCTCCATTGTACAGTTATGCAGGAGGGCTGGCTGTGATCTGGCCTTGCTCTCCAACCCTGTACCCCAAGCACATCCATGTCTCCCAAGAAGCGCTGGTGTGTCTACCTTGCATCTCACCAGGCAGCCAGGGGGGTGCATCTCCTTGCTCATCTTGGGCCCTCCTTTGAGACCATGTGTCTTTCTCCTAGGTTGGCAACCATATCGACGTGCTCACTGGCAAATGGGTGGCCCAGGACGCAGGCATCGGGGCTGGCGTGGACTCCTACTTTGAGTACCTGGTGAAAGGAGCCATCCTGCTTCAGGATAAAAAGCTCATGGCCATGTTCCTAGGTAAAGAGGGCGGGGAAGGGGGGCTTTTCCTCTTGGTTTCCCCTGTTGGAATATCGTTTATTTATAAACTTTCGATTGCTCCCATGGGCCTGCCTACACAATTAGTTCTGAGTACCGGAGTCTGCATTCAAAACTACCATGGACTTACACTGCCCACTTGAGGCCCCTCACACCTCTTCATGCTGTTCTGTGAGAGCCCGGCTGAACCATGCTGCCTGCCTCTAGGCGGCCCTGGATTTTTTTTAATTTCCTGGTCATTGCACATACTGTGTTTCCTTTGCCTTGAATGCCTTTTTTTCCTGCCATTATGTGTTCAAATTCTGCTCACCCTTTATGGCTCAGCTTAAATGTCATTTTGGCCAGGAAATAGCTTGATGCTTCCTCAGAATTTAGGACCTTCAGCATCTTTTTTTGGCCGTCAGCTGTCATCACAAGTTACAGCTCTACCAGCTGAGTGCAACATCCAGGCCTTATTCATCTTTGTACTTCCCACAGTGCTTTGCAGGAAGTAGCCAGCAGATGAATGTCTTTTGAATAGAAACATTTTACCCTCCAGTCCCTTAGACACTAGCAATAGTGATACTGCGGAATTAAGCCTGGTGGACTGCCATCTGTGGGGTCGCACAGAGTCGGAAATGACTGAAGTGACTTAGCAGTAATAATTATGGCTACCATTCATTTATTCAGCAAATATTTGTAGGGTACCATTGATGTGTCAACTGCAGTGCCAAGCACTGAACATGGACTATTTCTTTTAATCCTTACAATACTGAGATTGTCTTATTTATTTGGATGTATTTTTGGTACTTCAATCATTCAGATAATGTTTTGTTTTTATTTTAAGTATCTGCTTTAAAAAGAAAATTTTATTTATTTGACCACATCTTAGTTTCAGCCTGCAGGATCTTTGTTGCATCACGAGGGATCTTTCACTGAGATGCATGGACTCTCTAGCTGTGGTGTTCAGGCCTAGCTGCTCTGTGGCATGTGGGATCGTAGTTCCCTGACCAGTGATCAAATGTCTGTCTCCTGCATTGCAAGGCAGATTCTTAACCACCAGACCACCAGGAAAGTCCCCAGATAATGTTTATTGTGCATATTTATTATGTCCTATCTTCATGTTGGGGATCCTGCAATCAACAAAACAAAGTCCTAACTCATGGCTTTACGCTCTAGGGGTTGTTATAAGTTCAAGTTGCTGCGGGAATGCAAGCTCCCTCAGGGTTGAACTTTGATTTGTTTGCCACTCCCTAGATATCTGGAACCTAGGTGGTTTAGTCCCTAAGTTGTGTCCAACTCTTGCGACCCCATGGACTGTAGCCCACCAGGCTCCTCTGTCCATGAGATTTTCCAGGCAAGAATACTGGAATGGGTTGCCATTTCCTTCTCCAGAGGATCTTCCCGACCCAGGAACCTAGAGGTGCTCAGTAAATACTGTTGAGTGAACAAACGAGTGCATAATCCCATGAGATGTATAACATTACTTTCATCACTTTATAGAAAATAAGACTGAGGCTTAAATCTGAAAAAGACTGGATATATGTATATGTGACAGATTTTATTTTCTTGGGCTCCAAAATCACTACGGACAGTGACTGCAGCCATGAAATGAAAAGACACTTGTCCTTTGGAAGGAAAGCTATGACAAGCCTAGACAGGGTATTAAAAAGCAAAGGTATCACTTTGCTGATGAAGGTCCATATAGTCAAAGCTATAGTTTTTCCAGTAGTCTTGTACAGATGTGAGAGTTGGACTGTAAAGAAGGCTGAGTGCTGAAGAATCGGTGCCTTCAAATTGTGGCGCTGGAGAAGACTCTTGAGAGTCCTTTGGACCACAAGGAGATCAAATCAGTCAATCTTAAAGGAAATCAAACCTGAATATTTATTGGAAGGATTGAAGCTGGAGCTCCAATACTTTGGTCACCTGATGCAAAGAGCCAACTCACTGGAAAAAACCTTGATGCTGGGAAAGATTGCAGACAAAAGGAGAAGAGGGAGGCAGAAGATGAGATGGTTAGATCGCATGGCCATGAATTTGAGCAAACTCCGGAAGATAGTGAAGGTCATGGGGGCCTGGCATGCTGCAGTTCATGGAATCACAAAGAGTCAGACACAGCTTAGCAACTGAACAGCAACAGCATAACTGTTGACTTTGTGGTATACCTGAAACTAACGCAACATTGTAAATCAACTATACGCCAATAAAAATATTTTTAATTAAATCAAAACCCAAAAACTGAAGCTTAAGAGGGGAAAAACTTGCCCCAGGGTCACAGCTAGCAAGTAGCAGAGCTGGAGCTGAAATTTGAACCTGGAAGTTTGACTCCAGAATCCACATTCCTTCATCTATCTCCTTGCATCCTTGTCTACTTTTAGGCTGGGTCACCTGAGGGTCTTTTAGATGTTTGAATCCATCCCTCAGTTGCCAAAGCCTGCCTTCTGTATCCCTCATCGTTGACATGTCCATTGTCTTACTTCTTCTGCAGAATATAACAAAGCCATTCGGAATTACACCCGCTTCGATGACTGGTACCTGTGGGTGCAGATGTACAAGGGGACTGTGTCTATGCCAGTCTTCCAGTCTCTGGAGGCCTACTGGCCTGGTCTTCAGGTAGGAGCAGTCAGAGAGGGTGGTCCTTTTTCTATGGAACGGGCGAAACAAGCTCATTCTGATGTGTAATCAAAAGCTCTTGAGTACGTTTTATTGGAGGGGTGGATTCGGGAGAGAAGAGAGGCTTAGAGTGAGTCAGACAGATTTAAAGTTCTGCCAGACTGAGTTTTTCAGGGGGAGCTTTCAGGTGTCAGGAACTGAACTTCTAGTTTGTTGTGGAATGTTGTACCATTCAAAGTACACAGTGTCTTTTCTGGGCTGGGCGGTCATAGCCATTGGCAATGACCATTTCTCCACTGGACATTTCTGTCGCATATCCTCATTCATTCTTGACAGCTGCCCTAAGAAGGGCGTGAATGCATCTGGGGCCGCTCTGCTGCCGTCATTGTGCTTTCCCATTACATGGTCTGACAGCATCGCAGTGGGAAGGGATCTTAGAGCCCATCTAATCCACCCTGTGGGTGTCCTCAAATATTTAAAATATTTTATAAGCTGTAAATATTTTAAAATACTTTATATTTAAAATATTTTTATAAACTTCTTTTCAGACTTAAGAAGTTAAAAAAAGGTTATAACATGTAGGGGCTTCCCTGACGGCTCAGATGGTAAAGAATCTGCCTGCATTGCAGGAGACCTGGATTCGATCCCTGGGTTGGGAAGATCCCCTGGAGAAAGGAGTGGCTACCCACCCCAGTATTCTTGCCTGGAGAATTCCATGGACAGAGGAGCCTGGCAAGCTACAGTCCATGGGGTCGCAAAGAGTTGGACACGTAGATGGTAGTAGATTTTTTCAGCATAAAAGGAAATGTCCCCCAAAAGCGGAATACAGCGATAAATAAGTCTCACGCCCCCACCCTCAGATTCTCTCTCCAAGCCAGCCCCTATTGCCAGTTTTCTGTACCTCTTTGCAGAAATCCGCATACATAGATATGTGTATATTTATGGCCCCTTTTTTTCTTTATATAAATAGGAGTATTTTATTACTTTTCACTGACTGTCTTGGAGATCATTCTTTACTGATACATATAGATAAATTTTACTTTATTTTTTAAAATTTTTATTTTTTATGGTAGTTCTTATTTATTAAAAAAAATTTTTTTTTACTTTACAATACTATATTGGTTTTGCCATACATTGACATGAATCCACCACAGGTGTACATGAGTTCCCACCCAACCCTGAACCCCCCCAATTTTACTTTTTTAAATAGTTGCATATATTCCATTGAACAGACATAGCATCATTTATTTAACTAGTTCCCCATTATATACTTTTAGCCAACCCTTTCATTTTACAGATGGGGAAAGAAGCTCAGAGAGAACTTGTGGATAATATTGAATATTGGTCCAGCTCTTCTAAGATCTTTAAATCTTATTACTTGAGTATCCCCTAAAAGGATTTAAAAAAATTATAGTGTCCCTTGCATGTTTTCAATCTTATGAATTTAAATAGTGGCATACCATTCCTTTTTCTCCTCCAACTCATATTTCCATTCTACTACCTCAATAGGATTTTATCCTAATTATAATTTTATGCTGAAAGCATTTGATTGGACACCCTATATATGTCTCTGTGACAAAATTTATTCATATGTAGAAATTTAAAATATTTTAAAATTTCCTGTGCCCACAGGCTCTGAGTATTTTTTTTTTTCTGGATTTAGTTATCATTAGTATGTAAATGATTAAAACAACATTTATAGCTTACAATTTTTGATGATTATTAACCTGAAAGCAACTTAATTGGAGGTTCATTTCTTAATGAGATTTTGGGGGCTTTTTAAAATTTTAAGTAGTTCATGTATTTGTGCATGAAGAATGTTGTTGTTTTAGTTGCTCAGTCATGTCCGACTCTTTTGCAACCCAAATGTGCTGAAACGGGGCACAGTTACACATCAGTTTTATTCCTGCTTTTCACTTTTAGATATAAGTGCCGAGGAGCCTGAGCGCATAAATAAGTAGATGGAGATGGAAGGAGTTTGATAATTGCAGTATCATTCAGTTCTTTGAAATCATTGCATTAATAGATTGAACTGTATAAAACTGCCAGCATTCAACCATTTTTTGACCTAAAGAAGTAGCAATATTATATTGTTCAAAGAAAATCACATAATGATCTGTCATCAAAAATTATTTTTAATGATGTCTTTGCTGACAACTTGACCAGTTCCTCTCTCCATTTTTTGAAAGCAAAGAATTCAAAGCCATCTGATTTGCAGAAGGATTTGTTACCCAGTGGTTAGAGTCATTCATTTTTCTTAACACCTAAGCTAATATTTTTTGTTTTTGTTTTTCATTACACTAATATTTTAAATTTAACCTAGTTGAGTGTTCAGTGTTCCTCAGAAAGGTTGAAGATTGTTGAGGGGTGCACCTTGCTTTTGTCAAGTGGTAGAAGGACAGTTGTGAAAGAGACAGAATGGGTAGCCTGCCTTTGTGTTGGTGATACATTTTAGAAAAGTTGAGGATCTGGAAATCTAGTTCCTTAAAACTGTTTGTGACTACATTCCCCTTAAAAAACCTGCTTGTACCAGCCAGCCATAAACTGATCACACCTATTGACTTTGCATGATTTTATTTCTGTGCATATTTTCCAAGAAAATAATCAGGGAAAGATGCAACTCATACATGGGTATTTCTAGCAGCAAAGTTTATGACAAAGAAAAACTGGAAATGATCCAAATGTCTCGTAATGAGAGAAAAATAAATGATTGTATTTTTTTTCCTTTTTTAAAATTGTGGCAAAATTAACACAACGTAAAATTTACCACCTTAATCCTTTTAAGTGTACAGTTCAATGGAATTTATATTCATGTTGTTATGCAGACCACCATCCATCCCCATAACTCTTTTTATCTTGTAAAACTAAAACTCTACACCTTTTAAACACTAACTCTCCTTTCTGTCTTTCCCAAGCCTCTTGACAACCAGCATTATAACTTCTATCTTTATGGTATTGACTACTCCAGGTATCATATCAGTGGAATCACATGGTATTTGTTTTCTTGTGACTGGCTTATTTCAGTGAGCATAATGTCAAGTTTCATGCTTGTAACCTGTATCAGAATTTCCTTCTTTTTAGGCTGAATAATATGCCTTTGTGAGTATATATCACACTTCGCCATCCCAGTTTGTATAGGATTTGTGTGCTTTGTGTGTTGTACTTTTCCGGCTTTGAGAAAGGTTTCTGGGGTTATTTCTCTGTGAGGTTATAATAACACTAATAGCTAACATTTAGTTGACAGTTTGGTACATAGAGTGATAAATATTTATGAAAGAATGATTTATGTGTTGGGCATTTTACACAGAACCATCATAGCCCATTGAGGTGATGTTCCACAGATGAAGAAAGGAGGACATTAAATTTGTTCACATCCTCAACAGATATTTGGGTGCCTTCACAAAGTTCATAGAGAGCGAAACACAAAGAAAAACTTAGACAAATTCATAAAATAATAAGTTGCAATTAAGGAAACAAATAAGAGGCTAAAAGAGAGACTATTAGATGGGGACTTACTTTAGATAAGGAGGACTCTCAGAAGTGGTGATGCTGAAGCTGATATGTGAAGAAGTAGGGGTGGGGGTGATGTTCCAGGCAGAGGAAACATGATGTGTGAAGGTCTTGGAGGCAGGAAGGAGTCGGTGTTTATCAGAAACAAAAGCAGGATGGCCACAGTCCAAGGAAGGAAAAGAACAGTTAATGGAAAGTCAGCAGTGGCCAGATTGCACAGGGCCTTGAGCGCCACGGTGGCATCTTGACCTTATGCTGAGTCTGGTCAGCATAAGCCTCTGAGTAAGACAGTTACTCTGGCTGTACTGGGGAGAGTGGACTAGAGAAGACAAGTCAGAACCAGTCAGTGAGGAGGCTTTTGAGGTCATCCCAGTGCAAGATGCTAGTGAACAAGTGGTGGCTCTGGAGATAAGTAGAGAAAAATCTTGATGTTTCAGAGGGAATTGATGGGTGTTGCTGGTAGAATGGATGTAAGGGTTGGGGAAGAAGGAGGAGCCAAGGATGACCCCCAGAGTGGAATCAGTGGAAGGTGGTGCCAATTACTGAAAAGGGAGAGAGGTGAGAATAGAGAGGCAAATTTGTGAGAGAGTAAGGGAACCAAGAATTTAGCCTGGAAAACGTTATTTGTTCTATTCCCGAGACATCCAGTGGAGATGTCAGGAAGGTCAGCTGCTTCCCTGTGGACAGAAGGACAGAGTCGCTCAGTCGTGTCGGACTCTTTGCAACCCCATGGACTGTAGCCTATCAGGGTCCTCCGTCCATGGAATTTTCCGGGCAAGAGTGCTGGAGCGGATTGCCATTTCCTTCTGCAGGGGATCTTCCCGACCCAGGAATTGAACCCGGGTCTCCCACATTACAGGCAGACACTTTACCGTCTGAGCCACCAGGGAAGCCCCTAATTCCGGAAATGTATCTTACAGATACATTTCACATGTTTGAGGTGACATAAGTACAGGGTTATTTGTTGTAGCACTGATTATTATAGCAAACAGCAAAAGATTGGAAACAAGTCAACTAACTATCAATAAGGAGCTAATTAAATTGTGCTCCAAGCAGTGGAATACTATGCAACTGTATAAGTAGGAGGAAGGAGATGTACTTACTTGGAAAAATTGAGATGTATTGTTAAATGAATAAAGGAAACTGCAGAAGAGTATATTGAATAAGCTGTATTTCATGTAGGGGAAGTAATATATACTTATACACCTTTGCTTATGTTACAAACTAATGCAAAATGATTACTTGCTGGGGTGTAGGGTAGGAGTGAAACTTAGTATAATCAACCTTTTTCTTATTAGAATTTCAAATCAGATGGCTGACTTACCTATTTAACTATTAGTAGCCAGTATTGACTGAGCAAGTACTGGTGGGCAGGGACTTTGTATACACCCTGTGTCCCTTACAGCAAAATAAAATATACATTATAATTGCACATTGTACATGAGACTCAGAGAAGTTAAGTATCTGATTTGAGGTTGCACAGTGAGTAAATGGCCAACTCAGGGTTTGATCACAGGTCTTGAGCTCCAAAGCCTTTGCCTCCTCTTTCCCCCGAGGGTGTGTGTGAGGTTCTGTATGTGGGTTTCCTGCCTGGTGGCTGCTCTCCTGACAACCAGTTCTCTCCTGCAGAGCCTCATTGGGGACATTGACAATGCCATGAGGACCTTCCTCAACTACTATACCGTCTGGAAGCAGTTTGGGGGGCTCCCAGAATTCTACAACATTCCTCAGGGATATACAGTGGAGAAGCGAGAGGGCTACCCGCTTCGGCCAGGTAAGCAGCATCTCTGGCCCATGGCCAGCTCACAGCCTCCAATTCTCCGAACCCCAAGCCCTCAACATCTCTATGAGGTTCCATGCCTCACAAATGCTCACAGCTCCATTTTTTACCCCCATCTGCTTCTTCCAGTGACTCTGGGTAGTTTTCTTGCTAGGAATTCTTTATCCCTTTTATTTTCAAAGAAGGAAATGGAAGCCTGGTTGGTTGCAATGGCTTCCCCAAGGCTGTTAGGTGTAGGAGCTAGGACTGGAACCCAGGTCTCCTCATTACATCTTATGCTCTTTCAAACTTGGACAAGTGAGTGAGATGGATAAAGCCAGGTTGATGCCTTTTGAGTTCCTGCCATTGGGATTTTGGACGCATAGGCAATCTTAATCATAAGTCAGTGGGTCTTCAGATAAACTGTGCATCTGTGGAATGTTGGGACTTTAGGAATGGACTTTAGGAGTGAATGATCTCTTGTCCTCCACCTCCTCATTTGCAGCTCAGTCCTCAAGACGTAGAGAAGGAAGGGCTCACACGCTCAATAACTCTCTTACATTCTTTTCCAGCTCCAATCTTCTGATTCACTGAAAGAAAGTTAAACATTACAAGGAGGGGAAAGGAAAGGGGGACAGAGGAAGGAAGCTGAGTCAGCACACAGTCACCCCCCCCCACCCCAAAATAGCTTATGTTCCCATTGTTTTTGACTCTTCCCACCTGAATGCCTTTTAGCTGTGGGATGGGCCTTCTAGTGGCTTCTGCCCATTCTGCCCTTCTTTACCCCACTTCCTTCCTCCTCTGACTTGCTAATCTTCTCAATCATTGTCGTAGGAATCTTGGAGAAGCAACAGAAGTGGGAATAAAACAGCAACTGGAAAGAGCAAGTTAGTCATTTTTGACTCCTTGGAGGCTTCTGTTTTTACTATTGCTCATGCATTTATTCTCATAGCTTTTTTTTTTTCTCTTAAAGAGAAAATGGTCAGATTGTATTGATGCCATGTAACTAATAAATAGGATGAAGACAGAATTTGGGACTAAATGTGAGACCTAGGCTTGTGCATTCTCAAAGATAGAGGGAACCTGAGAGGTCTCCTAATCCAGTGGCCCCAACCTTTTTGGCACCATGCATCAGTTTCGTGGAAGACAATTCTTCCATAGACCAAGGTTGGGGGAGGGATGGTTTGGGGACGATTCAAGTGTATTACATTTATTGTGCACTTTATTCTATTATTATTACATCGGGTCCACCTCAGATCATTGGGCATTAGATCCCAGAGGTTGGGGACTCCTGTTCTAATTGATATCCCCCTGCAATAGCCCTACCATGTAGTTATCTCGTGTCTTTGTTCGGTTACCAACAATGACAGGAGGCTCACTACTTACGGAGGCAATGTGTTTTGTTTGCAGGATAGGCTGGCAGGAAGGCTCAGCAGAAAGGAAGGCACCACAGCCAGGAATCCAGAAATGCCTTAGACCAGTCACTCTTCCTACCCCCAAACAATAGCAAATGGGAGATAAGGGACTTTTCTATAATTAGGTTGGCCAGTGCCGATGCTCTGGTGCATGCTTCTGACCAGCAGTGCTGGAGCACAGGACCTAGCCTAAAAGCCTCTGAAGGCCTTCACCTTCACCTAAGTCCAAGTCTAAACCTTGGGCTCTCACCCTCTTCTAGAGAGTTGACCAGATACACCCGAAATTAAAGCAATCACTAGCAGACGCAGGCCTATGTGTGAGGAAGAAAAACAAGAAACAAGATGCTTGGCCCTGGGTGCACCTGAGCCAGACAGCTGCGAGAAGCATAAGGGGAGGCTTCCCACTAGGGCACCATCTTTTCCATCTCTGAACACACACAGTGTGTTCATCTACCAGTAAATGTACCCCCATCTATGCTTAGAATATGAGCAATTAGATTAGTAAGTGTCCACGAGCCTGTGGGTTAAAGGGAGGGAGAAGTAAGAGAACACTGGGGAGATTGGCTGCGGTATTTTCTCCCAAAATGAGAAACAGATGGGACTTCCCTGGCTGTCCAGTGGTTAGGACTCTGTACTTCCAATGCAGGAAGCCTGGGTTTGATCCCAGGTCAGGGAACTAGGATCCCACATGCTGTGTGGCACGGCTTAAAAAAAAAGAAATTGAATATAAAATTCTGATGTCTTCTCAACTCTGCCAAAATGAAATGGAATAATAATTCTTATTGAAACAAAATCTATAAAAGCCAATGTGTTTAATTCCTTGAATTACACAAGAAAATGCCCAAGGGATTTCGCTGGTGGTCCAGTGGTTAAGACTGTGCATTTACATGATGGGGGCACAGATTTGATCTCTGGTCAGGAAACTGAGATCCTGCATGCCATGGCCAGAAAAAAAAAAAAGCAAACCCAGAAATAGAATTTACAGTAATAAATCATTAGGGAAAAAAGTACTCATCAGGAGTCAGGAGGAAATAGGAAGTAGAACATGAGGAGGAGACGCTGGTGTAGGGAGAGGAGAAGAGTTCTTTCCTGTCCAAGTAAAGACAGGTGAAGAAGTAGCAAAGTCTGTGGAGCTGCAGCTTCCTTCGACCCACCAGGCCCACCCCAGAAGTCACATCTTTCTTTTCCGTAACAGCCTTCTAGATATCTGAAAGCAACAAACACATTGTGCTGGGTTTTCTTTTCTCCAGATAAATAGTCCCATTTAGTCCAGCTCCTGTTGGCTAGTTGGCTAATATTCATCTTATGATGGGGCTCATGTCTGAGTGTCAGATTCCAATTGTGTAGAACAAGGCAAGACTGTTGCCTTATTCTGGGCACAGTGAACTGATGGCTGCATCTTTGCTAGATTGTAAGTTGATTCTTGAATATCTTAACCTTCATCTTTTTGCCCATTCCATCTTGGAAAGGGCCTTATCATGACAGACTCATACTCTTTGAAGCTTTAGGATCAGGTTAGGCTGTAAGTGGCAGAGAAAAAATAGTAGCTTAATTAAAATAGAAGTTTATTTTGGGGGGACTTCCCTAGTGGTCCAGTGGTTAAGACTCCTCGCTTCTATTGCAAGGGGCCTGGGTTCAATCCCTGGTGGGGAAACTAAGATGCCATACCATGTGGTCAAAAGAAAAACAGGAAATTTAATGTGTTCTCTGATTTTTCGGCCTTATGTGGTACTCTTTGGTGTCAGGGACCTTAATCCCACACCTGCCTGCTGGGAATAGTTGTTAATCCAGAGAGCCTTGTACTTGAGTAAAGTTGGCGATTCTGTTACTAAGGAAGAAGGAGGGAACAGATATTGGGATGTGGGCAGCAGCCCCTGCCCCCTTCCCCATCCCAGAAACTGGCTGCCTGTCTCTCCCTTGGGATGGGAATCCATGATCCATTTTAATGCTGGTCTCTACTAAGCCTCAGATTGTGGGTGGATTGGCTCTGAAGATTCAATTTGAAGGAGTTGCCCCCGTTCCCCCTCGTTGGGACCCTGTGGACACAGTAAGGAGGGGAGGAGTCTCTTGCTGCTCCAGGCAGGCTCCCAGCCTTCCCTGCCCAGCCACTGGTTGAGAAGGGTCCACTTTGAACTTTGCAGAACTCATTGAGAGTGCCATGTACCTCTACCGTGCCACGGGGGATCCCACTCTCTTAGAACTCGGAAGAGATGCTGTGGAATCCATCGAGAAAATCAGCAAGGTGGAGTGTGGATTTGCCACAGTAAGTATTTCCATGGGCCCAAGAATTGGGAAATCTCTCCCTCTGCCGCTAAAGAGCCTCTGGAATATTAACACTGGAAGGACTCTTAAAGGTGTAAGTAGTGTCTTTATTTTATAGATGGGGAGGCTGAGGAATAGAAGCTGAGCCTGGCTAAAGGTCACAAAGCAGGTAGAGGTGGAGCTAGGATTCGTTCCCAGGAGTCTAGACTCCCTGCCCTTGGCCTTCTCCCTACTTCAGAGACCCTCTAGCTATCTGAATAGGCTACTTTCCAAAGAATTGTTTTGTGAAACATTTTGTGAAAAGGCCTATAAAATGGACTTTAGAAGGGAATTACAGTCCCATAGCCTTATTTGCAGGGAAGCCTGATGGCTCAGCAGTAAAGAATCCGCCTGCAATGCAGAAGACACAGGAGATGCGGGTTTAATCCCTGGGTCAGGAAGATCCCCTGGAGGAGAAAATAGCAACCCACTCCTGTCTTCTTGCCTGGAAAAATTCCCATAGACAGAGGAGTCTGGCTGCCTGCAGCCCATGGGGTCACAAAGAGTTGGACATGATGGAGCAGCTAAGCACACATGCGCACACACACGCACACAGCCTTATTTGCAGGCTTCCCTGGAGGCTCAGTAGTAAAGAATCCCTCTGCCAAACAGGAGATGTGGGTTCAATTCCTGAGTTGGGAAGATCTCCTGGAGAAGGAAATGACAACCCAGTCATTCTTGCCTGGAGAATCCCATGGACAAAGGGGCCTGGCTGGCTACAGTCCATGGGGTTGCAGAAGAGTTGGATACAACTTAGCAACTGAAAAACAACAATAAGCCTTATTTGCAAACCCAAGGATCCTTCATGAAACAGCCTTACTGGTCTCACAGATATTTGCTGAGTGTCTTTCACGGGCCAAGTGCCGTGCTAGACTGAGGATTATAGCAATGAAGAAAGACCAAGCCCCTGAGCTGACATTTTAGTAGGAAAAACAGTGAATGTTTATCTAGGAGACAGAAAGGAGGCCATTGTGGCTGGAGGCGGGTGAGCAAGGGGGAAAGTGGGAGAAGATACGTCCCCAGAAGTAGGCAGGGGCTAGATCACATAGAGCTTTGTATTAGCCATGAGGAAGAGCTGGGATTTCATTCTGCTGGGAACGAGAAGCCTTGGTAGGATTTACAGCAGAGCAGTGACATGCTATATTTTAGAAAGATCACTCTGGCCCCTCTGTGGAGAATGGATTGAAAGGGTCAAGGAGAAGAGCCATGTCACATCGTTAGAGGACCCAAGCAGGCAAGATAGAAATAAACAGTGGTTGCAGACATGTAAAAACCAGATGTTGAAGCAAATAGTCTGGAAGGAGATTCACCAAAAAGCCTACAGAGGTTTTTTTTAGGGTATGGAATTAAATCAAAAAAACTCTTCCTTTTCAAAAAGTTGTAATTGATTATATTCTATGAGTAAAACATAGATGCATATTTTTAAAGAGAAGACCTGTATGTGTAGGAGAAATATAAAGCAACGATGTGCTTTAATTTTTAGTATGTTGTATTTTGTGAAAAGCCAAAGTGGATGAGCTCAGTGGAGCCTTAGAACTCTTGACTTATTTCCATGAAAGTGAAGTCTTTTGGAGCCCTGCCAAGGCGAATGATGGGAATAGGCATCTGACTCCTTGGCCTTTGGCAAATAAGACAAAAGAATAACAATTCCTGGTACATCAAGTCCATAATTTAGTCACATTTTTGGGGTATAAAATAGATGTCTACTGAGAACTAGTTTTGTTTAAGAAAATGCATTGCTAATTCTAAAATAAATACTTATTTTAGAAACTAAAATAAATGTAGCAAGTAAACCTACTCATCCCAGACTATAAACTCAGTATGAATTTTTCTTTGTAAAGACTCCTAATCAGTTGTGTACAAGAGCAAAAAACTTGGTAACCATCTTAATGTCCAATAAGTAAATGATGCTACATTTTTACATCATTAAGAAATGTTTGGAGTCACAAAAGGATAGGATAAAGGGGCTAGGATATTGTTGTATCACGTAGGGGGACCAAGAAAGACAGTTCTGATGAGGCAGCATTTGAGCAGAGACCTGCAGGAAGTGAAGGAGGGGTAAGATACCTGAAGGAAGATGACTCCAGGCTTCAAGAACACCACTGAAAAGAACTGGGCCAGGCATGAGCTTGTTCACAGAATAGAAAAGCTGAGTGGCTGAACCTGCAAGAGCCACAGAAAGAGCAGGAAAAAGATGAGGTCAGCAAGGAGCAGGAGCCAGATCAGCAAACACCTGTTAGGCCACGATAAGGACTTTGATTTTAGTTTGCGGGAAATGGGATGTTAACAGAGGGTTTTCCATAGAGGATTGACAGGTAAGACTTAAGATAAAAATATCCTTAAGCATAGCGTTTCCCAGGTGGTTCAGTGGTAAAGAATCTGCCTGCCAAGCAGGAGATACAGGTTCAATCCATGAGTTGGGAAGATCCCCTGGAGAAGGAAATGGCACTCCAGTATTCTTGCCTGGGAAATCCCATGGACAGAGGAGCCTGGCAGGCTACAGTCCATGGAGTCGCAAAGAGTAGGATACAACTTAGCAACTAAACAGCAACAACAAATCCTTTAGGGTAAGAATGGAAGAAAGAAGCCCAGTTGAAAATTGTGATAAGCTTGGTGAGAGATGACGGTAAGTGATTTGCTCAAAGATCCGTAGCCGCCTAGTGGCAGGAAGTCCTGACGGGGTCCCCCAACCCTTTCTCCTGCTCTGATGCTAGTCTGACTTACTTCCTTCTTCCACATGGCAGATCAAAGATCTGCGGGACCACAAGCTTGACAACCGCATGGAGTCTTTCTTCCTGGCCGAGACTGTGAAATACCTCTACCTGCTGTTTGATCCGGACAACTTTATCCACAACAACGGCTCCACCTTCGATGCGGTGATCACCCCCTACGGGGAGTGCGTCTTGGGGGCCGGGGGTTATATCTTCAACACAGAAGCGCACCCCATCGACCCCGCTGCCCTGCACTGTTGCCGGAGGCTGAAGGAAGAACAGTGGGAAGTAGAAGATTTGATGAGGGAATTCTACTCTCTCAAACGGAAAAGGTCGAGATTTCAGAAGAAAACTATGAGCTCGGGGCCATGGGAACCCCCATCAGGGCCCGGAACATTCTCCTCCCCTGAAAACCATGAGCAGGCAACGGAAAAGAAGCCTACCAAGCAGAAAATCCCACTTCTCAGCTGCCCTAGTCAGCCTTTTACCTCGAAGCTGGCATTACTGGGACAGGTTTTCCTAGATTCCTCATAACCACTGGATGATATTTCGTTTTTTAAACTAAACTGTAACAATAAATCTGCTTTTGATGATCATGGTTTTCTATTTTACAAATTGGGTTGTTTCTCATGAGATTTCATTCAAAGATAGGGTGCACAACTAAAAACAGTTGCAAATCTAGTTTTTCTCTTATGGTTGGAGAAATAGCTGAACATAAAGTTAGCCAGCTTCAAAGACCCCAGGGCTTGATATTTGAATCTCCTTTCCTTTCAAGGTTCCCATTTTCTGGAGGGTGTTGTAAATATATTCCATTTTTGGGAGGTGGGGGGAGATATTTTCTTTTTTTTTTTTAATTGAAGTATAACTGACTTATAATATTCTATAAATTCCATAAGGCTTATATAATATAGAGCTATATAAGAACTATACTGTATGTAGAATATAGTAAATACTTTTATACATTATAAAATGATCACCACAAAAAGCCTAGTTACCATCTGTCACCACACTAAGTTATTACAGTATTATTGACTATATTCCTTGTGCTGTATATTACATCCCCATGACTTACTTATAACTGGAATTTTGTACCTCTTAATTTCTGTCATCTATTTTAGTCTCCCCCCCATCCCTCCTCCCCCATGGCAAACACCAGTTTGTTCTCTGTGTCTTGAGTCTGTTTCTGTTTTGTTATATTCGTTCATTTGTTTTGTTTTTAGGTTCCACATATAGGTGAAATCACATGGTATTTATCTTTTTCTGACTTATTTCATTTAGCATAATACTGTCTAGGTCCATTCATATTTTTACAAAGGGCAAGATTTTATTCTTTTGTGTGACTAATATTTGTATATATATATATATATATATATATATATATACATACACACACACACATCTTCTTTATCCATTCATCTGTCGATGGCCATTTAGGTTACTTCTGTATCTTGACTATTCTAAGTAATGCTGCATTGAGTATAGGCATGCATATCAGCATGTATATATCTTTTCAAATTAGCATTTTTATTTTCTTCAAATAAATACCCAGAAATGGAATTGCTAGATCTTAAGGGAGTTCTATTTTGAATTTTTTCAGAAATCTTTCATACTGTTTTCCACAGTGGATACATCAATTTACATTCCCACCAACAGTATACAGGGGTTTCCTTTTCGTCCCATCCTCGCCCACATTTATTTGTTGTCTTTTTGATGATAGCCATTCTGACAGGTATGAGGGAATATCTCATTGTGTTTTGATTTGCGTTTCCTGATGATTAGTGATGCTGAGCATCTTTTCATGTGTGTGTGTGTTATCGATATGTCTTCTTTAGAAAAATGCCTATTTATGTCTTCTATCTGTCTTTTAATTGGGTTGTTTGTTTTCTTGATGTTGAGTTGATGTTGGATAATTAATCCCTTTTCAGATATATCATTTGCAAATATCTTCTCCCATTCAGTAGACAGCCTTTTCATTTTGTTGATAGTTTCCTTCTCTGTACAAAAGCTTTTCAGTTTGATGTAATTCCCCCCCGCCTTTTTTTTTTGGCTTTTGTTTCCCTTGCCTGAGACATATCCAAAAAAATATTGTTAAAACCAATATGAAAGAGCATACTATGCTTTCTTCTAGGAGTTTTATGGTTTCTAGAAGGCAGTGGCACCCCACTCCAGTACTCTTGCCTGGAAAATCCCATGGACGGAGGAGCCTGGTAGGCTGCAGTCCATGGGGTCGCGAAGAGTTGGACATGACTGAGCGACTTCCCTTTCACTTTTCACTTTCACGCACTGGAGAAAGAAATGGCAACCTACTCCAGTGTTCTTGCCTGAAGAATCCCAGGGACGGGGGAATCTGGTGGGCTTCCATCCATGGGGTCGCACAGAGTCGGACATGACTGAAGCGACTTAGCAGCAGCAGCAGTCTTATGTTTATATGGCATGACAAAGTTCACTTAATTATTTCTAATAGTTTTTTGGTGGTATCTTTATAATTTTCTATAAATAGATTCTATATCATGTCATCAGTGAACAGTGACAGTTTTACTTCTTCTTTTCCAACTTGTATTCCCTTTGTTTGGTTGTCTGATTGCTGTGGCTAGAACTTCTGCTACTATGTTGAATAAAATTGGCAAGAGTGGGCATCCTTGCCTTTTTCCTTATCTTAGAGGAAATGCTTTCAGCTTTTCATCACTGAGTATGATATTGATGATAGATTTGTCATATATGGCCTTTATTATGTTGAGATATGTTCTATCTGTACCCACTTTAAGAGTCTTTGTCATAAGTGGATGTTGAATATTTTTTGATAGGCAAGAAATAGACTTATTCATGTAGGACCCTATGAAGGATACAAATAGGCAGGCAAGAGGGCTCTACCCCAAGAACTAAGTGGGCCACATTTTTATAATCAAAGGAGAAGTGGGGAGAGGGAGAAGACCACCTTATTCGTCTTCCTTTGTAAAGATGTTTTAGGAAAATGACGCACAAGAGGGTAATCATGTCCCAGGTCTCAGGGTAAGTTCCTGGGACAGGCCACCAAGTGAGGTCCTTGGTTTCACACAGGAAAGAATTCAAGAGGGAGCCATAGTGAAGTGAAAGAGATACACACTGTATAGACAGGATATAGTCCCTCTCAAAAGACGAGAGAAACCCTGGGAGAAACACACCCCACAGACAGATTGTGGGCAGTCTTAGAAAGTGAGAGCAGCCAGATAGGTGTTGAATTTTGTCAAACACATTGCCTGCATCTATTGAGATCATCATATGGTTCTATTATTCAATTTGTTAATATGTGTATCACACTAATTTATGGATATTGGGCCATTTCTGGGATAAATTCCACTTCATCGTGGTGTATGAACTTTTAGTAAGATCTGACTGAAAGTTGGGGAGATGACAGCATCTAGAAACTAACAGCTACCATTAGCTATGGCTGCTCATAGAACCACAACCCACCCCACTCATTATTCAGAGCTTCTTTGTGGCCAAGGCTAACTCACCTCCACACTCTGGGATACCCTTGATCATCAGTCAACATACTGGATTCTAGACCAGAGAGAAGAAGGAAAGTCCTTTCCTAAATCCTATTTTCTTCCCCAATTTACAGAGTGGCATTTTTAAAATTAAAGTATAATTGACTTATAATATTATACTATTTAGGTGTACAACAGAGTGATTTAATATTTTTAGGAGTACCACATAATGATTTGATATTTTTATACATCACAAAGTGATCACCAAAGAAAATTGTATTTTTCAGGAATTTATTAGCATAAAGTTGTTCTGTCTTATCCCTGATACTACTTACCTGTGCCCTGATTAGTCTTGCCAGAGATTTTAAATTTTATTATTCGTTTTTCAAGAACAAACTTTTGACTTGGTTGTTACTGTTAATTGTTATGTTTATTTTCTACTGTCCTAATGTTGGCTTTTATTATTTTCTTTTTTAAAAATTCTTTCACATTTTATTACTAATCAGGTACTTTTTTTTTAATTGAAATGTAATTTACAGTATGATACTAGTTTCAAGTGTACAGCATAGTGATTCAGTATTTTTTATTGTTTTCTTCCTCCTACTTTCTTTGAGTGATTCTGATGAGGTTGTCTATCACTGTGGCATAACCTCGTGTGAGGGTATCTTCATTTGCTCCTCTGGAGGTCCGCTCCACCTTCTCTCCCCCACGAGGGTGGATCGTTCTCTACTCTTGTGGTCCTGTATGAACTACACCAATGGGTTCACTTTTTCCCTGGCTTCTACTTGGGTTCAGTCAGTGGGGTGTCTGGGCAGGAGATTGGCGAAAGGAAGAAGAATGAAGTCATGATATTTATTCCCATGGCTTTCTTCCAGCGGGGGTGCTTTAGGCTAGCTAGTCTCTCAGTTGAAGGTCACTGTTTCTCTCAGCTTCTTTTCAGGTGATGGTAACCTTTCCATTCCCTTATTCTTTCAGGCTTGGTAATGGTAATGGCTATGCTAGTACTAGCCCCAGATTACGATATCCCTTGAGGTTCTCTCTCTGCCCATATACCTTTGTAAATAGTCTTTTTACTAAACCCTCCTCTCATCTTTCTAATTTGAGTGAGCTGTATGTTTCCTCTCAGGTGCCTAACTGTTATATCTAGAGACCATTCCGACTGGTACCTGTTTTTAATTTAAAGTCTAAAGTTAACTGTTCTTTTTATACTTCTCCCAAATAAGAGAAAAACATTAGATTAACAAGGTTGCAGGATATAAGATCAATATACAAAAATCGATTTACTTCTGTATATTTGCAATTAAAATATAGAAATGAAATTAAACATTTCCACTTATAACAGCATAAAAGAAAATTATTTGGGAGTAAATTTAACAGAAATACAAGAAGATTTGTACACTGAAAACTACAAAACATTGTTAAAAGTTTAAAGACCTAAGTAAATGGGAAAATATTTCCATTTTCATGGGTTAAAAGACATAATATTGTTAAGATGGCATTTGTACCAAAATTAGTCTACAGATTCAATGGAATCTCTATCAAAACTCAGTTGCCTTTTTTAGAGAATTGGACAAGCTGATCTTAAAAGTTATATAGAAAGTCAAGGGACCCGAAATAGTCAATACAATCTTAAAAAAGAACAAAGGTGGAGGATTCACTCATGATTTTAAAACTTACTACAAAGGTACAATAGAAAGTGTGGTGCTGGCATAAGGGTAGACATATAAATTAATGGAATAGAACTGAGAATGCAGGAATAAACCTTCATGGTCAACTGATTTTTGAAAAAGGTGCCAAGGCAATCCAGTGGGGGACATTTTTAACAAATTATGCTGGCACAACTGGATATCTACTTGCATAAAAAAGATTTTGTACCATATTTAATACCATATAAAAAACTAACTCTGTGAATCAAAGACCTAAATAGGAACTAAAACTATAAAATTCTTTGGGGAAAACATAAATTTTTGTGACCTTGGATTAGGCAGTGGCTTCTTAGAAGACACCTTAAAGCACATCTAAACAAACAAAAACAGATAAATTGGATTTTCTAAAAATTAAAAACTCTGTGCTTCAAAGGATACTATAACTAAAATGAAAAGACAGCCTACAGAATGGGAGAAAATATTTGCAAATCAAATAGCTGGTGAGGGTTTCATATCTGGAATATATAAAGAACTTTTACAACTCAACAGTAAAAACAGTGCAATGAAAAAATGGGCAAAGGAGACAGACATTTCTCCAAAGAAGTAAACAGATGGCCAACAAGCACATGAAAAGATATTTAACATCATTAGTCGTTAAGGAAATGCAAATCGAAGCCACAATGAGATTCCACTTCATGCCCACTAGGACATGGCGTCTTAGTCTGTTTGGGCTGCTATAGCAAGTTACCACAAACTAATTTGAAGTTAGTTATGAATGAAAGTGTGGGAGAATGTTTCATTTTTGGCAACATTGCCATAACTTTCAACTGAGTTTTGGTTAGGAATTTGCAGTGTGGTTTTTTCAGATGGTTCATAATAAGGAATATCTCGAACATGTGAAAAATGTAGCATTTTTACTGAAATAGTTCAAACTGTCCTTAAATGGACTGTTTTCATGCTACAAAAATTGAGAATGAGAACGTGAAAATATAGGAGGAATGAATAGTGATATTGGGGAAAGTACTTAACATTAGTTAGCAGACAATGGCTTTATTTGTGCCTCATTAAGAAGAAAGAGTAGGGACTTCCTTGGTGGCTCAGTGGTAAACAATCCACTTGCCAGCGCAGGAGACGCGGGTTGGATCCCTGGTCTGAGAAGATCCCACATGCCTTGGAGCAGCTAAACCTGTGTGCCACAACTGAAGCCTCCGGAAGCTGCAACTGCGGAGCCCTTGCGCCACAACCACTGGAGCCCGCATGCCCTGGAGCCGGTGCTCCACAAGAGAAGCCACTGCAATAAGAAGCCCTTGCACCACATCTAGAGAGTAGCCCCCACTCTCTGCAGCTAGAGAAAAGCCCACACATCAGGGAAGACCCAGGACAGCCAAAAAAAAGGGTAAGTTTAGTAAGATAGTATTTTAAAAATATGACTTTATCAAATGTACAAAACCAAAAGTGACATATACTAACGCATTATTTGTAATGATACTCTTGCCAATGAAAGCATCAATAAGCCAGCAATATTAAAAAGATGCATTGGAGAAGGAAATGGCAACCCACTCCAGTGTTCTTGCCTGGAGAATCCCAGGGACGGGGGAGCCTGGTGGGCTGCCGTCTATGGGGTCGCATAGAGTCGGACATGACTGAAGCGACTTAGGAGTAGTAGTAGTATTAAAAAGATACTTGGAAACATGACATGCTGAATCAGTCCCTTGAATATTTTCTTTTTTTTTTTTTTTGAATTTTTTTTTGAATATTTTCAAAAAAAAGTATATATAATGTGATGGGACAGATTTTTCTGAGCCATAATGTAGCTATCAATGAGAAATCCTTATTATCATTGTATTGGATTGTATATTCGGTGCC
Source organism: Capricornis sumatraensis (assembly GCF_032405125.1). Classification (NCBI taxonomy): domain Eukaryota; kingdom Metazoa; phylum Chordata; class Mammalia; order Artiodactyla; family Bovidae; genus Capricornis; species Capricornis sumatraensis. Next base: position 67,644,535 of record NC_091083.1, on the reverse strand, counting down.
AAAAGGGAAAACTGCTCACAAAGCTCCTGAAAAAATAAGAAACTGTTCTTCTGGCATATATATATTTTGCTTTTGTTTTTCTTCCAGTTTTATTGAGATATAAGTTGACACACGGCACTGTATAATGATTTGATTTACATAACATTATGAAATGATTTTCACAATAAGTTTAGTGAACATCCATCATCTCATATAGATACAAAATTAAAGAAATAGAAAAAAAATTTCCTCATGATGAGAACCCTTATGATTTATTTTCTTAACTTTCATATATATGGTAGTGTTAATTATATTTATTATGTTGTATATTACATCCCTAGTATCTATTTACCTTATAACTGAAAGTTTATACCTCTTGACTACATTCATCCAATTCCCAGCCCCCTCCCCCTGCCTCTAGTACCATAAATCTGATCTCTTTTTCTGAGTTTCTTTTTGAAGTACAACTGACCTGTGTACACTGTGTTAGTTCCTGTTACACAGCATAGTAATTCGATATTTTTAGACATTGCAAAATGATCACCTCAATAAGTCTAGTTACAGTCTGTCCCTGTAAAAAACATTACATAATTATTTATTTTATTAAAAAACTTATTTTGGCCTTGCTGCACGGCATGCAGGCTCTTAGTTCCTGGACCAGGGATTGAACCCACGTCTCCTGTATTTGAAGCACAAGGTCTTAACCACTGGACTGCTAGGGAAGTCCCCATAATTATTGACTGTATTCCCCACACTGGACATTTCATACCCTTGACTCATTTCTTTTGTAACTTGAATTCTGGAACTCTTAATTGCTTTCATCTCTTTCCTCCCTGACCCCTGACTCCCTTCCCCTCTGCAACCACCTGGTTGTTCTCTGTATCTCACTGTTTCTGTTTTGTTATGTTGCTTTGTTTCGGTTTTTAGATTCCACATATAAGTAAAATCACAGAGCATTTTTCTTTCTCTGACTTACTTCACTTAGCATAATACCTTCTAGGTTCATCCAAGTTGTCACAAATGGCAATATTTCATTCTTTTTTGTGGCTGGGTAATATATATTTATACCACATACTCTATCCATTCAGCTATTGATAGGCACTTAGGTTGCTTCCATATCTTGGCTGTTGTAAATAATGCTACAGTGACCACAGGAGTGCATATCTTTTTTAATTAGTGTTTTTATTTTCTTTGGATAAATACCCAGGAGTGAAACCACTGAATTGTATAGTAGTTCTATTTTTAACTTTTTTGAGGAGTCTCTATACTGTTTTCCACAGTGGCTGCATCAGTTCACATTTCCACCAGTAGTGCAAAAGGGTTCTCTTTTCTCCACATCCTCACCTACGTTTGTTATCTGTTGTCTTTTTGATAATAGCCGTCTGACAGGTGAGAGGTGATATCTCATTGTGGTTTTGATGTGCGTTTCCCTGTTGGTCAGTGATGTTGAGCATCTTTTCATGTGCCTGTTGGCCATCTGTATGAAAAACACCTATTTGGATCCTCTGCCCATTTTTAAATTGGGTTACTTAGGTTTTGTTTTGTTTTTGATGTTAAGTTGTATGAATTCTTTGTCTCTTTTGGATATTAACCTCTTATTGGATATGAAATTTGCAAATACCTTCTCCCACTCAGTAGGTAGCCTTTTTGTTTTGTTGATGGTTTCCTTCCCTGTGCTAAAGGTTTTTAGTCTTCTGGTATATTTTTTGTTGTGTACTGTTTTTATGGTAAATCAATAAACATACATCTTAGCAATAATATGATTTCTCCTTGAATCTTTGCAGAATTTTGAAAGTAGTGTTAATTATGGTATTGATTTTGTGATCTAACTTGAGAAAGACAAGTTGGGTATTGTATAATGCTTAGTTTATGCCTGAGATGAGTGGTAAGGCCATTTTAAGGAGGGTCTTGTTATGTATTTAGTTATTCTCCTCACACAAAACTGGATTAAAAATGTTTACAAAATTGACAAGTGCAATTTTGGTCAATATAAATTAGTCTGGAAAAATTAAAATATGACAAAGGCACTTTTAAAATGTTAGCAGCATCTGAAAACGATGTTATTTGGCATAGTCTTACAGGTTGTAAATCTTTGGAAAACAAATTTTGCTGAAATTCATGTGTATGTTTGGCAGAAACAGTGGAAGTTGTTCATTTTATTAAAGGAAGTCAACAGAATAGCCAATTTTTGGAAAAAAATTCTTCAGGGATTAGAGGTGACCTACCACTTATTTTATCATATCAGAGTTAGTTGGTAGTCTTAAGGGAAAGTCTGAAGTACATTACAAGAATACAGGAATAAAATTCCTATTTTTCTAGCCAAAAAATAATCTCATTTGGAAAATCTTTTCAAAGTTGTTTTTTTGGAATAACAATGTTGGCCTATTTGACTGATATATTTTTTAACATTCTTAGTGAATTAAATTAGAAAGTTCTTAGGAAACCCAGTCCAACATTTCAAGCCTATCCAAGCATTTCAAATGATATTACTGCAATGGCAAGCAAAATTTCAATATATTAGGTTGGTGCAAAAGTAATTGCGGTTTTGCACTGTTGAACTTTGCTGTTTGGTATTAGAATACATTCTTAAATGTGGTTATGTTATACATCATTTTAATTGCATTTCTCACTTTCTGTTTTTTTGCTAATGACATTACTTGCTGTTTATGTTATATTTATTTTGGACTATAGAAACGATGTTAAGACAAAAAGCAAATTTGAGCAACCTTTTTTATTCGAGTTCAAAATGGGTCATAAAGCAGTGGAGACAACTAGCTACATCAACAATGGATTCGGCCCAGAAACTGCTAACAAGTGTACAGTGCAATGGTGGTTCAAGAAGTTTTGCAAAGGAGACAAGAGCCTTAAAGCTGAGGCGCATAGTGGCCAATCGTTGGAAATTGAGAACGACCAACTGACAGCAGCCACTGAAGCTGATCCTCGTTATAATGATTTAAAATTCATGGTCCGAAACTACAATTACTTCTGTACCAACCTAATACATGCCACTGGTTCCATGGTTTTCAAGTGTGGCCCCTGGTGCAGAAGCAGCAGCATCACCAGAGAACTTGTTACAAACGTAAACCCATGGGCTCCACCCCAGAACTTCTGATTCAGAAAAGGGAGGGCCAGCAGTATGTGTTTTAACAAGCCTTCCAGCTGATTCCCAGGTGGTGCTAGTGGTAAAGAACCTGCCTACCAATACAGGAGAGGTAAGAGACGCGATTTCGGTCATACCTGAATGGTCTAGCGGTTTTCCTACTTTCTTCTATTTTAGTCTGAATTTGGTAATAAGGAGTTCATGATCTGAGCCACAGTCAGCTCCTGGTCTTGTTTTTGTTGACTATATACAGCTTCTCCATCTTTGGCTGCAAAGAATATAATCAATCTGATTTCGGTGTTGACCATCTGGTGATGTCCATGTGTAGAGTCTTCTCTTATGTTGTTGGAAGAGGGTGTTTGCTATGACCAGTGCGTTTTCTTGGCAAAACCCTATTAGTCTTTGCCCTGCTTCATTCCGCATTCCAAGGCCAAATCTGCCTGTTACTCCAGGTGTTTCTTGACTTCCTACTTTTGCATTCCAGTCCCCTACAATGAAAAGGACATCTTTTTTGGGTGTTAGTTCTAAAAGGTCTTGTAGGTCTTCATAAAACCGTTCAACTTCAGCTTCTTCAGCATTACTGGTTGGAGCATAGACTTGGATAACTGTGATATTGAATAGTTTGCCTTGGAGACGAACAGAGATCATTCTGTCGTTTTTGAGATTGCATCCAAGTACTGCATTTTGGACTCTTGTTGACCATATGGCTACTCCATTTCTTCTGAGGGATTCCTGCCTGCAGTAGTAGATATAATGGTCATCTGAGTTAAATTCACCCATTCCAGTCCATTTTAGTTCGCTGATTCCTAGAATGTCGACGTTCACCCTTGCCATCTCTTGTTTGACCACTTCCAATTTGCCTTGATTCATGGACCTGACATTCCAGGTTCCTATGCAATATTGCTTTTTACAGCATCAGATCTTGCTTCTATCACCAGTCACATGCACAACTGGGTATTGTTTTTGTTTTGGCTCCATCCCTTCATTCTTTCTGGAGTTACTTCTCCACTGATCTCCAGTAGCATATTGGGCACCTAATGACCTGGGGAGTTCCTCTTTTGGTATCCTATCATTTTGCCTTTTCATGCTGTTCATGGGGTTCTCAAGGCAAGAATACTGAAGTGGCTTACCATTCCCTTCTCCAGTGGACCAGGTTCTGTCAGACCTCTCCACCATGACCCGCCCGTCTTGGGTTGCCCCACAGGCATGGCTTGGTTTCATTGAGTTAGACAAGGCTGAGGTCCTAGTGTGATTAGATTGACTAGTTTTCTGTGAGTATGATTTCAGTGTGTCTGCCCTCTGATGCCCTCTTGCAACACCTACCATCTTACTTGGGAAATAGATGGGGAAACAGTGGAAACAGTGTCAGACTTTATTTTTTTGGGGTCCAAAATCACCGCAGATGGTGACTGCAGCCATGAAATTAAAAGACGGTTACTCCTTGGAAGAAAAGTTATGACCAACCTAGATAGCATATTCAAAAGCAGAGACATTACTTTGCTGACTAAGGTCCAACTAGTAAAGGCTATGGTTTTTCCTGTGGTCATGTATGGATGTGAGAGTTGGACTGTGAAGAAGGCTGAGCGCCAAAGAATTTATGCTTTTGAACTGTGATGTTGGAGAAGACTCTTGAGAGTCCCTTGGACTGCAAGGAGATCCAACCAGTCCATTCTGAAGGAGATCAACCCTGGGATTTCTTTGGAGGGAATGATGCTAAAGGTGAAACTCCAGTACTTTGGCCACCTCATGAGAAGAGTTGACTCATTGGAAAAGACTCTGATGCTGGGAAGGATTGGGGGCAGTAGGAGAAAGGGACGACCGAGGATGAGATGGCTGGATGGCATCATGGACTCGATGGACATGAGTGTGAGTGAACTCCAGGAGATGGTGATGAACAGGGAGGCCTGGCGTGCTGCGATTCATGGAGTCGCAAAGAGTTGGACACGACTGAGCAACTGAACTGAACTGAACTGAACTGAAGAGATGCGAGTTTGATCCCTGATTTGGGAAGATCCTTTGGAGGAAGAAACGGCAACCCACTCCAGTATTCTTGCCTGGAGAATCCCATGGACAGAAGAGCCTGGCGGGCTACAGTCTATAGGGTCACAAAGAAGTGGACACAACTGAAGCAACTTTGTATGCTCAACTTGGCCAGGTGATTCTTATGTAAGCTCACGTTTCAGAACCAGGGTATTTGATGTCCCCATCATTGTTGTAAGAAATCGATGAAACCTTAATGAAAGCAGCTCAAATTAAATGAAATAAAATTAGAGCTTTTCATTGCCCCTTATCTCTTATTGTTGGTATTAATGTTATGCTGGCTTCACAATAACAGTCGGGGAATATTACTTCTTTATCTGGCTTTTGGAAGAAATTATATATGACTGGTATTATTTCTTCCTGAAAAGGTTGGTAGATTTCATAGTCATTTGGGACTGAATTTGTGTGTGTGTGTGTATGTATGTGTGTATGGGGGGGGGGTTTAAATTATAGATTCAATTTCTTTAATAGTTATGGGATTATTCCAATTTTCTATTACTTCTTGTGTCCATTTAGGTATAGACTTTTTTCCTAGAAATTTTATTCCATCTAAATTTTCAAATGTCTAGGCATAAAATGGTAATTATATCCTCTTACGAGTTTCTGAATGCTGAAGAATCTCAATTTTTGACACTAATTCCTGGTGGGAATCTATTCTGTTTTCTTCTTAGGGGTTCTTATAATTTGATTGATTGCTTTCTAGGATTGCAGCACAACAGTCAATCTGGGACTTCTTCTCCTTGTACTGAAGCTTTAAAAACAAACAGAAAAAGGATGGTTATGTAAGATGTAAATATTGGAGAAAGATGAGATATGGGTGTAAGGGAACTGTTAGTATTATTCTTGCAACTCTTTAGTAAATCTAAAATTATTCCAAATTGAAAAGAATTTTTTTAAGAATAAAAAAAATGGTATTAATCATCCACTATTCATCGTTTCACTCAAGGATTTTGGCCTGTTTTTGAGACTCGAATTCACCAGAGAAGTCAAATTTGTTGCCTGTCAAGAAGTTCCCAAGAATTACGGGAAAGACTCAGAGGCAGTGGCTTTTACTTAGATTTTTTTCTTTCTTTTCAAAAGAGACCTCTTTTTTTTTTTTTTTTGATTCTTTCCAAAAAGGAGTTTCAAAAAGGGATAATTATACAATTGCAGGAAATAAGGTTTTGAATGTCTTTTGAACTATATGTATGTTAGGAGGAGGGGAAGTAATCTTGTTACTTTATCCTTCTGTCAGATGCAGTCTACCAGGAAGTTGAAAGAAACCACGAGAACTAAGTATAGAACAAAACTAAAAATGTTGGTGAGCAAGGGTTAGGTTGTGAGAGTCTGACCAGAAATGCTTCCAGAGTTCTGCAAAGAGTAGGAACTTAGTCTTAAAGAAAATGTGAGATTTGCAGGAGTTGGCTCTTCTCACCCAGGAGGTCTCTAAGGATCCGAGTCTGCCTGGAACATGAAGGGGATGTGGAAGAATGGTGGGAATCAGGGTGGAGTGTGTTACTCAGTTGTGTCAGACTCTTTGGAAGAATGATGGGAATCAGGGGTGTGTGTGTATGTGTGTGTTACTTGCTCAGTTGTGTCTGACTCTTTGCAACCCCCATGGACTGCAGCCCACCAGGCTCCCCTGTCCATGGAACTCTCCAAGCAAGAATAATGGAGTGGGTTGCCATTTCCTTATCTTCCCAACCCAGGCAGGGATGGAACCCAGGTCTCCCGCATTGCAGGCAGATTCTTTACCAGGTGAGCCACAAGGGAAGCCCCTTTGACAACAGAGGAAAGGTTAATTACTATCATTCTAGGGAAAAGGTTGGGCTTCCCAGGTGGCTCAGTGGTAAAGAATCCACCTGCCAATGCAGGAGATGTAGGTTCGATCTCTAGGTTGCAAAGATCCCCTGGGGAATAAAATGGCAACCCACTCCAGTATTCTTGCCTGGGAAATCCCATAGACAGAGGAGCCTGGCAGGCTACAATCCACGGGGTCTCAAAAGAGTCAGACATGACTTAGCAATTAAAACAAGAAGTTGGTGGGGGGAACAAGATAGCTTCAGTCTTGAGGCCACATATTACTTATTAATTACAAAAGGAAAAAATGTACCTTTCCAATAAGACACTTGGCAAATACCACTTAGGCCAAGAGATCAACCTTGGCATCATTAATAATGGGATAAATTTATATTATTTCATCCTGATGTGAACCAGTGGGAAAGATACCCTCAACTATATAGTATTCTTGCTAGAAAATCTGAACCCTAATCTAATCAAGAAATCCAGATAGTAGGGCATTCAGCAAAATTGGCCCAGACCCTTAAAAACTGTCAGTGATCATGAAGACAGAATAGATCAGAGGACTCTTAGACATTAAAAGACACTAAAGAGATATGATATTCAAAAACAAGGCATGATCCTTGATTGAATCCTGTTGGGGGGGTGGGGTGGGCGGAAGACCCTATAGGACATCTTGGGGGCAATTGCAGACAATTGAATGGAAGGTGATATTATATAACATTAAATTTCTTTAATGTGATGGTGATGTGATGGTGTCATAGTTATTAGAAGCAGGTCCATATTCTTGGGAAATAATATGCTAAAGTATTGAGGTATAGTATCATGATATCTGTAATTTACTTTCAAATGGTTTGGGAACAAATTTGATGTGTATATGTATGTATATATATATGCAGATAGAGAAAAATAAAGATAAAATAATGTAAACAATTGATGAGTTTAAGCAAGAATATCTGAGTATTCATAGTATTATTCTTTCAACTTTTCTGAAGATTTGAAAATTTCCCCCAAAAAACTGGAGGGAAAATAAAACATTGCAAATAAACTGCTTGGCCAATGGTAAATTGCCACCCCCTCCCCGCCGAAAAAGAAAAGGGTGGGTCTTACATAAGCATATAAGCTCCATGAGGGCAGAGATTTTGTTTCTTTTATTTAGCACTGTATCCCGAGCGCCTGGCAAGTGAAACCGTACCCAACAAACATTTTTGAAACAAATCCTTGAAAAGTTGTACATTAGAAATGTAATGTGTAAAATATAATCGTTGGAAATAACAGCAAAGGACGATATATGAACAGCTGTTTCTATGGTCTGAATATAACTGTGCCAGTTGCTTTGATTAAAATGACTTTTCTATGTTGAAAAATTTTAAAAATTGCCCCAGAAAATCCATCTGCCCAGTTGAGTAACTCATTTACAAGAAGTGATAGTCTCTGAGTAGTATCAGTATGTTTGGTTAAACCATTTGGGATTAATGTGGGGTGTGGAAATTAGCCTATTAAGAAGCTTCAGTTTTTCTAACCGTGATCCCAATTGACATCAGCTGGGCTCTTTTGGGAGGGGTCCTACGCCCTCTGGTGGTGAAAGACACTCATCTGGTTTCTATGGAAAAGGCCGGCAGAAAAGAGATGAAGTGGGAGTGCCTTTACCCAGAGGCTTCTGGAAACCTGGGGATTCAATCCCTGGGGTGGGAAGATTCCCCTGGAGGAGGAAATAACAGCACACTCCAGTACTCTTCCCTGGAAAATTTCCATGGACTAAGGAGCCTGGTAGGCTACAGTTCATGGGGTTCTCAATGAGTTGGACACGACTGAGTGACTTCACTTTCACTTTCTGAAAACCTATCTCCTTATTTCCTAGTTGGTAGTGACCTTGGGACTGAACTTGAAGTGATCATTTTTGACTCAGTGAATAGACAGATTTGGGGAATGCCTGGGCCAGGCTGGGCTGAGGAACGTACAAATTTAGGAACGGATAGTGACATTTGTGGTTGGGTCACAGCTGAGATGGGAAGACTTGACTTCAGCATGATGAGTGCCAAGGGAAACCTGAAGGGCCATTTGAACTGTAAGATCTGTCAGGATCCTGTCTCCCAGTTGTGACAAAGATGAGACAGTCTAGTCCACCATACCTATTGGGTTGTTTGGTTTTCCTTGATTTTTGTAGGTGTTAATGCATCTGTTCATTAATTTACTGAGCCAATAAGTCAGAAAGCAACAGTTAGAACTGGGCATGGAACAACAGACTGGTTCCAAATAGGAAAAGGAGTGTGTCAAGGCTGTATATTGTCACCCTGCTTATTTAACTTATATGCAGAGTACATCATGAGAAAAGCTGGGCAAGAGGAAGCACAAGCTGGAATCAAGATTGCTGGGAGAAATATCAATAACCTCAGATATGCAGATGACACCACCCTTATGGCAGAAAGTGAAGAGGAACTAAAAAGCCTCTTGATAAAATTGAAAGAGGAGAGTGAAAAAGTTGGCTTAAAGCTCAACATTCAGAAAACGAAGATCATGGCATCCGGTCCCATCACTTCATGGGAAATAGATGGGGAAACAGTGGGAAAAGTGGCTGACTTTATTTTTCTGGGCTCCAAAATCACTGCAGATGGTGATTGCAGCCATGAAATTAAAAGACACTTACTGTTTGGAAGGAAAGTTATGACCAACCTAGATAGCATACTGAAAAACAGAGACATTACTTTGCCAACAAAGGTCCATCTAGTTAAGGCTATGGTTTTTCCTGTGGTCATGTATGGATGTGAGAGTTGGACTATAAAGAAAGCTGAGTGCTGAAGAATTGATGCTTTTGAACTGTGATGTTGGAGAAGACTCTTGAGAGTCCCTTGGACTGCAAGGAGACCCAACCAGTTCATCCTAAAGGAGATCAGTCCTGGGTTTTCACTGGAAGGACTAATGTTGAAGCGGAAGCTCCAATACTTTGGCCACCTGATGTGAAGAGCTGACTCATTGGAAAGGACCCTGATGCTGGGAAAGGTTGAAGGCAGGAGGAGAAGGGAATGACAGAGGATAAGATGGTTGGATGGCATCACCGACTCAATGGACATGGGTTTGGGCGGACTCTGGGAGTTTGTGATGGACAGGGAGGCCTGAGGCCTGGTGTGCTGCGGTTCATGGGATCGCAAAGAGTTGGACATGACTGAGCGACAAAACGGAACTGAAAAACGCATCTGTTCATTAATTTACTGAGCCAATAAACATATTTGATCACCTACTATGTGTCAAGTTCTATGTGCTGGGGATATAAATGCAGCAATGAGCAAAGATCCGGATTATCCTCTAGGCAGGGGGAGGGATGCAGAAAGTGAAAAACCATGTTAGGTCAAACAAAGCAGGTAATAAGATGGAGAGCGTAAGTAAGGAGTGCGAGGGCTGTTTTTATATGGATGGTAGGGAAGGTCTCTCCTTGAATAGAAACCTGGAGTACATGAGAAAGCAAGCCATTAAGAAAATTCCTGGGGATGAGAAGTTTTGGCTGAGAGCACACTGTAAGTTCCTCACACATTCTGGATACTGACTGTTTCCCAGAATATTCCTTGCCTTTTATGGTTGTTTATGCTGTCTTACGGAGAAGGCAATGGCAACCCTCTCCAGTACTCTTGCCTGGAGAATCCCATGGACGGAGGAGCCTGGTAGGCTGTAGTCCATGGGGTCGCGAAGAGTTGGACACGACCTAGTGACTTCACTTTCACCTGTCACTTTCATGCACTGGAGAAGGAAACGGCAACCCACTCCAGCATTCTTGCTTGGAGAATCCCAGGGATGGCGGAGCCTGGTGGGCTGCCATCTATGGGGTCGCACAGAGTTGGACACGACTGAAGCAACTTAGCAGCAGCAGCCTGCTGTCTTATGGGGCTTCCCTGGTGGCTCAGACAGTAAAGAATCTGCCTGCAATGCGGGAGACCTGAGTTCAATCCCCAGGGTGGGAAGATCCCCTGGAGAAGGAAATGGCAACCCACTCCAGTATGTTTGCCTGGAGAATCCCATGGACAGAGGAGCCTGGCAGGCTATAGTCCAAAGGGTCGAAAAGAGTTGGACACGAATGAGCGACTAACACTACAGTGTCTTATACAGAAGGCTTTAATATTGTTACGGTCAAACTTGTCAATCTTTTCCTCTTCATGACTTCTGGGCTGTATGATTGAGAAGAACTTTCATACCCCCAAATCATAAAAGTAGTCCCTTAGATTCACTTCTACTGTTTTTATACTTTGATTTTTAACATATATAATTTACATTTCATAAGTTTATGAGGTATATTTTACATACAATAAAACTCACCCACTTTGAGTCTAATGATTTGTAGCCAACTTATGGTTGTATAACCATTAGCACAATCCAGCTTTAAAACTGTACTTTGATTTTGTTACATACAGCTTTTAGTATGTCTGAGATTCATTTTAGCTTTTGGTATAAAGTTCAACACCTAACTTTTTTTTTTTCTTTCCCCATTGATTTGAAATGTCTCCCTTACCACATGTTAAATTTCCATGCATACCTGAATCTGATCTTGACCTCCTTGTTTCAGGGGTCACAAATAGGGTTTTATTTGGCCCACGGGGTTTTCAAAATTGGGTAATTTCACATAAAAATTCAGACTTTTGGCCTTTCTGGAAAAAACCAGACAATTTAGCAACAACCTGCTGGAGGCGAGTAGAGCCCACTCTCTGCAGATGGGAATGAGAATGATGACCACAATCCCAGGTTACCAGAAACAGCCTCTTTATATGCCTACTGTCCTGTTGTAATTAATAGCACTCTTTCATTCTCAAAAAGGTTCTGGTTTGGGCAATAAGTTATGAGTTACAATCTCCACCATTCCTTATTGCACCACACCCAGCATTCCTCTTTCATTTATGTTATTAATACAAGACCCCCTCCCAGAACGAAAAAAGACAAGGAGACGCCACGATCCTACCACAGAAGTTTGCCCAAAGCATGATTATTTGGGCTCAGAGTAGAGTAAGAACATACTGGTGGGGAGAAATCAGGTCAGGTTTCCTCTGACAGTGAATATGATGTCACAATTTACCAACCATTTTCCCTTCCCTTATTTCATTTAACTTCACAGCAACCTACCAAGTTACACAACTTACCCTACTGTGCGTCTGAGTAGGGATGTGCTGTCTTCCCCTGTAACTCGCATTCCAAAACAGGGACCTAGTTATCTTCTCTGCTCACCACTGCTTTTCCAGGGACCGCTCGGTGCTGGGCGCAGAGCTGGCTCCAAGGAACTATGTATTGGCTGAATAGGCTCCCAGTAACTACCGATTGAATGAACTCGGGAAAATGAGGCTCGGGGAGGTCCGTGGCGAGTCTCAGCAGACAGAAGCAGGTGGGAATCAGACCAGGCGGCCTGATTCCTGGTCTGGAACCCAAGATCTTTTCCTAGTCATTTGACTCTAACCTCCCCAAATTGGCAAGAAATGGGAGACTGCGCACGCAGGGACTTGTCTTCGACCTGGAGGGACCTCAGTGAAATGCTGGACCGAGGGGCCAGAAAGACAAGTGGCGCAAGAAACGCCTCTCTCTCATCTGCCCGCTTGGGAGCAAGACTACATTTCCCAGCAGCCCCCGCGGCACGCACAGCCCTGCCACGCGGCCTGCGCCTCCGCCGTCGGCCCACTGGGGGCGCTGCGGCGACCCCTCTGCCGCCCCGTAGAAATCTCCGCGGCCCCGGGGCCGCTTGCTTCCTGTTTGTAGGACGAGGAGACATGGCGGCGGCGCCGGCGGCTGCTGGGTCTGGGGCCGGCCGAGGGCGACGGGCGGCGGCAACGGTGGCGGCTTGGGGCGGATGGGGCGGCCGGCCGCGGCCGGGTAACATTCTGCTGCAGCTGCGGCAGGGCCAGCTGACCGGCCGGGGCCTGGCCCGGGCCGTGCAGGTATGAAGCCGGCCCGGAGGGGCGGGGCGGGGTGGACCGGGCGGGAGCTGGCGGGGGGCCGGGGAAGAGGCCTTTCCAGGCCGCCGCAGTACGGGCCTGACCCCTCTTGGCCGGTCGCTGGGCCTCTGTGAAGGCTGTCCCGACGCTGTCAGCCGCGGCGGGGCAGTGGGCAGCGGCGGGCTAGAGGCTCCGGGTTAGGGACCGAGCCGGGCTGGGCTGCATCGGGCACTGATGGCGTGTACGAGTCCTGGGCCCAGCTCCTGGATCCTCCCTTCCTTGCGCCACGTCTGCACGTCTGGGGGACCCTGGGCGAGTTTGCTTTAGCCTCTACGGGCCGCGAGTTTCTCCGCGTTGAACTGGGCGGTGGGTCATCATTGCAGCCACCAAACGGTTCCCAAGTCATCATAAATGTCATTCTCTCGGAGGCCTTTCCTTGACATAACCCCTCCCCCGCTTCTAAAGTAGGTCCCCATTGTTATTCAGTTACAGCCCAGAATTCATTTGGTTCACATTACTTTCTTAGTCTCTAATTACATATTTCTTTGTTGTCTTCTCTTTTTCTCGCCTGTATCTTACATTCGGCTGAGCTCCAACGGGTGCAGGGACTGTATCTGTGTTGCGTGTGTAAAGCGTCATGGTTAACAGCTAGGGTTCCGGAGTCAGGCCTGGATTCAGAACCCTGCTGTCTCTTGGTTGGCCAAGTTTACCTTTCTGTGCCTCAGTTTCCTCATTTATAAAATGAAGATGATAATTAGTAACCAACCTGTTAAGGTGTTGTGAGGATCAGAGACAATTGTGTAAAGCGTTAAATGCGTTTCTGGTGCATAGTAAAAAGCTTAAGAGTAATCAGTTAATATTAATGCAGTACTTGTTATCTAGCTTACTCTACGTGCCTATTATATGATTAGTTTTGGGTTTTTTTTGTTTTTTTTTTTAATGAATGAAGGACACTGCTTTAGAGTAAATCAGGATGAGTAAGACCAAGGTTGCTTGCTCCTCCCCTTCCCCCTCACCTTGTTCCCAGAAGTTACCTTGTAAACACCCCTGTAAAACATTAGCTTAACTTAAGGACAGCTTTTGCATAAAGAAACTTTTAAGTATGTACAGGAAACTAATAAAGTGATTGGTGGAGTGGGAATTGGGTAGATGAGGGAGAGAATGAGAGTGAGATTTTTCATAGTAACTTAGTTTTGAGCCATTTTAATATTATATGGTTAAAAGGACATATATATATATATATATACACATACACATATATGTGTGTGTGTGTGTTTGTATAGGGTTACAGATGAAGAAGCAGTTCTGGGTGAGCAGTATTTTCCTTGCCATAAGATAACCATAGATGAGCGACTTTTTTCCCTTTGCATTCTTCTCTATCTGCCTTAAGATCCTGGAAATACTTGCTCTGTCCTTTAACCCAAAGACTCTTACTGACCTGAGTAGGTAGGAATGGGCAGAAAGGGAACTCAACTCACCTTTATTGAGTACATACTTTGGATCAAGCATTGTGCAAGTTATACAGTGTCTTTATTTCGTTCTCAAGTCTTTTGAATCAAGTGTCAGGACTCATCTCTTAACACCGATGAAGAAACTTAGGCTCAGAAAGATTAGGCAATTTGCTCCCAAGCACTCTTCTTGATAATCTTCTGTGTTCTGAGAGCAATAGAGAACCACCAAAGTTCTTTAACTCAATGAATGAAAGAAAATTAAGTTCTTTACACATATTTGTACCCAATGCTGGATGACTTGGAGTGGAAGGAGACTGGAGGAACTCATCGGATAGAAGGTGCTGGAATGTTCTTGAGCCCCATTTATAGTCTGTGGTAATAATTGATTGCCACATTAATTACCACCATTAGTATGGTAATCAAGTTGTATACAGACAGGTGTGGGAGCTATATCAGAAGTTGAGCCTGAGGTTCCTTTCCAAAACTATAGTGAGGATCAAGTGGGGATCTTCATCTTTCAGATGTGTCCCTTCTTAGTAGCTTTCTTTGATCTCGTCCTTGTTTCACTCTTTTTCCTCCCCCCACATTGCAGAGTGAATGATTTCCTCACAGGTATTTCCATGACACAGTGAGTATATTCTCTTATGGCCTGTGGAATACTTGGAAAGACCAGGTTAAAATTTTCTTCTTTGCGTTTTAAACACATAATGTAAAGTTTACCAACTCATTCATTTTTAAGTGTGCAGTCAGTAAGTAGTCACATTGTTGTGAAGCAGATCTCCGGAATTTTTTCATCTTGTAAATCTGAGACTTGAGCCATTAAACTACTCTTTTCCCCTTCTCACAGCCCCTGGTAACCACCGTTCTACTACTTTCTGTTTCCATGAATTTGATTATTTTAAATACCTCATATAAGTGGAATCATGCATTGTTTGTCTTTTTGTGCCTGGCTTATTTAACTTAGTACAATGTCTTCAAGGTTCATCCGTGTTGTAGCATGTAACAGAAACTCCTTGGGAAAAACCAGATTTTGAAGTAAGATGGACCTGTATTGAACCCTAGTTCTGTCATTTATTGGTAGGTTATATTGTATAACCTCTCTTAACCTCAGTTTCATTCTTTCTAAAATGGCAGTGGTAACATCTTAGTGCTGTTGGGGGAGAAGTAGAATAATGTATCTAAAAAGCTTGCCCAGTATAGGGCATATAGTAGGTGCTCAGTAAATCGTTGTCATCAGCTCATAGATCTGAGACTGGGCCTCTTGAAAGACTGTGTTTTATTTTTTTATGTGTCTGCAGAGCTTGAAACAGCATCAGTCATTTGATCCTCAGGACTCAGGAAATTGTTTGACTTGAAATACTGTATCTGAGGGCTTTGTCTTTCTCAGTGCTGTCTCTTTGTATATCCTACACAGTCCCATGGCTTTAAAGAGTTCTGGAGTCAGATTACTTAGATTTGAATCCCAGCTCTGGTGCATACTTGCTGTGTGTCTTTGAACAAGTAGTTTAATCTCTTTTTGCCTCAGTTTCTTCATTTATAAAATAGAGATAATCATGGGTTCTAGCTTGGTAAGGCTGTGGTAAGGACCAAGAGCATTTATACATGTAAAGCACTTAAAATAGTGTCTAAAATATAGTAGGCATGCTATAAAGATTAGCAAGTATTGTTTTTAGCAAAACTATATTCTGATAGATCCTAAAACTGTATTTCCATCCTGGTTCCCCCCTTTAGCTCCAGTTGGATATATCCAAATACTTTCTCAGCATCTCCACACAGACATCTAATGGGCACCTCAAAAACTTAATATGGCAAATACAGCCCACCAAATCTGATCTTCCTCACGTCCCAAATGGAGCTTGAGAGGAGCCTGGGAGAAGACTCTGGGCTGAATGATTTAAAGTGGGCCTGTCCTACTGGGATTTTAGTGTGCCTTATTCTCATCTCCCCCTTTCAGTTTGCCCTCTGTCAGGGTAATAAAATACGCTGGTATGATGCTTTAGTGTTTACAGAGCCTGTCCAGATTTATCAGCACATTTGATCCCTAAAACAAGTCAGGTCTTATAATCCCTTGCCTAAAACCCTCCAGTGGCATCCCATGGCAGTTGGTATCAAATCCAGTTTCCTTCCCTGGGGTGCACAGGACCCTCCATGGTCAGTGGGAATTGCGGGAAAGGGGTAGACTAGGCAAGGCAACTCAACAGGTCATGACCCACCACACCTAGAGATACCACTTCAGTTTGGAAATCTAATGATAGGCTGGGTTATGGCATCCTGTTTGTTTCCCAAATTCCAGTCATCACTTCCTTCGTAATTATTGGTATATCTAAATTCTACCTGAGTGTTATTTACCTCATATGTATCTTTTTAGATTGACCCCCTCTTTTTTTGTTTTTAAATTTTCAATTGGTACTGCCTCTTTCAGCCTTGTTCTAAGCATTAACATTTGAAACCTAGAGGTTCAAATCAAATACTGTCGTCTTTGCCTGTCAAGAATAATTTGATATTGAAAACCCCCCAGTAGGATAAATTCTTTTAAAAATATGGATAATATTTAAATAGCTTTTTATATTCACAAACCATAAAATTCACTTTTAATTATATTAAAACATAACAGATCCCATTAAAGTGGATGCAAGCATTCATTGGTTAATATTACCAGAATAATATAACAATGTCTTTTATCTTCATTAATTAAAGGTATTTAATCTTCATTAATCTTGAAGAAGGCTATTTACTTGCACTTAATTTATTTTGAGGCATTTGATATCTTACAGTTAGAACTAAACAAATAAAATATACATTTTATGTTTATGGAGTTCAGCATTTAATTATTTAAAAAGAAAAGCACTAAAGACAAAAATAAGTCAACAAAAACTGTAAATGTCTGGAAGTGTCACATTTCCTAAATAGGTTGACAGCTTAGGCAGCATGATGTAAGAGATTATCACTCCTATAAACTGTCAAACCACAAGTACTCCAAGAGAAAAAACCCATACAACACCTGCCAAAAATTCAGCTTTGAAGATGCCTGGATGGTGGCTCTTTTCATCATACTACTCAGATGTTCACAAGGAAAACAAAATCCAGATGATTATTTTTAAGTGAGAGTTAATGCCTTGTAAGACAAACTGGTAGTAGTAAAAGAAATTCCATGTGAAGTTGAATATTTTGAATGTGATTTGGAGAATTTCTGGGTATCACGAACCTTGTAAAAAATAGCAGCAGTGCCCCCACTCTTCACCCCAAGTTCCACTCTCCCCAGGCAGTCACTGTCCACACTATGTTTTCTTTTGCAGGCGAAGAGTCCACGAAACAGGAAAGCCAGTATTCTAAATGACATAAGGCTAATACTTTACTGTACAGTTTTAAAGGTTATCTATTCTCTTCCTCTTGTAGAGGATTAGGGTTTAATTCACAGCACCCTGTGCCACACGTTTGGTCTCTGTGATTCTCCTAATGTGGTTATGTCAGTTTTGGCCGTTGGTATTTTCTTTATGATGATAGTGATAAGATATAATTGTTTACGGCAGAGCCGTATAGTATGCAACAATTATATTCTGTATAATGTGTTTTTCTTAGTTAAAAGCTGCCCTTTCTTCCCCTACTTTTTAAATTGAGACCTAGGTATAGTAGAATTCACCCTTTCAGTGTATAGTTCTGTAAGTTTTGACAAACACACATAGTTGTGTGACCACCACTGTAGTTAAGATTCAGAAAGTTCCCCTGTAGTAGTCTACCCTTCCCCACCACCATCCCTTGGCAACTGCTCATCTGTTGTCTATCCTATTATGCTGTTTTACTGACTGTCACAGAAATGGAATCATTCCATATGTAGACTTTTGAGTCTGGTTTCTTTCACTGTAATCATCCTTATAAAATTTGCTTTACTTTTTATTACAATTTACTACCAAATTCTAAAACTCCTACTTTTTTCTTTTAAAAAGAAATTCTTCTTGGAACCCTCTGGCCTGCTTCAGCTTGGACTAATTACTTGCTAGAATAGCTGTATAGCTGAATTTTGGGGGTTTCTCTTCACCAAATTCAGGACATTTTATTTCTTTTTCTCATGTTTTGGATCTCTGTTTTCTGAATTCTGTGTTCCTTTTTCTTGGAGTACATTCTCTAGTAGGCACCTAAGAAAGCAAACATGGGAGGTAACTTTTAAGTTTGTATGTCTGAAAATGTCTTTTTTTTCTTATACTTGAGTATTTAGTTTAGCTGGGTATATAATTCTAAGTTAGAAGTTATTTTCCCTTAAAGGTTTAATGGCATATTATTCCATTATCTTTAAGCATTTGGTGTAACTGTTGAAAGGTTCTGTTCTCATTCCCCATCCTTTGTGCATGACCTGTATTCCCACTCCTTACCTCCTAAGCGCTTGTCTTCTGTAATTTTAGCTATAATATGCATTGATGAAAGTTTTCTCATTCATTGTGGGTACACTTTGGTAGATGTACATTAAAACATGTAACAACTATAAAGAAGTCATGTCTATCACCTGACTAACCCCTCTGCAAAATGATTTCACTGAGTGTTCTCTTAGGATCTTCCTATTTTTAAAAGACATTTTCTCTGCTTTGAAGTTTGGGCTATGGTTGCTTTGGAGAACTTCATAGAATAAGTGAGGTGTGAGTTGGTTTTGAAGAATGAGTAGACTTTTAACAGTAGCATAGATATTTCTCAGGAACACCATTGAGAAAGTCCCTATAACTGGCCATTAGAAGACAGAAGAGAAAGTGAAGTGCTCCTGTGGGAGATCAGTGGGAGATAAGTTTAGATATTTGGGATTAGGGTGGGGAACGTAACTAACATTTATTGGACATCCACAGTGTGCCATTGTGTGTATAGTTGGCTTTTTTTTTAAGTTTATTGTTAAATATTTGACCTTTAAAAAGCTGTAATAAGTGATACCAGTGTGTTGCCACAGTAAACATGTACCCATGGCCAAATTTGAGAAGTTATTAATATATTTAATGCCCCTTTCATGTCAGTCCCTCCCTG
Organism: Capricornis sumatraensis; assembly: GCF_032405125.1. Lineage (NCBI taxonomy): Eukaryota > Metazoa > Chordata > Mammalia > Artiodactyla > Bovidae > Capricornis > Capricornis sumatraensis. The sequence continues at coordinate 67,625,282 of NC_091083.1, read as the reverse complement.
CCGGAGGTAACATTTGTTTTGAATAATGTATACACATGTACAAAAGGGAGGAAAGTCAGTCTGCCTTAAAAATGGCCTGCTGCCACCTCTGCTATCTCCCTCCAGTTCTACTCCCAGATGCAACTCTGGTTATTGATTTCTGGTCGATCCCTCTATCTAAGCTTAGGAAAGCAAGTATGTCGCTATAGTCTTCCTTATACAGGTGATACTGTACTATACATACTATTGTGTAGTATGTATACATACTATGTGCTTCTAGCTTTTTTCACTTACAAATGTATTCTAGAGATCTTTCCATAATCAGTACATAAGATTATTTTATTTTAGGCATTTACAAAACTTTCTGTGTTGAAATGCACAAAGGTAAATGAACAGCTCAAAATTATCTACTGTGTAGCAAATAATGGATCACCTCTGTACTCCTTACTAACCTCTCTCTCTGCTCTTCTTCCCCTCAAATGAAATCGCTAGTCTAACTTCTGACTTTGCATTTAGTCATACTAGTTTTTATACTTTATACAAAGAGCATCAGGGCTTCCCAGGTGACACAGTGGTTGAGACTCTGCCTGCCAGTCCAGGAAACGCGGGTTCCATCCCTGGGTTGGGAAGATTCCCTGGTGGAGGAAATGACAACCCACTCCAGTATTCTTGCCTGGAAAATCCCATGGACAGAGGAGCCTGGTAGGCTATAGTCCATGGGGTCGCCAAGAGTTGGACACGCCTGAGCACGCGCATGCATACGTACATACATAGAATCAAACAGTATGTACTACGTCTGCCTTCTGCCTTTCAGCCCACATTGTGAGATTCATCTGTGATGACAGGTAAAGCTGTAGTTCATTCATTGTCATTGCTGTATAGTATTAAACCACAGTTCAGTTCAGTTCAGTCGCTTAGTCGTGTCTGACTCTTTGCGACCCCGTGAATCGCAGCACACCAGGCCTCCCTGTCCATCACCAACTCCCGGAATTCACCCAAACTCATGTCTATCAAGTCGGTGATACCATCTCTGGAGTTATTTCTCCACTGACCTCCAGTAGCACACTGGGCATCTACCAACCTGGGGAGTTCCTCTTTCACTATTCTATCATTTTGCCTTTTCATACTGTTCATGGGGTTCTCAAGGCAAGAATACTGAAGTGGTTTGCCATTCCCTTCTCCAGTAGTTCATTCATTTTCATTGCTATGTAGTATTAAACCCCAACCCCCCCCCCCAAAAAAAAAAAAACCCAGTTAATTCGTTGTAATTTTGATGAGTATTTGGGATCTTTCCAGTTTTGGGTGGTTTTGAATAATGTTTATGTGAACATCTTGTACTTCTCTCTTTAAGCGTATCTGTGCAATTTCTTTGGGGTGTATACTTAAACATAGAATTGCTAGGTTATAGGATGTACATAGGTTTAGCATTAGCAGCTAAACAGTTTCCCAAATGGTTGTACTAATTTACAGTCCCACCAGCAGTATATGTGAGCTCCTGTTCCATGTTTTGACTCACCTGTGGTGTTGCCAGTCTTTTTAATTTTAGTCATTCTAGTGTGTGAGAAGTGGCATCTTGTGATTTGAGTTTGTGTTTCCCTCATGACTAGTGAAGTTAAGCATGTTTTCAGGAGTTTATTGGCCATTTGGACTTTCTGTCTTGTGGATTACCTGTCTAAATCTTTTACATATTTTTCTGGTGGGGTTTTTCATTTAAAATAAAGTTCTTTTTATTTGCTGGATATGAGCCCTTTGTAGTTATATTTGGCAGATGTTGTCTCTTATTTGGTGGCTTGGCTTTTTAGTCTCTCAAAAGATCTTTTGGTAAACAGAAGTGCTTAATTTTAATACCACTGTTTTCCCTTATGGTTTTTGTATTCTGTTTAGTAAATCTTTACCTACTCTAAGGTCATGAAGATACTCTGCTTGTCTTCTAGAAGCTTTACTGTTTTGCCTTTGCCATTGAAATACATGTTTTAGGAATTTATTTTGGGTGTGGTGTGAGCTTTTCCGTAGAGAGATCAAGTTGACCAGTTATTTATTGGAGAGTCTTTTTTGTCCCTCCAGTGCTCTGGAGTGTTTGTTTTCACGTCTGTTTCATGTCTGTTCTGTTGCTCTGATTTGTCCATTTACCCTTATGCTAATATCACATTGTTTTATTTTCTGTAATTTTATGTGTTGATTTTGGTTATAGAATATTGAATCAGAAGAGTAGCTTCTCCTGCTTTTCTTCAAGAATTCCTTGGCTCTTCTTGGTCCTTTGCCATTTCCATATACATTTTTGAATGAGTATGTACATTTTTACAACAGGATTTTGATTGGGATTGCTTTCAGTCTATTCAATACCGCACACTCATTCTCTCCTTCCCTTACATCTCTTTTTCTCTGATATAATCTTCCTTAATCTCTCTTGATGATATTTTACTGTTTTCTATGTAGTGGTCTTTGTTAGATTCATTCCTTGGCATTTGATATGATTTGGTGGTATTGTAAATAGCATTTTAAAAGCCACGTTTTCTAGCTGTAGCTGTAATATAAAAACAGGATTGGTTTTTGTATTGCTGCAGCGTTTATACTGCTCCTGGATTTTAATACTTTAGATTATTTTGGATTGTGTATGTGTACAGTCATCTGCAAGTATATCTGCAAATGAAGCTTTTATTTTATCCCTTCCTATCTTACAACTTTTTTTTCTTACCTAACTGCTGTTTGGGATGCTCCTTTACAGTGAATTGAAGTGGCATGTTACTGATTTAAGAGGGAGAGCCTTAAACACTTAACCATTAAGTACGGTGTTTGTTGAATATTTTCTGTAGATACTCTTATTAGTTCATTTCTTTTCTGAATTTCTGTGTTGAATTCTATCAAAATGCTATTTCTGCATTGAGATGTTAATATAATTGTTTTCCTTTGTGTTATTAATATGATGAATTACACTGAGTAAACTTTTCAAATATTAAACCAAATCTGAATTTCTGATTCAAAACTTCATCCTTTTTATAGATTGCTAAATTTGAGTCCTAATTTTCTTATTAGGCTTTTTTTCCTTCTGTGTTTATGAATGAGAATGGCCTATAATTTTCCTTTCACCAGGTTTTGGTATCAAGTTTATCCTGGCCACTAGTCATAGCTTTAGTTGGACCCCACAAATTTTGATCTGTAGTATTTTCATTGTCATTTATTTCAGAATACTTTCAAATTTCTCCTTGGATTTCTTCTTTGACCTATGCATTTTTAAGAGGTATACTTTTTAATTTATGACCATCAGGGTTTTATAATTATCTTTCTGTTACAGATTTTACGGTGATTGCACTGCAGTCAGAGAACATAGTTTGTGTTTTTATTCATTTAGCTACGTGTTGAAATTTGTTCCGTGGCCCAGAAGCTGTGCATTTTGTAAATGTTCTGTATGCTTGCAAAGAATGTATAGAGAGTAGCTATTAAATGTAGTGTCAGTTTCTGCAGTGAAGCCATCTGAAATTTTGATCGATTCAGTTCAGTCACTCAGTTGTGGCCAACTCCTTGGGACCTCATAGACTGCGGCGCAACAGACCTCCCTGTCCATCACCAACTCCCGGAGTTTATTCAGACTCAGGTCCATTGAGTCAGTTATGCCATCCAACCATCTCATCAATATGGAGAATATTGTCATATTAGAAATGTTAAGTCTTCCAATCTCTGAGCATGAATGGCTTTCCATTTATTTAGGCATTCTTTACTTCTTTAATTTCTTTCGACGATGTTTTGTGTTTTATTGTATAGATCTTATATTTTGTTACATTTATTCATAAGTATTCTTTTTGATGCTGTTACAAATGGGATTGCTTTCTTATTTTCACTTTTGGATTGTTCATTGCAGATGCATAGAAATTCAGGTGATTTTTGTATATTCATTTTGTATCCTGAAACCTTACCAAACTCACTTATTAGCTCTAAGTGTGTGTGTTGGTCTCCTTTGAAAAAAATGTCCGTTTGGGTCTTATGCCTATTTTTAAATTGGGTTGTTTATATTTTTTTCCTCTATTTTTTCTGTTGAAGTATAGTTGATTTATAATGTTATGCTAATTTGTGCTAATTAGTTTTTTGTAGTTTTGATTTGAGTTGTGTGAGCTGTTTATGTTTTAGATATTAATCCCTTATTTATATCATTTGCAAGTATTTTCTGTCATTCAGTAGGTTCTGCCTTTTCATTTTGTTGACGGCTTCCTTTGCTATGGAAAGGCTTTTAGGTTTAATCAGGTCCCATTTATTTGTTTTTGTTTCTTTTGCCTGAGGAGACAGATACAAAAAACATACTGCAGTGATTTATGTCAGAGAGTGTTCTGCCTCTGTTCTCTTGTAAGAGTTATGGTTTCTGGTCTTACATTTAGGTCTTCAACCTATTTTGAATTTATTTTTTATATTGTGTGAAAAAATGTTCAGATTTCTTTTTTAAAAAATTTATTTTATTGAAGTATAGTTGCTTTGCAATGTTGTTACGCATTTCATTGTTTTACATATAGCTGTACAGTTTTCCCAACACTGCTTATTAAAGAGGCTGTCTTTTCACTGTTGTATATTCTTGTTGGTTTTGTTGTAAATTAATTGACCATAAGCGGTGGGTGTATTTCTGGGCCTTCTGTTTCATTCCGTTGATCTGTGTGTCTGCGTCCATGTGCCAGGACTGTGCAGTTTTGGTTCCTGTAGTTTTGTAGTATAGTCTGAATCAGGGAGCGTGATACCACAAGCTTTGTTCTTCTTTTTATTTTCCAGGATGGTTGTGGCAGTTCTGGATCTTTTGTGGTTCCATATATGTTTTAGGAATTTGTTCTAGTTCTGTGAAAAATGCCATGGCTATTTTGATAGGGATTGCATTAAATCTGTAGATTGCTTTGAGTGTATGGACGTTTTAACTAGTTTTCTAATCCAAGGACACAGGATATCTTTCCATTTCTATTATCATCCTTAATTTTCTTCATCATTGTTTTATAGTTTTCAGAGTATAGGTCTTTCACCTCCTTGATTAAGTTTATTTCTAGGTATTCTTTTAATGTCTTTGGTTTTGGTATCAGGGTAATACTAGCCTCATAGAATGAGTTGCGAAGTGTTCCTTCTTCTGTTTTGTGGAAGAGTTTGTGAAGAATTTGCCAATTTCTGTTTAAATGTTCAGTAGAATTTACTAGTGAAGCATCTGCACTTGGGCTTTTCTTTATGGGTCGTTTCCTTCCTTCATCCCTCCCTCTTTTTCTTCCTTTTGTATTAAATCACTAATTTGATCTCTTTAATTGTTTTAGGTATATCAGATTTTCTGTTTCTTCTTAAGTTAGTTTCTGTTATTTGTGTCCTTCTGAGAATTTGTACGTTTCATCTAATTTATGTAGTTTGTTGGCATATAGTTGCTCCTAGTATTTCCATGTAAACCTTTTTATCTCCTTAAAATTGGTAGTTGTTTCCTCTTTCATTCCTGAATATATAGTAATTTGAGTCAATGTAAGTTAGTCAGTGTAACTATTTTCAATATTGTTGGTCTTTTTGAAGAACCAAATTTGATTTTGTTGATTTTTTTCCTGTTATTTTTCTTTTTCTCTATATCACTTATTTTTGCAAGGATCTTTTTAATTTCCTCATGCTTGCTTTGGGTTGGGTTTACTCCATTTTTCCCCTAGTTTTTCATGATGGAAGATAAGATAATCTGAGATTGCTCTCCTTTTTAATATAAATGTTTATAGCTATAAACTTATAAGCACTGCTTTTGCCTAGTCCCATGAAGCCATTGTTGTTTTCTGTCTTTTTCCTTTCAAGGAAGGGAAAGGTGTTTTTTTTCCCCATTGTTTCGGGGTTTGCCTTAATTTGAGTTTGCCTGAAGAATATAACATTTCTGATAATCATTTAGACCTACAGAAATGGTAATTTCCTATGGTTCACCCTAATACAAATACTCAGAAACATTTCATTGTCTTTCATGACCCTTGAATTATTTTATTTTCACAATCTAAGAAAACAAGCTCAGGAAGAGTAATGAATGGGGCTTGTCCAAGATCAGAGTACTGATGTGTATCAGGATAGGCCAAGCAGTTACTGAAGACCTGCATGTCGTTTGTAAGCTGCAGGGAGCTTTTGATCTAACTGAGGGACAAGTCTACATGAAAATAATTCACTTCTGGCACTGATAATGCCATATCCCCAGAATAGACATTGCCGTGATTAATGAACCTGTCATTAGACTAGGCTATTGCTCATGCCTTCAGACACTTCCTGAGCCCCTGCTCCGTGCCTGGCGTTCTTTGAGAGAAAGAAGGCGTGCACAATAAACACAGCCTGGCACCTGCTCTATAGCGGTGGGCGGTGGTTAGGACAAATGAACCAGTAATTATGATACCATATGATAAATGTTAGATAAGGTCCCAGACCCTCTTAGAAAGGAGAGAGAGGAAGTCCTATCAAGGAAAGTTTCTGTCTTTTTGGCTTGCATTTTGAAGGGGAAGGAACTTTCTAGGTAGAAGAGACAGGGAGGAGGAGGAGCTTTCCAGGTAGGAAAGACGCCCAGAAATGTTCTGTGGCATAGAGTCCACCCTTGAACAGCACAAGGGCATAGGGGCCCCTTCACAGTCAAAATTATTGTATAACTTAAGAGTCAGCCCTCCATACCCACAGTTTCCCTGTATCTGTGGATTCAACCAGCCATGGATTGTGTAGTACTGTAATGTTTACTACTGAAAAAATTTCTCATGTAAGTGGACCCATGCAGTTCAAACCTGTATATGTGTGTGTGTGAATAATTATCCCTCTTGCTCCCACCTTAGGTTTTATTTTCTCCCCATACAGGTGGCATACCTGTATGTCTATACAGAGCCATGTATGGGGGAATAAACACATGCAAAGCATAGAGAGAAAACACATACATTTGGAGCCTGGAGTGTGCATTGGGCAAAGAAGAAGTTAAGAGAGGAAAGTCGGTGGTAGAATAGGAAGGGGGTGTATCATAAACGAGGAGCTGGACTTGGGCCTTACAGGCTGTCGGGGAACTTCTGAAGGTTTCTAGAAAGACCTTTGACTGACTTGTCCTGGGTGGGTTTGGGAGCCAGCTGCTCTCCTTTGCTGAATGTTCTAGTAGTTCTTTCCTCACCAGTAATAGTTTCCTCTTTTTTTTTTTTCCTTTGGACTTACAGTTCACTGAAACTTTTTTGACGGAAAGGGACAAACAGTCCAAATGGAGTGGAATTCCGCAGCTGCTCCTTAAGCTGTATGCGACCAGCCACCTCCACAGTGACTTCGTTGAATGCCAAAACATCCTCAAGGTAACTGTTAGGGGCATTGGAGGGGCTGCATTCAGGGCCTCCAGGTGATACTAGACATCTGGGTTATTCCTCTTCTTCAGTCTGCTTTTTAAAATAGCCTGTATTTATTGAGTAAGCTGTAGAAAATTTGGGAAGTTCAGAAAAAGTGCAAAGAAGAAAATAAAAATCACCTATAATCCCACCACCCAGAGATAATCACCATTAAGTTCCCGGTGTATATACTTCTGGGTTTTATTCTCACTTGTTTTGTCCTAGTACTTGCCTAAGTAAGGAGGCCTTGCCCTGGGATTGGGATATATTCTTTTTCAATGGGATTTAAAAGGTCCCGTTTTGGTGAGACTTCAAGGAAGTGGCCTTGTGGTTGTTGATAAGTATGACCGACATCTGAAGGTGAAGAGACTTGGAAAGAGTGCAGAGACATCCAGGGCAGTCAGTTCTCAATCTGGAGTGTGTATCAGAGTCACCTGGAAGCCTTGTTAATGGTGGGCCCTGCCAGTAGAATTTCTGATTTAGTAGGTCAAACTTCATACTGGGAAAGCAGGTCCAACTTTGAATTTAGATTACTGGCTCTAATGTAGCTAAAATCTGTTCAAGTTATATTTGATCATAATAAAATATGTTTTTCATATGTGAAGTTCTGTTTATTATTTCACATAAATCATTTATAAATATTAATAGGGCCAGATAAGTTTAATCTTTACCTTTCAGAAGAGATGTTTTGTCTACACAGCTTTTTCTGTAAATTGAAAATCATTCCCAAGTAAAAATTTATAAAAAGACGTTTGTGTTCTTGATCTTCTCACAGTTTGATTTAGGATAAAAATAATTACAGTGTCTTACGCTTGCTTGAAAACATTTTGTGAAGAATTATGCATTATTTCATTTGATTCCTGCAAAATCTCTGAGATATGAGGTAGATGAAAGAGGGAAATTCATATTTGTGAGTGCTTGCTATGTGATCATCATTTCTTTATGCATTCAACAAGTACGTGAAATTTACTATGTACCAGGCATATTTAATTTTTATAATAACTCTGTGAGATGGGTGGTAGTAGTAGATTAGTCCAAAATACTTTGATTGCATGTAACAGTAACCCACTCAGATTAGCGAAAAAGATTATTTATTGTCTCATATCTTCAGAAAGCACAGATGTGAATTCAGGGGCCAAATAGAGTTAGGCAGTCTATTTCTTATCTTGACATCTGTGTGTGGCCTCGTAGTCTTCCACAGAAGTAGGGCTGTTACCTGAAGAAGAGAAAAGGAGATACTGAGCAGGAAAATCCAGATGTCTTCTCCATTTCCTTTCTCAGTTGAGAAAACAGACTCAGCATAATCCACGCACCGTCATGTGGTTATCATTATGATGAGCCCAGATTTGTCCTACTCCTGAAACCAGCTTCCATTGTACAGTGTTGCCCACAGAATTACATTCTAGTTTTATAAATGAGAGAAATGAAACCCAGAGGCAGTAGTTCTCCCACTAATTATGTGACCTTGTACAACTTTGTGATTTTTGTTTTTTAACCTGTAAAATGGGTCAAACTAGACTCACTTCATTGAATTATTTTAGGGATTAAATGGACTTAAGTATACAAATCCGGTGCTTGTCATGTAATAGGTTATCTGTAAGAAAGAGTTCTGCTTTCTCTTAATGAGTGGTACTTGGACCAACATCAACATCACTTGGGTACTTAGGATAAATGCACATTCTCAGGCCTCAGCCCAGACCTATTAAATCAGAAACTGCAGGTGGGACCCAACAGCCTGGGTTCTAACATGTCCTTCAGGTGATTGGATGCTCACCGCTGTATGAGAATGACTGCTCTAGTCCAGTGGGTTCCGTCTTCCCTTGAGGTTCCTAAGAAGAGAGCATGATGAGTAGGACCCTGTATTCTTCCTATTCTTTCTCCTGTTTGACCCACAATAGGTATGCTTTCTTTTGTAAGCACAGACTCAGGAGCCAGACATCCTAGGTTTAAGTCCTGACTCTGTCACATTACCCTGTTTGACATTGACAACTTCTTTGTGTCTTAGTTTCCTTATCTGTAAAATTGGGCCAGTACATTACTGTTGCATCATAGAGTTGTGAGGATTAAAAGAGGTAACTTATGAAGAACCATGCCTGGTACATATAAGTATTTAATAAGTTAACTTCTACTATGATTACAACAACTTTTATCATATCAGCTTTTCTGTAAGTTGGCTCTTTTGTTGTTGTTGTTCATTGTAGAGGCTGTTTTTGGCCTCATGGGAATTCAAGTTGTGACTAAAATGCAAACTGTTATTTTGGTGTCTGGTTTGTGTTGGATAGTAAAACTCAGTGTCTCTTGGTATCCTTTTTCACTAGGAAATTTCTCCTCTTCTCTCCATGGAGGCTATGGCATTTGTTACTGAAGAGAGGAAACTTACCCAAGAAACCACTTATCCAAATACTTATATTTTTGACTTGTTTGGAGGTGTTGATGTAAGTCATTGTTTATTATTACTACTGCTATTTAATGGCTATGGCTTGGGAGCTTTCAAAATGGGAATTAGGAAGCATTTTAGAATTTATAGCAAGCATTTCAGATTTTTCTCCTTTAGAAGCTCCATGATATTCACCTGTGTTGAAATACCATAGCTTTTACATTGAAAGAGTTGATTTATGGGAATTGATAATAATATCAACTTTTTTAAGGCACAAAGTTAATGTTTCCTAGTTCAGCTGTGATTACTAGTTTCTTCTTTGTCCTTCCAGAGATGTGATATATATATGTGTGTGTGTGTGTGTAAATAGTTACCCTGACTGCCCCCACCTTAGGTTTATATTCCCCCACATAGAAGTAGCATATCATATATACAGGTACCTTGCTTGCTTTTTTCATGTGATTCTATAACTTGGGGTTAGATTCATTTTAATATGTGTAAATCTGCCTCATTATTATTAACAGCTATATAGTATCCCCGGTATGATTATATCATTATTTAGCCAGGACTTAGTTGATGGACATTTAGCTTTCTCATTACCTTTCCTATAACAAACAAGGTTGCAGTGAAAGTTTTTGTACATGTGAGTACTGTATACTTTTAGGATCAAAGCATGTATCTTTTATTGTTTATAAACTTACCAATTTTATGTACCTAAAAGACTTTTATCAATTATATCCCCAGTAACAAAGAAGAAGAGTGCCTTTTTATCCACTCCATCACCAACACGGTGTGTGTATGTGTATTTTTATGGACTTTGTTATTGAGGTATAACTTGCATACAGTGAAGTATGTCAGTAACTATGAGAAGATAAGTTCACCTTTGCCACCCAAACCATGAAATAGAATGTTACCAACACATAGTAGCCTCCTCCACTAAGCAATATGTTTTAAGTATTTTAAATATTTGCTAAGCAGATATGAGAAAAATGATGTTTCTTCATAGCTTTTTAAAGTTTTACTGAGATACAGTTCACATCATATAATTCACCCATTTAAAGTGTATAATTTAGTAGTTTTTAGTGTATTTGTAGATATGTGAAACCACCACCACAGTCACTCTAGAACATTTTTATCACTCAGAAAAGAAACTCCGTATGTTTAAGCTATCACTCTCCCACTCCTCCAGCCACCAGCCCCATCATAGGCAACTGTTACTCCACTTTGTCTTTATAGATAACCTTGTCTTGGACATTTCATATGAACAGAGTCACATAATATGTGATCTTTTGTTATTGGTATGTTTCACTTTGTTTCATGTTTTCAAGGTCCATCCCCATTATAGCATGTTTCAGCACTTTATTTTATGGTTGAATAATACTCTACTGTGTGGATATACCACATTTTGTATGTTCATTTTTCAGTTAGTGGACACTTGGGCTATTTCTACCTTTCGACTATTACAAATAATGTTGCTCTTAACGTTTGTGTACAAGTTTGTGTGTAGAAATATCTTTCCATTAATCTTGGGTATATACCTAGAAGTGGGGTTGATGGGTCATATAGTAGCTCTTGTATTTAATTCTTTGAGGATTTTATCAGACTGTTTTCCAAAGCAGCTGCACCATTTTACATACTCACCAGCAATGCACAAGGGTTCTAATTTTTCCACATCCTCTTTAACACTGGCTATTCTCTCTACTTTTGATTATAGCCATCCTACTGGGTGTGAAATGTTACTTCGTTGTGGTTTTGATTTGCATTTTCTTGTTGCCTAATGCTGTTGAACATTATTTCATGTGCTTCTAAGTCATTTGTTTGTCTTCTTTGGAAAATACTGTTATTATGAATTCTGAGAGCCCTTTATATAGTCTCTGTATAGTTTTAAAATTTTATCTCTTTCTATGAATGGAATTGAATATCTTTTCATGTGTTTATAAGTAGTTCCTTTTTTTTTCTATTTGTTTATTAGAAATATTGATTTCTAATTGATTCACCTTCTCTTATTGATTTTTGTCTTAGTTCAGGCTGCTATAGCAAAATCCACAGATTGAGTAGTTTATGAACAACAGATTTATTTCTCAAAGTTCTAGAGGCTGGGAAGTCCAAATTCATGGCACTGGCAGATTTGGTGTCTCGTGAAGATCCTCTTCTGGGTTGCAAACTGCCAGCTTCTCCCTGAGTCCACACATGATGAAGGGGCTGGGGAATCTCTGGAGCCTCTTTCATAAGGTGTGACACCATTCGTGGGTGCTCTCCCCTCACACCTAATCACCCCCAAAGGCCCCGCCTCCTAATGCTATCACAGTGGGCATTAAGATTTAGCGTGATTTTCAGGAGACACTAATGTGCAGGTTATAGTAACTTGTAAATACTCAGTTTTTAAAGGTCCTTTGTCATAAGTGTTCTGTTTTTTTCCCTAGTTTGAAAATTGTATTTTGACTTTGTTTGTGATACATTTTAATGTGGAACTCTTTAGGTTTACTTTTTAAGTTGTCAAACTGATCAGTCTTTCCATTCATGGGTTCAGAGTTTTTCTTTGCCCATTGTTGAATTATAAACTATGTCTTTAATTCCGTCTAATACGTCAAAGTTTTTATCATGTATGATTAATTTTTGCACCACTTGAAATTTATCTTTATGTAATGAGTGAGGGTACTGGGATCCTGCTGCTTTTCTCTCAGATAGCTGTCCTTTCCCCTGTTACTGGGAGCATGAGGGAGGCTTTCAGGGTGTTGTGGTTGTGTTGTATCTTGATCTGGGTGTTGATTGTGTTGGAATGAGATGCACTTTGTAAAAACTGGAGCTGTGTGTTTACAATTTATACTGTTTGCTCTATCATGTTTTTCAGTTCAGTTCAGTCACTCAGTCGTTTCCGACTCTTGCGACCCCATGGACTGCAGCACGCCAGGCCTCCCTGTCCATCACCAACTCCCAGAGTTTACTCAAACTCATGTCCATTGAGTCAGTAATGCCATCCAACCATTTTATCCTCTGTCGTCCCCTTCTCCTCCCACCTTCAATCTTTCCCAGCATCAGGGTCTTTTCAAATGAGTCAGCTCTTCATATCAGGTGGCCAAAGTATTGGAGTTTCAGCTTCAACTTCAGTCCTTCCAATGAATATTCAGGACTGATTTCCGTTAGGATGGACTGGTTGGATCTCCTTACAGTCCCTGAGACTCTCAAGAGTCTTCTCCAGCACCACGGTTCAAAAGCATCAGTTCTTCAGTGCTCAGCTTTCTTTATAGTCCAACTCTCACATCCATACATGATTACTGGAAAGACCATAGCCTTGACTAGACAGACCTTTATTGGCAAAGTAATATCTCTGCTTTTTAATATACTGTCTAGGTTGGCCATAGCTTTGCTTCCAAGGGGTAAGCGTCTTTTAATTTCATGGCTGCAGTCACCATCTGCAGTGATTTTGGAGCCCCCTAAAATAAAGTCTGCCACTGTTTCCCCATCTATTTGCTATGAAGTGATGGGACCAGATGTCATGATCTTAGTTTTCTGAATGTTGAGCTTTAAGCCAACTTTTCACTCCTCTTTCACTTTCATCAAGAGGCTCTTTAGTTCTTCACTTTCTGCCATAAGGGTGGTGTCATCTGCATATCTGAGGTTATTGATATTTCTCCTGGCAATGTTGATTCCAGCTTGTGCTTCATCTAGAGCCCAGCGTTCCTCATGATGTACTCTGCATATAAGTTAAGTAAGCACAGTAACAATATACAGCCTTGATGTACTCCTTTCCTGTTTGGAACCAGTCTGTTGTTCCATGTACAATTCTAACTGTTGCTTCCTGACCTGCGTACAGATTTCTCAAGAGGCAGTTCAGGTGGTCTGGTATTCCCATCTCTTTCAGAAAATTCCAATTTATTGTGATCCACACAGTCAAAGGCTTTGGCATAGTCAATAAAGCGGAAATAGGTGTTTTTCTGGAATGTTTTTCTGGAACTCTCTTGCTTTTTCGATGATCCAGTGGATGTTGGCAATTTGATCTCTGGTTCCTCTGCCTTTTCTAAAACCAGCTTGGACATCTAGAAGTTTACTGTTACATATTGTTGAAGCCTGGCTTGGAGAATTTTGAGCATTACTTGACTAGCATGTGAGATGAGTGCAATTGTGCGGTAGTTTGAGCATTCTTTGGCATTGCCTTTGTTTGGGACTGGAATGAAAATCGACCTTTTCCAGTCCTGTGGCCGGCCACTGCTGAGTTTTCCGAATTTGCTGGCATATTGACTTCAGCACTTTCATATCATCATCGTTTAGGATTGAAATAGCTCAACTGGAATTCCATCACCTCCACTAGGTTCGTTCGTAGTGATGCTTCCTAAGGCCCACTTGACTTCACATTCCAGGATGTCTGGTTCTAGATGAATGATCAAACCATTGTGATTATCTGGGTTGTGAAGCTCTTTTTTGTACAGTTCTTCTGTGTATTCTTGCCACCTCTTCTTAATATCTTCTGCTTCTGTTAGGTCCATACCATTTCTGTCCTTTATAGAGCCCATCTTTGCATGGAATGTTCCCTTGGAATCTCTGATTTTCTTGAAGAGATCTCTAGTCTTTCCCATTCTATTGTTTTCCTCTTATTTCTTTGCACTGGTCACTGAAGAAGGCTTTCTTATCTCTCCTTGCTATTCTTTGGAACTCTGCATTCAAATGGATGTATCTTTCCTTTTCTCCTTTGTTTTTCGCTTCCCTTCTTTTCACAGCTATTTGTAAGGCCTCCTCAGATAGCCATTTTGCTTTTTTGCCTTTCTTTTTCTGGGGGATGGTCTTGATCCCTGTCTCCTGTACAGTGTCACGAACCTCTGTCCATAGTTCATCAGGCACTTTGTCTATCAGATCTAGTCCTTTAAATCTAGTTCTCACTTCCACTGTATAATCATAAGGGATTTGATTTAGGTCATACCTGAATGGTCTAGTGGTTTTCCCTACTTTCTTCAATTTCAGTCTGATTTTGGCAATAAGGAGTTCATGTCTGAGGCACAGTCAGCTCCTGGTCTTGTTTTTGCTGGCTGTATAGAACTTCTCCATCTTTGGCTGCAAAGAATATAATCAGTCTGTTTTCGGTATTGACCATCTATCTGGTGATGTCCATGTGTAGAGTCTCCTCTTGTGTTGTTGGAAGAGAGTGTTTGCTATCATATTATTACTTCAGTTTGAAAAAACATTTCAAAAGACGCCATTTTCCCCAAAGCAAAATTTGAGTGTTGAACATTTACATCCATAGCATGAGTCATAGACTGTATTCCTTCAACTGTTGCCCACCATTCCCTCTTTAGCAATCCTAGCGGTCCTGTCGCATTTACTTACTGGCCAGTTTGAAGGGCCTTTACTTCTGAATCGTTCATCAAAGAATTTGCTTAATAGAAACCAGTGTGTTCCTGGGAGGAAAAAGAAAATAGGAGTCTTTAGCCCGGTGTCTTATTTGCAGTGGGAACGAGGCTTTTCTGTTGGAGGTACACGTCCCATCTTAGGACATCTCCGGACCATTAGTTCTTGATTTTGTGGAGTTTTTCTTCCCTGCTTTGAGTTAGGTTAGCTTCTCCAAGAATCTCAGTCTGTTTACAGATAGAGGCTTTTGCTTGGATCATTTTGTTCTTCACTAACCATTATTTGCGTGCATTTCTTCTTGCTGAATACTCTTGTCATCTTGCTTCTAAAAGTACCTTTCAAAGTTCTGTATTTCTCCCGCTGCCAATCCCCAGAAAGGCTCCAAAGTAATTCCCTTTTCAACATGCTGCCTAATGCTTAGCTGAAGTGAAGTGGTGGCTAGACCATTCCTTGTCAACTTGAACAAACTCCTAATGTAACACTGGAAAGTGTATCCTAGAGTTTGTAAAGTTAGATGCCTGTAGGATCAAGTAGGTATATAGTGAAGCAGGCCCAGAGTAAAATGATCTACATAAATTAAATGACTGCAGGGACTGAGATGAATTGGAGAATGCATGCCGGCTTTTATGGAGAAATGACTTCCATTTCTGTTGACCTTTGCCCTCAGAGATGTAGGAAATCTAGATTCGTAAGTAGAATCACAGCTTTTTAGTAGATGTGGACCACATGGATTACATCTGTGGGCCAGGTATAATCCATGCTTGGCATTCAAGGACTTTTAATTTGTTCATTGACATAGTACATCATGTTTTAAATATAATAATCTATGCAGGATGAGCGCCTCATACTTTCCTGGGATGACTGAAAGGCAGGGCATCTCTTTGAAAAGCTTTTGTATAGTACATCTCAAAATCTTAAAGATTGCTACGATTTTGCTCTGTTTGTGTTTATGTGAATCTCTTCTGAGGACATAAGTCAAAATGAGATAAAGCTTTGTATACAAAAATTCTTAGTGTGACATTACATATAATAGTTAAAAATATTCATCAGGAGGAAGGTAGTTTTTCTTTTCCATAAGGTCAGTGGTGATATCTTTGATATTCTCTGTTATTTTCTATTCTCTGCTAAATTAGTTTCCATTCTAATCCTTATTGTTTCTTTTCTTTTGCTTGCTTTGGGGTTGGCTTACACCTCTTTTTTCCACTGAATTGAAATAAAAGATTAGGCTATTGGTTTGAGATAATTCCTGTTTTTTTCCTTTTAAGAGAAATTTTTTGCATTTTTACTGAAGTACAGTTGCTATACAATGTTATATAAGTTACAGATGTACAGCATAGTAATTCACAGTTTTTAAAGGTTATGCTCCATTTTTAGTTATTATAAATATTGGCTATCTTCCCCTTGTTTTATAATACATTCATGTAGCCTGTGTTACACTCAGTATTTGTACTTCCCCCACTTTTATGTTGCCCCTCCCCACAACTGGTAACTACTAGTTTGTTCTCTGTATCTGTGAGTTTGCTTCTTTTTTTACTATAGTCGCTATTTTGTTTTATTTTTTAGATTCCACATACAAGTGATATTCATATAGTGTTTGTCTTTCTCTGTTTTATTTCATTTAGCATAATGTCCTCCAAGTCTGTTCATATTGCTGCAAATGGCAAATTTTTGTTCTTTTTTATAGCTGAGTAGTATTCTTCTGTGTATGAGTGTGTATTCCATGTGTGCTTTAGTAGAACATGTTTTCTGCTCTTGCTGGGCAGAAGTTTATAGCTATCTGTTAGAGCTGATTGGTTTATCGTGTTCACGTCTTCTGTTTGGTGATACCTCATTTTCTCTCCATTATTGAGAGTGGAGTATTGTATTGTCCAACTACTGGTTTTGACTTGTCTGTTTCCTTCAGTTCTGTCAGTTTTTGCATCGTGTATTTTGAGACTCTGTTGTTAGATGCATATATGTTTATTATTGTTATATCTTTTCCACTGGATTGACCCTTTTATCATTATAAACTCTCTTTCAACAAAATGTGTGTTTTTTTTTCCAGAATGAGCTTTTAACTGCATATTTATTATAAACAGTTTAAACAGTTATGATGTGAAAATGTTAGTCACTCAGTCATATCTGACTCTTTGCAACCTCATGAACTATATATAGCCCACCAGTCTCCTCTGTCCACGGGACTCTCTAGGCAAGAATACTGGAGTGGGTTGCCATTCCCTTCTCAGGGGATCTTCCTGATCCAGAAGTCGAACCTGGGTCTCCCACATTGCAGGCAGATTCTTTACTGTCTGAGCCACCAGGGAAGCCCTTAAACAGTGATATGTTGTACTAAAGGTATGTAAAATGATAAGTGAATGCATATCCTCTCCAGCCCCCTGTGGAAATCAGTGTTAACAGTTTATGGTGTATCTTTTGTGATTCTTTTTATAAACTTGTGTTTATAAAAGAACATAAATTCTAAAGCAAGAGTAATCATTGTTATAATGTTCTTCTGCAGCTTTTAAAAAATTGAAGCCATATTGGATCCCAGAGGTTAACTAATCTAACATTCTTTTGAAATGAGAGTTGAGACCATGGTGGGACCCTGACTTGCCCAAGTTTACATGGAGAATAGGTGGCTGAGCTGTGACTAGAACCCAGGTTTCCTGACTCTTGGTACAGTGCTCATTTCCCTGAACTTCACTGCCTTTTCCCTGTTTTGGGAACGAGAGTCTTGCAGTACCATGACAGATATTTGGGCCATGAGTTAGCACAGCAAAGATTGTTTTATAAGTTGTGCTTTGAATTTTGAAGATTTTATCCTTTTTTTTTTTTTTTGTAATAGCTCCTTGTAGAAATTCTTATGAGGCCTACAATTTCTATTCGGGGACAGAAGCTGAAAAGTAAGTATACTCAGCAGCTACTTGGTGCTCATTTCCTAACCTGCTATTGTGGTGATTCCCAGGAGTGTCTCTTCTTTCCCTTCACACTGAGGACATGCCTTACATTCAGCTGTAGAACATTCTCTGCCTAACTGCTCTCCTTATTGTATACTCGGTAGAAAATACAAATCTGGTGCTTTAAATCAAAAAGTATGAAAACTACTGGACTAAAAGAATTGCATCTTTGTAATTTCTAACAGTCTTTGGGTTCAGCTTTTATGTTTTCTTTGCAAATTCTTATTTCTCATATCATTAATTGAGAGAGTAAAGAAAAAACTGGCAAGATCATTTATTTTTTAAAATTATTGTCTTGTTTTTGTTGTTATGAGGTTATTCATGCTCTTTGTAAAAAGTTCTGTTACTACCAGAATGTGTGTGGTGAAAAGTCAGAGTGTTAAGATAGCACAGAATTTCTTGAATTGGGCGATGGGTAGATGGGTATTGTCCTATTATTAGTCTTTATAACTTACACATGTTGCAAATACTATTTTTAGGTAGTCTTTGTATAATTTTTTAAAAAATTGTAAGTACACTTACTTTGACATTTCAAGCCAGGGATCAGTTAACATATGATGAATGTTTACTACAAACATCAGTTGGTTTTTTTTTTAATGAAAAATTTTTCTTCTAAACAAAATCAACATGAATGACATAGTGTATAAGGAAGGCCTTGTTTATGTGCAGGAGCGGTTAAGAGGGTTTATATTCATCTTTGATGTTGTACCTTTGTATCCTGTCTAAATTGGTTCTTCACGTCCTTGGTCCTCGTAGCAAGTAGCATCTTATAATTAGCTGTTGGTGTACTTATTTATTCTCTCTTCCCCTCTAAATTTATAAGTTCTATGAGGCTTTGTCCCCCACCCCCACCCCGCCGCTAACCTCCGTATATTCTGCATCTGCTCTAGAGTGGATGCTGAATAAATATTTGATGAATGAGTGAATTCCAATTCCATTTGAAAATGAAGGTCTAGAAGTACTGAAATACACTGATTTGGTGTTCCAGCCTGCTCTGAAGTCATGAAATAAACCAAAAAGCCCCCTTAGGTTGAAAAGCAGTGATGAGGGACATAGGACATCTCCATTGTCTCAAGATTATGTCAGTTAGACCTCTGGTCACTCTAGCTTGGCAGGGCTGCCCACTGGAATTGTGAAGAGAAGCCTAACATTTTAGAGTTTGTGGCAGCATGGGAATGAATGTAAACAGTTTTTAAAAATAAAAAATGATGCCAAACAAAACACTTTATCCATGGTTCATACTCAGCTTTATTATCTCCTGCTTTTGAGGTCATGAAAATTTATTTTCCATTTTGTCATACTTTTCTGTTCCTGCTCACAGAGAAGTAACTAGTTCTTTATTAGAGTCAGTAGGTTAGGGATTAAAAGCCTTTTATTTAGCACAAATAATAAAACAGAACACTTTGAGTCTGGAGTAAAAATGACTTCCTTGTTTGCTGCTAATAGAATTTTCAATGGAGATTTATAACAACAATCATGGTGCTGATACTTTAGTTTTATTGGATTCTTAACAATTCTGTTTTTGGAAATATGTTTTAGGGAACCAGTTCAACACAAGCATAAAATTAAGGCTGTATATTACGTTATTTCTAGCCTATTTAAATAGCAAAAGTAAAAAAAAAAAAAAAAGCTGGATATGATTTTAAGCAAGCTACAAAGGGAACATGGCTTATTAAGTGGTAACACCACCACAACAGGTTGAAATTATGAAGACTGTGGAGCCTAATAAGCATAATAGTATATTAGACCAAAAAGCTATATACACATTGGTTAGTAGGTTCTGATAGGCGTCCTGAAACTTGGGTGAATAAGGACTGGAAGGAGGTATGCTGAAAGGAAAATAATCATTTTGGGATTATGAGGAACAATTCTTACGTTCAAAAATTTGATTCTGTTGTACTGTCTTTCCAATCAGAAAAATAACCACTTGTTCCCCTTTCACTTTCAGTAAGTGATGAAATGTCCAAGGACTGTTTGAGCATCTTGTATAATACCTGTGTCTGTGTAAGTACCCCTGCCACTGGGACCTCATTTATCTCCCTACCAGATCTGCAGTGCTTGAGGAAGGAAGATTTGAATGGGGGTGGTAGACATGACAGCTATCTTCACACATTGGAGAATTGGACTTATGGACTTATGTGTGCCCGAGAACCAGAACCAACAGGTAGAAATTGTGGGGTGGCAAAATTTCATAGTAATTGTTAAGAACCATGGCTGATTCAACAGCTACTGAACTCCTCTAGCCCTGGAGGAGTCCAAGCAGAGACTGAACAAATACTTGTTAAATGGATGCAAGCATTGGAAGAGTGTCTGTGACCGTTTAGGATTTCTTTAAACTCTACTTTGCCTACTCCTTCATTTTTATTGTTAGAAAACAGAATAAGAACCAGAAGGCCCACCTTTTGTTGAGCAGGATGCTCATCTAGGTTGATCACTGAGTGAGAAAGAATGGTAAATAGAAGAAGCAGTTTGGTAGAGAGAACATAGCACTTAGTGCTGGAAGTTGACTTGGGGTTCTGGCTCTTGTCTTCTTGCTTATTGATTATTCCTGTGCTTCAGTTTCATTTCTTAGTAGAGTGTGGTTAGTAATCATACTAATAACACCATAGGGTTATTGTGAGGATTAAGTGAGATGATAGATGTGAAAGCACTTTGTAAAGCAATATACAGTGTTAATTTTTGTAAGATAGGAATCCAGGAATTGGGCTGAACATAAAATCATCTGTACCATGAATTGGGGTACAAATTTGGGTTTAAGCGTCTTAGCGACCAACACAAATAGGGAAATATATTTCAATGCTTAACACAGTTAAGCATCTATTAGAACAGTGCTCTGCAATAGAAATATAGCACTAAACACTCAGGTTCTTTTTATGTTACCTTTAGGAAAAACGTGTTTATTAGTTCAGGATTGATATCCTAAGGTAAAAATCAGCATCCACAAAGATCTTGACAACATACATGAGAGACCATTTGAATAAAAAGAATTAAAAAGGGGTAAGCTTTGGATATAACTATAAACATACAGGAAATAAAAACTGAGGTCCTGAGCAAGGCAGGTATGTCTTCAGTTCAGTTCAGCTCAGTCACTCAGTCGTGTCTGACTCTTTGCGACCCCATGAATTGCAGCACACCAGGCCTCCCTGTCCATCACCAACTCCCGGAGTTCACCCAAACCCACGTCCATCGAGTCGGTGATGCCATCCAGCCATCTCATCCTCGGTCGTCCCCTTCTCCTCCTGCCCCCAGTCCCTCCCAGCATCAGAGTCTTTTCCAATGAGTCAACTCTTCGCATGAGGTGGCCAAAGTACTGGAGGTTCAGCTTTAGCATCATTCCTTCCAAAGAAATCCCAGGGCTGATCTCCTTCAGAATGGACTGGTTGGATCTCCTTGCAGTCCAAGGGACCCTCAAGAGTCTTCTCCAACACCACAGTTCAAAAGCATCAATTCTTCGGCACTCAGCTTTCTTCACAGTCCAACTCTCACATCCATACATGACCACTGGAAAAACCAGAGCTTTGACTAGACGGACCTTAGTTGGCAAAGTAATGTCTCTGCTTTTGAATATGCTATCTAGGTTGGTCATAACTTTCCTTCCAAGGAGTAAGCGTCTTTTAATGTCAAGGCTGCAATCACCATCTGCAGTGATTTTGGAGCCCAGAAAAACAGTTTCCCCATCTATTTCCCATGAAGTGATGGGACCAGATGCCATGATCTTCATTTTCTGAATGTTGAGCTTTAAGCCAACTTTTTCCCTCTCCTCTTTCACTTTCATCAAGAGGCTCTTTAGTTCCTCTGCACTTTCTGCCATAAGGGTGGTGTCATCTGCATATCTGAGGTTATTGATATTTCTCCCAGCAATCTAGATTCCAGCATACAAATGAAAAATAGTTTAAGGGCCTAAACTGTCAGTAAGTTCAGAGTTCAGAAGGATTCATCAAAGACTGCTGTCACCAAAAAAGGCTAAAACAAGCTTAGTCTACTGATCTGTCAAAATAAAATATTTAAAAGGAGTTGCACCCCTGTGTGTGACTCAGCAGTGGTGCCCTGCCTCCATGGCTGTGCAGCTTTCCTCTGGGGGGACTCCTTGCCAGAAATTTCCTCCTTCCTGTTCCCTCAGGCCATCTCTCTGTGGTAGGTCGAGGTCCTGGGGTCCTGGCCCTGGGACTGCTCTCCAGTCCCCACTCTCCAGCTCCCAGCCACCGTGCCCACCGGTGGACCCACATCCCAGTCCAGGCTTCAGGTGCATCTTCAAGACCATAGGTCTTTGGAAAAGTGATGGAGAAGGAGTACTGTCAGGCCAAAAAAGCACAAAACAGATTAAAGTTCCTTTGGGGACAAAGTTTTATAGAGTGAAACCTGTGTCATGGAAGAAGAAAGTATAATTTATGGAAGAAACTGAGACATTCTGTGACATTTTTCTCATTTGTCCAACAGTGCTCATTCATCCCTTCCAACACAGCAGGCCATCTTTTTATAGAAAAGTTAAAATAATAGTATAGTTCAATGGTACATACCCTTTACTATTTACCTGGTTACATTTTAGGAACAATAAATTCATCAAAACTCTCAGCTGAATTAAAGTGGTTTTTGTTTTTGTTTTTCTACCCAAGTAACTCTAGAAATGCGGATCAAACTAGTTCACTTTTTCATAGGGAAAACGTGCATTGTGGCTTATGATTAGCCACCTTAATTGACTGTTACATATACATTAGCTTGAACTTAGATATTCACTGTTAGTTATTGTTAGCAGCATTTGTCCTTTTGTGAAACCAGTATCAGAAAACTTACACTCTTTAAGACATGCTTTATAAAATGTATAAATTCTTCAAAAATATTTGAAAAGGAGTGTTACTGCATGCAGATATTCATAATTTTGAGTTTACCTCTGTAGACTGAAAGCAAACTGTTCCATTTATTTTTTTTAAATGCCCTTTGATGTTTCAAAACAAAAAGAAACTCTAATTCCATTGACTGACTTTAAAATCAGCCATAATCATTAGTCTTCAAAAGCATTTTGCACAGATTGGGCACCTGGATTCTACAAGAAGGCATGTGCTGGTGGTGGTCTCCAAGCAGCACACAGCCCTTCCCAACACTCTCTTATTCTGTTTAGAATAATCATATTGATGAGGTCAGAATTCATGGTTCAGTTTCAGAAAAAAAGTATTCATTGTACATTAACCATTTAGAGGTCGTTTAAATAACACATGTAAAAGACGTAGAATTTTAAAACCGTGAAGATTTGGACCTGTTTTTTCTTTTTTTTTAAAAAAAAGGAGTTATGTAATAAACCTGCACCTAATCTGCATTTTTAGTCACTGATTCAGTTCAGTTCAGTTCAGTCGCTCAGTCATGTCCGACTCTTTGCGACCCCATGAATTGCAACACGCCAGGCCTCCCTGTCCATCACCAACTCCCGGAGTTAACTCAGACTCACATCCATTGAGTCCGTGATGCCATCCAGCCATCTCATCCTCTGTCATCCCCTTCTCCTCCTGCCCCCAATCCCTCCCAGCATCAGAGTCTTTTCCAATGAGTCAACTCTGTATGAGGTGGCCAAGGTATTGGAGGTTCAGCTTCAGCATCATTCCTTCCAAAGAAATCCCAGGGCTGATCTTCTTCAGAATGGACTGGTTGGATCTCCTGGCAGTCCAAGGGACTCTCAAGAGTCTTCTCCAACACCACAGTTCAAAAGCATCAATTCTTTGGCACTCAGCTTTCTTCACAGTCCAACTCTCACATCCATACATGACCACTGGAAAAACCATAGCTTTGACTAGACGGACCTTAGTTGGCAAAGTAATGTCTCTGCTTTTGAATATGCTATCTAGGTTGGTCATAACTTTTCTTCCAGGGAGTAAGTGTCTTTTAATTTCAAGGCTGCAGTCACCATCTGCAGTGATTTTGGAGCCCCCCCAAAATAAAGTCTGACACTGTTTCCACTGTTTCCCCATCTATTTCCCATGAAGTGATGGGATCAGATGCCGTGATCTTCGTTTTCTTAATGTTTAGCTTCAAGCTAGCCTTTTCACTCTCCACTTTCGCTTTAGGCTATGAATATTTTGTGTTTGCTTCTGTGTACCACATTTTAAAAGGTATAAAAATGTATTATACTGGTCTCTGAAGAATGTTAGAGTATAATATAAAAATACTCCAAAAACAGATGAAATGACCCATCACTCCAGAATACTGCTGCTAAGTCACTTCAGTCGTATCCAACTCTATGCGACCCCATAGACGGCAGCCCATCAGGCTCCCCCGTCCCTGGGATTCTCCAGGCAAGAACACTGGAGTGGGCCGCCATTTCCTCCCCCAATGCATGAAAGTGAAGTCGCTCAGTCATGTCCAACTCTTAGCGACCCCATGAACTGCAGCCTACCAGTCTCCTCCGTCCATGGGATTTTCCAGGCAAGAGTACTGGAGTGGGGTGCCATTGCCTTCTCCGATAAAGGGTTGTTTTAAATGTCCTCGTAGCCAGTTTTTTTGAAAGTAAGAAAAGAAGTGGGAAGAAATAGTTGAAGTTAATTTTAACAGTGTATTTTATTTAATACTGAGTATGTCAAGAATACTATTCCAACATGTAATCAACATGAGTAATTATTAGTGAGATAACATGTAATCAGTATAAGTAATTATTAATGATACATTGTTTTTTTGTTTTAAACTTTGAAAATCCAGTGTAGTTTTTACTCTCACAGCATATCTCACTTCAGACTAGCCACATTTCAAGTCCTCAGTAGTCACATGTAGCTAGTGGCACAGGTAGGCACAAACAGACCCATAAGATAAAAATAAACTAATTGTTCAGGTAGTGCACAATTACTCTTATAACTAAAGCCAGTAAGAAATTGTTCTTATTTAAAAAAAGATGATGCATGTATGATGTAAGGACTCCATCATTCACAACTTCCATGCTGTTAATAGTCTTATGGGGCAGTCTTACGAGAGTGTTTCTTAATAATGATACCTAATGTTAATGATACTCCAGTAGAACACAGTTCAGTTTTAATAAAGGGCAAGGAAGGGGAAGGAAAGACAGGGAAAGAAGGAAGAAAAAAAAAAGGAACGAGAAAGAAAGAAAGTGAAACAAAGGAAAGAGAAGAAAGAAGAAGAAACAAAAGCATAAAAAAGATAGGATGATACAGTGCAACCTTGTGCTGATTTGAGTTACATCTAGGTTAGATGGAAACCTAGGGCTTTTAAAGTTGCAAACACCAGTGCCTCCAAGGATCAGGTAGCAAACAAGAAAGGTTTGCGTTTTAGAGTGGGAACTTGTGACTAACCTGGAGTAAGATTGTCCTGTCTGAAGACTTAAATTCAAAATTTAAAAGGTGCTGCTGGCCAAATAAAACTTGGCCTACTATGTGCTGGTTTGTAGCGCTTGATTTAAATACTAGGCAGATACTAGGTTAAGAGCCTATGATGGATATTATTTAAAAACTCCTCCCCGGAAAAAAATGCATTCATACACAGTGTTTTTTATATAGTTGTAGGAATTTACGGTCTCAGCCACAATTCCTGGTATAGCATGGAATTGCTTTTCCAGTGTCTGGAGGGTATATTTTGCCCTTCATATTTTATTTTGTGATTTTAACCTGTTCTGTCTTTTCTTCTCCCTTGATAGACGGAAGGGGTTACAAAGCGTTTGGCGGAAAAAAATGACTTTGTGATCTTCCTGTTTACACTGATGACGAGTAAGAAGACATTCTTACAAACAGCAACCCTCATTGAAGATATTCTGGGTGTTAAAAAGGTGAGCTGGGTCCGCTAGCTGGTGCATGACTGGGTGGAGCAGAATGTCTCAGACAGTTGTATTTTTAAACATGAGTAATATACAAGAGCTCTTTCAAAGAAGAATTTTACCATATTCCTTATAAATACTTAAATATATTTATAAGTATATAATATTTATTATAGTATATGCTAACAGAATATTTATATATAAACATATAAATACTTAAAGATATTTTTAAATATTCAAATATATTTAACACAAAAAAGTTATTTTTTTGTGTTAAATATATTTACTAGGTTATGCTCCTTATAACAGGTCTTAAGTGACTATAAAATTTAAGACAGATTGAAATCAAACTAATTATAAAACTCAGGACAAATTGACGTGAATTTAATGTGTCAGCTAATGTTACTGTGCTGAAATCAAATTGTCCCTCTATAATGATGCAGGATCTTTTTCGCATAGCTTTTCTGCTGTGTGCTGTGCAGGGACTCTGTTTTGCTACCACTTCTCTATATTTGAACTGTTGTGAAGCTTTCTTGTGGTGATGTTTGACTTTCACTTGTTACATTCACCTGTGTTTTTTCTCATTAATCTTCAGCAGTTAGTTTTAATTGAGACCAACATAGGAAATAACAAATATGAGCACTGAAATCCTACTACTTGGTCTTAAGACAGACTTTCAAATGATGCAGAATATGCTTTTTTTTTTTTTAAAGGCAAACTGTAATCGAAAGCACTAAATTAAAAACTTGTCATCAAGCACTCACAGACCTCCCCAGAAGACATCTGTAGACATGTTAGAGAAGCACTGTATTAGATTTTTGGCATAATGCTTGTTAGAACCTGGTTTTCTTCCCCCAGTCCGTATCAGTTGGCAGATTTCTTTCTTTTACGACTGAGGAGGTGGGAGTTAGCATTGCTCTTAGAGTTGCTATTGCGGTGAAAAGAGCACCGTGTGCATTGTGGAGATCCCCGCTTTCACTTCTGTCATCCTGCTGCACTTTCCCTGGGCTCTGCTTGTCATTGCCCAGGCCAAAGATGCACAAGTGACCCATTGTCTGTAGGAACACACTGGAGATGTGTGCAGGTCCCAGACAGACCCTTTGTGCCCTTTGATGAAAAGGCTTTGTTATTTTTCCAATAATTGTACGTTCCAGTTTGTGAGAAGGGGCTTCCAAGGTGGAAACTCCAAACTCCCTGACAATCTCAGCATGAGTCTCTGGGATTGCTCCATCATAACTTGTCCCCTTGCCCCCTTGTCCCTTGTGTGCTGTCTCCCCTCTCATACTTTTCTGTGTTGCCAAAAATGGTGATGAGTTCTGCTAGATGTTAGTTGGAAAGAATAGACACCATAAAGAGAGTGGGAACACAAGCCACAAACTGGGAAAAGATATTTACAACTCATTCAACTAACAAAAGATTGGTATTCAGAATTTATCTTGAGGAATTCCCTGGCACTCCAGTGGTTGAAGACTCTGAGCTTCCGCTGCAGGGAGCATGAGTTCAATACCTGGCCAGGGAACAAAGGTCCCACATGCCTCGTGGCATGGCCAGACAAACAACAAAAATGACCAAAAGCAACAATAGAATTTATCGTGAATTCTTAGATATCAGCACGGAAGAGACAAATGGCCCAGTAGAAAAATGGGCAGTGATAGGAACAAGCATTTTACAGAAGAGAGACAAATGATCCATAAGTAGAAGATGCTTAACTGCCATGAGAATGTGTATCACTGCGAACACATTACTGCGGACACCTTTTTGTATCAGTGGAGTAAACCTATTTTGTTTTCTAGTTGAATATGTGCCTTCCCTGTGACCCACACCTATGGAAGCATTTCCTTGAGGACTGAGTCATTAATATCGTGGCCTAGGACATCTGTAACCTATGCCCAGGCACGCTTGTGGGGAAGCTCAATTCCAGGACAGTGATTCTTTTATTTATTTATTTTTGGCTGTGCTAGGTCTTCATTGTTGTGCAGGCTTTCTCTAGTTGCAGCGAGCAGGGGCTCCACTCTAGTTGGAATGCACAGGCTTCTCATTGCATTGGCGTCTCTCATTTTCGGAGCATGGGCTCTAGGGTGCACAGGCTTCAGCACGTGGGCTCAGTAGTGGTGCTCGCGGGCACTAGAGCACAGGCTCAGTAGTTGTGGCACAAAGGCTTTTAGTTGCTCCATGGCATGTAGAATCTTCTGGACCAGGGGTCAAACCTGTATCCCTCACATTGGCAGGCGGATTCTTAACCACTGGACCACTAGGGAACTCCCCAGAACAGTGATTCTTAGAAATAAAAACACTAAATTGAAGCCACGAGGGTGTGAAATCATTTCAGTGGATCTACCAGCTAATAGAAAAGATCAAAATGTAATGTGTAAGTTTTTGTTTCATGTGTATACACATTTTTATGCGTTCACCTATGTATATTTGCTAGGTTGTGATGGAAGTTTTATTTTTTACTCTTGAATATTGTCAGAATGGTTTGGAAGCCACTGCCCGAGAAAAACTTCTGCACCTGTGCATCAAGAAACACATAAGAACGTTTATAGCATTATTGATTAAGAGCCTGAAATCAGGTCTCTCTGATCCATCAACAGGAAAATGGATAAATGTCCTCTATTCCCACAATGGGATATTATACAATAAATGTTGCTATAAGCAGCAACATAGCCAAATCATAAAAATTATTGATAGAAGTCAGTCAAAGAAGATGGTCTATAGTATATCATTTTTACAAAGCTCAAAAATAGGCAAACTCAAATTATACAAAACTTTTTTCAATGAAAAAACAATAATAAAATTCAGGATAGTGGTTACCTCTGGTAGAGAGACAAAGAAATGTGATAGAAAAGGCACACATAGCTGTTCACTTTGTTTTACTTTGTAGCATATATTATACCAAGTATTAAATAAAAATTAAAATGTAACCCAAAGAAGTGCACCTGAAGAGTGGGAGGGCCTGGGTTGTAACCCCACACCCTAAGTTAGCCAGGGCTAGAGGAAGTGAGGGAGAAGGCAATGGCAACCCACTGCAGTACTCATGTTTGGCAAATCCCATGGACGGAGGAGCCTGGTAGTCTGCAGTCTATGGGGTTGCTAAGAGTTGAGCGACTTCTCTTTCACTTTTCACTTTCATGCATTGGAGAAGGAAATGGCAGCCCACTCCAGTGTTCTTGCCTGGAGAATCCCAGGGACGAGGGAGCCTGGTGTGCTTCCGTCTCTGGGGTCGCACAGTCAGACACGACTGAAGCGACTTAGCAGCAGCAGCAGCAGCAGAGGAACTGATAAGCTGAAAGTCCCAGTTTTCAATAATAACAATAGCTAACATTTATTGTTACTATTGTTACTGAGAAGCAAAGGTGGAAGAAGTTGTTCTCAAATACCCCTCCACAGACAACCAGAAGTGGGAGTAGGATTCAGGAGGGCTTCTAGGAATCATCCAGTTGTTCAGTACATACTTACTGAGACCCTCACTACCAGGTTCTATGCACTGAAGCTCTGGAGAGGAGGTAAGACACACCTCACCCTCAAGACAGTGTCAGTTTATTCGGGAAATTAGACGCAAGAATAGAAAACTTCAAGTTCCTGTGATACGTGCAGTAATAGAGAAATACCCAATCCAGTGAAAGCTGAGTAAATGTAGGGGATGAGGGGTAGCAGGTGTTTTCTGAAGAATGTCAGGCTGCTTCAAGTAGAGAAACTCATGTGATGTATGTGCAACATTTGTGGCTATTAAGAAAGAAAGGAAATGAGAATATAACCAAACAACAAAAAGCATTTCATTAAACTCAGCACTCATTCATGATAAAAGCTAGGAATAGAAAGAAAATTCCTTAAGGTGATATTGACTATCTGTTAAAATTTATAGCAGACATTAAACTGAACCTGAAATGTTGGGGATACTTCTATTACAGGAAAAGGGGAGAATGTCTACTATCATTTACTCTTGATAATTGGTTACATAAGCAGGTACGCAAGGAGACACCTGTGGGAACGTTCATTGCAAATTTGTTTAATAGTGAGAAATTGTAGTCCACCTTAACATACACATATTTTAAAAAGAGAAAGATTGAATAAATCATAGGGTAAAACAGTGAGAAATGAATAAACCAGACTTACTTGTATCAATAAAGTTAAATTACAGTGTTGACTGTGAAAAATAGGGTATAATATGTCAATCCCACTGCATGCAGAACAAAACCATATATTTTTGTTCATTGAGGTATAATTATATTAGTTTCAGGTATACAGCTTAGTGATTCAAAATTTTAAAAAATTATACTCCATTAAAATTTATTTAAAGAATTTATTTGGCTGCATCCGGTCTTAGTTTTGGCGCATGGAATCTTTTGTTGTGGCACATGGACTCTCTAGCTGTGGCATGCAGGCTCAGTAGTTGGCAGCATGCAGACTTAGTGGCTCCTAGGCATGGGATCTTAGTTCCCTGAGCAGGGATCAAACCCTCGTCCCCTACATTGCAGGGATTTTTAACCACTGGACCACTAGGAAAGTCCCTAGGTTATACTCCATTTAAAGTTATAAAATACTAGCTGCATTCCCTGTGCTATATGTTATATCTTTATTTTATACATAGTAGGTTGTGAACAATAACATGTATTTTTGTGGAAATATTTGTAAGTGTGAACATGTGTAGAAATAATAAATAGAGTTCAAAGTAATGGTTACCTCTGAGGGGAAAGAAATGAAGGCAACTGGATAGGGACACACACGGGCCTTCAGCTATGTTTAAAATATTTTGTGTCTTAAAAAGAGAACATCTGTGGCAATTTCTCATTCATAAAACTTGAATGGTAGACTTTTTTTTAAGCCAAAATGGGACATATGAGCAAAGGTAGAGAATACAAATAGTGGCGCTTAAAGGATTTAATCCTCAAACCAAGACTGTGAGGTAGATTAGTTCCGTTTAACAAATGAGAAAACAAAGACTTAAGTTCCATGACTTAAGGTTGCACAGCTGCAAATTGTGGAGCTGGGATTTGAACCTAAGTGGTCTAGATACCAAGCTCCATTCTTAGGGGAATACAGCAGCGTGCCACATTCAATCTCAAATGAACTGAGCATGGGAATTGTTCTGTTTGTGTCTTTTGTAGGAAATGATCCGACTAGATGAAGTCCCCAATCTGAGTTCCTTAGTATCCAATTTTGATCAGCAACAGCTTGCTAATTTCTGCCGGATTCTGGCTGTCACCATTTCAGAGATGGATACAGGGAATGATGACAAGCATACGCTTCTTGCCAAAAATGCTCAGCAGAAGAAGAGCTTGAGCTTGGGGCCTTCTGCAGCTGAAATTAACCAAGGTAAACTCTCTAAGTTGTCAGAATTTTGACATTGTAGCATTGTAGCACTGAGATCCCTTCCTAAATCTTCTTTCAGTATTTCTAGAGATTTGAATCACATATGAGGGTTCCTTGGGTCCACTTAGAGTATGTAAAATTTGTGTGTATCTGTTTGTTATTTTGGGGGACCAAGTCCATAGCCATCAGATTTTTTAATAGATCCAGAATTTCAAAAATGTGAAGCACCATTATTTATCAAAATTAAAAGTACATATATCTTTTGTTCTGCTACACCTTTTCTGGGTCTTTATGCTATATGCAAAAAAATCTTTGGTCATTACTTTGCTGACAAAGGTCAGTTTAGTCAAAGCTATGGTTTTTCCAGTTCACATGTATGCATGTGAGAGTTAAGTATAAAGAAAGCTGAGCACTGAAGAATTGATGCTTTTGAACTGTGGTGTTGGTGAAGACTCTTGAGAGTCTCTTGGACTGCAAGGAGATCCAACCAGTCCATCCTAAAGGAAATCAGTCCTGAATATTCATTGGAAGGACTGATGCTAAAGCTGAAACTCCAGTACTTCAGCCAGCTGATGCAAAGAACTGACTCATTGGAAAAGGCCCTGATGCTGGGAAAGACTGAAGGCAGGAGGAGAAGGGGATGACAGAGGATGAGATGGTTGGATGGCATCACTGACTCTATGACATGAATTTGAGCAAGCTCTGGGAGTTGATGATGGACAGGGAAGCCTGGCATGCTACAGTCCATGGGGTCGCAAAGAGTCGGACATGACTGAGCGACTGAACTGACGCTGACTGATGCTATATGCTGTGTGTGTGTGTATGTGTGTGTATGTGTCTGTGTATGGGGAAGGTCCCCTGGAGGAGGGCATGGCAGCCCACTCCAGTATTCTTGCCTGGAGAATCCCCATGGACAGAGGAGCCTGGTGAGCTACAGTCCATGGGGATGTGAAGAGTCAGACACGACTGAAGCGACTTAGCACGTGTGTGTGTTTACACACACACACACACACACACACACACACACAAACAGAGAGAAAGATAGATACAGTCATACATTAGAGAGACTGGAAGTTCGATTCCAGTATCTGCAGCACTGTGATAAAACAAATACTGCAATAGAGTCACACAAACTTTTTGGTTTCCCAGTGCATATAAAGATTATGTTTACACTATACTTAGTCTATTAAATGTGTAATAATAGCACAATATCTAAAAAAAAGTACATACTTTAATGAAAAATATTGCTTAAAGTGCTAGCCATTATCTGAGCCTTCAGAGAGTTATAATCTCTTTGCCTCAGTGTTGAGGGCTGCTAACTGATCAGGGTGGTGGTTGCTGAAGCTTGGGTAGCTGTGGCAGTTTCTTAAAATAAGATAGCAGTTTGCCACGTGGATTGACTCTTTCATGAATGATTTCTCTGTAGCAGGCAAAGCTGTTCATAGTAGAACTTACTTCAAAGTTGGAGTCAGTCTTCTCAGACCCTGCTGTTGCTTTATCAACTAAGTTTATGTAATATTCTTAAATCATTTGTCATTTCAGCAGTCTCTCTTTTTATTGAGGTATAGTTGATACAAAATGTGTTAGTTTCTGCTGTGCAGCAGAATGAATCAGTTATGCATATACATACATCCACTTTTTTAAGAAATTCTTTTCGCATATAGGTCATCACAGAATTCTGAGTAGAGTTCCCTATACAGAACTTCTGCTATACAGAAGTTTCTTACTGGTTATCTATCTTATATATAGTAGTGTGTATATGTCAATTCAGTCTTCCAGTTTATCCCTCCCCTGCTTCCCCCTTAGTAACTGTAAGTTTGTTTTCTCCATATATGACTCTGTTTCTGTTTTGTAAATAAGCTTATTTGTACCTTTTTTTTACTTTTAGATTCCACATATAAGGGGTATTATATGGTATCTATCTTTCTCTGGCTTACTTCACTCAGTGTGACAGTCTGTAGGTCCTTCCGTGTTGCTTCAAAAGGCACTATTTCATTTTTCATGGCTTAGTAATACTCCATTGTAATACCACATCTCTGTCCATTCATCCATCAGTGGACATTTGGGTTGCTTCCGTGTTCTGGCTGTTATAAATAGTGCTGCGATGAATGTTGTGGCATGTGTATCTTTTTGGATGATGGTATTCTCCAGGTATATGCAGAGCTTCCCTTGTAGCTCAGTTGGTAAAGAATCAGCCTGCAGGGCAGGAGACCCAGGTTTGATTCCTGGGTTGGGAAGATACCCTGAAGAAGAAAATGGCAACCCTTTCCAGTATTCTTGCCTGGAGAATCCCATGGACAGAGGAGCCTGGCAGGCTACAGTCTGTGGGGTAGCAAGAGTCGGACACGACTTAGTGGCTAAACCACCAAGATATATGCCCAGGAGTGGGATTGCAGGATCTGACTGGTAGCTCTGCTTTTAGTTGTTTAAGGAAAAAGAGGTATACCTAAGAGTCAGGATTGGCTACCATAACAGGATAGCACAGACTGAGTGGCTCAAACAACAGAAATTAGCTTCTCACAGTTTTGGAGGCTACAGGTCCAAGATGCAAGTGCCATCAGCCATGGTTTTGTGAGGCCTCTCTTCCTGACTTGCAGATGGCCACCTTCTCACGCCTTCAGGGTGACCTTCTCTCTGCACATGCACAGAGAGCTCTGGTGTCTCATCCTCTTAAATAAGGATACCATTCCTGTCAGATTAGGACCTCATTTTATGACCTCATTTGATTACCTCCCTAAAGACTCTGTCTCCAGATACAGTCATGTTGTGAATTAGGGCTTCAACATAAGAATTGGGGTGGGGGGACACAATTCATTCCATTATAGTATGGAAGGCTGAAGCGTGTAGGATGTTGTCAAAAAGTTTTTGTTTTGTTTCTAGTAAACTGTGGCTGTGAAATAGTTTTCTTGACCAGCAAAATCATGATTTATGCTATCTTCCTGCCCCTCAGTTAATGAAAATGTCAGAGCACTTTATAGGCTGCTCAGAAACTACCAATTATCTCTTCTGTTGATTCAGATGGGAACAAATGGATCCATCTGTGGGGAAAAAGTCTTTCAAATTTTAGTCAGAGATGTAAATAAAGCCTCAGGCCTGGCAGTTATCAATTTATAGGTGACACCAGGATGAGAGGGGCTGATTTACACAGCATACGAGCTAGAATGGAATTCAGAATCCTCTCAGAGATCTGGAAAGCAGGGCCTCAACTGCAGCAGAAAAATTTACAGGAATATTTTGGAAATACTGATGTTTTAACAAGAGAGACGTGGTCTGCTTTTGCAGAAATTATTGGAAGTTGTGGATGTTTTAATGTTCAGCTGGTTTAACATTAGCCAACAGTGTGTGTGGTAACTACTGGTAAAGCCGTGAGAAGTACAAAGATTGTACAATGCTGGGGTGCCAGTCCCCTGAGATTGTGCATAAGTTGGTGAGTAAAATGAGGCCAGTGAGTTTTTTCTGAGAAGAGAATCCATAACTTTGATCAGCTTTCATCATCAGAGAATCCATAACATTCATCAGAGATGCTGCTGCTGCTGCTAAGTCGCTTCAGTCGTGTCCGACTCTGTGCGACGCCAGAGACGGCAGCCCACCAGGATCCCCCGTCCCTGGGATTCTCCAGGCAAGAACACTGGAGTGGGTTGCCATTTCCTTCTCCAATGCGTGAAAGTGAAGTCGCTCAGTCGTGTCCGACCCTCAGCGACCCCATGGACTGCAGCCTTCCAGGCTCCTCTGTCCATGGGATTTTCCAGGCAAGAGTACTGGAGTGGGGTGCCATTGCCGAGATGAGTGACTAACAAAAGCTCAGGACCCTGTGGGGTGGGAATCAGTCTCAGAATCCTAAACACTGGGCAGGTCACATCTGAATGGCTGTGTTTGGTGTTCACGATGTGTAGACTAGGTCTTAGGAACTGTCTTCCAAGGAACAGTTAGGAAAATTGGGCTGTTTACCTGGAGAATGAAGGTGTGACTAAAAGTCCATGTTTTTGAAATTTTTCAAAATTAGAAATTTTTAGAATTCAAACTCATTTATTTTATTTTTTGTGGGGGGGGGGATTCTACAGATTTTTTTTTTTATTCACAAACTACAAGACGAATAGCAGGTGTACAGTAGAAAGTTTGTTCTCCTCCCATTGGTGACGTATTACCAGTTTCTCATCTGTCCCTCCAGAGATAATCTGTACATGCCCAGCCACAGGGGTGGAGGAGGGAATGAGAGAAGACTGGCTCCTTTCTGTTTGTACTGATGATGATGTAAAATAAGCACCATTCTGCCTCTGACTCTTTTCAGATAACTTTATCTTGCAAAGCATCCCATTCCGGTACATGTAGAATTACCTGATTCCTTTTTACAAGTGGATAGCCATTGTATGGGCATACCGCAATTTATTTAATTAGTCCACTGTTGATGGAAATTTGGTTTCCCTCGTCTTTGTTCCTACAAATAACATCCTAATGTATAGAGTTTAATGTGCTGGATACTTGCCCTTTTTTTTTTTTTAATTTTTTATTTATTTATTTTTAAATTTTAAAATCTTTAATTCTTACATGTGTTCCCAAACATGAACCCCCCTCCCACCTCCCTCCTCATAACATCTCTGTGGGTCATCCCCATGCACCAGCCCCAAGCATGCTGTATCCTGCGTCAGACATAGACTGGCGATTCAATTCTTACATGATAGTATACATGATAGAATGCCATTCTCCCAAATCATCCCACCCTCTCCCTCTCCCTCTGAGTCCAAAAGTCCGTTATACACAGCTGTGTCTTTTTTCCTGTCTTGCATACAGGGTCGTCATTGCCATCTTTCTAAATTCCATATATATGTGTTAGTATACTGTATTGGTGTTTTTCTTTCTGGCTTACTTCACTCTGTATAATCGGCTCCAGTTTCATCCATCTCATCCGAACGGATTCAAATGAATTCTTTTTAAAGGCTGAGTAATAACTCCATTGTGTATATGTACCACAGCTTTCTTATCCATTCATCTGCTGATGGACATCTAGGTTGTTTCCATGTCCTGGCTATTATAAACAGTGCTGCGATGAACATTGGGGTACATGTGTCTCTTTCAATTCTGGTTTCCTCGGTGTGTATGCCCAGCAGTGGGATTGCTGGGTCATAAGGTAGTTCTATTTGCAATTTTTTAAGGAATCTCCACACTGTTCTCCATAGTGGCTGTACTAGTTTGCATTCCCACCAACAGTGTAGGAGGTTTCCCTTTTCTCCACACCCTCTCCAGCATTTATTGCTTGCAGATTTTTGGATCACAGCCATTCTGACTGGTGTGAAGTGGTACCTCATTGTGGTTTTGATTTGCATTTCTCTGATAATGAGTGATGTTGAGCATCTTTTCATGTGTTTGTTAGCCATCCATATGTCTTCTTTGGAGAAATGTCTATTTAGTTCTTTGGCCCATTTTTTGATTGGGTCGTTTATTTTTCTGGAATTGAGCTGCATAAGTTGCTTGTATATTTTTGAGATTAGTTGTTTGTCAGTTGCTTCATTTGCTATTATTTTCTCCCATTCAGAAGGCTGTCTTTTCACCTTGCTTATATTTTCCTTTGTTGTGCAGAAGCTTTTAATTTTAATTAGATCCCATTTGTTTATTTTTGCTTTTATTTCCAGATTGATAGATGTTAACAGATTTACCTTCCCTAGAAATTACTAGTTCATCTTCCCACCCTGTATACCCTTCCCAGTATAGGGCTATTTTAGATTTCTTGATATTTGTCAAACTTGATAAGTAAGAAATGGTATCTCAAAAGAAACAAATGTAAAGACAAAACCAAAAAATTCTATCCCAGTATATTTTTATTACTTGAAGTGAGAGTTACATTAAAAAACTAACCACTTAATTCAGGGACTTAAGTACATTTGCAGTTTGTGCAGCCACCACCTCCATCTAGTTCCAAAACATTTTCTTCAACCCAGCAGGAAACCCTGAATACATTCAACAGTTATTCCCTAACCCCTCCCCCCGCACCCCTGTGGCCTTAGTTGTGTCCAGCTCTGTGCGACCCCACCAGGCTTCTCTGTCCGTGGGATTCTCCAGGCAAGAATACTGGAGTGGGTTGTCATTGCCTTCCTGCAAGGGATCTTCCCGAGCCAGGGATCAGACCCCTGCATCTCTTAGGCCTCCTGCATTGGCAGGCAGGTTCTTTACCACTAGCGCCACCTGGGAAGCTCTGTTCCCCCCAACCACTGGCCATCATCTGCTTTCTGTCTGTGGATTCATCTATTCTGGGTTTTTCATATAGATGGATTTTAAAAATGTGTGACCTTTTGTATCACATCTCATACCTTTTTCACTTATCATGATGTTTTTGAGGTACATCAGTGCTGTTGAATGTCAGTGTTTCATTCTTTTTTCATTCTGTTTTGTGTGTATATAACAAAATTTGTGTATCTGTTGATGGACATTTGGGTTACTTACACCATTTGACTACTGTGAATAGTGCTGCTCTGAACACATGTATTTGTTCAAGCACCTACTTTCACTTCTTTTGGGTATGTATTGGATTGGCCTAAAAGTTCATTCAGATTTTTCTGTAAGATCTTACAGAATGAAAACTTAGGATGGAATTGCTAAGTCATATAGTATAATAATCCTGTGTTTAACTTTTTGAGGAAAAGTTAGTTTAAATGTAGTTTTATTTCATCTTTATTAATGAGGTCATACATTATTTTATAGTCACTAATTTGTAGAGGAAGGAAAGGGGGCTAAGATGATTTGCCAATTTCTGCTGGGACTAAATTCATATGACATCCTCCTAACTAGTTATTTTGTTTTTATTT
This sequence comes from Capricornis sumatraensis, assembly GCF_032405125.1. Lineage (NCBI taxonomy): Eukaryota > Metazoa > Chordata > Mammalia > Artiodactyla > Bovidae > Capricornis > Capricornis sumatraensis. The sequence continues at coordinate 67,587,495 of NC_091083.1, read as the reverse complement.
ATTCTATTTTTAAAGACTTTTCTTTAAAGTTGTATTCTTTTAGGATTTATTTTAAACTTTTTGTTATGGGAATCTTCACACATATAAAAGTTGAGACATGTATATAACAGTATAATGATCCCTGTTTACTTATTACCTACCTTCAACAATTATCAACTGATGGCCTGTCTTTGTCTCTACCCTCCTTTACTGCTCCCTTCCTTACATTGGATATTTTGAAGCAGATCCCAGATGTTATTTTTCACCTGCATATATTTTAGTGTTTCTATAAGATGGTGATTCTTGAACCATAACTCTTAATACCACATTATACTCTCCCAAAGTAATATTAATATCTTGATATTTTGAAATATCTATTTGTTAATTTTTTATTAAATGTTACATTTTCATGGTTCAGAAAATCACAAATTCAGAGAGGTGTTCACTGAAAACGTCCCCTCACACTATTCCCAGTGGCCATATTCTCTTTGCTTTTGGCAACCACTCTTTTCTGTCCTTCCAAGATTTAGTATATCCACAAGCAAATAGGCACAGACATTAGCTTTATTTTAAAGAGTGTTAATTTTGGGAGCCAAGATTTGAACCTGAATTCCCTGCCTTCAAAGTTTATTATGTTGTTTATGCTGACCAGAATTTCTGTCTTACTCATCATCATGAGTACAATGGAACTGGTGGAAATAGGAGTTGGGTGGTTAAGTTGCTTTCTTTACCTTAAAAAAAAAGGTGTGTGTGTTATAGGAAAATCAGATAGTTAAGTAATTTTAAAAGAAGTATTTGTATCCTTTCCTACTCAGGAGCAGCCACAGTAAATACTTTGGTATATATCCTTCCATTCTTTATGTGTGTGTATATATGTATATATTATGTGCATATTTTAAAGAAGAAAACTTTAAAATTTAAAGAAATTGGGCTTAAGCCAATACTGTTTGATAATTTACTTCTTTAAGAAGTAAATTAAACACCTCTTCAGAGTTGCTGTATAAAGACATATGTGTCATTGTTTTTAGTGTCTGTGTATTGTGCTCCACTGCATGGATGTATCGTATTTAATCGGTATGCTATTAATGAACATATAGTCATCTGTGACTTTCGCTGTTATAGAAACACCAGTGAACCTCTCTATACAGATACCTATCTAGCTATCTAGCTATCTATATGTAATTAATTATTTCTTTATGGTGAATTCACAGAAATGGACCTCTCGCTCAAAGAGATGCAAGGTCTAGAGGTTATTCCAGTTTATATTTCCACCAACTGATATGAGAGAGCCTGACTCCGTGCACCTGCTAAAATTGCTCTTATTTCTCTACCTTTATTACTATTTTACCTTGGGTGGGCATTTCATTTTAAAAGGAAGTTCTAACGGCTGTCATCTTAAGAATCGTTCCTCTGGGTGGGATGCAGGGAGCAGGAGGGAGGCTCAAAAGGGAGGGGATGTATGTATACATAGAGCTGATTCAGGTTGTTGTACAGCAGAAACTAACACAACATTGTAAAGTAATTATGTTCCAATTAAAAAATAAAAACCCAGAATTTTCACCTAAAAAAAGCGATCATTCCTCTCATGCAGGTGAGGATCTGGTTGTTTGTTGAGAGCTATAGCACTGGTTTCTGTGGTCATATTTCCTCTCTTGTTTTTCCTCGGCAGCGGCCCTCCTCAGCATCCCTGGCTTTGTCGAGCGGCTTTGCAAGCTGGCAACTCGAAAGGTATCAGAGTCAACGGGCACAGCCAGCTTCCTGCAGGAGCTGGAGGAGTGGTACACGTGGCTGGACAACGCTTTGGTGCTAGATGCCCTGATGCGAGTGGCTAATGAAGAATCTGAGCACAATCAAGGTACCCGGGGCAGGTCTCCTGAGAGGTGGAGAGTGTTCCTGTGGGTTCCTAGAGCTATTCTTGACCTCTTTTCCAAGGAGAATAAGTTGAAATTGACTCAAAAAAGAATCTCCCTCAGGGCGGTCCTGAATCATGATTGTTCAGATTTTAATAGCAAATGGCAGAATTTCTTGGAGCTCCCTCAAAGCAGACCTGATTTCAGGGACAGGACCTTTATTACAGAACCCAAAGGACCAACTGGAAAAGCATTACCAGAACATTCTTAGCATCCCAGAGGATCTTTCTCTGTCCGTGCTTCTTCCTACACATTTCTTTACTCTTCTCCGCTCTCCATTCTGATGAGTATGCCGCCTGGAAATGTGTGGACTCCTAGTCTCAGCTTCAGCTTCTCGGTGAACTGCTCTGTTTTAGATGAGGTGCTCAGCCCAAAGCATTTGACTCTGGGGTCAAATTGTACAAACACAGGAATTCCCACTGGAATCATGCAGATAAAAGTGAAGGGATGAGTTTCATTCCTGGGATACACAACAGCAGCAACAACAGACATCCATGTAAAGTCTGTGGAAGTTGTTCTCAGCATACAGCGAATAGGGAAACATTTCTTCCAGAAAAATCTACTAAAATTGGGAACCTTGAGAGCTTGTAACGCTGGAATTTCTGCTTGATGCAAGTTCCACTCTAGCCAGGTGTGGCCAGAAAGACAGGGCTCTCTCAGCTCCCAGATAAGGATACAGAATCTCACTGGGAGGGACAGGCTCTCATTCCTTCTAGCTCCAAGTGGAAGAGGCTGAATTCTTGATGAATACAGCCATGAGGGCAGGGGCTCCTTTCCTTCTCCCTTCCTTTCCCTTCCCAGTGTGTTAATTTCATACATTTATGTATTGTAAAATGATTACCACTATAGCCTTAGCTGACACCTCTATCCCATTAACATTTTTTTTCTGGTGAGAATATTTAAGATCTACTGTATTAGCAACATTCAGGTATATGATAATGGTATTATTAGCTGTAATCACTATCTTCTCTATTGGACACCCAGAACTTATTAATCTTATAACTGGAAGTTTGTGTTCTTTAACCAATATCTTCTCATTTTCCCGACTCCTAACCACTAGTAACCACCACTCTGTTTCTCTGAGTTCAGCTTTTTTTAGATTCTACATTTAATTGGTATTATACAGTATTTGTCTTTCTCTGACTTATTTTACTTAGCATAATGCCAGGGGTTCCTTCCTTCCATCCACCTCCATACCATACTCATAGCTCAGAAGCTTGGCCCAGTAGGCCAAGAATTCTGTGGCCCTTATCACCTTGCCCCAGTTCACTTGTGGCACAGAGGTTCCACCACATAGAGGCAAGCTGAGAAGACAGTAGAGGCTATCAATCCTGCTCAGAGTAGTAGCACTGAGATTTTGCCAGGCAGAGAGGTAATAGGTAAGAACAGAATGTTGGGAAGTTTGAGCTCAAGGTCATTCTCAGAAACAATGTAGATTTTTTTAAGAAAATAAAAGGACTTATTTTTAATTGAGAATTAAAAGTCAAACCATATGCCAGCTAGTTCCCCCAGAGAACCAGGGAAAGAGGTGGCTAAGAGCTTAAAGCTGAGGTCACCAGAAACCTCAGTCTCAAAAACTATCCCTGCCTGAATTTAATTGAATCAGACTCTGGAGCAATTTATGCCTCAAGGCTTTTGTCAAAAACATTAGGGCAGTCAGCCAGCAGTTAGTGGAGCCTGACAGCTGAGTTTCACATCAGATGAGGCAGAAAGTTTAACAGAGAGATGAGGGAAAGATCCAGACAAAGAGAGCCCTGCTAAAACACTGTCATCCAGGGACACACGCCCAAGGCTGGCAGAGGGGCTCATCAGTCCTCAGAGAAGTAGACTTGACCACAAATGGCTAGGCAGGTCACTAGACAAGAAAGCAACAGATCAGTCCTCAGAGAAGTAGACTTTATCCCCAAGTAGCTAGGTAGGTCACCAAACAAATAAACAAGAAAACAGCAAACCAGTCCTCAGAGAAATAGACTTTACCACAAGTGGCTGGGCAGGTCACTGAACAAACAAGAAAACAACAGCATGCCCTGAAAGGAGGAAGGGGAATCAGCCTCAAGAGTTGCCATAATATTTACCTAACATGTCCCAATGTTTAACAAAAATTGAGACATGCAAAGAAACAGGAAAATATGACCCATACATAGGAGAAAGCAGGGAAAAGAAATTGCCTGTGGAAGAGCTCAGATGTTAGAATTAACAGAGACATCATAATTATGGTCAAAGAGCTAAAGGTAACTATGCTCAAAGAAGCTCAGTGAGTCATCAAATAGAGAATATTAATAAGCAGATTAAAAAAAAAGTCAAAAGGAAATTCCAGAGATGAAAAATACAATAACTGGAATGAAAAGTTCACTGAGAGAAAGGAACAGGAAAATAATATTCAAAGAAGTAGTCGCTGAAAACTCCCCAAATTTGATCAATGTGTACACATCCAAGAAGTTCAAAGAACTACAAGTAAATAAACTCAAAAGAATTATACCCAGGCACATCATAATGAAAATGCTGGAAGACAGAGAAAATCTTGAAAATAGCAAGAAAGAAATTACTATGACACCATCCTTATGGCTGAAAGTGAAGAGGAGCTAAAAAGCCTCTTGATGAAAGTGAAAGAGGAGAGCGAAAAAGTTGGCTTAAAGCTCAACATTCAGAAAACAGATCATGGCATCTGGTCCCATCACTTCATGAGAAATAGATGGGGAAACAGTAGAAACAGTGTCAGACTTTATTTTTTGGGGCTCCAAAATCACTGCAGATGGTGACTGCAGCCATGAAATTAAAAGACACTTACTCCTTGGAAGGAAAGTCATGACCAACCTAGATAGTATATTCAAAAGCAGAGACATTACTTTGCCGACTAAGGTCCGTCTAGTCAAGGCTATGGTTTTTCCAGTGGTCATGTATGGATGTGAGAGTTGGACTGTGAAGAAAGCTGAGCGCCGAAGAATTGATGTGTTTGAACTGTGGTGTTGGAGAAGACTCTTGAGGGTCCCTTGGACTGCCAGGAGATCCAACCAGTCCATTCTGAAGGAGATCAACCCTGGGATTTCTTTGGAAGGAATGATGCTAAAGCTGAAGCTCCAGTACTTTGGCCACCTCATGCAAAGAGTTGACTCATTGGAAAAGACTCTGATGCTGAGAGAGATTGGGGGCAGGAGGAGAAGGGGCCGACCCAGGATGAGATGGCTGGATGGCATCACGGACTCGATGGACGTGAGTCTGAGTGAACTCCAGGAGTTGGTGATGGACAGGGAGGCCTGGCGTGCTGCGATTCATCGGGTCGCAAAGAGTCGGACACGACTGAGCTACTGAACTGAACTGAACTGCCCAAGAGTATCTCAGTAAGATCATCAGAAATGATAGCAGCCAGAAGGGAGTGAAATGACAGCAGCCAGAAGGGAGTGAAATGACTTACTCAAAGTGCTGGGAAAGAAACTCAGCCAAGAATTATATCCAGTAAAACCTTTCAGAAATGAAGGTGCATCCCTCAAGGCAATAAAAATAAAAATAAACAAAAGAGACCTAATTGAACTTACAAGATTTTGCATAGCAAAGGAAACCATAAAAAACAACAACAATGACGAAAAGACAACCTATGGAAGGGGAGAAAATATTTGCAAATGATGCAACAGACAAGGGCTTAATCTCCAGAATACACAAACAATGGGCAGAAGACTTTAATAGACATTTCTCCAAAGAAGACATGACAGATAGCCAATAGGCCCATGAAAAGATGCTCAACATCACTTAATATTAAGGGGATGCAAATCAAAAGTTCAGTGAGGTCCCACCTCATACTGGTCAGATTGGCAGTCATTAAAGTCTATAAACAAATGCTTTAAAAGTTGTGAAGGAAAGGGAACTCCCCTACACTGTTGGTAGGAATGTAAGTTGGTGCAACCACTGTTGAAGACAAGGTGGAGGCTCCTCAGAAAACTAAGAATCACTGTATGGTCTAGCAGTCCTATTCCAGGCGTATAACCAGATGAAGCTGTAATTCAGCCAGGTGCATGCACCGCTGTTCGCAGTAGACAAAAACATGGAAATAACCCAAATGTCCGTCAGCATATACTAATGGATAAAGAAGATGTGGTATGTACACATAATGGAACACTACTCAGTCATAAACAGGAGCAAATAATGCCATTTGCAGCAACGTGGATGCAACTAGAGATTATCATACTGGGTGCAGTAAGGCAGAAAGTGAAAGACAAATACCATATGATATCACTTAATATGTGAAATCTAAAACATGACACAAATGAACAAAACAGAAACAGACTCATAGACACAGAACAGACTTGTGGTTGCCAACCACAAGTTGGGGGGAAGAAGGACTGGGAGTTTGGGATTAACAGATGTAAACTATTATATACAAGATGAATAAACAAAAAGGTCCTACTATATAACACATGGAACTACATTCAATACCCTGTGATAAACCATAATGGAAAAGAAGATTTTAAAACGAATGTCTATACACGTATAACTGAGTCACTTTGCTGTATAGCAGAGATTGGCACAACATTGTAAATGAACTGTGCTTCAATTAAAAAAATTTTCTTTTAATGAAGGTGAAATAAACACCTAGATAAACTGCCTAGATAAAGAACTTAGGGAATTTGCTGCTAGCAGATCTCCCTTATGAGAAATACTGGCTGAAAGCAAGTGACCTCAGCCAGTAATTCAGATTCACATGCCAAAAAAATGCAGCATCAGTAAAGGTAATTATAATAATTTAAAAGACAATATAAGTGCATATTTTTCCTTAACTAATTTCGAAAGCAGTTGTGTAAAACTATGTTTATAATTACATTGTTGAACCTATAACAAATAGAAAAGTAATATATTTGACAATAACAGATCAAAGAAAGAGGGTGGGACCAAAGTTGTGTTGGAATAAGGAAATTGTTATAAGATAGTAACTCAGGAATTGACAGGAATCTGAAAAAAATCAAAATGGTAAATAAAGAGGGTCATTATAGAAAATTATAAATATTTATTCTCCTTTCTTTTCTTAGCTTCTTTAATGGACATACAATTTTATGAAATAATTAGAAAATGTTGTGTAACAATGTATTGTGTAGTACATTGTATTGTTTGGTTTTCAGCATATGTCGATGTAGTATGCATAATAATAACAGCACAAAAAGGGAGGAGAGGGACCTGTAAAAGCCCTGGAGTTAGTTTAAATCTAAAAAGGAGTCTGTCAAGATGTATATGGCAAGAAGCCCTGTCACTACAGGGCTGTGACTGCTGACATAGTAACTTTAGAAATACAGTTAAAGGATTTACGTTGTTACACTAGAAAATATTTACTTAATACAAAAAGTGTTAAAGAAGAACTAGGGGAATACAAGTGAGCTTTAACAAGACAAAAAGTAAAAGGCAGAAGTACATTCAGTTTTGTCAGTAATAACATTAAATGTGAATAGATTAAACAATTCATTCAAAAAACAGATTGCCATGTTGGGTTTTTTAAAACTATCCATTATATGCATCCTACAGGATACACACTTTCTCTTGAAAGATAGAAATAGGTTGAAAGTAAATGATAGAAGTGTATCATGCAGAAGATAACCATTAAAAACTGTAATGGCTGTACTATAAGAGAGACTTTAAAAGCAAAAGAAAGTTATCAGATTTATAAGTAGATTTTATAGTAAATCTATCGAGATTTAGCAGTTAAAATCACATATGTGTCTAACAACAGAGCCAAAAATAAGTTAAGAAAGCAAAGACTAACAGATTCGAAGAGAGGAAATAGTTCAACATAATAGTTGGAAACTTTAATAACCCAGTTTCAATAATGGATAACTATATAGAAGATCAACAAGGAAATAGAAGACTTGAGCAACACAGTAAGCCAGCTAGACTATATATATATATATATATATATATATATATATATATATATATATGCGCACTAAACACTAAAAAAATTTCAGAAAACTTAAAAAAAAGGATTAAAGTTGTAGAGTATATACTTCAATTAATAGTAGAAAGAAATTTGGGAAATTCACAAATGTGTGGAAGTTAAGCAGTCCACTTCCAAATAATTGATGGTTCAAAGGTAAAATCACAAAGAAAGCTAGAAGATACTTTGAGATGAATGAGATGAATTTAAAATGATGACACAACATACCAACATTTATAGAATTGCAACTAAAACATGCTTAGAAATTTATGGCTGTAAATGCCTACATATAAGATTTCAAAAAAATAACCTAACTTTCTGCTTTAAGTCATTGAACAAAGAAGAGCAAACCACATTCCCAGAGCAGACAGATGGGAAGAAATAATAGGATTGAATTGGAAATTAATAGAGAATAGAAAAACAGTGGAGAGAATCCACAAAACCAAGAGCTGATTCTTTGAAAATATCAGCAAAATTGACAACTCTTTAGCTGCACTGATCAAGCAAAAAAATGAGACAAGATTCAGATTACTGAAATCAGGAGTGAAAGAGGATATATTATAACCAACCTTACAAAGATAAAAGGACTATAAGAGAATACTATAAACAACTATATGCTAATAAATTAGATAACCCAGCTGAAATGGAAAAATTATAAGAAAGACACAAACTCCTGCAACTGACTCAAGAAGAAATAGAAAATCTGAACAGACCTATAACAAGAGATTGAATTAGTGATGAAAAACTATCCCAAAAACAAGTCCTGGCCCAAAGGCTTCACTGGTTAATTCTACCAACCATTTAAAGAAGAAGTAATGCCTGTACATCACAGACTTCCATAAAGTAGAAGAGGAAAGAACATTTCTTAAGTCATTCTGTGAAACTGTTACCCTGATAGCAAAACCAGAGACATCACAAGGAAACTACAGACTAACGTAACTTACAAACGTATGTGCAAAACACCTCAACAAAAATACTAGCAAACCAAATACAGCAACAAAAAAGGATTATATACCTGATCAAGTATGTATAGACTAAGTGGAATTTATGCAAAGCTGACTCAGTATATGAAAGTCAATTTAATATACCATATTGATGGGAAAGGGACGAAAACTACATGATTATTTCAGTAGATGGAGAAAAAGCATTTGACGAAATCCATTTTAAGATAAGAACATTCCAAGTGGGAATGGAAAAGAACTCAACCTGTTAAAAGGCATCTAAGAAAGCCCACAGCCAATATTATAACACTTAATGGCCAAAGACTGATAACTTTTCCCTTACTAAGATTAGAACAAGACAAAGATACCTGCTCTTAACACTTCTGTTCATTGTACTGGAAGTTCTGGCTAGGTAGTTAGGCAAGAAAAAGAAATAAAAGGAAGAAGTAAAACTGTCTTTAGTCACAGATGACATGATCTCTTGTATAGAAAAACCGAAGGACCCACTAAAAAACTGCTAAACCAATAAACAAGTTCATTCAACAGTTTCAGCATACAAGATAGGTATACAGAAATCAGTTGTATTTCTGTACAGTAGCAATGAACAAACCAAGAATGAAATTAAAACAATTTCATTTAAAAAAGCATCAGAAAAGAATAAAATACTTAGTGACATATTTAACAAAGAAATAGGAAACTTACACTCTGAAAATTACAAAACATAATTATTACTGAAAGAAAACCTAAAAAATTGTAAAGAAAGTATTTGTTCATGAATCAGAAGAGTTGATATTATTAAAGTAGCAGTAATTCACACCTTGATTTCTAGGTCTGTCTAAAGATTCAACACAGTCCTTGTCACAATCCTGACTGATTTCTTTGCAGAAATGAACTAGTAGGCCCTCAAATTCATTTGGAAATGCAAGAGGCCTCAAATAACTATGGCAGTCTTGAAGAACAAAGTGGAGGACTTACATTGCCTAATTGTCCAACTTAGTATAAAGCTATAATATTCAAGACATTGTGCTACTGACCTCAAGAGATATACACAATGAAATAGAATTGAGAAATAAATGCTCACTTATATGGTCAGCTGATTTTCAACAAGAGTGCCAAGACTATTTGGTTGGGGAAACAGTAGTCTTTTCAGCAGATGGTACTGGGACCATTAGATATCCACATACAAAAGAATGACGTTGGACCTCCCTCCCCTGCCACCTCACATCATATATAAAAATGAGCTCAAAAAGATCAAAGACCTAATGTAAGAACTAATCCTTGAGAACACTTAGAAGAAAACAAGGATAACTCTTTAGGACTTTGGATTTGGTCGTGGTTTCTTTGTTGTTGTTGTTGTGGTTCAGTCATGTCTGACCCCTTGTGACCCTGTGGACTGTAGCCCACCAGGCTTCTCTGTCTGTGGGATTTTCTTGGCCAGAATACTGGAGTGGGTTGCCATTTCCTTCTACAGGGGATCCTCCTGACCCAGAGATCGAACCTACATCTCCTGCGATGGGAGGTGGGGTCTTTACTACTGAGCCACCGGGGAAACCCTAGTGCTTTCTTAGATGATGCCTAATACAGGCAGCCAGATGAGAACTAGGTAAATTGGCCTTCATTAAAAGGAAAATATTCTGTGCTTCAAAAAGCAACATCAAGAAAGGGAAAAGCCAGAATGGGTGAACACTTTTGGAGGGTAGAAGAGAACATTTTTGCAAACCATGTATCTAATAAGGGACTTGTATCTAGAAGATATAAAGAACTCCTACAGCTCAATAATGAAAAGACACCCATTTCAAATTATGGGCAAAAGATCTGAATAGACTTCCTCCAGAGATGAAACAGGAGTAACCAGCAAGCACATGAGAACATTATCAACATCATTAGCCATCAGGGAAATGCAAATCCAGTCCAACAATCAGATATCCCTTCATACCCACTGGCATGACTGTCATCAAAAAGACTGGTAACAGGTGTCCTTAAGGAGATGGAAAAATCAGAACCCTCATTCTCTGTTGGTAAGCATGCAAACTGGTGCAGCCACTGTGGAAAACAGTCTGGCAGTTACTCAAAAAGTTAAACATAGTTTTTGTATGACCTAGAAATTCCACTTCTAGGTATACACCCAGGATACGTGAAAATATATGTTTATACAAAAACTTACACGTGGATGATCATAGTAGCAGATTTATTATAACCAAAATACAGAAACAACTCAGATATCAGCTGATGAATGGATAACAAAATTGATATATAATAGATTATTATTCAGTACTGATACATACTGCAGCCTGAATAAACCTTGAAAACACTGTGCTGGTAAAAAAAAAAATGACAAGTTGTATGATTCGATTTGTAGAAAGAGACAGAACATAGTCTAATGGATGCCTGGGTTTCTAGGGGTTTGGTGAGAAAAGAGGAGCGGCTGCTAAAGCAAATAGGATTTCTTTGTGGGGTGATAAAAGTGCTCTAATGTTGATTGTGATGATAGCTGCACAATTCTGTGAATATATTAAAGACCAGTGAGTTATATTCTTGAAAGGGATGAATTGTATGGTATGTGAATTATAGCTCAAAGCTATTTTTTTTAAGTTAGTGTGCTCCAGGGTACAGGACAGATGTATGGAGGGTCATACCCACTTTAATCAGTATTGTGGAACTGCAGAGATGTGGAGGGAAGGCCAGGCCTCTTAAACGAGTTTTCCCATCCTCATCCTTGGGAATTGTCTTGTTCCTGTACACTGGCTATTGCTTTGAGGCCTGTGTTAGTTGAAAATATTTATCCCAGAGTTTCTTATGAGGCCTTTGCAAACCAGGCAGCAGAAGTTGGCAGTGACTCGGAAGAATCCAAGCTGCCTGCGTCTCTTCACAGAGGTTCATTACCGAGGAGGGCTTGTGTGCCACCCACCGCACCTGCTCCTTCCACACAGGCCCTCTCCCGCAGTGCCCCGCCCCCCACCAAAAACTCCTGGTCTAGGTGATGAGGACACTGAGGCACCAGAGGCTTCACGGCACCCAGCAGGTGTGCAGCAGAGGTGTGGTTCTGCATGATAACTCATCAGATTCTCTTTACCAGTCAGTTGACTGTTCTGGGAGCTGGGCCAAGGAGTCCCAAGACATAAAACTGAGTAATGATGGTTTTCCTCCCAACATGCAAGAAAATATATGTCAATAAATAGCATTTTCTCAATTAGATTTTCTTGAGTAAATGTTTCTTAGTTTTTGCCTACTGCCTCTTTAGTTGCCATTAAGAGCTTGCAGATTACAAGAAAGAAAACAAGTAGCAAGCAAGCATTAACTGAAAATCCCAGAGTGAGTTTTTTACTTCTGCTTGACACACATTAGTATGTAGGGTACATGTGCTTGGCAGTTTTTAAGCACTTTTAACATATTAAGTCATTTAATTTTTGCAGCATTGGTAATAGATACTGTTGCCACTTTAAGTCATTTAACCTCTGCAACATTGGTAATAGATAGATGCTGTTGCCTTTGGGCTTCCCTGGTGTTGCCATATTAAAGAATCCTTGTGCCAGTGCAAGAGACACAAGAGAAAAGATGCAGGAGATGTGGGTTCAGTCCCTGGGACAGGAAGATGCCCTGGAGCAGGAGGTGGCAACCCACTCCAGTATTCTTGCCTGGAAAATTCCATCGACAGAGGAGCCTGGCAGGCTACAGTCCAGGGGGTTGCAAAGAGTTGGATGCGACTGAGCAACAGCACACAGACTTGCTGTTACTCCTGTTTTATAGATAAGGATGGATGCTGAAGCACAGGCATGTCAACAGATTTCCCAAAGCCACCTAACAGTCTGGCTCCAAGTCTTTAGGCCCTGTGGTGCAGTCATGCTTCTTTCAGCAACTGGTCCTCTTCCAGCTTATATATTAGTGATGGTTAACATGGCTGGAAAAATAGTTCCAAGTCCATGGGGTGGAGTAAGTTAGGTTATTGTGGCATGATATAACCATACAGAAATCATAACTGAGTGCCTCATCTGGGTATATCTTAGCACCACTGCTCTGTAACAGACTGATTTTCTGGCCTTTCCAAAAGGCTCCAGGGCAGCAGTTCAGTAGCAGTATGAAAGGACCTCAGTAGTTATTGATTTATCCTTTCACCTTAAAGATGAGAAAAACTAAGAGGAAGTAAATCCTAAGGTCTCCTGACTCTGAGCATTTAAAATAATAGGGACCGCAGAGTGAGACCGGGGCTTCCCAGGTGACTCAGTGGTAAAGAATCCACGTGCCAGTTCATGAGATGTAGGTTAGATCCCTGGGTCTGGAAGATCCCCTGGAGAAGGAAATACTCCAGGAAGAATGCTTCAGTATTCTTGCCTGGGAAATTCCATGGACAGAGAGCCTGGCGGCCTACAGTCTTGGGGGTTGCAAAGAGTCGGACACAACTGAGCACAGCACAGCCAAGAGTGAGGCTTCCCAGGAAGCAGGTTCTTGGCTCCTTCACTCTGCACAGGATCTCTAGCTGCAGCACTCCTGTTCTCCCCATTTACAGAACCCTTGAAAACCCAACGAGGAGGTGACACGCCCAGGGTCCCACAGCCAGCAGGTTGTTGTTCCACAGCCCTCAGTCTTCATCCCTTTGCTCTGCCACGCTCCTGAGAGTACCCTCCACTGTGTGACTCACGAAGACTATTTTGTTAGTGGGGTAGTGGGGTAAATGGTTTATCTAAAGCCCAGAACACAGTGACACACATCGTGTCCCATAGGTACTACATGGCTGTTGCTGTCATTGCTAATAATGAAATCGGGGGAAATGAAAATCTGCTAGTAGGTAACATGTTCAGCTCCATCTCTAGTATCGATTGTGATGCCTCGTCTGCCTTAGGAAACTTCCTATGGCTGTTGTTTGAGCAATAGGAGGAAAAAAAGTCTTTTAAAAAGATCCCTTTCAGTCCTTCAGCGGTGCCCCCTTGTGGAATGTCGGCAGAATGACCACATATTCAGAGTCATTTGTGACCTGAAGAGAATTTGACAGTTTCCTGCTGGACACGTGTCTGGGTGCCTTCTGGGGGCGGAGGTGGAGTGAGGGGTGCCGATGAGGGCAGAGAGTGGGTTAGGGCACTGCGTGGGCTGCGTCAGAGCGTTAAACGCGGATGGGGTAGAACTGCAGAGTCCGTATTTGCTATGCGTCTAAGCTCCCCTGGCCCCTGGTGGCCTGCCTTTCAGAGTCTCCGTCACAGACTTGGGGCCCAGTCTAAAAGCTGTCCCCTCAAGTCTGTTCACAGAGCAGGTCTGAGGAGCCGAAACGTGTTTCCTCACGCGCAGTGACTGAAGCCTGTCTCCTGGTGGCTGTGCCAGCCTCCATTGTGTTCCCTCCGCCAGGGGCTTCTGAGGAGAACGGCCCGCCTCACAGCTCCACCAGGACTCAGCTGCCTCAGTCGATGAAGATCATGCACGAGATCATGTACAAGCTGGAGGTGCTGTACGTGCTGTGCGTGCTGCTGATGGGGCGCCAGCGCAACCAGGTGAGGCCCGCCCGCCTCCGGGCCGCGGCGCAGGGGCGGGCGCTTCCCGGCCGCGCGCAAGAGGAGAGGCGCTTCCCGGGCGCACGCAGCGTGATGCTTCCTGGGCGCGCGCGCGAGAGGAGAGGCGCTTCCCGGGCGCGCGCGGCGCGGCGCGGCGCACCGGCCGTCCTGCTCCGCTGCCTCCACAGGGCCCTGGCCCTGGCCCAGCAGCGCGAGGAGTCGCGTTCCTCAGCCCTGCAGTCTGATTCCAGAGCCCATAGTCCTCCCACCGCACCGTACTGGGGCAACGTTTCTAGACAGAGCTCAGGCCCCAGGCAGAAGTGGGTGGCGTAGCCATGTTACCCGACCTTGTTAATACACAGGATAAAGGGTGGGTGTCTGCCCTGCAGATGGCACTGGAGGAGTTGCCAGTCTGATGGTGGGCCAGAACTAAGTCAAGTTATGACAGCTGGGCAGCTACCAGGGGTCCTGCTCTGCGGAGGTTCCCTGAGTCTTGAAGCAGTTCCAGGAGGGAGGGATGGGGAGTGCTCTGGAAGCGCACCCCGCTTCTCCCCAGGATGGACAAGTGGCCCCCTCCCGTTCCCTCTACCTCCTAGGGATATAACGAGAGGCCTGAGGGGGAGCTGGGAGCTCGGCAGTCCCTGAGCACTGTTTTGAGTCAGAGACTGTTCTCTCACACAGCTCTCTGTGAGATCAATGCAGTTATTACAAGTTTGCAAGAGAGGAACAATTTTAGAGAAGGTGGAAGGGGAAAGACTGGCTGAAAAGATGACATCTGGCCTGGCAGTGTCCTGAAGAAAACAAGGGAGTCAGGCATGCTGACCGCTTCGCCTGAGGTGGCCTACCACGTCAAGGAAGCAGGCCCTGGTGGGCACCGGCCTGATGGTTCAGTGAAACAGTAGAAAGCTGGGGGTGGACTGGAGCCAGCAGTCAGGAGAGGCTGGCCAAGGGGTCACCGGGGGCCAGGTTGCCTCTGGCTTTCATAGACCACTTAAGGACTCTGGCATTCACCCTGAGTGAAACGAAAAACCATCCCCCGGCTGCTATGTGCAAGAGCTGCAGTAGCTAGGACCCACGTGTTGATGGCAGGGGTGGTGAGCAGTGCTTTTGTTCTGGATCTGTTTTGAAGGTAGAACAGGTAAGATTTTCTGAGAAGTTAGGTATGGACTTAAGTGGAGAGAGGAAGTAAAGATGACTTCCTTATCTCTTTCCAAGCAGGTGGGAGGAATGGTTTGCCGTTTATTGAGATGGTTAAGATTAGTGGGTAAGGAGTGGGTACAGATGTCTGTAGGGAGGAAGGGGCAGGGTTCGGTTTGAACAGGTTAAGTTTAGGTGTCTATTAGAATTGGCACTAGGGTTACCTGCACCTAAGTTAGGGGCGAGATGGGCCCTGGAGGTATAACTTTGGGGATTGTCAGCCTGTGGTTGGCATTTAAAACCAGGACACTGGATGAGATCCTGCTGTGCCGTCCACAGCACTGGGGCTCCTTCCTTCCATGTGGTATATATTTCATATAAAAAATACTAGTCACGATGTCTTACCTGTGTTGAGTGCTTTTTCTTTTTCGAGACACTTCTGTAATCATATTCGAATTTGCAGGTACTTGGTAAGTTACACAGCAGATGGTGGCCTCCATCCCACTTGATATTTGTGAAAACCAAGACCTATATAAGGGCCATGTTCTCAGTCTCCAGGCATCATCAGAGCAAGACTTAAATCCTGCTGCTCTGACTTTTCTTTCTGTCCCTTCACCGTGAGTTCCCCTGCTCCCTTAGTCTCCCCAGTACCAAGTTTCTATGAATCTTTGTGGTCTTTGGTTAAACTGATCACAGCCGCCCTTTCCAGCTGGCCTCAAGACCCTGCCTTCCTGAGAGCCAGTGTGGTGCTGTTGTGTCCCCATTTGCACAGTCAGCATTTACTGAGTTCCTACTGTGTGCCAGGTACTACAGGGACATGGATTATTTTAATAGGTCAGTAATTCACATAGTTCTGTATTGAGGTATAAATAAGTATCAATGAAGCCTTTCTCCCCTCTGATCCTGAACATTCAAGGTTCTTCCACGAGGCATCTAATTTTACCAATTTTTAATGTCTCTAGAGAGTGTGAAAGTGTATTGGTGCATAGTGAGAATAAGTGTAGATGTTTGCTTTAAAGCTCAGCATTGCTTTCTTCATCCTGAAGGCTTCTTGTACATATATGCCTGGGCTTTTGATAGACCTTCAACTCACATCTATCTTCATACTTTTGCCTTCCTACCCCTCCAGGTTCACAGAATGATTGCAGAGTTCAAGCTGATCCCTGGGCTGAATAATTTGTTTGACAAACTGATCTGGAGGAAGCATTCAGCATCTGCCCTCGTGCTCCACGGTCACAACCAGAACTGTGACTGTAGCCCGGTGAGCAGGGACCCTGATGGCAGATGCCAGGAGTGGTTGTTTCAAGACCTGCCGTTGGCCCTTTGAAATCTCCTTCTTTGAGAGTAGAGCAGAAACTAAAAGTCACAGCCCGTATACTCCCATAACTGGAAGCCACCGTGGGGAAGGATCTGACCCCCACCCTCCACCTACCCAGGAGTCCCTCTGGAGGCCCTCCAGCAGCCTCCCATTGTTCATTCGCTTCCACGCAGGGCCACGCACTCCACTCCAGGGCAGCAGGTTTTTCCTCATTCTGTTCTCTGCCCCATCCTAATTGACATCCCCAATATTAGGTTTGCCTCCCAGAACCATGGCAGCAGTTGGCCTCCAAAAAGGACTTTAGGAAGTTTTGTTTTTTTGTTTTTTTTAAGGGTCAAGGGCTCATGTCTACCCGGTTTTCATCACAGTGCCCTAAAGAGCCCAGAACGGGGAGTCTAAGTCATCGGCCATCAGCACCACGTCAGTGCCACACGGCTGTCAGGGGCCAGTGCCGTGGGTCCCGCCTGGTCTCTCTGCTGCATTCTGGGGACTTCCCTCAGTGCCGTGTCTTCCAGTTTGCTGTTTTTCTCCTTGGCTTTGTCAGATTTACCTTTCAACAGATCCATTTGGGCTCATATATTTTGCGTTTCTAGACATTTTGTTTGGATCTTTGTCAAAAAGTATTTGGTCTTTTGTTGATTATGTTAAATATTTTCTTGTGTTGTGTTTTCTCTAATTTCATCTCTTTAGTTACTCATAACATACTTTTCTATGGGTTTTTTTTAGATTGTTAACAGAGTGCTGATACTTGTGTCTGCGTCTGCAGACTCAGCTTAGGGTGGAGTGTCGCCTTGTGTTCTGTACTGTTTGTAGAAGGTCACCTTCAGGGGGCTTGTTTTCCTTGGCGATACTGGAAGTAGTCCCATAGAACATTTGGCTTTTGTCTGCCAGGTGCTTTAGGGAGCAGTGTCCCAGGGCAAGTTTTCACATTGAGTATCTGCCCTCCCCCTCTGGAAGTGTGAGCCCAGGGTCCTGCGGACCTGGGGACTCCCCTCCACCAGCAGAGACAGGGTTCTTTGCCAGCTCCCGGGGCTGGTAGGTGAGGTTTTTCTAACCCTTTTTTCACTAAACGTATCAACTCCACAGGCTTTGCATAGGCCCAAGGTCCTGTCTGGTCCCTAAAGAGCGTTGAAACCCAAGCCCTGGCCCAAATAAGTCTCATTTTCCCTTCTCTGCCGGCTATCAGCTCTTGTGTTCACTGCTCTGAACTCAGTCCTTCCTTCATTTCTAATTCTAGTGGAATTTCCTTTCTTTCCTATGTGCTTAGCCTCACATTGAAAATAATTTCAGTTATTTTGTATCCAATATCCTGGAGTGTTTTTAACAGGAAGGTTCTGCCTTAGCTTAATCCGCTGTTGGCCAGATGTGGACAAAAGGTTCTCTGACTAAAGAGGAGTCCTACCTGTGCGCCAGGACAGGGACTCAGAGAAGCAGCAGGATGCCCAGGCTCTCACCAAAGCCTTTTGTTTTCTTTGAACGTTGTGACTATGGTCTTAACATCGAGGATGCACGTGTATTTTAGGACATCACCTTGAAGATCCAGTTTTTGAGGCTCCTCCAGAGTTTCAGCGACCACCACGAGTAAGTACAAGCTGTCCCCAAGAGGAGACTTGGTTTGCTGCTGCTGTTCTCCCTTTGTCTCATCACTGAGCTCAGCTGAGGAGGGCCCGGGAGCCGTGAGAGCCGCTGCCACCTCAGTGTGACCACGAGGCTGCACTTCCATAAGAGCTGCCATTTGTCCAGCCCTTCCTTTATGCCAGGCACCACCTGAGCTTCCCCTTGACCTCCACAGCCACCTTGGAAGTGAGTGTGGAAGTTGCTGGCCCCTTAATACCCCTGGAGTCAATGCAGCTCTCGGCCGTCTGTCCCTCTGAGTCGGGAGTAGACAGCTTGGCTATTCTCAGGGGCCTGTAGGAATCTCAGATGGCCAGAGTGGGCTGAGTATTTATACGTTGAACAGGTGGGATATTCTTTGCCTGTACGAGGAGATGTGCTTTCTCCCATTTTCCTTGGAACACATTCTGCCCTCTCATTTTTAACTCTTCAGCCTTTGATGGAGGATGTGTAGGAGAATGAGTCTCTGCTATGAGGGAACAATGCAGGCAGGGGAGGGGTAAATGGCAGCTGACCCTTGACCTTGACACTGGGAAGACGTTGGTGAGCTGGCAAACAGAAGCAGGTGCTACTCAGCTCTTACTACCTGTTGGGTACAGGAAACAGGGCCCACTGTTGTATAGTTTCTGAGCTTTTCCCCCAAGAGAAGCCAGAAATGAAGATTTATGTGCAAGGTCCTGATTTTTAGGTGCTGGTTTAGATTCTTTGTGTAAGCTAATAGAACATGCCTGAGGACTCATGTGGCCTCAGGGGCCTTCACTTTGAAGCTTTTGTGTGGGTGGTGGGGCTCATCCTCTCTGAGAGGTTCTCTGAAGGCCTTAAGCCCCAAGAAATATGGCAACTCTCTAAAAAATGGCACCAGTATGTCCTGAATGTGTCCTTTTTTCCCTGAGGACCTGGGTCCCTCGCTTCCGTCATTTGACAGGTCACATTCGCAGGCTTGGATTGTGTATATTCTACAGCAGCAGGAAAGGAGGGCGTGCTTTTCATAGGAGTGGCAGGGTCAGGTTCCAGTTTTCTGAAGATCTTTATGGGTACTTTGTGTGGGATGGATTCCTGTGGGAGACCGTTTAGGAAGCCGGTTCTGTCCTCGTGACGTGGGTGACGAGAGGCCTGGGTGTGAAGGGGGAAGGAAGAGTGTCACACTTGGGCCTCCTTGTGGGAGAGCTGGACTAGGGCCAGGCTTGAGTAAAGTGATGGACATCTGGGCATCATGGAGTTGGAAGTGCCTTTGAGAAATTAAATAGAAATGTTCAGTGGCAAAAGAAGGGCCTTACACATACTAAGGAAAGGGGCTTTGTTAGTGAACATGCAGGCCTCCAGAGGGTGGGCCGTGGGGCCAGGGAGACTCCCTCAGCAGAACAGCAGTGGGCTCCATGCCCTCCCCCAGAATGCTGCCTCGGGGTGGGTGGTTTTCAGGGTGGCTACCAGGGGCTTCTTAACAGAAGTGGCCAGCAAGAGACTGGCCCAGTGTGGACGTCGCGGCCTCAGTGCCTGTCCATTACTGCCTCCAACACATCTGTTTCAGGAACAAATATCTGCTGCTCAACAACCAAGAGCTGAATGAACTCAGCGCCATCTCTCTCAAGGCCAACATCCCTGAAGTGGAAGCCGTCCTCAACACCGACAGGTGAGCATGGGGGGCCCACAGCCTGCCTGGCTGCCTGCATGTCCCGGGACTCACAGACAGGTGCACCCGGGTCTGCATACTTGTCCTTTCGCACCCACGTGTAACTGGCATGCCGAGGGCTCCCTTGTACCAGGCTCTGTCCTCCCGCCACCTGCGATGTCTCATCGGAGCCCCTTAGCAGCCTCGGAGGGAAGTGCCATTGTCACCCACTTTACAAACTGGGGAGCAGGGGCCCAGCGAGGGCACCTGCCAAAGGTCGTAAATGCTCTGCCCCCTCCCTGCTCACTCAGCTTCATTGGCTTCCTCCTTTCCTGCCCTCTGCCAAAACCCATTAGCCGAGTAATGCCTCACTTTCTGGAGCAGAGCAGGGGGTTCTCAGGCTCACAGGGGTCAGGGCAGGGAGGACTGTGTCCAGCAACAGGAGTCATAATTCTCTGGTCTTCTGTTGTTGTTTTTGGTTTAAAAGCAGCAGAAATCTTTGTTCAAATGAAATTGAATGTAGTCCCACATCTGTCTGCAGTGCAGGAGACCCGGGTTCTACCCTTGGGTTGGGAAGATCCCCTGGAGGAGGGCACGGCAACTCCCTCCAGTGTTCTTGCCTGGAGAATCCCCATGGACAAAGGAGCCTGGTGGGCTACAGTGGGGTCACAAAGAGTCAGACATGACTGAGCGAATAAGCACATAGCACAAGGCCTGTAGTAGGTGACCAGCAGGACTGCTCTATTTGAAGGGAAGGTTTAAGGGCCTAGAGTCGCTGCCTGCTATTCCTCTCTCCTCCGTAATGCAGCCTGAGTGTTTTTCTCATTTATTGTCTTTGCTTCCTAGACTGGGAAGCAGAGGCCCAGAAACTTGAGTATGTGTCTATGGCCACCTGAAGCCAAACCTGGGGCCCAGGGTACTCCCTGCCTTACTTACCCTATCAGTGGCACGGACTTTGCCCCATCTCTTAGACTCTGTCATGGTGATCCAAACCCACTTTTGTCACGAGCAGCCCTCCCTCCAGCAGTTCTGAGCCCCATATGACTCTGGAGGCGTTTTTGGCCTCTGGTCACTTGTCAGCAAGCCTGGGCAGGGAAGGCTGCCCTGAGATGTGAGAATGCATTTGGCTGTTTAGTTCCAAGACTGCAGGAGTCCTTAGGGTGCTCTGGACCCAGGTGGAGCAGGAGGACATGCTGTAGGTTAGAGATGTCCTCATGTTTTGTTTTGTTTTGCTTTTTACCCACCTACGTCAGCAAAGACCCCCAGCCCCAGGGTCTCAAGACACAGTTCTTCTGCCGTTTGGAATTTGGCCTCTGTCAGCCTCTCCAATCTGCCATCAAGATCTCTGTCTGTTTTCTTTCAGGAGTTTGGTGTGTGATGGGAAGAGAGGCTTGTTAACACGTCTGCTGCAGGTTATGAAGAAGGAGCCAGCTGAGTCATCTTTCAGGTAGGTCTGGACATGCACCTCCCACTCCTGAGGGTGCAGAAACCAAGTGTTTAAGCTGTTGGAAATGCCTTCTGTCATCTCCAGCTTCCACCCCGCATAGCTGGTTACTGTCAGGGAGAGGGAATCTGCCGGCTCCCTGGTATTGACTCAGCATGTACTAGATTTTGCTGTGTGCTGGCAATGTGTTTCAGGAATTGAGCCAGCATTCAGCAAGCGCCTATTCTGTGCGGATGCTGGACAAGCGGGGAGAAATGGGAGCTACAATCCCTACCCATATGGAGGCCCCTGGCTTGCAGGAAATAAGCATGGAAAGACCCCTATGTGGGGGATGCAGTGTGGAAGGGCTCAGAGCCAGGACCTGCCTTGGGGACTATGGGAGCAAAGGAAGGGCTTGTGGGGAGGCAGGGGCGGTGGGTGCAGACAGGGAGGGCATCCCGGTTCCTTAGACTCATCCATGTTGTCTTAGAGGCTGTGGACAGGACAGCGGCTGAGGGAGGCATCCCATCAGGGTGGGTGTGAGCCGTCAGCAGGCTCCACGCCCAAGGGTGCCCTGTCAGCTCAGCCTACCTTGTCCCTTCATCCCCTCACGGATCCAAGCTCTGCCCTCTGTGGCCACTCAGTCAATATCAGCCTCTTCTTCTCTAGGACAGCCCATCAGAAGTGAGTTCAGTGACCCGTCCACATGCCTGTCTGGTCCCTCATGCCTTTCTGACCCCTCTCTTCCATGTCCTCCTGTTCCTCTGAAGGAGCAGAGCCTAGAGTATGTTTTCACATGTGACTCCTGGGGCAGTCCTCTGAGCCCACATACTCCTTCCAGACGAACCACATAGAGGACTGTTCCCTGCTGAGCCATCAGCTCCCTAAGGATGGGGACTCGCCACATGTTCCCAGTGCCCTGTATGAGGCCCAAGGCCTGGGAGATGTTCGGTAAACATCTCCCAGTGTTCAGTGTGTTGAATCAGTGAAAAGGGCAATAGACATCTCCCAGCCCCTCTGTGAATGGAACGTGGGCCAGAAGAGGGCAGCCTTAGCCACCTGGGCCAGGGGTCAACATTTGGGTCGCAGGTTTTGGCAAGCCCGGGCTGTGGAGAGTTTCCTCCGAGGGACCACCTCCTATGCAGACCAGATGTTCCTGCTGAAGCGAGGCCTTCTAGAGGTAATGGCCTGGAGGAGCCAGGGTGTCGGGTGTCCCCTTCTCCCCCAGCCCCATGCATTGCTTTCCTGCCCTGAGACCTAGACAGCTGGCAGAAGCAGACCAGACTCTCTATCTTCAAATGCCAGTGCACATCTCTCTGGTATTTCCCCTGAGCTTTCAGCTCTGGGTTCCCCATGCGTGCTTACCGGGTGATTGAGGGATCTGAGGGGTGGCCATGGAGGATTATAGGAGTCTGTGAAGTTGCTCAGCAAGGCTTTTTGACCCCAAGGATACTTTGCTGCTGACTGTTTAATTTCCCTTTATTGAAAAATGGTCTCCAGAAAAAGCAAAATTTACAAAAGACGGTAAAGCAAAATGTCCAAAGCTACAATTGGTTAAAAAAAAAAAAATACAAATAAGAAACTGACCCATGAATTGTAATAAAATCTATAAGGTAAAGAATTCATCTAAATCAGTATATATAACTCAAGAAAATGAAAAGGAAACACTTTAACTGTCTTGTAAAAATTCACTCATTGTAAACTTTTCCATTTATTAACATGAACCATGGGGTCAAAATGTGTCTCCTGTCCTTAAACCCCATGCTTCACTTGAATGGCCTCAGTGCTCAGGCTGGGGCCGTATTACCTCTGGAGACAGCTCCCTCCCTGTGACCTGGAGAGCTTGGCCATCGTGAAAAGACTTTAGCTCAGACCTGGGCAAGCAAGAGAGGTTGTAGCTACATACCCCAAAGTGCCCTCACCCCTACCCGCCCCACTTCCTGGTTAAGTGTGTCAGGCCTGGCCCTGCCCTTGGAGCCACCAGCATCCTCCAGTGAGAATCTAGACAGGGGAGCAGGTTCTATCAACCTGGTTGCTTGCTCAAAGCTAACAGCACATGGGCTGAGCTACATACCAGGGCTGGGGGAGGCAGGCGGTGAGCAGCTCAGATGAGCACGGCCTGGGGCCTCCGGGGACCAGCCACCTTTTCCTGCCTCCATTCTGTCCTCTCCCACCCCCAGCACATCCTCTACTGTATCGTGGACAGTGAGTGCAAGTCACGGGATGTGCTGCAGAGTTACTTTGACCTCCTTGGGGAACTGATGAAGTTTAATGTTGATGCATTCAAGAGGTTCAATAAGTACATCAACACTGATGCAAAGGTAAGTCTAAGCCAGGGCTTCGTGAGTTTACTGTTTTGTCCAGAAGTTATGTCAGAGCCCTGGTCCTTGCCAGTCTTCAGGTGCTGGTTTTATACTGGAGAGTCCTGGGGTCAGCGGGCAGATGTCAGTTAGTGTTCATTAGTCCTTGCTCTGCGCTAGACCCTAGGTATGCAGGGATGAAAGTCTTACCTGCTTGTGGGCAGGCGGGAGCAGGTGAGCTTGGAAATGACTCTGACGCAGTGTGCCAGGTGCCGTGATGGGCCCTGGAAGGGCAGGACGTGGCCTGATGTGTTAAGCTTTCGGGTGTATGTGGTAGAAACCCAGCCCAGACTAATTGAAGTAAAAATGACAGCAGTCCCTTTGGTGCAGAAAACACTGGACGTGGTATCTGAAGATCTGGTTCAGCTCTCTCTGGGGCTGCTTATTAGGTGGGGAGGGCTCCGAGTTCCTCTGAGCTTCAGTCTTCCCCTTGGCAACAGCTGGGCCAGGGCAGGTGGGTGTCCCCTGCAGCGACCACACGCCCTGGGGCTTGGCTGTGTTTAGCCAAGAGCCCGCCGCCCCCGTCAGCCTGGCCCCGCTCCAGTTCCAGGTGTTCCTGAAGCAGGTCAACAGCTCGCTGGTGGACTCCAACATGCTGGTGCGCTGTGTCACTCTGTCATTGGACCGATTTGAAAGCCAGGTGGACGTGAAAGGTAAAGAAAGGCCCAGTGCCGAAGCGAGTCTGTCCATTGTGGCTGCACTGGTGCCAAACACCCAGCCTCTCGCAAGCAGACAGAAGCTTCTGAGTCACTACACCAAACGCCCACATGGGTGGGGGCAGGGCAGTGGCTCTCTGATGGGCATGTGTGACATTTTAATGAAGGTCAAAACATTGTTGCCAGCAAAATGCAAAAAACAACTCATACCCTTCCTCTCCTGGCCTGGAATTGCCTGGATGAGGATTCAAGTGGTGAAGCCTGGGGAGGGCCTCAGGGAAGCACAGGCCCACAAGGGGCCTGAAGGACAAGGTGAAGGCACGACCTGACTGGGGCTCTCATGGGAAAGCAGGCTTGGCCATGGTGGCAGAGCAGCTGGAGCTTTGTTTCCTGCGCAGCCCAGCTTTTCTGTAGTTGTTTTGACAGTGGGGCCTCCCAGCTTCAGAGTCGGGACCCGAGAGGGGCTTGACTAGAAGCCTGGGTGTCGGGCCCCAGGGCCACCGAGCAGCGTCTGCACCTGCTGCTCACGCCTCTGCCTGTCTGTCCGCAGTCGCGGAGGTCCTGTCCGAGTGCCGTCTGCTCGCCTACATATCCCAGGTGCCCACACAGATGTCCTTCCTCTTCCGCCTCATCAATATCATTCACGTGCAGACGCTGACCCAGGTGAGAAGCCTACAGACCTGCCCCGGGGAAAGGGGAATTGGAAAGTTACCCTCATCCCAGGGCCACCTTCACCCTAGAAGTACCTCTCCTGTCACCCACCCCTTCATTTCTAGGAGACCCCCCAGCTATTCTGAGGACTTGTTCCAATAAGGGATCAGCTCCCCATTTTACAGAAGGGGCCTGGGGAAGGAGCAAGGCTCCGAGGTCACAAGTGGTTTGGGCAGAGTCTGGGTGGGCAGTGAGTTCTGACTCCTCCCCGTCCAGGGCTCTCCAGGCCCCGCCTGCAGCACAGACCTGGGGTTGGATCTGATGTTGACACCCATCTCCTTCAACAAATAATTGTGCAGCTGCCCTCCTCCAAGCTTCACACCCTCTTTCCTAAAATGGGGGTGACACTCAGAGGTTTTCTTTTGTTCCTTCATCTAACAAACATTTATTAAGGCAAGATCCTGGGCTGGGGACACACAGTGAATAAACAGACCAAGACGCTTCCAGTCTAGTGCTGAGAGAGATGCGTGCACCCAGCCGCCCCAGGGACTGAGGCTCCCAGGAAGAAGCCATGCCTGAGCTGATTCTGGAGAAGGCATGGACTGACTAGATTAATAATGCCGCTCCCCTTACCTCTGGGGTGGGAGAAGGGGACAGTGAGGGCCAGGAAGGCACTGGGGGCAGGAACCTCATCGTTCCTCTCCGCAGGCCTCTGTTGGCTTTATGCAGGGCAGCACCGTGTGAGGCCCGTGGACACCTCCGCCCTGCCCACTATCCCCTTACCCCCTGCCCCAGTCCACCAGGGCCCCTGGGCTGCCGGCACACGCCTGACCCGCACAGCCCGATCTTTGTAGGAGAACGTCAGCTGCCTCAACACCAGCCTGGTGATCCTGATGCTGGCCCGACGGAAAGAGCGGCTGCCCCTCTACCTGCGGCTGCTGCAGCGGATGGAGCACAGCAAGAAGTACCCCGGCTTCCTGCTCAACAACTTCCACAACCTGCTGCGCTTCTGGCAGCAGCACTACCTGCACAAGGACAAGGACAGCACCTGCCTGGAGAACGTGAGTGCCCCGCCCCCGAGGGTGGCCGGCGGGCTGCCGCACGCCGGCCCAGGCTCTTCGGAGGGGCAGGCGTCCAGGGCGCCTGACTCCCACCAGGGCCCTCTGGAAGGCAGCTCTCTACCCCTTACCAGGGCACTTCTGTGGCCCCTCTCTCTGTGCACAGAGCTCCTGCATCAGCTTCTCATACTGGAAGGAGACCGTGTCCATCCTGTTGAACCCGGACCGCCAGTCTCCCTCTGCCCTTGTCAGCTACATTGAAGAGCCCTACATGGACATAGACAGGGACTTCACCGAGGAGTGATCTTGGCCCAGGCCTCGGGTGGCTGCTGGGCCAGCGCGAGGGGGGCGGGGTACGCGTGCCTCACGCCCTGCCCCCACCCTTCCCCCGCCTCCCTGCTGCTCCACCTGCCCTGGGTCTTCAGGTACAGACTGGGTGGGAGGGAGCATCTAGAAGCCCTTGGCCTCTGGCTTCTGAGGCTCTGGGTCATTGGGGTGCCTCAGTTCCCTCAAGATCGCCATGATGAGGACAGGGGCACTGTGCCCACCCTTCGTTCAGAACCCTGGGGCCCTGGCCCACCTAGAGCTAAGGGGACTTTTAAAAACAGCTCTGTCTGAGCTCCCACCGGTGTCTTGACTGTCAGTCCTGGCGTGGGGAGGGAGATGTGGGTCGCTTCCCCCAATCTGTGAGCCGAGCTTGCCCTGGCCTTTGGACCCAGGCAAAGGCTTCTGAGCCCCTGGGCAGGGGTGGGGGATACCAGAGAATGCCTCTTTCCCCTAGGCCTGCCCGTCTATCCCTCCCTCCCTCCCTCCCTCCCTTGTTTTCCTTTAGCTCCTCTGGTTCTGTTTGCTCATTGGCCACTGTGTTCATCCCAGGGGTTTCCCCCAGAAGTTGGGGGGCTTTCTCCTTCAATCCCCTGGGGCACAGGGTGGCTACGCCCCACCCCCAGGCAGCGTCTCCTGCCTGAGCCTGCCCGCACGGGAGCCTGCCTGGGAGCACACCCCTGGCCCCTTCTTGTGTTGCCAATTTATTAACAACAAATAAACCAATTAAATGGAGACTATTAAAGAATTTATTTTAAATGACTGATGTGGACCTGACTTTTGTCTATGAGACCATGTGCTCCCCTCCCCTCCTGAACCCCAAAGAATGAGCAGGAACCCAGTCAGAGCTGCAGCCACGGGGTTTATTCAGGGTGGAGTAGCGCTTGGGGTGGCGAGGCTCCAGCAGGTGATGAAGAGAGGCCAGGATCAGGGTGGGGCAGAGAGCAGGTGTCCCTCTTCAGAGCCCAGGGCTCCAGCATCATTCCTTGTGCTAAAGGGAGAGGGGTGCCTGAGTGAGCAGCTCCCGGGGCAGAGGGCAGGGAAGGTGCCCCACACCACCCCTCACCTTGGGGCCCAGGGCGTCCCGGGTGCGTGCCCGCAGCTTGTTGGCCTGGGTTTCCGCCATGTCTGCCCGCTCCTCTGCGTCGTCCAGCTCATGCTGGGCCTTTCGATACTTGGCTAGGTTAGTGTTGGCCTGCTGCTCCTGTTGGCACAGGCAGGCCTGCTCACTCTCTGACCACTAAGACGGTCAGCTGCCCCAGAAGGGGCCGGCTTCTCCTGGTCCTCCAGTCTGTTCACCACCACTGCCCACGGCCCTCCCTACCCCTCCCCAGTCCCCACAGCAGGAAGGAAGGGCATGGAGCCACTCGTTCCAGAGGTGCCCGGGTGCCAGACCTGCCTGGAAGAGGAAAGCAGAGAGGTCCCTCAGAGACAGAGCTAGGTCTTGTGTCATGCTGGAGCTGTTAGAAACTTGTCTTTCTTCCCACTGGGCAGTGGGGTCACTGTCCCAGCCAACACACAAAGCCACCATGGCGGAAATAGCCCAGAGATGGAACAGGGCTGACCATTGCTGGCATCCTCACTGGCTGGGGCCAGCTGTAGAAGTGAGGTGACCACCAGCATCCTGAAGGGTACTAGGCCCCAAAGACCCAGACCCCCGTGCACTCACCGCCTCTTCAAACTGACGTTTGTAGCTCTTGACCTTACTCTGCAGCTTGTCCACCAGGTCCTGCATGCGAGCCAGGTTCTTCCTGTCCTCCTCGGCCTGGGCAGGCAAAGGGGATTCAGGTCTTGCCCGAAGCAGGCCAGCTCTAGGGCCGCCCCTCGAGGTGGTCCTGGTTACCCACCTGGTACGCGAGCTCCTTGACCCGGCGTTCGTGCTTTCGCACCCCTTTGAGGGCCTCCGCGTGCTTCTTCTGCTCCGCGTCCAGCTCAGCCTCCAGCTCCCGCACCTGCAAGCAGCCAGCCGGTGGGCCTGGTGCCCCTGGCCTGCCCTCCCCAGGGCCGACCCACCCGCCAGGGCAGCAGGCCAGGAGGCGGGCCGCACACACCTTGGCCTCCAGCTTCTGCACCTGCTTCTTCCCGCCCCGGAGGGCGGCTTGTTCTGCCTCCTCCAGCCGGGTCTGCAGCTCCCGCACTGTCTGCTCCAGAGTCTTCTTCATCCGTTCCAGGTGTGTGCTCGTGTCCTGCTCCTTCTTCAGCTCCTCCGCCATCATGGCTGCCTGCGGGGGAGGCGGCGGTCTGGTCAGGAGGTGACGGTCCCTTTGGACTCTTCTCTGGCACCCCTAGCCCCAGCCCAGCCTCACATCAGTGATGGCCTTTTTGGCCTTCTCCTCGGCTTCCCGCCTTTCCTGGGCAGCCTCCTCCACTTCCCCACTCAGCTGGGCCAAATCCACCTCCAGCTTCTTTTTCTGGTTCAGGAGACCTGTGTTCTGCAGGGAAGCAGAGCTTTAGAGTCGGGCCTTGCAGGCCCACACCAAGCAGGCCCCCGCCCCGCACGCTCTGGTGACCCTCTCTGTGCCCACCTGCGAATGCAGGAGGTTGAGACGCTCGGTGGCTTCCAGCAGCTCTTGCTCCGCCAGCCGCCGGCTGCGTTCGCCCTGCTCCAGGGCTGCTCGCAGCTCTTCCAGCTCCGCAGCCAGCAGGGCGGCCCGCCGCTCCAGGGCCTGTGCCTGCTCACGGAGCTCTGCAGCCAGCCGCTGCTCCTCGTCCCGCCCCGCCTGCTCCTCCTTGAGCTGAGCCTGCAGCAGCCGCGTGGCGGCCTGCGCCTCTGTGGCCTGGCGGGTGGCATGGCCCAGCTGCAGCTCCAGGTCATTGAGGTCGCCCTCCATCTTCTTCTTGAGCCGCAGTGCCTCGTTGCGGGCCCGAGTCTCCGCATCCAGGGAGGCCTGCAGGGACTCCACTGCCCGCTGGTGGTTGCGCCTATGGTTGGGAGGGACGGAAGGAGGCGTGGTGACCTGTGAGGAGCAGGGGCCCGGGCACCGCACCTGCTGACAGGCGCAAAAGGAACGCTGGAGATGTAAACCAAACTAAGTGACCGGTCTCTCCCTGGTTTCAAGCCCCTCGTGACTGCCTGTTGCCCATCAGAGCAGCTTCACAGGCAAGAGCGAGGCTCCGGAGCAGACAGACATGGACTGAGCCCTGGCTCTGCCCCTACTGTGTAACCTTGGGCAAGTCCTCTGGCCTCTCCTCGGTTCACCTCTGAACTTTGGACAATAATCTACTCCTCCCCTCGAAGAAAGTCCTGGGGCGGGGGACTAGGTGTCATGCCAATCCGCGTGCATGCTGGGGCTCAGCCAACACCTCCTGCCCTCTGCTCTCAGGCAGTTGGGACGGGAGAGGCTGTCGGCCTGGAGAGGAGGGCCAGCCCCCCGCACCTCAGGTTAGTACACTCCTCGTCTTTCTCCGCCAGCTTCCGGTCCACCTCAGCCTTGACCTGGGAAAGTTCCAGCTGGATCCGCAGGGTTTTGGTCTCCTCCAGCTCCAGGGCCCCCTGGGGTACAGAGCAAGCCATGAGCCAGGAGGTCCACGAACATGTGTTGAGAGGGGAGGCCAGAGGAGCCAGCGGCTCAGCGTTGCCCCAGCCCTGACCTCGGCCTCCTCCAGCGCTGCCTGGAGCTCGCTCTTCTCCCCTTCCAGCGCCTTCTTGGCTTTCTCCAGCTCCTGGACGCTCTTCCCGCTGAGGCCGACCTGGTCTGTGAGGTCACTGATCTCCTCTGCAGAGAGGACAGGGCACTGAGGGGCCACCCCACCACCCATGCTGCAGCCGCATCACTTCACCCCCCTGTAATTCCAGGGTGCCCCCGCCAGGGCACCCTGCCTGTGTGACTCGGAGGGAACTCCCAGTGACCCCAGGGCGGCTCTGACCCCGTGGCGGGCCATACCCTGCAGGTTCTTGTTCTCCCGCCTGAGCGTCTCCAGGGCCTCCAGCGCCTCCTCATGGCTGTGCCGCAGCCGGAAGAGCTCAGTGCCCAGGCTGCGGGCCTCCCTCTGGGCCGCCTCCAGCTCCCGCTGCATCTCCTCCTCCTGCCGCCGCCGCTCCTCCAGCGCCCGCTCCAAGTGCCGCTGCTTCTTGTCCAGCGCTGCGGCTGCAGAGGTCGCCCGCTCCAGCTCCAGGGTCACGTCCTCCGACTCGGTCTGCAGCCGCAGCTTGGCCTTCTCCAGCGACGAGCACTTGGCGTGAGCGGCCTCAACCCCCTCCTCTGCCTCCTGCAGTCGCAGCGCCAGCTTCTTTCTGGGCCCCGGGAGCAGATGGGATGTGGGCGCGTAGCTGAGCCCCGCATCCTCCCCGACCCTACCCCGCCCCAACGTGGTGCTGGCCAGGCCAGCAGGGCACTCACTTGGCCTCCTCCAGTTCCTCGGTCCTCTGAATGGCATCTGCCTCATACTTGCTCCTCCACTGGGCCACCTCGGCGTTGGCCTTGGACAGCAGCCTTTGCAGCTCGGCCTGGGCCTCAGCCTCCTCCTCGTGCTGCTCCCGCAGGAGGTCACAGTCATGCCGCAGAGCCTGCACGGCGTGAGCCAGTGCGCTCTTGGCCTGCAGAGAGCCCGGTGACCTCAGCGTGGGGCCGGCCGGTGGCCCTGTGCCCCCGCCCCCGCCATTCTGTGGCTGCCCACGGCTGGCCCACCTTGCTCTCTTCCTCCAGCTGCCGCCGCAGTTCCTCCAGGCTCTGGGTGGCCAAGGCCTTCCCGCGGCTCAGCTGGCTAATCAGAGACTCCTTCTCCTCCAGCAAGCGGCTCAGCTCCCCTGCAGGCCAAAGGGGAGCCAGCAGGTCAGGTGAAGGCGGGTGGGCAGCACGGAGGCCCCGCCGTGGCCCAGCCGAGCCCCGCGCCTCACCACTCTCGGTTTGCAGTCGCCCACGCTGGGTGCTCGCGTCTGCCAGCTGCCGCTGTAGCTCCTCCACCTTGATCTTGGCCTCGCTCAGCTGATCCTCATATGCCCGGCACAGCTTCTCAGCACTGGCCTGGGAGCCGGGGTCAGGGATCAGAACAAGTCAGAGACTCTCAAGGCAGGATCTAGGGCTGCCAATCAGAGAGACTAGAGCCAGGAACTGGAAGGCTAGACGTGTGCTCAGCAATCAAAGGGAGAACAGAACCCCAAGTTCAGGGTCAGAAATTCTAGTGCTGGACTATGGCTTAAAACATGGGTGTCAGAAGTGAGCAGGCTGAACTAGTCCTAAGGCCAGTGGGTCAAGATGAGGTTAGGATACCAGAGTCTGAAGTCAGCTGGGGACAGCGGTCACAGGTCAGATGTTAAGATTAGGTGGTACAAAGGTCAGGGGTCAGGGTTGGGTGCTGGGATTCAGGACAAGAACAGTCAGGACAGGTCTGTGTTATTTGCTCAGTCATGTCCAATTCTTTGTGACCCCATGGACTGTAGACCACCAGCCTCCTCTGTCCATGGAATTCTTAAGGCAAGAATACTGGACTGGGTTGCCATTCCCTTCTCTAGGGGATCTTCCCGACCCAGGGATCAAACCCAGGTCTCCTGCACTGCAGGCAGATTATTTACCATCTGAGCCACCAGGGAGGCCCAAACAGGATAGGGATGAGGTCAGAATTCAAAGGTCAAAGACTGAGAAGTTGGAATTGGATACTGGGTCAAAATCCTCTGGCATCAGGGCACAGAGTTTAGGAGGTAAGGTTTGAGGTCAGAACTGGTGGGGGGTTTCGGGCTGGGTGCCGGGTGAATGGGCCGGGGATCAGGATCAGATGCAGGGTCAGCACTAGTGTGTCAGATAGGCAGGGGGTGCTCGGGGCTCAGAGGGTGGGGTCAGCTGCTGCAGTCAGGAGGGGTTCGGTGAGGGTGGGCTGCTAGTGGCGGGTCAGAGGTCGGGGTCAGGAAGGAGGCTGACACCTTGCCACGGGCCAGGGTCTCCACGTTGGCGCTCAGATCGTCCACCTCCATGCGGAGCTCGCTCTTCTCCTTTTCCAGCTTCTGCCGCACCCGCTGCAGGCTGTCCACCTGCTCGCCCAGCTCGGCCGCGCTGTCCGCCTGCTTGCGCCGCAGGGCCGACACCGTGGCCTCGTGCCGCAGGGCCGCCTCCTCCAGCTCCCGCCGCAGCCGGCCCAGCTCGGCGTCCCGCTTCCGGCAGCCCTCGCGCTGCCCGGCCGACGCACCACCTGCCTCCTCCAGCCGCTCGCTCAGCTCCTCCAGCTCCCGGGCCGCCTCTGCCCGCTGCTTCTCCACACGGGCCCGAGCCGCCCGCTCGGCCTCCAGCTCCTCTTCCAGCTCCTCGGCCCGAGCCTGGGGACGGGCAGGCGGCAGGGTCACCTCCATGGGCCCCTGACCCCGGTCCTTGCCCACCCGTGTCCCTCACGCACCTGAAGCTCCTTGATCTTCTTCTGCAGCTGGGCTCCGAGGAGCTGCTCATCCTCCACCCGCAGGTTCAGCTGACTCAGCTCAGAGTCCTTCCTGGAGGAGAGGGTGGGCATGAACTGGCCCAGGTCCTAACTGCTGCCCACCTGCCTGGGGCCCCTGGGTACCGCCCCCAGCACACATGCTGGCACTGTGCCTGGAGTAGCCCTCAAGACCTCCCCAGTGTTCCCTCTCAAGCCCCGGCCCTAGAGCCTGGCCCGAGGTGAGCCCCCTTCACCCTACGGTTCAACCTCTGCTGTGGTGCAACACTGACTAGAGTCCCGGGGGCGACAAGAGGCGGGCTGCAGGCTCAGGAGGCCCCCGTGCCCAGGAGGGCAGGCCTGGGCCCTCCCCACACTTACTTCTTGAGCTTCTCCTCCAGCTGTTGCTTGTCCTGGGCAGCGTCTGCCACTGACTCCTGCGTCAGCTTCAGGTCCCCCTCGAGCTTGCGTTTGGCCCGCTCCGTGTCCATGCGCAGCTTCTTCTCTTGCTCCAAGGAGCATTCCAGCTGTGGGGCAGGATAGGGTGGGTGAGCTCACCCCTGTCCTGGCCAGCCCAGCCCCTCCGTGCAGCCCCCTGCTGTGGCCCCAACTCACGTCTTCCACCTGCTGCTCCAGCCGGACCTTGGCCTTGGCCAGCGCACTCACACGGTCCTCCTCAGCCTGCAGGTCGCCCAGGGCCTGCTGGTGGGCCTCCTGCAAGGCCTTCTTCTCCTTGGTCAGCCGGACCACAGACTCGTCCAGTGCCGCCATCTCCTCTGTCAGATTCTTCACCTGTGTTGGAGCCAAGGTCACCGTGGGGCTGCCTCCCCCAATTCTGCCCTGAGCAGCTGCCCCTTCCAGCCAAGGAACCTCAGGCGAGTCAGTTCATCCCGAGCCTCAATTTCTTTATCCTTCAGGGATGGTTGTAGCTTCCTCCTCGAGGGATTACTGAGCCCTTCCCCAGTGTCTGGCCGGCACTGAGAGATCAACAGATGTCAGCTATTTGGGGATTCAGGGGTGTTTAAGCAGCTGTTCCCTAGTCCTGGCTTCCTCGGGGAGCACCTGTGAGAACCTGAATAAGCAGCCTTCTCCAGAGCCTCACTTTCCCCTCCTGTATAATGGAGTCAGCCCCCCAGAGTGTGATCCACATGGGCTCTCGGGAGGGTTCAACAAAGGAAGGCACCTGGGGCACATGGAGCTGGTGGATGACGATCGCTAGCATCTGCTGAGCACCTACTATGTGCGAGGCTCAGTGGCAAGTGCTCGCACACACTAGTTACACACTGAATCCTCACCTGCCCTAATTAGGGAAGTGCTGCTATTAGCCCCATTTGACAGGGGAGGAAACTGAGGCTCACAGAGAGGATGAGACCTGCCCAGGGCCACACAGGTGTGGGACTTGGAGGTGCCTGGCCCCACAGCTCTGCCCCCCCCCCACCCCGGCCTGCACCCACACCTTATTCTCCGTGGCTTGCTTCTCCTTCTCGGCCTTGGCCAGCGTCAGCTCCAGGTCATCAATGTCCTTCTTGAGCTCCGTGCACTCGTCCTCCAGCTTGCGGCGGCGGGCAGCCAGGTCTGCGTTCACTTCCTCCTCGTCCTCCAGCCGCTCACTCAGCTCCTTCACCTTCGCTTCCAGCTGCACCTTGGACTTGATGAGCAAGTGGCAGCGCTCCTCAGCATCCGCCAGGTTTTCCTGCTCCTGGAGGGGGACACGGGAATGGCACAGAGTCAGGACAGCCGAGGGACCCCAGGCCAGGTCCTGGACAGAAAGCTCATTTGTCCGTGCCAAGGCCTGAAACAGGTTCAGTTGGGTTCTGGGACCAAGGAATGCCATGCCAATGACCTGTTCTGGGCCCTGAAGGCAAGCAGGTGTGGTGGAATGAGGGCACAAGTGGAGGGATGGACCGGGGGGACAAGAGGGGAACCTTAGGCTGCGGGGCGACCCAGAGAAAGACCCAAACAAGGGCTCAAGAAGAGAAGCCAACGGCCAGGTCCGCCCTCACTGAAGTTGGGCTGGGGAGGGCCCTGCGGGGCCACAGAGGGCTCAGGTTCTCAGCCACCGTGCTGTTTCCTCACCACCTGACCAGATAACCATCTCCTGCTCTAGCGGGTGGGTTTGTGAGCACAGGCCCGTCTGTCTTCCCACCAGTGTATCTCCAGAGCTTCTGTGGGGCCTGACACTCGAGGTATTTGCCGAAGGAAGGAAAGGCTGCATGGACTCGGGGGAGGATCTGGACCCTTGATCTGTGCCCTCTGGTTGATACTGTTACCTGCTGCCTGGGTTTCCGTGGCCCTTAACCAGAGAAGGGAGCCTGGCACTGTCTCAGGGAGGGAGCGGAGGAGAGAGCTGGGGAGATGGGGCTCCACGGAGGCTTTAGCTGCCCTTAACCAGAGAAGGAAGCCTGGCACTGTCTCAGGGAGGGAGCGGAGGAGAGAGCTGGGGAGATGGGGCTCCACGGAGGCTTTAGCAGGAAGCCATGGGGGCCCAGGGTGTGGGAGCACTGGGGCACATGCACAGACTGGGTAGGGAGGTTGAGTACAAGGAGGCCACACGCAGGTATGAGCCCGTGAGCCTCCAGAATAGCAAAAAGGACCCAGGTAAAGCCTGAGCACCCAGCACAGGCCAGGTTGGCCTTGGCCGGGCAAGGGGCAGGGGGCGTGGTGGGCCTGCCTGTGCTATTCCCTCGGAGCAGCCTGGGGTTCCCTGAGGATGCCTGGGGGTGGGGGCACCAGGTCACCGAAAGAAAACCCGCCCCTCCCCCCTTACCGCCTGAAGCTGCAGGGCCAGGTCGTTCTTCTCCTGCGTGACGCTGACGTGCGTCTCCTCCAGCTCCTGGCGCTTGGCCTCGGCCGTGGCCAGGGCCCCCCGCAGTCCCCGCAGCTCTGCCCGCAGGGCTGCCAGCTCCTCCTCAGCCTGCGCCGAACGGAGCAATGGCTTCATCTTGAAAAAGAGCTTCATCCATGACCAATTCTTGACAGCGTTGAAGGCACGGATGTTCCACTGGATGGTGAACAGGGCATCCCTGGGGAGAAGTGACCGCAGGAGGTCAGCAGATTCACAGCTGCCCCTTCATAGCAATAGCCCCGATGCTCCTGAGCACCTCCCCTGGGCTGGACATTGCACTAAGCACTTCAGTGTGTGGTCGATGGCGTTAACCTTCCCCATAGCCTCTCAAATAGGTCCTAATCCTCTGCTTTACAGACGAGGTTGAGGGAGAGGCCCAGGGCATGCAGGTCTGCCTCCAGGGCTGGAACTCACAAACCCTGAACGGCCTGGTGGTCCCTGCAAAGGTCCTGAAGACGACACCAGGGGTGGTTAAGCCACTGACTGTCATATAAGGTCAGACAGTCTGGGCTCCCATCCCAGCCTCCCATCTTCCCCCATGAGCCAGCTGACGGCTCTCTCTCGGCTCAGACACCCCGTCTGGTGAGCAGAGATGGTCATCTGCCTTTTAGGACTGTCCTGTACTTTGCATGTGTGCTCAGCCTATTCCGACTCTTTGTGACCCCATAGACTGTGGCCCACCAGGCTCCTCTGTCCAGGGGATTCTCCAGGCAAGAATACTGGAGTGGGTTGCCATTTCCTTCTCCAGGGGATCTTCCCAACCCAGGGACCAAACCCGTGTCTCCTGCATCTCCTGCACTGGCAGGCAGATTCTTTACCGGGGACAACTGAGAAGTCCATCCTTAACCAAGATACATTCAAACAAAATATCTTGCCCAGGGCTTGGCACATAAGACTCTGAGAAAACACGAGATGCCCTTATTCCCACTCCGGACCACACTCTGGGATGGCCTGGAATAGAGATGGACTCTCTTTCCCCACCTTCTGAGGGGAGGAAGTGGCAGGTAGCTAGGGGCTAATGGGCACACAGCAGAGCCTTGCCCCTTCGGAGACACTCAACCAGCCGTACGCAAAATCTGACCCACAGGACAGTATGACCAGGTTCAGAGAGCCTAGAAGTTCTGTGAGCTGGGGGACAGCGGCTGACCCCCAACCCTGTGTCCCACACCCCTGCCCCCACCCACCTGCCTCCAAGCAGGCGCTGGTACTCCAGGCGCATCAGGCGGCCCCGGCTCCGTGCCTGCAGCAGTGTCAGGACCTTGGCCAGACGCTGGTCGCGAAGCTCCTCCAAGACGCCTAGGAGCCCAGCCTTGAAGAACACCTGGGGTGGGCATGGTGGGTATAACCCTCAATCGTCTGCATGACCCCCTGCAGAGTGCATGCCCACACTGGGTCAGGACCCTAACTCCCTTGTGCCCCTACCTTGGTGTGGCCAAACTGGTACTGCGTGTGGTCGATGTCCAGCGAGCCCAGCAACTTCTCTGTAGCCTTCCTGCTGTCCATGAAGGTGTCGTCCGGGATGGCGCTGGGGTTCAGGATGCGGTACCTGAGGGGGTGGGGAAGGGTTGGTGAGGAGAGTGCTGGGCGCGGAACAGAGGACTGGAGAGGCTGGCCTCTTGTTCAGGCTCCACTGAACAAGCTGGCAAGTGACACTTGACAGCCTCGTGATACTGGGGGAGTGGGCATACTCTGCTTTAAAAGCTCAGGTAATATTTAAACGGCTTCAGTAGTTCTTTAAGAGTTGGCAGTATTTACAGAAGGCCTACGGCACTGTTACAATTTTTAACTTATAATTTTTAATACTTTATCAGTTTTTTGAGAAGGCAATAAAAAAGTAAAGAAGGTGATGTGATAGTAAAGAAGCCTATCACAAACTGAAGAAGCATTGGGAAAGAATTGTGATCAACAAGAGCAAGGGTTCCGGCATGCCCACTTCTAAAAGGACACACTTGCACGTGTGTACAGGGCCATGTGGGTCAGGTTGTGGTGACCACACTGTGAAGGCAAAATCCTGGAGACACAAAAGGCCCCTCACTAAGGGACTGATTACAAAGCACAGGTCACTAGATTACAGAATACTTCACTCCATAACAAAATGGATGAGGCTACTTGTCATTATATTTATCCAAAGTCCTAGAAGGCACAATACCGAGAGTGGACTGTAACGGTGACTATAGACACTTAGTGATTGTCACGCCACCGTAACAGATGCCCCACTCTGGTGGGGTTCATTGACAACGGGGGAGGCTGTGCATGTGCGGGGGCAGCGGGACTGTGGGGAATTTCCTGTACCTTCCCCTCAATTCTGCTGCAAACCTTAAACTACTCTAGAAAAATAGTTTTAATTTTTTTAAAAAAGGGTGATGATGCAGACTTATGTCTATTAATAAGGAACAATCCCCAAGACATGGTTACAGGGAAAAAACAGAGAGAACATGTGTGTGTGTTCTCACGTGTGTGTGCTCATATGTGTGTGCTCATGCGTGTGTGTGCACTCATGTGTAACGTATTTCTACAGACACACATGTATAATGGTCGGCGTGGATGGCCCCAGTTACTTCTGAAGGGGGAGGGACCCGTGGACAACTGCAGCCAGACAGAAGTCAAACCTATAAGGGGAAGGCAGAGAGGCTACAGCACTGACCAAGCGCTCGTTGCCAGGCATTACATAAAGCCCAGTCCATGTGAACCCTCCCAAATCCACACCTGGCTCTGCCTGCCCGACTTCCCTCTGGGGCTTCCTGCTGGAGACATTTCAAATCTGACATGTTCCAAGGAGAGTTCAATCCACTGTCCACCTACCTCCCCACCACCAAAAGTTTAAAATTCTGTCTTGGTTTCTTAGTAAATCTACCACCAACTCCCCAGTTGATAGGCCAAACACCTGGAAGTCACCCCTGTCTTTTTCGTTCTCTTTCCACTTCCAGTTCATTAGCAAACCCTGCTGGTTGAACCTGCAATATTTACCCAGAGCCTGTTCACTTCCCCCAAACCCACTCCCTCAGGTCTCACCGACTAGCATTTCCCACTGGAATGCCCCCCAGCCCCCTCCCCAGCCCTCCTGCATCCTCCTCGGTGCCCTTCCCACCCCACCCAGCCTTCTGCCTCCACCTGGGAGGAAGGTAAGAGGGAAGGTGGCTGGCAGGGGGAGCTGAGGAGGAGCCAGGGCTGGGGCCAGGAAACACCCACCGCTGGCGGAAGTCAGTGTAGAGCAGCCTGTTGGGGAACCCCTGTCGGCAGATCCGGATCCCCTCCAGCACCCCATTGCAGCGCAACTGGTGCAGCACCAGGAAGGCGTCCATGACCCCTGGGCACAGTGGAGGTTAAA
This sequence comes from Capricornis sumatraensis, assembly GCF_032405125.1. Lineage (NCBI taxonomy): Eukaryota > Metazoa > Chordata > Mammalia > Artiodactyla > Bovidae > Capricornis > Capricornis sumatraensis. Next base: position 67,548,612 of record NC_091083.1, on the reverse strand, counting down.
AGAAAAGACTAGCAGTCAGGGGACACACCTTCATGAATTCGAGGCTGCACAGGCCCTGTGGAAAGGGATGACCCAGCTCTGGTCTACCCCGTCCCCTCCCTCCCATGTCCCCCATGGGGAACCAGCCCCCGCTGGGGTGACTACCTGGGGTCTTGTTCTCATTGGGGACGATGCAACGGACAAAGTGGGGCTGTGTGGCCCGCAGATTGGTCATCAGCTTGTTGAGGTTCTCCTGGGGGAGGGAGAGGGGAAAAAGCACAAGAGGGCAGAGAAGCAGGATTGGAAGCCGCAGTGGACCAGCCCGTCAAGGATGGACCAGCCCACTAAGGACTGGGCGCCTCAGTGCTGGGTCTCTGCAGCACCACCCTTTGACTTTCCTTGTGACCCTTGGCCCTCTTCCATTTGACCAGGCAGGCCCCCCAACCTCTCCCTCAGCCCTCCCACACGCCCCGTGGCTCCCACCCCATCCCCCCTAAACCCTGCCCAGGCAGCGTGGGGACGGGAAGCAGCACAGACTTGCTGTGATGTTCACGTGGAGAGGAGTTAAACATCACTGCAAGTCTTAACAGCCGCCCGCCCCGGGTGCAGGGGACAGAGCAGGGAGCCAGGACCGAGTTGGGGCGGCAGGGTGGGGGCCTGCACAGGGCCTAGACGGGGCCTCACCTTGTGCAGCTGGGACACCGTCTGGAATGATGCTGCCTTCTTACGCTTCTCTTTCACCCCAGACTTGGGGGGCTCGGCTAGGACAGACATGGGGCCAGTCACTCAGGGCAAAGAACATCCCTCTGTGAGTCCCCTGCAGACTTGCACCACTTGGTACTCACTAGAGCAGGAGCCAGCATAGTTCTCGTAAAGAGTAGCCAAGAGCTTGTTCTGCGACTTCTGGAAGATGGGGACCACCGTCTCATTCAGTGGATCCTTGTTTTTCTCCAGCCAGCCCACAATGCTGTAAGGCACCTGCCAGAGAACAGACAGGTGCTGACCCAAGGGGTGGGGGAACCCCAGGAAGGGAGGAAAGAGGTCAAGAGCTGGGGTTTCAACAGGCACTTACCACGCCTGCATAGTGGACCACCTCAAAGTGGGCCTGGTACTTGCGCTTCTTGTCAGGCCGTGGCTGCTGGAAATTGGGCGACTTCCCCGCATGGTTATCATAGAGCTTGGCCCGGAAGCTGGCATCTGAGGCCTTGGGGAACATGCACTCCTCCTCCAGGATGGACAGGATGCCCAGCGGCTGGGGACAGGGTGCAAGTGTGAAGGGTCTCCATCAAGCCAGTCCATCCAGGCTGGACTGGACCCCCAATTCCTGGAGCCCCTCTCTCTGGGAGCTTCCCCAGAACCCCCTACCTCAGCCACCATCTGCCCAGAGGGAGGCAGAATGGATGTGCACCCAGGAGCCCTGTCTTCTAAGAAAGAATGTTTGTGGCTTGGCTTTCAACCTGCTTCTGACCAATTCGCAGCCCTGAGTTGTTCTCTTTGCTTATAAATGTGCAAATTCAAACCAGCACCCCTGTACCCACACACCCCCGACATCTGTGGTCTCACACTCTCCCACATGGTGCAGTCAAAAAACACAGTTGATGTCAAACTCTGGTTTCCTCACTTAGTGGTTAAGGGGCCCTTAGACCTCTCTAAGCCTCAGTTTTCTAACCTGCAAAATGGGGACATGAATACTTTCATTGCTGCCATAAGAGCAAAGAATTGTCAACCACCTGAATGTGCACAGGTAGGAGATTACAGAAATGCATGGGCATCATCTGCTGTGTGAACCACTGTGTCTTCTTCAACAAAGCACCACGCCCAGAATACACTTTCAGAGAAAAGGTAGGATGAGAAGTGAGTCTGTGTCCATTAGAGAAAAGAGATGCCGAGGATAAAGGATGGAGAGGACGCACGTTGTGGTAGGATTGGGGGAAATATTCTTTCCCCTTTATTCCTGATTTTCCATTTTTCTTTGATTTTTGTTTCCTTTAGTCTTTGTACCATAGGAAAATATGTGTAATGTTTTATAAACAAATAAACACACCCTATCCTGCCCTGTAATTCTGGACAGTTCTGAGGGTCCAATGAAACTGTGTCTGCACCAGGGCTTATTGTCAGCAGTGCAACAGGGATGCATACTCACACACACGCCCTGCTCACTAACACACAATCACTCTCAATCTCAAACACACCTAGTCACACACCTGCATACATTTCTGTTCATATACACATTACACACACACGCTCACTTCAATGCACATGCACATGCATGCCTGCACACGCTCGTTCACACACAAGCACACAGGCACTCCCTTGCTGGGGTGACCTGGCCCCGGGCCCCACCTTCTCGATGAGGTCGATGCAGGGCTGCAGGTCCAGGCCAAAGTCAATGAAGACCCAGTCGATGCCCTCCCGCTTGTACTCCTCCTGCTCCAGCACGAACATGTGCTGGTTGAAGAACTGCTGCAGCTTCTCGTTGGTGAAGTTGATACACAGCTGTTCGAAGCTGTTAAACTGTAGAGGGCAGTGCCCGGCTCAGCCGGCCTCCTTGTAGATGGGGACATGGAGGCCCACAGAGAACAGGGATGTGTGGGACACCCTGCCTCCAGGCAGACCCCCAGGGCTCCTGCCCCCACCCCCATGGTCCTCCACCCGGGAAAGAACAGCGCCTGGGGCCATGGGCCTGCCCGCACCTCAAAGATCTCAAAACCCGCAATGTCCAGGACGCCGATGAAGAACTGACGGGGCAGCTTGGTGTCCAGCGTCTGGTTGATCCGAGACACCAGCCATCGGAACAGCCGGTCATAGGTGGCCTTGGCCAGAGCCCCCACGGCAAATACCACCTGGAGTCATGGGGAGGCTGGGCTGGGACCCGGCAAGAGGCGGACCCTGCCCCAGCCATCCCAGGGTGGGCCCCGGCCTGCCGGCAGCTCACCTGCTCCACGCTCTGACCCTTGGTCACGTACTCATTCCCCACACGCACTCGGGGGTGCAGAAGGCCTTTGAGGAGGTCCCCGCTGCTGACCCCCATCAGGTAGGCAGCCTTGTCAGCACCTGGCAGGACACACAGGTGAGATGAGGCGGCGGCCAAGAATAGGGGTTCTTGGGGGCTCTACTGGTCTCAACTTAGGGTTAGAAGAGGGAGGTTAGGAGAGGTCAAGTTCAGGGTCAGCAAACTGTACAGCTCAGAAGAGGGAGGGGCTGGAGTTGAGAAGTCATGGTTTACAAATCAGGGCCAGACTGAGGTCCAAGGTTGCGGACAAGGCTCAGGGATCACGGTCACAGACTGGAGGTTAGGATCAGGGTCAAGAGCATGACCAGGTCAGGTCAGGGTCAGGGTGCCTCACTCTCAGTGCCGTCGGCCTCAGCCTGCTCCTCCCGCTGCTTCTGCTTGAATTTCATGTTGCCGAAGTGCAGGAGGGCCCCCACGATCTTATAGCAGGCGCATTTCTCCTCCACGCTGAAGCCCAGGATGTCCATGGCATGCTGTGGGGGAGGGGAAGACTCAGAGATCTCTGGGCTCCTCAGGGTCCAGCGGAGCCAAGAGACCTGCTCCCCTTGCACCAGACGTACGTCAGTGGCCATGAGCTCCTCCCCGTCATCCATGTTGTCCACGGTGATGACGCCCTGGCTGCAGAAGTGGTAGTCGTAGGGGTTCATAGACAGAAGCAGCATGTCTGGGGGACACGGGGCCGAGAAGGGGGTGTCGGCTGGGTTCACCAGCTCTCCTCCTTCCCCTGATCGCAGCGTGGTGGGTCCTGGGTGCTCGCATGGCAGGAGACTCTAGGGCCCTCTCTAGATTTTGTACCCGGAGTTTCTCTCCTCCACTCCGATGCCCAAGGCTTCCCTTTCTTTATGAGTCTGGGAAAAGAGCCACAGTCCCTACCTCTCACTCACCTTTTGACCCTTGCTCATGGCCACCCCTCTGGCCCAGACCCTGTGCTGGGTGCTCAGGTACAGGGAGGATCAGATTCTACCCTTGAGGGGCTTGCAAGAGAGGTGAGCCAGGCCCAGATGGAGCCCTTGCTCCCTGCTTGGTGCTGGGGGGACCCTCCCTAGTCTCAGGACAGCAGGAGAGAAAACCTGGCCAGGGCAGCGGTGCTGAGGGGCGTGTTCCCCAGCGCGAGGAGGAGGGCTCGGCAGGAGCCAGAAATCCCAGGAAGGGGGTGGGTGGCTAGGAGTGCTGGGTCGCTAGGGAAGAAGGGATGTCACAGACTCCAGAACAGCAGGGGAACAGGCAGCCCAGGGCCTGGTCTGAAGGGGCCCAGGACAGGGCTGGGCAGCCCCACTGCCACCCAGACCTGAGGGCTCTGACTCCCATCCTGTTGGGCTGCTGGCCCTCACCCTGCAGTTCTGGCTTCTTCCCTGAAAGGATCTGGTAGTAGACGTGGTAGCCTCGCTCACCGGGCAGCTGGAAGATCACCCGTGACTTCTCCAGGAGATCTGGGGGAGAGGGAGGAGTTGGCCTACTGTCCCGAGTGGGTCACCCCACTAGGGCTGAGGAGCAGGGGGGAGGGGCCAGCCGGGGGCAAGGGTGTCTGCACATCCCCGCCCCCCCCACCCACCCAGCATGCGCTGTAGGAGGTCTCTCCATTGGCACATGTGCCACAGTGCGGGAATGTGGTGTCTGTACACCAGTGTGCATGTATTAATGTGAGTGTCTGTGTAGAGGTCTTTTTTTTTGGCCACATGACTTGTGGGATTTTAGCTCCCTGACCAGGGACTAAACCCGGGCCCTCAGCACCGAGTGCCAAGTCTTCACTGTCCTAACTGGACCACCGGGGAAGTCCCGTGTGTGTGGATCTCGGTTTGTCTGTTCTTTTATCTAGGCTGTCATTCCTCCACCCACAGACTGCTGCTTTCCCCCAAAGCCGTGCTGATGTGCCAGTGTGTGCAAAGAGCAGAGCCTCTGTGTGTTTGCACACGGGCCCGTCAGGGTGTAAATTACGACGTTTCCTCCCATCACCACCTGCCTATGCTTGGCCATCAGGATCTGGCCCTGCATCCTAAGATGGGGAGCAGTCAACGCGGGGGAGTCCCTCTGTGCATGTGACATGGGCACCCAGTGTCTGCATAGCCAGACTGGGTCAGGAGGGATAGGTGATGACTGCAGAGCTACACTGGGGGAGACCTTCCTGGAAGGACAGTCTCTCAAGATGTCCAGAGATGAGGTTGGGCAGGAGGGGCACAGGTCTGCTGGATGGAGGGTCAGAGAAAAGGCTGGGGTTGTGGTAGGGGGCGGGGCCAATCACAAGGAGCCTGACTGGCCAAATAAGGGTGAGAGTCTCCATCTTAAGGTGATGGGATCTGGAGAAGGTTTTAGGCAGGAATGCGATGTGGTCAGATTAATAGCCAAAAAAAGATCACTCTGGCTGAAAGAAGATCAGGCAGAGGAATGGAGGCTGGGAGACCATGTGGAGGCAGTGGGTAAGTTCCAGGTGGGAGGTGAGGTGGCATGAGCTGGGCAGTGGCCTGGGGATAAAGAGCAGCATCTGGGGCAGGTGGGAGCCCCAAGGACTCGATGATACTTGCTCAATCTGAGTGGGAAGGTGCAGGCCTGGGCCTCTCCCATCCTCCTCCTTCCCCACCCTCTTCTGAACTCACAGCTGTCAATATCCGCAGATGCCAGCTTCCCAGAGGGACCAAAGTGAATGCGGATGAACTTGCCCTGTGGGCAGAGGAGCAGCCTCAGTCGGGGGCCCAGGCAGTGCTGCTCCATCCACCCAGGGCTCCCCAGACCTTGTGGCTCCCCACCTCCCCACCGTCCTGCCCCAACCCCACCCAGTCTCCCACTGAAGCCACTCACAAAGCGGGACGAGTTGTCATTGCGCAGGGTCTTGGCATTGCCAAAAGCCTCCATAGCGGGGTTAGCCTCGATGATCTGATCCTCGAGGGTGCCCTGGTGGCAGGATGAGGGGTCTCTCACCCCGTGGTCCTGGATCTTAGCCCATCCCAGACCACCTCTGCTTGGGAAGGGGAAGGGAAAGGGGAGGGAGGGTCCCCAGGACTTCATAATAATTGCCTGCCCCACTCATACCAGCCCCATACCTACCCCGGTCTTCGTGGCCAGAAATTGCTGGGAGGAGAAGGAAGACAAAGTTAGAGGGTGTGAGATCTCACCAGGCGGGAGTGTGGCAGTGGGGAAGTGGGGTGGGTTAGCAGGACAGTGAACGTTAGTCACCCAAATGTCACCCCACTCCCTGTGCCTGACCCTCCACGGGCTGTTAGATGGAGAAATGCAAGAAATGGAGCAGGCAGGGCTCTAGTCAGGGAGGGGCTTGAGGCAGGAGCTGTGTGTGGGTGTCCCCTACCCACAGTGCCCCAAAGCTCTGTCTCTGGCCTCCTCCATATCCCTTCATTTCCCATAACCCCAGAATTGACACTGCCCCAAGCCCCAGAGGTTCCTGACTACAATCTACTCCCCTTTAGAGCCCAACTCAAAAGCCCCTTCCTCTAGGAAGTCTTCCCTGATTCTCTGAGGCTAGAAGAGACTCTTCCTGCCCAAACCTTCTGACCCTTGGCCCCCCTCTGTGATGGCCCTTCTTTACACTTCTCCTTTCTATTATGATTGGATGCATTTTCACTGTACAACTATATATCGAGTATTATTCAAAATAGCCCCGCCAGGTGCATATTATTAGCCCTAGTTTGCAAATAAGGAACCTAAGACTCAGAGCTGGAAAGTGATCTGCTCAAGATGACACAGTAAGTCAGAGGCATCCTGCTTCCCATGACGCCCAAAGCCACCTATCTCTCATCTAGAGGGACTTGCTAAACCAAAGGACTCCTCCCCACTTGCTCTCCTAGCCTCATCTTCCCTCCATCTACCCTTTTATCTCTTCCTTGCCCTGGATCCCAGCAGCCTGGGAAAAAAAGGTGGGAAAGGAAGAAATGGATTCTGGAGTGACAAGTGCCATGCCACCTGTCCCATGCCACAAGACTTTGGTGATTCACTCACCTCCAGGGAGCCCAAGACTTAAAAATCCCCCTGAGCTGTTGCTGGGGAGACAAGGGCAGGAGAGAGATGGCAGGAGCCCTCCCCTGAGCTCCACCCCACACACTCAGCTTCAGGGCTTTTGAACAGGGCTCCTTCTGATAGATGTGATCAAATTTGGGGCAGAGGGGAGGCAGGTTGATAGGGTTTTTAAGCTACAACACCCATGGCCCCTGTGGGCCAGCCTTTCTCTCTACCTCCCTTGCCTGACAGCTCCCCCAAACCTCAAATCCACGATGCAGGGCTCCTTTCTGCCCAGGTGCCCCCTAGACTCACCCATTCTGGCTGTATCCCTGTCAGCTCCCGCCCTCCATTCCCGTTCCTAGACCAAGCCCCAACTTTCTGTAGCATCTTCAGAGACATTTTGGGAGTTGGGAAAATGAGGTGAAGGGGAGGGAGGAAAGAGTACCAAAAAAGTCAACAGCAAAAACAAAACCAAACAAGAAAAACAACCACCACCACAACAAAAAACCAAAACTGAAAAAAAAAAAAACAAAAAAAAACACACAAGAAAATCAAATGGGAAAACAGGAAAAGGCAAAAAGAAAAAGAAAAAAAACTTTAAATGGAAAAAAAAGATAAGAAAAAGAAGAAAGAAAAATGCCCCAGAATAAAAGCAAGGCTCAACAGGACCAGGAGTGAGGGCTGGGTGGGTGGAGGCCTTAGGCTTCTGGAAAGAAAAGTCAACCCATTTGGGGGTGGGTGTGCGGTGCCCACACATCTCTAAACAGCTGGCCATAGGGCTAGGAAGGAAAACTGCACCTCGAAAACAAATAAAAAACCCCAAAATACTGGTCCCCCATTGTTTCAGAAAATTTCAAAAACCGTAAAGAAATCATAGGGTGCAAAACTGCTCCTTAATCTTGACTGTTGAGAAGGCCAAGTGCCCTTGGCTCTGGCTGAACCTGCCTTGTTTGATTGACAGCAGGTAACTGGAGCATGAAAACCAAGAAACTGATTATTACTTCTTGGTAAAAACAGCCTGCTTGGTAAACTTTGAAAATATGAAGGTCGTGAAAATATGAAAGGGAAAAATTACATGAAATGTTGAGGACTAGCAACGTGGTCCCGCCCCTCTGCATTACAGATGGGAACAGTGAGGCAAGCCTGGAACTGCGTCACCTGACAGAGAATGGCCGCAGCCTCTCTGGTCAAGCCTTGCTCGGGCCAGAGTCTGCCACCAGGGTGGGAGGCTCAGGCAGGGCTAGAGGCTCTGGAGAATCAACTTTAAAAAAAAAGAAGAAAAACGGAGAAAAAAAAAGAAAAGAAAAACAGTGAGAAGCAGCAGGGAGCAGTGCCCGCGTGGGCAAGTCTTACAGCCTTCTTGCCCGGCCCGTCTCCCAGGGCAGCGACGATGGCAAAGTACTGAATGACCCGCTTGGTGTTAACGGTCTTACCGGCCCCCGATTCTCCCCTTGGACGACACAAACATGAGTCACCAATGTCTATCTGGCTACTCTAATTTCTCCCATCCCCCAGCACCCTACTTCCCCAGCACCCTCCCCACAGCCAGCTCCCAACTCAGGAGCCCCCCAACCCAAAACTCCTCAGAGATGGGTCAACTCCCAGAGGTGTTGAATTGTTTACAAAACAAACTAGCATGGATCATCCCAATGAGATGAGAAAACACATGATGCCACTGTTTACTGAGCGCTAACTTACTGCCAGGCCCTGGGCCAAGTGCTTCACCTGAACTGGTTCATTGAAGCCTCAGGAACCCTGTAAGGCAGGCGCCATCATCACCCTCTTTTGATACAGAAGAGGATGTGGCTCAGAGAGGTCATGTAGCTGTTTCTGCTGGGTGCCAGGTGCAAACATTCACCGGCTGACTCCTATAGCTCTGCAGTAGGTAAGCAGGACCGTCCTTTTTACACTGATGAGATTCAGAGGACCAAGGGCACCAGCAGGAAGTGGACCCATGAGAACTTGAATCCAGGTCTTTCTGGTTTCAAAGGCCTTACTCTTAACCAGCAGGCTGCACACTCACACACATACACCCACTCATGTGCAACCGATGTCCATATTGGCTTGGCTGGACCTAAACTTGGTATGTAAGAATTCTACCACTTTCTCAAGGAGGCAAACAAAGGGTTATAAATAAGATTCAGAAATAAGAAGCTGGTAATAAAGAAGAAGGGCTTTCTTGGTGGCTCAGTGGTTAAGAAGACTCCCGCAATGCAAGAGATATGGGTTCAATCCCTGGGTCAGGAAAATCTCCTGCAGGAGGAAATGGCAACCCACTCTAGTATTCTGGCCTGGGAAATCCCATGGACTGAGGAGTGTGACGGGCTACAGTCCATGGGGTCTCAGGGTCAGACATGACTGAGCGACTAAACAATAACAACAATAAAGAGGAAAGGGAAGGGGATCTCCTCCCCCCTCCTTGAGCCAGAATCAGAATCCCCAAAAGATCAAGGTGAGAGAAGATTCCAAGCCCTAGGAACAGCGGGTATGAGGGTGGGTGATCAGTCTGGCATTCTTTTTCTACTTATCTGCTCAGAGCAGGGACAGAGAAAACGCTATAATTTAGCCTCACCTGGGACACTGGCTCTAGGTGGTAAAACCCCTGCCCTTAGCATTTTGTATTCAATTATCCAATCTCGGGAAATGATTTTAGTTCCACTCCCTCCCTGCCAGATGGCCAGCATTTCCCACCCCATCTCCAGAGCCCGACACTCACGTGATCAGCATGGACTGGTTCTCTCGGTCTGGAAGAAAGGGGAGGAGACAGAGAAGTTAGCCAAAGTGAGGGACCAGCCACAGGTGGAACACCTGGGGTATCCTTGGCGCTGGGACAGCCCCTCCGCCACCCAGAGCCAGAAATGGGAAGGACCAGGTGGGAACCTTCAGACGGCAGGCCACTTCCCACTTGAAGAGACAGAACGACTATGCTTCAGTATCCAGCGGGATGGAAAAGAGGGCAGTTGCGAGTAGAGGGAAGGGGATCCGGGAGCCGGGGAAGGGGTCTCAGTAGAGAGAGAGGACTCAGGGAGAGGAGTCAAGGCAGCCCTTACTGCGCAGCATGTCATTGTAGGCGTTATCCGCCACCGCGTATATGTGGGGCGGGGCCTCCGAGCGGCGCTTTCCCTTGTAAGCGGCTACCACGGAGGCTGTATAGACAGGGAGCCATTTGTAGGGGTTGATGGTGACACAGAAGAGGCCCGAGTATGTCTGGGGAGAGACAGTATAGATGGGTTATTGGAGGCCAAGTTCCCGTCCTCAAGCTCTAGCATCGCAAAACTATGATCTTTGCAAAAATTCCCCAAAATGAGCTGCCTAAGGTGCGACGCCACACCCCTGTGGCCGTCCTGGCCCCGCCCTAGCTCTCCCTCCTGCCCTCAGCCCGCGGCCCCACCTCCACAGCCCATTGCCCAGCGACTCTGCGGCTGCCGCTCCGCCCCTACAGTCCCGTAGCCAAACCTCCTGTCCCACCTCCAGCTCCGCCCACCACCCGGTGGCTCCGCCCCCTCAGCCCCATGACATCACCCTACCCTACCTCTAGCCCTGCTCCCCCACCGCACACAGCCCCGCACCCTCCCCACGGTCCCGACCCCGCCGAGCTGTGGCTCTCGTTCTAGCCCCGCCCCCGATGCTACGGCCCCGCCCCCACCACGCACAGCCCCTCCCACCCGTGGCCCCTCCTCGGTTCCCGGCTCACATAGATCATCCAGCGCGCATAACGCTGGCGCAGGTTGTGCAGTACGGATGCCTCGTTGAGGTGCGTCATCATGGCCATGTCCTCCAGCAAGTCGAAGCGGGGCGGGTTCATGGGCTGCAGCTCAGCCTCGCGAACCGTCAGCACCTGCCAGGAAGGCCATATCGTGGGGGAGAACCAAGTGACCTCAGCCTCTCACCCCTGTACGCCCCCAGACCCCCTTTCATCCAGAGCATGCCTTCCAGGAGCTACACGTCGGGGAGGCAGAGGAGCTAATTCCAGGAAAAGGGGGGAGCCAAACCTTCTGGTCTTTGGTCTCCACGTTGACTCTGCCCCCAGTGGCTTCCGACTTGACCTCAGCCTCCACGTAAGCCTCCTGTTCATCAGGTACCCAGACCCGCTTCTTCCCTGGGTTTCCGGGAGAGCATTGGGGCTTTGAAAGAGGCTGATGCACATCCAGGGGTTGGGGGCCCAACTGGGTTCCCCTGTCGTGTCCCTAGAGCTGTGTGCCTCCCAGGAGCCCCTCTATCAGGACACGGGAGTACCCAGGAAAGATCCCTCCAGACCCTGTTTCCTGAAAAGGCAGCAAGCACTGGGAGGTTTCCCTAGAGATCTCCTCAAAGGATCCCCTGACTGAAGTAAGGGTCCCCCACAGCCCTGGATTACATTTCAGTTCAGATGCATGCTTCTCTTGTATTTGCCCTGCGACCTGTGGAAAATCCCTCATTCTCTCTGGGCCTGTCCCTCAAAGGCAACACATTGTGAGCATCGCCTTAGTTCTCCTCTGGAGCAACCCTCAGTATCAGGCACTTAATATTAGTGAGTTCTGTCTCCCCTGTTTCACCCAAGACTCAAGCCCTGCACCTTGTAAGTCTGTCTTATGCTCCTTCCTGCCCAGGCAGCTGGTCCCAGAGCTCCAGGGAGCCCATATTTCATGGTAGTTAAAGGCATCATGAAAGTGAAAGACTCAGGTATCCTGTCACCTACTAGCCAAGTACCTTAGGACCAACTACATAACTTGCAGGCTCCAGTGTTAAAATGCAAGTCCTCTTGTTAACAAATCATTTAAAATTTCAAGATGGTGATAGCAAAGAGTAAAACGCCCCCAGTGCAGCTGCAGAGGTCGCACACCCATGAAGCTGGCCCTGGCCCTGGTCACCAACTCCCCAAGTTGTTGCAATGATGCATGGAAAGTCATCTGCTCTGGGCCTGGCGCACAATAAGCGCTTGATACACATTGCATATTGTTATTATTGTCCTATGAGCAAACCGGGTCATAAATAGTCGCCTTTATTCCTGTCCCTAATAAACAGAGGGTTTGGCTCTAGGGAAAGCACTAAAAATAACTCCAGCACAGGTTTTATGGACACGTGGAGGCAGCCTGCACACATACCAGTCACTCTCGTCTCAGAAGCCTCAGGCTCCGGCCGTAGACTGCAGTCACAGGAGGCAGGCGATACTGTCCCATTTTACAGAGGAGCAAACCAAGGCTTGCTCACAGGCACACAAGTGAGGTACACTAAGTCCCTGGGATTTTCTTCTTGGGGCTAAAGCTGTCAGGCCAGAGGGCTCCTTCAGACCCAAGGGGAGTGCCACCCCTCCCCACTCCTGTTCTGAGTCCTTAAGAGCTTCTCTGTGGCTCTGCCCACCTCTGCCCTCACTTACCATCCCACAGGACAGTGTGCACCTTCATCTGCTCGTGGTAGCCCTGGCGGAGGTAGCGCGCAGACTCCCCAAGTTCACTCACATCCATCATGGTAGTGGCACTGAGAGGCGGAGGGTGCAGCAGCCGAGATCTTGGAGGTTCAAGGCGGTCCAAGGCAGCAGGCACTGGAAGATGGCACGGAGAAGGGACTGAGGGCAGGGGCCCCAAACTGGGGTGTGATCAACCAACCCACAAGACCTGATAGTAGGTGATTCTTTGGTAAGCCCCCAACACATGTACGCACCCTCTCAGACACCAGAGCATCCTCTCCCACAGAAATGGAGAGACTTGTGCCAACCTACAAGCACCCTCACCCACCAGCCTGTCTGCCCTCCCTTGGGCTCCCACTCCAGCCCTGATCACCCACCTCGGCACCACGGTGAGGGCTGGGAGCTGGGCTCCCCCTTTTATTGCCGCCGTCAAGGTCAGCGGAGGAGAGCTATGTCAGCAATCTCCACGTGTCACAGCCCCCCCAGCCTGGCCACAGGACACAAAAGGCAAATTCCCTTTTATCTCCACCAGCTCGGCCCCTGGGCTATTTTTACCTCCCATTGTCAAGGGATCACAAAGGCGGAGAGAGACACTCGCTCCACTCAGAGACTGGGAGGTTGAGATTCAAACTGACAGGGGTAGGGACAAGGCAGGGAGAGATTTGGGAAGACTGAGGTGCTGGGGGAGAGGAACCAAGTCTCAGGGAGTCCGATATACTCAGAAAAATGTCCACATGTCCAGGAATGAAGAGCAAGAAAACTCAGAGAGCAGGAGCCACAGGATGCACTCTGGGACTATTTGGTCCAACCTTCTCCGTACATCCAGAAAACTGAGGCCCGGGGAAAGGAAAGCACTGGTCAAGTCTCACCAAAAAGCGGTGGCCGAGACCAAGTCAAAAAAAGAAGCAGGGACTTCCCTGGGTGGGGGAACAAGGGATCCAGTGGTTAAGACTCCACGCTTCCAGTGCAGGGGCCACGGGTTTGATCCCTGGTTGGGAAACTAAGATCCCACATGTCATGCAGCATGGCCAAAAGATTTTAAAAAATAAAGAAAAAGAAAAAACAAAGAGAAGCAGAGAGCGTGAGACATCCCTCTCCAAGCACCTGGATGCTGTCGTTTCCCCTTTCTGCTCCCCTCTATCCCCAGTTCTCCCAGGTCCCCTGGGGAAATCACACAAGAAGAAAAGCAGGTCTCAAACCACAGGTGAAAAGGAATAACCTGGCTGAAGAGGAAGAAAATAGAGGAAATGGTAGACCAGTTAGGAGCCTCCTTCATCCTGGCATTGAAGATTCACAGGAAGCCAACTTCACACCTTAGCCCTCTCTTGCACCCTACTCTCATCAGGAGTTGGGGGTGCTGACACTCCAGCTGCCTTCCTCACTTTTGGGCTCTCCTTGTGCATCACCCCATTCAAGCCCTGGTGATGCTGCAGAATTTTAGAGTCAGAAAATCAAAGTATCCTGGAACCTCCGATACTTGACACAAAGAGGTCCAGAGCCAGGATTCTCACCAGGTGTCTTGGGCTGAGCTCACAAAGATAAATCTTCCATACCAAGAAGCTACCAGCACCAAATGTATAGACATATCTATAGTCTATAAAATATATAGAAATAATTTCAAAGATCCGTTTCAACTGTACATTGTTCAAAACAGGCAAAACTAGCTAATGATGATAAAAGTGAAAAAGTAGTCCTTTGAGGGAAAGTAAGGATGGGAGGAGGCACAGGAGAAGCTTCTGAAATGCAGGAAATGCTCTATAAACTGAGCTGGGCTGTGGCTACACAGGTGTATTCTCTCTGAAACTAATCACGCTGTAAGCTGAAGATGTATGCATTGCCAAGGACTTCCCTGGCAGGCCAGTGGTTAAGACTTTGTGGTTCCAAAGCAGAGGGTGTGGGTTGGATTCCTGATTGGGGAACTGAGGTCCCACATGCTACACGATGTGGCCAAAAAAAAAAAGCATGGCCAACTGTGGCAATGTCTATCAAAATTATAATCACCCAGACCCTGTTAGTAGTTTACCCTACAGGTACTTCCCCATGTTACAAAATGATACTGGTGGACATTTAGATTGTTCTCTTTTTGCCATTACAGTCAGGGCTGCAGTGAATATTCTTGTACAGTCTGATGAAGTTTTCCCAAAATAAACACATCCTGTTCAAGAACCCAAAACTACCAGCACCCCTCCTCAATTTTCTTTTCGTTTCTTTGTAAATAACCTGATATTTATTTAATTGGCAGAGTCACATAGGATCTTAGTTCCCTGACCAGGGATCAGACCCGCGCCCCCTGCAGTGGAAGGCTGGAGTCTTAACAACTAGACTGCCGGAGAAGTTCGAGAACATCATTCTGTTTTAATGCTCTTCATAAAACTTAGACTGTTTCTTCCCTGCCCCTCCCTCCCACCCACACCCACACTCTGAAAAGCACAAGAGCTTGGTCTGCGTCTCCAGCACCCTGCAGAGGGGATGCACGTAATAGAAAGTCAATAAATACGTATGAAGTAAGAGAATGAAACAAGAATGAATGAACTTGATTAATAGTTTAGATTATAGAGTTGTAATTTCCATATGGGTTCAGAAGATAAGGACCTGGGTTTGAGCAATTTATAAAAAGCCAAGAGGGTAAGGAAAACGATGCTTCTGTTCAAAGATGCTCAGAAAGCAGGGCTGTGCCTAAGGCCCAAGCAATAGAATTGGTCTAGAGAATCAGAACCTCTAACAAGCCTAGCCTGTACCAAATATAACGTGGATCTGAATTCTAGAATTAACTGCTTGGTGTAGAAATCTGGGACTGAAAAACCAGCCCGAAGAAATGGTTCTGGAACTGCCCTTGTAAAGTTCACTTCTACTATGCAGGGCACACCTTCCCGCTGAGATGAGCTCACAAACAAACATGGCAAAGCAATGAGGAAACCTAAGATGCACCTGAAGTGAAGTGAAAGTCGCTCGGTCATGTCCAACTCTTTGAGACTCCATGGACTATACAGTCCATGGAATTCTCCAGGCCAGAATACTGGAGTGGGTAGCCTTTCCCTTCTCCAGGGGATCTTCCCAACCCAAGGTTACCAGCTGAGCCACAAGGGAAGCCCAAGATGCATCTGAGAGATGCAACAAATGCTACAATCTGCAAGGACTTAGGGTACCAACTTTAAACACCTGAGGAGTTGTCCTGGAGCAGAGGGAGTCTATGGGCTTCCCTGGTGGCTCAGATGGTAAAGAATCTGCCTGCAGTGCGGAAGACCCACGTTCGGTCCCTGGGTCAGGAAGATCCCCTGGAGGAAGAAATGGCAACCCACTCCAGTATCCTTGCCTGGAAAATCCCATGGACTGAGGAGCCTGGCAGGTTACTGTCCATAGAGTCGCAGAGTTGGACACGACTAAGCGACTTAACTAAGAACAGAACAGGCTTCTCTGGTGGCTCAGATGGTAAAGAATCTGCCTGCAATGCGGGAGACCCAGGTTTGATCCCTGGGTCTAGAAGATCCCCTGGAGAAGGAAATAGCAACCCACTCCAGTATTCTTGCCCAGAGAATTTCATGGACAGACAAGCCTGGTGGGCTACACCCCATGGGATCACAAAGAATTGAACACAGCCAAGCAACTAACACTTTCTTTCAGGAGCAGATCAATGGTGCGGTTACAAGGAAGCAGCATTTGGAGACCACACACAAAAGGACTTTCTCATGCTTGAAGCCAATCAGCAAAGAAAGAGGCTGCCTTAGAAGAAAGTGAGCCTGCCAAAAGCGAAGAAGAATCAAGGAGAGGTTGCAACAGGGCTTGAGGCCTTGGACTGGACAACTTCTGAGGTTTGTTCCAACCTTAGGACTCTGTTGCTGCCGCTGCTAAGTCGGTTCAGTCGTGTCCGACTCTGTGCGACCCCAGAGACGGCAGCCCACCAGGCTCCCCCATCCCTGGGATTCTCCAGGCAGGAACACTGGAGTGGGTTGCCATTTTCTTCTCCAATGCATGAAAGTGAAAAGTGAAAGTGAAGTGGCTCAGTCGTGTCTGACTCCAAGCGACCCCACGGACTGCAGCCTACCAGGCTCCTCCGTCCATGAGATTTTCCAGGCAAGAGTACTGGAGTGGGGTGCCATTGCCTTCTAGGACGCTAGGGTTCCAGAATTTTAGACCCTCTGAAAGTTTTGTTTCTTAACAACCATCCTCTCATCCAACTAACCCACCCACTGAGTAGCCAGCGTGGACAACCTGAAGTTTTTTGTTCTGCCTCTCTTCCCAATGTTACAAGTACAGAGACAAGACATATATGCATCTTGGTTTAGAATCCTGGGGTGTTAGAACCCTGGGTCATTAGAACCCTGCTAGAGTTCTGGGTCCAAAGACTTGAAGCAAATATGCCAAAATGTGCAATGGCTTGTTTTCTGTACTTTCCTGTATCTTTTCTGGGCTTCTCAGGTGGCACTAGGGGTAAAGAACCCACCTTCCAATGCAGGAGACATAAGAGACGTGGCTTCAACCCCTAGGTCAGGAAGATCCCCTGGAGGAGGAAATGGCAACCCCCTCCAGTATTCTTGGCTGGAGAATCCCCACAGATGGAGGAGCCTGGTGGGCTACAGTCTATGGGGTCACAAAGAGTCAGACATGACTGAGCAACATAGCATAGCATGCACAGAGCACCTAACAGCCCTGGGAAGGGCTGTCAGGGAGAGCTGGGTGTCAGGCTTTCTAGCCCGTGGCCCTGGGTCCCCAGACCCAGGTGGTCCTGGACAGGCCAGTCGTTGCCCTCAAAAACTGATATGCTGCGTGCCTACCCCCATTTATACCAGGGAACCTTGAACCTAGCTAAGAGTGGGAGGGGAGAAGCAGGAGTCAGGAGAGTAAAGGGCTGAAGGAAAGACTGAAAGTCTTAGCATGTAGGGGAGCTGGAGCTGAGCTGGGTCTAGGAGTCCCCAGTTCCTCTGCACCAAAGGCCTCAGATCAGCAATTGCCAAGAGTCCTGGGACCCACAGCTTAGTAGTGGCCAGACCTGGAGGCAGGACTATTTTGGGGAGATTTTCATGAGAAATGAGCTGATGGAGCAAAGCCCAAAAAGGAAAGGAAAAAAAAAAAAAAAAAAAGCTGGCCTCTCCTCTTCTAGCCCAAAATACCAGTGGGATCTGAGTATTGAAGAAAGCAAGGGTGGGAAGGCAGGCAGAGAGGATGAATTTGGAACCCCATCCCAGCCCACAATAATATCTGCCACCAATGCCACCCAGTGCCTGGAAGTCCTTCTCTGGATAAAGACATTGAAGGACTCTGTTAAGGAGGGAGTGTTAGTTGCTCAGTTGTGTCCGACTCTTTGCAACCCCCATGGACTGTAGCCCACCAGGATCCTCTGTCCATGATATTTCCCAGGCAAGAGTACTGGAGTGGCTTGCCAGTCCCTTCTCCAGGGGAACCTCCTGACCAGAGGTTGAACCCAGGTCTCCTGCACTAGCAGGCAGATTCTTTACTACTGAGCCACCTGGGAAGCCTTAAGGAGGGAGGTACATGAATTCAACTCAGTATGCATCCGATAGCTTCTCCTCTGTGGCCAGGAGGGGAACACAACACTGATTGTCCAGGAAAGGAGTGACACGGAAGAAAGATGTCAGAATGGAGGAGTCTGAAGGATAAAAGATTGTAGCACGTGCTTTGAAGGCACCACGCTGGGTGGTGGTGGAGAGGGTAATGGAGGTGTTAACTGTTCAGATTGGTCAGGAAGGGCCTCTCTGAGGAGGTGACATGTAAGGCAAAACCTGAAGGATAAGAGGGGAGCCAGCCAGGTGAAGAGCCAGGAGACAAGATTCCAACCAGGAGGAACAGTAAATACAAAAGCCTCGAGGCAGAACATAGCTTGAAGTGTCTGAAGCCATGGCAAGGCTAGGGCTGCTGGGGAGGGAACTTGGGGAGTTTTATGAGGTGAGGTGAGACAGGTAGGCAGGGGCTGGATCATTGGGAATCTCCGAGGACTTTATTCCAAGTGTGAAGGCACGGGGCAGGAGAGTGTTGACGTTTAAATTATGATCACTCTGGCAGCCATATGGAGAAGGGACTGGAAAGGGTGAGAGAGGCCACGGGCAGGCCAGTGAGGAGGCTGTGGCCGCCCAGGAACAGAGGAGGGGTCTGGGCGGGGAGAGGCACTGAAGACAGAGGACCAGGATGGAGAGCATGAACCCAGACCAAAGCCAGAGCAGCCACCCGGGCATAAAGGGAGCTGAGGCCGCACGGAGCAGTTGGGACTGGATCAGGAAGAGCTTCAGAAGCCAGTTTAGGATTCAGTGCTTTATCCCGCAGGAGTTGGGGAGTCATCAAAGGCATTTTTATTTTATGTTTTTCATCAAAGAGCTCTGAGCAAGGGCATCTGACAGTGTGGCTAGAGTTATGTGTTCACAAGATCCCCATGGCAGCTGGTGTGGAGAACTGGCTGCAGGGGCGAGACCAGGGCAGGAAGACTGACTTAGGAGGCGGCTGCCATAAGGGTCCAAATGCGAGGGGGTGAGGCCCAGAGAGGGGCCTCTACTCTGGCACCCTGGGGGTGGACAGTGGGAGGGGGGAGCTGCTCATCCCAGGCTTGTCCCCACTCCTGGGGCCCTGGGCAGCTGCAGAGGGCCCAAGTGGGCCCTGGCTCTGATGTTTCAATCAGAAAATAGGATGAGGACAGCCAAAAGGTATCAGGGCTGTTTATCCGGTGGAGAGACGCCTCAGCATGGATTTATGGCCAAAAGGTTACTGGGGGGAGGGGCTGCGGGACCAGCTGTCCCCCATCTTCACAAAGGGCGAGCAGAGGAGAGGACCATGGCCTCCGTGGCAGCAAGAGGGAGAGAGGTTAGACAGATGAGGAAGACATCCGGACAGGCATCAGAGGCTGGAGGGGCCCTTCAGTGACCATGCAAATCCTCTCTCTCATTGGACAGTTGGGGAAACGGAGGCAAGGAGGAAGAAGCAGGTCCTTGGCCAAGGTCACAGAGTGAATGAGAAGTGAATGAAAGCTGCGGCTAGACCCAGAAGCACAACCTTTCTCTTTCATAGACCTCAGGGGTCTCCCAGAGTACTCCCCAAGCCCCTTCCTTTGGCAGCCGCTGAGGCATGTGGGGAACGTGACCCTCTCAGAGCCCCAGTGAGTCTCAGTGGTTCCAACACTGGGTGGGAGTCTCTGTATCCCTCAAGGGTCTTGGTCTTTCTGTGTTACCCTGTCTCTCTCGGCCCGCTGAGACTCCATTTCTCTGTCTTGGCCTCTGACTCAGTCTCTGTGGAGCTGAACTAGGCTGGACCAAGCTCCCACCCCCAGGGCCCCTCACTGGTAGAGTACCCCCCGGAGACAATGCTCGGGCCCAGTGCCCAGGCGGGAACAGGTGACAGCAGCTGTGGGTCTATCTATAGCTCCCTTGCCCTTCAATTGTTCCCGACTTCAAACAATGGTTGGGCCCTGGATTAGAGACATCCCCCCCACCAGCCCTGCTGAAATGGATCCTGGGGGCAGGAGAAGAAGCTCACGGGGGCCTCTCTGATCTCTTGTGTCTACTTCTGTCTGGCCCTCCATGTACCTACCTATAGCTCTGAGCTCTCAGGCCTTGCTGCTCAGGGGCCGAGTGAGTAAAGGGCCGGTGGATAAAGGACAGGGTGTGTATGAACAGCAGACTGTAGACGGGCACGTGAGTGACACTGACTTTCCCTCCTCCTACCTTGGTTGACAGCTACTCATGGGCACGGGGATGCCAGTTCCAAGAGGGCAGAGACCTCGGCTTTCTTGCTCTTTGCTGCAGCTCAGCCTGAGCCTGGTCATGGCAATGCATCGCTGGCTTCGGCCCTTAGGAAGAGCAACAGTGTGGTGCGTAGTGAATGGGACCTAAGTGTGAGCAGCAGTTGGGAGCAGTGATGAGGAATACCTTGTCTGATGTCAGACTGCCTGGGATTGAATCCTGGCTCTGATCAATTACCAGCAAAAATACTTGACCTCTTAACAATGGCTGCTGCTGCTGCTGCTGCTAAGTCACTTCAGTCGTGTCCGACTGTGCAACCCCATAGACAGCAGCCCCACTAGGCTCCTCTGTCCCTGGGATTCTCCAGGCAAGAACACTGGAGTGGGTTGCCATTTCCTTCTCCAATGCATGAAAGTGAAAAGTGAAAGTGAAGTTGCTCAGTCGGGCCTGACTCTTAGCGACCCCATGGACTGCAGCCTACCAGGCTCCTCCATCCATGGGATTTTCCAGGCAAGAGTACTGGAGTGGGGTGCCATTGCCTTCTCCATAGGATTCTGATGAGCACTATATAGGTTAGAACATCTGAAGTGTTTAGAACAGTGCCTGGCACATAGTGGAGACTCACAATGTGACATGTGGGTTTCCTCTCATAATATATTACTGTGATTTACATTACCGTAATTTCAGGATATTTCATTAAGTGAGAAAAGTGAGGAGCAGAGAGGATAGGTGGCTAGAGGCCAGGAAAGGGAGAGACTGGTATTTGCCCCTTGTGTATCCTTTTGCACCTTTGAATTTTTTTTATTGAAGTATAATTGCTTTGTAACATTGTGTTAGTTCCTGCGGTACAACAAAGTGAATCAGCTACTTGGATCCATATACGCACTCTCTGCCACCTCCCTTCCACCTGCCCCAACCCACCCCTCTAGGCCATCACAGAGCACCGAGCTGAGCTCCCTGTGCCATCCAGCAGCCTCCCACTAGATATCTATTTTACACATGGTGGTTGTACCTTTGAATTCTGAATCATGTCTACCTGTTTCTTAGTGTTTGCTAAATGAATAAAGGTCGCCTCCAAAATATCAGTCCTTGAAAAACCAAGCCCCTTCTCTGCCCTTGGGAAGGGCCTGGGGGAAGGCTGGACCTCAGAGTGTGGACTCAGTGCTCTCAGCCCTGGGTCTGAATCCCTGGGATGCCCCCTATCCTCCACCCAAAGGTGGACAAGGTGTATCCATGAGGAATCATCCCAGAGCACGTGGTAAGCCAGAAGGAAGGCTTCCCAGTTTCTAGGACAAGCAACAGGGGCGGAGGGGGCAGTGGAAAAAGGCTCCTGCTCTCTTCCCTGGCCCCGCCCCCCAACTCTTCAGCCCAGGCTATTCTTAGAATCCAGATAATGCCAGCAGTTGCTGTGGCTCATATCAGCTTCCAGAAACACCCAGCCCTAAGAGGCCCAGCACTGCCCCCCTGCCTGGCACGCTGGCCTCTCTGCCAGGTAGGGGTGTCCTGCTCTCTCTGTCCACCGCGTCCTGCAGGCCACACACATTCTGGCCATGGCTGATAGGTAAGAGGACTGGCAGGTGGGCCCCTCCAAGACTTTCCTTGCCAGGCACCTGGGTGGAAGTAGGAAGGGCTGAAGGACACTCTAGGGTGTGAGCTGACCCCTGGAGGTCACCATCCACATAGTCTGACCCAACCCCAGCCTCCAAACTATGCTCAGCATATGAATGAGAGGGGTGGGGGCTTTGGACCTGGGTGAGCCCAGGGTAGGAGGAGAGAGGAAAGAGCAGCAAGAAGAAAGCCTGGGAGGGTCAGTGTATGGAGGAGGGGTATTGCTATTCCTAAGTCACTTCAGTCATGTCCAACTCTGTGTGACCCCAGAGACGGCAGCCCACCAGGCTTCCCCGTCCCTGGGATTCTCCAGGCAAGAACACTGGAGAGGGTTGCCATTTCCTTCTCCAGTGCATGAAAGTGAAAAGTGAAAGTGAAGTCACTCGTTCGTGTCCAACTCTTCGCGACCCCACGGACTGCAGCCTACCAGGCTCCTCCGTCCATGGGATTTTCCAGGCAAGAGTACCGGAGTGGGGTGCCATCGCCTTCTCCGATGGAGGTGGGGAGAAGGGGATAAAAAGAGGAAACTTGGCAGAAGAGGGTCCCATAGATATGGCTCCAGAGTCAGACTGTTTAGGACTTCCCTGGTGGCCCGGTGATTAAGACTCCGCACTTCCAGTGTAGGGGGTGTGGATTCAGTCCCTGGTCAGGGAACTAAGATTGCACATGTTGTGCAAAGTGGCCAAAGAAAACAAAAACAAAAACAATTCAGAGTCAGACTGTTCAGCTCTGCCACGTACTTGCTATGTGAGCTTAAGCAGGTAACTTTTTTTGTTGAAGCTTCAATTTCCATTATAAAACTAGCATAATCTTATTCCACTGGACTGTTATGCAGAGGCAAGGAAATAGGTTTGTAAAGAGCTTAGCCTGTGTCTGACATATACATACCCTTTGTAAATGTTTGATGACAGCGTCATTGGCCCCATCCAGCAGGCAATGATTCTTTTTCAGCTTTGCCTCTGCATGGATGAGGCTGAGCACGTTTTAGGACCACCTCTTCAAATTGTTGCTCTACCATTCACAAGCTAAGTGACCCTGAGCTAGTAACTTAACCTCTCGGAGTCTTGGGGTCCTTCTCTGAAAAATGGATATACAAAGAGTGCCTGCCTTAAAATGTTGCTGAAAGATAGAAATCAGCGGTCCCCAACCTTTCGGGCACCAGGGACTGGTTTCATGGAAGACAATTTTTCCACAGACCTTGGAAGGTGGGGATGGTTTGGGGATGATTCTCACAAAGAGCGCGGAGCCTAGATCCCTCGGGTACGCAGTCCACAGTTGCGATCGCATTTCTATGAGAGTCTAATGCTGCCACTGACCTGACAGGGCAGAGCTCAGGAGGTTATGTGAGCAATGGGGAGTGACTGTAAATAGAGATGAAGCTTTGCTTGCTCACCCACCACTCACCTCCTCCTGTGAGACTCAGTTTCTAACAGGCCATCGTCCCATATCGTGGGGTGCTGGGGGCTGGTGACCTCTGCTACAAATGAACCAGAGTGCTTAGCCCATGGTAAGAGGTCAACAGTGTGAACACACCAGCCCTGCAGTGATAAGTATGTCGGGGTCATCTAGTGGGGAGGCCTTGTTGGGTCTTCCACTCTTGGGATGGAATCTGAGATAGTGTCCAGGGCAATCAACATTCTAGAAGAGACATCTTTGTAGGCCTACCACAGAGGTCCCAGAATCTTGTAAGACCACAGCCACCCCAAAATCCTGTGCCACAGCCTAGGCCCTCCCTGGGGTCTCAGGATCAGGACAGGCTTGTCCCAGCCTACATCAACTTCCTGTTTCATTGCATTCAACAAACAATCTCTGATGCCCCCCAGGTTGGGACTGATTCTAGGCTTGCTCCTAAGGTCCAGGTATCTGTTTTTGGAGTGGAGAATGAGGAAAGAACTCTCAGAAGACCAGTTAGAGATGGATGGATGGTGGGATAAGGTTGTGGTTATGCCTTTGTGATCATGGTGCATCAGCTTGGGGTGAGGGAGTGAAGGGCAGACAGAGGCTCAACGAATTAGGCTTGGAAGCCAACCTGAATGGTCTACCCTGGGAATCAAACGGTCTACCCTGGAGATTGTGGGGTATGCGGGGTGACCTTGTGCTCTCTCACTTCTCAGGGTATACTGCCCACCTCTCTGTGAATCTAGACTTTGCAAACTTAAGGGTGAGAGGTCTCCTTTAGGACAGCCTGCAAGGATTTTTTTTAATAGGTTGAAAATATTGTTATTAAAATGTCTCTATTTTCCTACCTAACACTTGGGGACTTAAATTTCACTTTTCATTTGAAATTTTTGAGATAATTATAGAGTCACAAGCATCTATAAGAAACAATACAGGGACTTCCCTGGTGGTCCACTGGCTAAGGGTCTGTGTTTCTAAAGCAGGGAGCCCAGGTTCTATCCCTGGTCAGGGAACTAGATCCCTCAAGCCACAACTAAGAGTCGCATGTCGCAACTAAGAACCAGCACAGCCAAATAAGTAAATATATATTTTTTAAAACAAAAAAAATTTTTTTTCAAAGAGTCAAAAAAGAAATAACAGAGAGAGAGATCCCCTGTATTGACACTGATATAATCCCCCGAGTTTATTCAGATTTTCCCTGTTTTACACCCTGTGTGTATGTGTGTGCATGTACATGTATGTATTAAATTCTGTGCAACTCTCTCATCTGTGCGGATTCAAGGATCTACCACCACAGTCAAGATATTCAACAGTTCCAACAACACAAAGGTGCTCCCCTTCATAATCATACCCTCCTCCCTCCCATCCTTAACCCCTGGCAACCTCCTGTCACCCATTTGTAAAACTGTCAATTCAGAAATGTTATAAAATGAAATCATACAGTGGGTAATCTTTTGATATTGGGTTTTTTCACTCTGCATAATTCTGGAGCTTAACCCAAGCTGTTGCTTATATCAATGTACATGCATGCTCACTTGCTTCAGTCATGTCTGACTCTGTGCAACTCAATGGACTGTAGCCCACCAGTCTCCTCTGTCCATGGGATTCTCCAGGCAGGAATCCTGGAGTGGGTGGCCTTCCATTCTAAGATAGATCTTTGATAAAAGTGAAGTAAAAATCTTTTATGGAGACATCCTTGGCTGTTCAGTGGCTAAGACTTCACACTCTTAGGGGGCCCGGGTTCAAACCCTGATCGGGGAACTAGATCCCACATGCTGTGACTAAGAGTTTGCATGCCACAACTAAAGATCCCCTGTGCTGCTACTAAGACCTGGTGCAGCCAAATAAATAAAAATAAATATTTTTAAAAGAGAAAGTCTTTTATGAAAGCTGAAGTAAATCCAACTTTCAAAAAGTGGGGGATACTTGTATTAGGATTCAGTCACTTCCGAGTATTTTAGACCCCCATCCTAGAGACAAACAGGAGGAGAGTATCTAAGGAGTCCCTGGACCTCATTTAAACTTGCAGACTGTAAACTTGTCTGCTGCCCTTGACCTAGAGACCCTGCCAACTCCTCAGCCTCACCTCAGGCAGCCCCACCCTCCTACTCACTCCACTACATACCACCAGCTTCCGAGAGCTTATAAACAACACCAATCTCCTTTCTGCCTCCTTGGAAACTTGCCCTCTGCCGTTCCCTTACTCGTAATACTCCCACTCCAAACTAGGGCATAGCTGCCTCCTTCCTGTCCTTTAAGTCTCAGCTCAAATGTCACCTCCTCTAAGAGGCCTCCCTTGATTACACTGGCTAAAGTAGGTCCCTTCTACAAATGTTATCTCTTCCCTCTTGGTATCATATATCTCACTTTTTAAGTTACGCTTACTAGTGCATGTATACTAAGTCCCTGCAGTTGTGTCCAGTGCTTTGCGACCTCGTGGACTATAGCCTGCCAGGCTCCTCTGTCCCTGGGATTCTGTAGGCAAGAACACTGGAGTGGGTTGCCATTTCCACCGCCAGGGGATCTTACCCACCCAGGGATCGAACCCACATCTCTTACATCTCCTGCGTTGGCAGGTGGGTTCTTTACCACTAGCGGCACCTGGGAAGCCCGCACTTACCTGTACTGGTAGGTTGGCTTATTTACCACCCGTCTCTCCCACAAGAGTGGATCCCACTGTGCATTGCCAGCAGCCAGCACAGGACTTGGCACAGAAGAGGTGCCCATGAGGACTTTCCAATGGGTCATGTCCACTGTGGAGGGTGGGGAATCTGCCTCTTAGGAACTATCTTCCCAGGGGCCTCTCGTTCTGCTCCCCACTGCCCTCTCCATGCCCAGCTGATACTGTGACTTATGCTTCTCAACCACCCAAGCCTGGGCAAGCTTCTCCTTTCTTTGCTGTTCCAGGTTTAGCTGAGCCAGGCTAACAATACAGCACAATGTTTAGGAGTTCTGGAGTTAGACTGCATGAGTGCCAATCCTCAGTTATCCTGTCCCTTTGATCCTCTGTTCCTCATCCATAAAATAGGAGTAATAACAGCACCTACTCCACAGGAGGGCTTCCCAGGTGGTGCAATGGTAAAGAATCCACCTGCCAAAGCAGGAGACGCTAGAGACATGGGTTCGATCCCTGGGTGGGAGGAGGAAATGGCAACCCATTCCACTATTCTTGCCTGGAAATTCCATGGACAGAGGAGCCTGGCAGGCTACAGTCCATGGGGTCGAAAAAAAGTCAGAAATGACTGAGCACACAGCACACTCCACAGGAATTAAATGAGATATTACTTATAAAAAGGAAAAGGCGCAACACCCCACATAAAATGTATTCAATACACAATCCTTACTATTATTTTTATTATTATCATCATTCCCAAACTTAGTGAATAAACAAGGAAAATACATACCATCTATACAGAAACCATGAGAAGGTCCTCAAGAAAGGGTCATTCCTAAGATGGTGGGACCCTATTGTCATCCTATACAGTTCCCTTCAGGCTTCTCTCCACCTCCCTTCCTTCTTGGTGAAAGTTTGGGGAGATAGAAGGGCAAGACTATACCCTCTCCCTGAGGCAACAATCCTATCACTGGTTTCAGGGTGACCACTGCCTTCCCCCACATATACAGAGTTGTCAGTCTCACTCAACACTTCCTAGTTTCAGGGTCTCTCTACAAATAGCCAACACTCTAGGCCCAGAGCCCTGCTACCCTCTAGCCACAGGCAGAGCCAAGGGTCATCTCATCAAAGAGCTAAATTCATTCTACTTTCATGCCGTCCACTCAATCGTGCATATATTTACTGAAAAATAAATATTTTGCTATTAATCTGGGAAATCCTAATAAGATGCCATTTCACACCCACTTGGCACTAGTGGTAAAGAACCCGCCTGCCAGTGCAGGAGCCATAAGAGACGTGGGTTCCGTCCCTGGGTTGGGGAGGTCCCCTGGGGGAGGGCACGGCAGCCCACTCCAGGATTCTTGCCTAGAGAATCCCATGGACAGAGGAACCTGCTGGGCTACAGTCTGTCCATAGGGTCTCAAAGAGTTGGACACGACTGAAGCACCTTAGTATGCACGTACGCACACAGCCCGACAAAATCGAAAAAGCCTGACAAGAGTGAGTCCTGGTGAGGATGCTGTATAAGGGCAATTCTAATACATCATTGGCAGGAATACATATTTGTAAAACCACTTAGGAGAGTAATTTTGTATTATCTAGTAAAGCTGAATATGCCCATAACCTTCAACATATCGCCCAAGGAGACACATGTTAGACTGTTTATCATTTGTGATAGCAAAATACTAGAGACAATTGGAAGGATCACTCATAGGACAAAAGGCAAATGAAATGTGGTGTTTCTATGCAATGAAACCTGAAGACCAGTGAAAACAAATGAACGGATTACTCTTACCAACATGGATGACTCTCCCAACATAAGACTGAATGAGAAAAATCAAGGTGCATAAGAACACGTATGTTAAAGTCCAAAAAACAGGAAAAACAGACTCATTTACTTTTTACAAACACACACAGAGTAAAAGGACTAAAAATGCATATGACCAACCTCGTACCATATACAAAAATTAACTAAAAATGAATCAAATGGTTGAAGAGCAGAAACTATAAATCTCACAGAGAAAGACATAGGTGTAAAGTCTCCATGATTTTGTGATTAAACCTTTTAATAACTGTATTGACTGACTTTCGGTCGCGCTGGGTCTTCAATGCTACGCGGGCTTTTCTGGAGTTATGGAGAGCGGGTGCTATCCTCTAGTTGCAGCACACAGGCTGCTCGTTGCGGTAGCTTCTCTTGCTTCAGAAAACTGGCTCAAGGTCTTCATGATTTGAGATTAAGCAATGGTTTCATAGACATGACGCTCAACACAAGCAACCGAAGAAGAAATAGATGAATTAGAGTTCATCAAGATTTAAAACATTTGTGCTCCAAAGGACACTATCAAGAAGCCAAAAAGGAAACTGTCAGAATGGGAGAAACTATTTACAAATCATATACCTGGTATAAGAGTGTGTATATATATATGTGTATGTATATATACATATACATATATATACATATATATATACGTATGTATATATGTATGTATGTATATATATATACATAATAAAATATATTACATATATCATAAAAGAGTCTGGTATCCAGAATATATGAACAATTCTTAAAACAGCAATATCCTCTGCCCTTAAAATGGGTAAAAGGCTTTAACAGAGATTTCTCCAAAGTAGATACACAAATGGCCAATAAGCACATGAAAACATGCTCAATATCCTTCTCCGGGAAATCTTCCTGACCCAGGGATTGAACCCAGGTTACCCACACTGCAGAGTCTTTACCATCTGAGCCACCAGGGAAGCCCCAAGAATGCTGGTGGGAATCTTCTCAACCCAGGGATTGAACCTGGATCTCCCACATTGCAGGCAGATTCCTTACTGTCTGAGCCACCAGGGAAACTCAGTTATTAGGGAAATATAAATGGAAACCACAATGAGATACTACTTCCTACCCACTAGGATTGTCATAATCAAACAGACAAGTGGTGAGGATATAAAAATTAAAACTCTCGTACATTGCTGGTGGGGATGTAAAATAGTGGAGCCACTTTAGAAACAGTGGCAGTTCCTCAAAAAGTAAAACAGTTACCATGTGACCCAGCGAATCCACTTACATACCCAAGAGAACTGAAAATATACACAAAAACTGGTTCATAGCAGCACTATTTATAATAGCAAAAAGCAGAAACAACCCAAATTTCCACCAACTGATGGATAATTCACCTGCCTGCTGTATTCACACAATGGAATACCATTCAGGCAAAAACGGAATGAAATATTGATTCATACTACAACATGGATAAACCTTGAAGACATTATGATAAATGAAAGAAGCCATACACAAGGGGCTACGTACAAGATTTCACTTACATTCAGTGTCCAGAATATGCAAATCCATAGAGACAGAATGCAGATTAGTGATGGCCAAGGGCTGAAGAGAGGGAAGAATGGGGGAAGTCACTGATAAATGAGTATAGGGTTCCTTTTAGGGGTGAAATTGTTCTGGAATTAGATAGTGATGATAGATGAAGTCTTGTGAATACACTAAAAGTCACCAAACTGAAAAACTTGAAAAGGTTGAATTTTATGGTATATGAATTAAATCTCAATTAAAACATGGCATAGAATAACAAACAACAAATCCTGGAGACTGTTAACTTTGCTGGGGGTCGGGTGGGGCAGTTTAAAGGGACACACAGGGGCCTTCAGCTACATTAGCAGTTTTTGGGTGGTGGGTATATGGGTGTCTGTTACACTGATCTTTATACTTTTCTCAATACTTTCATAATAAATAAAATTTAAAAGCATTTACTGGGTGTCAACAATACCAGCTACCTGGCTGGTATTGTTTAGTCGCTAAGTCATGTCCGACTCTTTGTGACCCCATGGATTGTAGCCCACCAGGCTCCTCTGTTGGTGGGATTCTCCAGGCAAGACTACTGGAGTGGGTTGCCATTTCTGTGGATCTTCCCAACCCAGGGACTGAACCCGAGTCTCCTGCACTGCAGGCTGATTCTTTAATGCTGGGCCACCTGGGAAGCTCCCCTGAGTAGCATAATAATGGGTAAAATCGGACCTCACCCTGCCCTGCAGGTAGTCCCATAAGGATAAGTCGTAAGTGGAAAAAAGGGACTGTCAGAGAGTAAGTCATCGCTTCTTCCTGGGCTTCTGCTTCCTCTTGGATGAAATGAGAGCTGGACGAGAAGCTTGTGAGTAGAAAGTCTCTGAGGATCCTAGGTGCTGAGGAGTGTGTCTCCCCTTTATCAGCCTACAGCTTTAAGAATTCATCACACACCATGAGCACACAGGCCCTGGCATCAGTTCTGATGCCATCAATTATCCCAAGTGTGCCTAAGGCAAAGCCCAGCTGAGTCTGTTTCTTCTCAGCAAAATGGGAACAGTGACTTTTCCCTCCTAGGATTCCTGCAGCTTGTAAATGAGATAACACATATAAAGTGTCTGGGACGGGCCTGGCACACAGTAAATCCTCAACACATGGAGAAGTCCTCCCTTTGGTTCCCAAGGCATTTCCTGAGCAGCACTGCTGGGCCAGGCCTGTGCTATGGGCTGGAAGACAGAGGAATTCTACTCTGAATGGCCAAGCAGTGGCCCTCAGCCAGGTAGGGAGACAGCCTCATAATTCCAGGCAAAATGATGCCATTGCTAAAAAGAGACAGCAGCCACGTGCACAAATGCAGACCTTGGGACAACACAGATGTCCCAGTCAAGAGGCCCAGTCTAGGCTTGGCCAGAGGCCCTTATGGGCGAAAGGCAACATACAAATTCAAGAGACTGGCCTCCATTCACATAGCAGTGTAGCCATTCTTCTCTTTTTTAACCTCATCCAGACTCAACTGTTCCCACAAACCCTAAGAACAGAGTTTGTAACGGATTCAGAAGTCAGCTTTGCGAAGCCTGAGCTCATGGCACACCCCAAGGTGCATGTATAGGGGCACAGTGGCAAAGAATGTGAAGCTCCATGATCTTTGACAAGTCAGGGCATCTCTTCAAGCCTCCAAGTCCCCAGCTGTAAAATGGACATGATAACAGTCCTCACCTCCCAGGGTCGTGGTGGAAGTGAGATAGCAACTGCAAAGCCAGCACCCAAGTACCCAGCCCTTAATGAGCAGATCAAATAAAGATTAGCTATTATTAGAAAAAAAGATTCCATTTTGAAAGTGAAGGAAATGAGGGGATCCAGAGATGTGAAAGGCCTTGACCACAGTCACATTGGTAATTTGTGGAGTCAGGATTTGAACTCGTGTCGGAGACATCGAAGGACTTGGGGCATCATAAACTCTGTCTGCTCCAAAATCTTCAGCAGGTTCCCTGTTGTCCACTAAAGGGAATCTATCCCTGCCATGGGGTGAGGAACCAGCAAAGGCATTAGGCCAGAAAGACCTTGGGCAAGTTCCCTAACCCTGGCCTCCTTGATCTGGGATACCTGAGTCAGCCCAGAGAGGTCTTTGAACTCCTCCCCATGGTCTGCAAAATGTTTACATCTAATGGGGATTCTCAAAGGAGTCTATGGCCTCAAAAGTAACAGACCACAGACTCAACCTCACTTTGTGTTTTTCTTATCCATCTAAAGGAGACACAGTACCCACCTGGAAAGGCTGGGAGGGGATCAAATAAGACAGCTTATGAGAAGCACCTGAAACATCCCATGATTTAACCTAATCTGGTTTCCCTCCCCTATCTACTATTCCAGGTGCTGAGGCTAAAGTGGTGAACAAGACAGATACTGCCCCTATTTTCATGGAGCTCACTTTCGAGTGGAGGGAAACCCATAATATTAATAATTTCAGATACTAAGAAGTGCTATGCAAAAAATACACAGGAAAATGTGATACAGGCTGATCAGATGGGGATATCACCTGAGGAGGAAACATCTGAACAAGAAGGAGCCACTTATGCCAAGATTTATGGGGAAAAGCAGAGGTTGGATGGCATCACCGACTCAACGGACGTGAGTCTGAGTAAACTTCAGGAGCTGGTGATGGACAGGGAGGCCTGGCATGCTGCAGTCCATGGGGTTGCAGAGAGTCAGACATGACTTAACGACTAAACAACAGTAACAAGGGGAAAAAGCATCTGGGCAGAGGGAGCAAGAAAGGCAAAACCTCGCTGAAAAGATGCATGGCCAACAGCCCCTCACTCCCAGTCTCACCACAAACTGGGGTCTTTTGAACAAATCACATAACTTCTGAGGCTCAGCTGCTACATCTACAAAATGGGAATGAAGATACCTTATCTGCCACAATGTGAGAGAACTCAACCAAAGAGGTGTTAAGGTCTGGGATACTCTCCAAATCTCACCAATAGGCACCTGATATATATCATTCGGCACCCAACTTGAAAGAGGAGAACCTGCACTGAGAACGCTGGGTCACGGTTTTTTATTTTTAATTTCACGCTGCACTAGAAATAGATTCCTTTGTTCCTTGTTAACACAGGATTTTTCCTGGCACCTGGGTTTTATTATAGTAATTGCTGCTTCAGTCTCTCTCTTAGGTACAAAAGCAGGCAAAACAGTGGAATCACTGTTGTGACAAGCAGACCACCTCTCCCTTCCTTCCCACCAACAAAACTGGAAAGCTGTGTGTCCTGTAGATAGAGCATGTTTAAGGAGTTGGAACCATCCTGTCCTCTGGATTGGGCCACTGATTTATCATCAGTCATAGTTCTCTCTTCTAAATATCTCTTTTGTCTGTCCCCGTCTCTCCATCTTCTCAGGCCTGCCTCATTATCTCATACTTTAGCTCCCTCTGAGCTCTCTCTGGCCTTGGTCTCTGCGCTTATAAACCATCAGCCATGCTGTTACCAGTATCTTATACACCACATCTCTTTCTTAATATCTTTAGATAACTCATTGCACAAACGCTAAACTTCTTAACCTAGTATCCAAGGCTTCCTCCAAGAATGAGCTCCTAAGAGGCTGCTCCAACCCCCCAGTGTCTACACCAGACTCCTCCTTGTCTCCAAAACAAAACTAGCCACATTCATTATTCGGCTTTTTTGTTTCTGCTCCGGCTGTTTGGTACCCTGTCCCCATTCCTGCCTCTCACCTCCACCCCTACTTCCTTCACTGCTTACATATTCCTACCCATCCTTCAAGACCCTGGAAGGCTTCCCTACTTCCCCAGAAAAAAAGTTTACCTATCTACCTTTAATAATCAGATGTATAATGAGGGGCCCTGTCTTTCTCATGGTTAATTCCCCAGAGCCTAGACGGATAAATTCAATTTAATTAAAATTAATATCAGGTGCTTCAGACTGAGAAGAACCTATTACAACCCAGAAGGAAGGAGCAGTTAAAAGAACTGGGGCACTGCCAAGGGGTGAGGAAGGATAGGGATCAAAAATCTGCATTAAAAAAAAAAAAAGCTGCAGAAGATTCTGGTGTAAGTGATATTGGACATTTTGTGAAGCACTGGATCACCCTCCAAGTTCCTAACTTTAAAACTGCAGGAAAAATGAGAAACTACTTTGCTTCTGCCATTAAGGCTTTTCCTGAAGCTGCCCCATGGCTGGAGAAATCGGGTGTTGTTTTCTGGGACCCAGTTAAGTAGAAAACAGAAGCCTGGGTTCCAACACTGGCTCAGCCTTCAGCGTGCTATGGGGACCCTGCGCGGGTCTCTGTCTCTCTCTGGCCTCTATGACCACTCCTACTCCCAACAACTGTGTGTCCCCTCTGTAGTGACTGTCCCATTTTGGCCACCGGGTTCCCCCATCTTGCATCGGACATCGCCAGCTCTGACGCCCTACGTGCTCTGCACTCCCCTCCTTCCCAAGGTCCCATCCCCCTGGGTCCAGCCACGGACTGTCCCCTCCCAGACGCCGTCCAGCTCCGCAAGTACAAGCCTCCTTCCCCGCCCTGCTCTTTAAGCCCCGCCGGGTCGGTCTGCGCAAGCGCGTTGTATCTCGAGGCCCCGCCCCCTGAAGCTCGGGTTAAGGCGTCGGAGACCAGAGTAAGGAACGCGGCTGGACGACGGAAGAGTAGGTTGGGGCACAGCAACGGCGGCCCGCAAGGGTCATGTTTCTTCGGGAGGAAGGACACGAGGGAGGGGTCTGGTCAGCGATCGGAACCCCGGTGGCCGGGAGATGTTGCCGCTCACACCCATGGCAGGGACCTGGAAACTGGTGTCCAGTGAGGGGGTGGGGCTGGTGCTTCTTGATTTCAGATTCCCCAGATCTGACTCCAGATCGGGCTGGTGTCGGGGACTCCATGCCGGTGAGACTAGAGCCGGAGTTGTTGGGGGTTTTTGTTTTTGTTTTCTTTAAACACAACAGAAGGGGAAACGATTAGAACCAAACTTTGCCCCCCACTGAGAGCAAGCGGGCCCAGGAGGTAGGGCAAGCCTGGGCAAGAGACTGTGTTGTTGGCCCCGGCTTCCCGCAAGCATTGACCTGGCCCTTGGCTTAAAGTCCGACCGGGTTTTCTTGCGGGCGTGTTAAAGCTTTTGGTGATCGGGCTCCAGCTTGTCATTCATTCACCATTCATTCATTTAATATTCATCGAATTGAGTAGTAGGCGCTGGAGCTAGAGAAGTGATCAAGACCCCTATTCCTTACCGAACAGGGAAAACTAATGAGCTGTAGAAGGAAGCCCCGGGCGGGGAATAGGGACAGCTTCTCAAACTTAAGTCGTGAACGCTGGTCGGGAGGGGTGAGGATTGTCCCAAAGAAACAAATGCCAAGGCCTGGAAGCGGGAGAGAAGCTGGTGTGTCCTGAAGATACATCAATCACTCTGAACCTGTTCAGTGCTTAGGGGAGAGATGGCGGTATTCGGAATTAGGCTGCCAACAGTGGAGGTGGAGAGAAATCAAGGAGTTCAGAGTACAATATACTTAGAATCCACAGGATTTGGGCAGAAAGGGTGTAGGCAAGAAGTATATACAAGGCTTGGGTGCCTGGGGAAGGACTACCCACTCCATTACTCTGGCCTGAGAATTCCATGAACTGTATAGTCCATGGGGTCACAAAGAGTCCAATGCAACTGAGCGACTTTCACTGTGGGTGCCTGGGTGGGGCTCATCAAGAGCAGGAGCAGATTTATGGGCAGACAATACATTCTATTCTGGTTCTATGGAGACTGTCAGTAAGCAGTGGGATATTCTCCTATGAAGGTCAGGAAAAGCACTACAGTGAAGTTACAGATTTGATGTCATCAGCAAAACAAAGCCACAAGAAGGGTTGAGACTGTAGAATGAGAAAGGGCCCGATCAGTATTTTTCATAGTAATTATTTTTGTCTTATCTTTCTTTGCATCCTCAGTCCGGGTCCTGGCATTAAATGCCAGTCAGCGTTTACCAGCTAAACAAAAGGCCAACAGCAGGCAAAGATGTTGGAATCTCAGAGCTGTGAAGAGATGGGGGCTACTGGAGGGTTCCATTGCTCTAAAGTCAGAGTCACAGGTGCTAGTCTTGGCTTTGCCACAAGGCTGCTGCGTTACCTCTGACAAGTATTCTCACTGTAAAATGGGTACAGCCAGAAAAGAAGCTCCCACATATAAAACTCCAAACACTGCTAAGGCACTGCACACAGATTTTATTTTTCATTTAATCAACACAGTGTCCTTATTTATAAAAGAAGTAATTATCATGGCTTCAAACCCATCTGACTGACCCCAGAGTTTCGTTCTCTACTAGGACTGCCCTTATCTGTGTCTCACCTGGGAGGACCCCTTTGAAACCACATGGTCATTCTTTCAATACATTGTGCTGAGGCCCACAGACTTTCATGATTTGTTTAGCACCAGTTCTGTCATGGGGAGTGGGGGATGGAGCCAAATATGATGGAGATCATTCTCCAGCTCTCTTCCTGTGACCACTGAGCTGAGCAGCCGTGTTCTGTCCACAATTTCTCTTTCAGATCTTCTTAAACCCCTGGGGCCTGCTGCATAGTCAGTGAGTGTCAAAGTGTGAGTTGGTTCACCCGGTGTGTCTCTGGCAGCCAGTGGGACTCCTATTACACTGGGAACTTGGGTTTCAGTTATTCCTATCCTGCTAATATGACTTCTCAGAAATGTTTTCTGTGTTTGGTTCTGCGATGATAGATGTCCATACAAGGAATGCCATCATTTCCTTCTAGTGATTTTGCCTCTGGTTAGTATGAGGGAGGGGTTCACTTTATTTGCATTTAATAGTATTCCGCAGAGGGCTCCTTTTCTCCACTCTTGCATAATTTATTTGAAACCTGCCTACATGGGTTGTTGGAGCTAGAAAGGGAACTAACAATATGTTGCAGTGGTTCCCATTCCAGGAATATTTATTTAAAAAAGAGAGCTTCAGCTCTTCCCTCCGCTCAGACCTCTTGAATCAGAATCTCTAGCAGGGCCTAGGATCTGTATTCTTTAAAGAATACTCTGCAGAGTATTCAGCCGGTTTGGAAACCATGGTCTAGTTCAGACCCTTATCTCCCAGGTAGAGAACCTGCAGTTCTGGGAAGAGAAAGAACTTGTCCCAGTCATATATGACATTAGTGCCTCTCTCTCCAATGAAAGTAGGGCTTCCCTTGTGGCTCAGTCGGTAAAGCATCTGCCTACAATGCGGGAGACCCGGGTTCGATCCCTGGGTCGGGAAGATCCTCTGGAGAAGGAAATGGCAACCCACTCCAGTACTCTTGCCTGGAAAATCCCATGGATGGAGGAGCCTGGTAGGCTACAGTCCATGGGGTCACAAAGAGACTTCACTCACTCACTCCAATGAAAAGCATTGGGCTGGGAGTTCAGAGACCTGGGTTCAAGTCCAGGTTTTGCTAGTCATTATCTTGAGCAAGTCACTTCATCTCTCTGAGCCTCCGCTTCCTTACTGGGAGAATAATGGCGTCATTGTATTAGGACTCAAAAGAGAGACTGTCAATGGAAACGCTTCGTCAGACTTTCCATTTTGCGCTCATGGAAGTCGTTAAGAGCTGCCAGCCAGTGTTCTCTTCCCTGTACCACACTGCCAGTTGCTGGGCCCCAGGCCATCTGTCACTAAGCCCTCTTCTCTCCTTCTCTTGCAGGTTGGGATGGCCACCGGCTGGGGGAGCCTCTTGCAGGATGAACAGCAGCTGGAGGAGCTAGCAAGGCAGGCTGTGGACCGGGCCCTGGCTGAGGGTGTGTTGCTGAGGACCTCACAGGCACCCAGCTCCTCGCATGTAAGCCTCTTCTCAGCATTGACCACACAGCTTAGATCCTACAAGGCCCCTGCTAGGCTGGAGGCAGTTCCTTTGGACTTAAAGCCCACATCTCTTTTGCTTTATTTTTTTTTCCAGTAGCTTAAATTTATCTCTATAAGAGATAAATTTATCTTGTCTTAATTTGTCTTAATTTTATCTCTTAAATTTATCTCTATCTCTATAAAATTTATCTCTAAAGTTACCTCTGTAATATTAAAAAGCATCATGCTTTAAGCTGAGTAATCAACTTTAAGTCTAAAGAGCTTAAACTGTGACTTAGGCAAGTTACTTAGCCTCTCTCAGCTACCGTTTCTTCAAATATAAAAAAGAGATAATAATGGGGCCTACCTTATGGAGTTGGTAAGAGAATTAGAAGATAATTCACATGAAGCACCTTGTCCAGTAAACTTATTTTTTAAGCTCCCCTAATCATACTACCATCCCTGTAATTGGTTTGTGGTATATCCTTCCAGGTTTTTCCTCTGTGCATTTATATACATATATAACTATATAAAGAGGGGCTTCCCAGGTGGCACTAGTGGTAAAGAACCCGCCTGCCAATCCTGGAGACACAGAAGATGCAGGTTCAATCCCTGGATTGGGAAGATTCCCCTGGAGGAGAGCCTGGCAACCCCCTCTAGTATTCTTGCCTGGAGAATCCCGTGGACAGTCAATAGTGTCGCAAAGAGTTGGACACAACTAAGGAGATTTAGCATGCACATATAAAAATAAATGCAGTTGACCACTGAACAACACAAGGATTAGAGGTGTCTGCCCTCGGCACAGTTGAAGATCTGCGGGTAACTTATAGTCGGCCCACCATATACATGGTTCCTCTGTATCAGAGGTTCAGCATCCACAGATTCAACCAACCTTAGATCATGTAGTACTGTAATATTTACTGTGGAAAAAAATTATGTATCAGTGAACTTGTGCAATTCAAACCCGTTGTTGTTCACAGGTCAACTATATATAGTTTTTAAGAAACAAGCTGAATCAAGTATATTATTCTATGAGGTATATGTTTGTTTTTCATTTAACAATCTGCCTTAGAACTCTTTCCAACTCCCTTCATTCATAGTATTCCAAGTGTGAACGGATCACAGTTTAACTTTATGGATGGCTATTTCGGTGATTTCTCATGTTTTATGATTACATAAAGCCCTACAGGGAACAATCACACGCATGCCTGTTTGGGCACCTGTATGAATGTTTCTCTAGGGTTGATACATAAAAGTAGAACTGCTTATTCTAAACCACATCTCAAAACAAACAAACAAAATCTCATCCCTTTAAAAAGAATTTGTTTTGTGACCAGGTAAGACATTTTCA
Source organism: Capricornis sumatraensis (assembly GCF_032405125.1). Taxonomy (NCBI): domain Eukaryota; kingdom Metazoa; phylum Chordata; class Mammalia; order Artiodactyla; family Bovidae; genus Capricornis; species Capricornis sumatraensis. The sequence goes on along the minus strand of NC_091083.1, from coordinate 67,510,533 downwards.
TGGTTTGAAACTCAGAAGGTGCACGAGTTTACAGTTCAGTCCTCCCTTCCACATTCCCTAACCACCCAGTTCTCCTGCTCTAAAGGCAACCCGTGTTTCAGCATTCTTGTTTATTCTCTGTTAACCTTACTCTTAACAAGAAAATATGTATATATTCCTCTTTCCCATTTTTTTACACAAAGAAGTGTGTTAGACAAGCTCTTCTGTGACTTAACACTTACCTTATAATTATTCCCGTTAGTGGCTAAAAAGCTGCCACCATCTTTTTTTTTTTTTTTTTTACCAAGCCGCATCTCTTTTGTCTCTCTGTGCCCAGAACCAGTTAAGGGCCTGGTGGAGGGTCCAAACTTAATAACTGGTTTGAGGCCCAAGTGAATGAGAATGACTCTCACCTAAGGCAGACTGATACTGTAAAGGTTCTGCCTCTGGCTTTAGGATTATAATTCTCTTTGAATTGGTGTTTTAATTCCCATCCGATATATAGCCAGGAGTAGAATTGCTTGATCATACAGTAGTTCCATTTTCAGCTTTTTATACTGGCTGAAACAACTTACATTCCCACCAACAGTGTTTGAGGGTTCATTTTTCTCCACAACCTCTCCAAAATTTGTTATTTTAGTCTTTTTGATGATAGCCATTCTGACAGGTATGAAGTGATATCTCACTGTAGTTTTGATTTGCATTTCTCTCATTAGCGATCTTGAGCATCTTTTCATGTACTTGTTAGCCATCTGTATGTCTTCTTTGGAGAAATGTCTATTCAGGTCTTCTGCCCATTTTTTGATTGGTTGTTTGGTTTTTGATATTTAGCTATATGAGCTGTTTGTAAATTTTAGATATTAACCCCTTGTCAGTCATATCATTTACAAATATTTTCTCCCTTTGTGTAGCCTGTCTTTTCATTTTGTCTTATGTCAAAAGTGTTCCACCTATGTTCCCTTCTAGGAGTTTTTTGGTCTTTTTTAAAAAAAATTTTTTAAATTTATGGCTGGGCTGGGTCTTCACTGGTACACAATGGTTTTCTGTAGTTTCAGAGAGTGGGGGCGACTCTTTGTTGCAGGCCCTAGAGCACACAGATTTCAGTCGTTGTGGCACACAGGCTTAGTTGCTCAACAGCATGTGGAATCTTCCTGGACCAGGGATCAAACCCATGTCCTCTGCTTTGGCAGGCAGATTCTTACCCACTGCAACACCTGGGAAGTCTTCATCTAGGAATTTTATGGTTTCAGGGTTATATTTAGGTCTTTAAACCATTTTGAGTTTATTTTTGAATATGGTCTGAGGGAATGGTCTAATCTCATTGTTTTTCATATAGCTATCCAGTTTTCCCAGTACCATTTATTGCAGACACCATCTTTACTCACTGTGTATTCCTACTTCCTTTGCTGTGGATTAACTGATCATAGGTGCATGGGTTTATTCCTGGGCTCTCTATTTCTGTTCCATTGATCAATATGTCTGTTTGTCTGCCAGTACCACACTGTTTTGATTACTCTAGCTTTGTAGTATAGTCTGAAGTCTGAGAGAATTATAGCTCTAACTTTGTTCTTTTATTTTCAGGGTTGCTTTGCAATTCAGGGTCTTTTATGGTTCCATATAAATTTTAGGATTATTAGTTCTAGTTCTGTGAAAAATATCATGGTTGTTCTGATAGGAATTAGTTGCTTTGGATACTATGGCCATTTTAACAATATTAATTCTTCCAATCTAAGAGGCTAGGACATCTTTCCATTTCTTTGAATCATCTTCTATTTCCTTCACTAGTGTTTCTAGAATGTATACTCTTGGATGTTTATTGAAGCATCTATTTGTAATGGAGGGGAAGAGAAGGAAACCACCTTGATGTTCATACTAGAAGGCTGCTGCTAAGCTGCTAAGTCACTTCAGTCGTGTCCGACTCTGTGTGACCCCATAAACGGCAGCCCACCAGGCTCTGCCATCCCTGGGATTCCCCAGGCAAGAACACGAGTGGATTGCCATTTCCTTCTCCAGTGCAGGAAAGTGAAAGTGAAGTTGCTCAGTCATGTCTGACATTTTGCGACCCCATGGACTGCAGCCTACCAGGCTCCTCTGTCCAGGGATTTTCCAGGCAAGAGTACTGGAGTGGGGTGCCATTGCCTTCTCCATACTAGAAGGCTAGATTCACTAAATTATGGTATATACAAAAATTGAATACTATACAGCCACTGAAAATAATGAAAGTATTCTATTTGAATGTATTTGGAAATGTCTCTGAAATATTTATAAAGCAAAGGACACAACAATGTACATATTATATGCTTTTGCGTGTGTTAAAAAAAAGAGAAAATATGTATGTATACATACACATTAGTCTAGAAGGGTATGTGAGACACTAGTATATAATTTTTCATGGGGTGGCAAAGAATCAGACATGACTGAGCATGGACGCATGATCATGAATACATGAGCATATCATGGGGAGGAGAACTGGGTCATTGGGGACAGGGTGAGAATGAGACATGCTTTTCACTATGTCTTTTGAATTTATATTATGTGTTTGTATTATCTATTCAAAATAATAATATTTTTAAAATAAATTTGTAAATGGCAACTTCAAACAGCATTAACTTATACTACCATAATGACAAACATACTAACTCAGAGGTTAGACTCAGTGATGCTTCATAATATAATATAAGCACAAAGTCGTAATATAAGTCACAAAGTCATCTTCTCTTTCCCAAGTTCTTTTTTTAAATTTTGTATTTATTGGTTGTGCCAGGTCTTAGTTGTGGCATACAAACTCTTACTTGCAGCATGTGGGATCTAGTTTCCTGACCAGGAATTGAAGCCATGGCCCCCTGCATTTGGAGCATGGTGTCTTAGCCACTGGACCACCAGGGAAGTCCCTCTTTCCCAAGTTCTACATCATTTGTTGTTGGAAATCTCAGAATGTATTATCCCCTTCTAAAAATAGTATTCTAGGTGGTATTTGGGTTTCCTGACTCTGCCAAAGTCCAGAGAACTCAGAATGCAGCTGAATGAATTCCAGGCCTGGCAACCTGGGTCACCATCTCCAACACTGGGGGGAAACCAGCCCTGGCTTCTCCTCTGGGGGCCAGAGTCCACTTCTGCTACAGCAGTGCCTGCGGGACTCTCTCTCTCCCTCAACCAGAAGGCAAGGGCACTGGCTTGGATGGGAACCCGCCAGGAGAAGTGTGTGTGTGTGTGTGTGTGTGTGTGTGTGTGTGGGTGGGTGGGTGGGTGGGTGGGTGTGTGTGTGTGTGTGGTGGTTGTTTAGAAACCATCATGGTTCAAATCCCAGTTTCACTTAATAGCCTTGTATCATTTTGGTCATGTTACTTAACCTCTCTGAGACTTAGTTCCCTTATCTGTTTAGTAGGTATAGATAATAATAGTATCTTTCTCAAAACGTTAAATGATGAATCCTTGTAAAGTATTTAAAACAGTACTAAGCATACAGTCAATGTACAATAATTTTTTGGCTTATTTGTCTAGACTTTGTAATTTTTAATCTTTTTACATTTAAAAAAAATCAGAAGTGATTGGTCAAAAACAGTCTAGAAGTTCTCTTAATACCCACTCCTCATCCTGTTCTCCCTCCCTTCCCAGAGGTAACCAGTATTCTGCAGTTTGTGTGTTTTCAGTAATATGGGGACACTTTCCATGGGATTACGTTTGCAGGAAGACAACACACTCACAGGCATTCTACCCATGCCCACTCTCTCTCCTTGATCAGGTGGTGAGCTATGCTCCGTTCACACTCTTCCCTTCACGGGTCCCGAGTGCCCTGCTGGAGCAGGCCTATGCTGTGCAGGCGGACTTCAATCTCCTGGTGGATGCGGTCAGCCAAAATGCTGTCTTTCTGGAGCAGACTCTCTCCAGGTACGGAGGAGGGTGTTGGGGGGCAGGAGATGCTAGAGCTGAGGGACTGGAAGACTGGGACTCATGAGGTATTACCCCAGCAGGTGACTTTGTGGTGGGGGACAGGTACTCCCCAAGAGAAAGAAAAATTAATAGAATAGAAGTCAGGAGAGCTGGCTTCTAACCCTGGCTCTACCACTTGCTTATATGGCCTCAAACAAGTCCCTTTCTTTCTCTGGGCCTCAATTTCTTCATCTGTAAAACGGGAAAGTGAAAGTGAAAGTTGCTTAGCCATTTCCGACTCTTCGTGACCCCATGGACCATGGAATTCTCTAGGCCAGAATACTGGAGTGGATAGCCTATCCCTTCTCCAGCAGATCTTCCCAACCCAGGAATTGAACCGGGGTCTCCTGTGCTGCAGGCAGATTCTTTACCAACTGAGCTATAAGGGAGGTTGGCCTAAATCTAAGATCCATTCCAATGCTGACATTCTGTGATTCTCTGACCTGTGGCCTGCCCCCTGCTTTGAAGACTGAAATTTCCATTTGGAATTAGAGAAGGTCAGGGCTCCCCAGGTGGCGCTAGTGGTAAAGATCCTGCCTGCCAATGCAGGTAGACATAACAGACTCCGGTTCGATCCCTGGGTTGGGAAGATCCCCTGGAGGAGGGCATGGCTACCCAGTCCAGTATTTTTGCCTGGAGAATCCCATGCACAGAGGAGCCTGGCGGGCTGTGGTCCATAGGGTCACAGAGTCAGATGTAACTTAGCACGCATGCATGCAGCCTAGTTTTAGAGAAAATAGAGGGCAGAAGGGGTTATTGGATTTAAAGTCAGATTTTTTACTCATCTTAAGTAGTGGCTCTTTCTTGTCACCTAAGGCCTCTCATTCTGGATGAGATGGGGTGCATACTAGGCCACGCCCAGTTCATGAGGATACATGGCCCATGAAATGGCTCATTCCACCCACCTCTCTTTGTCTCTTCTCTCTTCTTTTTTCCCTTGAGGCCCTGGGGCAATGGATATTTATTTTAGAATGAAATTAGAATTAAATATTTGTGTGTGTGTAGATAGAGAATACACACATATATACACACATAAATATAATTGCATGTCTGATTAATTTATCAAAAAATTTATTTTGTTAAACACAAAATCTTTTAAAAATGTGCAATTTGGTGTGACGGTGAATAGGAGAAGGGTTCGTAATGCTAAGAAGTTTGGAAACCATTAAAGTGAAGTGAAATGAAAGTTGCTCAGTCGTGTCCAACTCCTTGTGACCCCATGGAATAGTCCATGGAATTCTCCAGGCCAGAATACTGGAGTAGGTAGCCTTTCCCTTCTCCCCCTGGATCCCAACCCAGGGATCGAACCGAGGTCTCCTGCATTGCAGGCAGATTCTTTAGCAGCTGAGCTTTACCAAGGAAGGCCCTGGAAACCATTGACTTGGAGCTAAAAGTCCACTGAATCATGAGTATATAAACTTCTCCAGGATATTTTCCTTGTGTCTTTCTCGGGATAGGCCCAGATTTTGTACCTGTGACTCTGGATTGTGGAGAAATATGAGCAGCCTGATTTTTGACCTTTATCCCAAAGCTGCAGTTACATGTGAGACTCCCTGTAGCCCAACTCTGCAACCCCTGCCTTTGTTACTACCTTCTCCTCCAAAATACACGCAACCCTAGCTTATAAGGGAGAAAAGGCCAGGATCACAGCTGGAATAGCAGCCTAGGCCCTGGGGTTGAAGGGGAGCATCTCTTCAAAAAAGGGTAAATGTGTCTCAATTTTGTTAGAGGCAGAAGCCCAGCTGGTGTCTCTCCTCCTTACCAGGGGCTGGGAGACCCCCTGAGAGAGCTGATGGGGAGCGGAGGAACTTCAGGGCAGGCCTGAGCCTCATAGGCTCAGTGGGGACCCTGTAGCAAGGTGAGCCTGAGAGTCAGGCTTGAGCAGATATGCAGAGATTCATGCCTGAATCTCGAGAGGCAACAAGGTACTTACCTGTGGGTGTTTCTTCCTAAGGCTCCAGAAAACCATACTGATGGGTTCCACCTCGTGTCCCATGTCACAGCAGCACACTTGTCCATGAGCATGAGTCAACACAGACATGTCAAACAGGAGAGACGACGCTCACCATCACACAAATAAAATGGAGCGTTATAACTGCAGGCAGCACTATGCAGGAAAGGCCCACAGTGCTCTGGGAGTGCATACCAGAGTATCTGACCCAGATATGGAAGGCTTCCGATGAGGACTCATTGAAGAAAAAAATGAGGATGTTTAGCTAGAGTCAGAAAAATCTTTGGAGGCACCAGGCATAACTGCTGTCTTCTAATCTGAGGCTGCCAAGCAAGAGGCGGGTAGGACTTGTCCTGGGAGATATCAGAATATAGGGGAAGCTATAGAGAGTTAATGTTAGGTCACCTAGAAAGCTTACCAACTACATAATGGTCATGGCGTATGCTAGTTTTGAATTCTTGGGGCCACACCCTATGTTCAGTTCTATACATATAATATCTCATTTACTCTTCGCTATAACTCTTTGTTAAGCTTCCCAGATGGGCCAGTGGTAAAGAATCCACCTGCCAATGCAGGAGATGTGTTCGATCCCTGGGGTGGAAGATTCCCTAGAGAAGGAAATGGCAACCCACTCCAGTATTCTTACCTGGAGAATGCCATGGACAGAGGACCCTGGGGAGCTACAGTCCATGGGGTCATAAAAGTCAGATATGACTTAGCGACTAAACAGCAACAGCGCCATGTTATAAATTTATATTTCTCCTCCTTTTCCAGATGACCAAACTGAAACATAGAGGTGAAGCGACTCTGAGGTTGCCTAGTAGTGAGTGGGAGAGCTGGGATTTGAACCCAGGTCATCTGGCTCTAGAGCTGGGTTCTAAACTACTGTTCTCTATGGGGTTGGTGTGGGTATTCAAGTTTGGGCCAGTAGACCTAGAGAGGATTCAGGAAATAGTGGAAATCCTTGGCCTTTAATGTCCCATGTAGCCCACAGAATACCCTGCTTCCTCTTCCAGCACCATCAAAAGGGACAGCTTTACTGCTCGTCTCTTTGACATCCACAAGCAAGTCCTAAAAGAAGGCATTGCCCAGGTAACCATTCTCCATTCACCCCAGTCTGAGATGAGACCTGCCCTTCCCATTTCTCTCTCTCTCTTTTAACCAGAAAAATTTGGCCTAGTCACTGAGCTCATGGGAATCTGCCTTGCGTTGGTCCCCATGGAGTTTATACATTAGTGGCCAATCCTGGAATGACCAGAGGAATGATTCCACTGGGTGTGGGAGCGTCAACTGGCCCCTCTAATCTCTGCGTACAATTCACAGTACCTTTTGGCTCTGTGGCTAGGCCCTCGGGGTCAGCCCTGGGCAAATGTCCTAAGCCTTCAGTTTTTCCCCTAGACTGTGTTCCTGGGCTTGAATCGCTCAGACTACATGTTCCAGTACAATCCAGATGGCACCACAGCCCTGAAACAGATTGAAATCAACACCATCTCTGCCAGCTTTGGGGGCCTAGCCTCCCGGACCCCAGCTGTGCATCGGTGAGTCCCTTGGGCAGTCCTGGGCACACAGGTGAGGTGTCAGCCTGATGAGCCTACAATCACAGGTGGGGCAGGGATCTCCAATGCTGACTGTGCCCTCCTGGGCCTTGGGTCCTGTGTTTCCACTTCATAACACAGTTTCCACTTGTAATTAGGTCTTGATATGTCAGAGAGAGAAGGGACTTTGTGATTCATCTCATCCTGCCCCCTCTTTGTGTAAGTCACTGTTCCAGGCAGAAGGAACAGTATCTGTAAGGGCCCTGAGGTAAGAAGGACCTGAAAGGAGGTCAGAGTCTAAGGCAGAGAGGGAACAGGGGCTTCCCTTTTGAAGGCTGGACCCTAGTAGCATCCACATCTAGTCAATAGTAATGCTCTAGGATTCTGTGATTCCACACAGTCTGTAGCAGGATTCCAGATGACATGTGGGGCTCAGGGAAAGGGGCTTCAGTTTACTGGGAGGCTGGTGTGGAGTGGAAAAACAGGGTCTCGGGGCTCCTCTGGTGTGTACACCAGCCACCAGGCTTAGGGCAGCCCAGCACATTCCAGCCTGAGGTGGATCCTCCGAGGGCATCATGGTAGGATGTTTCTTAGTGCTCAGCTGATTCTCAAAGTAATCTTCCAGTAAGTGTCTATGAGTCACAAGCTGAAGAGTCTTCAAGGTCCATCCAATTGCTAAGACATCTCTCTTTCAACAGACATGTTCTCAGTGTCCTGGGTAAGACCAAAGAAGCTGCCAAGATCCTCTCCAATAATCCCAGCAAGGGACTGGCCATGGGGATTGCCAAAGCCTGGGAGCTCTACGGCTCAGCCAAGTAAGGGAAAGAAGTGGCAACAGAATCTTACTTTAGATTCAGCATTCATGGATACAGTAACTTCTTTGCCTGACATCATTAGGAAATGAGGGATTTTTTCTTGAAATAGAAGCTTACACTTTGGCGTGTCAAAATTATTTTACTGGAGTTTTGGTCTTCTTAAGTAAGAGGTGATATAATTTAGTCTTTGATGATACTTTAATCTTTTCTTGTTGGCTCCAGGTCATTCATTATAACTGTCACTGATTGCATCTTGATGTAATGCAAAGCTGCTGCTTAGAGCGAGAGGTGTGAGAGGCTGTTTGCCTGCGCTAATAACCCAGCTATTAGGCTTTAAGCTCTTATTCATTATCTTCATGGTTTTTCTGTCTGTCTCCCCAGTAAGAGCTCTTACTTCTTACTGCTGTCATTGGGCTTGAATTTAGAATCCTCCACTCCCATTCTTATACCTCCTTTTTGATTTGTTATAGTTTGGGAAAGAAATTGATCTGTTATGTTTGAGGGCCTCTTTAATGAGTAAATGCATAAACTTTGATTTAGGGATTTTATAGTGTCTGTTTTAACTGTTCAGAGGCATTTTTTGCTTCCTTCTTTTTCTCACCTGTGTTCCAGATGTGTAAAGATGCTAGGTAAGTGACTTCTGGATGAATGTGCAGCCACTGTACTAACAATTACTGCAATGTTAACATAGCATTATCAGTTAACCATTAATGAGCACCCACTAGTACCACACTCTGTTCTAAGCATTTCATATACAGGATCTCAGTGAATCCTCAAACACTCTGAGGTAGATACTATTCATCTCCCCCACTTTAAAGATGAGGAAACTGAGGTTTAGAGACGTGAAGTGAATTGTTCAAGGTCAAGTGGTATGGTTGGCAGTAGAGCCATGAGTCCATCTCCCTCTAGAACCTGCATTCTTCATCACTTTATTGCCTCCCTGGGCTTGTTGAGCTTCATTGAGACTCAAGAAACCTCAGACTCTGAGCATTTGGAAGTCATCAGACAAATGTTTTGTCAAGTGGAACTCTTGGCTAGGTTATATTTTAAGAATGAAGCCAAGAGATGGGTCAGCTAGGAAACAGCTGATAAACAAATGCTGTGGGGGATTTCTCTATCCATGCTGTGAATAATGTGGAGAGAAAAGACTTGTGTACTCAGAATTAGGCACTGGTAATTAGGAGGTGTGGGGTCCCTGAGCTAAGAGTGGATACCCTCATTTTGAGAGTCAAATAGGTACTTCTGCTGATCCAAATATGACCTTTGCTAAAGTCTGTTCTTTTCCTTGAACATCAATTTCCTCACTTGTAAAGTGGAGGTAATAATAATAATACCTAAAAGGATCGTACTGAGAATTAAATGAAACCATAGATTTGAAAAATGCTTTAAAAACACTCGTTGAGGGTCATTATGTATTACTTTCAATAATAACAATAGTAATAATAACTACCGTTTAAAGAGTTCTAGTTTTATTACACAGAAGAGCAAACTGAGGGCTCAGAGAGGTTGCAATGACTTACCCAAATCACACAGCTAGTAAGTTTAGAATTCATATTTATCTGCCTCGAAAGCCTGTGATCTCTCTGTTGCACTGTTCTTCTTTTAAGAGGAATGGTCCCGTAGGATAGACTGAAAAACTGAGGTGCAAGCATTTGTAGAGCAGATGAATTTTTGTCAATTATCTCATACTTTTTAAAAAGAATTTAAAAAAATTAAGCCTGGAAAATGAATTGTGATTTTAATTTAGACATTTATTTGAACACTTGCAAAATACAACGTCTGTGGTTAGAATGAGTAGGGATAAGAAGAGATGATTCTTAATATAAAGGTTGGCAACTATGACCTGTTTATCTCTCTTACTTATAAATGGGGAAATCAGGGTACAAGGGAAGAAACTGACTTACCCTAGGGTGTACCTTAGGTCCCTGGCAGGACTGGGAGTCAGGGTGCCCACTCCCAGTCAGCAAGCTCCTGCCACTTCACCTTCCTTAGCTGAACACTCTCCCAGTCCTGCTCCCAGCAGACTATCAGAACTAAAGGCAGGAAGAGGTAGAATGTTTTCCGAGTCTGAGTCCAATTATTTGGCAGGGGGCAGGCTGACTTCATTAACCAGAGCATGCAGTTCCACTTTAACCTACAGCTTCCCTCCTCCTCCTCTTCTTGGAGGTGGGCCAGCCTGGGCCAACTGCCACATTCCCACCCATGAGCAGAGCAGATCAGGCTACAAAGTTAAGAGCAAGGTCATTGGCCCTCAGGACTCTCCAGGCAAGATGGCTTCTGAAAGCACTTAGCTTGTCTCCAGACACCCAACTCAAAGCCAAGACTCAGCTTAATATCAGCTCTGAAGTCAAGAGATTTCAGGCCGACTAGGAGAGGGGTCATAGCAGGAACTGTGTTTTAGCTAAGTGGAGAAGAGTTAGGCAAAGTGTAGCCCAAGAGGTTTAGCTGAGGAAGAGAGAAGCAGAGACAGACAGACAAGAGGCTAAGTACAGTAGGTCAGAAATCCACATTTAGAATCCTAAGCGAAGTCTGCCCACTCTTCAGGAGTCTTAACAAGAAGCCTTGGGCACAGAGCAGTATAGCTACAGCAAAAATGGAGTTTGGTACTGCTAAGCATTGGCTCTAAGAGAGTCTGGCTGGGAACTGGACCTGTTTTTGATAACTGAAAATAGCTTGATTGGTAATCAAACAGACAATTCTTTGGCAGTAGCATTTCCCTGAGTCCTTGAGCTCTTGTTCTTTTAAGAAACATGTGGATAAGCAGAAAGGAAGAGGCCAGGTAAGCCCCAGTGATCCTGTTAATACTGTGGGACCAAACATGGCCCCATGTGCGACACAGAAATGTTGGGAGGCCCCAGGAAATAAGGCCTTATTCATAATTTGCTCTTTAGAGTTTCTATAGGATTCTGCTGAACTATTTTAGTGTTTTATTCAAGAACCACACATTGTTTTATTATATGTTTCACAATCTAGTAATAGGGTCTTGTTTTATTATATGTTTCACAATCTAATAATAGGGTCATTAAGCCCCAAACCCCATTATTCTCTTACAAAATATTCTTCTGAAGTTCCATGGACAGAGGAGCTTGGTGGGCTATAGCCCATGGGGTCACAAAAGAGTCAGACATGACTTAGCTACTAAACAACAACTCTTAACCTCTTTACTCTTCCAGAAGATTTTTGAATCATTATGTTAACTTCTAAGAAAAAGTCCTCTTGGGTTTTTGGGATGTTTTTAAATCTAAATTTTAATTTACACAGAAAATTGACATTACTACATCTGCCTACTGGCGAAGGAGCAAAGAGATCTCCATTTTTTCATGTTTTCTACTTTCAGGAAATAATGTGTTGTGTAGCCTCAGGTATCTGTGCCTGAGGCAGTCCTGAGATGAGAGAATGTCTTCTCTTTCAGGGAAGCTGTGTTCTCATTCTCAGTGCTGAAGGGGGTGGGATGGGGTCACCTGGGGCCACAAATGTTCTTTCCCCAGTGCTCAGGTGCTACTGATTGCTCAAGAGAAGGAAAGGAACATATTTGACCAGCGTGCCATAGAGAATGAGCTACTGGCCAGGTAAGTAAAGGAGGGGAGACCTGCATGTGTGGCCCCTGGGTTGCGGAGAGCCAGTCAGAGCAGAGAAGGCAGTCTCTCTAACCCTTGCCCTTCTTTCTCAGGAATATCCATGTAATCCGACGAAGGTTCGAAGATGTCTCTGAAAAAGGGTCTCTAGACCAAGACCGAAGACTATTTATGTAAGTGTCCAAGGAGCATTCCCAAGGATCCAGTAGAGGGCTGATTTGGGAAACTCATCCTGCCGCCCTCTTCCCCTAAATGACCATTTCTTCTGGGAGATGTGATGGCTTGCTTCCTTCTCTCTGAATTTTAGGGTGAACACTGAAAATATCCCACCATCCCAGGCAGTTTTGGAGAAGCCTAGTTCTGCTTCTGGAGGGTTGTATCAGAACTATCGACATTCTGGATAACCTTGTTTTTCATATGCCTCTGGGCTTCTCAAAGTTTTCTTGCCCTTCTTGACTAGTCACTTTGGACTTGGGCAGTTGGGTTGGGCGGTCAAGGAGGAAGAGGAGTAGCCAGCTCATTCTTTGATTGGTTCTGGGAGTTGCTTCTCTGAGGTCACAGGCAAGACTTCAAGGGGGCTGGATTTGTGCTCCAAGCCAGGCTCCATGCTTCCCGTTATGGGCCACCATCAGGTGACTTGACTTTATATTTTTAATTTTTTAAAGATTGACATTTATTTTATTGTTAGCTGAGCTGGGTCTTTTGTTGCTGCTCGCAGGCTTTCTCTAACTGCAGCAAGTGGGGGCTGCTATTCATTGCTGCGCTCAGGCTTCTCACTGCAGTGGGTTCTCTTACGGTGGAGCATGGGCTCTATGGTGTGTGTGTAAGATCTTCCTGGACCAGGGATTGAAACCCTGTTCCCTGCATCGGCAGGCAGATTCTTAACCACTAGACCACAAGAGAAGTCCACCAGGTGACTTTAGTATTAATATCACATATTTAGACCTAGAAATTTGTGATTCTTAAAATTAAGAACCTCTTGGCATTTCACAATACCACTATTTTCTTTTCTTTCTTTCTTTTTTTTTTTTTTTGACCATGCCATGCAGCTGGAATGATTTTAGTTCCCTGACCAGAGATCGAATCCCAGGCCCTTGTCAGTGAGAACACCAAGTCCTAGCCACAGGGCTGCCAGGGAATTCACACTTAACTGTTTTCAAAATGTGCTTTTATCTTAACAAAACAAAGTCATTAATTTACTTTCCAGATATATCAAACAATATCAAATAAAGAAAAGGGGAAGAAGTTCCAAAATACAGTCTGTGGCTTAACTAGATTCATATTTTGCATCTGCCCACCCTCACCCCGCTACCATTTAAAAAAACATCAGCCTGGTTTCAGCTACTTTAAGCGGTATAAATACAAGTGTGTTTTGCTAGCAATATGATTCTGCCGCTGAATAATTTTGAGCCCACTTTTTCAGAGTTTACCTAATTTGATTCTGGTCACCTTCTTTTTTTTTCCCTGCAGCCTTCCTAGAATGACTCTAGATCTGGAACTATTGGAGAGCATTTCCCCTTCCAGTTTTTAGTGGAAGCACTGATGGTGTGGGTGTTTACTTCATGCTTCCAGTGAATCCCTGTTCAGGCCACCCCCATGGGCTGACTTTCAAAGAAGTCAAAGGCATTTTGATGCAGCCTGCAGCAGACTGAACCATCGAACACATCAGTTTTCGTTTAACACAGCAGCTTTCTCCATCCTGTCTTCTAGGGACGGCCAGGAGGTTGCTGTGGTTTACTTCCGGGATGGCTACATGCCAGGCCATTACAGCTTACAGGTTGGTGCTTTCCATTAGCCCACTTTCTGCCTCCTGGGACCCACCATTGTTCCTCAGAGATTCCACACACGGATCGTAACAACCTGGGTTTTTCCTTGGGCCCTGGCTTCAGTTCTTCCTCCCGGAACTTCCTCTCCTCCCACAAGCTTTTTGCTACCTCTCACTCCCTAAATACACACACCGTCTGCCAGAATCTAAATCCTCACAAATCCACAGTGCTTCAGCCATTCACCTTAGTTTCTAGGGTTATGCTGGTAAATATGTAACCATAATCTCTCTGGGGAGGCACGCCCTTATTTATAGCATTTGCTGATTTCTGTTGTAACTACTCCCATCATGACCAATTTCAAAGCTACCCAACTTAACATCTCTGAACAGAATTGGGAAGAGATGGGCACAATCAGCTCTCACTACCCAATGCAAACCAGTTTCACTGCACCAGTGACCAGTTCCTTCTTGCCAGATCTTTTTTCTCTTTTATCTGCATCCAAAAGTTTTTATCTGCTGTCCATTCATACTAAGGACACTAATGATATCACCTTAGCTTACTATCTTACCATGTAGTTTCAAAATTGCATTCCACATCTACTGTTTCATTTAATCCTTACACTGCAGGAGGTGTATAATTATCCCCATTATATAGATGGAGAAACTAAGATTTGTAGGAGCTTATCTTAGGTCCCCACAGGGAGCTCCCAGGCCTTCTGACTCTCAGTCCAGTGTCATTCTTAGCATATCATTCTCTTCCTCCTGCCCCTGATCCACAGCATGGAGAAGCTAATAGGAAGCTCTTCTTTCAGTTGGGAGAAGGTAAAGGAGAAAATAAGTTAGAAAATACCATGAGCAGTAGTCTGGGGATCCTGAGCGTTTGACTCCATGTTTGGGTGACCATGGGCAGGATGCTGTGTCTTTCTGGGCTCAGTTTCTGTAAACTGAGGGGACTATACTAGAAAACTGAGGGAGGTCCTTCCAGATCTATAGTTCTTTGAGTGTAAGATCCTCTCTGAGGCCCAGCCTATACAGGGAGCAGCTCCACAGAGGTGGCAGCTCTATAGAAGGCCCTTTCCTCTAGAAAGTGGTTAGTGGTAGGAGCTTGCTGACTAGAGAAGAGAGAAACTGTCTATTGGGAAAAATGGATCCAGGTTCTAGGATAAGGGGCTTGAGGGAAAGGGCCAAAGAAAACTTTATTTAGAGTTAATAGGAAGGAAATTAATGCACAAGGAGAACATTTTTAGGGAACTGAGAAGCTCAGACTGGGTTTAGACATGGAGACAAATCCTCCAGGCTTAGTGACTTGCTAGGAGACGGTGAGCAAGCCCCCCTGCTCATCTCTGAGTTTTGCTTTCCCTCCTTTCCACAATGGGGTGCTTTCCTGGGTTTATCTCCGACGTGCAGGGTACCTTTAGCTCTACCCAGAACACTAGCTCAGTTGTTAGGTGTCTGCGGTTATTGATGAAGACCAGGCAGAGGTGCTGCAGGTGAACATCAGAGGAAGGACATCACGTGTCGGGGTGAGAATGGCATGGGGTGGTGGTATTGCTCCTTTGGCTTTGGCCCTGATCCTGCTGTGGGCAGTTTGTTGTGATCTGGAGTAAAGACAGACTGTCCCTCTGGTGCCCTAGAAGAGAGGCTAGAGTGGGGGAGTGGGGCATGGTCCTCTGACGTTTCCCTGCCTCTTATACCCTGAACTCCTGACCCACCAGACTGTTCGTCCTGCGATTATTCACCTGCAGACCTTTGCTCATATTACTTTGTTAACCTGAGTACCTCTTCCCTGTTGAGTCTCACCTGTCACTCTCCCTGTTCTGTCAGATTTCCCCTCATTAAACAACAACATATTTACTGAGCACCTGCAAAGCTTCAGGCATTGTGTTAAACACTGGGGATACAACAGGAAATGAGAGCCAGACAAGAGTCCAGTTCTTGTGGAGCTCACAGTGTGCTCAGGGGGATGGTCATCAGAAAGTAAACAAAAGTAGAAAAAGTTGTTGTAAAAAAAAAAAAAAAAAGAAAAAGTTATTGTTGTTGTTTTTTTCCTGGCTAGGGGAAACAATAGAGAATTATGGAGAAATGACATTAAATAGGGTGCTTTGAGAAGGTGACTTTGAGCCAAGACTTAAGGATGAAAAGGATCCAACCATCCATTAGAAAAGCCCAAATGACAAGAATCCCAGGCGGAGGGAAATGCAGCAAATGCAGGCCCTGAGGTAGACATGACATTTGTGTCCGAGAACTGATAGACCTGTGCGGCTGGAAGGTGGGAGTGGGGTGAAGGGATGGCCTGGAATGAAGTTGAGAAGGAGACAAGAAGTATATCCTTACAGGATCCCCTTACAGGAGAAGAACAGCAGTTTGTATTTTATTTGATGTACAGTAGGAATCTGAGCTCATAAACAAGTGTCTCCTTCCCCTTTCAAACCTCCTCATCCACTGTTCACCCTTTTACCTTTTGTCATTTCCCCTTTTAGTTACAGTCGTGTCATCGTGCTAGGCTGTGAGCTCCCCAAGGGTAAGAATCCTGCATGTTAGGAGGAGGCCACACCTGCCTCACAAGTGTGTTACAAGGGCCCTGGGAGGTGATGCATGTGAGGATGCCTGGCACCTGATGGGTGCTCATTAAAGGTCAGCAAAGTCAAAGTAGAATTCCATTTGGTTTCTTCACTCCACAGAACTGGGAAGCACGCCTGCTCCTGGAGAGGTCATGTGCTGTCAAGTGCCCGGACATTGCCACCCAGCTGGCCGGGACCAAGAAGGTGCAGCAGGAGCTGAGCAGAGCGGGCGTGCTGGAGTCCTTGCTCCCCGGGCAGCCCGAGGCTGTGGCCCGCCTCCGCGCCACTTTTGCTGGCCTCTATTCACTAGACCTGGTGCGTGGACAGCCCACTTCTCCCAGCTCAGTCTTCCTCAGTATTGGGGACCCAGAGCCCAATGTGTTGGGGAGGCTGGAGCTGGCACTGGGCTGGACTTGAGTCAGTGATGCTCTGAGGTCCCCTGGAACCCTGGAGGCTGGAATCCATTGTAAGCTCCCTCAGCAAAGATGGCAATGGGGATGCTAACCAGGGAATGGGGCTGAGGTAGACAGCAAGAACTGAGGAGTATCTGTACCTGCGTTTCAGGCCTTGGGCTACTCCTGAACAGTTGCCAGAGAAAGCTGGTACTCCCTGCTACAGGGGATCCACTGGGGTTGTCTTGTCCAGATCGTAGCATCCAGCCTAAGGGGCTTTATGGCCCTTTCTCTTCCTGCTCTTCCTCTAATGCTGCTCTGCACAACCAGCAGGACCTTGGCTCTGTGCTCTTCGGCCTAAGATGCTAGTGACTACTCTCTTGCCTCCTACCAGGGTGAAGAAGGGGACCAGGCTATCACCAAGGCCATTGCTGCCCCTAGCTGCTTCGTGCTAAAGCCTCAGAGAGAGGGTGGAGGTAGGTGGTGCCCCCTTCGCAGGGCTGCTCAGTGAAGGGGGTTGCAGGAGGTCACCAGTGCTGACCTGCACTTGCTGTGGGCACAGTTCCAGGCTCCAGGGGACACGAGAGGAACTGACCCAGGTGCCCCACCTTGGACAGTGTCACGGGAGACCCTGTGATCACGTGCTGTGGAGCACAAGAGAATGTGTGAGGCAAACGTGATGACCTCTACACTACAGAAACACCCAAGCACCATGGAATGTGATTAACCAGCACTGGAGGGTGTGGGCAAGTATAGTCTGAGGTGCCTGTGGGAGTGCAGGAGGGGGCATATCAGGAGGTTGGATACCTTCCTGCCTGGTTTGAACTCTTTGAGGGCAGGGATCATATCTGCCTCATGGATCCAGAGATGGATATTTTTTTTTTGATCTTGGCCTTAAGGGTTGGGTAGGCATTTCACAGGTAGAAAAGGGGGAAGAGCATTCCATACAGAAGGAGCAACCTCAGGCATAGGCTTCCACTGGTCCATGGAAGTGTGGTACGTTTGGAGGTTAATAAGTTAACTGCTGAGGCTGGAGCGCAGCGTGGGAGGTGGGAGAGGGAATGATTTGGTTTGGAAAAGATGGCTTGGGACCTGATTATAAAGGATGTTGAATATACGTAGGAAATTGGGTTTTACCCTATGGGTGGTGGGAAGCCATTAGCAAGTTTAAAGGAGGGGAGGGACACATGGTGGATCCGTGTTTCAGCCATGGGAGAGTACACGGGGAGACATTGGCGGTGGAGGGACCGTAGAGGAGGCTGGTATAGTCGTCCAGAAGAGCAATGCAGAAGGCTGGGCCAGAACTTGTGACAGTGTGGAGTACGGACTGAAGGGACACGTCTGAGTCAGTGACAGGTAATGGGCAGGGAGATCGGCGACTCGGGAATGCCTTTCACTTGACTGGGTGCAGGACGGCCCAGGAGGAGCAGACCCAGGCAGAAGTAATGAGTTCTGTTCAGACATGCTGAGTTGGATTTGGTAGCCTCTGGGATATCTGTGATGTTTAGAGCATGGAGCTTTAGCTAAAGATTTGGGAGTTAACAAGTTATAGGCTACAGATGAAGCCTTGGAAGAGATCTCCCTGAAAAAGAGTGCATACATGGAGGAGAGAACAAGGGTAGAGGAATGATTCCTTGGAAACCCCAACATTTAAGAGGGGCAGGAGCCAGTCAGGGAGGCTGAGAAGGAACAGTCATAGCAGGGCAGGATGGTATGGTGGGAGGTGTGTCCACTTTTGTAAGAGCCCTCCTGTTACGGTGACATTTTCCTCCTTGGAGAACAAGCCTGCCCTGGGTTCACTGAACTGCTGTCAGGAACTGACCCTCTTGACCTGCCCACATGGCTCTGGAAGTGGGAGTACAGGGTAGAGAAGGTGGGCAGAGGGTCCAAGGTGACTGCTTAGTGAAATTGCAGGTAACAACCTATACGGGGAGGAGATGGTACAAGCCTTGGAGCGGCTGAGGGACAGTGAAGAGAGAGCCTCCTACATCCTCATGGAGAAGATTGAACCCGAACCTTTTAGGAATTGTCTACTACGACCCGGCAGCCCTGCCCAAGTGATCCAATGCATTTCAGAGCTGGGCATCTTCGGGGTCTATGTCAGGTGAGCCAAGCAACATGTTTCCTTATGTAGTAAATGAGGCCAAGGACCTAAGATCTGCCTACCTCACAAGGCTATCAAATGAAGTCCAGATAACAAGTGCTTTGCAACTATAAAGGAAATTCCAAGTGATATCAAGATGGCTAACAATATAACCCTGGACTAGGAGACCCCAGGGAAGAAAAGTTTAGGTCCAGTCCCAGGGCACCTGGGATGCTGGGGAAAGGTAGGATGGGCCAGCTAGAGGATAAACAGTGGCTTTGAAAAGCTGAGTGGCCCCTGGGCTTGAACTTGAGTACTAATGAATCAGGAAGAAGACAACTGGGGAATTTGTAAGGAACAGTTTCTGGTCTCTCATTACCACTTCCTGCTACTCACTCCAAGATCAGAGCAAGGAAGGAATACCAGATCCTATCATGCTCCCCACAAGAGCCTGCCCTCTCTATAATCTTCCCCTCCAACCATTCCACTTAGAGCATCTCTGCCTGCCAATTCCTCCCCACCCCCTACCGCCATCTTGAGAGAGAGGTAGAAATTTAGAGCTACAGAAGATGAAATGTGAGCCTGGCATCATGCTAAATGCTTTTCTGGTTTTCTTTAAACCTTGTCACCATCTTAAAAAGTGAGAGGTATTATCTCTGTTTTAAATTGAGGAAATTGGTACTTAGAAAGGCTGAGTAACTTGTTTCAAAGGGGGAGCTTATAATATCCACGCTAGGATGCAAACCCAAATCTGATTCAGAAATCCGAGCGCTTTCGCAGGTGTAGTCAGTCACCCATGTACTGCTCAGCCGGGACCAAAGAAGGTCTTGGGTTTGAGGGCTGAGTCCAGGTGATGGAATTGTGTATCTCCTGCCCCTGTTTCTATAGGGAGGGAAAGACACTTGTGATGAACAAGCACGTGGGACATCTGCTTCGAACCAAAGCCATTGAGCACGCAGATGGCGGTGTGGCAGCTGGAGTGGCAGTCCTGGACAACCCATACCCTGTGTGAGGGCACAGCCGGGCCTGCCTGACTGCACTGCAAAGACCTTCCATCCTTTGTCCGGTCATTCCTCGCCTGCCCTCTTGAGGGGCTGCCCTCCCCTTACCTTGTGGAGGCTGGTCTCTTCTAGAGATTTCCAGGGTCTTCGTGGAAGGGCAGATGCTGGGTACCTTCCCCCTTCTCCCCAACCCCCCAACCCCAGCTTTCCCTTCTGAGAACCAGAAAAGCTGTGTTTCCCTTAGGTGCAATCTAGAGGCCCCTAAATCTTCAGGGTGTGGATACAGCTGAAAGGAAGCTGATTTGAGGTCAGGGTCCATAACCTTGCCACCTTCCTGTTAGCCCCTTGTCAGCCTTTCCAGCAGGTTCTGGACCTAGGCTGGGACTGAGGGGTAGGAGGAAAAGGGTAGGGGCACAGCCTTTCCTCACCTCTGCCTTAAATAAAACTACTTGGCTGATTCTGTGATTCCTTTGTTTGTACATTTAGGGGAGGGAGAAGCTATAATCCTAGTCAGCCCACTTCAGATAGATTGGAGCAGGGGAAGGAACTTGGCTATAACCAGTCTCCCTAGCTCCAGATCCTATGGATAGGACCCTAAAATTTCAGTCCTTAGTCACTCACTAATGCTCCCACAGGATCACAGGGAAGAGAGACAGTCTCTAGCAGGGAGAGCAATCATGATCGCGCATTACAGTTATAATTTGGCTTTAGTTGCTTTCCTGCTTAGTTCAGGAGCTTGTCAAAGGGCCGAGAAGCCCTGGTGAAAATGAAAGTGTTAGTTGCTTAGTTGTGTCTGACTCTGCGACCCCATGGACTGTCAGGCTCCTCTGTCTATGGGATTCTCCAGGCAAGAATACTGGAATGGGTTGCCATTCCCTTCCCCAGGGGATCTTCCTGACCCAGGGGTCAAACCTGGGTCTCCAGCATTGACCTGCCTAGCGCTGCCTAGAACCAAATTCTGGAAGGAATATTGGGGTATTCCTGAGGAAAATCACTCCCCTTTCCATCCCCCACACAGATCAGAGCAGCCAGTAAGTATACACCGTGTAAGACACTGAGGAAGGAAGTCACCACCTTCATGAAGTCACAGACTTTATTCCTACAACCACAGGGCCTGAGTACAACTGGGGTAGGAAAAGAGAGCTTCATCTGAGAACGTCTCTCGCGGGCAAGACTGTTCAGGGGAGGCTGGGAACAGAGGGCAAGAAAAGCGAGTTTCTCTGGTCCTGGGAGCATAACACATATACTCCTCTGAAGACACAAATGATCTGAAAGCCCTCTGGAAATTGAGCCTGCCTGCAGAGCCCCTGGAACAAATGGCAGACAGGCACTGCCATCCAGTACAAAAGGGAATTTAGACCCACAAGAGAAGCAACAAAATGTTTTAAAAAATAATCATTGTTTCATGACTCACAAACAGGCATTTCTCGGGGCAAGTGCATGCCCAAGATAAGTACTGGTGCTTCCTGAGAAAGATGACACAGGATTAGAGTTGCTTCCCTGTTTCAGTCCATGCCTTCATTTGCCCACTGAACACTTAACTTGGGTTTGGGACATGACCTTCAGGTCCCTTCAGGGCTCCAAGAGCGCTTTGCAGTCTAGGGGCACAGCCTGAGGCTGACCTGGGCCCTCTCGCATCTGCCTGGCGGTTGCAGGAAGTTGCCTCCACCCAGAGGCAAAGATGGTCCTCGGTCCCAGACAGCTGGACAAGGGAAGTGCTGTGGGTCAGCACTGGCCCTCAGTACTCCTAGATGGGGGCAGGGAGGGTGGGCAAAACTTTGGAAAGCCAAGCAGGGGGTAATCCTGGGTTCCAGGCAGGGTCTTATTCATTGGATAGTCAAGCAGCGGTGGCTGAAAAGCTGGGTGATGATGGATGGGTCGACTACAGTGGACGTGTCCCCCAGGTCGTGGTCATTCTGAGCGATCTTCCGAAGCACCCGCCTCATGATTTTCCCTGGGGGTCCACACGCTTCTGGTTACCTGGTGACAACACACTGACCCACTCCAGCCCTGCCAAAACCTTCCATCCATGCACACTCGCCACCAGTGGGCCTTGGCTCATCCAATCCCAATCCCTAGAGGCCTCTGAACATACCTGAGCGAGTTTTAGGCAATCCAGGTGCATTCTGGATGTAATCTGGTGTGGCAATGGGGCCAATCTTTTCTCTAACTGTAACCAACAAATCATTACACATTTTTCCAGTACCCTTAGCCAGGCTGCCCAAAACCAAGGCACAGATGGCTTTGTTCCCAACCTAATCATTCTCAGGCTCGCTTTTTGTCTTTCTCTCTTTTCAACACATTGTCTCTTTACTCTCTCATTGTATATTAATTCACCTTCATGGAACTCAAGCTCTAGAATCAGCCTGCTAGAGTTGAAATTCACTTTACTTGCAGTGTGGCCTCGAACAAGTGATTTACTCCTAAATTCTCTGAGCCTCAATTTCTTCATCTTTAGAATGAGAGTAAAAATAGGATCTATTTCATGGAGGTGTGTGCACTCAGTTGTTCAGTTGTGTCCGGCTCTCTGTGACACCATGGACTGTAGCCCACCAGGCTCCTCTGTTCATGGAGTTTTCCAGGCAAGAATACTGGAGTGGGTTGCCATTTCCTACTCCAGGGCATCTTCGCAACCCAGGGATCAAACCTATGTCTTCTGCATCTCCTGCATTGGCAGGCAGATTCTTTACCACTGTGCCACCTGGGAAGCCTCATGGAGGTGTCTAGAGATTAAATGTATTAATGCATTTAAAACACTTAGTTCAGTGGCACAAAGAAAGAATTCTACAAATATCAATCATTATTAACATGGTGGAGACTGAGTGGGAAGAGGGCAGTCAGCGCCTGGGATCTATCTGTGATTTGAGAAACTAGCTCACTATAGCCCCTCCCCAACAACCTGCTGTGGTGACTGGGCCATCAGGACAGACCTAGCAATCCCTGCCCAGGGAAGGTCCTTACTCTGCTTCTTGAGCTCCTCAGTGAGAGCTGGGCTGAAGATGTGGCCATCGCACAAGGTGACAAAACAGTAGAGGCATTCGCCCTTCACAGGATGAGGGTGGCCAACCACAGCTGCCTCTGCAACAGCCTTGTGTTCCACAAGTGCTGACTCCACCTCTGCCGTGCTCAGCAGGTGTCCTTGTCAAGGGAAAGGAAGTTGCCATGAGAGAGATCCCAGCCCCTGTTCCATCTGTCCCAGTAAGGCAGTCCCGGTCTGGTCAAATAGGGACAGCCTTTCATTCATTCCTCAAGGGACATTGTTGCCCCACCATCCTGGTTCCCCTCCTCCAGGTACTCTTCAGTGTTTGTTACTCTTTAGCCCAGAAATGAACACTGCATTCCAGGTGTGGTCTGGCTCTCTTAGAAGGCTTTGGCTGGGAGTTGCCGGGTGAGCAGGGTTAATGAGAAGCAAAGATGGTCCCTGGCCCTCACCAGATACGTTCAGCATGTCATCAATCCTGCCGGTGATCCAGTAATAGCCATCCTTGTCCCGCCGGCAGCCTGGGAGGAGAAAATAAATACACCACAGTAGGACACCGCAGCGATCTGCATCACCAAACTGCCGTACGCACGGCAACAGCCTCCTAACAAGTCTTCCTGTTGTGCTAGCCAGGCTCCAAGACGGTCACACCAAGCTCCGTCTCCTGGTATCCGTACCCCTGTGTAGTCCTTTATCTCACCGTACTAGGGTTTGTCTCATGAGCAATTGCATTTGGCGGAAATGATAGGATGTCATTTCTGAGATGAGATTATAGAAGACACTGTGGCTTCTATCTTGGTTGCATTCTCTCTGATTATTTGCTCTGGGGGCAGCCAGCTGCCATGTCATGAGTAGCGCTATGGAGAGGTCCATGTGGCAAGGAACTGAAGGTTTCTGCCAGCAGCCACATAAGTGAGCTTAGAAGTGGGTCCTCCAGGCTCAGTCAGACCTTTAGATGACTGCAGCTCCAACCACAGGTTGACTGCAACCCACAAGAAACTCTGAATGAGAACCACCAGTGAAGCCACTCACAGAATCCTGATCCTCAGAAACTATGAGATAATTATTGTTTTTAGTTCCCAGGTTTGGAGTTAATTTGTTCCATGGCAATAGATAACTAATATACTGACCTAAAGTCTATTCTCCATAAAACAAGCAAAGTTATTTTCTAAATAATATATAAATTATAATCACTTCTCTGCTTAAAAAGCCTGATGGTCTCCCACTGTACACTGGATAAAATCCAAATTCCTCACCATGGCTCACAAGGCCCTGTATTATTATCTCCCTCTCCAACCTGATACAACATTCTTGCTGTTGCTCACTACATTCCAGCTACACAAGCTTCAGTCTTTTCCTCAGACATTCCATGCTTATGTCTCTCTGGTATAGAACATTCATTTTTACTCCAGATATTCCCATACCTGGCTGCTTCTTTAGGTCTCTGGTCAAATATCACTTCAAAGAAACTTCTCACCACCCCATGTATGGTGGCTGTCCCTGCAGTATTTATTTGCTGAATTTATTGCCTGTCTCTCCTCACTAGAATGTAAACCCCATGAGAGCAGAGACCTTGCCCACCTTATTCATGGTAACAACTCCTGTGCTTAGATAAGTATTACGTGCTCAATAAATATTTATGGAAGAATGGATTGGTGAATGGACACATGGGCAAACATAGGCTCTAGACATGCGGACACACATGACATGGTAATACATACTGCCATGTGCTGCCTGTCTTTCAGCCCAGCAGTGATGGAAACAAGAACATTTTCCCTCATACATCGAATCTCAGCACCATGCTGAGAGCCTTCCTGCAACACTCATTCCTGTTCTTATGGTCTTCTCTGTATCTCTGACTGGATATTACACATTGATACATAAGACACATCCCTAACCAACTCCTCTTGAAAACGAAAGGGGATGGTACATGTCTTAGTGGGAGGTGTGGGAAAGGGACAGCCAAGGCTCACCATCTCCTGTCACGTAGTACCCAGGGAACTTCTTAAAGTAGGTGGTCTCAAACCGTTCGTGATTCCCATAGACCGTGCGCATGATCCCTGGCCAGGGCTGCTTGAACACCTGGAAGATGAGGAAGTGGTAACCATCTGCTACACTGTCTCACAAGAAGACAGTTTCGTCTTTGCCAAACCTTAGGAGAAATAGCCTGAATGCCATTCCCAAGAAGTAGAACAAAGTATATGCTTTGGAGACAGATAGTCTAGGCTTGGAATCCTAACTCCGCCACTTACTAACTGTGTGGCCTCAGGTAAGTAACTTTACATCTCTGAGTTTCAGGATCCTTACCTGTAAATCAGAGAAAATAATTTCTACCTCCCAAAGTTATTTTGAGGATTAAATTAATAGTATGTGGAAGCTGCCTAGCACATGGTCTGTTAGTAATAAGCATTTAGTAAATTTGAGTCTCCTTTTTATAAAAAAATTATTTTTATTTATTTGGCTCTGCTGGGTCTTAGTTGTGGCATGCAGGATGTAGCTCCCCAACCGGGGATTGAACCCAGCCCCCTCCATTGGGAATGTGGAATCTTAGCTACTGGACAAAGGAAGTACCTTGAGTCTCCTTTTAGGTAATCCCTCAGGGATGCAGGTACAATTTGTTGCAAATGAAAGTAGTTACATAAAAATGTGGGACCTACACATAAGTAATAAGTATTGCCCCCAATCAGTAATGTTCTGTGGCAGCAGATTGGTGGGATGGACAGAACTTTATTCTAAGAGTCAGAGGACCTGGATTAGTCTTGCCCATGTTACTAACTTGCTCTTTTAAAAGTGTGTTAATCACTCGGTCATGTCCGACTCTTTGGGACCCCAAGAACTGTAGTCTGACAGGCTCCCCTGTCCATGGGATTCTCCAGGCAAGAATACTGGATTAGGTAGTCATTCCTTTCTCCAGAGGATCTTCCCCACCCAGGGATCGAACCCAGGTCTCTGCAATGCAGGCAGATTCTTCACTGTCTGAGCCACCAGGGAAGCTTGCTCTTAGTAAAAACAAAGTGGGTTGGAGGGTGAGGGTGCTAATGATCTCCCTACAACTACTAAATGATCACAACAACAGCTTACATTTATCAAGCACCAACTCTTAGGTTCTGTGCTAAACAAACCCTTCACATGAATCATCTAATCAATTCAGCAACCACAGGAGATAAAGATACTGCTGCTATTGCTGTTTAGTTGCTAAATCGTGTCCGACTCTTTTTTGCGATCCCAGGGACTACAGCCCTCCAGGCTTCTCTGTCTATGGGATTTCCCAGGCAAGAGTACTGCAGTGAGTTGTCATTTCCTTCTCCAGACAAAGGTACTATTGTAACTCTTTTACAAATGAGAATATTTATGTTCAGAGGGGTTAGGTAACTTATCTAAAGTTACAGAAGAGGCAGAGCCAGGTTTGAACCCAGACAGGTTGACTCTGGAGCCTATATGATTTTCTACTATGTCTTTCAGACCCAAAAAGGTACCATCAAGTATCTTTGAGTAGAGCCCTTAAGAGCCTTGTGGGCCAAAAGGCCTAGAGGCAGGCAAAATATCCAGAAGGATTGCCCCACTAGGGCCTCTCTGCAGAGGATAAACCCTCAACCAGGGAGCTTTAGCCAAAAGCAGCTACCAGGAAAGGTTAGGTTCTAAACTCTAAAGGAAAGCACACTGTGCCCTTCTGTGGACCATCCTCCCCTCCCCCTCATCAGAGACCCACAAGGGCCAGGATCTCACCAGATAGCCTTCAGCTTCACCTTCCAACTCTTCCCCAGACTCATTCAGGATCGCAGGAGCTACCCCGAAGAATGGGAAAGTCTAAAAGCAAATAGGAGACAGGACTCACAAGGAGGAATGAGACAACTCTGACTCAACTCTCTACCTCTAGAGATTCCCAGAGCCCCCAGTTTCCCACACCTATCAGTCCAGCCCCCCACCCTCTACATAGGCTGAATGCCCCAAGACTCTCCCTGGCCTAGCCCAGGACCAGCCAGGGGAGCCTCACTCACAGCAGAACCAGGCTTCATGGGTATGGCCCCAGGGAGGGGGGTCAGCATATGGCCACCCTGTGGAAGTCAGAGATCAGGGGTTTGAGTCACTCTTCGCACACACTGCCTGAGCGCCAGCCTTCGGAACCTGTTACTTACTGTCTCTGTCTGCCAGAAGGTGTCCACAATGGGGCAACGCTGCGCACCTACCACCTGGTGGTACCAGAGCCAGGCCTCGGGGTTGATAGGTTCGCCCACAGTTCCTAGCACCTGTAAGGACGCCCGGCTGTGCCTTGGGCAGGAGAGTGGGGAGAAAGGGAGGCTCTGAGCACCATTAGGAACCAGGAAGACGTGCACAGGCTCTTCTGCCCCCTCCCCTAGTCCAAGCCAGGGTGTTAGAATAATGGGATGGAAAGGACTGTGCAAAGGCCAGCACCAGCTCTGAGGGACACTCAAGAAGCAGCAGCCAGAGAGGGGTCTCACTTGGTAACAGGCTCATCTCCAAACTTCATGAGCAGACGGATGGCTGTAGGTGCTGTGTAGAACTTGGTCACCTTGTATTTCTCCACAATATTCCATAGGCGGCTCACATCCGGATATGTGGGAATCCCCTCAAACTGACCCCAGTAATAGCTGGTCATTTTCAGTCCTTCTCAGTAGTCCCTCCATTCCCCTACCATACCCTCAGGCTCAGTATTTTGCCTTTTCTGACAAATCCCTGTCTTCATACCCTTACCAGACAAGCCAAGAGATTTTCCCACTCAGCATATACAACCCTCTGAGAACTCCTCTTTCTCAAGGAAACAGGTCATTGTATAAGTCCCTCTGCCTTTAGGCAAGGTGGCCTTGGGAGGTCATCACCCAGGATCATCTTGTCCATCCCCTAAATAAACCAGGTAGCCATGGGTCCCAGCACCCTTCTTACCAAAACACTGGTGGCACCATTGGCCAGTGGCCCATAGGTGACATAGGAATGGCCAGTGATCCAGCCAATGTCTGCGGTGCACCAGAACACATCCTCCGCATGAAAGTCAAACACATACTTGAAGGTTGTGGCCACATAGAGCATGTAGCCCCCAACTGTGTGTACCACGCCCTGTGGAGAGAATAGGGCCTCAAGTTGGGCTCACCCTCACTGACTACCAAATATAGAGGAAAAGCCTCCCCAGGGATTCTGGCCCTGCCAGCACTGCTTTTACAGCATCCATCTCTCTTCCATCCTCCTTCCTCCACGTTCCCATCTCACACACCACATATATTTATATAGTCAGTCCATCATCCACACCCACACCCTAAGATGGTATTTCTGAACCACCCACATTATTTTCACACACATGGACCCTTTTGGTACACCCACATCTAATAGTATCTCTGTCGTGTGTTTGTGTATACACACTCAATTATACGTTGACAGAATGAGAGTGGGGAAAAAAGATAATCTTCTTTGCTTGCTCCATTAATACCCTATCCCTACCAGGCTCCTCCATCCATGGGATTTTCCAGGCGATAATACTGGAGTGGGTTGCCATTTACTTCTCCAAGGAAAGAGAGGCCCAAATTGTGTCTTAACGATTCATTGAGGAATATTCCAAAGCATGTGGAGAGAATAATTTATGGATGCGGCAAGTGGAAGGTAGAGTGATATATCTTTTAAGTTGGAGTTCTAAGTGTTTCCAGTTCCCACACTGCTCTGGGAGGGACTAGATGTTACCAGTGTGGCATATGGAAGGGATTGAACTCTAAGAGCTGTAGTCAAGAAGGCCAAGAGGGATCCCTGTGCCCACTCTTGGCCTTGACTTTACAGGCAGCTCTTCTTCAACCAAACCACATGGGTATGGGCAGGAAACACAGATGTCAGCCCCATGGATTTATCCTTTCCTCCTTTTCTGGGCACCCTGAGGCTCCCCACTTGAATTGTCTCACCCTGGGCTTCACCATCAATGTCTGAGGATTTGTCAACTTGATTTAGAAAAGGTAATGTGATATTTCTGAAACTCAGAGTTGTAAATTTCATGTCATTACATGCTTCCTCAGAAACTCACTTCTCACCCTTACACAGTGTATGTACACACACACACACACACACACACACACACACTTGCCTTGGGTTTGCCTGTGGAGCCACTAGTGTACAGGATGAAGAGTGGGTCTTCAGCATCACACCATTCAGGCTCACACTCATCCCCTGCCTTCTGCATGAGTTCATGCCACCACAAGTCAACCCCCTCATTCCAGGAGATCTGCAAGGGGAAGAAAATAGGAATGGGCAAGGAAGAATTGTTAACAGGTCAGGCTGGGGGCAAAATTCACCCCTACCTAGCACCTGGAAAGGCCAGGGTGGGAGTGGCAGATGGAGGTCCTGAGAGGGAGGAAGGGCCCAGTGAGGGTGAAATGGGGCAGGGAGAACAGAAACAGAACAGGAGGCTTCTTGGGTACTCCCAGCACCCTGCTTCAGAACTTCTCTCACCTGGCCTCAGGCTGAGGCGGGCCCCCCTTGGTTGGTCCCTTCTTGCTCTTCAATTCCTAGCTTAAATGTCACCTTCTTGGAAAGGTTTAACCTAAACGGCATCTGATAGGCTCCCAGACCCACCCTCACCCCTACTATTCTTCTTCTTCTTTTTTTAATCAGCTTCTGAAATTAGTTTCCCAATCAGGAATTGAACATGGGCCCTTAGCAGTGAAAGCACAGAGTCTTAACTCTGGATGGCCAAGGAATTCCCACCCCTGCTATAATTCTTGATCACAGCACCTTATTTCTTTACCACATAGCACATATTTCCAGCTGTTTTATTTAGCTGTTTACTTGATTACTGTCTCTCCAGATAGTGACCTCTATGAGTACAGTGGCATGTCTATCTTTCTTGCCCACCCCCCTAAATCTCCAACACCTAGTAAAATGCCTAGCACTCAATAGGCACTCAGTAAAACTTTGTTGGATGAATGAATATGGATACACAGGCCTGTATACACACATATGTACTTATGGGACTAGTGGCTCATCAGCAGGGATGCAGATACCACACAATTCAGAAATGCAGAATTAGTCAGAGCCTGCAGGTGAGGTGGGTACCTGACCCCAGTAGTTAGTAGCAAAAGAGTCAACAGATGTTGGTCCAAGCATCTTTTTTCGCATGTCCGGACATCATCCACATCTGGAGGTTCCTACTCCAGCTCTGCCCCTGCCCCTATACCAGTGGTACCAATGGGTTTCTCATAAAGACACTTTCTTGAGGTTCCATTCAGCAGGAAACTTTGCTTTAAGTTGGTGGAAAAGGATCAAGGTGGATTTCTCCCAGTAGAAGGATGTCCCTCTAATACTGAAGTGCCTTTCAGATCTGTCATCCTGAAATTTTTCTAAACTCTCCTTGAAACTGTTTTACTTTCTGAATTATATCACCTATTTGAAAAACTGGTTTTAAGTCTACTCTTTGCTGAGTGAAGTTGTATTCCCTGAATTCGTCCAAAGTTGCACTGGATTTCGATTCCCAGTTCTGCCACTTCCTATATATATATGACCATGGACAAGCCACTCTACCTCAAGTTACTCATTTTTAAAATGAGGATAGTCATTCTTGCCCTGATAGTCTCACAGGATTTTGGAAACATAAAAGGAAATCTGTTCTTACCTAGTAATCATCAAGCCTTGGATTGTCTGGGTGGGTAGAGGAGACTGATGAATGTCAGAAAGGTGAAAAGTTAGTTCAATTCCACTGAACTCCTCTGGGAGGTGAAATAAGAGTGTGATGATGGAAACTATTGTGGGTTTGGTTTAACTGTCACAAAACTGTTTCATATTCATTACTTCCTTGTTCTATAGTCCCAACTGGCAGGTAGACATGATAGTATAAGAGGAAACATCCTATTCCTCTCATTATATGGTTATATAGTAATTTATTGCGTGCATATTTGGTTTAAAAGCCCCAGAGTGTTAGACACATTCCTTGATAAATTATAAAATTACCATTCTCCTTTTTCTGAACTATCTGTCTCTTACTCTGGAGAATTTGAAGTTTCTGGCACATAAGCATGACAAGTCCAGGTCAAGAGAGACACCATTGAGAAGAAAAAGAACAGAGAGAAGGTCCCCACAAGGTAGAAAATACAAAAATACACCCTACTTTTTTTTAGATTGGAATAGCCATACGGCTTTACACATACATTGTCACATGAATAATTTTTTGCCCACCAGATGATCTAATTGAGATGAGGGCATTAATGTGTTTAAGAAGTGTATCAATAGTGCTCTGAGCAAATGGAGCTAGTCTATGGTGCTGGTGTGGATTGTCACAGAAAAGGCACTAGGTACATGTAAGGGCAAAGCACAGTTACATTGTGGCAATGAGGGGACTCTCTTAATCTTGTAAAACTGCTTCCTTTGTGGGTGTGGGTAAGGATGGGGAGGGGTGGGTACTTTGGGGTGGGTACTCCAGGTGTGGAGCTGATAACCAGCACCAGGAAGCAGGCTGAGAGCAATCAGTGGCACACATGTTGGTTGTGAATTAGGTGTATACCTATGAGGGCCCAGGGCTTGGAACCAGGAAAAGGTTTGCATTTTCTGAAATAAGAATCAAAGAGCTGGCCTTTGTTATTGGACCAGGAAAGCCTTAGGGAGGGCAGCTGCCAGGTGCGAGAGAGGAATATGAGGAAGCTCATAGGTAATATGGTTGAGGAAGGTCCCTGCCAACTGTAACAGGCCCTCCCTTGAAGACTGCTTAAGAATGAGGGGTTTGGAACTCTGCCAAGATTTCCATAGTTTTGACTATAGTTCTCAGGCCAAGCCACCTGGGTTTTGTAAGCCAATTTTTATGGTCTTTGGGTTTTTGGTAACTGAGTCTTTTTACCTCCAAGAAATAAAATTCCAGGAGCCTGTGGCCTGACAACCTCTGGTATTAAGAATTATAAGAGTTTATTTCTTTTCTAAACTCCCTTTTAGAAATGCCAGCCTGTCTGCTATATTGGAAATAATAAAAGCTAACATTTATGGAGCAGTTACTATGTGTTGAACACCTTACCTATACTGACAAAACCCTGTCAGGTAGGTACAACTTTATCCTTATTTTAGAGATGGGGAAACTGAAGTAAAGGAGCTTAAGAAACTTGCCCAAGTTCCCATATAGCAGCTAACAGAGCCAAGATGTGAAGCCAAGTGGTCTAACTCCAGAGCTATATTCTAACCACTAAGTTTGTTTCCTCTTTCAAGAGAAAAGTCTTAGGTTCCTGCCTGAGTTTTCAAATGAAAACATTTCCCCCTAGGACTCAGATCTGTCTCCACCGTGCTAATGAGAATAGAGAAAAGGTGTATTATATTTACCATTAGCCTAAGAGGTTGATCATAGCAGATTGAGAGTAAGACATCCTGTGAGGATGGTAAAACTCAGAGGAATAGTGGCTTTTATGTTTTGTTTTAGTAAGGAAAGAGGTTCCTTTAAAGCATTTACTATCATGTCTCCATTACTGATAAGGGATCTGAAGTCCAAAGAGAAGGGGTGACTCATTTAAGGTCATATAGCTAAAAATTGGTCTCTGGACTCCAAACCCAGTCTCTCCTCTATACTAATCAGCTTTGAGTTCCCTATACTAATCAGCTTTGAGTCCCCACTTAAGAATCTCTCTTCTTAGAATCACCTACAATATAACTTTTGTTGAATTTAATTATATCAGAGTTTATGTGTAGTTTGTAAATCCGAAAGTAGTTTATAAATATATTTAGAAGGCTTCTTCTCAGCTGCCAACTTGATGGTGATTCCCAAAGTCAAGGTCTGCATCTCCTCTACCTGTTCCTCCTCCTGTTCCTTTCCTGGTTCTGCCTCAGCTAAGTGCACAGTAAAAACTTTCTGACAGATTGCTTGGTCCTCTCTCCCACAATGGTCCTGAGAAGCAGGAGTGAAATGGGATGTCTGTTGCTACCTCTCTGAGATCCATGCTCTATGCCAATTCAGAAAAATAAGCATTTGGCCTCATGACCCTTCAGAGTGACTTAGACTAACTAAGGGTAGAGAGAAGGGGGTTAGGTCTGGCAGTCACCTCAATGGGGCGAACAGGCAAAGAGCAGTTGGACAAGCAAACAAGCATGCAGGAAAGCAGTGCCCAAGGCAACGCAGAGGTGGATACCTGGGGCCGGATGTGCTTGGGTTTCTCTTTCGGCTTACCCTGTTAAGAGCCGACGGAAAGGGTGGTGAGCAGGGTCCAAGGATAGGGGAGGGGAGGGAAGGGTCAGTGTGCCCCAAACCTCTGGCTGCTTCCTTTCCCTCTGGTTCCTCTCTCACTGGTCCTCCCAGCCTCCATTTTCCTGATTCTGTTCACAGCCTCTATACACTCAGAACCCCAAATGCTGACAGGGTCTCCAATGTTCCTAGACCAGACTAAGTCTGTCTAGCTCTAAGACTACTCAAAGCCTCTCAAGTCACAGAATTTCAGAAACCCTCTGTCCTTCTGGACCCTGGAGCTTTTATCCTTCATGCCCCTTAGACCTGGAGGCCACCACTGGGCTTTTTCATCAGAAGCATGTATCCAACGCTATCAAGGGCCATCTGTTGAGTGGCAGATCCTGGTCTTTCCATGGTGGGACCACATAGGTAGCCCACCCCAAACCAAAGCCCAGTATTTAAGATGACTACATATAGTCACCCAGGTCAGCCCATTTCTAACCCAATCCCAATCTCTAAAGATCCCTGATGCCCATCAGAATACTCCAACCAGCACAGGAGTCTTCCTCACAATCTCTTGTGCTAAGTTCCCAAAGCTCCCTACCTACATCCAAGGTCAAAGTCCCCTATCTCCAGTCAGCCCTGCCAGGGAGGCCATTCCGAGGACTGCTCCTAGATCCTCAGCATTATGGTAAGGAAACAAAGATGGACATCAGGAACTTCCTGGGGAGGAAGAGGGAGCCAGTTGGAGCCCAGAGGAGGGTATAATGGTACCAGACTCACCTGCACATCCGGGCATGGCCTCTTAATCGGAGGAGACTGGCTAGGAGAGTCACCTGTGCCCAGCTCTGCCCGCCCCAGGTGCTTGACCACAATGCAGCATTTCACTGGGAAACCCCTGGAGGAAAGAAAAGCCTGAAGTGGTGGGCTAGTTGGCTCAAAGGAGAATTTGGCAAGACCCACCCATGCCTATCTAGGGTAGGAGGGACAAAGGAGACCTGGCACTGGGGAAATGCCAAGTCAACTCAGGGCAGTAGCCAGCAGACCAAACACACTTACTTCTCCTGACACTTCTCCAGGGCCTCGTCAGCCAGCTCCTTCAGGTTGACAAGCTTTTCCCCCCTGTAGAAGGCATCTTTGGGGAGCAACAGATATTCCAAGCCTTAGGAAGGCACCACACTTCTACCCCTTGATCCCTAGTGGGTACAATGTTCAGTCCTTCCTGGGTAGGCCTCTTGTCTATGGATCTTCCAGCTAATTTGAGCTAACAGAGGGTAGGCTGAGGTGGAAGCAGGAGATAAAGGGTAGGCTGCTCCTACCCTTTACATTAATCAGTCCCAAATACCAGCTAGCTGGTTGAAGACCAAGACTGAGTGTGGGGGTTTTGGGGAAGGGGTGACAGACTTAGTCACCTGTAGTAATGAGAAGGCTACAATTGGAATCCAGGATCCGTTCACAAAGAGACTCTGAAGAGAACCCTGCAAACTAGAAAAGGGAAGAAAGACTGAGAAAGAGGGCAACCCAAGGATCGAGTGAACAAAAGGAATAAGGAACCTATGACACAAACATTCTAAATGCCTTAGTCTGGTTTTCCAGATCTTCCATCATCCAGGCTCAGCCTACTTTTCCTGAGCTGTACCCCCAACCCGGCCCCTTTCTCCAGCCCCAATTCCTACCACAATGGAGTGCAGAGCCCCAAGGCGGGCACACGCCAGCATAGCCACCACGAGCTCTGGGATCATGGGCATGTAGATTGCCACTCGGTCACCCTTGCAAATGCCTGCAGGTAAAGGACACAGATCATGGACCATGGTGGATCCCACCTGCTGCTACGTGTTCCTTCTCATCCAATTATCTGCTCCCCCCCACCTCCCCACCCAGGTGACCTTTTTTGTTCCTCTGTTAGCAGATTCCTTCTTTTCCTTCTCAACTTCCCCCAAGTCCTCAGATACCCCCAGGCTGGGCTCTCCAGTCCTCTCCCTATATCCCCACACTCACCCTGTTTTCGGAGAACATTGCTGAACCGACACACTTGGACCAGAAGCTCTTGGTATGTGATCTGGGTGGTTTCCTCTGGCTCATTGCCCTCCCTGAGATGTATCAGAAAGAGCCAGTCATTAGGGAATATGACTTCTTCCCCAAACAAACAAACAAAAATAAGAACAGTCATAAAATCCATTCATTAACACCAAGGCCTGGGAATATTCTGTGAAGATGAGCCATCTGCCACCACACCTTGAGCTGACTGATCAGACGCACTGGCCTTACAAAATATACTTTATACACAAGCTGTGTGTCACTGGAAAATGCACTGCCATCTCTGAACCTCATTTGATAAAATGGGATCATGATCTTCTCTCTTCCATTCGAGGCATGTATTAAGGAGAAATGGTATCACGAATGTGATTCTTCCTGAAAGTGATGTCAGCATTGCATTGGTGTTATTCAAAGTGGGGTCTCTAGATTACTTGTACCCAAGTCACCTAAGGAACTTGTCAAAATGTAGATTCCTGAGCCCAAACTTAGAATCACAATCACAAGATCCAAGAATCTGCTTCTTTACTACAAATTGGTATAAAGAATCAATAGGTAAATCAGATGCACCTTTAAAGTTGAGAATCACCACCCTCTATCAACTTCTTGCTGTCTACCTCCTCAGCCTTGCCTCCTACTCCTTTCTAGGCTTCAGCCTGGTTTCCTTCAGTCATTTCTTCATCGATTCATTTGCTTATTCAACTACTATGTTCTATATATACGAATAGAAATAAGGCACTGAGAATAAGATAAGCAAAATCCCTCCCAACATGAAGCTTATATTCCAATGATAGTACAGGAAATATACAAGTAAAAATATAACAGATAATTTAATTTCCAATTATGATAAGAATTATGAAAGCTATAAAAAATGACATAATAATGACCGAGAAATTTTTAAAAAGACATCTTAAGGATTCAGACTGTATACAAAGATTTAACTGTAAGAATATCCCCTTCAGTATTATTTTTCAATTTTATGATTTTTAAATAAGTAATTCTACTGCACAATTGCACTCATCTCACACACTAGCAAAGTAATGCTGAAAATTCTCCAAGCTAGTCTTCAACAGTATGTGAACCAAGAACTTCCAGATGTTCAAGATGGATTTACAAAAGGCAAAGGAACCAAAGATCAAATTGGAACATCTGTTGGATCATTGAAAAAGCAAGAGAATTCCAGAAAAACATCTACTTCTGCTTTATTGACTATGCCAAAGCCTTTGACTGTGTAGATCACAACAAACTGCGGAAAATTTTTAAACAGATGGGAATACCAGACCAACTTACCTGCCTCTTGAGAAATGTGTATGCAGATCAAGAAGGAACAGTTAGAACTAGACGTGGAACAATGGACTGGTTCCAAATTGGGAAAGAAGTACGTCAAGGCTGTATATTTTCACCCTGCTTATTTAATTTATATGCAGAGCACATCATGTGAAATGCCGGACTGGATGAAACACAAGCTAGAATCAATACTGCCGGGAGAAATATCAATAACCTCAGATACAAAGATAACACCACACTTATGGCAGAAAGCAAAGAAGAACTAAAGAGCCTCTTGATGAAAGTGAAAGAGGAGAGTGAAAAAGTTGGCTTAAAACTCAACATTCAGAAAATGAAGATCATGGCATCCAGTCCCATCACTTCATGGAAATTGATGGGGAAATGAAACGGTGACAGACTTTATCTTTTGGGGCTCCAAAATCACTGCAGATGGTGACTGTAGCCATGAAATTAAAAGACGCTTGCTCCTTGGAACAAAAGCTATGACTAATCTAGACAGCATATTAAAAAGCAGAGACATTACTTTGCCGACAAAGGACTGTCTAGTTGAAGCTGTTGTTTTTCTAGTGGTCGTGTATGGATGTGAGAGTTGGACTGTGAAGAAAGCTGAGCGCCAAAGAATTGATGCTTTTGAACTGTGGTATTGGAGAAGACTCTTGAGAGTCCCTTGGACTGCAAGGAGATCAAACTAGTCAATCCTGAAGGAAATCAGTCCTGAATGTTCATTGGAAAGACTGATGCTGAAGCTGAAACTCCAATATTTAGGCGAAAACTGACTTATCAGAAAAGACCCTGATGCTAGGTAAGATTGAAGGCAGGAGAAGGGGACAACAGAGAATGAGATGGTTGGATGGCATCACCAACTCAATGGACATGAACTTGAGCATACTCTGGGAGTTGGTGATGGACAGGGAAGCCTGGCGTGCTGCAGTCCATGGGGTTGCAAAGAGTCAGACACAACTGAGCAACTGAACTGAAATGAACATTAAAAGATATGTAAATTTTTAAAATGAATTTGAAAATTGAATTTTAATGCTGTTCAGAAATAAATACTTCACAGTCCCCAAACAAACATAGAATGTGGAGGTGGGAAAGAACAGCTTTAAGCACAGCACAGGCCTATTAGACAAGCATATAAACATGCTTCTATGTTTATATACTCTTTTTTTTCTATACAAATGGTGACATACAATATTCATTTTTCTGTATCTTGTTTTTTATTGAATATCACAAATCTTAAATATAGAGCTTGATCATCTGGCTTAATTTTTAAATTTAACAATATATCTGGATATCATTTTCCATCAAGACTTACAGTGCTATTTCATTTTCTTTGTCATATGCATAATGTTCTACTATTTGTGTGTGCCATCATTTATTTAACAAATAAATATTTCAATGAGTATCTTTATTAATATGTCATTTACTCACTTGAAAATATATCTGCAGGATGAATTACTAGAAGTGAAATTGCTGGGTCAAAGATATGGACATTTAAATACTGATAAATACTAGAGGATAAGTTCTTTAAGTAGGATGGTCAGGGAAGGCCTCTCTCTGGAGAGGTGACATTTGAGCTAAGACCTGAGCAATGAGAGTAGGCAAATGTATGAGTTCTTGAGAAGAGTATCCTGGGCGGGTAGTAAAGAGCTTGGCCTATTCAAAGAACAGAAAGGAAGCTAATATGGCTGGAGCGTAGTGAACAAGAAGGAGAGTAACAATCAGAAGTAGGCAGCAGCCAGATCACATAGGGCTTTGTAGGCACGGTAAGAAATTTGAATTTTATTCTAAGGAGATTCTTCCTGGCTTCCCTTATACACAAAGTGCCACTTCCACAATCTTAATCACACCAATGCCCCAGCTCAGAATGCCTTCCCACCTTTTTTGGGCTGCACCACGTAGCCCTCCATAAAGGTCACTGTGCTTCCTCTCCTTCCTTACCACCCAGAGAACTTACGAAGGAGGTAACTAAAATCCAGAGAGAGGTAGGAGCTTGTCAAGATCACAATAATAAGCGGCAGAGCCAAGAACAGATCTTCAGGTCTTCTGACTTCAAGTCAGGGCTGTTTCTCCTCATAGTGTGAAGGACAGGGACCAGTAGGGAAGCCAGGTCTTTGACGATTTTATGGAAGATTATCAGCTTCTTTCCAGCTCCTGGCTCAATGAGTTAGTTACTATCCTCTCATTGGCTTCACCTTCCTAGGGCTAAGAGGAGAAAAGCATAGAGCTGTTTAAAGTGGGAAGGAACTGGGAGAGAGGAAGCTGGCAAATGGCCCTGAATTCCGGATGCAGAAAAAGTCACTTCCTTAATTGGCTCACTGACAAGTGGCACACGGGAACGTCTCTAGTTACAGCTAAATGCTGACGTACATCTCACACCCATGCATACGTGTCCCCATATGTATGCTGACCTGTGTACCCCTGCATACATAAAAACATGTATACTAATATAAAAAACATTGCAGACATAGGAACTGCTCATTGGCACACATAGGAACAATCAGCATTAATGTATGGATATAGGACTCGAACATGGGCCCATCTGCAAGTATATGCACCACACACTTAAGTATCCACCTATGTGCACCTTCCGGAAACTCTCTATCACATTATTCTGTTTTATTTTCTTTGTGGAACTTTCTATGATTTGAAATTAGCTCATGTATTTTATTCACTTGTGTATTATCTGTATCTTTCACTGGAATATAAATTCCATGATAACAATGACCTTGTCTCTCTTGTTCATTGCTACATCCCTAGCAATGAGATTCAATACCTAGAATAGAGACTGGTACATAGAAGGTGCACAGGCACAGATAAGAACAAACCTAAACAAGAACACAAGAACAGCTTACTTGAGCCCACTTCCAGTTACACACACACACAGAGTGTACATCTCTCTCCCTGGCTCTGTGCTCAGATTATACATTATTGATATAGGCACCTTACTCCTTCCAGTGTCTTCTTTCTCTGACATACACACTTGGCTGGGGCCCCAGATGGTTGGGAGAGGGGAGGGAGCATGCATGCACACACACACATGTGCATGGGGACACACACCCCCCCAAAATGTAATATTACTCAGCCATGAGAAAAGAGTGAAACCTTGCCATGTGTGATAATATAGACAGACTTGAGGATATTATGCTAAATGAAGTAAATCAGAGAAAGACAGACACCCTATGATTTTACTTATATGTGGACTCTAAAAATAAACAAACATAATGAAACAGAAACAGATTCATAGATCTGGGGTTGTTGCTGGGGGCAGAGGAGAATGGGGAATGGGTGAAACAGGTGAAGGAGCTTAAGAGGTACAAACTTCCAGCTATTAAATAAATGTCTTGTGAATGTAATATATAACATAGAAAATATAGTAATAATACTACAACTTTGTATGGTGACAGATGGTAACTGGACTTATTTTGATGATCATTTTTGTAATTATAAAAATATTGAATCACTATGTTATACACTTAAAACCAATATTGTAAGCAAATTATACTTCAATTTAAAAAAGACGACTGAAGTGACTTAGCAGCAGCAGCAGCAGGTGAACACATGTACACCCATGGTGGATTCATGTCAATGTATGGCAAAACCAATACAATATTGTAAAGTAATTAGCCTCCAATTAAAATAAATAAATTTATGTTAAAAAATAAAAAAATAATAAATTTTTAATAAATTAATAAATAATTTAAAAGACTAGGTGAAATATCAACATGTTAAGCATATAAAATAAACAAGTGAGTGCCTATAATATAAATCTCTACATTTTATATATCTGGAACATTTCATAATTTTAAAATTTGAATAAAATAAGTAAAATATTTTACTATATCAAAAAAATAAAAAGAAGAAAGCAAACAGCAGCATGTGCCCACTTAGTTTTAGGGGGGAAAATAGAGAGGTGCGGGGACTGGAAAACTTGAGAATACATGGTCTGGAAAGAGGAGGCATCTAACACTTAAATGTAGTGCCTATTAACTTTTGCCCTCTGGGAATAAGGTCTCAATACTGCCCAATTTTTTGGTTTTTCAAGAGAGACCTGGAATCTGTTTCTGAATTTTTAAGTTTGATGCAATTAACTTTAACTTTAAACACTGTGGTCAAACAAAACTATTAATGAAAGATTTAGCTGATGGGCTACAGATTGGGAACCCTGCAGCAGACCCAGCTACTTCCCTTTTACCTGGAAGCCATATGGTATGGGACAGCTCAAGGTATATAATCTTTTTTTTAAGGAAAACTTCTACAACTAGCTTATCCTTACACTCTCCATATTCACTGTTATCCATTACTGATGCAAAATATCTTCAGAATTAGACTACTTCCCTTCACATCTACTACCATCATAGTCCAAAGTCACCATTAAGTATGTCAGATCATGTCATTCCTCTGATCAAAATGTTCAGATGTCATCCCATATCATTTTGAGTAAAAGTCCTCACACTGACCTGCTACATGATTTCCTCATTACCTCTCTGTCCTCAAATACTCCCTTTCTCTCTTCCTCTCCCCACCTCTCTGCTCCAGCCACATAGCCTCCTTACTGTTTGGCAACACCAATCACACTTAACCTCAGAACTTTTGCCCTCCACTTGAGTATTCTTCCCCCAGAGAGCCACATGATTTATCCCCTATCTTTTGAGTTATTGCTCAAATGTTGGCTTCTCAGTGAGGTCATCCTTGACCACGCCATATAAAAAAGCACTTGTCCACCCCCAGTCCCAGATACTCCAAGGTAACATCTTCCAGAAAGTCTTCCCTAATTTCTCTTTTTCCTCATCTACCTCAAAGTGGAAAATTTTTTCTTCCTTCCAAGTCCCTTTACCTTACTTTCCTTGTGATCTACTGGTTCCACCTTGTATTACATTTATTGGGGCCTTCCTGTTCCCATTATACCCTGGGCTCTTGAAGGGAAGGAATTGTGTCTTCTTCCTTTCTGTTTTCTCTAAGCACAGTTGGCACAGTAAATACTTAAGGTTCATGGTCAAATCAGTGAAAAACTTATAACTAATTAATGACAAGGGAAGACTGGAGAGCTCTTTCTCTT
Source organism: Capricornis sumatraensis (assembly GCF_032405125.1). Taxonomy (NCBI): domain Eukaryota; kingdom Metazoa; phylum Chordata; class Mammalia; order Artiodactyla; family Bovidae; genus Capricornis; species Capricornis sumatraensis. Next base: position 67,469,463 of record NC_091083.1, on the reverse strand, counting down.
TGTATGAGGATAGTCATTGAATTGGAGATTTTAGTTCCCTAAACTAGCAGAAAAGTAAAGCACAAGATAGGAGGAAAGAGCTGAGGAAAAAAAAAAAATAGATGGGGAAAACTGGGTTCCTCATAGAAGCATCAGAAGGCAGGATCTAACCTAGTGAGTTAGGTATTCCAGGGAAGAAGTACCCAGATGAGAGGAGTCAAAACTGTTCTAAAAGGAAGACTGGACTTATCTGTTTAGCCTGGAGGTGAGAATATAATGAGAAACCTGATAGTAAGTCTCAAACACCTGTATCTCTGTTGCCACCACCATAGTACGAGCCACCTTCATGTCGTGCCTAGATGACCACAGTGACGCCACACTGGCCTCCCACTACACTCCTGCCCCCTTCCAATCTACACATAAACCAAAATGATCTATTACAAACACAAACCAGGCTACAGTATCTTCTCCAACTCATTATGTACCATTGTTCCATTATGCTTACCAGACTCCAAACACATTGGCCTTCTGACTGAGAGAACATGCCATGGTCTTTTTCTATTTTTCCTGAACTCTTCGAATGGCTTGCTCTACCTCATGTTTCAGATCTTGGTTTAACTGTCACTTCCCTAGTGAAGCTTTCCATGACCAGCATCAGTCCTTCCTGACATTCTTCATCACAAAATTGTTTATTTTTTATAGCATTTTTCTCAATTTGTAATTGTCTTATTTATTTACTGTTTTTTGGGATTTTTTTGCTAATTGTCTGTCTCACCTACTAGACTGTAAGCTTCCTGAAGGCAGAGACCAAGTTAGTCTTCTTCACTACTGAATCCCCAACACCTTGCAAAGAACCTTGTATATAATAGGTGCTCAATAAATACTTTCTGAATGAATGAATGAACCTGAAGGATTATTATGGGAAAGAAACAAATTAGTATTTTGTAACTATAATTGGAAGAGCTAGGTCAATTGGGAGAGTGCAATATAAAGAAAGCCTTTTTAAATGTCAGGCTTCCCTGGTGGCTCGGATGGCAAAGAATCTGTCTGCAATGAGGAAGACCCAGGTTCGATTCCTGAGTCAGAAAGATCCCCTGAGGAAGGGAATTGCTACCCACTCCATTCTTGCCTGGAGAATTTCATGGACAGAGTTGCCTGGTGGCCTACAGTCCAAGGGGTTGCAGAGTCGGACACAATTGAGTGATTAACACTTTTTCTAAATGCCAGAGTTGTCCAGAAGTGTAGGATTGTGCAGGTTGGAACAGGGAAACCCTGTCGTCTATTGGATCATTCTCAAGGGAGTGGGGTCCCTGGAATTTCATTTTATAAGCAATCCATGTGATTCATGTTCAGTGAACTTTCAGATGACCTTTAAGACCCTTCCAGTTTTGAGATTCTTTGATTTGGGAAAATTAAGAAATAATGTGTTCTCTGATCCATGAAGCACTGCACAAATGTGACGCACTTAGACATAAGTATATCCTCAAGTCACTTTCCCATTCACCAAGGGAGTGGGGTCTGGAAGCAACATAGCTTGACACATTAGTAGCTTAATGTTCCCTCTGGATACTCCTGGCTGAACAAGGAAAAGGGCTGGAGGAGGAGGTGGGAGGAGGCAAATACCAAAGACTGAATCATAAATCACTTAGAATGCCAGAGGAAGATAGGGCTTTTGATGTTCACCACCCTTATTCACAGATGAGAAACCAAATGTACAGATGGGAAGTCATGGCCTGGAGGTTACTTAGCACTTAGCAGCACTATTATTGTAAAGCAGAGCTATTCAATATGGTAGCCACAAGCCACATATAGCTACTGAACACTTAAAATGTTCTGGGGGAACTGGATTTTTAATTTAATCTATTTTAAATATTAACAGTCACCTGCGGCTAGCTCTAGAGTCTATATGCCTCAGGGCATTCTCCTGCTAAATAAACTGGACTATATAAGGAGAGAGATGTTTCCAAAACCCAGGATTAGCAGAAAGAAGAAAATCAGTGCAGGAGTCCTGAGAACTGTGAGGTTAAAGTCCACCAACCATGGATTTTAGTAAAACTATAATAACCCAAGAGAACTGAAAACATACATCCAAACAAAAACTTGTACACAGAGATTCACAGCAGCATCATTCATGATGTCAAAAAGTGAAAACAATCCAAGTATATATCAACTGAAAAATGGATAAATAAAATGTGGCACATCCATACAATGGAGTATTATTTTGTATAAAAAGGAATAAAGTACTGACACATGCTACAACATGGATGAACCTTGAAAAGATTATTCTAAGTTTAAGAAGCTAGACACAAAAGGTCACATATTGTATGATTTCATTCATATGAACTGTCCAGAATAGAGACAAAAAATAGATTAGTGATTGCCTAGCCCTGATGGCAAGGAAAGCTGGAAGAAAATGAAAGTGTGAGTGCTAATGAGTATGAGGTTTCTTTTTGGGGTGGTGAAAATGTTCTAAAACAGATTGTGATGATGTTTGTACAACTCTGTGAATAGGCCAAAAATCACTGAGGTGTGCTTTAAATGGGCAAATTGTATGTTATGAATTATATCTCAAATTTTAAAAACTTATTCCAATTCTGACTGGAACTGCAATAAGCACATAGAATAATTTGGAAAAAATAGACATCTTTACAAATCTTTCTTTCCTGAAAGATTGTACCTTAGCACTATTCATTCATTCATACTGTCCATTCATTCATACTGTTTCTATTTACCTAAAGACTTGGCATTTATTAATTTTTAGCATTATAGTCACAGTATACACTTGTTTCCCTCACTGGATTGTGAGTTTCTTAAAGGCAGACAGGATATCTTTTTATCTGTTTCCTCCTCAGTGCCTAGCATAAAGTTTGACACATAATAGGCACTTAATACATAACTATGAAATGAGTAGATAAAAGAAGGAATGAATAAACTTCTCTGCTTACATGATCAGCCAGATCTAGGCTGATCAGAGTGAGGAAACGTGGAAGGAAAGAGGGGATTATAGAGGATACAAATGAAGAAGACAGATGCTAAACAGACAGTGGGAAATGGTAGACAGAGGGGAAAAGTTTAAAACTTGTGGAATGGGATTTGGAAACATATCTAGAAAAGTTTCTTGAGCCCCTACAATGGACTCAATCCTGGACTCTATGCCATGAAAGAGACTGGAAGAAGCCCCTGAATATGAGGTTCAGGCTATGGGACACATGCTTTGCAATCTGAGCTATTAATACACCCTGTTCTCCTTCCAGCTATTTTTAGGCCTTGAGCCAGAGACCTTGCGCCTGTTCCCCTTGGCCAAAGTGGCTTTGGTGCCAGGTGGTTTCTACACATCTCTGTTGAGAAGGCAGGCCTGGGCTAGTATAGAAGGTAACCTTTCTCCCGATGCCTACATGCCTTCTTACAGGAGGAAAATGATACTCATTCCTATCATCCAGTTGTTCCTACCATGCTAGTCTCCCCCAAAATAAATGAATGAGGGCAGCCCTCTCAGCTCCTTTATTACCACTGTATTTGGAATGCTGCCTTAGATGAGAATATGCCTAGATTAGAAAAAGTGAGTGGGAAGAACCGCCAGGGACAACACACTACATGTACAACAAGTCTCTCAAGTATAACAGACACATGCAAAAAGATTCATGTCAATAGTTCTTTGCTATTTAGGTAGATATAGCTTAAATTAGTAATTTTTAAGGTATAGTACTCTATTCCTATGGGTACCTGTGGAGAAGGCAATGGCACCCCACTCCAGTACTCTTGCCTGGAAAATTCCATGGACGGAGGAGCCTGGTAGGCTGCAGTCTATGGGGTCGCTAAGAGTCGGACACGACTGAACGATTTCACTATCACTTTTCACTTTCATGCATTGGAGAAGGAAATGGCAACCCACTCCAGTATTCTTGCCTGGAGAATCTCAGGGATCGGGGAGCCCGGTGGGCTGCCGTCTATGGTGTCGCACAGAGTCGGACATGACTGAAGCGACTTAGCAGCAGCAGCAGCATGGGTACCTGAGCAGGAAAAGTTTTAAGAGAGTAAGTGTCCAAAGTTTCAACTTTCATATGTACTCTTTCCTAACAGTGATCTAAGTTGGTATTCCTTTCCCACTTTCTTTCTCCCACTTTACAAAAAAATGCCATGTCTCTCTTTTATCCCAAACTTTATTATGCCTATACAATGCTGAGGTTAAAAAATAAAAAAACAAACCTCTAGAGTGCCAAACAAAGGGACAATTTGAGAATGCATAAATTCACAGGGAGAGCCCCAAGGAAGCAAACCAGAGAGCTTCTATAAGAAATCAATATTGAAAGGAGTGACATGTTGACAGAACTGTCTGTACAAATTAGGTTATATGATGAACATTATCTATAAATTATATGAGCTAAATGTGCAGCTTCAAGATTTTGAAAAAGATATATAACATATATATATATATATATACAATAAAAACACATTAGAAATTAGATTCTTTGCAGTTATTTAATCTTTTGATAAAATGTTTAAATCTGAACTTTAAAATGTATGAAGAGTTACATATCAAAATTCTTCTGGGTATTAGATCACTAACATAAATAATTACTTTTCAAAGAGATCCTGCCACTGCCCACCATATCAAAAACTTGTGAGGAACTTTAAAAAATAACAAGTCAGAAATTTTATCCTCTGAAAATTCTGATTCAATAGGCTGGGTGGGATCTAGGAATCTGGATTATTAACAATATCCTCAGGTAAATATTTGGGTCACCAGACCTAGATTACTGTTTACCTCTAATTCAATGTATGAATTTGCACAAAAGTACCCTTACTTCGGAGAAGGCAATGGCAACCCACTCCAGTACTCTTGCCTGGAAAATCCCATGGATGGAGGAGCCTGGTAGGCTGCGGTCCATGGGGTCGTGAGGAGTCAGACATGACTGAGCGACTTCACTTTCACTTTTCACTTTCATGCATTGGAGAAGGAAATGGCAACCCACTCCAGTATTCTTGCCTGGAGAATCTCAGGGATGGTGGAGCCTGGTGGGCTGCCGTCTATGGGGTTGCACAGAGTCGGACACAACTGAAGTGACTTAGCAGCAGCAGAAGCAGCAACCCTTACTTCATACAATTTTAAACAGGCAACTCTTTGGAAGTCCTTGCTGAAAAATTCATATTTTTTTTAAATCTCAATCATTGGTATAAAATGAAAGATCAGCCAATTCAATTTAGACCCTTAAGCTGTATTTTGTAGCCTATAAGATTGAAATGATAGCATGTCAAGGCCATGAAAATCCAGAAAAGACTAAGGGACTATTCTAGATTGAAGGAGACTAAAAAGACACGACCACTGTACGTCATGTGTGATTCTGAACTAGATCCTTCTGCCATTAAGGACATTATTAAGACAACTGTCAAAACTTCCGTCGAATCTGAAGATTAGATAATAATGGTGGATCAGTATTGATTTCCTGATTTTGATAGCTGTATTACAGTTATACAGGAGAAAGTCTTTGTTGGAAATGTATACTATTCAAGGTTTGCATCTTATTCTCAAATGGTTCAAGAAAAAAGCTATTTGTATTGTACATGCAATTTTCATGTACATTTTTTCCTTTGTTTTTTCTCTTTAAGTGTTGATCCTGTTTTATTGTCTGACTAGAAAATTAGACAATTCACCAGTCCAGGTGGTAATGGACAAGCTTAAACTTGCTCTTTATTGCCAGGTCCAGCTCCAGGTTGGCCTTTCTTTTCCTTCCTCTTCATGAGGCCTCCTGGTAAGGATAAAAGGGGAAAAAGACAAATGTCTTCCAGGGAGGCCTCACAGACAATGAAGGATTCTATGTTCACTACCTGCTTACAGACTCTGATATGGTGCTGGCAGATCAGCACTCAGGCGAGGTAGATGGACTCAGCCAAGGCAAGCATGAAGACATCTCCAAAAAACCCTTGACAGTCAGGCCCAGGTAATCCAGCTTTACTTTGCCCTTGTGCAGCCCCTGGATGCAGATGAGTCACTGCAGCAAGGTGTTGCTTTCAAACAGAGGTGTGCAGCAGCAGCTCTTGGCCAGAGAAAGCTGACCCTCCAGACTCCATGTGTGTTCAGAGCCCCAGATTCACTGATTAACTTCACCTCTTGGTTTAGGTGGGATTTAAAGGGTTATCAACAGGTCACATTTTGCTACAGACCCAGCACCAGGCCACTGGCCTGTCAGCTCCACATTCCTGCCTCTGCTTAAATACAGGCCCTGGTAACTGAGAAAGAGCTGTACTTGTAACTTTTCTATCAGTTTAAGAATGTTTCAAAACTTTAAAGATTAATAATACAGGCTAGAGACGGGTCATACATATATAGGGCCGCAAATGTTTAGTTTAAATTTTATTCTGTAGGTAAAGAAGAGTTGGAGAGGTTCCTAGACTAAAGGTTCTTCCCCTACTTCAAAACTTTTTACTTACTAAACTCCCAAGCCACAGAGGACTGGAAATGGATGATCTTCGCCAGAGCGGCCACCCAACGATCAGCGCCTTCTGTTTGCTAAATTACGAAAGTAAGGGAGTAAGAGATTATTCCTTACTTTCAGATGCTTAAAATCTCTAATTAGAGAGATCTAAACCACCCACCATATCAGGCCAATATTGGGAAACAGCAACCAAGGGGAACAAGAAAACGCAGAAGTAGGAAATTAACAAAAAGGATGCAAAGAAATAACTTAAACACGATCAATCGTGAAACCCTTCCTAGAAACCGTGGATTCTGAGCCAAGTTTGAGAAAAGAGGCTACGCTCATCAGAGGAAAGAAGGACGTTTTGGAAAGTATAGAAGTCATGTGTGGCTGCCAGTCCTGAATCCTGCCTAATAATACCCTTAGATGTGTGTAATATGTGTGAATATGTAAGTATTAGCACCAATTCATAATAACATACATTTTTGGTGTGTTTTCTTGTCTTTCAACTCAGCTAATCCTTGTAGGAATTTTTTGAATCTGGCAGGACAAGATTTGCTATTCCCATTTGAAAGGTCAGGAAACTGAGGCTCAGAAGGGTTTCATCACTTGCCAAAGGTCATAAAGCAATGGTGAGCAACTCTGCCTGCAGATCCGTGAATAGGCTTTGGTGGGGGGTGAGGGGGGTGTTATTATTATTTTTTAAAAAGTATATACATGATCAAGAGAGTGATATTTTCAAAGTGTAACTCTTGATATATCATATCTCTACTTCAAATTCTTTATTGGCTACCTAACACATGTCACAGCTGTAATTTTACAGCTGTATATGAACACAAATTTCTGATCCTTCCTCAAAGCTTTTCCTCCCGGTTTCTTCTCCAACTCAACTAATGGAAATTATATTTTTCCAGTGCTCAGACCAAAAAAAAACACCTTTATTTCTTGACTCCATTCTCTTATACCCCCACATCAAGTTCATCAGCAAATTCTATTGGTTCTCTCTGCCTTCAAAATATTGACAAATTCCAAAATCTGAGAAATTCCCTGATGCTCTCACTGTTGAGGGCCTGGGTTTAATCCCTCGTCTCAGGGAACTAAGACCCCATAAGCCTCACAGCACAGCAAAAAAAAAAAAAAACTTTCAAATTCTGACCACTTTTCACAGCCCCTACTGTTACCTCCATTATCATATGGAGATATGATAATTATCTCAATTGCTGTCATGCCCCCTTACTGGTTCCCCTGCTATTACCCTGTGCCTCCCACCCACTATTCTCAAGGTAGTATGCAGACTACGTGCCATGCTGTGTTAAGCCGCTTCAGTTGTGTCCAACTCTTTGTGACCCTTTGGATCGTAGCCCACCAGGCTCCTCTGTTCGTGGGATTCTCCAGGCAAGAATACTGGAACGGGTTGCCATGCCCTCCTCCAAGGGATCTTCCCAATCCAGGAATCGAACCCACATCTCTTACAGCTCCTGCATTGGCAGGTGGGTTCTTTACCACTAGCACCACCTGGGAAGCCCCATGCAGACTATATATAGGAGATATTCAGTTTTTAAAAGTTGTTTAATGAATGGATGAATGAACACATCCCAGCTAAGAAAAGGATTTTACTTCCTTGAGGTTTGCCCTTTAATGTGTTTAGCCTTATAAATTATCATTATAAATTGTGGTCAACATTTCTTAAGCCAACCCTAAACCATGTAAGTAAACTACTGGCTAAATAAGTGACAGACAGTCAGAGGAGCTAGGTCTGTGAAAGGAGAAGCATAGTGTCTATAACAAAGAACGTAAGAGTTCTCTCTAGAACAAGTTCAACTGCTATGTGATCTGGCCAAGTCACTTCCACTCTGAGCCTTAAGTTCCTCATCTGTCAAGTATTACTGTGAACCATACCCAGGTTCAAAATAATAAGGGAACAATTACATACGTACAATGTAGACGAGACATAGTTTATTATTAGAACAAATAGAAAACTCTTAGGCATTATGGGAGACTGAGTGGTAGGGATGGCTGTCAATGGGTCTAGTGTGATCTTAGCTATCCAAGGTCAGAGCAAAGAATGGTAGTAATTCCCTGTCCAAGGCATACCATAGGTAGAGTACTTAATAAGTGATACTGGCCAACTAGAGAATGTCTACAGGAAACCAACATGCATGATAGAGTTGTTCCAGAAACTATACTATACAAGGAACTTTAAGATTACCTCATCCATAAAACAAGGGCACTGACTAGATCAGGGGTTTCCAAACTGAGTTTTGCAAATCCCCAGAGGTTCCACCCACATATCTCACAGGGACCACAATGACAAGGTAAAGAAGCGAACAGAATGTGGCTCTTGTCCTTCAATCTATGTTCAATTAGATCAGCTCTGCTCTTTCTTGTTTTAGGAATGAGGCTTTGGCATAATCATAAAAATAGCTAATATATTGTTTGCCAAGCACTAAGTTCTTTATTTGCCAGAAGAAATATCAATAACCTCAGATATGCAGATGATACAACCTTTATGGCAGAAAGCAAAGAGGAACTAAAGAGCCTCTTGATGAAAGAGAAAGAGGAGAGTGAAAAAACTGGCTTAAAACTCAACATTCAAAAAACTAAGATTATGACATCTGCTCCCATCACTTCATGGCAAGAAGATGGGGAAACAATGGAAGGCATCTTCAAGGCATCTTCTAGATTTAGATTCCTACCTCAGCTTGGCAAAGGGATGTAATAACTGCCCTCAAATACCTAAAGAGATGTCTCATGGAAAAAAGAATGGGATTATGCTATGTGACCCCAGAACATAGGATTAAGACCACAGGAAGAACATAAGTAGGGATAAAGTTACAGGGAGGGGATATACCTAAGAATTTGGTAACAGAAGTGCCTAACAAGGTGATAGGTATTATGTGAACTCTGTGGTTTTGGTAGTGTTCCAGAATCAGAATGATCACTTATGAGAATTGTTGGGAATGAAGATTCAGGGGCTACAACTCCTGCTTTGTACAGGAAGTGGACCTCAAAGGTCTGGGAGTCTCAAATTCTCATAAAGGTTTAAAGTATGATTATCAAACACTAAGTATCATTACCAGTGACCCAACTCTTCCATACCAAATCCAGGAAAAGGCAGACAACTCTAAGCCTTCTGTATTTACTGTTGTAAATGTGAGGCTGCCCTAAGGCAAGAACCTGTGCCCCTACCTAACTACCAGCTCTCATCAAGGGCAAGAGGCCAGTACTGGGTTCCTCTGCTTTCCTCCTTGCTGCCTTGCCACTGCAGTTCCCTAGATTTGTGATAGAAATTCTGAAGATCAGTGACGGAAGTAACTTTAGCAAGTATCCTGTTTACCTCTGTTTATAGTGAGATTAAGGCTCAAAAAAAAAGGCATTATCTAAAGTCATTCTCTTCATTAAATATTTACTCAATACACGTGTATAAGAAGTCAGCCCAGACACAAACACAGGTAGCTGACGTGGCTCCGGACACTTGTGTCAGGCCTCAAGACAGTCTCCAGTTATTACATACTTATTCTTACATATGTTAGTACATATAATAATATATTAATATATAACATATTCTATTTATTATTATACATGTTATTCAGATCCCACCTACTTCTAAAAAGTGACTAATGTCTTGGACAGCACAGCCTACTTGTTTCATTTTCACCACTTACTGCTCTTTAAGGCATCAATGGTCATAAAACTCAGGGAGAAGTAAGAGAAGAAAATTAACGATACACCTTTTTGTTTTTTTTTAACGATACACCTTAAACATGAAATCCCCCTGCCCTCCTCCACAATCTGCCCATCTGATTCAAGTGGAGACAGACTGTTCCCAGCATAGTTATTTCCCCACATACCTCCCATTAGTTTAAAGTATTTTTGCTAAAGTGTTCATGTTACCAGGCAAGGGGAGTAGACTCTTCCTCAGCCTCTTCACCCCAAACCTTCTAAAATGCTCCTTTTCTTCACCGTATCAACAGAAGACCAGCCTGCCTACTGAGTCACCATAGAGCCACTACAGGCTGCAACAGAACTTCTAAGAACCACTTCCTTTTCAAACAATCATAGAATCCTGACACATCAGTGCAGGAAGGGGCGTTGTAGAATATCAGTAGTTCACCTCCCATCATTCCCACAAAGGGAAGGCCCAGAGAGAGGAAGGGAATGGTCTGAGGCCATCTTCCTTCTCAATGAATGTTTTTCCTTAGCAAGTACAGTTGACTCTTGAACAACATGGGGGTTAACCTGCTTATAACTTACAGTTGCCTCTCCATATCCTTGATTCCTCCATATCTGCTGATTCAATCAACCACAGACCATGCAGTACTGTAGAATTTATGTTTGAAAAATATTTGCATTATAGGTGGACCCATGCAGTTTAAACTCACATTGTTCAAGGGTCAAATGGTGTATTTTAATAAGTAAATACACTATTGTGAAACTAGTGAAGATATAGATAGAGAACAAAAAAGTTCACTGAAATGAACTCCAGGTCATGGACCTAGATAATGAATAGAGTCGTTGGACATGAATGCTAAGACAACACATTTTAGAGTTGTGGTTTTCCATGTCACCTTGACAGTCTTCTCCTTGTTAGACCATGGGCTCATCTCCTCTTTTCAACCATCCCCATCTCCTCAAGTACACACACTCATACCCCACCAGGATCTGGAGAGCTCTAAATAACATACTTTCGAATTCATATTTGGGAACATACAGGGATCCTGAAAGCAGAGCCTTTGCCCTGAGGTCACTCTTGAAGACACCTGCTTCTCAGAAGTTTCTAAGGAAGCATTGAAAAATAGCCAGAGCCTGTGGAAAGAGACTTCAGTTGAGACTGAGGTAGGAGATGGTTCAGAGATAATGATAACCAGAGGCAATCCAAAGCAAAAAGTAGAAGGAATGGACTAAACCAAATTCTGGGGGCTTGAGAGATTGGGCTCCTCTCCTGGAATAACCTAAAGACTGAGCAGCTTGTATAACTCACCAGAAAAACAACCACCAACCTCTCTTTCTACCCTCTCCTCAGAAACTCTTTACTTAATCCTCCAATCTCTCACTGTTTGCCAGTATCCCTTTAACTAGTCAGGCCCCACTCCCAAAGCCACCTCTAATGTCCCTCACTGACTTATCTCTCTGTGAATGACTATTCTAATAACTTTGTCATTGATTTTTTTCTCATACATATACACATAAATCCCCACTAACACCCCAATCTGTCATGTTAGGGGGTAGAAAGTACAAGAGAGATTGAAACCATAGTCTTGTCTAGAGGGTAAATTTAGCCTTTGGATCAGATGACTACGTGCCTTTGAAAGAGGTAAAGTGCTAGAAAGACTGAGGGAACAACTGACTCTTCTCTTACTTTCTTTGCCTGTCTCTCCTGCATCTATACAACCAGTTACCTATATCGGTTTCTCTCCCCTAAATTACTGTAAAATTTTATTGTTCTATTCCATTCCCACAACTAATATCCCAGTTTAGGCATCTCTACCTTGAGTAACAAAACTCTCAGCTCTCTGCCTTTATATTCTCACTTCCATATGAATCCAGATTAATCTTCTTGAGCCCAGCTGTGACATCACTCCCCTGCATAAAATATTTTCATAGGTGTCCAAAAACAGTCAAGATGTCCCAGTCCTGGACCTCACCACTGTTGAATACAATCTTGATTCCCTTTTCTTTCACACCTTACATCCAATTCAAGTCAGCAAATTCCATGGGCTCTTCACTCAAAATAGATCCAGATTTTGACCACTTCTAAGTACCTTCAATCACTATCACTGTTCACATGGATTTCTATAATAGCCTCACAAGTCTCCATGCTTCTAATCTTGCCCTTCGACGGTCTATTCTCAACATAAAGACAGGTTCTAAACATAAGTCAAATCACTGTCACTTCTGTGCTCAAGATTGTCCAGTGGTTTCCCATTTCACTGTGAAAAAAAACCCCAAATCTTTCAATCTATACAATCTAGTGTCCTGCTGACCTCATTCCCTATCACTCTTGTTTTTCTAACTAATACTGCTTCAGCTATGCTAACTTCCTAGCTAGTATTCAAACACACTAGGTAGCAGAACACTCCTGTCCCAGGGGCTCTACACTTACTCCTCCATGTACCTGGAATAGTTTCCTTTCCCAAACCAACTATATGCATGACATTTTGCATTTCCTTCATATTGCTGCTCAAATGTCACCTTTATCAGAGAGGGCAACCGATATCAATCCCCATTTTTCACTGTCATTCCTTGTTCCTTAAACTGCTTTGTATTTTTCTACAGCACTTATCACTACCTGTCATATATTTATTGATTTGTTTGTCTGTCTCCTTAAGCTGGAACATAACCTCCAAGAGGGTAGAGAGTTTGTTTGTTTGTTCAGCATATTGCCTGGTACGTAGTAAGTCCTTAATAAATATTTAATGAATAAATTGACCCCTGCATAAACCCTTTACATCTGTAAAGACAGCTGGCCTAGATGGATTCTAATAAAACAATCACTTCAAATTCTAAAAATACTATTATTCCATGAATATTTACAATGTGTCAAGCCAAAAGTTAAAAGCCAAATTATTCCTTAATAGTGTTCTATTTTGGCTAACGGAAGTACTTCGTTTGTGGATTATTTCAGTACCTATATAAGATATGCCCTAAATGTGATTTTCTAATGCCACTATGTTGTTGTTGCTCAGCTGCTAAGTTGTGTCCAACTCGTTGTGACCTCTTGGACTGCAGCACTCCAGATTTCCCTGTCTTTCACTATTTCCAGGAGTTTGCTCAGAAAAAAGAAAAGAAAGCCACTTCAGTTATCTAAAGGTCTAGGCTGAAAAGAAAGTCATACTATGGCTCCATAAGAAGTGTATCAACCGGAGCAAATCACTGAAAAGATGTCACTTTAAAAACATTAATAAAAATTAGAGCAGAAAGAAGGTAGGCTCTAGGACCAAGGGGAAAAAGAGAACTTCATAGAATAAATTATATGATAGTTTGAAAAATATTGAGTATATGATAAAGGCAAATGGTATAAGAAAATTTTAGGTGATTTTTAACTTCTTTGAAAACAAAAACCTTTATATAAAAGCAAATACAATCATATATTATTCTAAAATAAGCACTGATTTTAAATTAACTAAAAAATAGAGGTATAATTACGTTGAGATTAAGAGAAAGAAGTTGGAGTAGTATTTAAGAACTGAATTCTCATCTATCATAAAAGGAAGTCAATGCTTTCTTAAAAAAAAAGAAATTGCAGTATAAGCATATTATTTTAGAAATATAGAGGTAAAAAAGGGAAGTAAACAAATATCTGGGATATTTGCACTTTACTTTCTTTTAACAAATGTGATTTATTTTCAGATTGAGACTTGAATAATAATGGCCCATGTGGTACTTGTCTTCCACTCTTCTTACCCCTATACCATAACACTCATAGGGCTGAGTACTCAATATCTTTAAAATTCTTATTGGTTGACTGACCAATGTAAAAATGGAGTAAAAATGTCTTGTTACAGAGTTACAGAATTTTGCACGAGAAGTAAATGTAGAGATTATATATCGAGTGCTTCATAAATCAGTGTTCCATGGAATACTGCTTCTTGTGATGTTAATCGCATGCTATAAAAAATGTTTGGGGCTCAAATAAACTTTAGAAATCCCATGTTAAAATTAATCAGGTATCTTTACTGTAGGACTTCTTGGAGCCTTTACTGTATCAATACACAATGGAAATCCCGGAAAGGTAATTTACTATACAGTGCTTCTCAGTCTGTTTTTTTTTTTCATGAATCAAGAAGCTCCTGCTTGGGGAAAAAAAAAGTTCCTGCTAATATGTCTAGTAATTAGTAGTTCCAAAAGCATTCTTGGGAAAACACTGATCTAATCTACTCCTTTCATTTTACATATGTGGAAAGACAGGCTCTGTTCAAGTACAGATGGTAGGAGAACTAGAAAGAAGGGCCTCAGGATTCTGCAGCAATATCCACTGAATAAACAATTCTGGCCTGTGCCTTTTCAGTCTTTCATCATGCACTTGATTTTAAACCAGGGGACAAATTCAGACAAAAGTATCTCCTATCCAGATCTTTAAAGGTTTTCTGATCTCTGAAGAACCTAGGAGATGGGCCCAAGTGTCAGCTGGAGCTCAAGCATAAAGTCTTATGGCAGGAGCTAAACAAAGTCTCAACAGGCATAATGGACTGTGAATTTCAGTGGCAAAGTGACCCCAACCTGAGCAATGGTAATATGATAACAGACCACTCACATTTGTACAGTGTTTCCCAATAAATAAATAAATGCTTTTACCAAATCATATTTGATTCTCCTAACAATCCAGTTATAAGGCAGGGGTGGGATTTAATATTACCCCCATTTTATGGACAAGGAAATTGACTCTCAGAGAGTTAAAAGCCTTGCCTATGGTTACATAGCAAGTGGACGGCAGAGTTAGAGTGAAAAACTGAATTTCCCATCTCTCAGGTTAGGGTTTTTCTTAATATATCACATAAACTGGGCAACGTTTTACTGACTACAAATTTAATGCATTCATGAAATACCAATATTCTTCTACTGGCTCATTTAAAAAAGAAACATTAATTCTCAAAGCGCTTATGGTTGGTGGCAGAAACACCCCAATAACTGGAACTTCAAGGTCCTATTTCAGGTTCAGTTTAGTAACACCTCCTCTAAGCTATGTTGCTAGGAAGAGGGGGTTTTAGTTTCAGTGGAGGAGTCAGCATGGCTGAGTGTTAAAAACAAGGAATCAGACAGACTTGGGTTTGAACCCTGGCTCCACCAGTTACTCACTCTATGACCTTATTCACTATGAAGCAGAGATGCATCCTTCATTTCTTCAGCTAAAAAATTGGGCTAAAAATACCTAATTTGCAAAACTGTTGAGAGGCTTGTATAAGAAATTAGAAGGATAGTATAATGTCATGGTTAAGAGTATAAACTCTGAAACTGTGCTACCAAGATATGAATATCAGTCCTTATTACTAGCTGTATAACTTCAAATAAGTCATCTATTTACGTCTCAGAATTTCATTTATGTAAAATGAGGAAAATAAATAATATATTTTTAGTTGTTGTGAGCATCAAATAGGATAATATGTGTGAAGCACTTGAGCATAGTATCTGGCATATAGCTCAATCAAAGATAATGATGATAACAGTGGTGGTGGCAGCAAAAAATCCAAAATCCAGTTTTCTCCCAAAGCAAGAATAAGAAAACAACATAGTCCTTTTTGCTTCCATTTACCCCCTCACATTGTTCCTCTCCAACTACAAATCGAAAACCCTAGACTAGAAGTCAGGACACTTGATTTTGAATGTCAGTTCTGTCACATACTAGTTACATGATTTTAGGGAAGTCATTTAACTTGAGGTATTTTTCCTCACCTGAGACATTAAGTTAATGATACTTTGCTTATTCTTCTGGGTTGTTGTAAGCATCAAATGCATGGATTTTTAAGGTACTTTGTGAACTATAAAATGCTATATAAATGTCAGGGTGACTTTTTATCTGCCACAGGCTATAAGATAGGTGTTTTTACCAGTAAAAAGCAACTTTATCGCCAAGTTTTTTCTCATGGACAATTCGATCCAGTACGTTGTAGCAGATGTTGGTAGTTGCTCCTTTCATCCATTCAATGAAGATTTTCCCTTTAGTCACATCAAAGTTGTACTGAAGGAATGGACCAGGACATGGGGTCTTCCAGTAAAATTCCTTGGCAATGTCTCCCCAAAACTCTACAACAGAAAAGAAAGACCAGACATCATTTAGCTTCTGAGGCACATTTATCCTCAGATGGCTTACCATTCTATGCATAGCACCAAGTCACAATTTCTCTGCCCTGTACTCTAGGACCTATCACCTGGGTCCCTCTTCTACCTCTCAAATCTTAACATCCACCACACTCTTAAACCATCTTTACTCTCATGGGCTGAATCTTGACTCAAGTTTCTTCCCTCCCTTCTCAAAATATCCACGCTATTTTTCACCATCTATTCAAACTGTAACCAGTGCCTATCACAATGCCTAGTACATTGTAGTTAATCAGTAACTTTAGTGAAAGGAAGAAATCCTTTACCCACAGAGCCTTCCATGACAAGGAAAAATTTGTTCATTCACTCTCAGCAATTACTTAATGAACATCTCTTTCTCCTACTACTATTTGCTAAGTACCAGATGTGGCTTTTAAACTCTTTAAATGCATTATCTCATTTAGTTCTTACCGCAACCGTAGGAGGTAGGGTTTTTCATTCTTATTTCATTGGTTTGAAAATCAAGGCTCAGAGAGGCTAAATAATTTGCCCAAGGTGGGTCAGTGGGTAAAGAATCTGCCTGCAAAGCAGGAGACCCAAGTTCAACTCCTGAATCAGGAAGATCCCCTGGAGGAGGGCATGGCAACCCACTCCTATATTCTTGACTGGGGATTCCAGGGAGAGAGGAACCTAGCAGACTACAGTCCATGGGGTCGCAAAGAGTTGGACATGACTTAGTGATATCTATTTACACATTTACTAAGTCAAGATTTGAACTGCCCTGAGGAAGACACTGTTGCTAAAGTCTGAAAGATGAATAGGAGTTTTTCTTCACTCTCCCACCAGGAAAAACATTACTATGGGACAGAAAAGAACCATGGGGATACGTTAAGAGGAATTCCTTCAGGCTGAAGCACTGAGAATAAGAGAAAGAATAGCAGAAAATAAGGCATAAACTAGGCAGATAACATGCAATCCTTCTAAGCATAGAGAATTTGAGCCTAACAGCAATAGGCTTCCTTGATGGCTCAGATGGTGAAGAATCTGCCTGCAATGCAGGAGACCTGGGTTTAATCCCTGAGTCAGGAAGATCCCCTGGAGAAGGAAACAGCAACCCGCTCCAGTATTCTTGCCTGGAAAATCCCATGGACAGAGGAGCCTGGTATGCTACAGCTCATGGAGTTACAAAGAGTCAGACATGACTGAGCAACTAACAGTTTCCATTTCTAAGAGCAATGGAAAGTCATTGTACCGTTTTAACCAGAGAAGACTTACAATATTGAAACATTTGCCTGGTTACTCTGGAGAAAAGGTACTCAACAGGTTAAACATGCTGTTGCAGGACACCTAGGATAATCTAAGTACTGGATCACAAGCTAGAGGAGAGAGAGAGAGAGACTTAGAACCATAAGAATGGAAGGAAAGTTAGAGGTTATCGGCCTCTCATTTTACTGATATCAAGAAATCAAATTTATAGAAGTAAAGTGACCTGTTCAAGTTGGATGATGTAGTTTATACAGTCTGATTAAAGAGATAATGATGCTGAGCAGGGCCCCGTTAGACACAGGCCTGTTTGTCCCCCACTTTGTCCCCCACTTCTTATAGGCAAGAATTCAGCCTCCATGACCTAAATGGCATCACAGTTGCTCATCAAGGGAGGAATAGCAGTAAAACATCAAGATTAAAGGACCACAGAGGCTCATCAAGGTGAGGACACTGGACCACCTAAGACCCTCCACACATCCAATCTTGTGAGGAACCCCACCCCTTTGAACTTTGCAGAAGAAAGAATACAAGACTGTTATTGCCTTGATCCTTATCACATACTCCCGCCTGACTATATAACCTTTCCCTTCTCACCAGGGAGGAGGCATAGTTCTCGAGGCACTAGCCTACTGTGCTCCTCCTCTGCCTGGCAAAGTAATAAAGCTATTCTTTCCTTCTCCTCCATAACTCTGTCTCCGTATTTCTGTTTGGCATTGGTGCACAGAGAGACAAGATTTTGGCAGCAATAAGACTAAAACATAAAATATTTTTGAGTATACAAGACAGAATATACTGAAAGCTAAATCACATGGTATACATCTTGCTACCAGATTCCCTGGTGGCTCAGGCAGTAAAGAGTCTGCTTGCAATGCAGGAGACCCGGGTTCGATCCTTGGGTCGGGAAGATTCCCCTGGAGAAAGAATTAGCAACCCACTCCAGTATTCTTGTCTGGAAAGTCCCATGGACGGAAGGGCCCGGCAGGCTACAGTCCGTTGGGTCACAAAGAGTCAGACACGACTAAGTGACTTCACTTTCTTTTCTTTCTATACAACCTGCAATGAATTAAAGAAATCCAAATCAAATCAACCCCAAGGTGCCATTATATGCCTCTGAGACCAGCAAAGACTAAGAAAGTATTAAACTCAATGCCCAAGTGATCCTAGAAAACCGATCTATTATATGATAACAGCATTGTAAGAAATTAGCACAACGTTACTGAACAGCAGGGCAATGCATGACAAGAGTCATAAAATGTTTTATATTCTTTCAACTGCTAACTTTGGGGAAACACACCCTAAGAAAATAATACCACAGGGAAAAAAGTGATTACTCAAGAGATGTTTATACTAACACCATTTATACTAGTAAAACTAGAAACAACCCTAAAGCTCAACAATGAAAAAACTGATGAAAACTGAAGAGATGAAATCTCTTTAATCACTGGTAGTGATACAACAGGATACTAAATGGCCATTAATGAAAGAACAAATGGGAATTGGCATTTTAATGAATGCCATTAATGTCCAAGGATTGAGCTAATTTCATTTAATCTTTATATGGCCCTCTGATGATCTTGATATTAATACATGAGAAAACTGAAGCTCAGGACACATAGGAAACTCTCCCAAGAATCACACAGCAAGTAACCTGAATACAAAATAAGATCTAACTCTAAAGTCCATCTTGTTAGAACTACATTTAATATGTGTATACTCAAAAAAATACATTTTAAGTGACAGTGGTAGGTACAGATTATGTAAAACCATATATGAACCACATTTATGTCCATCAACAAGAAGTAAAGAAATCTGAGTTTTATAATCACTTAGTTTTGTTTTGTTTTCTGGCCCGCCAGGCCATAGGCAGCATGGTTCCATGACCAGTGATCGAACTCGTGCCCCCTACAGTGGAAGCATGGAATCTTAACCACTGGAATGTCAGGGAAATGCATAATCATTTAGTTCTTGCTTTTATTTTTTTATGATGGAGCTGTTGAATTCTGGATGGTTCTCGCACATGTTCTAAGTACTGAAGTTTAGAAAAGATAAAAATGGACTGGCATGATCAGGAAATGCTCTGTGGAACTGGTGGAGGTTGACTAGGTAGGGAGGAACAGAAGGGAATGGGCAAAGCCATGGTGATGGGAAAGGGACTTCTGTGGATACAGCATATCAACAAGAATGGTCTGTTAAAGAATGAGGGGCATGCGGTAGGGAGTATCAGAAGATAAGAACAGAAAGGTGGGGTAGGCTAGTTATCCAGAGATTCTGAAAGAAAGGCAGGATTTTAACTTTAAACTGTAGGAAATAGGGAACTATTGAAAGTTTTTGAAGTAACATATGAAAGCACTATTTCCATTATCAGTCTAATAGTGTTTAGTTAATTCTAAATATACCAGAAATAATGGAGATGAGTGAGACTAGGGGAGAGAGAACCAATGAGAAGGCTGCTCCCTTGAATTAAAAGGGTCTATAGAAATGGAAGAAAAGGTAACCTAAGAGATATTTGGAAAGAGTATTTGATAGAATTTCATAAAAGGCAGACACACACACACTAATATATATAAAATAGATAACCAACAAGAACCTACTGTATAGCACAAGGACTATACTCTGTTTTGTGATAACCTATAAGGGAAAAGAGTCTGAATATGGACATATGTGTAAATAATTGAACTACTTTGAACTATATACCTGAAACAAACACATTATAAATCAACTATACTTCAATTTTAGAAAGAAAGAAAGAAAAAGAAACAAGCTGGAGTTATCTAATCTGAAGGTAAACTCTGATTAGGAAGTGAGTCTATAGATAAGATCACCTCTCTAAGAGCCAACTAGGAAGTCTCCATTGGAAAGATGAAGATATGATATTGCTTTAGAGCCAGTATATGAATTGGCCTTTATATTTTATTCCTAGAGAATTCCAACAAAAATACAATGTTATCCCAAGAAGTCAGAATCCTGGGATAGTTGGTGGATACAGGTGGTGTTGTAGGTGTGTTTTATGAAACTTCCATGTGATTGCATTTTTATTTAAAGATATTGGCTCATTTCCCTATTAAAGGAAGCCTACTCTGAAATCTTTTGTAAAGAGTAGGAACTTGACAAGAAAAGAATTACCAACCACAAGAGTCAATTAAAAGATTAAGTGTAATATTTGTGTAAGGGATGGTCTATATAGACAAATTTAGTCAACAAATATCTATAAGAACACCTAAAAAAAAAAAGAGGTCTGAGCACTAAAACTTGGACATTGCCTGCAGCAATCAACGGCTCTACACCTGATTTAATCTTAGCTTGCTTACTAAATAGTTGCTTCATCCACATTGCTCTTATGGGTATCAGACTAACCACTATTTAGTGAAAGCTGCTGTGCATTAGGCACTCTAATGCACACTTCACTTACTACTCATTTTAGCCCTCAAACAAATCTTCAAGGTAGGTATTATTACCTCTATTTTATAGATAAAGAAAAGGAATTTCAGACAGGTTTTAAAATCTCAAGACCAAAGAGCAAATGAGTGGCAGAGCCAAGATCTAAATCCAGATTGTTCATGCATGTCCCACTGCCAGCATCATACCGCCTTCCAATTCAGCTACATCTGTGACCCCTTACCCAGCTTGAGTCTCAAAGACATGGCACTACCTATCAGAATTACGGAGTTATTACAATCCCAGCCCTAATTTTTTTTATTTTAAAGACAATATTTTAGTGACTTGTTCAGTCTTACATGGTAGTCTTCATCGAGATTTCTGAAATACTAAAAATAGATCTCCATTACTAACTTGGGGATTGCCAGGATGGGACTCGAGTGCCCCTCAGCAGTGGAGACTAACTCACAGGCGAAAGGTGTCAGGAGGCACTGGGCTGAGCTGGGCTGAAAAGCGGTAAAGAAAGTTCTCTTCGTGGCCCGCCTCCCTTCAAGGCGCTCCTGGCACCTAAGAGCCCGACTGTTCATATGAGGAACTCTCTTCTCAGGACATTTGCACTCTTTCAGACGTTCACAGAATCTGCGAAACCCCCAAGTCGCAAAGGAACCCCCCAACTTCTAGGAGACGCTCATTTCCTACAGAACGACATTTCCTCCTTCGCCTCAGAGAACCCCCTCCTCCCGGAACCCCTTTTCCATCTCCTTAAAGAACCGCTATTCTTCCATAACAGAACCTGTATCTCCTTACCAACTCCCCAGTTTCCCAAGGGAACATCCATCTCCTCTCGGAACCTCCATTTCCCGACGGAACACCCCCAATTACTCCCTCTCCTGTGAACCCCCACTTCTCTTCTAGCTGATGTCCCTCAGGCCCGCCCGGGCCCCGCCTCACCTCTCGGCTCCTCCAAGGAGCGCCGGTGCAGCTCGCGGTAGCGCTGCAGCGAGGGGACGTGCGCCGAACGGCTGACCTCGGGCGGAGGAGACCAGCTCCGCGCCGGGCTCCGGGCCCTAGCCTCCTCCCGGGCCCCGCTCCCGCTGCCGCTCCGGCTCCGTTCTTCGGGAAGTCCCATCACCTCAAGTTCCGAACACTGTAGCCGCCTTGGCGGTAGCAGCTGGCGCCCAGGCGCGGAAAACAGGCCGACCGAGGGGCGGGGCCTTAAGAAGGGGCGGGGGCCTGGGGCGGGGGCGGGGCTTAGGCAGGTGCAAGAGGGAGAGGCCCAGGGGGGCGGAGCCGTGCCTGGTGGTGTTGGGACCAGGTCTAGTAAAGAAACCCATAGGCCAAAGTTGAGCATTGCTTGGGGCATGGGGCGGAGCTTACTTGCGGAAGGGGTGGAGCCTCAGCGGGAAAGCAGAAGGGGAGGGGCCAGGCGTGACAGGAGAGAGGGTGGGCCCGTGGAGTGACCGGGAGTGGCAAGGCTGGATGTGATAGGAGAGGAGGCAGGACCATGGAGTGACCAGGGTGGGGTGGGGTCTTGGAGTTACAGATGCAGAGTTGAGTTAGGGCGGGGCATGAGCAGGAAAGAGCTGGGCTAACGAACGGAGTTTGGTCAGGCCCATCGAGGAGCCGCCCCGCGATCTGATTGCACAAGCCTGTCACCCCACCGAGTAGAAAAGCCAGGTGGAGTAGGGTCCTTTCCGGGTGACACACTTTCGCTCTGGGAACTAACCGCTACCCTGAGGAAACTCAGATTTTCTTCCACTCCTAAGGAGAGTTCTTTACTTTCCTTGCTCCACAAATTTCCATCCAGACCTAAAACGCAAAGATTCATTAAGACTAGGAGGCGCCTCAAGTCTTTGCTAATAAACCCATTTCATTGCATGAATTGTAGACTCAGGAAAAGGGAGGACTTTGTACAAAGTCCCAGAAAAAAAGACCATAACTTGGCCCAAACCTAGATCTCCTGCCTCCAGAAGTTTTTACCACCTTATCTGGCTGAAGCTGAGGCTTGTGAAATAGTCTAGGCAAATAGAAGGAATCAGTCACACCCTTCTTTCCTTCCCAGTCTCTTACTTCATCAAGAGACACCTGGGCTCAAATACCTCCAGCTTCCCTCTATGCCTTCCACTCCAGAAAGGAGGGACCAGCCAGGACCCTCCATCTCTCTGCACTCACCACCAAGAAGGGCCCACTCCCACCCATCCGTTTACAGAACAGCCATCATGTCAGGAACGATCCTTAAGTACCTAACTCCAAGAGTGATTCTGAGGCCTGGAAGCAGGCAGCCCCCACTTCCTGAAGCCTACGCAGAACCCCATCTGGCCCAGCCTCCCTTCCCACCTGCTCTCTTGTTCTTTGTCCAACTAATCTCATGCCCAGCACATCCTAGATTCAGTTCAGTTCAGTCGCTTAGTCATGTCCAACTCTTTGTGACCCCATAGACTACAGCATGCCAGACCTCCCTGTCCACCACCAACTTCTGGAGCTTGCTCAAACTCACGTTCACTGAGTCAGTGATGCCATCCAACCATCTCATCCTCTGTCATCCCCTTTTCCTCCTGCCTTCAGTCTTTCCCAGCATCAGGATCTTTTCTAAGGAGTAAGTTCTTTGCATCAGGTGGCCAAAGTATTGGAGTTTCAACTTCAGCATCAGTCCTTCCAATGAATATTCAGAACTGATTTCCTTTAGGATTGACTGGTTTGACCTCCTTGTGGTCCAAGGGACTCTCAAGAGTCTTCTCCAACACCACAGTTGAAAAGCATCAATCCTTCAGTGTTCAGTTTTCTTTATGGTCCAACTCTCACATCCATACATGACTCCTGGAAAAATCATAGCTTTGACTAGATGGGCCTTTGTCGGCAAAGTAATGTCTCTGCTTTTTAATATGCTGTCTTGGTTGGTCATAGCTTTTCTTCCAAGGAGCAAGCGTCTTTTAATTTCATGGCTGCAATCACCATCTGCAGTGATTTTGGAGCCCAAGAAAATAAAGTCTATTACTCTTTCCATTGTTTACTCATTTATTTGCCATGAAGTGATGGCAAATAGTTCTAGTCCAAGGGCACACGGTCCTAGTATAAACAGTCCTCTTCCAGTCCCACACACAAAATTTTGAGCAGCCCTCTACCTCTTGCTCCTCCCAGCTCTTCTCTTAAGCTCCAGAGCGGTTTCCCAACACACTGCTGCCCTCTCCTGTCTACAGATGGCATGGCAGATGCTGTACCCCAAAGGGATTTCACAGGGTTAAAGTCATCTCTAAGCCTGGAGCCGAGGCTGGGGGAGGAGGGGATATGTGGCCAAGGTCTTAACCAGCCCCCTCCCTCTGCCAGGGATTGTGGAAAGAAGAGACCATGAGAAAAAGCAGATATTCTCTTCATGTCCAGGGAAGGGTAACGAAAATGTGATTCTCATCTGTCTGAGTACTGGAAGACAGGCGGATAGACTGTTAAATGCAAATTTGGACAAGAGGCCTAATAATAAAGGGAACCAACATTCCATCCTTGGAGACTGGGTAGTAGAGCAAGCTCTGGTGTAGTTGGAATTTGTCAGAGTGGGAAATGTTTGGATCACGTTGGACAAGATGAGAATCCACGAGATTAAGGAAATGATGATAAAGACTATGGCATTTACCGTGTTAAGTAGGTGTGAAGCCATATTCTAAAAACTTTCCATATGCGATTTACTCTTCACAGCCAGAGACGGCTGCTATTATTCTCTCTATTTTACAGATGAAGAAACCCATACTGAACGAAATTAGGTACTTTGCCCAAGATTACAGTTTGTAAGTGGTCACAGACCGAATAGAAGAACCCATAGACCCATTCCCTACCCTCTCCCACCCCAGCCCATTCCTGCCATATCATTACCACCACCATTTCTTCTTTCTCAAAGTGTCCTTTCCAGAACCACATAAAAAACTCTTTAAATAATGGTAAACACGCAGGTTCCAGAGATCCCATTCCAGCCAACTAAATCATGATTGCTAGAATGCCATCTAGAGACCCGCTTTTAAAATCCTAACATGAGCTCAACACTTGCTAATAGGTCAGGGTTCCCAGAAGGGATTGTAATTGAAAGAGGAGTTGGCGAAATGTTGAGGAGGGTGGTCCAGGGAAGGATTCGACGACCCAGGAGAGACGTCCAAGAAGCGGTCTCAAAATGAAGCAGGTTGTGGATGAAGTAGGGGGCTGGGGCTGGGGGCAGAGGTGGTGATGAAGGCGGAATCTGAAGTCGAAAGAGGGCTCTGGGGTCGGAGGAAGTATGAGATAGGAGAATAAGGATCTTGGAGTTCAAGAAGGGGTTTGAGGTTCGAGAAGTTTGGCATTAGAGACAGCATCTGGGGTCGACGAGAGGTTTGCAGTCAGTGAACTGGACTGCGAGCCGATGAGGGAACCTGGAGTCTGAGGAGGTTTCTAGCTCAAACTAGAAGGAAGAAGGGGTTTGGTCACTGGGCTGCGTGAGGTGCCCCGAGCCACTAAGGTCGCGCTTACTGAATGCTCTTCCCCTCCTGACTCCCCACTGCGCGACCCCGATCGTCCTCCAGCTTCTGCACCCACACCCTGAGCCCTATCTACGCGCCCGGTGCAGGCTGATAACGCTAAGCGGGAGGGGGCACGTCAAACCCCGACACCTGGGTCAGAGTTTGAGGCGCCCCCTCCCGGCCGTCCAGGAGCTCAGGCCCCGCCCTCCTCCTCCCCCGGCCCCCCCCACCCCCACCCCCGCCCGGCCCCCGCCGCAGCACTTCCGGCAGGCGCTGCGCTGCTGGGGGGCGCGGGCGAGGATGGCGGCGGAGAACGAGGCCAGTCAGGAGAGCGCCCTGGGCGCCTACTCGCCGGTGGACTACATGAGCATCACCAGCTTCCCGAGGCTGCCGGAGGATGAGCCGGCGCCCGCGGTCCCTCTGAGGGGCCGCAAGGACGAAGATGCCTTCCTGGGAGACCCGGATACCGGTGAGGCCCGCTTGCCCCATCCCTGCCCCCTGGGACGTCTCTGGTCCTCCATCTGCGCGGAGCATCACCTCCAGCTCCATCTCCCTAATTCATTCCCTTCTCCTGGACCTCGCCCTTTTCCTCCCTTGTCTCTGTTAATTTTCTGGTGGGGTTGGGGATGCATCTCTGCCTTGGAGGCTTAGGATGCGACAAGGGAAGGGATGCCGGAGACTGCAGTAGGAGGGGTTGGGGTTACCCCTTGCGAAGAACCAACTAATAAGGAAGGAATGTCGAAGGGGAGTTCCTAAGGAACAGTTGTGATCACCCAGCAGAGGATTTTCTCTAGTCACAGAGAACAGAATAGGAGAAATCAAGTCAGAGACTGCAGCAGGATGGATAGAGGGTAGATCTTGAGAAGAACTTCCCCACAGCCAGGGATTGTGGGAAGGAAAGACCATGAGAAGAAGCTGAAAATCTCTGTATGTTCTCAGCTGTCTGTGAATGATGAGTATTGGGAGACAGGGGGATGGACCATATGACCTCTCAAAGTCCTTGGGGACCAGAGCACCTTCACTGCTCTGTGGCTACCTCACTCTGCCCAGAGCAGTGGATCAGGCCAGAATGTTAGTAAGGTACCCTGCCCCCTAGCAAGCAGGCTCCAGAATTTTACTGTGTTATCTTCAGCACTCTACAGGAACTGCAAGAGGTGGAAATAGGGAGGCAGGAGACAGGACCTGGGGGAGACCTGGCGCTGAAAGCTCTCTGAGCAGTTTTTCCCTAATGTTCTTTCTCCTGTCCATGTGGCTCAGCTCTGTCCTCCCCTCCATTTTTCATCCTCCACCCCCCACCATCCCTCATTCCCTCAACGTCACTTCCTGGCATTAGAGCATCCTCTGCTTCACTCTCTCTTCCTCTCAGTGCCTGCTCTTGAGCTCTGTCCCTTACCAGCCTGGCAGATTCTGCTTCTCTGGCCCAGCCCTCTCTAGCCTGGCCCTTCTGTAGCTACTCCTAGGCTGACAACCACCAATTCTTCCCCCGTCCACAACTCTCCAGTCACCTGGCTCTGACTAGCAGGCCCTGTCAACCTGACTTGATTGTAGCCTACATGGAGGGGATTTGAGGGGACCATGGGAGGCTTATGGCCATCACATGTCAAAGCTACAGATTAAAACTTCTTTTTTAAAGGGAGTAGCCCCAGAATCAGAAAGAAGCAGGAGAGAAGTGGGAGGATATGTCCTGGTGGATACCAGGACTGAAACCAGGTTCTTTATACAGGAGTCAAGAATACCACTTCTGGTCCCAACACTGCCCTGACTCACTGTGTGTCTATGGGCACACATACCCTGATCTGGGCCTTAGTTTCTTCTTCCAGCTCAAAACTGGGAATGCCTATCTCCCAATCTAGAGATTGGAAACCCCTGATATGTTTTATCCTTCTTTCCTATGAATGTCTTAGCATTTGTCAAAACTGGTGATTATTTATTTGGGTGACTTTTGATTACAAGCCCTATGAGGATGGGATCATGGCTGTCTTGTTCACCATCCTTTATGCACCATCCAGCACAGTGCTAATCTCTCAGCAAAAATTGTTGAAGAAATAAATGAATGGAAAGAGATCTCAAGATGAAAGAACGGCAGAGGAGGGAGTTCTCAAACCTCAGAGAGTTCCTTAAGGAGTTAATACAGGTTCTGCCCACAAGTGTACAAAAATCCCACAAAGACCGTGGTCACTGGAGTTTCTGGGAGCCTGCTCTTTAGACCAAGCTGTGTGCTAAGGTTCCAAGGACCTTGCCATCCTACCTGTGTAGCCATGTCTTCCGTCACTCTTTTCCAAGCCCCAAGGCTCCTCTAAATCAGCAGGACCACCCTACTGGCTAACATGTCCTCCTGTGTTCTCAATCTCCTGGCTCCACTGGGTGGCACTGCCCTATCCTCTATGCAGGACTTTGGTTGTGCCCAGCTAGTCTCTAGCCTGCTGTTTCCCAGAACCAAGTGTCAGGCACCCCGCAGTAGGCTCTGTGAGTAACGGAGCTAGATGGTGACCACTCCACAATTGGGGAGAACTTTCTTTGCTCTTTGCTGAGTTCCAGGCCCACGTGTTCTTCTCTTTCCCAGACATCTGCCTCTAGATGTCCTGCAAGTCCTTCACCTTCCACATGTTCTGTGCTGTTATCATCTCTTCCCCATTAATCTGTTCTCCCCCCAATGTCACTCTCAATTAATGACACTGCCATTCATCCTGTCCCAAAGTAGAAGCCCTGGAGCCACCCATGGTTCTCTCCCTTCCTCTCATTTCCAGATGGTGATCAGATGCTTTCTGTCCCCCTCCTAAGTATCTTCCAAATTCCATCTCACCATCCCTGGCATCACCACTGTAGACTAAGCTGCCATCCTCTTTGATCTGTATTACCCATAAGCTTCTAGCTATTCTTCCTGCCTCGTTCCTTCTTCCCCACCCCTCCCAACTCAATCTCCATTTCTGATCATGTCACTCCCTATTTCAAAAATCTTTAACGATTCTCCCCTCAAGGGAATAAGCAAGCCAGCTATGATCCTAGTCTCCTGCTAAGCTCTCTCTCCTGAGTTCTAGCAAATAAACTATTTTAGGGTTCGTTTCTTATGTGCTGTGCTGTGCTAAGTCACTTCAGTCATGTCCAGCTCTTTTTGACCCTATGGACTGTAACTTGCCAGGCTCCTCTGTCCATGGGATTCTCCAGGCAAGAATACTAGAGTGGGTTGCCATTCCTTTCTCCAGAGGATCTTCCCAACCCAGGGGTTGCGTCTCTTACACCTTCTGCATTGGCAGGTGGGTTTTTACCACCAGCGCCACCTGGGAAGCCCCTCGTCTCTCATAAACCCAGTTAAAACTGAGAATGTTACTGGGTAGCATAACTGAAAAGTTCAGGATATAGGGCTTCAGGCATAGCTGCAATGAAGTACCTGAAAAAGAATTGGCTTTTCTCCATCTTTTGCTTTGCCTTCATTATTGTGGGCTCATCTTCAGAAAGCCTCTCATCTTGTGGGGGTACGAAGCCCCCAGCAGTAACAGGCTTACATCTTATCATCTTAGCAACCTAGCCAGAAAGAAAGTCTTTGTCTTTCCCAGTATTCTAGCAAGCAACCAAACAACAACAAGAACAACCCGGAGTCTAAGTATCATTGGTGCTGTTGCTGGTCCCATGCATCTGAACCAATACACTGTACTGAGGTCCCTGTTCTGATTGGCTAGACCTAGGTTATATACTCACTCTGGTCAGGAGGAGGGAATGAGGAATGAGAGAGGGGAACTGGTGTTCTCTAAAAGAAAATTGAATGAGGACTGGTGTCTAAGCAAATACAAATTAGATGCCTACTAAGCCAACTGCCTTTGATAGCTCCTGCTGTTGTCCCACAAATTCAGAATAGCCAAAAGTTACACTCATTTTTCTTCTTCTGAAAGACTTGTTTCTTCTGGTCCCAAACTAGCCTTTTCCCAGTGTCTTGCTGTTGTCCTTACACATCAGGAAAATCAATGATATTTTCTCCCCACCACTTAGCACAGTTCAGTCAGTTCAGTTCAGTTCAGTCGCTCAGTCGTGTCCAACTCTTTGCAACTCCATGAATCTCAGCACGCCAGGCCTCCCTGTCCATCACCAACTCCCGGAGTTCACCCAGACTCGCGTCCATAGAGTCAGTGATGCCATCCAGGCATTTTATCCTCGGTTGTCCCCTTCTTCTCCTGCCCCGAATCCCTCCCAGCATCAAAGTCTTTTCCAATGAGTCAACTCTTTGCATGAGGTGGCCAAAGTACTGGAGTTTCAGCTTTAGTATCATTCCTTCCAAAGAAATCCCAGGGTTGATCTCCTTCAGAATGGACTGGTTGGATCTCCTTGCAGTCCAAGGGACTCTCAAGAGTCTTCTCCAACACCACAGTTCAAAAGCATCAATTCTGTGGCGCTCAGCATTCTTCACAGTCCAACTCTCACATCCATACATGACTACTGGAAAAACCATAGCCTTGACTAGACGGACCTTTGTTGGCAAAGTAATGTCTCTGCTTTTGAATATGCTATCTAGATTGGTCATAACTTTTCTTCCAAGGAGTAAACATCTTTTAATTTCATGGCTGCAATCACCATCTGCGGTGATTTTGGAGCCCCCCAAAATAAAGTCTGACACTGTTTCCACTGTTTCTCCATCTATTTCCCATGGAGTTGGTACCCAGTAAATATTTTTATTGAATAAATGGAAAATGATATTCACTTATATATTTATATGTTCATATGTAATATACATTATATTATCTATTTATATTGCATATTCATATATTATATATATTTATATTATATATTCATAATAAATGATTGGTAGAATAAGAAGACTTGAATATATCTAATTGTGATGGGGCCGTAGAACCTTTATCTTCTGGCTCCTCATATCTTATTGGAAAAACAGATTTAAGGACAAGATCCTGGAAATATAAACTTGAATTAGTATATAAGGTTCATTTTTGAGGGCAGAATTGGCTCCTGATGCTATGTGGAGCAATGGAAAAGACGTTTTCAAGTTATGGAGACTCTTGATTCTGCTATCTGTTTATTTTTTACTCTAAGCAGGCAGTATCACCTTCTTCAGCCCCAGTTTACTTTTCTGTATAATGGAGAAAGTGGACTCTCAGAAGTTATGGGAGCGGAGGGAATGTATATAAAGTTCCTAGTATAGTTAGCATCAATAAATCTAAGTTCAAAACCCTCTCCTTCATTTGAAACCTCTAGGAGACAAGGAGAGTTCTGGATCCACAGTGGGAATTTAACATGTTTGTTGAGTGAATTCCAGTTTTATTTACAGACTCTGGTGTTGGTGCTGAGGGTTGGAAGCAAACATAATCAACTGAGTTGTTGCTGTTTAGTCACCAAGTTGTATCAGACTCTCTGTGACTCCATGGACTGTAGCCCGTAAGGCTCCTCTGTCCTTGGGATTTTCCGGGCAAGAATACTGGAGTGGGTTGCCATTTCCTTCTCCAGGAGATCTTCTGGACCTAGAAGGGACTGAACCCACATCTCTTGCATCTCCTGCTTTGGTAGATGGATTCTTTACCACTGTGCCACCTGGGAAGCCTGCAAATACACACACACACATTCTTTTCCATCATGGTTTATCACCGAATATTGAATATAGTTCTCTGTGCCATTACCTCTTCCAGTGGACCATGATTTGTCAGAACTCTCCACTATGACCCCTCCGTCTTGGGCTGCCATGCATGCCATGGCTGACAGCTTCATTGAGTTATGCAAGTCCCCTCACTGTGACAAGACTGTGATCCATGAAGGGAATGTTGATACTGAAAGAAGTGAAAGTGTTAGTCATTCAGTCATGTCCAACTCTTTGCCCCCCATTGATTGTAGCCTGCCAGGCTCCTCTGTCCATGGGGTTCCCCAGGCAGGAATACTGGAGTGGGTTGCCATTTCCTTCTCCAGGGTATCTTTCCTGACCCAGGGATCAAACCCAGGTCTCCTGCATTGCAGTCACATTCTTTACCATCTGAGCCACCAGGGAAACCCCTATTAGTTATTCCCAAAAAGTGGAAAGGAGGAAACACTTCCAACTCATTCTGTAAGTTCACCATTACCCTGATACCAAATCCAGACAAAGAAGTCCAAAAAATAAGAAAGCCACAGACCAATGTCATTTATAAACATATGTGTAAAAATCATCAAGAAAATACTAGCAAACCAAATCTACCTATATATAAAAAGGATTAAATATTGACCAGGTAGAGATTATCCTAGGATATTCCTATAACATCTCGAAATCAGTATAATATACCATATTAGAATAAAGAGCCAAAGCATATGATCATCTTAATAAACATAGAAGAAAACTTTTGACAGAATCCAATATTCTATTTTAATCAAAATACTAAGCACAACAGGAATGGACTGGAACTTCCTCAGTATCATAAAAGATCTGTGAAAAACTCCAAAGCTAATCTAATACTTGATAGTGAAAAGCTTAATGCTTTCTTCCAAAGATCAAAAACAAGACATCTTCTCTCAGCACTTCTGTTGAACACTGTAGAATAGATTCTAGACAGGGAAATATGTCAAGGGAAAGAAATACAGGGCATCTATATTGGAAAAGAAGAGATAAAACTCTCTATTCCCAGATATCAGGATTTAGTATATGTGAAATCCTGAGAAATTAATAAACTATTAGAACTAATAAATGAGCTTAGCCTAGTTGTAAGATAGAAATTCAAAGTGTTGTATTTCTGTATGCTAGGAATTGGAGAAGGCAATGGCAACCCACTCCAGTCCCCTTGCCTGGAAAATCCCATGGACGGAGGAGCCTGGTAGGCTGCAGTCCATGGGGTTGCAAAGAGTCGGACACGACTGAGCGTCTTCACTTTCACTTTTCACTTTCATGCATTGGAGAAGGAAATGGCAACCCACTCCAGTGTTCTTGCCTGGAGAATCCCAGGGACGGGGGAGCCTGGTGGGCTGCTGTCTATGGGGTCGCACAGAGTCGGACACGACTGAAGCGACTTAGCAGTAGCAGCAGCAGCAGTGCTATACAGTAGGACCATGTCATCCTTCTTTTTCTTCAGAGTACCTGCCACAACTTGTAATGATATACTCCTTTGTTTACTTGTTTTTTATCTTCTTTCCACTGGTCTTCAAAACCCATAAGGGCCAGAAACTGTCTGTTGCATTCCCCTAGCATCTAGCGTGGGACTGGACAAACAGCAGACCCACCATATTTGTTGAACGAATGGATGGATGGATGGATCAGGGAAACAAGGTTGGAAGCCAGGGCCTGTCCACCAGGTTTATGGAGCTGCCTGGTGGCCTAGAAGGCTGGGCCTCAGCTAGGGCAGGATCTGGTTTCCAGGGAGAGCCCAACCCCCGCCTCTCCAGGAAGTGTTCTCAGCGCTGGGTCCTGGGTCCCCCGCAATTTGGTCTAGGGACGGGAGGGAATCCAGCCACCCTGCTGCCCAGTTGGGGGGTCCCAGTCTTTTTCAATCTGGGACCACTCCCCACCCCCACTCCGCCCTCCCTGGGGTGCCTCGGAGAGACGCTGAAAGGGGGGCAGTGCTGTCTGGTGGCATCTGTTTGACCTGGGCGGAGAGAGGGGAGGGGGACGCAGAACAACCCCGCCTAGAGAGCGGGTAGGGCCAG
This sequence comes from Capricornis sumatraensis, assembly GCF_032405125.1. NCBI lineage: Eukaryota > Metazoa > Chordata > Mammalia > Artiodactyla > Bovidae > Capricornis > Capricornis sumatraensis. The sequence continues at coordinate 67,436,591 of NC_091083.1, read as the reverse complement.
GTGAGAGGAGCCCAGACAGACCCCCGGCCCGCCGCCCGCAGACCCGGATTCCTTCCTGAAGTCGGCGCGGCTGCAGCGGCTGCCTTCGTCGTCGTCGGAGATGGGCAGCCAGGACGGGTCGCCGCTGCGAGAGACGCGCAAAGATCCGTTCTCCGCGGCGGCGTCCGAGTGCTCCTGCCGCCAGGATGGGCTCACGGTGATCGTCACGGCCTGTCTCACCTTTGCCACTGGGGTCACTGTGGCGCTTATTATGCAGATCTACTTCGGGGACCCCCAGGTGAGGGGTGGGGGGGGGCGGTCGGAGAGGCAGCGGAGAGAACCAGGAGAGGAGGGGTGAGGAAGCGCTGGAGGAGACCGTGGGAACCGAGGACGGGCTTGAGTGATGGAAGGGGGTCAGCGAATAGAAAGGGGAGAGGGCGGTGACTTGGGGGAAGGACGGTCTCAAGGGAGGGGCTCCCGGGCGTGAGGGGGACAGAGCTCACAGAAGGGAACGGATCGGGTCGGGGGCAGACTCGTAGGCAAAAGTCTTGGGGATAAAAGGGCAGGCCTCCCGTCCCCAGCCTCTGTTGGAGGTCCTGGGGTTAGTGGAGGTGCCTTAGGGAGGTAGGGGGTCTCCTACGGTCCCACCTAGTTCCTTGTCCCTTCCAGATCTTTCACCAGGGAGCTGTGGTGACTGATGCCGCCCGCTGCACATCGCTGGGCATCGAGGTGCTCAGTAAACAGGGATCCTCCGTGGACGCGGCTGTCGCAGCGGCACTGTGTTTGGGGATCGTGGCTCCGCACAGTTCTGGTCTGGGCGGGTAAGAAGCTCCCAGCTGCGAGGGTTGGGGTGCCCCAGGGCTACTTCTGTCTCTTGGTCTGTCATCCTCATGTGGGAGATCTAGTTTGAGCAGAGGGGAGACGGCCCCAACTCCTTACGTTTGCTCTTTCTACACCTAATCTTACCCCCTTGTCTTTTCATGGAGTCAGAGGAGGTGTTTTCCTCTAACTGGGAAAATGACTTCATAAAGCTATAAATTGAGGTATACATCTGGGAGTATGTTGTCATTTATTAAAACTGTGATACTTAAATTTTTAGGATTTACAAATCCTTAAATCCCTGTGAGTCTGATGAAAGCAATGAATCCTCTATCCTCCAAAAATAAATCCCCACCCCACCCCGCCCCCATGGGTTCATGCATGCTCATTCACTTCAGTTCCACTCTTTGCGACTCTATGGACTATAGCCCTCCAGGCTCCTCTGTCCATGGGGATTCTTCAGACAAGAATACTGGAGTGGGTTGCTATGCCCTCCTCCAGTGATCTTCCTGACCCAGGGATGGAACCCATGTCTCTTAATCTCCTGCTTTGGCAGGTGGGTTGTTTACCACTAGCACCACCTGGGAACCCCCTACCCCAGGGTAAAACCTCCTAAAACAGAAATGATAAACTGGCTACCCACGGTCCACCCCCAGCACACAGCCTGGTTTGGTATGCACCCTTAAATTTTTAAAATTTTGTTTGCTAATATTAAAAAATTGAGAATTTTTTCATAAAAATCTAGATCTCTAATATTTCTTGGACAGTCAGGAGACCTGATAACACTGGGCCTACATTCTCATGTGGCTGCAATTATCTGGAGCTGAATAGAAGCTGCTTCCCATGATGGGGCTTGTACTGTCCACTTGGCCACAGTTCCTACCACTCCCTTTTGTTTATCTGTCCTGCTTTCTCTATTACATGAGTCGGCTGCAAACCAGTTATCTCAGATGTAACCCCCATCTCAGATGGAAACAAACCATAGACCAGGGACAAGCTGACCAAGTCCATATCTTGGCTCCTGCAAGACACACCCTCCAGGCCCTGACTTTTGTGTATAGTCTGTGCTTACATAATTCAGTCCTGGGAGAGGGAGCAAGGCCATACCACAGAGGCAGGTGCAGGAAGCTGGCAGGGGTCCAGCTTGGTGGGGGAGGGGGCGAATGGGGAAGGGGGAGTAGAATGTCCTGCTCTCCCAGTCTCTGGGTTTTTCTTAATCAGGGATTAAAGTCTCCAGTAACAAACAGGCTGGAAGAGGTCCATGGATTCTGAGTTCCCAAACCCCTTGATTTCACTCCCCATCTTGGGCAGGTAGCTCAGGCTCTGAACCCCTGCTGGAGAGGGAGCTCAGACCCCTGACTCCAGATGACAAACAGACTACAGCCATCACCATGGGGGAGGTTGAGGAATGGAAGGTTAATGGTTCAGAGGAGTGGCATCTTATCATCACCCTCCCTCTTCTGTGTCTATCCTAGAGGGGGAGTTATGCTGGTACATGACATCCGACGAAATAAGAGCCACCTAATTGATTTCCGGGAGTCTGCACCTGGGGCTCTCAGGGAAGAGGCCCTGCAGAGATCCTGGGAGACCAAGGTGGGGACCCTGGTGAGAAGGGGGGGCGGTGTCTTCCTTTACTGCCCTTCTGCTAACCTCAGCATTACTTTGCTGAATATTTACTATGGAGACAAGGAAAAGAGTTAAGTAGAATGATCTCAGGCCATGAGGGAGATAGGCAGCCCCCCAAAATAAAATATGCACCAAAAAACCTGAGTGATTGATAACAGGCAGTAAATAACATCTGACTTCTCTGGCGACCTTGCCTGTCTGGCACATAAGAAAGAAGAAGAAAGGCCACTGGGTAGTCAGAGATGTCACAAAATAGCTGCATTATCACTCACACAGCTCATTCTGAGGCTGTTGTTGGTGACTTTCCCAGTCCCTGACATACTGGAAGATTATAGAGGAAGTGCTGGAAGCAAACCCACTATCTACTGAATCCAAAGGAGGAAATGGAATAACTCGGAGAAATAAATATTTAGTGCAGTAGCAAAAGCCCAACTCACTCCTGAATTACCACAGTTCAGAGTAATGGTGATGTGATAATGAAAAGGTTAAATGAAGGTCCCTTGTCCACTGTTCTAAAGGACAAGAGTAGGTATAATCCAATATAGACAGGTTTCTATCTAAATTGTTGTCTCGGCCCTTAAAAGGGTTTGCTTAATTTATAAATCTCTCGGTTATAATAGAGAAAGGAAGCCTTTCTGCATTTACTGATAGGAAATCAGGGAGATGGGAGGAATGCATGCTGGGGACAGCTTGTCCCTCCTCTGGGATACTTGGCCTGTGTCTCTCCCCTGTGCCAGCCCCCCATCCCTGGCTTGGGGCTCTGCGGAGTTCAGCCCAGCACCCCCCCTTCCAGTGACCTGGTCTCCTCTCTCCCTCACCTGCCCGCCTTGCCCAGCCCGGGCTCTTGGTGGGGGTTCCCGGAATGGTGAAGGGTCTACACGAAGCTCACCAGCTCTATGGCAGGTAAGGATTCTCCCCCTGGGGACCAGGGACCCCTGCCTGCACTCCTTCTTGGGTGGCCTTCTCCTACCTTCCTGGATTCTCCCCTTCCCAACTTCCCCCTCCTAATATCCCCTTTGGTTGCCAGGACTCTCCTTCCCAGGAACCCCCCTCCCCCCCAGGACCCCTCTTCCTTCCCCCAGGACCTCCTCCACCCCCTGCTCTCCGGCTCCCCCAGGCTGCCATGGTCCCAAGTCCTGGCCTTTGCAGCAGCTGTGGCCCAAGATGGCTTCAACGTGACCCATGATCTAGGTCAGTGGGGCCTGGGGGTGGAGGGAAAGGCATGAGGTTGATGGAGAGGGGAGAGGAAACCTCTGTGATTTGGGTCCGAAGCCAGGAAGTGCCTCTCTTCTGATTGGCTCCTCAGACCCCCCTACCCACACCACTGGTAGCTTCACTGTGTGTGTGTGTGTGTGTGTGTGTGTGTGTGTGTTCAGCTGCTTCAGTACTGTCGGACTCTTTGCAGCCCCATGGACTGTAGCCCACCAGTCTCCTCTGTCCATGGGATTCTCCAGGCAAGAATACTGGAGTGGGTTGCCATTCCCTTCTCCAAGGGATCTTCCTGACCCAGGGATCCAACCCGTGCCTTTTGCCTGTCCTGCATTGGCAGGCAGATTGCTTACCACTGGGCAACATCTCTGAGAGGGAGTCTCAAATCAGGGGATCTGGGAGGGGTTCATATACAACCCACCTCCTCAGTAACAGGCTCCTGGAGGGGCCTGAGGTCTCATGGGCCTACCTCTCAGCCCTCATCCACCCTACCTGTTGCGCGTATAGTCCCTACGCCCCCAGCCTAGCTGCGCATCCCTGCCTGCAGCCCAAGCCCTGGCCGAACAGCCGCCACCCAATGCGTCTGACCGCTTCCGTGAGACGTTCCTGCCGATGGGCCACCCACCACTACCTGGCTCTTTGCTGCGACGGCCTGACCTGGCGGCTGTGCTGGAGGAGCTTGGCACCTACGGCCCCGCCGCCTTCTACGCAGGTGGCAACCTCACGCTGGAGATGGTGGCAGAGGTAAGCGCCTGTAGCACATCCCCTGCCCCCGCCCTGCCTCGGAGGACCCTACTTTAGAGAAGTCCTCTTCCCCCTTGCTTCCCGCTTTCTTTCTACATGTGTTTACTGGGGATTCCATGCATTTGAAATTCTAGAATAGACACAACTAACTAACCTCAGAATCAGATCAGTGGTTTGGCGATTGGAGTTGTTGACTGGGACGAGGCGCAAAGAACCTCCTAGGGTGATGAGAATATTTTGTCTTGATTGAGAGGGGTATCTTTGAGCTCCCCAGTGTTGGGACCAACTTGTACAGTGGGCTGTCCTGGCCCTCCCAGGCTTAGTGGGGACCCAGGATCAGCCTCAGCTTCCCTGAGCCCACACCCTGCTCCCTGGGTTTTCTAGGGAGAGACACAGTTGTCACTGGTGACTCTCAGGATTAGGGAAGATTGACACAAGGGCTTACCAACCTACTCCAAAGAGTCTTAGTCTGAGGCAGTAATGGGTTCGGGACCAATGGAAAATTATGTTTGAGATAAGGATTCAGGGACCAACTGAGTGATTCTCTCATTTGTGCATTGGGGGTGGGAATTAAACAGGCCGGTCATTCATTCTACATTCATGGAGCACCTGCTCTGTACCAGCCTCAGTGCTGGACACTGGTGTTATGGATATGGTGATAGACACCCATCTCAAATGGATTTCCCTGGAAAGCCCAGCAGAGTACTGGCTTTAGATCTCCTGGGTCCAGGGGCTCCATCCATACTTGGTCAGTCTCTCTCTTTTTCCATCTCACAACTCTGTTTTCCTCTATTTGAAGTCACTCTCTGTCAGATCCTTTCCACACCTGCTCTTCACCAGCCATCCTTCAGCAAACCATCCCAGAGAAAGAGCCTTCTCACTCCAGTACTTCCAGCAAAGCCTCAAGGCTAGGTCTCATTGGCCCATTATGGGTCTATTCCCACTATTGCCACAGTGGCATGGAAAAGAAATGCCCTGATTAGCCAGACCTGGGTTGCATATCTTCTGGAGGTGGAGAAAGGAATGAACAAAATTCTAACAAAAGACCATTAGAGCTTTCCCACAGTTGAGTTTATTAACTTACCAGACGAAGCCAAGAAATTCAATGTGTAGGTCACTGAGGGTAGTTTAGAAGCCAGAGGTTTCAAGTTCTAAAAAAGTACTAATAAAAAAAAAAAAAAAGGAGGGGATTCCTAGTGGTTATGGTAATTTAGGATTAAAAAATAGAATGTTGGATAGAATGAGCCCATAAGTTTGTACAAGATTGGATCATTGGTCAGTGGAGTGCTCTGTTATGTCCTGTAAGGGTTGTTACTACCAGGGTCATCCATAGTTCATGATTTTGGAGTGACTTTAGTTGATTGTAGTGAAATACAATGGCACCCCACTCCAGTACTCTTGCCTGGAAAATCCCATGGATGGAGGAGCCTGGTGGGCTGCAGTCCATGGGGTCGCTGAGGGTCGGACACGACTGAGCGACTTCACTTTCACTTTTCACTTTCATGCATTGGAGAAGGACATGGCAACCCACTCCAGTGTTCTTGCCTGGAGAATCCCAGGGACGGGGGAGTCTGGTGGGCTGCCATCTGTGGGGTCGCACAGAGTCGGACACGACTGAGCAGCAGTAGCGGCAGCAGCAGTGAAATACAGAATTCAGTTTTGATAGCTCCTAGGCAAGTGCTGCCATAAGTGGAAAATCTTTCTTCTACATAGGCAGGGGGCAGTATGTGCAAAGACATAGAGTCATGAGTCCAGCACCTGCAGGTCACTCTGGTTGCTGTACAGAGCTCACTGGGGAGCAGCAGGACGTGAAGTGGGAGAGGTAGGCAGGGGCCAGGTCACAAAGGGCCTTGGCTGCCAGGCTAGGGAGGTTATTCATAGATCATATCTAGCACAACACTTGGCACATACTGGGTGCTTATCGTTAGTGCTTTTTCCCTTCCCTTTTTCCTCGTGTAGCCACAGCTGATGGGGTTCCCTAAAGCTCATGATGGGAATTGCAGAAGGCACAAAAATTGTAAACATTTGATCTGTGTGTGATCCAAACATATACCTTAAGCTAAACTGCATGCTCCCAGTGTGGTGTGTGACTCACAGTGGTGAGGGGGTCATTCTCTCCTCTCCAGGCTCAGCACGCAGGGGGCGTCATAACTGAGGAGGACTTCAGCAACTACAGTGCCCTCTTGGAGAAGCCTGTGTGTGGCGTGTACAGAGGTGACCTCTCCCTCAGCTCCCAGGGTCCCCACTGAGGAGAAGCCTCCCAGTCCCTGGCCACATCCTTCTGGCCTAGTGGTTCCTCCCCATTTCACAAGAGAGAAACTGAGGCAATGAGTTGCCTAAGCAGCCACCTGTTGAAGCAAGCCAGAGCCAGCCTACCTTCTGAAGTAGTGGGGTCAGTTACCCCAAGTATTTAGGAGATGGAGAGGGAGGTCTGGTCAAAGGCTGAAGCCTAGGGTTTGGGGTTCTGGGCATGGGTTTTCTTGATTTGGGTTCTGTGTTGTCTCAGCTCCCTTCCCAGCCCCTCTGCCACTGCCTGTACTTCCTAAGATGAGTCCTTAAGACCAGTATCCATCTTAGCTTCATGTTAGAACAAACTCTTCAAGACAGTCAGAGGCCTTCCTCCTCATTGTGTTAAAAGGAAACTGAGGCCCTGGAGAGGAAACGAACTGAACCTACCAAACTCAAAACCAATGAGGAACCCAAAAAGTCAAGCTTATGACATGGGTGAACTCCATGTTTGTTGAACCCAAAGTGGTGGGCTTCTGGATTCCTCAGAAGGCCCTCAGGCCCTCTCTCCTCAGGAGGCCCAGATCACCTCAAGCTCCAGCAGAGGCTGCTTCTGTGTTCAGGTTTCCAGGCCTCAATCTCTTAGGCCTGACTCCTCTGCCAGAAGGGGTGGAATATTGAGCAATGGATGAGCGTAGCCTTGGAGCCAGAAGACCTGGTTTTGGGTACCAGTTGTGCCATTCACCTTAAACAAGCCACTTCGCTCTTTGAGCCTTGTTTCTTTCCTTAAAAGGGAGATAATAATAGCACCTGCCTCTCAGGATACCAAGAGGAGTTGATGAGATGATGTTGGAAGTTGCCCTGAACAGAGTGGGTGCTGAATGTGTCATATTTGATTTCCATTTGCCCTCCCCAGACTAGGTTCTCTTAGAAATGCCAGTACCTTGAGTACTCTGGGCTCTCCTTACCTCTTATAACCTTGGACCAGCTGCCTCATTTACAGTTTCCTCACCTGTACAATGGGGATGATAACGGTACCCATTATGAGGATTGAATGAGTTAATTAGTGTTATTTGTCAGGTAGTATTATTCCTTTGATATCCAAACATCTAATAACAGAGACCTCAAATTGGAAGAGAAATTTGCTATTTCCAAGAAGTTTCAAGAGTGGGACCAGCAGGGGCCCTGAGGGAGGAGCTGAAAGGAGACATATGGTAGACCAGAAGTCTGGACATGAATACCTGTCTCTGCTCTGCCAATGGACTGCAGTGTGACTCTGGGCAATTCACTGTTTTCCTGAGCCTTAGTTTCCTCTTAAGGAAGAGGAAACAAAAGACAAACGTTCTGGCCCAGCCCTTGACTCACCATGTGAACTTGGGTGCACCCCTTTGCCTCTCAATGTAGTTTCCCTATCTGATAAGGAGGTTCAGTGCAGTGGTCTCAGGTCTGTGTGATGGTGGGATGTGGAGATGCCTTGACCCCTCCCCTGCCATCAGTCATTTCCTGTCCTTTCAGGCCACCTGGTTCTCAGTCCCCGACCCCCACACACAGGCCCTGCCCTCATCAGCGCTCTCAACATCCTTGAGGGGTTCAATCTCACCAGCCTGGTATCCCGGGAGCAGGCTCTTCACTGGGTGGCAGAGGTAAGGCTGACCCCTTCGCTCCACCTGGGTCTGGAGACCCAAGAGTGGGGGGATGGGGTGCTGGCATAAGGCCTGACTAAATCACCTCCAAGTTTCCTCACACAGGAAGATCCTGGTGTAGGTGCTGGAGGGGCTTGGCAGCCTCTTCACACCCCTGCTCTGTTTACAGACCCTGAAGATTGCATTAGCTCTGGCCAGCAGACTGGGAGATCCCATCTACGATTCTACCATCACTGAGAGCATGGATGACATGCTCAGGTGGGCCCCCAGGAGCAGGACCCTGAGTACTACAGAGGAGGCGGCAGGTGTGGTGGCAGGTGTGGGGAGAGAATCGGGTGAAGCAGCTGGTGGAGCAGTAAGGCCCGCAGTCCCAAGTAAATGTCAGCTCAACCCCAGCTCACAGTGTGACACTAGATGCCTCCCTGTGTGCCTCAGTTTCCCCATTGGTACAACAAGGTGGTCTACTTCATACAGCTCTCAAATTTTTTTGATCCCAGTGAGTGAAAGTCGCTCAGTCATGTCTGACTGTTTGCAACCCCATGGACTGTAGCTTGCCAGGCTCCTCTATCCATGGGATTCTCCAGGCAAGAACACTGAAATGGGTTACCATGCCCTCCTCCAGGGGATCTTCCTGACCCAGGGATTGAACCCGCATCTCATATATCTCTTGCATTGGCAGGCAGGTTCTTCACCACTAGCGCCACCTAGGAAGAAGGAGCTTTTCTTTTTTCCAGAAAAAATTGAATAACATCTAAATAAATTCATTCAATAACTATTTCCTGTTTATTTGCAATATGCCAGGAATAAGTGAACTTCTGTTCTCACTAACAGTTCAGTAGTGGGGCAGGGGCTGTATTAATCAAATAATTGCACAAAGAGACTCTGCTAAGTGTGGTAGGTGGGGGTAAAGAGCGCCCAGTGTATGTTCATCTCCTACTTCTTATCTTTTCAGCAAAGTGGAGGCTGCCTACTTCCGGGGCCAGATCAATGACTCCCAGACAGCCCCTGTCCCACTCCTGCCCATCTATGAGCTCAATGGGGCTCCCACGGCTGCCCAGGTGTTGATCATGGGCCCTGACGACTTCATTGTGGCCATGGTCAGGTATGCCGACTCAGATCAGAACCTGGCACAAAGGATCATTGGGACCAGGAAGGAGGTGGGGGTTGGGTAGGAGTAAGGGCAGGCTCAGGGCTCACCTGGCCCTGATCTTGGTCCCCAGCTCCCTGAACCGACCCTTTGGCAGCGGCCTCATCACCCCCTCGGGGATCCTGCTCAACAGCCAGATGCTGGACTTCTCTTGGCCCAACAGGACTGCTAACCACCCTGCACCCAGCCTGGTAGGGCCTCGCTTCCCTTCTCTCCTGGGGACCCTGAGATCTAGGTAGAAGGTGCAGTGGCATGACTGCCCCTCTCTCCCCACTTCTAGGAGATTATATTATCAAGTAAAACAGCTAAACAAGGTATCCACTTCCTCCCCAGCCCAAGTCCAGGGCTTAGAGCCTGGTGGTCCCAAGAAACCTCATCCCATTCTGCCATCATCTCACTGTGTGACCCGAGGAAGATCTTGTCCCCTCTCTGGGCCTCAGTTTCTTCACCTACTGTACAGTGAGGCTATTGGCCACCTTGGGTGGCCAATGCTTTGGGTACTTTGCAGAATTAGCAGTCTATGACTGTGTGATGCTGAGCACTGAAGGGGCTCTGAAGAGGGACCCAAAGGGAAAAGAGATGAATTATTGTCTGTTGTGAGAGCAGTGTTCTTAGCATCCTGCAGGCTGGGTCCCAGCAGGATAAAGACAGAGATGCCCAGGGTGGGGATGAATCTGTTCCTTCTCACGGTCCTCTTTCTGGGCTTGATCCCTTTCCCGCCACCCGTGGTAGCCCCCTAGCAGCCCTATAGTTCAGGGGATCCATTATCTACCTTGGTTATCCAAGGACCCTGCCCATTTCACAGACACCAAACTATGGCCTGGGAATGGGCTGTCCCCATGAAAACTGGGGCTGTGGAAGGTTCAGGAGAGGGAGAGATGTTGGAAGAGTGGTGGAGTAAGCCTTTCCTGTCTTGTTCCACCTCTTATTCCCTTGTGATCTCTGACAACAGGAGAACTCAGTGCAGCCAGGGAAGCGGCCACTGTCTTTTCTGCTGCCCACTGTGGTCCGGCCAGCAGAAGGACTCTGTGGAACCTACCTTGCCCTGGGGGCCAATGGAGCTGCCCGGGGCCTCAGCGGCCTGACCCAGGTGAGATTCCCCCAGGTAGGCCTTTCATGGCCAGGAGTCAAGCTGTGACCTGGGCTGTGGATGCCCCTCATGTCTCTGACTTGTCCTCATCTCTTGTTTATTTATTTTGGGGGGCTTCCCCAGTGGCTCAGCAGCAAAGAATCCACCTGCAATGCAGGAGACGCGGGTTCGATCCTTGGGTCGAAAAGATCCCCTGGAGGAGGGAATGGCTATTCACTTCAGTATTCTTGCCGCAAGAATCCCATGGACGGAAGGGCCTGGCAGGCTACAGTCTACGGGGTCGCAGAGTTGGACACAATTGAAGCAACTAAGCACATTTATTTTTGGCTGTGCTGGGTCCTTGCTGCTGTGTGCAGGATTTCCTTAGTTGCAGCAAGCAGGGGCCACTCTTCCCTGTGGTGTGTGGGCCTCTCACTGCAGTGGCCTCCCTTGCTGCAGAGCACGGGCTCTAGGCATTGGCTTCAGTAGTTGCAGCTCTCCAGCTGCAGAGCATGTGCTCAATACCTGTGGCGCACTGCCTTAGTGGCATGCGGAATCTCCTTGACCAGGGATCAAACCAGTGTCCCTTTGCATTGGCAGATGGATTCTCAACCACTGGACCACCAGGAAAGTCCCTGTACTCATCTCTTAACTCACGCAGCAAACATGGGCTGAGGCTGCTTTGTGGCAGTCCCCTCCTGAGCGCTGGGGACATGAACTACATCATTCTTCGTAAAAATGGAGCCCTGAAGCTCCATGTCATCCCAGGTTTCAGGGAAATCACAGGGTCAGTGGAACTGAGAGGTCAGAGAGCATCTGGGCTGCCTGGGTTCTGTCAATGTCAAATCCCATTGTGCCTCTAGTCATTATCCGAAAAACAAGCAGCCCTCTTCAGGGTCTGATTTTGAAAGGGAGGGTCTGCTCCCTTCTAAAACATCTCACTACAGTTCCATGAAGGTCTTGAGTATCTGTTTTATGTGCCAGATCTGTGCTTTGGCAGATGATGAGTTAATAAACCTGGGCTTTGGAATCAGACCCCTGTGGGCCCCAGCCTAAGTGCTGCTAATTTCCAACTGTGTGGTGTTGGGGAATTCACTTAACCTCTCTGAATCTCAGTCTCCTCATCTGTAAAATGGAGATAATAACCAATAGCTAACATTCATGGAGCTTTTAGCAAGTGACAGGCAGTGTTATATGTGTTAACCTTATAACCTTCTCCACTTTGGAAGAAATCCTTACTTCTGTTTCATAGATGAGGAAACTGAGACCCAGAGAAGTTCAGTTCAATTTAGTAAGAATGGGCAAACAAGTAGGGGAAGAAGGTGGGATGAATTAAGAAAGTAGTACTGATACATATATATATGTGTGTGTGTGTGTGTGTGTATACATATATATATATATATATATACACACACACACACTACTCTGTGTAAACACTGGGAGGACTCAGCTTGGTGCTCTGGGATGACCTAGAGGGGTGGGATGGGGAGAAGGAGGCTCAAGAGGAACGGGATATATATATACTTAAAGCTGATTCACGTTGTTGTACAGCAGAAACTAACACAACATTGTAAAGCAATCATCCTCCAATCTAAATTAAAAAAAAAAAAAAAAAAAGGATGGGCAGGCAATTTGATTGCAGAGCGTACTCACACTTCCAACCCCAAAGCTGTAAGTATTTGCACATAGTGTACCCTAGACCACTCCCATCTACTAGCCCTCTCCTGGCCAAGAAGAAGGGAGGAGAGCCGCGGCTTATATTAAAGGAGCCGGGGCACTAGTGGTGCCTCTTCCCTAGTTCTGTCCAAACTCTGGAATGAATCCCTTTTCTTCTCTGGCCCTTGGTTTCCCCTCTGTGTAATGGAGACAGTCGTCACAGGCCTCCCTGTCTTCTGGGGCTGTTCAGAAACTCAGATGACACTCCTGGTGTAAATGTTTCAAATACTAAAGAGTCTAGACCAGGGGCAAGGGCTGTGGAGGCCTGAACCTACACCTCTGGGACAGCCCTGACTTCTGCCCCTTGGCTGCCTGCAGGTACTGCTGAACGTCCTGACCTTGAACCGGAACCTGAGTGACAGCCTGGCCCGTGGTCGCCTGCACCCAGACCTGCAGACCAACCTCCTGCAGGTGGACAGTGAGTGAAGAGCAAAGGTCCCCATGGGGTGGGCACAGGGCAGGGTGGAGAAAGGGGCTCCTTCCAAGGGTGCCCCTTCCTCGACCGGCACCAGCTCCCTGCCAGTGAAAGTCAGGTTTCTTTCGACCAATTCCTATCAGAACAGTGAAAGGTCTGGGAATTGAAATCTACCCTGCTGTTTCCTGTCTGTGGCCTTGCAAAACGCAGGTCTCCACTCTGAGCCTTGGTTTTCTCATTTGTAAAATAAGATATAGTTGTTCATTTTGCAAACTGTTCATTCAATAGTTGTACTGAATACCTACTGTGTGCCAGGTATTATCCTAGGTGCTGGGGACACTGCATTTACAGGCTTACAGGAAAATAAGGAAACATAAAAAAGTGAAATAAATTCTCCACAGAGCATCAAAGCAGGATAATATATATGAGTGACTCCATGACTGTGGAAGCTTTCTCTTTGGTGACATTTAAGCTGAGATCTGAAGAGTGGGAAAGAGGCTACCAGGAGAAGAACTGTGGCAGGAATGTAGGCCAAGGGAACAAAGGCAAAGAACTCACTGCAGGATTGGACTGGTGGTTTAGGAGTAGAAAGGAAACCAGGGTGATTGAGGGTGAGATAAGATCAGAGAAGCAGGCAGGGGCCAGATCAAAGACTTTACAGATTATGGTGAGGAGACAGACTTTTCTCTAAGAAGGATGGGTGCTTAATTTTGGACCCCACTTAATTTCATAACTGGGGAAGATTGTGTACCTTTGAGAAGTTTTTATTAGAACAATGTATTATGCTAGTCCAAAAGGGATACAGAATTGAATGAGACATGGTCCTTGCTTGTTCAATCTCCCCATTTTACAGATTAAAAAAAAACTGATGCTCACAGAGGTTATTAATTAGTCAAAGGTAAACCAATAAATGGCAGAACTGATATCAGATACATGCCAAAGACAGTTTTTTACTCCATGGCTCTTGATATCTCCTGGACTGAGTAGTTACACCATGTAGTTGGCCAATGTCCCTCGGATCCCAGCTGATGGGTAATGAGGTCAATTCCTTGAAAATGAACATTGCTCAACTACTATCTTCTGGTCTCTATCGAGACCAGATAGAGTTACTCTCTGGTTACTAAGTTACTGTAGGGGTGAGGGGTGCTCATCCCAGCCCTCCCTGGAAGGACACACAAGTCTAAGGATATGGAGAGTGGAGGCTTGGTGAAGGGAAAGTTCATGCGCTTGAGGGCTCTGGAAGGCGTTATGGAAGAAGTAACAACTAGCTGGGCCTTGATGGGTAAGCCGAAATTTGGCATGTGGAGGTAAAGAACATTCTGGACCAGGGGGAGGGGGTACACCTTTGGCAAAGACAGAAAAAAATGGTTCAGAGAGCAGGCAAGAGGCCAGTTGAACTAGAGACATGGTTTCCCAAACTTCAGAATTTATCCAGTACCTTCATGACTTTTGCCATATTTGCATATCATTTAAAGCATTATTTACATAATGTGTGTCTACAAATGGACTTCCCTTTTCACCTAACTGTATTTTAAAAGTAAATCTTATAACCACAAATGGAAAAATGGCATCATTTGCCACAAACAGATGGTAAACAGCTATAAAAATAATCAAATTTTTTAGGTTTTAGTTAGATATTTTTGCCCACAGATGGTTCTGAGGTCTGCTGTCTCTTAAAGAAAAAGATTAGAAATGTTAGAGACTAGACTAGGATGTAGTCCTTTCTACTATCAAAAGGACTAAAAGTGAACCCCAAAAGGAATACATTTCCAACTTGGTGATGTAATGTTATTTAATATGTGTCTTTATCTCAAGAAGTACCCCCAAATCATCCCATTTAGGGAAATAAGATCAGATTCTTGTTGAGCAGTGGGAGGTGAAGATACATGGCATACCATGAAGGTTCATGTTAAGGAGTATGGACTTTATCTAGTTGAGCAGGAGGAGAATATGACTTGATTTGTTTTATGTAGGGAAGGTGGATTGAAAGGAAGAGAACTTAAGTCAGAGAAACACAAGAAAGTGGCTGAGATAATGGTCCACGTAAGAGATGATGAAGACCTGAACTTATGCGGGAGAGTGAGATTGATTTCTTCATTTAGCCATTAAATTTTAAACATTTACTGTGTCCTCTGTCCTAGGCAATGGGGATCAATAGTGAGCAAGAGAGCATTCTTGCCTTTAAAAACTTGTTTTCTAATGAATACATAAACAAGTTGCAGGTGGTGGTAAGTACTTTGAAAGAAAATTAAGCAAGGTAAAGATGACAGGGGCTGCTGTTTTACATAGTGGTCAGGAAAGTTCTTGAAAACTAGAATGAAGTATGAGAGCCAGTTCTGTGATTATTTAGTAGGAGAGCATTGTAGGCAGAGAGAATAGCAGATGCGAAGGCCCTGAGGTAGGAACATGTTCGACTTACTTGAGGGATCGCAAGGAGGCCAGCTTTCCTGGTAGCTCAGACAGTAAAGAATCTGCCTGAACCGCTGGGGACCCAGGTTCAATCTCCAGGTCAGGAAGATCCCCTGGAGAAGGGAATAGCTACCCACTCCAGTATTCTTGCCTAGAGAATTCCATGAACCGATAAGCCTAGCAGGCTACAGTCCTTGGGGTTGCAAAGAGTTGGACACGACTGAGTGACTAACACTTATTTACTTAAGGAGGCTAGAGCAGAGTTAAGCAAGGAAGATAGTAAAAGGAAGTGAGAAGAGGAGTTAAAAGAGATGTGAGTTTCCTGATAATGTGGGCCTTAGAGACTTAGGTGAGGATTTTGGATTTCATTCTAAGAATCATCAAAATTGTTGGAAGGTTTTGAGCAGGGGAAGTGACATGGTCTGACTAATGGCTGCTATGTGAATAGGCTATAGGGAAGCAGGACTGGAAGTACAAAGACCAGTTAGTGGACTGTTTGGTAATGCTGGCAAGTAATGATGGCAGCTTGGCCTAGACAGATAGAATGAGACCCCCAAAGCCAAGCCCTTTTTCCAATATTAAGAATGATGACACATTATTGATCACTTACTATATTCAAGGCTCTGAGTTTTGTGCTTTGTGTATAATATCTGCTTTACTTTATGTGGTAAGTTCTCAGATAATACCCATTTTGTACATGAGGAAACTGAGGCTCAGAGAGGTCACACAGCTCGTTAGAGACAGTGCTCTAAACCAGTGGTCCCCAATCTTTTTGGCACCAGGGATCAGTTTCGTAGAAGACAATATTCCCACGGACTAGAGTGGCTGGGAGATGATTTGGGGATGATTCGAGCACATTACATTTACTGTGCACTTTATTTCTAAAGCTTCCCTGAAAGCTCAGCTGGTAAAGAATCCGTCTGCAATGCAGGAGACCCCAGTTCGATTCCTGGGTTGGGAAGATCTCCTGGAGAAGGGAAAGGCTACCCACTCCAGTATACTTGGGCTTTCCTTGTGGCTCAGCTGGTAAAGAATTCACCTGCAAAGCAGGAGACCTGGGTTCACTCCCTGGGTTGGGAAGATCCCCTGGAGAAGGGAAAGACTACCCACTCCAGTATTTTGGCCTGGAGAATTCCATGGACTATATAGTTCATGGGATTGCAAAGAGTTGGACATGACTGAGCTACTTTCACTTTCACTTTATTTCTAATCTAATGCCACTCCTGATCTGACAATGAGGTGCCAGTCCATGGCCCAGAGGTTGGGGAATCCCTGCTCTAAACTTTCTGAATGTGTGTATGTTGGGGAATTCACACAGGTGAGTTCACAGAGGAAGAGATTGAGTTCCTGGAAGCCAGGGGTCACCACGTGGAGAAGGTAGATGTCTTATCCTGGGTCCATGGCAGCCGGAGAACCAATAACTTCATCATCGGTGTGAAGGACCCTCGGAGCCCAGATGCAGCCGGAGCTACCATCCTGTAGAGCAGCGGGGTGGGGCGGGAGTCTCTGCTCCCTGCCTTTGCATGTTCCTAGAGTCCCTCCTTCTCCCAGGTTTGGTCTCAGAGGGACCCCAGGGATGCCCCAGATCAGGGGCCAGAGGGGATGCTTAGCAAACCCTATCCCAGAGTAACAGGAAAATTCTCCATCTGGAGGCCTGTGGTGGTGGCAGTGGTGGTGTCAGTGTCCACAGGACCTTGAGGAGTCAGACTGTCTGTCTGTCTCCTTTCCCTCAGCCATGCAGGCCCTGAGCTTAGGGATGTGCTTGCAAACCCTTTTCAAGAGTCCTCACCACCCCAACATTGCCAGTTGGGCCTGACCTGGCCTTGTCTTCCAGCTCCTTTCTCCTGTCCCCAGCCTCATTTCTTAAATGACTAGGATTTTTTTAAAACGGACCATCCTAGGGAAGCGAGCGGGGGAGGGCTCTTCTCCTCCCCCCATCAGGTTAAGGTGGGGGCCTTACATCTGGGGGGCCCTGGGGTGTGGGGTAGGGGTGGGGGTGGGGACCAGCTCAGGGGCTTCCATTTGCAAAAGGGAATTAAAGAAAGAATATTGCTTAACCATGGCTCTGACTTATGTTTCGTTGTGCTGGGAGGGGAATGAGAGAGGAGACCTTGGCTCACCTTGTCCCAGTAGCCCTGACTCCAGGGCAAGCTGGAATGAACTTTGTGGAGGTCATAACAATATCTGCCATCTATCCAAGACTGGTTCCCAGGTGGCGCTAATAATAAAAAAAAAACCCACCTGCTAATGCAGGAGATTAAGAGAGGTGAGTTCAATCCCTGGGTCAGGAAGATTCCCCTGGAGAAAGGCATGGCAACCCACTCCAGTTTTCTTGCCTGGAGAATCCCATGGACAGAGAACCCTGGTGGGCTACAGTCCATGGGGTCACAAAGAATCAGACACGACTAACTTAACACGTAGCAGGCATCCAAGACTAAAACTAATAAAAATAATTAATAACAATAATTATAATGATAGACTCTATTGAACACTTACTGTGTACCAGGCTGTATGCTAAATGCTTTATGTGGATAATATTAATTACATTATAAATCTTCATTACAGACTTCATGAAGTTGGTACTGATATTATTCCCATTTTACAGATGGCAAAAAGAAGTTAAGGAACTAGTTTAATGTTCCTCTTGTATTAAATGGAAGAATTGGGATTCAGTCTCAGGATATTGAATTCCTAATCTATGCTCTTAACCATTTGAACATCTACTAGGTAAACTGTTTGTTATAAAGCATACTTTACACAGTATATATCAGATAATAAATACATTTTACAGATTATATCATTCATGCATGAATGTTATCTACCCATTATGTTACAGGTACTTTGTTAAGCACTGGAGATTCAGTATTGAAAAAAAAACAACACAGTTTTTTTTGTGTGGATTTTCAGTCTATAGGGGAAGTCAAACATTAAATAAATAAGGACCCAGATAATTAGGGTAATTGCCATCATGATACCGTCTAGGAGGAAAGCTATGAGGAAGTACAACAGGAAAGATAATTTTATTCTGTTTTGGAATGGGATCAGCTTTCTCCAGATAATGAGATGAGCAAGATTGACAGAAAATATTAGATGTGGGGTGTGGGAATGTCATTTTAGACAAAGAGAACAGTAAATGCAAATATGCCATGGTGAAGAGGTGAAAGAACACCAGTGTACTCTTCCTAGAGCAGGGATCAGTCAACAGACTTTTTCTGCAAAGGGCCAGATATGAATATTTCAGTCTTTCAAGCCATCTGGTCCTTATAGTAATTACTCATCTTTGCTGTTATAGTGCAAAAGCAGGCATAGACAATAGGTAAACAGATGGCTGTGACTGTAGTCCATAAAACTTTATTTTAGAAAAACAGGATCCAATTTGGCCTAACGACAATAGTTTGTCAACCTCTATTCTAGAACATACTGAGAGAATGAAAGTATGTGATGAAACTGTTAAGGTCGGCACAACATTCTTATGAGGCTGATACTAATTTCTCCATTTTATGGATGTGAAAATTGTGGTTCAGAGATATGAAATAACTTGTCCAAGGTCACCCAGCTGATAGCTGGCAGATCCATGATATAAAAGCAGTCTGTTTGACTCCAAAGATCACGTCCCTCTCTTCTTTGAAAAAAACTTTATTACTTTATCTGATTACAGATGTAACAGTCATTCAAATATCAAACATTTCATAAGCATATAATATAAATGATCCATGCCCTCAAAATCTCAACTTTCAAAAATCTCACTCTTCCTCACATATTCCTCCAACCCCTCCAAAAATCTCACATATTCCTCCAACTACTTTTTTTCTGTAGCTATCACATACATCATCATTCTATTTATTTATTTTTAAAATAATATTTTATTTATTTGGCTGCGTTGGGTCTTAGTTGTGGCATGTTGGACCTAGTTCCCTGATGAGGGATCAAACTGGGCTGCCTGCATTGGGAGCTTGAAGTCTTAACCGCTGGACCACCAGGGAAGTCACTCGTTGTTCTTTTTAAAAGTAAAAATGGATTATGTTAGTCACAGTGTCTACAACATCTTTTTTTTTTCACTTACCTATATAACATGGACATTTTTTCATGTCAATATCAAAATATATAGATTTACTTGATAATTTATAATGATTCATCATAGTTCATTAAACATTTTAACTGGTTTCCGATGAAGCTTTGATTATCCTTGCCCTGATATCTTTAAATGCTTGAGTAACACCTGTGGTCATACCAACTCTCCTACACTGATGTTACAGGACCTTCCATGCAGCAGGTTTTGGAGGGTTACATGGGCATCTTGGGGTTATTTTATTTCTTAAATATACAAATAATGATAGGACAGCTTTGAATAAAAGATTTGTCAAGTGGAACAATTCCTATTTATCAAAGCAAGATTCTGATATCTTGGAAAGTCTGCTTCCTCACTCAGTATATGAAATATCATATTTTATTTCATTAATATTTTCTTAAATGTCTACTCTGTGCCATACACTGCCTGATGCACTGGGAACACTGATGAGGAAGACAGACAGGGTTCGCGTGGACATTGTTTTCGTAATTATTTTTACTTTATTTAGGTTTTACTCTCTTGATCTACCATCAGTTCAGTTTAGTCGCTCAGTCATGTCCGACTCTTTGCAACCCCATGAACCACAGCACACCAGGCCTCCCTGTCCATCACCAACTCCCGGAGCTTGCTCAAACTCGTGTCCATTGAGTCGGTGATGCCATCGAACCATCTCATCCTCGGTCGTCCCCTTCTCCTCCTGCCCTCAATCTTTCCCATCATCAGGGTCTTTTCAAATGACTCAGCCCTTTGCATGAGGCGGCCAAAGTATTGGAGTTTCAGTTTCAGCATCAGTCCTTCCCATGAACACCCAGACTGATCTCCTTTAGGATGGACTGGTTGGATCTCCTTGCAGTCCAAGGGACTCTCAAGAGTCTTCTCCAACACCACAGTTCAAAATAGAAAGCATAAATTTACCTCATACTGACAAGCTAACTTTAGCTGACTATGAAACAAAGAAAAAATAAACTTGGAAATTTAAAGAATTTTTATAATATTCTCTCCAACCTAAAATAACTCTAGAATATACCCATTTGCTTCTTAAGTTGGGTATCTTAGGTATTTCCTTCATCTCTTAGTTAAGATATGAAGCTTCCTGACTTCAAAACTTACTATACGACAAAGTTACAGGAATCAAAACACTGTGCTACCGGCAGGAAGATGAATATATCAATGGAATAGAATTGAGAGTTCAGAAATAAACCATCTACCTATGATCAATCTATCTTGACTTTTCACAAGGATGCCCAGATCATTCAATGGAAAAAGAATAGTCTCTTCAACAAACTATGCTGATACAACTAAATATTGACTTACAAAAGAATGAAGTTTGACCCTTAACTCACAGCATATACATAAAATAACTCATAATGGATTGAAGACCTAAATGTAAGACCTAAAACTATAAAACTCTTAGAAAGAAACACTGAAGTAAATCTTCATGATTTTGGATCTATGGCAAACAAAAGCAGAAACAACAGAAGAAAAAAGTAGGTAAACTAAACTGCATCAAAATTTAAAATTTTTGTGCATCAAACGACACTATCAAGAGAGTGAAAAGACAACCCCCAAAATGAAAAAAATGTTTGCAACCAAATACATGATAAGGGGGACTTCCCTGGTGGTTCAGTAGCTAAGACTCTGTGCTCCCAATGCAGAGGGCTTGGGTTTGATTCCTAGTCAGGGAACTAGCGGCTTCCCTGATAGCTCAGTTGGTAAAGAATCCGCCTGCAATGCAGAAGACCCCTGTTTGATCCCTGGGTTGGGAAGATCCCCTGGAGAAGGGAAAGGCCACCCACTCCAGTATCCTGGCCTGGAGAATTCCATGGACTGTATAGTCCATGGAATCAAAGAGTTGAACATGACTGAGCGACTTTTCCCCTCACAGGGAACTAGATCCCACATGCTATAACTAAGACCTGGTTCAGTTCACTTCAGTTCAGTCTCTCAGTCGTGTCTAACTCTTTGTGACCCCATGGACTGCAGCTTGCCAGGCTTCCCTGTCTATCACCAACTCCCAGAGCTTACTCAAACTCATGTCCACAGAGTCAGTGATGCCATCCAACCATCTTATCCTCTGTCGTCCCCTTCTCCTCTTGCCTTCAATCCTTTCCAGCATCAGAGTCTTTTCCAATGAGTCAGTTCTTCACATCAGATGGCCAAAGTATTGGAGTTTCAGCTTCAGCATCAGTCCTTCCAGTGAATTTTCAGGACTGATTTCCTTTAGGATTGACTGGTTTGACCTCCTTGCAGTCCATGGGACTCTCAAGAGTCTTCTCCAACACCACAGTTCAAAAGCATCAATTCTTTGGTGGTTAGCTTTCTTTATGGCCCAACTCTCACATGCATACATGACTACTGGAAAAACAATAGCTTTGACTAGACAGACCTTTGTCAGCAAAGTAATGTCTGCTTTTTAATATGCTGTCTAGGTCTGTCATACCTTTCCTTCCAAGGAGCAAGCGTCTTTTAATTTCATGGCTGCAGTCACCATCTGCAGTGATTTTGGAGCCCAAGGAAAGTCTGTCACTGTTTCCATTGTTTTTCCATCTATTTGCCATGAAGTGATGGGACCAGATGCCATGATCTTCATTTTTTGAACATTAAGTTTTAAGCCAGCTTTTTCACTCTCCACTTTCATTTTCATCAAGAGGCTCTTTAGTTCCTCTTCACTTTCTGCCATAAGGATGATGTCATCTGCATATCTGAGGTAACTGATATTTCTCTTGGACCGAGCAATCATAGTCCTAGGTATAAATCTAGCAAAAATTATACATGTGTTTACTCAAATACATAGGCAAGAAGGTTCATAGTAGTACTATTAAAAGTTGACCTACAGTGAAAACTGAAATGCTCATCATCAGTAGAACGGATAAACTGTGACAAATTAAAATAAGGAACTATATGTAGCAATGAAATGGAACCAACTACAACTCCCTGCAACAATATAGAAGAATCTCAAAAACAGAAAATTGAGCAAAAGAAGGCAGACTCAGAAGAGCACATTTTATATGCTTCCATTTACATAAAATTTAATACCTGATAAACCTAATCTATGAAGTTAGAAGTCAGAGTACTATTTACCCTCAGAGGGGTGGAAAAGGAGAACGAAGGAGCTTTTGTGGGGCTCAAATGTTCTGTTTCTTGATTTGGATGTTGGTTGGACATCTGGTCCCATCACTTCATGAGAAATAGATGGGGAAACAGTGGACACAGTGGCAGACTTTATTTGGGGGCACTCCAAAATCACTACAGATGGTGACTGCACCCATGAAATTAAAAGACACTTACTCCTTGGAAGGAAAGTTATGACCAATCTAAACAGCATATTAAAAAGCAGAGATATTACTTTGCCAACAAAGGTCCATCTAATCAGAGCTATGGTTTTTCTAGTAGTCATATATGGGTGTGCGAGTTGGACTATAAAGAAAGCTGAGCACTGAAGAATTGATGCTTTTGAATTGCAGTGTTGAAGAAGATTTTTGAGAGTCCCTTGGACAGCAAGGAGATCCAACCAGTCCATCCTAAAGGAGATCAGTCCTGAGTGTTCATTGAAAGGACTGATGTTGAAGCTGAAACTCCAATACTTTGGCCACCTGATGCATAGAACTGACTCATTGGAAAAGACCCTGATGCTGGGAAAGATTGAAGGTGGGGGGAGAAGGGGACAACAGAGGATGAGGTGGTTGGATGGCATCACTGACTCAACGGACAAAAGTTTGGGTAAACTCCAGGAATTGGTGATGGACAGGGAGGCCTGGCAAGCTGCAGTCCATGGGGTTGCAAAGAGTCAGACACGGCTGAGCGACTGAACTGAACTGGATATATGTGTCCATTTTGTGAAAAATCATCATTACACTTATGAGTTGTGTATTTTCATGTCTTTATGTTATATGCTAATATGTTTAAAATAGAATATTTTTGAAATCAGGTTTTATAAGCCCTAGAATATTTCTCCTTTTTTTTTTTTTTGGTCTCTTCTTGATACTCTTTCATTTTTTTCGATTGTGTATTCTATTTTTCAAAATTTTTATCCCTCTTCAAGACACTTTATTTCCTATTGTCTGAAAACTGAACTGATTTTGTAATAATAAGGCACATTACTGCCATCTACTGGTAAATTACCACAATAAAGGTATACTTTACAGTGTATACCAGTGAGTGGCATCCATTTACATGTGATGTCCTCCAGTAAGACACAGCTTGCCTAACCAAATGTGATAACCTTGCCATTTGGCACCATCGTGATGAATCCCACAGACAGTAGCATGTTGATGCTCTCTAGTAGGCTTTAGTCTTCTTTTTTTTTTTCCTGTTCAATGCTGTTCTTAAAGACATGGTTCTAGTGTTCACCATCAGTCTTACCACTGCAAAGCTTAAGCCCATCAGACAAACATGAAAATAAATGTTCAAAAAATGCCGATCAAAGTAAGTCAGAAAGAAATATATATGTGGTGGTTGTGGTTTGGTCGCTAAGTCATGCCTGATCCTTGCGACTCCATGGACTATGTAGCCTGCTGGGCTCCTCTGTCCATGGAATTCTCCAGGCAAGAATACTGGAGTGGGATGCCATTTCCTTCTCCAGGGTACCTTTCTGACCCAGGAATTGAACCTAAGTCTCTTGCATTGCAGGCAGATTCTTGACCAACTGAGCTACGAGGGAAGCCCTAACACACATATATGGAATCTAATAAAGTGGTACTGATGAACTTATTTGCAGGGAAAAAATAGAGATGCACACGTAAAGAACAGACTTGTGGTCACAGAGTGGGAAGGAGAGAATGGGACAAACTGAGAGATTAGCACTGACGTATAATCCTACAAAGTGTAAAATAGATACCTGGTGGGAAGGTGCTGTATAACAAAGGGAGCTCAGCTCCGGGCTCTGTGATGACCTAGATGGGTGGGATGGTGGTGTGGGAGGGAGGCTCAAAAGGGAGGGCAGATATGTATACTTATAGCCGATTCATGTAGTTGTACAGCAGAAACTAACACAACATTGTAAAACAACTATCATCCAATTTTTAAAAAAGGCCAAATTGTTCACATCAAAGAATAATTAATTAGATGGTGATGAACAGGGAGGCCTGGCATGCTGCGATTCATGGGGTTGCAAAGAGTCGGACACGACTGAGCGACTGAACTGAACTGAACTGAACTTTCTCTTTATCTACTGGACTTCCTTGGTGGATCAAACAGTAAAGAATCTGTCTGCAGTGCAGGAGATCCAGTTTTGATCCCTGGGTCAGGAAGATCCTCTGGAAAAGGAAATGGCAATCCACTTCAGTATTCTTGGCTGGAGAATTCCATGGACAGAGGAGCCTGGCAGCCAACATACAGTTCATGGGTCACAAAGAATTGGACATGACTGAGCATCTAACAGTTTCTTTTTATCTAAATCTGAATCCAGAACAGTCCTGGATGTCTCAGGACTGCTTTTCTTGCTCAGAGAATACTGTGAAACAGCCTGATAACCTCTTCAGCGGCCTCAGGTAGTCTGTTGCTTATTGAGGCTATCATAAGTGCTAGTCACTCTTCTAAGCATTTTGTATCTACTAATTCATTTTGAAGTGAAGTGAAAGTGAAGTGGTGCTTTTGAACTGTGGTGTTGGAGAAGACTCTTGAGAGTCCCTTGGTCAGCAAGGAGATCCAACTAGTTCATCCTAAAAGAAATCAGTCCTGAATATTCATTGGAAGGACTGATGCTGAAGCTGAAACTCCAATACTTTGGCCATCTGATGTAAAGAACCGACTCATTGGAAAAGACCCAGATGCTGGGAAAGATTGAAGGCAAGAGGAGAAGGGGACAACAGAGGATGAGATGGTTGGATGGCATCATCAACCCTATGGACACGAGTTTGAGTAAGCTCTGGGGGTTGGTGATGGACAGGGAAGCCTGGCATGCTGCAGTCCCTGGGTTCGCAGAGAGTCAGACAACTGAGTGAATGAACCGGACTGAACTGAAAGTCACTCAGTTGAGTCCTACTCTTTGTGAGCCCATGGACTGTAGCCCACCAGGCTCCTCTCTCCGTGGGATTCTCCGGGAAAGAATACTAGAGCGGGTAGCCGTTCTGTTCTCCAGGGGATCTTCCCCACCAAGGGATTTAACCTGGGTCTCCTGCAGTGCAGGCAGATTCTTTACCGTCTGATCCTGTAAGGTACCCTTATTATCTGCACCTTACAGATGAGGCAATTGTAGCACAAAAATGTTAAATTATATTATGATACTACAAAAATAGAGCTTATAGTCTTTTGGGAACAAAAACCATGTAAGGATTTAAAAACAAAGGGAAAAAATACTTTGGACCCTGTGGAACGAGTCATTTTTCTCCTTTTGGTCCAAGTTGTATCATCCGTAAGATAAGAACTCTGGATTTACCTGAAGTCACACAGCTAATAGGGGCTTCCCTCGTAGCTCAGTCAGTGAAGCATCTGCCTGTAATGCAGGAGACCTGGGTTTGATTCCTGGGTCAGAAAGATCCCCTGGAGAAGGAAATGGCAACCCACTCCAATATTCTTGCTGGGAAATCCCATGGACAGAGGAGCCTGGAAGGCTACAAAGAGCTGGACATGACTAAGCCACCAACAGTTTCAGCTTTCTTTTTCAGGATCCTCGTATGAGGAATCACATAGTAGTTGATCTTTTGTGACTGACTTATCTCACTTACAGAGAGAGCAGTGGCACCCCACTCCAGTACTCTTGCCTGGAAAATCCCATGGATGGAGGAGCCTGGTCGGCTGCAGTCCATGGGGTTGATAGGAGTCAGACATGACTAAGAGACTTCACTTTCACTTTTCACTTTCATGCATTGGAGAAGGAAATGGCAACCCACTCCAGTGTTCTTGCCTGGAGAATTCCAGGGACGGGGGAGCCTGGTGGGCTGCCGTCTGTGGGGTCGCGCAGAGTCGGACACAACTGAAGCAACTTAGCAGCAGTAGCAGCAGTATCTCACTTAGCATAATGTTTTCAATGTCTGCAATGTTATAGCATGTGCCAAAATTTCCTTCCTTTTTAAGGCTAATGTTACATTGTATGTATATGCCGCCGTTTTGTTTATCCATTCATCTGACAGATATATAGCCTGCTTCTACCTTTTGGCTGCAGTGAATAATGCTGCTATGAACATGAGTACATAGCACAGTACATATGCATAGTACATAGAACATAGCACATAGCATAGTACAAATATCTGCTTAAGTCCCTGCTTCTACTTTCTTGGGGTAAATATCCAGAAGTAGTATTTTTGGATCAGATGGTAATTCTATATTTAACTTTTTGAAGTTAAAGTGATAACTGTGGTGGTAAACGGTAACGTAGGTAAAAATGTATTAGATGTACACTTAAGATGTTTGCATTTTCCTGTATGTAAATCATGCTCCATTTTCTAAAAGAAGAAAAAGCTTAAAATTTTTTTTCTAGGTTCTTGTAAACCCTTTTGGTGTTAATTTCTTGGGCTCAAGCATCCGAGGTGCCCTTTTGGCTGCCTGTGGTTCTCTTTATTTTTCTCTGCCCTTTAGGGTCCACCACCATTCTCAAGATTCACACACAACAAATATTTACTGAACATATGCTCTGTGCCAGGCCCTGTGCTACGTGCTGAGAAAATGTCAGTAAACAAGATGGATAAACTCTCCCTCCTAATGAGGTCCACAGCCTCGAGAAGACAGGTGATAAACAACCTAGTGAGTCCTATTGAGGACAAGGAAGAGAACTTGCCTAAAGAATCCTCAGAGAAGGTGTCCTTGGGGTAGTGATGTTTGAGCAGGGATCTGAAGGCTGACAAATTATCTAATGAGGAGGGGGAGCACACCAGATGGACCGATCAGCATGTGCAAGGATCCTAAGAAGGAAGTACAGAATGTGAAGATCAATGTACTTAAAGTCCAGAGAGAGTTAGAGTGCTAGGAGATAAGCCTGGCCATGTGGGACGGGCAAGAGACATCTATTTGGCCTTTATCATAAGAGCAATATGAACCATCAAATAGTTTTAAATAGAGGAGAGACATGATCAGATTTCTGACTTAGAAATATTGCTGACAGCAGGGTGGAGAATAGGTTGGAGGGGAGCCAGGGAGAATGTGGACTGGCCTTAGAGGGCTACTGCACCACTCCAAGCACATGGTGTGTGCTCAATAAATATATTGGTGGAATGAAATGACTCTGACTTTTCTTAGATGAGACCAACATGCCTGAGCTGTACAATCAGCTAACAATCCCCTGTTTATCTATATAACATGATGCTTGTAATAGACCCTTAACTCCCATTTCACAGATGAGGAAGTTGAAGTTGAGGCAAAGGAAAATTACACAGCTATCAAGAGTGAAAGCCGGATCTGAATCCAGGCCTTTAGGACAGGCATCAAGCCCAGGGCTTGGGAGGCTTCCCTACATTTGGGAAGAGGGGGAAAGGGCCACACTCCCCTGTACCCACTGAGTCTGCTAGGGTCACAGTGATGGGACTTACAGGCAGACATCAGTAATAAAGGCTAAAGATGATCTTTATCATCATTAGCGTTATTAGATACTACGTGTCAGGCACTGTGCCAAGGGCTTTCCACGCTTTCCCTCATTTCCTCTTTGCAAAGACTATTATTATATCCGTATCTCAGGTACATAAACTGAGGCTTGGAGAGTTGACTTGCCCAAGAACACTCAGCTTAGAGGGTTTCCATATGGCTGTGCAGTGACTCCAAGATGGGGGCAACAGCCACTGGGAATATTACAGCGCCAGGAGCCAAACAATCTCATATCCCGGCTCGAGCTCTGCACCCAACCGAGCTGGCGCGCGCTCGGCCCCGCGCTCTCGGGGACGTTTGGTCACGTGGCCAAGGCCCCGCCCCCGCCCTACCCCGCCCTCTCCCGCGCTCCCACCCTCTCTCCCTCCCTCCCCCTCCCTCCCCGACCCGGTCCGGCCCATCCCCCTCCCCGCCGGCTCCCTGAGGCCCAGCCGGGTCGGGCTGCGGGCGGCCGGGCGCCGACGGCCGGATAGACGGGCGCACGCGAGGACGGACCGACAGACACACGGAGGGCCGCGGGCACGCACGGCCCGGGCCGGTGCTCCGAGGCCCGCCCGGGAGGGCTGGGGCCGCGCTCAGGTGAGCTGACGGCGACGCGGGCCCGTAAGGGGTGGGCCCGCCGGGCGTCCGCGGTGCCGGCCCGGCTGGCTCCGCGGGAAGGAGGCGCCGCCCGGGCCCGGCGCGGGAAAATGGCGCCGGCGGACCGTGGAGCACGGCCCCTGTGCGGTCCCGGCCCGTAGCCGCCCCGCCCGCCCGCCGCGCTGGTGTCCCCGTCGCCATGTTGGGGAGCGGGCCCGGGGCCTGCGGGCGCGGGCGCTGGGGACTGCTGGGGGCCCGGCAGTGGTGGGGAGGGTGCGGGACTCGGTGTCCGGGAGCTGAGGGAGTGCTGAGCCGGCTGGGGTCTGCACGGGGTGGCGCTCCAGGCCTGAGGAACTGGAGGGAGTCGGACGTGGGGTCGTGGCCGGGGTCGCCGAGAAGGGTCGCTGGGTCCAAACGGGATCGGGATCGGGATCCGTGGGGCTTGGGGAGCAGGAACTGGAGCTGGGTCAGGTCGTGGTCCATGTTCAGGACCCCAGGCCGGCAGGGCGCGGAGGGGCGTGGGATTTGAGCCCAGGCTGTCAGGGCTGGGACAGTTCTTTGCGGGGGGCGGGGGCTGGTGGTGAAAGGGTTGATTGGAAATGGGGGCCTTTTCGGTACAGAGGCGAATATCAGACTGGTCTAGTCGTTAGAGTTGCGGGGCAAGTCCGTGTAACTCCCAAGGGACTGAGGACATATGTGCCCCCAGGATCCTGCACTCCGTATTGGCAAGAGGAACAGAAAAAGTAATGCTTTGATGAAGAAGAGAGAGAAGGGGGATTGAGGTTTGGGTGCAGGAGCTGGCCAGCAAAAGAATGCAAAGTGGAACTGGTTGGCAAGAAGAGAGAGCCTCCATCAACTTAGGGAGTTTGTGTGTGTGTCTTTAAAAGGAGGGACCTGGCTGTTTGTGGGCGGTGACCCAAGGTGTCTTCCCAGGAAGGGGACAGCCCACTGTTTTTTAAGAGCAGTGTCACCTGGGGAGGTCATCAGAAAGGCGTTATTGAAGCCGTGAGAATGGTAAAGGATTAAATGTGTGAAAACTGCAAAGGCCTTAGATCATGTAATGATTTTAGATTATGTAGTGATTTTAGCTGAGACACAGAAAAGTAAAGTTGACTTCTCAAGATCTAACCAGTAAATGACAGAAGTAGTACTAGAACTCAGGCCTGTTGCCTCCTTATTCAACACAACTGCCTTAGAGGAATTTGCCAGGTGGGCGAAAAGTATTAAGTCAAGTGTGGCAGCATATATCAAAGAACTACTAAGTAAGTTCTTTTTGTATTGAGTTTGTCAGTACAAAAAATGAGGGGGATAGCAGGAAAGTATAGATAACTAGCTATTTGATAATTTCTAGTGTACTTCTGTTTGTGCAAAGAAGTTATCTTCAAAATCTTTTTGACTTCTATCTTTATGTAGAGTCTTAAAAGATGCTCCTTCTCTTCTAGGTGTTCACTGTACAGCAAAGGGACACAAAAAGCCTAAAAGGTAACAGTGAACAATGGATCTCTATCATGACTGTAATTGATGTTCTATCATGATAGAGGAATTCAAAGTCCCCATGGGCTATGAGAGAATTCTCAGTTTTGTTATAGTTGTCCCAGGGCCCCCATATAATCAAAAGAGACTTTCAACAAAAAGGTTATGAAGATGTTCATAGCAATGATATTTTTAACATATGTTCAATATCCTTATTCAGCAACATGTTCATTTGTTTTGGATCTTTCTAATGCAGGAAAGCCTAATCTTGTCTGTACCATGGGCCCCTTTGTTGCTGTTCAGTCACTAAGTGAAAGTAAGTAAGTGAAGTTGCTCAGTTGTGTTGGACTCTTTGCAACCCCGTAGACTGTAGCCTACCAGGCTTCTCCGTCCATGAGATTCTCCAGGCAAGAATACTGGAGTGGGTTACCATTTCCTTCTCCAGGGGATCTTCCCGACCCAGGGATTGAACCCAGGTCTCCCGCATTGGAGGCAAGCGTTGCTACCTCATGGACTGCAGCATTCCAGGCTTCTTTGTCCTTCATTATCTCCCAGAGTTTCTCAGATTCATGTACAGTGTGTTGATGATGCCATCCAACCATCTCATCCACTGTCGCCCTCTTCTCCTCCTCTCAATCTTTCCCAGCATCAGGGTCTTTTCCAACGAGTTGGCTCTTTGCATCAGGTGACCAAAGGATTGGCGCTTCAACATCAGTCTTTCCAATAAATATTCAGGATTGATTTCCTTTCCTTTAGGATTGACTGGTTTAATCTCCTTGCACTCAAAGGGACTCTCAAGAGTCTTCTCCAGTACCACAGTTGGAAAGCATCAATTCTTCAGTGCTCAGGCTTCCTTTTGGTCCAACTCTCTGTACATGACTACTGGAAAAACTATAGCTTTGACTAGATGGACCTTTGTCGGTAGTCTAACAAAGCTTATGGATCCCTTTCAGGATAATATTTTTAATTGCATAAAACAAAATACATGGGGTTATAGAGAAACCAATTGTATTGAAATGCAATTATTGCAGTGTACAAATTGTGATGTAATATAGATATACACTTCTTTATCAGCAAATTAAGAAATTAGATCTAGTGGTGGGTCTGATAATTATCTCAAATGAGCATAATAATTCTGCAATAACTATAATATGATATAAAGATATCTGTGATTACAGTAGCAGAATCACAGATCTGCTAATACAAGAATGGCTTACTGCCTACATTCATATTTGAATAAAATGGTAGCTTCAGTTAGAAGTTAGTGAAAATAAAGTAATTTTTTTTCCCTATCCAAGTTCACAGCCCCTCCCCTCCTTCCCCTGGAATTCTGTCTGTGAACTCCTATCTGTGAACCCCAGGTTAAGGAACCACAAAGGATGTCTTCCATTCAACAGACATTTACTATTTGCTGAGACATCTATTTATATCAGCCATTATGATAGGCTGTGAGGAGTCATAGATCTTTAAGGCAGGATAGGGTCTTTTCAGTTTGGATATTCAGTCCCATGAGAGAAGTGAACATGTAAACAGTGACCATTCAGGCTGTTAAATGCCAAAGGAGAGCTGTCAGTTTCTTAGGACACAGTTAGGCAAGTCTCTGCTCTAGGATTAGGGAAGGCTTTGGAAATAAGTGAGACTTGAGATGTGTCCTGAAGGATAAAGGAGTTTGCCAGATGCAGAAGAGAGAAGAGTTTTCACATAAGGACATATATTTTCAGGGAATGTAATTTAACGTGTCTGCAGCATAGTGTGTGTGTGTGAAAGAGTGGTTGGAGATGAGACTGGGAAGGTTGTTTGGAACCTGGGTTGAAGGACCTTGCTAAGGAGTTTGGACTGAATCCTTGGCTTTTAGAGAGGCATTCTAGGCTTTCAAGGAGTGGAGTTATGATGAGGTTTAATTTTTAGGAGATAAATGAATGTGTTTTGGAGGGAGGGTGGATTGGAGAGCAGAAAAGAAGTAATGAGGGAATGAGGGCCTGAACCAAGACAGAAGCTGGGCACGTTGACTAGAGTGAGAATTTTCAAGTGTTGATATAATTACATTGTGAGTGATGAGCGAGAAGGGGAATTTTTTAGATTTCTCGTTTGAGGTGGCAGTCAAAGAGGTTTAAAAAAGGAATGAAAGGAAAATGAGTGAGAATTGCTGCAGATAATAAGGAAAAAGGTTTTTTTTATAGAATAATAGACTTTTGGAAGCCAGTGGAGAGATGTCAAGTGTGATGTCGTTTATTGCTTAAGAAAATCATGTGTCAATAGACTGGGAAAGTATTCCTAGAGTAGGGAAATCATAACTGACAATGTCAGGTCTTGGCAGATTGTGGCTCATGCATCAAATCTGTTCCACCACCTGTTTATGTAAATAAAGTTTTATTGCAACATCGGCACACTCATTTACATATTGCTTTTGTCTGCCTTCATACTAGCAATGGCAGGTTAAATAGTTGTGACAGAGAATATATAGCTCACAAAATTGAAAATATTTACTTTCTGGCCCTTTACCAAATATATTTGCCAGTTCCTGATCTGTGTGTCTGAATGTTGGACAGTAAACTTCTGATTTACCATCCTGTGTGATGAAGAATAACCATCTTGGCACTGTCTTTCTGGCCGGATTCCCCATGCTCTGTGTATCTGCAGCATGACATAGATCCCTGAATATTTTATATTGGTCAGTGGTGCCATGGTTTACTGTTTTGGGGTCCACTGTGTGACAACTGGTTCTTGCCAGGTTTTCACAGTTTAGACCTTCCTGGGGCCTATTTTGTCATTTTTTTCTATTGGGTTGTCTTTTCCAAAAGATTTCTTCATATTTTTTTTTTATTATTAATCCTTTTGTTGATTATATGTATTACAGATATCATTTCCTGGTTTGTTTTTATCTCCTGCTAATGTTTTTGTATCTCTTTAAGTTGTTAAAAAGTTTTGAATTTTAATCAAGTTTATCTTTTTCTCTCCCAAGATTTAGTAGCTATTCTTTATATTATCTTTTTGCCTTTTATGTTTAGACCTCTTATCTGGAATTGACATGTGTGTGTGGTGTGAGGTAGAGTCATTTCATTTTTTCTGATGTACAGTTAATTATCCCAGCATCATTTATTGAATGGTACTCTGTCTTCATATTGTGAGCTCTTTTTGGTGAAATCTATTGAAAGCCCTGTTTCCAGCTCCATGGTTTGTGAATTGTGTACCTTGGACACGTTGCATAACCACTTTGTGCCTTGCTTTTCTCATCTTTAAAATAAGGAAAGTAGAGTTGTGAGGATTAAGTAAGCTAATTCTGATAACATGTAGAACAGAGTGGCATCTAGAAAATGCTCAATAATGTTAGCTATTATTTATTATTTAGCATTATTGTTCATTTATGATTCCTAGGCAAGAGTGGAAGCTCAATATGCTCAGCTCAGTTGTAGACTTTATTCAGTTTTCAGATTGAAAGGGGCCGAGAGCTAAGTGTTGCAGGAGATGCTTCCAGGTGGCTGCTTAATTTTAGCTGCTGCCTTAGACTGTCTGCTGGAGTGGAACTCCTCCCTGTAGTTCTTTGCAGTTTTCACTACTCTTTTGTTTTGTTCATTTACTTTATCTCCCTACAGGCATTTGGTTTTCTAGTTCTGACTTTACCAAAGTTTTATATATTACCTCTCCCGAACTAATAAGGGACATATCGAGATATTGTCAGGGTGGCCAGAAACTGACAGATGAGTTTGGGGGCAGGTAAAAACTAAATTATGTTTTTAAGATTGAATCATTCTTAGTCATAATGAATAAATTGATCCTTGAAGTAAGATGAGATGAAATTCAAATCATTGAATATTTAGGCATCTACTGTGTGCTGGATACTATAATAGAAATTACCACATTGGTAATAGAAAAGAAAACTAGCTGACCAGCTTTATGAAATACTACAGAAGAGATCTTTTTACTTGTGATAGGGAGCTGTTTTCCAAGAGAGCATTTATTTGGATGACAGAGAGGAAATATAGGCATTTATTCATTTGTCAACAAATTGAACCCTATCATGTACACTGGGCTAGAACTCTGCAGAATACAAGCATAAATCTAGCCAGGATTTGTGTCATGTGGAGTGTATATATAATGTGTTATGGAGCTGGGCTATCAGAGGATGGTACCTGAAAGAGAAGGCCTTTTAAGCAGGATTGCCAAAAATATTTAGGATCTTACAACTTGAAGATGAGACAATTTTTTTCCAGGCTGAGGGAAAGCATGAATGTAGAGATGGGAGTTTAAGAGATAGTAAAGAGTCTAGTTTGGTTGGAGAACAGGATTGTCACAGGAATGTTGTTGAAGTTGAGGCTGGAAGTGGAGATTGAACAACAGTAATAATAGTAGTAGGAGCTCTCATTTTTCACATGCATACCATTTGCCAGATAATGTGCCAGGCATTTTACAAGCAGCATTTCATTTAATCCTCACAATAACCCTGTGAGAGAGGCACTAATTTTAAATCCCCTTTTTGTAGATAAGGAAACTGAGAAATAGAACTAACAATTGATAGAGAATGAGTCTAGGCAGTCCAGTTCCAAAGCCTGTGTTCTTAATCTCTGCATACTATACATGGAAGGCTTTGAATCCTCTTCAGTTAGAGGCTGAGAAGTTTAGAATTGATTAAGTAATGGGAAGTCATCAAAAGTGCTTGGCTATGCAGTGACATAATGAAATCTGTGCATTGGGAAAGTAAGCCTGGTCATAAAATACAGGAGCAGCAAGGTGAGAAAGGAGAGATATGGAGGTAGTTTTCTCTCTCCTTCCTCACCAAATTGATTGCTCCTTAAGGGCTGGGACTGTATCTCTCCTTTCCTTCAGCTCTGGTGTCTACTTACTGTGTTGTCTGTCACATTTATTTATTTTAAAAAATTTATAATCTTTTTTCTACCTTACCTTGTTCTAAAAAGGACTTAAGGTGGCTGCCTAGGAGCGCAATAAACATTTGCTGAGTTAATTAGTAAATGACTAGAGGTATATATAGATGTGTACATAGAGGGAATACTATGGTTTTGTTGGAGGGAGTAAATGCAGCCTTATAATTTGGTGATAAGCTTTATTTTATATAGAGAGCCTACAAAGTGAAAGGCCAGAACTGCTTCTTTTTTAACTTGTGAAGAATTGTATATTCTGTTTCAGTTAGACTATTAACACTCAGTTAATGTTAGCTATGTCAGTTAAAAACCCAAACTCACAGAAACAAGAGAGTAGAAGGGTGGTTGTCAGGAGCCAGGAGATGGGGAATGGGGAGATTTGATCAGCGGGTATAAACTTACAAGGTGAATAAGTGCTGGGAGTCTGATGTACAGCATGATGACTATAATTAATAGTACTGTGTTATATATTTGAAAGTTGCTAAGAGAATAGATCTTAAATGTTTTTACCATACACATAAGAAATGGTAATTATGTGAGGTGATGGATATGTTAACCAACCTTATTATAATAGCCATTTCTCAATATATATGTGTATCCATCTCATTGTACGCCTTAAACCTGTACAATATTGTATATCAATTATATCTCAATAAACCTGGGAGAAAAACTATGTCAGTCTTAATAATGTTAATGATCACCAAATTCAGAGGGTATTCATATTTTAAATAGATAATTGGTTTGTATTTAGCATTAATCAGCTGCAAGTCCCCCCATACACAAAGAGGCAACAAAAATTGCCAAAAACCAGCTCCTTTACTGATATTGAACCTGTTGAATATTAGTTCCATAGTGCCATTTATGTACATTTTCTTAAGACCAGACTGCAGTTTCTTTCAGGAAGAAATAACTAGTTGCAGATTTGTGAATCAGATGCCTGTGAATCAGATTTTACTCAGGGAAATTAGTCAAAAGATTAAGTCCCTTGCCATAAATTTAAATGTTACATGGAAGTAAGGCTATGTTCTTTCCATCAAATACAGACTTAAAAGTTCAAACATTTTGGAGAAATTCAAAGACAGATTAACTGCCAAATACCAATAAAAGTAGGAAGATATTAAGTAAACCAGCATTTGACTAGATCAGTTACAAATCAATAACATTCTTTTCCATTGTGGATATTAGCTATCAGTAGAATGTATGTATACATGCAAGCGCATATCTAAGTGTAATATATATTGATATAATTAATATAAGTACATTTGGATCTAGGAACGCTTCCTAAAGAAAATGAATCTTCATCTGAGGTTGTGTGTAACTCTTCAGTATATATGAGGATAACTCATTCAGAAGTTTTACAATCAGAATGATTATGTATTGAGAAAAAGTTAATTATGAAAGTCAGTATATGCTGACTACCTTATCACTGTTGAGGTCTGTATACAGTTGATTAGTTAGCTTCTGCCTTTTAGGAAACAAATTCATCTGGGGAGTTGATATGAACATAAATAAAAGAGGGGAAAGTGTGTTTTAAATGAACTAGTGAGTGCTGTGGGAACTCAGGCGAGATTACTTTTACTTGAAGAATCAGGGACAGCTTCATAGAAAAGGTGGTGTATTTGTTTCCTGCTACTGCTAAGTCGCTTCAGTTGTGTCCGACGCTGTGCGACCTCAGAAACATCAGCCCACCAGGCTCCCCCGTCCCTGGATTCTCCAGGCAAGAACATTGGCGTGGGTTGCCATTTCCTTCTCCAATGCATGAAAGTGAAAAGTCAAAGTGAAGTTGCTCAGTCATGTCTGACTCTTAGCGACCCCATGGACTGCAGCCTACCAGGCTCCTCTGTCCATGGGATTTTCCAGGCAAGAGTACTGGAGTGGGGTGCCATTGATTTCTCCGGTACCTCTTCCTAGCTTCCATCAGTTCTTGACATTTCTTGGTTTGCGGCTACTTCACTCCAGTTTCTGTCTCTGTTGTCACATAGCATTCTACCTTTGTGCCTCTGTATCCAAATTTCTCTCTTATCAGGGCACTAGTTATATTGGATTGGGGGTCTACCTCATCTTAACTAATTGAATCTGTAGTGATTCCAAATCAGGTTACATTCTGTGGTACTGAGGGTTAGGATAAATCTCTTTGGGGAGATAAGATTCAACTTAAAACAGGTGGCATGATACAGAAGTATTAAATTAAAATTTGCTAAGTAAATGGAAGAATAAAACTAGAATGAACTGAGTTAAGGAAAGAAGAACTAAGGGAATGATGGACATAGTAGATTGTAAGGAATACTTAGGAAATGAGATAAAGAAGTCTGGTTTGCTGGTGTATTGAGGAGTTGTGAGAAGATGAAGGCAGAGTAAATGCATTGAGGTCCTAGATACCAGATCTCAGATATTTGAGTGCTGCTGAGTAGGTAGTGTGTGGGAGCAGGATAGCCCTTGCAGAGTTTTGAAACGGTGGACAACTAATTCAGACTTTGGATAATTAATTCAAGCTTTAGGGAGATTCTGTGATCAGGTGAACTTGGATAAACAAATAGTTAGTGACTTAACACACCCCGTCTCCCTCATTTGCCCATGCCAGTAACTTTGCCCCAAGACAGTCCAGAAATTCCTCATAGGCAGAAAACACCACCACAGCGCATGAGGATTTTACTAGCCTCTTGATCAGTCACCTGTGGGCATTGATACACAGCTGCTTTTTTAGGGTCTCTATTCTATTCAAAAGCCTCTCTTTGGATTTATAATCATGTTGTTCTTCATTTTTCCTTCAAACTTTTCTTCAGAATCACTGATTTTCCATCCTATTTTTTGCCTCTTGATTTTTCTGTGAACCATTTTCAGTTTCTTCCCATGTCTTTTAAAAACATCTGACTAATGGAAGGAATTGAGGAAGATTCTGTACTATCCAAGCCACTGATATTCTTTTCTGTATCCTTTCAGTGATAGTTCTGTTGACTTTTGCCCACAGTCGGACTATGGACATTAAATTATGACTATTCATTCAAATTGTGGTCAACAGCCGTGGTCAGGTGCATTTCCTTCTTTGTGCCCAGGCATTTCTTCCTGGTTCTGTATTTGCATCGCACATATTTTCTCTAAGAGCATGTGTCTTCATGACATTTTATTTTATTTTATTTTTTCCTTTTTTTCATGACATTTAAAAAATTATGTTTAAATATTACAAACAAACATAACTTCCTAGTCATCATATGCATATGGTCTTTTCATATAGTTTTTTATAGTCCTTCATTTGGCATTATATTGATATACTTTTCTACATGTCAATATAGTCATCATTTTCAGTGAATCCGCAGTAAAGTTTAAATCTCTCTGGTTATTTGGCATTTGGATGATTTCCAGTTTGTTTTTATTTTTTATTTGCAATTCTAAATGATACTACTGACATGATGCCAAGAGTTGACTCATTGGAAAAGACCCTGATGCTGGGAGGGACTGGGGGCAGGAGGAGAAGGGGACGACGGAGGATGAGATGACTGGATGGCGTCACCAACTCGATGGACATGAGTTTGGATGAACTCCTGGAGTTGGTGATGGACAGGGAGGCCTGGCGTGCTGCGATTCATGGGGTCACAAAGAGTCGGACACGACTGAGCGACTGAACTGAACAGCTTTTTATCCCCACCCCCATTTTTTTCTTAGACTATATTCCCTAAAATAATTCAGTTTGGTCTAAGGGTATCACTTTTTTGCTATTTTGTTAGATTATTCTTTAGAAAACTGCCAGTTTATACAGTTCTACTCTAGTTAACAGTAGATTTTATACTTTTTTTCTTCTAGTGTAATAGTGATTGAGGCCTCCCTGATGACTCAGCGGGTTAAGAATCCACCTGCAATGCAGGAGACACGGATTTGATCCCTGTGTGAGGAAGATCCCCTGGAGGAGGGTGTGGCAACCCACTCTAGTATTCTTGCCTGGAGAATCCCATGGACTGAGGAGCCTGGCAGGCTACAGTCCAAAGGATTGCAAAGAGTTGGACAAAACTGAGCAACTAAGCAGGCTCACACACATAATAGTGATATATCACAGTTTCGTGGGATTTTTGATATTTTAAATGTTTTATTATGAAAAAATTTTCAGACATTCCCAAAAGACCCTTCCAGAAATAGTTCAATGAACAATTCAGTATGTTGCCATACATTTCCTAATATACTTATTAGGTTAAACCTTTTTAAAATAAAGACATCATATTAGTATGCCTTTAAATACTTTAGCATGCGTCTCTTACAAATAACAACATTTTCCTACATTGTTGCAACACCATTATCACAGGGAACAAAATTATCAATAAGTCCTTAATGTTTCAAACATTAAGTTTGTATTTGTTTCTCCAGTTGTTTCTATAATGACTTTTACAACTGACTTATTGGAAGTGGAATGAAATTAAGAACTATGCACTGTATTTGTATTTGTTATTTTTGTAGTCTTTTTTTTTTTTAATCTGAAGCAATTCCCATTTCTTATCTGCTCTCTCACCTCCCCCCACCCTCCAAGGCATTGATTTGTTGAGACCTGAGCATTTTTCTTGTTTGTCCCACATCCTGAATATGCCTGATTGTTTTCTTTGTGGCATTTAACTTGTTCCTTGTATTTTCCTCAACTGGAAGGTTTAAGACGTGATTAGATTGTAGCCTAACATTTTGACAAAAACATTTAATACATTTTTTTACATCGCATCATATGACGAGGTGCATAAATGTCTGGTTTTCCCCTGTTGATGTTAACTTTGATTATAGAGTTAAGATTGTGACTGCCAGATCTCTCCTGTGAAGTTGCATTTTTTTTTCTTTTGTGAGTGAAAGTGAGTAGTGAATATGTTTTTTATTTTTATCATTGAAGAGTATTTTTTAGTCTTGAGCTAGTTTTTCGTTCGTTTGACCGTTTGTTCAGTGTAGATTTGATATTTTCCTTTTAAGTTTGTACTGTGCATTTAAAAAGTTTATATAGTGTAACAAAGAATGATGTGTTATAAAAGATAAATTTCAAGTTTTAAGGTATAGCTTAAATCAAATATAATTTAACCAAAGAAAACCTTACAGATTGCAGATATATATACAGTAGGGGGCATTTCTTTGACAGAATCCTGTGATGTTTGCTTTTTAAAAAAGCATTGTAAGCAGGCAAAACTAAGAAGCGTAAAGCTCTTGAATAAAACATTTTTCTTTTCGAAAGAGAGTTAAGTCCTGAATTCATAAGTTGTTTTACAAACCCAACCCCAAAACACTCAAAATTTATTTTTGTTTCTTGTCCTCCTCAGTGTTTCTTTCATTTGGCTGTCTTTATCAACTTTGCCAGTTCTTTATCAACTTTAAATAGCTATTTTGTGTATTTGGGGTCTTTTTGTCACATGGTGCAGATATATTATCCCGGTCTCTCAGTTGGCTTTTGACTTTGTGGTTTGTTCAACACGTAGACTATTTTAATTATCGAATCATGTCAGTCAGTCTTTTTCTTTATGATTTCTAGGTTCATGTCTTGATCACCACCATTCCACTGAAGTTAATAATTCTAATTTTTTTCTATATTTTTGTCTTGTTAATTTTTAATTTTGTTTTTCTCATTTTTGCAACTTGGGCAGAAATTTCTTTGTTGTTTAATATAGATGAGCCTGTTTATTATGCTATTGAATTTCTTTTCTTGATCAAAAATTTCTTTCTTCATTGTTTAGGGTTATAATTATTTTAAACAATCTCTCTTGATTTTGAAGAAATGCTTTTCTGGTTTTTCCAAGTCAATTTGGATGCTCTACCTGTGTTTGAAAATGATAGTGTATTCATCTAATAACAATTCTATATGCAGGTTTGCCAAGTATATTCTGGGTCATCAATTATGATGAAATGGTAGCTACAGAACTAGAAAGCTGATCTAAGGACTTCAGTGTTTGATTTTTAAAAGAAAGTGACAATTATACGGGTGTAAAGCCCCCCCCCAAAAAAAAGGCCTGACAAAACTGTCTTTGAATACATTTTGCTCTCCTTTCCGTGGGTTCCTCATCTGCAGATTCAGTCAGCCGGAGATTGAAAACATTCTCCCCCCAAATTCCAGAAAGTTCTAAAAAGCAAGACTTGAATTTCTCAGGACTGGAAACTATTTACCTTGTATTTACAACTGTTTTGACAACTGTTCACATATCAGTTACATTGTGTTAGGTATTATAGGTAATCTAAAGATGATTTCTAGTATATGGATCAGATGTGCTGTTATATGCAAATACTGCATCATTTTATATGAGGGACTTGACCATCTGCGGATGTTGGTTTTGAGGGGAAGGTCCTGGAGTCAATCCCTCATGGATACTGAGAGATGATTGTATGCTAAGATAGTGGAGAAAAAGAAACACTGGCAGACTCTTAGAATGATGGTCTAAGGACTTTTTGTAAT
Organism: Capricornis sumatraensis; assembly: GCF_032405125.1. Lineage (NCBI taxonomy): Eukaryota > Metazoa > Chordata > Mammalia > Artiodactyla > Bovidae > Capricornis > Capricornis sumatraensis. Next base: position 67,395,677 of record NC_091083.1, on the reverse strand, counting down.
TTAGAGCCCAGATTTCATGATTTAACAGTTTCTTGTTAGAAACTTAATAGAGAAAGAAAGCCATTGTTCTCTAAAGTTGTTTTCCAACACTTTCTTAAGGTAGGGCAACATTCATTATCATTATATAACATACTTTGCTGCTGCTTTTAAAATGAAGTGTTTCTTTTGAAAGAAGTGTCATACATGAAATGAAAGACTTCCCTCCTACTGAGAAGCTTTGGACAAATTATTTACTTGGGCCTTAATTTTTTTTGTCTGTTCCGTGAGGGTATTGGACCTGGGGCCCTCTGATGTTGCTCAGAATCTTGTCAAGTTATGTTTAGGGATTTTTTTTTTTTTAAATTACTAGTTCCTACATTGTAAGATTTGGTCAACATGTCAGTGTCATTTGTATATTACAGCATGGATTAAAAGACTAGAAATTTTTTTTGGCCTCGCGGCAGGCAGGAACTTAGTTTCCCAACCAGGGATCAGAGTCATGCCCCCTGCTTTGGAAGTGTGGAAGCTTACCCACTGGACCACCAGGGAAGTCCTCTTGCACTGTTTTTTGACTGAAGCTTTATTCTGAATGAAAGAACGTAGTGGTTCACTATTAGAATATGATGTATAGTGTAGTTTTTTTCTAAATTTTACTTTATCCTCTTACCATGGTGTCTAACAAAATGGGAAAACTTTCGTTGAGCCTCTGACTTACTCTGCTGATTATGCTCAATTAAAATTATTAACTACAACTGACCTTTGAACAACATGGTCTGACTTTGCCAATCCACTTATATGCAGATTTTTTTCAGTAAATACATACTGCAGTGCTACACATCCATAGTTGGTAGAATCCATGAATGTAAAACCACAAATATGGAGGGCTGACTGTAAACTTACACTCAGGTTTTTGAATGCTCCTGGGATCAGAGCACCTAACTCCTGAGCTGTTCAAGGGTCAACTGTATGTATCTGGGTTAGGTTAGGGATTTCAAATTTTGCATTTCATACATCTTTCCCACAAATATTTATTTTATTATGAGGCTTCATAAATTATACATATCTTGTACCTGTTCTTTTATGAATATGAAATTAAGAAAAATGAAAAGAGAGGCTTGGAGGTAAAGATTGTATTTCACAAATTTATCTTTTCTTATACTGTTAATAAAATATCAGGATTGAAATTTAGATTTAATGTTAATATTCCCTAATCTCTTAAATCATCTATTATGCCTACAAAGAGCAAACCAGGAATTTTACAGTAGTGAAATGACAAGTCTTCTCAACAGGCATTTTGTTTATCTTTTCAGGGCACTAAGTTTCTGTGATTTGACTGGAGGTTTACATAAATTTTCCCTTGGGCACCCTGGACTTAGGAACAGGAAGCATGTAAAAGTTTTTATAAGAATCTTATGAAATGATGTAGGGAGGATAGAGTTAGATCTTACACTAGTTGTGCCATGGCAAATTGTCTTTGACAGTTTATATTTAACTGTGTATTAATACAATTTTTAAGATACCTTATCTTGAAACATTGAAGGCTATGTGCTTTAAAGGCCAACTTAACTTTTAAAGCAGTATAAGTGTAATATCCAGACCTAGCCATTCATGAAAATCTTATTTAAATTATCCATTCCACAATTTTTTTGTTTCTTACATAGTAACTTCAGGAGCAGGAATCTGTTTAGCAGAGAGCCTCATACATAGTAGGTGATTGTTGTTGTTGTTGTTGTTTTTACTTTCACTACAAAATAATTTATTAAAACAGCTTCAGCCTCCTATATACAAGCGCACATACTCCTGACTACCCTAAGGGACCCTTTTCTTCTCCCTTGCTTTGCGAACCTCTTCTATCAGATCTTTAAGATACTGGATCTCCTTGGCCAAGGAATCTGCCTTCTCTTTCAGAGCCTCATTCTTTTTTTCTAGCTCTTTACATTCCCCAGTGAGGGCCTCCTGTTCTGCCCTCTTCTTCTGGCGGTACCTAGTAGCTGCTGTCTTGTTCTGCTCCATTTTCTTCAACTTCTTATCCAGCTTCTCACCCTTTACTTTTGCTGCTACCGTCTTCTCTCCAGGAGGGTCGTAGGGTTTGGGGCGGGAAGAGCCACTGAGGGCACCTGGAGATAGCAGGCTCTTATTTGGAGAGCCCCTGGAGGTGGAGGGGCTATGCTGGGGAGAGCCCAGAGAGGAGTCAGGGCTCATACAGATGCCACTATCGTTATCTGAGTGGGCATCCTCTTTTATGCACTGAGGGATCACAGTAATGGAAGTGGTCGAGTCTGGCTTGCTGTCTCCTTCAGAGATAACCACTTCACTGCATAGCTCTAAACTAAAGGAATGATCTGGAGTGGAAGACAGGGCCCCTGGGGAAGGGGAAAGAGGTTGCAAGAAAGTGAAGGGGGCACCCTGGTCAATTGTTGGTAAACTTTCTGGAAGATGGCCAATTGGGTTCACTATCTCGGGGGGCTCCTTGTTAGTCTCCTGGAGTAGGGGATCAAAGAGATCACACGTGTCATCCAACGTGGCCAAGAGCTCATCTGGCATGGTTTCCAGGTCATCTATACTCAACAGGGTACCATTAAAATCAAACTCCTTCAAATCCATTTTCTCCACCATCCAATCTGTCCCAGAGAAAGCATCCTCCTTGCTGTTGTCTGAGAAACTGACCAACCCATCCACAGCCAGCCATTCGGAGGAGCCTGCCTTAGCCTTGTCGCAGGAGAACCCATGAGGTTTGAAGTGCTTGGCCACCTCCAGGTAGTCATCTAGGAGACCTAGGCTCTCTTCAGCCCCCAAACCCGACTGGTCGAAGGGGGACACGAAGTCCCCCACAAACACCTCGCTGCTCAAGAAGCTCATCTCGGCCATGTTGCGAGGTTTTGGTGTTTAATTCGAGGAATGTGCTTAATTCGAAGGTGTCTTTGTCGGTTACAGCAAGGCTACTGCTGAATGCCGTGAAAAGCGCCATGGCTTAAGCCCCTGGGGGGGTTGCCGCTGCAGAGCCTGGTGCTGCTGCCGCCGCTGCAAAGGCCGATGCTGCCGCTGGCACTGCTGCCTCATTTAATGCGCCATGGTGGCCGCGGACCCCGGGGGAGCGGGAGGAGAGACTGTGCGCACTTGCCCGGAGGACCTACATCTGTGGGCGGGAGGAAGAAAAAATATAGTAGGTGATTGTTAAGAGAGGTTGAACAAATGCATCCATTGAAAGTATTCAAATTATAATAGATTAGAAATTATGAAAAAAGAAATTACGAGGGACTTCTTTACACATATATTTTCCATTTAAAAAACTATCTTGTGTTATTTAAGTCTGAAATGATTTCAAAATGTAAAGTTTTACTCATGCAAAAAAAGTGTCGTGGTGATGGTGGTGGTAAAGTAGTGAGGATATTGTCTATATTATTTGCATCTAGACAACAAACTTAGGAGATTTGTATTTTACACAAGCTGAAGAATATATTTGTGTTTGGAGAAGGAAGTGGCACCCACTCCAGTACTCTTGCCTGGAAAATCCCGTGAACAGAGGAGCCCGGTAGTCTGCAGTCCATGGGGTCACACAGAGCTGGACGAGCCTGAGTGACTTCACTTTCACTTTCATGAGGCAGATGACCAAGGAATTCTAGGATTCTTATTTTACAAAGCAACTTAAAACATTTGAGTAGCGAGATTATTTGTTAAAGTGAAACCATGTGTTTGTTGTTGCGTGTGCATGTTTAGTCATGTCTGATTCTGTGATCCCATGGACTATAACCTGCCAGATTTCTGTCCATAGAATTTTCCATGTTAGAATACTAGAGTGGGTTGCCATTTCCTACTCCAGGGGGATAAATAGTCCTTGAGTTTTCTTAAACTTAGAAGGAACCTGTAATCCTCTTTAGTTCTAGCTTAGTAATCCATCCTCTCATTTTATAATTTAGGAATCGTAGGGCTTCCCAGGTGGAACAGTGGTAAAGAATTCCACTTGCCAATGCAGGAGGTGCAGGAGACATGGGTTCTCTCCCTGGGTCAGGAAGATCCCCTAGAAAAGGAAATGGCAACCCACTCCAGTATTCTTGCCTGGGAATTTCCATAGACAGAGGAGCCTGGCCATGGGGTCACAAGGATTCAGATGTGATTGAGCACACACAGATTGCACCCTGCCCCAATTCATAGAACCTTATGGGAAGGTCACAACTAGAACTTGGAGCACACTCATCCTGCCATGCTCAGCCTAGCTCTTTTTTCATTCTGTTGGCCTGTGTTTCACAGTTGTGAACCCAGGACATCTGTGTTTTCCATTTGTTTACTTGTTTGTTTTTTGCAGTTGTCATTTGTAATAATTTTTAAGTAGGAGAGTAAATGTTAAAGTTTAATATTATTAGCTTATTTAGGTTTTACAGCAGAACAAGTAGGAAAATGACTTGAAGGACTAAGTCAGTAGCTAACTACACATGTGACCTAGGGCAAATCTTGTAACCTCTGTGAGACTGTATCTGCTACCTTAATTAGAATCCTTCAGGGCTTCTGTCCAGAACAAATATATCTGGTTGTTTTTTTTTTTTTATATTTGTCACTGAAAGTATAACACAATGCAAAGTGTACAAGTCGTAATGATAGTGAATTATAAAATGAACATACTAAAAAAAAATAAAATGAACATACTTGTATAACCATTGCTGTTGTGTTTTGAAAAAGCTTCCTTGGTCATTATAATAAGCTTTCCTTTAAAAGAAATCACTGGACTTATGGCTGTAGGTAATCTCATGTTTTTTTACAACTCTTTCTAGACTGAAATTAGCAGAAACGGGGTAGAGAGAAGGAATTTGCCCAGTCACAGAAATTTGCTTTGAATAGGTTTATTTTGATTATATTAAGTCTTGTCTTTCTGATGTTTCTCTTCTTCCTCTTTGCCCTTTTTCCTTTCTGTCTAGGTCCTGGATGGAATGGAGAGGGCTCCTACTCAACCTCTAACTATCTTTTTTGAGAGTGGTCAGAGAGTTCTTAAACAGGTCTGTTGATTCTGTAGTATACAAATGCAAGTTTGAGTTATAAAATATTTGTTTTCAACCTAAACAAAGGATTGAATTAAGAAGTAGCCTTTTTTAAAAAGAAGCCATTTTGATCTCAGTGTCCGCAGGGTGTTTACTTTAGCAAGCTGCATTTGGCATGTGGATTGGACCCAAAGTGACTCAATTAAATAAGATCTGTTTACTAGAAAAGCAACTGTCATGTCTTTATCAGTTATGTTGATTATATATTACATGGCAGAATTCTTTGTTGGCTTCTGGAAAATAACAGGAAAAGATGAAAAAGTGAGTATCTCATTTGTCTGTGATTCTGGTGGAGAATGGAGGCATGGAAAAATCCAAGAAGGAAAATAATTATTTGTTTCTCTTTCTAATATTCTCAAAATTCATAACACTGGGGAAAACAATCACAGCTACCTTTACCTTGCAAATCTCTCATTCAGGGAAGGGCAAGTATATACAGGTTTTTTTTTTTCCTGTTTTTCTTTCTTTTACCTCACTCTGTGTCACCATGAATGAACTTTATCATTATTTAGACAGATAAAAACTCAAGCTTAGTGATTTTCCAAACTTGTCTTTACACTGGAATCTCCAGTAAAACTTTGTAAAGTACTGATGTCTTTGTTCCGCCTCCCAACCACCACCTCTCACCCCAGGTTGTGATTTAATTAGCCTGGGGATATGGCCTAGGAATTTTTAAAAGATCCCAACAGGATTCTGAAGTGCCGACAAGTTTAGGAACCACTGTTCCAGCTAGTTAAAGCAGATCTGGCCACCACGCGACTTGTGACTTTTTTGTATAAATATTTGGATAAATATATGAATAAAGGATAAATATTTTTATTTTAGAATCCTGTTCTTTAAACCTAATTCTTACCAGAGTGTAAGCTTCATAAAAGCAGGTACCATGTATATATTTTCTTCCCCATTATATCATTAACATTTCAAACAATAACTGGCATGTATGCTTAAATATTTGTTAAATGGGTGAATGAACCTATCCTTCTTTAGTGAACTGAGTGTGCTTTTACCTAGTACACGAGGGGTCTGAGATATAGAGTAGAGTCGGGGGGTGGTGGTGGTAGTGAAGAGTCCAGCCTTTATGACTGACTGACTGGGCTCTAGTCACAGCTCAGTCACTTAGTAGTAGGACCTTAAGCAAGTTGTATGGTATATCTTGGGCTTCTCTGGTGGCTCAGTGGTAAAGAATCTTCCTGCTAATGTAGGAGATGCCGTTTTGATCCCTGGGTCAGGAAGATGCCCCCGGAGAAGGAAGTGGTAACCCACTTCAACCACGGACAGAGGAGCCTGGTGGGCTGCAGTCCATGGGGTTGCAAAAGAGTCGGACACAACTGAGCAACTAAACAACAACAAAACTGGTATATCTCACTTGTTAAGAAACTGCCAGACAGTTTATTTATTTATTTTAAAATATTTATTTATTTCTTTTGCTGTGCTGGGTCTTAGTTGTAGCACATGGGATCTTTAGTTGCAGCTTGTGAACTTTTACCTGTGGCATGTGGGATCTAGTTCTCTGACCAGGGATCAAGAGTTCCCAGCAGGGATCTGCATTGGGAGCACAGAGTCTTAGCCACTGGACTACCAGGGAAGTCCCTGCCAAACAGTTTAAAAAGACATGAATGTTCAGCAGAATTTCTAAGAAGGGTGCCTTAGTTATCTATTGTTACATAACAAATTACCACAAATTTAGCCACTTGAAACATGTATTTATTAGGGCACAGTTTCCAGAAGTCAGGAGTTTGGACACAGTTTAGGTGGGCCCTCTGTATCAGGGTCTCATAGGCAGCAGTCAGGGTGTCAGCCAGGAGTGGAGTCATCTCAGTGACCAACTGAAGAAGGATTTCCTCTAGGCTTACTTGGTTGTTGGCAGAATTTACTTTGTCAAGGGATGTTGGATTTTTAAGGCCTTGGTTTCTCACTGGCTATTGGCTGGAGACAATCGTCAGTTCCTTACCTTGTAGCCCCTCCAACGTGGCAAGCTGAGAAGGCAGTAGAGTCTCCTAGGGAGATGGAAGTCTCATTCTTTTATAACCTAATCATGGGAATACCATCCCATCACCTTTACTATATATATTTGGCTATAAGTAAGTCACTAGGCTAGCCCACATTCAAGGGGAGGAAGAGGGGCAGGGGTGATTATACCAGGGCATAAATACCAGGAGGCTGGGATAATTGGTGGCCATCTTAAAAATCTGTCTACCCCAGAAGACATGGCTTAGTGCCAGGCTGGGAGTCAATGGGATATTAAAGGGAATAGTGATAGTGAGGAGTAGTTTGTAAAATTTTCTTTACCTTCCCTGTATCAAACTATATCTCTTTCTTCCTTCTATCTTTAACATTAGCTTCTCTCCCCTTCAAAAATGGAGATATTATACAAAGATCATTCTCACAGTGAGATTTTAATCTTGAGTGGGTGGTGTGTGTGTATGTTTTAAGATTCAATTAAGGCTTCTCCCTGTATCATTTAGTGTTTATATATGTATTTTTTTTAAACATTTTGTCATGGAACTTGAGACAGATACAAAAGTAGAATGCTATCCTGAACCCCCATGTACCTTTAACCCAGCTTCGACAATTTATTTTTTTGCTAATCTTACATGTATTATTTATATATAGTAAGATGCACAGTTTGAGTTTTGATAGATGTATATATCCCTACAATAAAGATATAGAACATTTTCACTCCAAAGGTACCTCATCCTTGTGTAATCAGTCCCCACCCCAATCCCAGACAAGTACCCATCTGATGCCTATTGCTGTAGGTTGGTTTTGCCTACTAGAATGTCATAGAAATATTCTTTTGATCACCATGAGGTTTTTGATATTCATTGATGTTGTTGCATGTATCAGTGGTTCAGAATTCTTCAGCCTTGGCACTGTGGACATTTTGAACAGGATAATTCTTTGTCTTGGAGATTGTCCCTTGCATGTGGGTTATTCAGTAGCATCCCTGACTGCTATCCACTAGAAGTCATTAGCACTCCCCTCTCTAGTGGTAACAATCAGAAATGAGTCCAGACTTTGCCAAATGTTCAATAGAGGACAAAATCCCCTCCCTGCTCTACTTGAAAATCCTTTCAGTAGTCGATGCTTTCTATTATTTGTCAGTATTCTACTATAGGAATATACTTCAGTTTATCCACATACTAACTGATAGACCTTTGATTTGTTGCCAGTTTACTTTCAATTGAGGCCATTGTAAATAAAGTTCTATTCATTTTCATAGGCATGTCTTTGTGTAGACATGTTTTCATTTATTTTGGGTAAATACCTAGGAGAGTGATTGCTGGGTCTTATGGTAAGACACTTTATATAACTTTAAACTGCCAAATCATTTATTTCTTTTTTACATTCCCACCAACATGAGAGTTCCAGTTGCTCTACATCTTTGTCAACATTTGATATTATTATTCTTTTTAATTTTAGCCATTGTAGTAGGTATAGCTTTAATTTGCCTTCGCCTGATGACCAATGATGTTGAACATGTTTTCATGTTCTTAGTGTAATGTATCTGTTCAAATCTTATGCAGATTTTTTATTGGGTTGTTTGTCTTATTATTGGGTTTCCTTTGTCTTTTTCCCAACATGTGTTCAAACATTAAGAAAATAAAAATAATCAGTTTTATATACTTCTTATCTTTAAAATGTGAGCATTTCCCATGATGTTAAGTATTTTTGAAAACATGACTTTTAATGGAGAAGCAATATTTGAGTACATTTAAATTGATTCACCACTTTTGTTGTTGAGCCTTGAGCTAGGTTCCAGTTTTTCACCATCAGTATTTTGATAAACATCTTTGAATATGAATCTTTAACCACATCTTTAATTATTTATTAAGTTAGATTCCTAGATATGAGGATTATAATTATGATGTTAAGGAAAATGAACATTTATGAGCAAAATATGAATGTTAATCTGCCTTACATTAACCTTTGCTGCAGTTGAATATTTCATTAAAAATGTTTATGTTGGAAGAAAGGCATATTTCATTTTGGTTTTTTGGATTACTTATGAAATGAACAAACTTTTCATATATTTGATGATTTTTACTTCTAATTTTATAAATTTTCTATTTGGAGGGCCAATTTTGGAGGGGGGTGTTAATATTTCCTGAATTTTTAATGTTAAATTTATTAACCTTTTGTCATTTACAAATATAATTCCCACTTTATATTTTGCCTTTTTACTCTTGTGTACTTTGTCCTGCAAAATTTTAAAAATAATAATGAAATTATATAATGATTGGTGTAATACATAATATTATGTATTATATAATATTATATATTTTGCTTTAGCTCTTCAGTCCATGACCTGACAAATATACTGTGTATGAATATATAACCAATATGTGATTGTAGTTTTACTTTTTATATTTAACTTTTGCTTTTTTTTGGCCCTATTTTGAGGCATGCAGGATCTTAGTTCTCCAACCAGGGATTGAACCCATGCCTCCTGCAGTGGAAGCTCAGAGTCTTAACCACTGGACTGCCAGGGAAGTCCTGAAGTAAGAATTTAATAAAACTTTTTCCGGATACTCAATTTGTCCCAAATTACAAAACAAAGTCATCTCCTGTAAAGACATATGATACAACATCCAATAATGAACAGTCAAAAGAGAACCAAATTAAAAAAGTCACTTATAGCAACCCGCAAAATGTAAAACAATATTTGCAAATCATATCTAAAAAGGAATTTATATCTAAAATTTATCAAGAACTCTTGCAATTCAGTAATAAAGACAAGCATTCTAATTTTTAAATTGGCAAAGAATTTTAATAGATATTTCCCCAAAGAAATTATTCTAGTAGCCAATAAACATGAAAATTTGCTGAACACCATTAGCTATCAAGGAAATGCAAGTCAAAACCACAGTGAGATACAGTTGCACACCCACTAGGATGGTTATAATCAGAAAGATAACAAATATTGGTGAAGATGTGGAGAAATTGGAACTCCTGTATACTGCTGATGGGAATGCAAAATGATGTAACTCCTTCAGAAAAAAGTCTGACTCAAAAGGTTAAATATAGGTAACATATGACCCAGCAGTTTTCCTCCTCAGTGTATATATACTCAAGAGAAATAAAAACATATATCCACACCAAAATTTTGTACACCCCAATATTCATAGCAACATTAGTCATAATAGCGAATGGTGGACACAATCCAAATGTCTATCAACTGATGAATGAATGAATGAATATGGTGTTTACATACAAAGGGATGTGTGTGTGCATGCTGAGTCGCTTCAGTCATATCTGACTCTGCAACCCTGTGGACTGCAGCCTGCCAGGCTCTTCTGTCCATGGGATTCTCCAGGCAAGAATACTAGAGTGGATTGCCATGCCCTCCTCCAGGGGATGTTCCCAGCCCAGGGATCAAACCTGCACCTCATGTCTACCTGCATTGGCAGGTGGGCTCTTTACCACTTGCGCCACCTGGGAAGGCCGTGAAAGTGAAAGTCGCTCAGTCGTGTCCGACTCTTCGCAACTGCAGGAACTGTAGCCTGCTAGGCTCCTGTGTCCATGGAATTCTCCAGGCCAGAATACTGGAGTGGGTAGCCATGCCTTTCTCCAGGGGATCTTCGCAACCCAGGGATCGAACCCAGGTCTCCCACATGGCAGGCAGATTCTTTACCAGCTGAGCTACCAGGGAAGCCCTGGAAGCCCATACAAAGGGAAATTATTTGGTAATTTAAAATAATGAAGTACTGTTACTTGCTATACAGCACTTTGGAGAAATAAAACTAAGTGAAAGAAGTCAGTCACAAAAGACCACTTATTGTATGGTTCTTATTGTATGAGGTATCTTGAATAGGCCAGTGTTCCTTGACCTAGCCTAAAACTCATTATCCTTTAATGGGGAGGGGCAGGTAACCCATTAAATTAATGACAGAGCATATTAGCAAAATTGTTCATACTACTCAAATAAAGATCATGGTGACTGATAGTAATTTTTATTTTGTACCTTTGTTTTGAATAACAATTTTTCAAAAATAGCATTTGGTATTAATCATATTTATAATATGAGCACAATAAAGGACAGAAAAGGTATTGACCTAACAGAAGCAGAAGATATTAAGAAGAGGTGGCAAGAATACACAGAAGAACTGTACAAAAAAGATCTTCATGACCCAGATAATCACGATGGTGTGATCACTCACTTAGAGCCAGACATCCTGGAATGTGAAGTCAAGTGGGCCTTAGGAAGTATCACTATGAACAAAGCTAGTGGAGTTGATGGAATTCCAGGTGAGCTGTTTCAAATCCTAAAATATGATGCTGTGAAAGTGCTGCACTCAGCATGCCAGCAAATTTGGAAACCTTATCAGTGGCCACAGGACTGGAAAAGGTCAGTTTTCATTCCAATCCCAAAGAAAGGCAATGCCAAAGAATATTCAAACAACCACACAATTGCTCTCATCTCACACGCTAGCAAAGTAAATTGCTCAAAATTCTCCAAGCCAGGCTTCAACAGTACATGAACCATGAACTTCCAGATGTCCAGGCTGGATTTAGAAAAGGCAGAAGAACCAGAGATCAAATTGCCAACATCTGATGGATCATCGAAAAAGCAAGAGCGTTCCAGAAAAACATCTACTTCTGTTTTATGAATACGCGAAAGCTTTTGACCATGTGGCTCACAACAAACTCTGGAAAATTCTTCAAGAGATGAGAATACCAGACCACCTGACCTGCTTCCTGAGAAACCTGTATGCAGGTCAAGAAGCAACAGTTAGAACTGGACATGGAACAACAAACTGGTTCCAAATCGGGAAAGGAGTATGTCAAGGCTGTATATTGTCACCCTGCTTATTTAACTTCTATGCAGAATACATCATGCGAAATGCTGGACTGGATGAAGCACAAGCTGGAATCAAGATTGCAGGGAGAAATACCAATAACCTCAGATATGCAGATAACACCACCCTTATGGCAGAAAGCAAAGAAGAACTAAAGAGCCTCTTGATGACAGTGAAAGAGGAGAGTGAAAAAGTTGGCTTAAAGGTCAACATTCAGAAAACTAAGATCATGGCATCTGGTCCCATCACTTCATGGGAAATAGATGGGGCAACAGTGGAAACAGTGGCTGACTTTATTTTGGGGGGCTCCAAAATCACTGCAGATGGTGACTGCAGCCATGAAATTAAAAGAGGCTTGCACCTTGGAAGAAAAGTTATGACCAACCTAGACAGCATATTAAAGAGCAGAGACATTACTTTGCCAACAAAGGTCTGTGTAGTCAAAGCTATGGTTTTTCCAGTAGTCATGTATGAATGTGAGAGTTGGACTGTAAAGAAAGCTGAGCACTGGAGAATTGATGCGTTTGAACTGTGGTGTTTGAGAAGACTCTTGAGAGTCCCTTGGACAGGAAGGAGATCCAACCAGTCCATCCTAAAGGAGATCGGTCTTGGGTGTTCATTGGAAGGACTGATGCTGAAGCTGAAACTCCAGTACTTTGGCCATCTGATGCAAAGAGCTGACTCATTGGAAAAGACCCTGATGCAGGGAAAGATTGAAGGCAGGAGAAGGGGGATGACAGGATGAGATGGTTGGATGGCATCACCGACTCAATGGACATGAGTTTGAGTAAACTCCAGGAGTTGGTGATAGACAGGGAGGCTTGGTTTGCTGCAGTCCATGGGGTCACAAAGAGTCGGACACAACTGAGTGACTGAACTGAACTGATACTTATAATAACTATTTAGACTTAGTTTTATGTTTATGTTTGAGGAGGGCATGGCAACCCACTCCAGTATTCTTATCTGGAGAATCCCAATGGACAGAGGAGCCTGGTGGGCTGCAGTCCATGGGGTTGCAAAGAGTCAGACATGACTGAGCGACTAAGCACAGCACAGTCTTATGTTTAACTGATTGCATTTTTCCTTCCTATTCTCAAGGTCTTTGTTTTTGGTTAATTATATTCAGACAATGTACTTTTTATGTACTTTTTATTAAAAAGTACATGATTGGTGTACATCTGAAAGTATCCTGTTGATTTCACAGTGAATGACAACTTGGTGGGGAAGGGAGCAGAATTATTAGGTCACCTTGTTTTTTCCATTCTTAATTCTTTAATATATTGCCGTTATCTTCTGGTCTTGCAAAGCAAAAATCTGTGGCCAGAGCAAGTTTTGGTCTTCTGTATATGACTTCTCTTTTCCTTATTGGTTGATTGTGGGGCATTTTCTTTATCCTTAAAATCTGAAAGTTTCACTAGAACAAATCCAGTCACTCTCTTTTTAGTAATTTTGCTGATCTTTTGTGAGCTCTTTTGAGCTGGAGATGCAGAACATTCTTTGATCCAGGAAAGTTTACATTTCCATTAAAAAAATCTTTGATTATTATTTCTGTGCATTTGTTTCCAGGATAGCAAATTAGTTGAAGTTTATTTTTCTCTTCTCATCAGCCCTCTCTCATACTTTGCATTATTTGTCCTTCCCTACTCCATTCTGAAACAAATTTTTGAGTTTGTTGTCCCTGTGTTTCTAATAAAGTATTCGGCTCTTTACTTTTCTAGTAAAGATTTGAATTCTGCTTTGGTATATTTGTAATTTTTACCTTTCTCTTCCCCTTGTATTTATTCCTGCATCTCAACTAGCTTCTTTCATTTCTGCCTGTGAACTTTGAGCTCTTATTTCAATGTGCTTTATCAAGTTTGTTAAGAGCAATGTAATTGATTTCTAAAATCTAACCAATTGCTGCCTTATATTTTCATTTTCTGGATTACAGAGGCAGAGTTTCTCTTCTTTTATGTTGCAGAAAGTTTTTCTATCACTCCCCTCAATTTTTCTTCCTTGAGTAAGGAGAGGGGTATATAGGTCTAGTGTGTGACAGATAGGGTAGACTTGTTGCTTCATCGGCTATTTGGTAGCTGTAGGAATTCTCTTTTAAGGTGTTAAACTAAAGGACTATTTGATTCACATAGTTTCTGAATACTTTCGAGTGTCCAGCAGTCATTTATGTGTTTCCTGCTGGATTGAGGAGAGGAAATTCCTTCCTTTGGCCTGGTAATTTTACTTTGAAAAAGGTGATTTTTTGTTATTGCTGATAATTTGAAGTCTAGGCTACAGAAAAATGATTTCCAGTATATAATGCTCCCAGGGCTTTTGCTGTCTCAGCCCTTCCTGCATTTGCCTTCAAATCTCAGGGTGTGTATACTATTTTGTATGTTACAAAGTCTGAAGTACAGGAGGAAGGTTGTGGCTATATGGTACTATTAGCACTGACCATTTTAAGTGAATCTCTTACAGAAGGGTAATGTAACAACATTGCCATTGCTGCCTCTGGAGAAAGCTGTTTAGGAACAGGTAGTTGGAGGAAGTTAGAAATCTGTTGCTATCCTCCTGGCTCCCATTTGTTCCTGCTCTTCGGCAGAAAAGTCATTTTTGAGTCCAGCAGTTGTTTGAGCAGCAGCCCTAGTTGCCAGTGCTGTTAATAACTTTGAGTCTCAGTGTGTCCTTAAGTATATCAATGAAAAATTAGGATGGAGGTGATGATAGAGATGAACCAGGCATTGTTCGGTAGCCTCCATTTTAGCTCCAGCTTACTGTCAACTTTTTGAAAGAAGGAAGATGAGAGAAGAGTGGAGAATAGCCACTAGTGGAAGAAGGAAGAGTTTTAAATATCTGTACCAAATAAGTTGCAGTTTCTCAGGGAAATGTGATAACACTGATATCAAATAGTCAAGGTTTAAAATACTCTTGGTTAGTCTTTGTTTTAAAGTTTATTTTGTTTGATACAAGTATTGCTACCCCAGCTTTCTTTTTATTTTCATGTAATACCTTATTTCATACCCTCATGTTCGGTCTTGTGTTTTGTTTTAGATCTGATATGAGTCTTTTGAAGGCTGGGTCTTGTTTTTGTATCTATTTAGCTACTCTGTGTCTTTTGATTGGAGCATTTAGCCATTCAGGTTTGAAGTAATTAATGGTATATGAGACAGTGCACTAAGTCGTGTCTGACTCTTGCGACCCCATGGACTGTAGCCTGCCAGGCTCCTCTGTCTATGGGATTCTCCAGGCAAAAATACTGGAGTGGGTTGCCATTTCCTTTGTGTGAAGTTGCTCAGTTGAATCCGACTCTTTGCGACCCCATGGACTGTAGCCTACCAGGTTCCGCCATTTGTTAATTTTATTCTGATTGTTTTGTGATTTTTTTGCATTCCTTATTTTTTTCTCTCTCTTCCCTTGTGATTTGATGACTATCTTTAGTGTTATGTTTGGATTCCTTTCTGTTTTGCATGTGTGTATTAAAGATTTTTGCTTTGTGACTACCATGAGATTCATATATAGCTCTGTGGGTGTGTAAATTAAGTTCAAACACATTCTAACAACTCTGCGTTTTTACTCCCTCCCCAACCACGTTTAATGTTTTGACATTATATTTTACCTCTTCTTGTTTTGTGTATCCCTTAACTACTTACTGTGGATAGAAATGATGTACTGCTTTTACCTTTTAACCTTCCTACTAGTTTTATATGTGGTCAATCTGCCTTTACCGTATGCTTTCCTTTACAAATAAGTTTTTTTTTTTTTTTTTACCATGCCACACAGCTTTCAGGATCTTAGTTCGCCATCCAGAGGTCAGATCTGTTCCCCCTCCAGTGGAAGCACAGAATTCTAACCACTGGATTGCCAGGGAATTCCCCATAATTCTGATATTTCTAGTTGCGGTCTTTTCTTTTCAGAGAAGTCCTTATAACATTTCTTGTAAAGCCAGTTTAGTGACACTGAACTTCTAGCTTTTGCTTATCTGCACAACTCTTCATGTCTCCTTCAAATCTGAATGATAGCCTTTCTGGGTAAGCTGTTCTTGGTTGTAGGTTTCTTCCTTTCATCTCTTTGATTATATCATGCCACTTTTGGTCTGTAAAGTTTCTGCCGAAAACAGCTCATGGTCCTGTGGGAATTCCTTTGGGTGTAACTATTTGCATTTTCTCTGCTGCTTTGTTTTTTTCTTCTTTTGGCCACTCTGTGTGGCTTCTGGGATCTCAGGTCCACAACCAGGGATTGAACCCCAACAATGGCAGTGAAAGAGCTGAACCCTAACCACTAGACAACCGGGAACTCCCAACTCTTGCTGCTTTTAAGATTCTCTCTTTGTCTTTAACTTTTGCCATTTTAATTATAGTGTATCTTGGTGTGGACCTCTTTGGGTTCATCTTGTTTGGGACTCTGTACTAAGTCCTAGATGTGGATGTCTGTGTCCTTTCCCAGGTTAGGAAAATTTTCAACTCTTAATTTTTCAAATAAATTCTCTACCCTTTTCTGTCTTCTCCTGTTTGGGCCTCTAAACTGCTAATGTTAGTATGCTTGCAGTTTTCCAAGAGATTTCTTAAGCTATCCTCATTTTCATAAGTTCATTTTTCTGTTCAGCTTGTGTGATTTCCATTACTCTGACTTCCTGTTTGCTGATCTGTTCCTCTGTATTGTCTAATCCACTGTTGATTACATCTAGTGTATTTTTAATTTCAGTTATTGTGTCCTTCAGCTCTGTTTGGTTCTTGTTTGTATTTTCTAACTCTTAATTTCTCACTTTGTTCATTCATTCTTCCAAGTTTGTTGAGCATCTTATGATCATTACCCTTTACTCTTTGTCAGGTAGATTGTTTATCTCCACTAACTTTCGTTCTTCTTCTTTGGTTTTGTTTTGTTCCTCTGTTTGAAACATACTCCTCTATCTCCTTGTTTTGCCTGAATCTCTGTTTATTTCTATTGGTTTGACCAAAAGTTTCGTTCAGGTTTTTCCACTGTTACGGAAAAATCTGAACAAACTTTTTGACCAACCCAATATGTAATAGGTAGGTCAGTTATTGTACATTTCCCAGTTTTGGAGAAGTAGCCTTATACAGGAGACGTCCTATGGGGCCCAGCTGCATGCTACTCTTGGTCACTTGGAGCTATATACTCTCGAGGTGCCCTCCGTGGACTGTGTGGGTCATTTTGTTGGGGGGCCGTGTACTGTAGACATGCTGGTAGGCAAGGCTGGCTCCCAGCCTAGTTGGCTGCCAGGTCCTGCCTCATGGATGGCTGCCAACCCATTGGTGGTGGGCCTAGGTCCTGGCACAACTGTCTGTAGGATCCCAGGGGTCTCAGATCTGGTGTTGGCCCGTGGGTGGGAGGGGCAAGATCCCTCAGAGGCTGAGGCTGGTCCTGGCCTGCTAGTGGGTGGGTAAAGCCCCCAAGACTAATAGGCTAGAAGGCTAGAGGGAGTATTCCAAAATGTCTCTTGCCAGCACCAGTATCCTCATGGTAGAACAAGCTCTCCCATTTGGCTGCTGCCAATATCTGTGTCCCCAGGTAGTGTCCCAGTTGATACTTTCCTCTCCAGGAGGCTCTGCAAGATTAGCAAGTGTTTCTGACCCAGGCTCTTGTCAAGTTACTGCCTCTGTACTGGGAGAGCGTGTTGAGATTTGACATGCACCCTTTAAGAGCAGAGTCTCTTTCTTACAGCCTTCTAGCTGTCCTGTACACAAGCCCTGCTGACCTTCGAAGCTACGTGTTCTGGGGACTCGTATTCCCAGTGCAGAATCTCTGCGCTGGGGATCCTTGTGTGTGTCTGTAACCCCTCACTCCTTGGGGAAAACCCCTGCAACTGTGATTATCCTCTCCTTTGTGGGTTCCTTACCTGGGGATGTGGGTTTTGACTATACCATGTCTAACTTTTTTAGCCAAATGTTTAATTCACTTTATTTTCTCCTGATACAGGTGTTCTTGGCTGTGTGAATTTTCTTCTCAACTGGTTTGGCTATATTCTTTAGGTTCCAATATGTAGTATTCTCCTTATTTCTAAAAGTTTTGCTGTTTTGATTTCTTTTTAAACCCAGATCCAAAGGTTTTGTTGTTGCTTTAAGGTGAAAAAGCCATGGTTTTATTTTAAATTTATAATTTTGGTGCATTGTCACCAGAGTAATTTGACTCTCCTATTGTTACTTTTGGATTCATTAAGATTTTCTTTATGGCCTTTCTTAAAGGTTAATTTTTATTGATTGGAAACTTAAAAATTGGCTTTTTCTTGATAAAAATAGTTAAGCGATAGTTATTTCTCTAATAATTATTTATTAATACCTAGTTCATATATCCAGAGGAGGCAATGGCAACCCACTCCAGTACTCTTGCCTGGAAAATCATGGACGGAGGAGCCTGGTGGGCTGCAGTCCATGGGGTCGATAAGAGTTGAACACGACTGAAGTGACTTAGCAGCAGCAGCAGCAGTTCATACATCCATCTAAAATTTTTTAAGGTTTATCTATTTTTGGCTACACTGGATCTTCATTGCTGCATGCGGACTTTCTCTAGTTGTGTCGAGCAGGGGCTGCTCTCTAGTTGTGGTATGCGGGCTTCTCATTGCAGTGGCTTCTCTTGCTGTGGAGCACAGGCTGTAGGCACATGGGCTTCAGTAGTTGCAGCATGTAGGCTGAGTAGTTGTGGTGCGTGAGCTTAGTTGCTCCTCAGCATGTGGGATCCTCCTGCATCAGGGATCAAACCCATGTCCCCTGCATTAGCAGGCGGGTTCGTAACCACTGGACCACCAGTGAAGCCCTATCTAAAATTTGGAGATTGTAGGACTTCCCTGGTGGTACAGTGGATAAGAATCTGCCACTGCGGGGGACACAGGTTCAATCTCTGTTCCAGGAAAATTCCACATGCTGCAGAGCAACTATGCCCGCGAGCCACAGCTGCTGAGCCTGTGTGCTGCAGCTACTGAAGCCCATGTGCCTAGAGCCTCTGCTCCACAACAAGAGAGGCCATTGCACTGAGAAGCCCAGCCACTGCAACTAGAGAGTGGCCCCTGCTCTCCACCTGCATGCAGTAATGAAGACCTAGCACATCCAAAAATTTTAAAAATAAATAAAATAAAAATTTGAGATGATAAAATCTGTATTTGGCAATAATGTAAAACGTTAGCAGCCCAGTTAAAGACATTATAGACATATTTTCTTAAGAGGGAAATTTTTTCTGATGCATACCAAAATTATGTGGTTTCCATATATAAGTTTCTATATGTACAATAAAGAATGCTTTAAAACTTGAACTGAAAATTTAATGAAAAATAAAATGTATAGCTAGTATAGATAAAATAGGAAAAAAAAGTGTAGGTCTTGTATTTAGTATATATACAAAGTAGTATATATGGGCTTCCCTGGTAGCTCAGATGGTAAAAAATTCTCCTGCTATTCAGGAGACCCTGATTGATTCCTGGGTCGGAAAGATCCCCTGGAGAAGGGATAGGCTACCCATTCCAGTATTCTTGGGCTTCCTTGGTGGCTCAGATGGTAAGAATCTGCCTGCAATGTGGGAGACCTGGGTTTGGTCCCTGTTGGGAAAATCCCCTGGAGAAGGGAACAGCTACACAGTCCAGTATTCTTGCCTGGCGAATTCCATGGACAGAGGAGCCTGTCAGGTGACTGTAGAGTCTCAAAGAGTCAGACACAGCTGAGCTACTTTCACTTCACGTATATGTATATATTCTTTTTCCTTACAGGTTATTAGGCGATATTGAGTGTAGTTCCCTGGGCTATACAGTAGGTTTTTGTTGGTTCTCTGTTTTATATATATTAGTGTATATATGGTAATGCCAACCTCCTGATTTATCACTCCCCCCTTTCTCTTTAGTAACCATAAGTTTTTTTTTTTCTGTGTCTGTGAGTCTTTTTCTATTTTGTAAATAAATTGATTTGAATCCTCTTTGTTTTTTTTCAGGATTCTGCATGTCCTGTGATATTTGTCTTTGTCTGACTTCAGATAATCTCTAGGTCCATCAGTATAATTGCAAATGGCATTATTTCATTCTTTTTTATACTTGAGTAGTATATTCCATTTGTGTGTGTGTATATCTGTATACACACACACCCCACATATTCTTTATCCTGTCGATTGATATTTAGGTTGCTTCCATGTCTTGGCTGTTGTAAATAGTGCTACAGTGAGTATTAGGGTGCATGTATCTTTTTAAATTATAGTTTTGTTCAGTATATGCCCAGAAGTGGGAATGTAGATAACTAGTTTAAAGGAACCTCCATACTGTTCCCCCATAGTGGTTGTACCAATTTATACTCCAGCCAACAGTGTAGAAGGATTTATTTTTGTCCACACCCTCTCTAGCATTTATTATTTATAGACTCTTGATGATAGCCATTCTGACCAGAGTGAGGTGATACCTCATTGAAGTTTTGATTTGCGTTTCTTTAATAATTAATTAGTGATGTTGAACATTTTTTCATGTGCTTGTTAGCCATCTGTATGTCTTCTTTAGGGAAATGTCTAGTTCTTCTATGCATTTTTTGATTAGGTTGTTTTTTTTAAACTGAGTTTGTGAGTCAGTTTTATAGTTTGGAAATTAATCCCCTGCCGGTCACTTCATTTGCAAATATTTGCTCTATTCTGTATGTTGTCTTTTGTTTATGGTTTCCTTTGCTGTGCAAAAGCTTTTAAGTTTAATTTGGTTCTTCCATTTATATTTATTTCCATCGTTCTAGGAGACGAATCCGAAAAGATATTGCTGCAATTTATGTCAAAGAGTGTTCTAATTTGACCAATTTAAAAAATGAATGTATAGGGAGGTTTCTAAGGCTTAGAGTCCCAGTTTCATAATTCTGGTATACATCCCTGAGCTTTGCTTCTATATGCTTTAAATTGCTTGTTGATGGAGTTATTCTTTACATTTGTAACTCCATGGACTAATAGCCCGCCGGGCTCTTTTGTCCTTGGAATTCTCCAGGCAAGAATACTGGAGTGGGTAGCCATTCCCATCTCACCCAGGGATCAAACCTGGGTCTCCTGCATTGCAGGCAGATACTTTACCATCTGATCCACCAGGGAAGCCCAATGAGTGCTTTAAGATCTCCAGGTGGGGGGAGCTATTCTTTGCATATTTCATGAAAACCCTATTTTATTGTTATCTGAATGTGTCTGAGTTGACTTGATAAATTGTCATGTTTGTGTTCTGATGGAAGGATGGTCACCTCTGTAATTTCTGTATAATACTTTACCTTTTTTGTTGTTGTTTTTAGGATATTTATTTGACTGCTACCTTAAAATACAGGCCGTAAAAATGCCAGCTTGTTTGGACTTAGAAGATGACCTGGACAAATGATAAAAATTAAGAAAAACATTTTGGTGAGTGAAAACTTACATGAGAGTAAATATGGCTCAAACTTAATTCCTACCAGTGGAATGACACTACCAAAGTTATATAGCGAAATTCTCTTGAGTTTAAATGCCTTCTGTTTCTCTGAGGTTAAGACCTTGATCTTGCTCTTTTTTTATTCTCTCTGTGAATCCACAGACCTCCCAAGAGGCGCATCATAACACTTAAATGCATTTTAAATACCTGGTCTCTTCCAGCATTCCACCAAACCCAGCATAACTCACTGAGGCCCTTGTTCTACCAGGCTTCCCCGGTGGCTCAGACGGTAAACAATCTGCTTGTAGTTCAGGAGACCCAGGTTTGATCCTTGTGTAGGAAAGATCCTCTGGAGAAGGGAATGGCTACCCACTCCAGTATTCTTGCCTGGAAAAATCCCATGAACAGAGGCGCCTGGTGGACTTCAGTCCATGGGGTTGCAAAGAATAGAACACGACTGAGCGATTTAACACTCTAGTGTTTTACCAGTTTTGTAAGTTATACTTGGATTTAACTTAATCCAGGTTAGACTTAGACTGTTGGTGCTGCTGCTAAGTCACTTCAGTCGTGTCTGACTCTGTGCAACCCCATAAACGGCAGCCCACAAGGCTCCCCTGTCCCTGGGATTCTCCAGGCAAGGACACTGGAGTGGGTTGCCATTTCCTTCTCCAATGCATGAAAGTGAAAAGTCAAAGTTAGACTTAATTAGAAACTGACTAGACTTAATTAGAAACTGACTAGACTTAATTAGAAATTGAAAACTGATGGCTGGTGGGCCATATGCAGCTACAGTGTGTTTCATTTGGCCCATAGGGTATTTTCCAGAAATATAAATCTGTTCTTAAATTTGGAGATTTTACTCAACATATGGATTTTGTGCTTAGTCGCTCAGTTGTGTCCCACTCTGCGACCCCATGGACTGTAGCCTGTCACGCTCCTCTGTTTATGGGGATTCTTCAGGCAAGAATACTGGAGTGGATTGCCATGCCCTCCTCCAGGGGATTTTCCCAACCCAGGGATCATACCCAGGTCTCCCACATTGGAGGTGGATTCTTTACCGTCTGAGCCACCAGTCTTTTCTTAAAATTCAGAATGTTAGTCCTGTGCCTGCGCAACTCCTTCCATCCCTCCAGAAAGAAAGTAATAAAGTGGAGCAAAGTAGCGAGTGCCTAGCATAGATGGGTATTTGAGTTTCCCATTGCTCAAACGATTCATACAGTATATGCAAATACATTTGATATTCAGCATTCTTCCCTTATTTTACACACCTGAAGCCTGTAGGTATATGAATTTATGATTTCTGAGGTGTATAATAGTGTCTTATCTTTTTACTCAAATGGCAGATAATCTGAATAGTCTGTGACAATCTTTAAACGATTATTCACATATAAATCTGAATATGTATAAATACATATATTTATATCTGAAAAGACTCTTATAAGTAGCTAAATATATGTAATATATGTGATACATAAATTTATATTTTTATAAATATATATTCAAATATATATATATTTAAAACCTACTGTGATTTGGAAGATATTTAGAAGCTGTTTCACATTTCCTATATCTAGTGGAGTTTTACTGTGAAAGAGTACTATGTTTCTGGTATGCTTGCTTTTCCCTTTTTAAAAAAATTTTTTTTAACTCTTTATTATGATCAATTTCAAATATATATAAATTATAATACAGATAAAAATACAGTGAACACCCATATACCCATCATCTATAATTAACCATTATTAACATTTTGTTAGGTGGGTCAGTGGTAAAAGAATCCGCCTTCAAAGTCGAGTTTGATCCCTGGGTCAGGAAGATGCCCTGGAGAAGGAAATAGCAACCCACATCCATATTCTTGCCTGGGAAATCCCATGAACAGAGGAGTCTGGTGGGCTATAGTCCATGGGGTCACAAACTCGGATATGACTTAGCAACTAAACAACAACATTTGGTTAATCTGTTTTTGTTTCCTGAATTATTTTAAAGTAAGTTATAGACTTTGTGACATTTTACCTCTAAATGCTTCAGTATGCATCTTGTTGGACTTCCCCAGGGGTCAGTGGTTAAGACTCTGGACTTCCATTGCAGGGTTCGATCCTTGGTCAGGAACTAAGATCCTGTGTGCCACATGGCATGCCCAAAAAGATAAATGCTTACTATCTCTTAAGACATCTCTTGTCCTGTATAACCACAGCACCATTATTATCACACCTAACAAAGTTAGTAGCTGACTTCTTGTCTGCCAGTAGAGAGTTTTCCAAATCTGGATGCACAGCCTACATGGCATGACCAAGCAGGAATTTATTTGTTTGGTTTCGTTTCTTTGACTTTTGCAGGGGAGTTTTCCCGGGGATCTTAGTTCCTTGACCAAAACTAAGGATCAAAACTGTGCCCCGTGCAGTAGAAGCCTGGAGCCCTAACCAGTGGACCACCAGGGAATTCCCAGGCAGCAGCTTTTAAACCCTTAGAATATTTTTTAGTTTTATTTATTTACCTTTAAAATTCCTTGGTATCAGTAAAATGTAGAGAGTGATTGACTAAGGGCAGTGGTATTTATAAAGGATTTTCTGAATGCTGTTTTTTCTTAACCATCCAAATTATACTATTCCTTTGTACACTGATGGTGCTAGTAAAGGTTATAATTGCCAGACTCTTAAGGTGAAGTCACTCAGTCATGTCTGACTCTTAATGACCCCATGGACAGCAGCCTACCAGACTCCTCCATCCATGGGATTTTCCAGGCAAGAGTACTAGAGTGGGTTGCCATTACCCTGCTCAAATGTAAATTTTTTTTTTTGTATTTACAACAAAGAAAATTTCCCCCTTAAGGTTGCTTAGGTTAGTTTTTGAAAAGCCTTTGCTCTTTTTAAAACAGAATCGTTAATTTTTTTGTTATTCTTTTTTCCTATTTGTGCAGGAAGTATAATCATAGTACAACATGTGTAGCTTTCCTTTTTCCTAATGACTTATAGCATATTTGGAAAATAGGAAAATTTACCAGCAATCTTGCCAACCTAGTACAATCACTATTTGTATTTTAGTTGATTTATTTTCAGTCTTTTTTTCTTAATCATCTTTAAAAAAAAAAAAAACCCATAGTTGTAATTATGCTTTATGTAAGGAATTTATTTTAATTAGAAGATTTGTGTGAGGTTCTTATTTCCTTGCCATTCTTGCTTAACACATTAATAAAAGTTGATATTTATTCATTCACTTTTGGATTAAGAATGTGATCATCAGTCCCAGAGATAATGGAAGAAATGGCCACATGGTGTGGTCTTTAATATTTGTATTCTTTGGTAGGCAGCATAACTGAAAATAGCAGAAAATTTGAGTTCTCTAAACCTGAAAGTTAAAAAGGAATTTGGTTCTGTCCTAGACATAGTTCTTTGCCTCTGTAAACATGTGGTAACCAGTTGTTTTACTTTTGCAAAAGTATTTCTTTTTCTTTTTTTCTTTCAAAACTTTTTCTTTTTTTCTGTTTCTGAATCATTATTTTTAGCTATGCCACTATCAATAACCCTTTAAAAGTTATTTTAAATGATCCTTGTGAAAGACTTTGGAATTTTAGGTAGTCCTGCAGATGCTCTTAGTTAGGTCAGATTGTCCTTTGCAGGTTGAAGAGGAGGACTTTAGAAACCTTGGTTGCTCTGAAGCATTTGTTAGGACAGGAGTAAGCAGAGTCTGTGGTCAGCCTGGATCTTGCTCTGTGGGGGTCAACCAAAGGCTTATATGAATTAACTCTTAGAAGATACCTATTTTAGTTTCTTGTGATCTCTTGTTCCTTTCTGCCTATATTCTAGGCTGACAAAGTAAAAGGAATTTTAGTTAAACTGGTAAATTTTTATTTCTAGTATTTTTAAGAACTTATAGAATATCTTAATTAAAATAGTTTATCCTCGCTGTAATTTTTAATTTACTTTATAGTATTTTGTTATTACTTGTCAAATAAATTAGTTTTCATAGAACTATATATTGTTGATTGTGTAAGTATGTGTTGTAATACTTTTTTATATCTTCTGTTTTGAAAGGTTTTTTTTTTGTCCACTTGACATATGCTTCTGGAATAATATTCACCATGGTTTTGGATGACCTTCCAAACTTAGAAGACATCTATACTTCCTTGTGTTCATCAACAGTAGAAGACTCAGAGATGGATTTTGACTCTGGACTAGAAGATGATGACTCAAAAAGTGATAATATTTTGGAGGATTCCACAATCTTTGTGGCCTTCAAAGGAAATATAGATGATAAAGACTTCAAATGGAAATTGGACACAATATTGGAGCATGTGCCCAATTTGTTACACATGGGTAATTTGCTTAATTATTTTTTCTTTTGTTACTGTTTTTGATTTGCTCTTCTGTGGTTATCTTGAGTTTTACAAAGTACAACTGTGCTGTATTAGGTTGAAAGGCTGATTTTAATTGCAAAGTTGGAATTTTAGGATTTTTTTTAATAGAAATGCTGTTGTATTTTCTTAAGTACATGGAGTGACTGAATATAAAGCATTGCTTAGCATTGTAATGCTTAAATTATCTGTTGTAATGGATAGGAGCGGGTTTCCCAGGTGGCTCAGTAGTAAAGAATCCAGCTGCAATGCAGGAGGTGCCAGAGACACAGGTTCAATCCCTGGGTCAGCAAGATCCATCCCCTGGAGGAGGAAATGGCAATCCATTTCAGTATTCTTGCCTGGGAAATCCCGTGGACAGAGGAGCCTGGCAAGCTACAGTCCATGGGGTCACAAAAGAGTTGGACATGACTGAGTGACTAAACAACAACAGCAAAAATGGATGGGAGGAATTCTCCAGACCCAAATTTATTTATTGTTTTTAGCTCTCAGGTCTTTAGTTTCCTTTCCTATAAAATGACTGGCTCTTTGAGGCCACTTAAAGCTTTCAAAAATCTTTTACTCCATGGCTTTTTTGGCTTTACTTAAAATGTATTTGAAATTTGTTCGCTTAAATTGTAGATCAGAGGTTAACTGATAGCCTACTGGATCCAGTGTGCAGCCATGTGTTACATACAGCTCACTTTAGTTTTTCTGATTATTTTTTTGTTTGTTTATTTGTTTTTTAGTGTTTGAATTTTATTGCCAGTGCTTCAAGAAATAGATATTTGATATTAAAATTCAGATTTTGGATTTGTCTTTATACAGGAAAGGTCTAATAACATTGGACTCTCCTATCCCAGGTGGTGCTAAGTAGCAGCTGCCACTGAAGACATACCTTCCCCTCACCATAGTCCCATCTGGCCTCTTTACACATTTAGATAACCTATAGTGGTCTTACAGGAATTTGTGCTTGTCGACTTTGGTTTATATATTCTCTATCTTTTCTGGTTAGTGCAGTTATTTAATACCTTCAGACATAGTGCAAAGCCTAGATTTTATCCTTTTATCGCAACTCTTCAGTGCTAACCAACTTTTTTAGGTTTTGAGGTCTTATTCTTTAGAATTAATATCAGGAGGAGAGCTTTTTTTTGTTGTTATGGCTCTTTAAAAAAAAAAAACTGTTGTTTCAGGCTTCTTTCTAGTTATGGATTATTTAATACATTATTAGAGAATTTTATGGTGAAAGTTGTAATTGCCACCATAATCATGTTATGATGTATCATATTTTAAGGGCTAGCTGGGCCTGATTGTTCATTGTTCTTAATTATCCACATTTTTTCTTGTTTTTAAATAGCTGAATTAGTTTATTAATGGCTTTTAAATACATTGGTAAGCTCAGACATGGTTATCAGTTATATTCTTGATCTAAAAAGTATTTTAAATTAGATGTTCTCAAATATGATGAAAGTTAAGAAAAAAAATTTTTTGATAAAATATAAGTGTTATAGTTAATATTTTTTCTGTAGGCTTATCACGAGTAGGTAACATCAAAAGCAAGTTTAATGTCTGTCTGGGCCACGTAGGAATAAGATTCCAGTGCTGTTCAGACTGAGAAGAAGCCCTGCAGCATTTGTCCTCTATGGCAGCAGAATCTCAAGCTCCCTGCCTTTTGCTATTTGGATGTATAAGTGTCATGGAAAGGAAAATGGCCTGAAAATCAGAGCTAGATGTCAATGCCATTTTAGTGATAGGTAGCCACTGGATTGAAGAAGGCAATGGCACCCCACTCCAGTACTCTTGCCTGGAAAATCCCATGGATGGAGGAGCCTGGTAGGCTGCAGTCCATGGGGTCGCTGAGAGTTAGACACGACTCAGTGACTTAACTTTGACTTTTCACTTTCATGCATTAGAGAAGGAAATGGCAACCCACTGCAATGTTCTTGCCTGGAGAATCCCAGGGACGGCAGAGCCTGGTGGGCTGCCGTTTATGGGGTTGCACAGGGTCGGACACGACTGAAGTGACTTAGCAGCAGCAGCTACTGGATTCTGGGTAAATCTCTTAGATTTTCTGGGCTTCAGTTTCCTACCCTACAAAATACATTTGGACTGAATCATGCATAATCCTTCCTAAATTTCCTGTATTATATATCTCAATGCTCTTAGCCAGTGGTCTCTTTTTTTCCATATTAGAACAAGTGGACTCCATGTCTGGATAAACTGATAATGTATAATGGTTTTGGAGGTAGAAGAGGCTTTTAGGTAACATGTAGATACTTTCCCCTATCCATGTAAATTTCTTATTTTGAGGACATATATGCCTAAATGACCATTTTCTCAATGCTTGAATGTATAATTGAATAGAGGCTGCAAAAGATTTGATGTAGCTGAGTTTATAACAAAAGGGAAAATTGTTTTGTCTGGGGTTGTTGGGGGAAAAATGTTTTTTTTTATTATTATTATCTAACTGGACCTGGTATTTGCTTTCCATCTGTAAACTATAATTACAAACAACATTACCTCCTCAGTTAGTTTAACTTTTGCATTATAATTTAAAAACATCTTTGAGGTTTGCATTGACTTTTCAGGTTTGCTGAAATGTAATGTTTTCTTATCCTAACTGAAATATAGTTGTGAGATTTATGTTGCTTTTCTCCTCAGTTTGGTGTGCTTCAATGGAAATTCTACTCTTGTTTAACATATAAAAAGATTAAAAATCAGAGACGTAAAGAATCGAGACTTAAGCCTTCCTTAAACTGAAGCATTTACAGGACATTGGAAGAAATGTTTGCTCCCTATATCTATGAATATGTTTCACAGAGATGCTCAGTGAAAATTTAAATATGAGTACTAAAAGTTCAACTTTTTCATTTGAAGAAGTATAATTGCTTAACATTTTATAAGTGAATCTACTATCTTCCTTTTCACTGCTCTTTCTTTAAACAAGTTTAGTGAATTGTAGCTGCATGTTCTCTGATATCCTACAGTTGGCATATCTGCTAGTTGAATTTTTATAGAATTTCTCTTAAAATTTGAAACTTAAATTTTCTTAGTTTCTCAGTTCACATACATTAAACTGAGTCTCGAAGTAGACCTTATTCTAGTAATTTAAGCTTATCTCTCCCTTCTCTCCTATGATCCTTACTCCATCTTACTGCTTTCCATCTACTAAGTACCTATGGTATGTCAGGTGCTATGCTAGATTTTCGGCATATTATTATATAATTTAGCACTCACAGTCTCATGAAGTAGTTTTTTCATGGTTTTAGAGAAGAGAAAATTAAGTTTCAGAAATGTTAAATAACTTGTTCATGATTTCCCAGGGGCTAAGTGGTAAGGCTGGGATTAAGTTTAAGGTCTAATACCAAAGCTTAAGCTCTCTCAGCTATTCCATACTGATACTCTAGCTTGTTCTTTTACTTCCTTGTTGTTGTTCACTCCATGTCTTCTGATGGCTAAAACATTACTAATATTATTCTCTTCCTTTCATTACCAAGAATCCAGCAAGCTAAAGGTACAGAAGGTGGAGCCCTGGAATAGCGTGCGTGTGACGTTCAATATCCCCCGGGAAGCAGCGGAGCGGCTTCGGATCCTGGCTCAGAGCAACAACCAGCAGCTTCGGGATCTGGGAATTCTCTCCGTTCAGATTGAAGGTACGTGTCTGGTTCCAGATTATAGGAATACTAGAATATAGCATGATTTGTAGCGTGTGCCGCTTTGTCTGTTCCTCTTAAGTTGAATTCACAATGCCAAGTAACTCACAGAAAGCTAACCAAAATGATCACATGGATCACAGCCTTGTTGTGGTGAAGGGGCTTGCATAACTCAAAGAAGCTATGACAAAATGTGGTCCACTGGAGAAGAGAATGGCAAACCACTCCAGTATTTTTGCCTTAAGAACCCCACGAGCAGTATGAAAAGGCAAAAAATATGATGCCAGAAGATGAGCTTCCCAGGTCAGTAGGTGTCCAATATACTACTGGGGAAAAGCAGAGAAATAGCTCCAGAAAGAGAGCTGGGCCAAAGCGGAAACATTGCTCAGTTCTGTATGTGTCTGGTGGTGAAAGTAAAGTCTGGTGCTGTAAAGAACAATATTGCATAGGAACCTGCAATGTTAGGTCTATGAATCAAGGTAAATCGGATATGGTCAAGCAGGAGATGGCAGGAGTGAATATCAACATTTTAGGAGTCAGTGAAGTAAAATGGACTGGAATGGGCAAATTTAATTCACATGGCCATTATATCTACTACTGTGGGCAACTATCCCTTAGAAGAAATGGAGTAGCCCTCATAGTCAACATTTGAGTCTGAAATGCAATACTTGAGTGCAGTCTCAAAAACAACAGAATGATCTCCGTTCATTTCCAAGCAAACCATTCAACATCACGGTAATCCAAGTCTATTCCCCAACCACTAATGCTGAAGAAGCTGAAGTTGACTGATTCTATGAAGACCTACAAGACCTCTAGAACTAACACTAAAAAAAGATGTCCTTTTCGTCTTAGGAGAGTGAAATGCAAAAGTAGGATGTCAGGAAATACCTAGGATAACAGGGAAGTTTGGCCTTGGAGTACAAAATGAAGCAAGGCAAAGGCTAACAGAGTTTTGTCAAGAGAACACACTGGTCACAGCAAACACCCTCTTCCAACAACACAAGAGATGACTCTACATATGGACATCACCAGGTATCAGATTGATTTTATTCTTTACAGCCAACGATGGAGTAGCTCTATATAGTCAGCAAAAACAAGACCTGGAACTGACTGTGTCTCAGATTATCAGCTCCTTATTGCAAAATTCAGGCTTAAATTGAAGAAAGTAGGACAAACCACTAGGCCATTCAGTTATGACCTAAATCATATCCCTTATGATGATACAGTGGAGGTGATGAATAGATTAAGGGATTAGATCTGGTAGACAGAGTGCCTGAAGAACTATGGACTGAGGTCGTAACATTGTATACAGGAGGTGGTAACCAAAACCATCCCAAAGAAAAAGAAAGGCAAGAAGGCAAAGTAGTTGTCTGAGGAGGCCTTACAGATAGCTGAGAAAAGAAGAGAAGCAAAAGGCAAAGAAGAAAGGAAAAGTATACCCAGCTGAATGCAGAGTTCCAGAGAATAGGAAGGAGAGATAAGACCTTCATATGTGAACAGTGTACAGAAATAGAAGAAAACAATAGAATGGGGAAGACTAGAGATCCCTTCAAGAAAGTTGGAGATACCAAAGGAACATTTCGTGCAAAGATGGGCACAAGAAAGGACTGAAATGGTAAGGACCTAACAGAAGCAGAAGATACTAAGAAGAGGTGGCAAGTATACACAGAAGACCTATACAAAAAGATCTTAATGTCCCAGATAACCACAATGGTGTGATCACTTACCTAGAACTATACATCCCAGACTGTGAAATCAAGTGGGCCTTAGGAAGCATTGCTACAAACAAAGCTAGTGGAGGTGATGGAATTCCAGCTGAGCTATTTCAAATCCTAAAAAAGATGAAACTGTTAAAGTGCTGCACTCAATATGCCAGCAAATTTGGAAAACTCAGCAGTGGCCACAGGACTGGAAAAGGTCAGTTTTCATTCCAGTCCCAAAGAAGGGCAATGCCAAAAAATGTTCAAACTACCATACAATTGCACTCATTTCACATGATAGCAATGTAATGCTCAAAATCCTTCAAACTAGGCTTCAGCAGTACATGAACCGAGAACTTCCAGATGTACAAGCTTAACTTAGAAAATGCAGGGCAACTAGAGATCAATTGCTAACATGTGTTGGGTCATAGAGAAAGTAAGGAAATTCCAGAAGAACATCTACTTCTGCTTCATTGACTACTTTAAAGCCTTTGACTGTGTGGATAACAACAAACTGGAAAATTCTGAAAAAGATGGGAATATACCAGACTTACCTGCCTCCTAAGAAACCTATATGCAGGTCAAGAAGCAAGTCAGAACCGGACATGGAACAACAAACTGGTGCAAAATTGAAAAAGAAGTTCGTCAAGGCTATTATTGTCACCCTGCTTTTTTAACTTATATACAGAGTACATCATGCAAAATGCCAAGCTGAATGAAGCTCAAACTGAAATCAAGATTGCTGGGAGAAATATCAACAACCTCAGATATGCAGATGATACCACTCTAATGCTAGAAAGCCAAGAAGAAGTAAAGAGCCTCTTGATGAAGGTGAAAGAGAAGAGTGAAAAAGCTGGCTTAAAACTCAACACTGAAAAAACTAAGATCATGGCATCCGGTCCCATCACTTCATGGCAAATAGTTGGGGGAAAAGTGGAAACAGTAACAGATTGTGTTTTCTTGGGCTCCAAAATCACCGTGGATGGTGACTGCAGCTACGAAATTAAGACACTTGCTCCTTGGAAGGAAAGCTATGACAGACCTAGACAGTGTATTAAGAGACATCACTTTACCAACAAAGGTCCATCTAGTCAAAGCTAGTTTTTCCAGTATGGATGTGAGAGTTGGACCATAAAGAAGATTGAGTGCTGAAGAATTGATGCTTTCAAACTGTGGTGCTGGAGAAGACTCTTGAGAGTCCCTTGGATAGCAAGGAGATCAAACCAGTCAATCCTAAAGGACGTCAGACCTGAATATTCATTGGAAGGACTGATGCTGAAGCTAAAGCTCTTAATACTCTGGCCACCTGATGTGAAGAGCCAACTCATTGGAAAAGATCCTGATGCTGGGAAAGTTTTAAGGCAAAAGGAGAAGAGGGGGGCAGAGGATAAGATGGTTGGATGGCATTGTGACTCAGTGGACATGAGTTTGAGCAAAGTCAGATAGTGAAGGACAGCGAAGTCAGGTGTGCTGCAGTTCATGGGGTCACCAAGAGTCAGATATGACAGCGATTGAACAGCAAGTTACTCGTGTCACCTGTGCTTCACATGAAAAGGAGTTGAGGCTGGTTGGGTCCTGATGCTTCAGCATCCATAGCCTCAGACTCCATTCCCTTGGACTGATTTTGGCTATCAGTCCATCCAACTTTGGTTTTACTGGCACCCTAACCAAGGACTGATTTGTCTTTTAAACAATATCTAATTTCAGGGCTTCCCTAGCAGTCCAGTGGTAAAGACTTTGCCTCCAGTGCAGAGGGTGTGGGTTTGATCCGTGGTCAGGAAGCTAAGACCCCATATACCTCCAGGCCAAAAACCAAAACTTAAAGGAGAAACAATATTGCAACAAATCGATAAAGACTTTAAAAATGGTCCACATCAAAAAAAAAAAAAAAAAACCCTTAAAAAAATACCTAATTTCATCTGCTTCCTTTCACCCAATATGCCTGATATAGTATTTATTTTTTATTTATCTAACAGAGGCCCTGAACAATCCCTTTGTAGCCGTATTCATTTGCAGATGTTTTTGTCAGCATGATCTTTTAAAAATGAAAATACAGTACACACACACCTTAAAACTGTGCTATGACTGGCCATTATTTGCAGAATAATGTCCAAACTCTGTATTGTGACCTCGGGCTTCGCATAGTCTGACCTTTACATTTCTCATCTAGCCTTATCTCGTCCAGCTCTCCTCCCTCCTCCTTGCTGTCTGTTCTAGCCTCTTCAGCATTCTTTTGGTTCCTTGATTATACATTTCTTCTTCCTGTCACAGGTCCTTTGCATTGATGTCTCCTCTGTATGGATGTTGTTCCCTACCATTCCCCTTTCTGTTAGTTATATACCCAGCCTTCAAGTATCAGCTTCAATCTTAAGGATGTGTTTTCTGAACTCCTTGACTGAATCAGAATCTTTTTTCACATGCTTTTGCAAAAGTCTGGTTTTCCCCTGCTCTGATCATTTCTTACACCTTCACTAGAGCAATTATTTTGATGATTGTTTTGTTCCCCCATGGACTCCAAGCTCCAGTAGGGGCAGAAAGCATATCTTGTTTTGCTGACTGTTGTATCTTTACTTGCCTGTACATGTTAAGTTCTTTAATAAACATATGCTGAATGAAAGTAAAGGAAGCACATATATAATAGCACTAGTTTGCTTCAGCTCTTGGAATACATGATAAGCAAAATATAGGCTTTGCCTTTATGAACTCAGCAGGAACTCATGACCTTGATGAGGGAGATAAACCTGAGAGATGGAACTACCAAGTATGAGGAAGCACAGAGGAGCATCTGTCTTTTGGTGCCCAATGTACTAAAACCTTCTTTCCCCTTCCTGCGTTGATGCAAACAAGGTGGCGACCAGTGAGTGATTCCAGCCTTCTCTTGCCCTTGTCAGCCAAGCCCTTCTGACCCTGTGCTTGCATAGGACCTAAAAGTTCCACAAAACCTCAGTAACTGAAAGGTCAACATTTTATGTTTAGGAGTGAGACACATTTTGTGCAGTTGTGCCCCAGAAGGAGCAATAATAACAAACAGATTGTTAAGAGATAGATTGAGAAATGAGGTGAATTCCATAATTTGATAAATACGAGAATAGTGGCTTAAACAATAACCAGTTTGTTTTGATTGTCCAAAAGGATTCAGAAAAGTAAAATTAATTCACTGCAGTCTATTAAACATAGGATGAACTTTTGGGAAGAGTAGAAGTCAAACAGCTATTGTTAATAACACCATATAAGTTGTTTATGTTTTATAAGCACATCAGCATGCATTTTTTTAATAAGAAACATATAAGCAGTTTCTTAAAAACCCTAAACATTTTATAGTCTATGTTACCTGTTTACCTGAATTATAAGGGCTTTGTGGTAGTGTTTTCCAGTGGAGAAAGGAAACACCAAATTTCTTCTCTTTTTTTTTAAACCACAAATAAGATCTTTTGTTTGTCACCATTAAAAGTCTGCATTTTAAACAGGTTCTTGGACTGTTGGCTTGTATCCATTAGTTTATTCAGCTTTAGCACCTGTCTCATCCCCAGCAACTTTTCCAGAACTACTACCTTTACCATGTAGCTCTGTGAGTTTTCCCACTTCAAACTTGGGCTTCTGAAGCATTTTTACTTTTCTAACAAAGACATCATAGAGTGGAAAAATAGGTTGGCAAGCTTTTTCTCTGTCTTTTCCCGTGCTGTCCGGAATCGATTTATTGACATCCTCCTTCAAGTCATTTGTCTGCACCTCTCAGGTCATGATTTCCACCATCATCTTGTGAATCTGGCGCACCTGCTGGTGCTGGGCATAAGAAGTCTTCCAAATCTGATTGTTGCATTTTTTAGTAAAACACATGTGAGAACAGATGAAGCACATTGATATAAACATGTGCTTCAGTCATGGTCTGCCATTTTTTGACCATTGAGCATATTTTGTCACAGGTAAGATCCATACCATGGAAATCTCAGTCAGGTTTTACCCTGAACATCCTCCGTAATTAGCTTGAATTGTCTAAAGGCAGCTTCATCATTCTGCAGATCAGCAAGATTCATTTCAAAAACACAACCTTTGAGGCCATCAGATGTGATTTTGTTTCCTTGAGTTCTTGTGGTCAGTGCTTTCCTACTGTTCTTTGTATTGAACATAGCTGGTGCTTTCACATCATACCAGTCTTTCTTAGAAAATGGGTCAACCACTATCTTCTTGGCTCCCTTTCTGCCTCCTTTTGTAAGACACTTATTCTTGCCAACCGTCTTGGTGATGTTCAGAAAGCCAAAAGGGCAGATGCATAGCTTGCTCGAGAACTTTGGTGAGCAGGGCAGAATGCGCTGTCTGTATGACCCCAAGTTTCTTCTCTTAATCATCCCTACTTCCTACAAATCTTCAAAAGAGTAAGACTCCTGTTTATTCCTGTAGCCATAAATTAAAATGCAAATACCAGCATGGAAGCAAAATAGATCACATATATTATAAGAAATTATGAAATTTACATGTGGCAGTGATTATCATACTACAGAAAAGAGGTTTTTTTTTTTTTTAGCTTTTAGAGTACATCTATGTCCTGGGTGATCTCCTTTTCTCTTTCCACATTCACTGGGAATTCAGGCAGGAGTGAAAGTGGTGGCAGCAGCTGTTGCTTTTGTGAAACTGATGATGGGCTGATGCCTTTTAGGTTAGAAGAGGAGGTCTTGCCACTATTGTGGTGTCTGCTGCAGGGCTGGAGGGACAGGTTGTCCTACATCCAAGGACACACAGTCTTTTCTCCATTGAAGAACACTCCCTGTACCCTTCTTTTGAGTTTTGGCCAGGGAGTTGAGGAGACATCTCTTTTGAGGACATTTTGTGACTCCCCTGTAAATTCATTCTGATTTAAAGTAGGAGTCTGTAAAGGGTCAAAGAGTAAAAATTTTTGGCTCTGTGGGCCAGAAGATCTCTGTCAAGACAACTCAGCTCTGCTGCTATAGTGCAAAAAACAGTCAAAGCAATATGTAAATGAGTGAATGTGGCTGTGTTCCAGTAACACTTATTTATCTGAACAGGCAACAGGCTTGATTTGGCCCATGGGTCATAGTCTGCCAACCCCAGTCAGCAGGTTGGAGAGCCAGTAGTGTTCTCTTCTATGTGTGTTTCCTTGACAACAACTAACTTATGTGCAGCTTGTAAATAGGATAATAACAGTAGTATAGTGTGGAAATTGTGTTTATTCATACATTATTTTTTTTTGCCTGGGCAAAGGGAGTTAGAATAGTAGGATTAGAAGGTTAATTGTCCATAAACCGTTTGATCTGTTGCTACATGGCTGGGAGCCCTTTCAGCTTTTTTTCAGCAAATTGAGAATGAGAAGTTACTCAGGTACCTTCCCCAGAAGTACACCCTCAGCATTGCATGGCTCTCAGCTTGTGAACTTTACTTCCTCCCATGCCCACCTGGAGGGCAGCCCCACTAGCTCAAAGCTCCACTGCATCTGTGTTCTCTCCCAGCTTTGACCAGGCATTTCCACTCTAGTGTTCAGGTGTGTTGCCTACACCAATTTTTGTTTTCATTAGAGCTCTAGTTACAAAGCCGCATGGGTTTTGAGTTTGCCTCAACAGTATTTCTCCCATGAAACCTATTATTTTCAGTGTGAGATTTTTATGGACCGTGAGGTTTTCCTGGAATGCAATTGTCATATGGAAAAATGTCTATGATTCTTTGTAAGGTTATGATAAGATGACTTTTCATCATATAGTCCGTAAATAGCTAATGAGTGCCTGTTATGTACACCAGGCACTGTTCAGTGTTTAAAGGATATAATTAAGGTGGCCATAAAATTTATCATTTAAATTAGGATTTGAAAATAAATGGAGTTATTATGAATAACTATTAATAACTATCCTGGGAGAACAGATAAAAGAGTGTGTGTACGTGCTCAGTCATGTCTGACTTTTTGTGACCCCATGGACTGTAGGCTCCTCTGTCCATGGGATTTTCCAGGCAAGAATACTAGAGCGGGTTGCCATTTCCTATTCCAGAGGATCTTCCCGACCAAGGGATTGAGCCCGTGTCTCTTGCATTCCTGCATCAGCAGCCAGATTCTTTACCACTAGTGCTACTTCAGAAGCCCATAAAGGGGAGGCAGACAAGAAAATAAGTGAATGAGTAACTACATGGGATGTGCTCTGAAGAAGTAACAAGATGTTTTGATAAGGGTGACCTGACATTGGAAAAAATGATTGGAGAAGACTTTAGGGGCTTGTGACACTTAATCTTACACTGAAAATTGAGAAGATGGTTTATGTGAGGAGTGCAGGAGAATTGCTCTAGGCAGAGAGAACAACTTGTACAAAGGCCTTAAGATGAAAAGTGGGTTTGTGTGCCTGCGAAAGTAAAAAACGCCACTGAGCCTGAGTCCTTGGTATTGAAGGGGAAACTAGTTTGAATTGAGATTAGAGAGACTGGCAAGGACCACATCTGAGCTGTTAGTAACAGCCACAAGCCAGTTTTATGATCTGTTGTCCATTTCAAAAACAAAAGTTCTTCCACCTAGAACGTCTTCGCAAATTTAGTATGTTAATAGTTCTTTCCCTTTGGTGGAAACCCTCAAGATCTGTATTCTTTTTCTCTTTTATTCCTAACTCCCATAGGCAATTTAGAACATTGTATAGCCCCTGGTGATTGGTCACTTATTGTTAAGATATTTGTTCCCTATTACCAAGCTATCTGCCTGGTTACAATAGTTAATATTTTATCTATTTATCTAGCTGACCTATATTGTGACAAGACAGGAAACTGCTGTGCCTTCATTGGCTTCATTCTTTGTCATCTTGCCCTAAAACAGTAAGGAGCATGGTGAATGCAGCCTTTCAAATCCTCAGCCACAGGCTAGCTATACTTTTTTTTGTCCGCAAGGTGGTGCTGTCTACCAGAGTAAGAATAGTCAAAATTTGGGCTTAAGCTCAGGAAGCATCCCAAAACTTGTTTCAGAGATCTTTTTATTAAGTGAGGTTTAAATTGCCCCTTACTTTAGTAGTCAACTCCAGCAGGAAAGGAAAAACATGTGATCTTAAAGAAGCACAAAGGGCTTACAGGGAGTTTGCTCCTTAAAGTGAATAGTGGTTATGTGAGGTTTGCGTTGTAATTATCCTTTGAATTTGTTTCATACATTCTTCTAGGTACATGATATTTACTAAAAAATGAATTTCATCATGTCATTCTAATTTAAAAAAAATAAAATAAATTGCCTCTAACTTTAGAGTCTACTCAATTGGAACACTTCTAGTGACATTACCTACCAGGCTATTGTGAGCTTCAAATAAGATACAGTTTCTTAAGCATTAAAATCCCTATACAAATGTTGCTCTTATCATATCTCAGAGGTAGATTAGTAGCCAGGGTATCTACTCTTCATTGCATGAGTTTCTCCTCTGCATATCTCTTTATATTGCAGTTGTTGAAAGGAAAATGATATTTTACTTACAAATATCACAGTGTCCCAATGCCATTGTATGTTCTTTCTGCGTTAGACCTACTCATATTTCTAATTTCTGATCATAAATTCTCAAAAAGTAATCCAGGATTTGAGACTTTCTGAGAATATTTTCTTCCTACACACATATAAGATGAGTTGATTGAAAATAAATATTCTGCCTTCCAAGCTCTCTGCTGATGCCATACATCATTAATGATTGTCCATCTACTGTATTGTGAGAATTAGTTATGTTCTCCTTGTGCTTCATGTAAGTGAACCTGCTCAGGTGAGGTTGAAAAGAGGCCTGTATAGTATTGAACTCACCCTTTTTGTGGTGGTAAACTTAGCATAATTCTTTAAAAACACATAAACCTAGAGCTCTTGTATATCTGTTTTTCAACAAAATTTACATCTTATTCTGATGATTTCCTTTTAAACCTGACTATCATTTTCAGGGGAAGGTGCTATCAACCTGGCTTTGGCTCAGAACCGGAGCCAAGATGTGAGAATGAATGGACCCATGGGAGCTGGAAATTCAGTTAGGATGGAAGCGGGATTTCCCATGGCAGGCGGTCCAGGTGAGATCTCCCACTCAGTTGTATGACATTTGACTAGTTTCCTTTTTTTTGCTAATGTATGATCGTTTGAGTCCTGCAAGATAGGTGGGGGTTCCTGACACACTTCTGTTGATTGGTTCAGGAAAACAAGACATGAATCTAGACTCTTAGGAGACTAGGATCACAGAGCATGGAGCATATATAGTCTTCGCGATGTTTGGGGCTCATACTTAAAGGTAGATGAGCCCTGAGCCATGCAGGAAACAGGAAACATTTATTGAGTTCTCATTGTATGACGGGACCTATGCCAAGTGTTGCAAGTAGAACTGAATAAAACATCTTCTATCCTCAGGGTGTTTTATAGCATAACGTAGCCTTCTGTGTTATGAAAGAGAAAGAGTCACCTTTCTCTGTGACTGAGAATCCAGGAGTTTGTGCATGCTTAGGTGAAATCTGTAGAAGTATGTGGGAGAGTATGTGTTTTTCTGTATTTAGAATTTGAGAGAGTTACAAATTATTTGCTACCTTTGTAGCAGTCCTGAAATTTCTTGTTTAGAGACTGAACCCACTTTCTGTGAGTCACAGAAGGTTAAAATTGAGTTGGTATTCTCATTTTAAGCTGAGGAAACTATGGAGTTCACAGAAAGGAAGCAGTTTGCCCATGGTCAAGTAGCAGTGGGCAAATCTGACTCCCCAGGTCAGTGCTGTTTTCACTGCACTAGCAGCTTTCAGGATTCTTCTGCTGTAGGAACTTTTATTCCAATAAGCCAGAAAAGCACAGCTGCTGTGATTGAAGGAGAATCTAAGTACGTGAAATTGTACCCGATCATTCACTTCCAACCTACCACAGTAACTCTTGAAGAAATGCAGCAGAATAGAGAAGCTCAGTTTATAAAGCCGTTCTTTCTGAACTGTAGCTGAAGACTTGGCCATGGAGAGTTGGAGCTAGGTTTTCATGCTGGCACTGCCACTTGGTGTTTACCTGAAGCGCATCACTGTACCTCTCCATGCAACAGTTTCTTCACCGAGATAATAGTCCCTATAATCTTTTGAGCTCTTTTTTGAAGATGGTTGCGCCCTGAGCAATGTAGCAGACCTTCACTGAGTTCCTGTTGTGTGTCAGGACCTGTGTTGTTGGGCTGTTTTGGAGTACTGTATAGTAAATGGAAAATACCCAATCTGGAACCTGTAGTAGGGAGTTAAATAAGTTTAGTTCTCTGCAGAAATCTGAGCATTTGGTGTTAAGGCAGCTTGATGAGAGATTATAGGTAATGCTGTTGCCTCCATTGAAGAGCCAGAAGAGTGAGCAGAGTATAGCCAAGTTGCATATAGTTAGTGCAAGACCAGACCTAGGATGAGACATCTGGGTTCTAGTCTCAACTTCCGGCCACATGTCTTAATAGTTACTGGCCTTAGTTACCTGTAAACATATTTATGTCCAAGAAACAATATTACAGATCCCTTCCACCCTTAAAATGTTGACTCCATTAAGCCAATATCAGCACACTAATTGCAGGCTCTCCTAGTATCTGGCAAACAGCAGGCATATTTACTAAGTATCTCTGAAAAGTGAGTGTAAATTTTAGTGATGTATGTAGTTCATTATCAATATAGGAAACTTAAAAGATTTAGGTTGAAATTAGATTGTTTAATGAAGGACACTGTGATAAAATATAAAGTTTCAAGAATAATCAATTAGTAATGATCTGTAGTCACAGTAATATTTTAGCACCTAGGTATCTTTTTTTACTGCCAAGCATACTTAAAATAAGAATTTTTTTCTCTGTTGTCCACTGGGACGGTGGATGCAAACAAAATTTAATATTTAGTTAAACAAATTTTTCTAGGGAAAGAGACCTTAACTAACCTTTATAATAAATAATTTTAGAATTGTGTATCTAGAATGTCTTAGACTAAATTATTCTTAACACTACTTTATTCTCTTTGCATTGGCAACAGAAACTTGACTGATAAGCAGGAGTCCTTTTAAATGAAAACAAAATCCATAGCCAATTTTGTTCCATAGCTTCATAGAATCCCAAGATTAGTGAGGTACCATAGTAGTCATTTAGTCATGTGTCATTATTGATGTTTTGAATCGATAATTCTTTCCTATGGGGAGCTGTCCTGTGCCTTGTAGGATGTTCAGCAGCATCCCTGGCCTCTGCCTATCAGGTGCCAGTAGCGCCACCACACCTTCCTCCTAGTTGTTCCAACAAACTATCTCCAGACCTTTCCAGATATCCCTTAGGGGACAAAATTGCCCCCAGTTGTGAAGCATGACTCTAGTCAAGATTCCCACATCGTGCTAGAATGTATTCTACAGTATCACTCCTGAGCATGTTAGCCAGCATGTGCTTAAACATTTCTGGGGATAGGAAGCTGATTGTAGACTAAGAAAACCTATATCTTTTTATTTCCCAAGAACTTTCTTACTATCCAGTTACCATCTTTGGAAAGTGGGGTGGGGTTCCAAGAAACAAATCCATTTTTAACAGGTAAACATTTGCCTAACTGCCCTGTCTCAGCTACAGAACATCTGAAAATGTCAGATAAAATAGAACACTTAATGCACAGATGAGCTTGTAAGACAATAAGGAAAAATCCTCAGGGCAACAAAGAAGAACATTTAAATAACAGTGAACAGGTGAAGGGAGAAGGAAATGGCAACCCACTCCAGTATTCTTGCCTGGAGAATCCCAGGGACAGAGGAGCCTGATGGGCTGCTGTCTATAGGGTCACACAGAGTCTTACACGACTGATGTGACTTAGCAGCAGCAGCAGAACACGTGAGGAAATGCTGCAGGAGCCAAAGGATTTGAGTTTTAATGGCCAAGAGGGAAAAAATAGGAAGCCTTGCCTTGGGTCCACATAAAGAAGGAAGTTAGAGTTCAGAATCCTTCATGAAGCCAGTATTTTCAGTAAAAGATAAATAAGAAAAAGTTTTGCTCTCTGGCACAGGAGGCCGAAGGCAAAGCTTACCTCCCTTGGTCTGGGCTCTAGTTGAGTTGGGGAAAGGGTGGTTATAGAATTGTCTTCTCTATCCTCATACATGTTGGACACGTGTCACTGAAATGACCCAGGAACAGCAATGCTAAGTTATTAAGTGGTTCTAAAGTGGTAATAACCACTGAAGCTGTCACCTCAAACCATTGCAGATTTCTCATATTTATTGCCAGTTATAAATGAGCTTATTCTCTGAATTTATAAATTTAAGATTAGACCCTCTTTCCAGAATTCTAGGTAACAGAAATATCAGCATCTTTAAAATAATGAAAATTCTAAGAAGAGAACAAGACACTATCAAAACACAAAGAGAATTTAGGGGGAAATTAGAATCTACAGAAATTTTAAAATTATTGAAGTGAATAACTTATTCAGCCAATTAGAGACAGCTGAATTGGAAGGTGAATTTGAAAAAATGCCAACAGTGAGAATGCAACAGACAATAAATAAATAGATGGAAATATGAAAGAGATCAAGAGAAGTGAAGGATAAAATGAAAAAGCTTAATATATATCCCTGAAAAGAGTTCCAGAAGAAGATAAGGAAATTGAGGAGTGACGATAGTAAGAGAATGGCTGAAATTTTTCCAGAATTGATGAAAGACATGAGTCCTCAGATTCAGAAGTCCAATAATTCTGAGCCCTACAAAAAAATAAATAAATTCACATCTAGACACAAAATTGAAAAACTGCAGAGCAGAAAAACAGAGAGAATGTTAAAAGGAATTCAAAATAAAGCCCCAATAATTTACAAAGGGAAGATTATCAGACCCACAGCTAATTTCTCAGTGGCAACATTGATGCCATGAAACATGAGGATAATATTTTCAAAGTGATGAGAAAATTAACAGCCTAGAATTTTAAACAAAAGCTATAGTATCAAGAGTAGTGTGAATTAAAGACCTTTTTAAAGAGACTAAGAGAATTTACCATTAACAGACCCTTGCTAATTGAACTGCTCAAGGATGTACTTCAGGAAGAAGAATATTGAACCTAAGATGGAAGAAATAAGAGCTAAGAAGGAATGGTGAGCTAAATAATTGGTAAACATTGGGTAAATGTAAATAAACATTAACTTACTCAGTAATAATGATGATCATACATGGCCTTTAGATATGTCTGTTGACATTTTTAAAATATCACTAAAATAATAGAAATAGAAGGTATAATTTCTAAACTAGTAGTGGAGGGGTTGAAAGGAAGAACATGATGAAAAAAAGTCTAGTAAAATTCAGGAGAAGTAGGAAAACAGCACAGAAAAAAAGGGTAAAAAACAATGATATCATAAAATGATAAAATATACCAGTAATTAACAATAAGTGCAAGTGGATTATAAGCACTGATAAAGAAAGTGATTAATTAGATTGAGCAATTCAGATTTAGCTATGTACTCTTAGAGGAATCATATAAAACATAAGGTCTCAGTTCATAGTTAAAAGGATAGAAGAAAATAGAGAATCCAGGTGAATATTAACTGAGAAAAAGGAGTATGACAATATTTTTATCAGATAAAAAGCATTGCTAGAGATAAAAAGGATGACTATAATATAAAAGGAAAAATCCAGGAAGATAACTAAACTTTTGTATTTTTAATAAACTAGCTTCAAATATGTGAAGTAAAAATGGCCCAGATTCATGTAGATAGCAAATCTTAAGGAAGATTCTTACACACCTCCAATAGTAATTGATGTGTCAAACAAAAATTGGTAAGGATAAAGAAAGCTCAAATAATATAATTAAAATAGTTTGAGACATATTAGACATGGACATATTTAGAAACTGTACTAATAATTCAAGAATTCTTAATCTTCTCATGAATGACATTTGTATAAACTGATTATGTTATTCCAAAAGCAAGTTTCAGTAAATACCAAATACAGGTATCACATAGATCATTTTCTCTGACCATAGTGCAGTTAAGTCAGTGGCCAAAAATAACAAAAAACTAAAATACCCCATATTTTTAGAAGTTTTAAAATGTATTCTAAATACCCAGTGATTTTTTTTAAAAAAAGCATTCAAGATGGACATTAGAAAATATTTAGAAGGAAATAATGAGAATAGTTCCCCAGTGGCTCAGCAGGTTTAGAATCTGCCTGCAATGCAGGAGATGGCAGGTTCGATCCCTGTGTCGGGAAGATCCCCTGGAGGAAGAAATGGCAACCCACTCCAGTATTCTTGCCTGGAA
Source organism: Capricornis sumatraensis (assembly GCF_032405125.1). Taxonomy (NCBI): domain Eukaryota; kingdom Metazoa; phylum Chordata; class Mammalia; order Artiodactyla; family Bovidae; genus Capricornis; species Capricornis sumatraensis. The sequence continues at coordinate 67,351,681 of NC_091083.1, read as the reverse complement.
ATTTTCATGGACAGAGGAGCCTGGCAGGCTACAGTCCATGGAGTCACAAAGGGTCAGACACAACTGAGCACATAACATGGCAATGAAAATAGTACTTGTGAGATGTAGACTAGAAAATTTGACTCTCAGCTATTTAGAGCAGACCTTATACTAGAGCTGTCTGAAAATTAAAAGACTTAAGTGTCTGACATAAGAATGAGAAAAAGAACAGCAAAGTAATAATTTAGGAGCAAGAAAATAATAAAGGTAAGAGCAGGAAAAATGGCAACCCACTTCAGTACTCTTGCCTGGAGAATCCCATGGACGGAGGAGCCTGGTAGCCTGCAGTCCACAGGGTTGCAAAGAGTCGGACATGACTGAGCGACTTCACTTTCACTTTCATGAATTAAAAAACCTAATGGAACAGAGCAGCAAAACCAGAAGATGTTTCTCTGAAAAGACAACTGAAATTATTGATCCTAGTAAGACAAATAAGAGAGAGAGGCATGAGCAGTGTAAAGAATGAAAAAAAGTGTACTCTTTAAAGGGTGTATTTTATTATGGCATGTGAATTATATCTCAGTTTTTAGAAAGAATGGGAAAAAAATTCCATGAATAACTTTATGCTAATAAATTTGAAAGCTTTGGCAAATTAACAGGTTTCTTGAAAGTATGATTTAACTGAAACTGACTTAGTAAGACATAGCAAATGAAAAATCTACAACTACTTAAGAAATAAAATAATCTGTCTCCCTGTGGATCAACTAGTATAACCACAGGCTCAGATGATTTTACAGGTGAATGTTACTAAATATTCAAAGAACAGATACACTTATTCTTTCAGAGCATAGAAAAAGAGAAAAGATGCTTTCCAGCTCACTTCGAAATTGTTTTCAATGTGATGCTAAAATTAGGACGAGAGCAGAGGATAATTATAAGTTGTTTTCACTTATAAAGGTAGATGCTATTAATAAATCCTAGAAAATCTATTAGTATCAGAAGTTAGCAAGATGTGAATCAAGAGGAGTTCTCAAACTGCTAGTGAAAGTATAGATAGGTATAACCACTTTTGAGTGCAGTTTACCGATATCTAGTAAAATGGAAGATGCTCATACTTTAAAACCTACTGATTTTAAGTGTGTAATCTAAAGAGACTCTTCCATGTCTATGGAATACAGGACAAATATATGCCATTGCAAAATTCTAAAGATGAAAACTTAGTGTTCATCAGCAGGCAAATGGCTGTATTAACTCCATAAAATGGGGCACTATTATAGTCAGGATGGGTGAATCTCAAAAAAATAGTATTAAGTGAAAAGGGAAATTAAACAATACATATCGAATGGTGTCACTTATACAAAGATTAAAAGCATTCAAAAAATGTATTACAGTTTATATATGTAGAAAAGATAAAAACTTGAAACTGTTAACCCAATATAAGATAAGGAGGGAATGGAATGAGATTGGGAAGGAGTAGGAGGCTTCTTATATATATTGCATATATATATGAAGCAGGCAGAGTAGGGCAGGGTTTACATTTAAATAAGGTAGACAATGGTATAAAAATTTTCTATACCTTTTTACATCTTTGAAATATTTCATTAAAAACAAGCATTGTGTCAATTCCAGTACTCTATTCTAGAGATTTTTTTTTTTTCTCTAGGGTTAATAAGGATGACCAGCCCTGCCACTGTTATGATACCCCAGGGTGGAAACGTGTCATCTTCCATGATGGCACCAGGCCCCAATTCAGAACTGCAGCCCAGGACTCCTCGCCCTGCTTCTCAGTCAGGTATTGACCTCCAACCTTTGAGAACTGAAGAGGCTACACTCCCTGCACAGAGCATCATAGAATTCAGCTCTCTCTCTGATGCCAGATTTCTAACTGCTCAGCTGAAATGCTGTCCTCTATATAAAATCTGCCTTAGTTTCTTCAAGCTGGAAGTCATTGTTTCCTTTTCAAAATTTCTTCTCAGAGTTTCTCACTATTCTTATCAGTTATACCCCAACATTCCTAAAAATGTATTCCATAGCCTACTTAATCCTGCTCCTCCATAACCGAGAATTCTGTAGTGAAGTAAATTTGGTTAATGTGTCCTACTAGATCCTCCCTCCCAGAGATCCAAAAGTAACATGTTGGAAGCACTGGAAGTCCTATAGTGAAGAAACCTGTCTTAAGGCTGTGTTAGGTCCAGTGTCTCCCAAACCTGATTGACTTTATTTTTTGTTTTGTTTTCTAATACTAATGAACATAATCCCTCAGAATATGCTTTGGAGAATACTGCTCTGCATAGTTTGCCTGGCTCTTATATCCACTTTAGAATCATACGCTCTTTATAGACAAGATTCAGTCTTTCTCTCATCTCGATAGTTGTTTTGCATTATAGTAAACGCTCACAAACATTAAATGATACCAGAAGATTTTTCTCTGTTTTGCAGAATTGCCAAGACTCTAGGATTGCTCTAGAATCTAGGTTGCAGTAAGTTAATTATTGCTTTGTTGACTATCTTTAAACAGATGCAATGGATCCACTCCTCTCTGGGCTCCATATACAGCAACAAAGTCATCCCTCAGGATCTTTAGCGCCCCCGCACCACCCAATGCAGCCTGTCCCTGTGAACAGACAAATAAACCCAGCCAGTTTTCCCCAGCTGCAACAGCAGCAGCAGCAACAACAGCAGCAGCAGCAACAGCAGCAACAGCTGCAGGCAAGACCCCCACAGCAACATCAGCAGCAACAGCCACAGGGCATTCGACCCCAGTTTACTGCCCCAACTCAGGTGCCTGTTCCTCCAGGCTGGAACCAGCTGCCTTCCGGAGCCCTTCAGCCTCCTCCAGCCCAGAGTTCTCTGGGCACAATGACTGCAAATCAAGGGTGGAAGAAGGCTCCCTTGCCTGGCCCAATGCAACAGCAACTCCAGGCAAGACCATCCTTAGCCACGGTACAGACACCTTCCCACCCTCCCCCTCCATATCCCTTTGGCAGCCAGCAAGCTTCACAGGCCCATACAAACTTTCCTCAGATGAGCAACCCAGGCCAGTTCACAGCTCCTCAGATGAAGAGTTTGCAGGGAGGGCCCTCCAGGGTCCCGACCCCCCTGCAGCAGCCCCACCTCACCAACAAGTCTCCTGCCTCCTCACCCTCCTCCTTCCAGCAGGGATCCCCTGCTTCCTCCCCAACGGTTAACCAAACTCAGCAGCAGATGGGACCAAGGCCACCTCAAAATAACCCACTTCCCCAGGGATTTCAGCAGCCCGTCAGCTCTCCGGGTCGGAATCCTATGGTTCAACAGGGAAACGTGCCACCTAACTTCATGGGGATACAGCAGCAACCACCAAATCAGGGGCCACAGAGCTTACATCCAGGCCTAGGAGGTGAGGAGCACTGGAGCTGTTTGTGTTGTGAATTGACTGGAGCTAGATCTTAGTAGCACTTCAATTTTTAGAGTTAATGGAGGGAGTGAAACAAGGATGTAACTATTTGGTTTTGTGAATATAGTGATGACACTTGATATGACTTAGTTACTTGATACATTATGCAGCATCTTACTGGTTATGTTTAAGCTAGTCCTCTGGATAAAAACGCAGGTAAAATTCACTGTAGATATATGTTCATTTTGTTTTTCAAATATTTTTGCCTGATCTTGTACTAGTAAATTAAGGCGTCTGGAAGAATCATGGTTTTGTTAACAACTTAAGCTGTTCCGCTGTTGAAAAAATTAAGGTTATGCAGTAGAGCAAAAATGAAAAGATAAGTGTAGGGTTTTGTTGGGGAAATGGCCCTTGTGGTTTTCAATTTTGGTAATCCTAGTTAGCAAAAATATTATTAGCATGGTATTTGTTAAATTTGCTTAAAGTATTAAAGGGGAGTAAGTTCAGAAATCATTGACTTTTACAGTTTTATAATGCCAATGCCTGCTCCTTAGAGAGGGAATTCCACCAGTTATACCTAAAGGAGATTTATTTATTTATTTTGTAAGGTGCCTCTTGTATGAAGAAAAAGCAATGGAGCTTAATGTGTGAGAGGTAAAACGATTACAGTAAAACTTATCCATCTCCATGTTTATTATTTATTCTTATTAATCATTGATCTAGTGCACATGAATGTGCTTGGAGCTTTTCAGTAAGGTATAGAGAGTGTAATACTGTCACCTGATAAACATACCCCCCCACCAAAAGACACCCATTGCCTATCCAGAAAAAAAAACCCTTGCATCTTTAGTGCAACATAGCAAAGGCATGTTCCCATGATTTCTGGTAAAATTAAATCGCTCATCAGTCTTTTCACTCTCTTGTAATTACTTTTACTGACATGCAGGCTGTAATATTTGAATCCTAAGAAGTCTTGAGAAAATGCAAGAATGTTTTGGCTCCAAACTTCACTGTTCTGGGCATCTAGCCTTGGATCAGTGGGGGCTGGGTAGTCCCTCCTGCAAATGTGATTACTGATATAATTACAATGGAAGCATGCAAATGGGGACTTGTCACTGCTAAAGAAAGGACAAATGCATATTTGTCTACAAAGCGTTTTTCAGGACATTGAAAATTTGGCCCTTAAATAAATGGACTAATTCAAGTGAGCTTAGGTCTTGATGCTTTCATAGAGCAAATGATGTGCTCACCTAGGTGATCTGGCCACATCCAGGCCTATGTTATAAACAGTGAATGGGTTCTGAGATTCTTATTACAGATTTGTTTTCTGAAATTAAACCTTCCTATAAAAGAAAGTATTACTTTAGTAAGATTCCATTAGAGCACAGTTTTTGGTACCATAGCTGTCAGAATTTCAGCAAACCCTTTTGAGAGGAAGGTGTAATGATAAATTTAATATAACCTCACTCTGATGCTCCTATAAATTGTTGCTGATCTCTTGTCTCTTCCAAAGAGACCAGCACAATACAGGGGAGAAATTTTTCCACAAAAAAAATTGTCATCTATTCCCTCAATGGGTTAAAAAAAAAATCACCTATCTATGCTTAATATCAGGACCCAGGTCTTTGTTTTATAGTATTTCTGATCAGTTTGTTTGAATATGAGAGAATTTAGTGTATTCCTTTGGTACCTATGTTAAAGTATGTAAAGGTTTGGGGTCCGTTGTATTACAGAAAAGTGAGCCCTAAACCTTGCTGTGACGTGGCCTCAGATCACATTTAGGGAGCAGATTGCCATCTTTTCCTTGGCATGTTCAAAGTGTAAATTTTTTAGTATTTCTTTTTCATTTTGACAATGCTCATGTAAGAAATTGTGTTGATTTTTTTAACCATCTTTCCCAACCTTGTTAAAGATCCTACCAGTGTGACAGAGAGAGCTAAGCCAGTGGAGACTTCATGCAGCTCATCCTTCCTTATTCATTCCACATCTAAGCAAGAGTATAAATTTGCTAGGTAACTGCCTTACTCATTGTTTTCTATTAAGGAATGCCTAAACGCCTCCCACCTGGCTTCTCAGCAGGACAGGCCAATCCGAACTTTATGCAAGGTCAGGTGCCTTCGACCACAGCAACTACCCCTGGGAATTCAGGAGCCCCTCAGCTGCAAGCGAATCAAAATGTCCAGCATGCAGGTTTGTTTTCTATGACTTATTCAGCCAGCATTTATTGAACATTGTGTGGTAGGTAGACAACAAGGAAATACAGAGAAATGTAAGCCTTGATCCTTGCCGTTCGTTTCAGACCTATAAATATCCTTTCAGGGCAATAACTGTTCTATTAAAAGTAGGTAAAATGTCTTGAAAAATCTAGAAACACCTAAAGAAAGGAGATAAACCTAGAGGTAGAGCTGGGGTCAGCATTTTTTTTTCCTGAAAAGAACCAGGTAGTAAATATTTCAGGCTTCACAGGTTATATGTTCTCTGTTGCAGCTACCTAACTTTGCTGTTGTAGCACCAAAGTAGCCATAAACAGTACATAAAAGAATGGGCATGGCAATGTTCCACGATGCCTGTATGCTAATACAAAACTGTGTTCCTGAGCTCTGAGTAAATTCGCGTCTGTTTACAAGCTGGCAGTAGGCCTTATTTGATCCATGGATCATAGGTTGCTGACCCCTCAGTTAGTAAAAGGACCAAAGGTATTTCTGGCAAAGGAGATGGTGGTTACAAAGGCATGGAGGTATATGGCATTTTGAACAACTGCAGCATTTAAAATCTCTGTAATTCATGTTAACATTGTATATGTTGAGTGTCTGAATTCTGGTTTACAAGGTGGTGTTTGAAGACCAGGTTTTATCAGTACAGGTGTAATGCCAATAGTGTATTGTATATAAGAAGAAATTTAGGAGGGCATATTGTGTACAGCAGAATGGCTAGAAAATATTTGTAAGCAATATTATATTAGCCGAGACTGCATGTATCTGGTTGCTATTAGGTAGCACATGATTAATCCTCTTACCCTTTCTCATAAGGAGTTTGGATTGAGGTAGCGCAAATACTTTCTGAGTTCCCATGCCCATTTGGAGTTAGTTTAGTTGTGTGGTTCCACTGTTAATTATAAATACTAAGGAAGGAGAAAAGTTCGAAACTTAAAAAGTTCAAACTACCTCTTGAAGGGCTAGAGAAATGTAGGGCAAACCATGACTTTCTCCATCTGCTAGTGCAGAACTGCAATTCCTGAGCTATGTAAATTCACATTCTATAGGAAGTTTTAAAACAGTAATAAAATCATTCACAATTCCTCCACATAAGTGCAGCTGTTTTATATTTTTATAAGGTGCCTTCCCCATGCACTTACTGTTTTGATTTCTCCGTTTATCCCATCTAAGATAGCTCTACTCTTGTCTGTCGTTTCCTGTTCTCTTACTCTATTTCTCTTATTAAGCTTTTACTTCTTCCTGTGAAAATACTTAGTCTGTTTGTTATTTTACTCTTGCCAACTAGACTCCATGGAGTAAGGGATTTGGTCTGTCTTGCTTATTGATGTTACCTCAGTACCAGAAGTGCCTTGCACATATTAGGTACTCAATAGATGATTGTCAATTGAATGAATATATACTGGAATATTTAGTGTACATAGTATGTACAGTGGTCATGGAATTCAGTTTAAGGCTGGTCTGGAAGATCTTAGGATTCCGGAAAAATCTAGATTGTATGAACAAAGGACAGTTTGTCCCTCGCCTCCTGGCTGGAGCATGGACTGGCTTGATGACTTCATTGTGGCTATCACTTTTTAGTCCTCATTTCAAAATGAAAAGGGTGGGGAGGAGATAAAATAAGCTAGAAGTTTATTCTGCAGAAAGGAAGAGAGAATATAAGCAGCTATAGGAAAATCCCGAAGACCTAACAGTAAGTATACACTGTGGCAAACCAGGAAGTGCTCTTTGTCTGAATTGGAAACAATTAAGACTAAAACATGTCCCATGTGGTCTCCTAGGGACTGCTACAGGAGAGGGTCACTGAAGCTTTATCATCCTTTATTGTCTGTCCTCTGTCTGCAGCTTCTTAATTGTCTTGTCAGTTGACTTCCACCAGAGGCTCAGCTTCCAGATCAAGATTAAATAATTTTTACCACATTGGGGTGGAGGAGACCTATCTTTAGGAAGTATTAGCTGTTCTTTTCTTTAAAGTGCAGTATCCAGATAACACATCCATAACCTTGGAGAGTCTTAATTATAGTTTCCCAAGGAGCATTGTTAAACATCTTCTCAACTTTGCTGAGGTTTTCTTAAGAGGCTGCAGCACATTTTTTGTTTCCTGTCTCATCTAAAGTAGAGCTTATTTCATTACCCCATAACACTTTTCATTAATTTTCTTCATTTTAAGTAGTTACAAGTTATTTTTAAATAATGAGATGCTACCTTTCTCTTTGTTTAGTCTAAGAGAAAGAAAACTATATTGATCTTCAAAATGTTATCAAGTTACCAAATAGGAATAAAGAAATGGTTTCTCTTTCTCTATTGTATGGTCACTGAGAATGTATGCCACAGTCACAGCCTCATACTATAGAAAACTCCCAGAAATATGTTAAGCATAACACATCTGTTTATGCTAATCACTGGATATGGGTGAGGGGTGTTTTTCTAATTAAGGTAATTTGAGAATCTTAATACCAACAAGATAATAGTATTTCTTTCTGAAACTGTGCCTTTTTTTTTTTTTTTTTTTTCAGGTGGTCAAGGAGCTGGTCCTCCTCAAAACCAGATGCAGGTGTCCCACGGGCCACCAAATATGATGCAGCCCAGCCTCATGGGAATTCATGGCAACATGAACAACCAACAGGCTGGTAGTTCTGGGGTTCCTCAGGTGAACCTGGGCAACATGCAAGGCCAGCCCCAGCAGGGCCCACCATCTCAACTGATGAGCATGCACCAGCAGATCGTGCCCTCCCAGGGCCAGATGGTCCAGCAACAAGGAACCTTGAACCCACAGAACCCCATGATCCTTTCAAGGGCCCAGCTTATGCCACAGGGTCAGATGATGGTGAATCCTCAGAGCCAAAATCTTGGGCCCTCGCCCCAAAGGATGACCCCACCCAAGCAGATGCTTCCCCAGCAGGGCCCCCAAATGATGGCACCACATAACCAGATGATGGGGCCTCAGGGGCAAGTTTTGCTCCAACAGAATCCAATGATAGAGCAGATCATGACCAATCAGATGCAGGGGAATAAGCAACAGTTTAACACTCAGAACCAGTCTAATGTCATGCCGGGACCAGCACAGATAATGAGGGGACCAACGCCAAACTTGCAAGGAAACATGGTGCAGTTTACAGGACCTATGTCAGGACAGATGCTGCCACAGCAAGGGCCCGTGAACAGCAGTCCGTCTCAGGTTATGGGGATGCAGGGGCAGGTCTTGCGGCCACCAGGGCCCAGCCCCCACATGGCCCAGCAGCATGGCGATCCTGCTACGACAGCAAATAGTGATGTCAGCTTGTCTCAGATGATGCCAGATGTTAGCATGCAGCAAAGCAACATGGTCCCCCCCCACGTGCAGGCCATGCAGGGGAACAGTGCCTCGGGAAACCACTTCTCAGGCCATGGGATGCCCTTCAATGCACCTTTCAATGGAGCACCCAATGGAAATCAGATGTCCTGTGGTCAGAATCCAGGCTTCCCGGTCAATAAGGATGTCACGCTGACGAGCCCATTGTTGGTCAACTTGTTGCAGAGTGATATCTCTGCGGGCCATTTCGGGGTAAACAATAAGCAAAACAATAGCAACGCAAATAAACCGAAGAAGAAGAAGCCCCCTCGGAAGAAGAAGAATAGTCAGCAGGATCTAAAGTAGGTTGTGATAGTCTTGTCTGAAATCTTACTCATTTATTTCTATGTGAACACCTTTTTTTGATGGAAATTTTTGAGCATGTATAAGAACAGTATAATGAAATTCCCCATGCTTCAGATTTTCAGCTCATCATCTATCTTGCATTCATTCATGTTCTTCCCATTACCTCTTGATTATTTTAAAGCAAGTTCACTTTAAGTATTTCAGTGTGTACCTTGAAAAAATAAGAACAGGTTTTTGGTTTTTGTTTTCTGTTTTTTTGTGACTACACAATACGATTAGCACACCTGGAAAAAACTAACGCTTCCTTCATATTCTCACATATTCAGACAGCATCCAGATTTCCCTGATTATCTCAAAATAATTTTTTTTTTTTACAATTTGTTCAAATAGGGCCAAACAAGGTTCATATATTGCAGTCAAATGATATATGTCTCTTAAGTCTGTAGTCTCAGAGGGGATTGTGCCATTCAGAGCCTGAGAAGTAGCCAGTGCTACCACACTACAACTCTACAAAGCATGTCAGGCTTATAGCGACTGCTGGGGAACCAGAGAGGCTATATGTGTTTTAGGAATGAAAACTACTTATGGAGACTCCCTTCTGTCTCTCAAATAGAAATGTTTTTTTTGTGGAAGTGCCTTTCTTTTAAAGGCTCTTTATCATCCTTAGCAGCTTAAAACCTCATACTAAGATGACTAGACCTTTTCAATCAGTTACCCTTTTGGTAAAGATGAGTCTTTTGCAAGATCACAGTGGGAAGGGCAATTAATTTATATTTCGTTTCCTAAAGCTAAGTGTTAAGTCATATTTTTGGCTTTGATAAGAAAGGAATATTGACTAAACTGGATTTTCTGCCTTTAATCACAAAAGTGAAATCCAGAGACATTTATTACCAGAAAATAATGACTAAGAAGTATAAAAGCGGGTTAATTCAAGTAAATTACTAGAATTACAGAAGAGAATAGGGGAGCTTTAGTTAATTAAACATAAATGTTTAAAATAAAACCATCTATTGGATTGGCCAAAAAGTTTGTTTGTGTTTTTCCATAACACCTGGAAAAAAACTGGATGAACTTTTTGGCCAACTCACTACCTTTCTCTCAGTCTTCTTACAATATGCCTTTGGTGGTACTATAAAACTATATCATATTCACTTTCTTCTTGAATCTTATAAATCAAAAAATAATTGTATATTAGCAACCTGTATTTTTTGTAAATTCAAAACTAGTAAACTCTTTGGTTATCTGATTTTTCTAATAGCTCTTTCTAAGTTAAATTCTTTACTACTGTCAATCTGTATGGGAATAATATTTCTTTGGCAATATTTATTCCTCTCAGTAATCTAGGATTAACACTGCAAGGTTCTTCAGTTTCCATTAGTATAGATTTTTGGTATCTGTACCAGCCCTTAGGGATTTGCTTACTTGTTATAGCTACAGAATGTGGAAAGGGCCTTATACCACATCAGGGCTCCTAGGAATGGAGACAGTAAGTTAAAAAGAAGAGCGCATGCTCCGAGCTCTACCACTAGCTTACCATGGAATCTTCAGCCTGTTTTCTTACAGCTCTGTAGGCCTTTGTTTTGTTATCCAGTAACATGAGGTGGCTGGGCCTGAGATATTTTTTTAGCAGTATAATTCTTTGAAAGTAAAGAATACGACAGGAATCCTTACCTGTAATTGAAGCAAGAGAGAAGTCATTGAAGGAGCAAATCAATACAGGAATCTAGTTGTGCTTAGGACCTGCTTCAGGTTCTAAATTCCCATGTGCTAGAGCTTTTAAAATGGATTTAAGGTAAGGTTTATGAAACTACAGAGTACAACGAGATAAAATACTGTCTAAAAGTGGGTGACTAATACCAGGACAAAAACGAAATGAGGGCTGTGAGCCCTGGGTCTTCGGGAATGTGGGTGTTTCTTCATTTTTTTCCTTCTCTAATAAAATTGTAAGGTACACTTAGGTGAAAATGAAAGCATCCAGAGCTGATGGGGATGTCTGTTAAATAGACATTCTGTAACAAAATTAATTAGCTTTGTTCTGGTATTCTCCGGCTTTCTTTGTTCTCTGAATACCATTTTCATTAGCCAGTCTGCAATTTCTTGCAAGGTGTTATGGATTGTTGGAGCCACCGTTGCAATATTCACAAAAAAAGAAGTCTGGATTCCCTGGTTGAATTTGATAGCTACCCCAAAGATAGTGTGGTTTCATAGGAACAGTACAATACTGATAACCCAAAATCAGGTCTTAAAACATTGGATGGATGGATAATTAAATGAAAATCATTATATCAGAATTTTGTAGAAAGCACCTAGAGTAAATAGCCATTTATTAAATTAAGTGGATTTTAACATTTAATGAAACTGACAGTTTTTTTATGCCAAATATTGAACATTTTATCAGACTAGAGAGATATAAATAATGCTAAGAACGATAATGCAGATGGATTTATTCAGACATAGGGGAGGGGTTAAGCAGTTTTCATGTATAAACTGTACAACTTACTCTCAAACATGTAATTTATTTTTTAGCACCCCAGATACTCGCCCAGCTGGTCTGGAGGAGGCTGATCAACAGCCATTGCCTGGAGAACAAGGAATTAACTTGGACAGCTCAGGCCCTAAACTGCCAGAATTTTCAAACCGACCACCAGGTGATAAAATGTTAGCTAAAGTTTATATACTTGTCATCATTTATTTACAGCATTATAAGGCTTTTTTTCAAGGAAACAATAGTGTTTTATTTTGTCTACTAACTAGACTAGTGATTTAAAGTGTCTAGTATTTGGAAACTGCCTTGTTACTTGTTAGTGAAAAGTTTCAAATATAACCTCTGAAAGTGTGTGTATCTGCATGTGTATGTATATGTATTTGTGTGTGTGTGTTTTGCTCAAATTAGTTTTTGTTATATTAGGTCCTCATAAAATCAAACTAAAGTTAGTTAGTGCCTCTTTATTCTTGTCAATATCAAAGGTTCTAGTTGGCATCAAAATGAAATAAGATTAAATGAAATGATGCTTTCACTCTAATCCTGCTTGCCTGCCTTTCCTGCAGCCTTTTCTACTGGGACTTTCTCAAAGCAGAGAACTACTAGGGGTTAAAATAAGATTTTTTAATAGAGCTTTTATTATGAATCTTTAAAGATAAAAAAGTATATAAAGAGTAATGAAAGAGACACTCATGTACTTCCTACCCCGGTTAATAATAAAAAGACCAGTATTGTTGAAATCCTCTGTGTTGTATCCCCCTCTGATTATAAAATAATATATCCTCTAAAATGTTGAAAAAAGTCTCCTAAAATTAATTCATTCTAATCTAGCTATTATAGAACTAAGGCTAGCTGCCACAATGTCTCCAAACCTGGTTATTATTAGCCTGAGCAGTAATTTGTAACTTTATTCCCCTATGAAGAAGACACACCAAACCTATGGCATGCAGGCCACACCTCTGTGTGTATACAAAGGATTATGTTTTGTTCCTTCCTTTCTAGTTATTCCACATCCTTTTTGGCCAGTAAGTGGAAGTGATTTTGTAAGTTATTTTAGGGATAAACTTTAGTATCCTTAATTTATGTATTTTAAAAGTGAATGAAAAAAAAAGTAAATTCATTATGACGTCAATACTATATGTTATTGATTGCAAATTGTTTGGGCATACCACACTTCCCATCACTGAATTGCAGCAGCACAGTTGAGGCTGAGAGGTCACCAGTCTTTGGCGGGTACGTCCAGAGGCATTATGAACAGGAAGGCACCTTCTTCCCTCAGACATATCTGAATTCTATAAATCCCAGAAGTTCTCACACGTTATTGCTTCCTTTCTACAGTTTGCAAACTGGGAGCCTATAGGCTGAATTTGGCCTGCAGTATATTTGAATTGTCATGCAGAATCTGAAAGCAAACAGAAACCTGGTTTTAGATGCCTTTAGGTAGAGCATCCGCTCTGCAGTTTGGCTCTGTCCACAGAACTACTACTGTCTTATAGCAACCCACTTCTCCTCTTTACCAGTCTGGCCCCTAAAGGCATATGAATTTTCATCTTTTAATTAATAAATTTGGGTTTTGGTTATGTTATATGCACTGTGTGTGTCCTGGCTGTGCCTCTTCACCATTCTGCCACCACAGCCCCAGTCTATCTTCTTACCATTAGTGCTCTTTGGACTGCTGCCTCCAGCTTCTGGACCCTTTATAGCGGCCTTGCCCTTAACTGTTACTTTCAAGAGGCTGCTGTATTGTCTCTGCTGCTCTCTTTAGTATTTATGTTGTTTGATGCCCTAATTTTAAAGATGAAGGCATTTGTGTCATAGCCCTGACATCAAGAAGCTGTGTAATTTCTACAGAAATTACAAGTTTCTTCACATGGGAACCTGAGTTAAACCTATAGAAATGCCATATGTTGTTGGTGTTATAAATGTTAAGAAGTCAGTTGGGCCTAAAACAAAAAAGGATTAAAAAAAACCACAAAACTTCAAAAGTGGGTTCTGAGGACTTCCCTGGTGGTCCAGTGGCTAAGACTGGACCCAGTGCAGGGGGCCCAGGTTTGTTCCCTAGTCAGGTAACGAGATCTCACATGCCGCAACTAAGACCCAGCTCAGCCAAATAAGTAAATAATTAAAAAAGAAAACATTGTACTCATTGGTGTCATGTCTGTCATTGGCCAGAAGACATTGATTAGCTATTAAACACAGGGTGTGAACCTATGGCTCAATAGCATTTGATAGCTGCTCTGTGAAAATCTGGAGCCGGCACTTCTTCTAACCACTAGAGCCAGCTGTCCTTATGCCTGTGCCTTTGTAAAACTTCCTAATATATTTTTCGTGTAACAGTGAAATAAATCTAGTTTGTAAAATTGTATCCCAGCTTTATGTCCACTTTTTCCCATTGAACCACCTTTATTCTTGGTCCTTTCTGCTGATTATGTAAGGTTTTGGTTCTAAAATGCCAAATAAAATCTTCACAAAAGAAGGAATCATTTGAGATGTTGCCTTCTAGGAATCTATAAGGCATTGTCCTCAGACTTCTTTCCCCAAAGTTATTTTTTATTCCTGAGGGCTATGCTTCTTGCTCACTTATTCTCCACTTATGGATTCAAAGACAATATTTCTCCAAATACAGTTTGACATGTAAAAAAGTAAATGGAAATTAGCATTTGTAAAAAGAACTTCAGTGCCCTCATTTTATTTTCAGTGTGTGTATCAGCTTCTGTTTAGCTCCTATTATTTATTAAACTGACTTACCTTGGAGAGACAGTTTAATTCACTGGGTTTCCCAAAGAAGCGAGCCTGGAGGGTGCAGCATGGTGTGTGAAGCCAATGGATTGAAGTGATTTTAAATCCTTCTTTCTTAAGGAACTGAACCCTAGAACTTTATATTTTACTTCTGTTGAAGGAATAAAAAGGCTATCTTCAATGCTGGTATTTTCAACAAAACCAAGTCTTTAAAAAAATTAATCTGTGCTAAAAGAAAAAAAGTGAATCTTAAATGCTTCATTCACAAATCCAGTGAAATGTTCATTATGCCTGCATGAGAGCCCAGTACTGGGTGGTCATCCGTGTGCTGTTGATGGAGTTGTCCTCATTTCATCTGAATGTGAGGCTGGCATAGACTTGGCCAGTTTCAGTGCATAGCACAGTGCCTGTTAGAGTCTTAGTACAGTGATGCCTCATGCAAACCCTGAAGACTGAGGAGCTCCAGGTTCTCGATGCTTTGCTTTTTGCTTCCTGAAGCAGCGTGCCTCTTTGCTTATGCCAGAGAAGGAGGGGCCGCCCCTTACCCCCCTGGGAACGGGCATGCCTGAGCTATTTGTGCCACCTAGATGAGGATTGCTTGGCCATACCCTAAAGGTCACAAAGCTTTTCTTGCTGAAAATCTAACTTCCCTGATTTTGGGGGCTCGTTTTAGGTTATCCTTCTCAACCAGTTGAACAGAGGCCACTTCAGCAGCTGCCTCCTCAGCTCGTGCAGCATGTGGCACCCCCAGCACAGCCGCCACCGCAGCAGCCGCAGCCACCTCCCAGCCAGCCACAGTCTCAGCAGCAGCAGCAGCAGCAGCAGCAGCAGATGATGATGATGCTCATGCTGCAGCAGGACCCCAAGCCCGCCAGGCTTCCGGTCCCCCAGAGTGCCCACCCCCCCAGGGGCCCGCTGACCCCGGACGCCCAGAGAGTGCCTGCGCAGCCGAGCGGCGGCGTGCCTGTCATGGTCAGCCTGCAAGGCCCTGCCTCGGTGCCCCCGTCACCTGACAAGCAGAGAATGCCAATGCCTGTGACTGCTCCTCTGGGAAGCACTTCAAGGAAAATGATGTACCAGGAGAACCCCCAGAACCCTGCCAGCTCACCACTGGGGGAGATGTCCTCGCTCCCAGAAGCAAGTGGCAGTGAAGGACCGTCCGTCTCAGGAGGCCCAAATAACATGCCTCCACATTTAGTGGTCTCCCAGAATCAGTTAATGATGACAGGGCCAAAACCTGGACCATCACCGCTTTCAGCAACTCAAGGTGCAACTCCCCAGCAACCTCCTGTAAATTCCCTGCCCAGCTCTCATGGCCACCACTTTCCAAATGTGGCTGCTCCCACCCAAACATCTAGGCCTAAAACACCCAACAGAGCCAGCCCCAGACCCTATTATCCCCAGACACCCAACAACCGCCCTCCTAGCACGGAACCTTCAGAAATCAGTCTATCACCGGAAAGACTCAATGCCTCCATAGCAGGACTCTTCCCCCCACAGATTAATATTCCTTTACCTCCCAGGCCAAATTTAAACAGGGGCTTTGATCAACAGGGCCTAAATCCGACAACTTTGAAGGCCATCGGGCAAGCACCTTCAAACCTTACCATGAATAATCCTTCCAATTTTGCTGCCCCACAGACTCACAAATTAGATTCTGTGGTGGTGAATTCTGGAAAGCAGTCTAATTCTGGAGCACCAAAACGGGCAAGTCCAAGCAACAGCCGCAGGTCTAGTCCTGGGTCAAGTAGGAAAACCACCCCAAGTCCTGGGAGACAGAATTCAAAAGCCCCTAAACTTACACTTGCCTCTCAAACAAATGCAACGTTGTTGCAAAATGTAGAGCTGCCAAGAAATGTATTGGTTAGTCCTACTCCTTTGGCCAATCCGCCTGTACCTGGGAGCTTCCCTAACAACAGTGGGCTGAATCCTCAGAATCCTACCATGCCTGTGGCCACGATAGGGGGTGTTCTGGAGGATAACAAGGAGAGCTTGAATATGCCACAGGACAGTGATTGCCAGAATTCCCAGGTTAGGAAGGAGCAGATAAACATTGAGCTAAAAGCAGCCCCTCCCCAAGAAGTGAAAATGGTTGTCCCTGAAGATCAGTGCAAAAAGGATGGGCAGCCTTTGGATCCTAACAAACCTCCCAGTGTCGAAGAGAACAAAAATTTGGTGTCTCCTGCTATGAGGGAAGCACCAACATCGCTAAGTCAACTTCTTGACAACTCTGGAGCTCCTAACGTGACCATTAAACCCCCCGGGCTTACAGATCTGGAAGTAACACCTCCAGGAGTGTCTGGAGAGGACCCAAAAAAAGCATCTGTCATTCCCTCCCTGCAGGATCCGTCTTCTAAAGAACCCTCCAGTTCCCTAAATTTACCTCACAGTAACGAGCCGTGTTCAACCCTTGTGCATCCAGAATTGAGTGAGGTCAGTTCTAATGTCACCCCAAGCATCCCTCAAGTAATGTCAAGACCTGTCAGCTCTTCCTCCATTTCCACTCCTTTGCCCCCAAATCAGATAACTGTTTTCGTGACTTCCAATCCCATTACAACTTCAGCGAACACATCAGCAGCTCTGCCAACTCACCTGCAGTCTGCGTTAATGTCAACAGTTGTCACAATGCCCAATGTGGGTAACAAGGTTATGGTTTCTGAGGGACAGTCAGCTGCTCAGTCAAATGCCCGGCCTCAGTTCATTACGCCTGTCTTTATCAATTCATCCTCAATAATTCAGGTTATGAAAGGATCACAGCCAAGCACAATTCCTGCAGCCCCACTGACAACCAACTCTGGCTTGATGCCTCCCTCCGTTGCAGTCGTTGGCCCTTTACACATACCTCAGAATATAAAATTTTCTTCTGCTCCTGTGCTGCCTAATGCCCCCACCAGTAGTCCTGCTCCAAACATACAGACAGGTCGACCCTTGGTCCTTAACTCAAGAGCCACCCCTGTTCAGCTTCCTTCCCCACCTTGTACAACTTCTCCAGTTGTTCCTCCTCACCCCACTGTCCAGCAAGTAAAAGAACTGAATCCAGATGAGACTAGCCCTCAGGTGAGCACCTCAGCAGATCAAAGCACTCTGCCCTCTTCACAGACAACCACAGTGGTTTCTCCCCTTTTGACCAATAGTCCAGGCTCCTCTGTCAACCGGCGAAGCCCAGTCTCATCTAGTAAGGGCAAAGGAAAAGTGGACAAAATCGGCCAGATTTTGCTGACCAAGGCATGTAAAAAAGTTACAGGCTCCCTCGAGAAAGGGGAAGAGCAGTATGGTGCCGATGGAGAGACTGAAGGCCAAGGGCTAGAGACCCCAGCTCCAGGGCTCTTGGGAACAGAGCAGTTATGCACAGAGCTGGACAGTAAAACCCCAACTCCCCCAGCACCCACTCTGCTAAAAATGACCTCTAGCCCTGTGGGCCCGGGCTCCGCCTCAGCAGGACCCAGCTTACCTAGCAGTACTCTCCCCACCAATGTACGCTCAATAGTAACCGCTCTGGTACCCTCTGAACTCATCTCCGCGGCGCCGACCACAAAAAGCAATCATGTTGGCATAGCATCTGAGCCACTTGCAGGTGGCCTAGTGGAGGAGAAGGTGGGATCTCATCCAGAGCTTCTGCCCAGCATAGGTAGGTACTTGATACCTGGCATCATCTCGTGTCAATTTTTGATGACCTATCCCACCAGAGAAAGCATGGCTCCTTTTCTACTTGGAGGAAGAAGAGTGGGCTAAATGGCTATAGTGGTAGTTCCATTTATTTGAAGTACATTGGGAAATATACTTCCTAGATTCCCATGTTGTTTACATTATTAATATGGTTCTCAACTCCTAGAATAATGATATACCTTATATTTTTATAAAATTTTTCATTTTACAAAGAGGTATTTTTACGTACGTTACCTTGTCTTCATACCAACCATGTCAGGTAACCCTCATCTCATCCTACAGGTGGGAAGCTGAGTTCAGTTGTTCAAAGTCTATATGTGAGCGTCCAATTTAACCTTGTCTCTTAACGGTGAACAGCAGCTCCTGCAGGTTCTTAGCATGGTAAAGACTTGCTTTTAGCTGTTCAGAGCAGGGTTCTCATAGGCCCTTCCTCATTGTACTCTCTCCCAGGAATCCTTCTGACTAGCTAGAGGAGAGCTTTCCAGAAAACCAGGTTTCATGATAATAGACATGGAAGGAAGTATCACAGTGCCAACCAACATTTACCAGCTGTTTGATCTTAGGCAGGTTACTTTACTCCAAACTTGAGTTTCCTCCTTTGTCATATAGGGACAGTAGTAATTGCAAAAATTCAATGAGATACTGTATGTAACATGCTTAGCACAGGGCTAGAATATAGTAATCATTCAGTAATAAGTATTCTTATTACCAGTTTCTTTTTGATGAAGTCTCTTTGAAAATTAGACCATCCCATTGATGTATTTCTAGTTCAGATTATTTCCTATGTACTGGTAAGGTGGGCTACATCATAGGAAACATAGGTGTCTTTACATTTCCCTTCCTTCTCTTGGCGTCCCCCTCACCACCACTCCATGCCACCTCCCCACCCCTACACATACACATAATGTTCCTACTCCTGTGAGGTTTAAGTGGTACAGAAGCTCTGTTTCCCCACAGTAGAATCAGTCAAAAACTGCCAAAGCTCAAAGGACCTTTGCTGTATTCTAGGCCAGCCAAGAGCGCCTATCTTGTTTATGCAGCTAAAATGCTTGGAGGGGCTGGAGGAGGGGCAGAAAGAACACAAGCTTCAGGACAGGATCATAGTTCAAGTTCTAGCTCCACTGATACCGATCGTGGTTGGATAAATCCCTTAACCTCTTAGAAGCTATGGACTTCACCTGTAAACTGAGATTGTGTCGATAATTCCTACCTCCCAGAATTGATACAAAGATTCATTGAGGGGCTTAGCATACAGGCCAGCACTCTGCCTCCTACAGAGCCCAGGAAAGGCTAATTCTCTCCACCTGTTCACTTCAATACCAGAGATGCAGGGAGGGATAAAGTCCTTTAAGGAGTTCTCTGTCCTTGGAGGAGAAAGAGTTCATAGAGCTAGGTACTATATTAATAGATTTCTGGTTCTAGTTCTGTTGGTGTAGGTGAGCCCTAAGAATTTTTCAAACCTTCTAAAACTTTTTAAAAGAATTTTTTAAAAATATATGTGACATAAACATGTTTTCCACTATTAAATGTTTCCATTCTACTTCCTTTCAGGTAACTTTGCCCTCTGGTACCAAGAGGATAATGATTTAGAAAATATTTTACCAGGGTCCTGTATAATCCTAGAGAAATACATGAGTGTTAGGGAGATGAACCAGTAGTTGGAAAGAAACCTCTCAAATTTAGATAAGATTTTTTCCATTCTTTCTCAAAGGCCTTTTGTGATTTTATCTTAAAAGTGTGAGAAACCAATACTGGAGTAAAAAATAAAAGTTATAGTTTTAAGCTGTATTATATAAGCATCCAAAATAAATTCTTAACACAAATGTGTCATTGACTAAGCAGAGAGAGAAATCTGCAAGAGTCACATTTGCGCAAGAAGAAAAAACTTATATTTATCTAGGATGTTTAAGTATCAAGGTGGGAGGACATAACCTTGAGTGACTATGGCATATCTATGCCCTCAATCTTTACTGTATGATCCAAGAAGTTTCCATTCTAGAGTACATTGTGTATTCCGTTCCACTCTTCTTCAGGGGCCCAAGTTCTCTTTGTCCTTCAAAGCCTAATCTGATGTTTCTGCCTCTAGGGTACCTTCAGATTTCTCAATTTAGAATTGATCTCCCTTGCTTTGAACTCCCATAGCACTTTGTACTTTATGAATCTGCTTCATTTTA
Organism: Capricornis sumatraensis; assembly: GCF_032405125.1. Lineage (NCBI taxonomy): Eukaryota > Metazoa > Chordata > Mammalia > Artiodactyla > Bovidae > Capricornis > Capricornis sumatraensis. The sequence goes on along the minus strand of NC_091083.1, from coordinate 67,331,418 downwards.
ACATCACAGTTCATTCCTGAGTGCCAGTTGTATATATATCTTTAATATTAGACTGAATTTCTGATGAGCAAGAAGAATGTAATTTGGTCTCTAAGGGTGCCTAGCACGGAGCCTTGCCCCTAGAAAGTTCTTGGTAACTGTTTGTTAGATAAGTAGATAACATCAAATTGATTTGCTTCATTAAATATGAATTGAATACCTGCTTTATGCCCATCACACTTGTCAGGTACTGTAGAAAAGTATAAGGTAAATTATATGATTCATTTCAGTTCTCAAGGAATGTAGTCTTTAGAGGATTGAGGCAGTTTTTTCAGTGCTAAGGTTGGATGGTATAATTGTCCCTCTGAAAGAGGTTTGGGTTGCCTGCCAAAGTATGCTTTGGGGTTTTTTAGAATACTGGACAGAACTTGACTCCAAGAAGCAAAAATTATGGGTGTTACTATCTTATGGCCATATCCTTCCTTGATCTTTGTACATACAAAAAGGAAAAACAGACTCTCCTCACGGTAGTCTTTGTTACTGAGTGTTAAAGTAATTAATTTTTAAGTCAGTTTTGAAATGTACTGTACTTTCAAAGTTAACTTCAAGTACTGCTTTCTAAGAGTATATGTATTTCAGCAGTTAGCTCTTGATTCGGTGCTTTCTGCTTTGTTTAGAAAAGAAAGTTAAAGACCTGTTTCTTTCTCTTTTTTTACTTCTTGCCTTAGCTCCTTCACAGAGTTTAGCCCCAAAGGAAACTCCAGCCACAGCACTGCAGGGGTCTGTTCCCAGACCAGGTAAGGCCCATCGTGGAAAAATTTCTCGAGTGGAATTGATCACGTGTGAAGGAACCACTGCTGTTCTCAATGTGCCAGGAAATGCTGAAACTATACTTGCTTTAGGGCAGACTTTGGTTGAGTGGCAGCTTGTGCAGTACTATTTGAGGTTATTTTTCCCTTGAGCAGCTTGCTCTCTGACGCATTCCTGGTGTCAGCCAGGGAACTCAAGAAGGGCATCTCAGTGCCCATTGTCTGTCTGCTACCCAGCCGTGGGTGGTTTCCATTGCACAGTTTGCCCTGTTCCATGACCCTGCCCCCGTACTTGGCAGCTGACTGACTGGCACATGGTAACTCACTAGGGTGGCAGGCATTATTGCATTAGGATAGTAATTGGATTATCATCACAGAAGTGGAGGCTTGTTCTGAAAACCTAGGCTGCAGTGAGGTAGCCACTCCTCTAGAGAGTCAGAGTCATTTCAGTCATCTCTGGATGGCATTAAGTTTCTTCCCATGACCAAGATATTGTAAACAGCACTACGGATGGTGTTTCTGGAAGGTGGAGTCCATGGTAATCTGACAGATAACTACTGTGAGATGCTGGGTCAGCTCTGAATGCTTGAGGATCTTGATGGCAATAATAGCACACTGCCTTCATAGATTAGAGTGCCAGAGCAGATAAAGAGCATAGATTTGTTACAGTTTAGTCCTGCCTGGCTCTTTGCATTGTAGGTTATTGTAGGTATGCCCCCCAAAAAGTACGACTGTTTTCCACAAGGAGGTTAGAATCTCACTGACAATACAGTTCATACACTTGACAGAATTATTTTTTTTAATGTTTAATTTTGAGTCCGAGTTAGTAAAAGTAAGGTAAGAATTGGGGATTCCCTGGTAGTCCAGTGGTTAGGACTCCACACTCTCACTGATGAGAGCCCAGTTCAGTCCCCAGTCAGGGAACTAAAATGCTACAAGCCACACAGAACAGAACAATCAAATAAATAAATGAATAAAGTAAGTTTTTTTTTTAATGTAAGGTAAAAGTTGTGATTATTTTAAAACCTGCCTCAGGGTGCCATGTCCTATATGATGGATAGGACTTTCTATTGTACATTCTTTGGGTAAAACCAGACCTCTGGAAAAAGTGGTTGAAAAAAAACAATTTTAACCACCCGGATATTTTTGCTCCCAACTACCCACATGATACCTGAGAAGGATAGGAATGGAGCAGATAGATAGTTAAACTCATTTTTGGTGAGAAAAGGAGCAACTAGAAAGGGGAAGAGAATTCCATCTCCTGACCCACCTTTTTTCTCCAAAAGATGGATCTTTTTAACTTTGAAGTGGGTAAAATGGTTATCGCTGTTTTTTCAGGTGAGGCATTGAGGACAGAGAGGTCAAAAAGTTTGCCCAAGGTCACATGGCTAACAGGCACTGAGGTCAAAATAACCAAGGCACTTTGACTTCATTGCTTTCAAGGAGTTTATTCTGTAATAAGTAGGGTAGGTTAGACATGTACACTGAGTCTGAGGTGCTGAATTCCCTGAAAGTGGGGGGATGGGGAAAGGACTCTTGGAGACCAGGTGCATCAGGGATGGTCTTTTGGAAAAGATGAGACTACCTAAAGGTGGATAATGGAGGAAGAGGATGTTTTCCTGCTGGTGCTAAGAAGCTCCTGGTAAATCCATAGCATGCTCATTTAAGCAAAACCCAGCTAGACAAATTACTGAGGGTTTCCATTTTTAGAGGGCACTGCTGAGAGGTTGAGGAAGAGAGGGACATAATGGGGTTGTAGGTGATACCTTAGAGTAAAGCAGTCTGCCCTCTAAAATTCAGTGGGGAAATCCTTTGGAGAAGAATACATCCTTAATGGATATTTAAGACATATTTGAAGATTACTGTTCAAAAAATATGTCAGGAGGGAAGAGATATTCTAAGAATGAAAACACTCTCTTTCTACATGAGAGGAAGAGGATTGTTTTACTAACCTAGTTAGCTAGATGAAATATGAAGCAGGCAGTGTGAATTTAGCTCTGTTGATCCAGACAGGATTATTTCACAGTATGGAGTAGAAGTGAAAATAGAATGAGTTAGTGTCTTATGCCTCAGACAGTCGAGTTGTGTCCACGCCAGCTCTGTCTCTATACTGCGTTAGGGTGAGGATCCTGCCACACTTGGAGACACAGCAGCCTAAACACGGCATTTAGAATTCTCACAGATACCTAGCCTCTCCCGGTGGACATATACAGGAGAAGCTCATACATCTCATTTCTGTCCTTTGTATTTTTAACAGAACTCGAGGCAAATGCTGCCATAGTCTCTGGACAAAGGTAAGATGATCATTTCTATAGACTTAGCATGAATATGACATAAGCCTCTTTGAAAGGTATCAGCTTTCTCAGCCTTTAAACCTCTCCTCACCTTGGCCTTTTCCTTCACTCTTTGTACCAGTTTTTCTTCCTGCTGAAGCAGGGAGCTGTCGTGAGTACCAGCCTCTCAGAGGTAACATTTCTTTGAATAAAACTTGGTGGCCAGTTTTCTGCCTTTTGTAGTTGTTTTGAAACTGAATCACATAACATTTTTCAGCACTCAGCATAGTGAGTAAATAGTAAGTGTTCAGTATATAGGAATTGTTGCCATCATTATCATTAATAGTATTCCTTGCAATACCTTCTAAGTGTAGCTGTTTGATCCTCAAGTGAGAGAAAGGCAGATGGGCTCTGACCACAAAGCTCATGCTTTGTCTCTTGTACTATGCTGTCCCACATAACCTAACAAGATGAAATACAACTGTAGTTTCGACCTCACTGCCCCATGGGGAGGAGTATTACTGTATTAAAAAAAAGTCATTCCTTTTTTAGTGTAGGAGTATACTAGACAGCATTTTAAATAATTTGTCATGGTCTGTATCAACTTAGATTGTAAAACAGCTTCACAGTCATTTTCTCATTTAATCATCATATCTACCCTGTGAGGTGGTAATAATAGCCAGTGTTTATTTGAATGCTATACCATGTCATATGTTGGGCTAAAAGCTCCCTAGATGTATTATCGCATTTAATTTTCACAGTATCTAGTAGGAAAGAAAATTCTGTCTTACATATAAGGAACCTAAAGTTCAGAGAGGTTAACTAAATCACCCAGAATCACAGGTTTAGTAAATGGTGAAGCTGAGATTCAAACTCAGGCCTTCTAACTCCAGAGCTCTCACACTTAATGTATTGCAGCAGATAAGATGGGAATTTATAGATCAAGAATCTGAAACATAAAGCTAAATATCATGGCCAGTAAATGCATGGGTAAGACTCGACCCCTGTTCTTCTGACTCAGATTCGTTGCTGTTCCTACAACACCACTCTGCCTGTCTAGTTTCATTTGGATTGGGCTTATGTTTGAATTCATTTGCATTTTTCAAAGTATACACCAACTGTATAGCTAGGGAAGAGATAATCAGACCAAAGATACGTTATAGGTGGTTGTTCCCCAAGTTGCCTGACCATTGACTCTATAAACACCAGGACGGTATTGCTGAGGCTTTTGTTTTACCAGGAGAAAGAGGCACCTCCATTAGGAATCTTCTTCCTTAGAGTCTTTGACCCTTTTCTGGACTCCTAGTCAGAAAGCCATCCTTACACACCATTTCTAAAAGGATATGTACATCCCCCTGACTTGCAGTGCCAGCCCAGCCTCCTATTTGACTTGCCTTGGCTTGCCGGCCAGTTGTTAAAAGTAAAGCTAGGGTAATGAACTCTGTGGCCGGATTGGCAGGCAAAGGGTCCTCAGGCAAGAGTAAGCAGTGGAGGGATATGGATAGTTGACAGGTCATGGTAAAGAAGCTTACGTTGTAGTGGAAGACACAAGACACTAAAAACATGCTGTACAGCCCGATGGGTGCTCTAGAATGCCAGACACAGACTCTGAACCCAAAAGACAGAAGGGGCAACTCCTCTTGGGGAGTGAGGTCATGGAAGACTTCTCAGAAGAGGCATCCCTTCGACTGGTTTTTGGTTTTTTTTTTGTTGCGTTCCTTTTGTTTCATTTCCATGTCTTAGAAGTAAATGTAATCAACAACTTTTTTTTTCCTAATGACTTTAACATGAATTTTTTTGAACTGTGAAAGTAGTAAGAGTTCACTAAAGATAAATTGAAATTCAGATCAGAGAATTACGAAGAAGAATGTTATCCGTTAGCCAGTATTCCTACATTTCAGCAATATTCACTGTTTATATTTTAGTTCTTCCAGTCCTCTTCACAGAGTTTGTACAGATAGAGTTAAACCTCTCAAAGGATGGTATATATTAATATATACTATAGTATTTGTATACATCTAATACGTAGTATTATGTCCATATATAAATCCTATATGTTGTATACACACATATAAATATGTCACACCCATTCATATGTGTTACATATATACTCAATATATGTTATAATGAAAATGAGATTATACTGTTTATAATGGTGATAGCTTTTTTCCCCTATTATAATGCATTATGAACAGTTTTTAGTATTAACCTACAGCATGATTCTTATAGCTCCATTTAGATGTGCCATGATTTAGTTAACTAATCTGCTATTGTTAAGCATCTCAGTCTTCTGTCTTCATCAATATGAAAAAAATGCTTTGGCATCCATGTGTGTAGTCAGAGCTCTGTAAAAAGATTTGTTTCCTTAGACACCTAGAAACAGAATTGCTGAGCCAGAGGATTACACCAGGGTGTCTCAGCCTCAGCATTACTGACTGGATCAGATAATTCTGTGTGGAGTGTGGGGGAGGGTGCTGCTTTATGCATTGCAGGATGTTTAGTGGCATCCCCCAGTCATAACAATCAGAAACATCTCCAGACATTGCCAAGTGTCCCTAAGAGGCAAAACTGCCCCGTTGAGAATGATTGGGTTGTGCAGTTCATACTCCATCATGAGTTTTTGTCCCTATACCCTCAGTAATACTGGATATTACTATTTTTTAATCTTCATGTACTAAAAGGGGGATTGGAGCAATCAATATGCCCAGCTGCTGCTGCTGCTGCTGCTAAGTCGCTTCAATCGTGTCCGACTCTGTGCAACCCCATAGACGGCAGCCCACGAGGCTCCTCTGTCCCTGGGATTCTCCAGGCAAGAATACTGGAGTGGGTTGCCATTTCCTTCTCCAGTGCATGAAAGTGAAAGTGAAGTCACTCAGTCGTGCCCAAATTTTAGCAACCCCATGGACTGCAGCCTACCAGGCTCCTCTGTCCATGAGATTTTCCAGGCAAGAGTACTGGAGTGAGTTGCCATTGCCTTCTCCGAATATACCCAGCTGCTCCTGCTGCTGCTAAGTTGCTTCAGTCGTGTCTGACTCTGTGCGACCCCATAGACGGCAGCCCACCAGACTCCTCCGTCCCTGGGATTCTCCAGGCAAGAACACTGGAGTGGGTTGCCATTTCTTTCTCCAGTGCATGAAAGTGAAAAGTGAAAGTGAAGTCGCTCAGTCGTGCCCAAATTTTAGCGACCCCATGGACTGCAGCCTACCAGGCTCCTCCGCCCATGGGATTTTTCAGGCAAGAGTACTGGAGTGGGGTGCCATTGCCTTCTCCAGAATATACCCAGCAGTGTTTTGTAAATATATTCTCCTATAAATTCTCCAATGTGACTTGTAATATCCCATTATCTATCTAACTCATAGTAAATGTCAGTGTATGTTATTCATTTCCTAGATTTTAGGTGCTGTTAACTTTTTTTTTTACTTTACAATATTGTCTTGGTTTTGCCATACATTGACATGAATCTGCCACAGGTGTACGTGTGTGCCCCATCCTGAACCCCCCTCCCATCACCCTCCCCATACCATCCCTCTGGGTCATCCCAGTGCACCAGCCCCGAGCATCCTGTATCATGCATCGAACCTGGTGCTATTAACTTTTGAAGGGAAGTATCCTTATCTTAGTAAAATGGGTGAGGAAGTTTGATGATGTTTGTTCCAAGTTCTTAATGTCTTTTACCTGTTTTTCCACAATCTCGCCAGTATTACGCTTAAATTTTATTTTATTTTTACCAATATAACAAGCTGGACTCAATTTAAAATTGTCAGTAACATTAGAGTGTAACTGTGATTATTGTCCCAGACTGGAACATTGTCTCATCAGAATAATTATATAGTTCTTAATCTCCTACCTTGTGAATGAAACTGTTAATCTTTATTTTTTGTGTGACTTGTTTTCCTCACCTCTTTGGACTTTCTGCTTCCCTCTGTTAGCAGTGAGCCCAAAGAGATAATTGAAAAGTCCAAAACTCCAAGCCGAAGAAACTCACGAACTGAAGAGCCGCCTGTGTCTTCTGAAAGTGTGGAAAACGGACATCGAAAGAGATCCTCTCGGCCTGCTTCAGCCTCCAGCTCTACTAAAGGTTAGCAGTGGGCTGTGGGTGCTGTTTCTGGGTCACATAGAAGAACAGGGTTCTTAGCACAGCTCAGTGGCCTTTGCCCTTCATCTTCGCTTGTATTCCTTACATTTTCAAGTTGCTTTGACTTCTGCTGCTTAGTGGGTCCTTCCTTTGTTTGTTAGTTCATTTAACTGTGTGTTTGCAGTGTATGTATCAGAGCAGCAAGCACGTAACAGGGCAGATTGCTCCATGATCGTCGCTTCAGACAGGTCCTCAGTATGGGTCCTTTGTCTTTCCTCTGTTTCCATGGTCAGCTTGTTTTCCTTCTCTCTACTCTTTTTAAACCTCTGGCTCCTACTTTATGTCCTCTCTTTCAGCAGAGACTTTCACCTCTTCACAGAGAACTCTTCACTACCAGGACATAAATCTACCAGTGTCCTCCTTTGCTCATGCTATAATAGAGTAACTGTCCCTCCTTCAGTCCAAAGGCCAGTGCCTTCTTGAGCCCATCTTCTCTGAGCCTCTCAGGAACCTGACACAGTCAGTTTTCTCTTCTCTGTTGATTGCTGTGTCTCCTTTACATGAACTCTGCTCTTGGCTTCTCTGACCCAGAGCTCTCAATAGTCTTCTGACTATTCCTTCTCAGATTCTGTACCCGTGCAGTAGATGTTGGCCTACTCAAACTTTAATCCTGAGTCACCTTTTCTCTTCAACTTATATTTTCTCCCCAGGTGATCTCATTCATGCCTCCCTTCTTTAGTTCAACCTTTCACAGATGACTCATACATTTGTTTTCTAGTACTGACCCTTAGAGATCTTAGACAGTTGCACATACATTCTTAACAGGACCGCAAACTCAACATGTCTGAAAACAGATGTGATTTTTCACCCCTGATGCCAGGTCGTTTGCTGTTGGTCCCCTGCTCCCATCTGTCTGTCCATTCGGCATGTCCTGCTTGACACCTGTGTCCTTCACCCTCACATATATCTCAGAAAGTCGCTGATTTTCTCTCAGATGACTCAAGTTCATCCACTTTTCCCCATCTTCACTGCTACCCTAGCTTTAAACCTTTTAATGGCTTACCATTATAATTGAGATTAAAGTCTAAAAGCGCCAGCATGAACCCCAGATCCTGTCTGGTCTGGCCCCTGTCAACCTCTCCCAGCTCATTTGACTTCCCTTAGCATCTTGGACATGCCATCCTCTCATCAGAGCCTGGGTATATGTGATGCCTATTGTGAGGAGTAGTCTCTCTTTCTTCTTTTTTTTCCTCATTAACTTCTCACTCTTTCTTCTCACTCTATCTTAACTCAGTTGTCCTTGCTATGTGGAATCATAGCACCATGTTCTTCTCCTTCGTAACACCACAGTTGTAACTTACGTCAATTTATGTGGTAAGTAGTTAATATACATATTCAATTAGGGCAGGGAATGTCTGGTTTTGCTCACCATGGTATGCTTGGTGCTTACTGTGGTGCCTAAATGCAAGAAGTATCCAATCAGTAACTATTATGTTAATAACCATCTATCAACTATATGTTAAGTACTTACTGCATGCCAGGCTCTGGGGAAGTAACAGTGAAAAAACATGGTCTTTGTCACGTCGATTGTAAGCTATCAAGAAAGATTTGGCTATGGTGCTCTTAATAGCAATGTTATGTAGTTTGTAGAGGTTGGGTTGGCCAAAAAGTTTGTTTTCCATAAGATAGCTCTAGTAGTGCTTAGTTGTTTTTAACTTCATTTAAAACAATTTTCTTGCATTGTACTGTGACAGCTATCATTATCAGTGTGCATTTTAAAAAACTTATCAAAATTGGTGATTTTTTTTGTATGGCCATTTTAGTATTGAAGATGGAAGAAAATAGGGAACATTTTCTACATACTATGCTTTTATTATTTCAAGAGAGGTAAAAGGACAACTGAAGTGCACAAAAAAGATTTGTCCAGTGTACAGAGAAGCTACTGTGACTGATCAAACGTGTAAAAAGTGGTTTGCAAAGTTTTGTGCTGGAGTTTTCTTGCTGGACGATGCTCTATGGCTGGGTAGACCCATTGAAATTGATAGCGATCGAATCGAGACATTAATTGAGAATAGTCAGTGTTATACCACGCAGGAGATAGCTGACATACTCAAAATATCCAGATAAAGCCTTGAAAATCATTTACACCAGCTTGTTTATGTTAAGCACTTTGATGTTTGGATCCCACATAAGCAAAAAAACCTTCTTAACCGTATTTCTGCCTGTGATTTTCTATTTAAATGTAATGAATGTGTTCCATTTTTAAAACAAATTGTGATGGGCAATGAAAAGTGGAAACTGTACAATAATGTGGAACAGGAGAGATCATAGGGCAAGTGACGTGAACCACCAACAACCACATCAAAGGCAGGTCTTCATCCAGAGTAAGTGATGTTGTATATGGTGGGATTGGAGGAGAGTCCTCTATTAGGAGCCCTTTTCAAAAAACCAAACAATTAATTCCAACAAGTACTACTCCCGGTTAGACCAGCTGAAAGCAGCACTTGACGAAAAGTCTCTGGAATTAGTCAACAAAAAGACATAATTTTCCATTAGGATAACACAAGACCCCATGTTTGTTTGATGACCAGGCAAAAACTGTTACAGCTTGGCTGGGAAATTCTGACTCATCCATTGTATTCACCAGACATCGCACCTTCAGATTTCTATTATTTCAGTCTTTACAAAATTCTCTTAATGGAGAAAATTTCCTTTCCCTGGAAGACTGTAGAAGGTACCTGGGAGAGTTCTTTGCTCAAAAAAATAAAAAGTTTTGGGAAGATGGGATTATGAAGTTGCCTGAAAAAAGGCGGAAGATAGTAGAACGAAACAGTGAATATGTTGGTGAAAATGAAAAATATGTTTTTTATTTTTACTTAAAAATCAAAGGAACTTTTTGGTCAACCCAGTACCTGGGATGCTTTGTTCTTCTGTCAAGTCAGTGTAGGCTTTCTGGAGAAAAAGATGTTTAAGCTGAGACTGAGAACGAAGAAACATCATCCAAGTAAAAGGTAAAGCATGTGCAAACGCCCAGAGCTGAGGGAGGGTATCATCTTCTCAGAAAATGTACTGAGCTTAAGTAGCTCGAGTTGGACAAGAGCTGGGATCTTGGCCAAGTGCCTGATAGCCGCAGGGCTGCTGCGAAACAGTCACACACCATTAGGATACCAGCCTGAAGACCAGGGCAGATTGCGATGCCCCAACACCAGACACTGACTGAGAGCTCAGCTGTTTCTGGGTCAGAAATCAAATGCCTCACAGGAGGAGGCCACAAATCTGCAGATCAAGTACAGGCAAAGCAGAGATGTAGACATCACCTTACCTCAGTCTGCCAGATAAGGGAGAGGTTGGGAGGGGCCTTCTTTCCTCTCCAGACATACCATGTGTACCACAGTCAGGGTCCTGTGGGTATCCCCACTTTGGATGCAGAAGTGGAACCAACAACTTCCTTCTCCCTCCTTGGGAATCATCTCCTAGGCAACAACTTGTTCGGAAGGAAGCATAATGTGGATGATTCCTGGAGTTCTGTGAGGAAATCTGCTTCCCCTCAATTCTGTGTATTTTCCCAAAGGATCATGGTTTTCCAGGCTGTAGAATATCTTTAAAGCAGGAAGATAAGTGTTGACCTTTAGAGATGGCATACAACCAGATTTTTGGAAATCTGGCCTGAGCCCAGAGCCTCAGGATACTAAAGATGTCATTTACAGTGCACCAGAAAGAACTAATCTGGCAGCTGGGAGGGACAGTTAAGAGATGCCCAAATTAGAGCCACTCTGTAGATAGCTGTTAGCCAAGAAAAGATGTAAAGCTGGAGCCTGTTTTAGAAGTGGATTGGGGTGTACAGGCCTGTACACTTAAACTGAACATTGTCCCAAGGTGATGGTAGTCATGTTGGAATGCCTGTCCCATCCATGCTTTGAGGCTTAGCAACTGGCTTAGAAGAGGTCATAATGACTCACAGGCTTTGCGATATTACATGGAGCAATGCTGCATAAGTATCTCCCTAGAGGATGGCAGGGTTCTGGCCAGACCCCAGGAATCACAGCCTTGTCTAGATCTCCACATCGGCTTTAAGCCCTCAGGCTATCTATCTTTAACTCTTCTAGGGTAAGTTACTTTTTAAATCAGAAATGAAAGCTATAGCTCTGGATTTTTAAGTGTTAGAGCTCTTGGATCCAAATTAAAGAATTAATATGCATATTATTTGGCCTTCTGTGTTGTATCCAAAATGAACCAGTGTCATAAAATATCAAGCTGGCTTCTAAGCTACATGTCCCAGACTTGTAGACATATATAGTGCTGGATACCTGAAACATCTTCCTGCAGCATCAGTTCTTCTTCAGTTTTTGAAAGGAAGAGAGGGTTTTGCCTTTTTGTGCTCTTAAGATTTTGGTCATATATGCCCAAACAAAATCAGAAACAGTCTGTGTTTTTTCATGAGAATCTTGAAAGCTGAGAAATATTATGAGCAGTTTATAATGAGAAGTATTGGTACTTTCTGTATTATTGGAAAACCAGTAACCTTAATCATGCTTCTGCTTTGAGAAAAGAGTTTGCTTACCTCATGCTAACCAAGGCCCACCGGACTACCAGATTGGAGCCGGTGGGATGGATGATTTCTGCGCAAGTCCAGCAAGGCCCACATGATCGATGGGTCACTCTCTCCAATCTGTTGTTTGATTTTAGTTGGTTGGGTTCCCCCCACCACCACCAACCCCCAGCACCCTGCCACTTTTGTTTGTCAGGCCACACCTCATGCCATGTGGAATCTCAGTTACCTGACCAGGGATTGAACCCCTACACCCTGTGCCGGAAGTGCAGATTGTTAACCACCTGACCTCCGGAGTCCCTGTCCTGCCACTTTTAATTACAGACAATGAAAATTGGCTCCCACCAATCAGTGAACTTTTAAAAATTGCACTTGATCAGATGTGTTACAGATATGCAGATGAGTAGTTCTTCCTGACATGATGAATTCCCCATTCACACAGAAATGATTTTTCTTGTTTCCCTTGTCATTCTATATTTAGTCTTACGTCTATAGTAGTTTTGTGTTATATTTTCAACTGGTAAAAAAGATCAGCAGTTAAAAAGATGAAGTTTGGTGTACAAGTTTGAAAGCAGGGGAAATATCCTAATAAGAGGGAAGTTCAGAGCAAGCTGTAATCAGCAGTAGCTGTGGGTGTCCCTGGTGTGCCCTTAGATGCCTCTGACAGCAAAGTGGGGTGATAATTCTGTCCTGTCCACAGCTAGTGACTTGAAAAGCAGCAATCTAAAAAGCACAGAGTATACAGATACACTGGAATCAGTGGCTCAGGTGGTCACAAAGAGTTGGATAAGACTGAGTGAACTGATACAGATACTCTTTAAATGTAGGTGTTGTTATTATAGAATAAGCATAATTAGCTACATAATATGGAAGGAAAGAGCTTCCCTGGTGCCTTAGCTGGTAAAGAATCCGCCTGCCATGTGGAAGACTGAGGAAAACCCTGAACAGTAACTGCCTGAAACTGTACTCTTGTTGTCATTTAGAAACAAGCCATACAAATTTTGAAAGGAAATTTCCAGAATTTTTTACAATTAAGTGGAAATCTTGGCTAGAAGAAGAATAGTAAAAAGCATAATGAAGTGAGCAAGGTCAAGGTTGATTTATAAAACTCCGTAGAAGGTAAAGCTCACATACTAGAAGATTTAATAGAAACTTGAACTGTATAGATTTGGCCAAATTTGCTTAAGGTCAAAAAATGAGGCAGTCATTTAAAAATTAGTTTTAAAATGCTTTAAAAAGGCCCTTTCAAATTACAAATTTAAATGTATCCCAAGGACATACATAGACACCACCTGAAAGACTGTTACTGACCCTCACTTTTACCATAGAGTCGATTGTAAAATATGAACATCAGCGAAGTAACTATACTATTAGTCTTTGGACTATTTGTGTATCTGTGAAGACAATAATTTATAAAATCCTTGAAGGTTGGGAGTTCCCTGGTGGCTTAGTGGTTAGGATTCTGGGCTTTCACTGCCATGGCCCGAGTTCAATCCCTGGTCAAAGAACTAAGATCCTGGCAAGCAGTGCAGTGCAGCCAAAAATAAAGAGATATTTGATGGTTAAAAAAAAAAAAAAAAAAAAACCTGAGAGTTTTTCAATAATGTATGTGATTTTTTTTTCCCAATATGGTATTTATAATAGGGGCTTGGGGTAGGATTATGCATGATCAGATAAGCTAGGTAGCCATAAGGAGCAGGGCTTACATATTAAATACATCCTGAATATACCTTCGCCTACTACATTACTTCCCCAGAATTCCTTACCTTAAAAACTTAGCTTCCAGATTTTCTTATTGTGTTCAACAGAATGGTAAACATGGTAATATTTTAGAGGGAGTATAAAATTGAACCATAAAAATAACTTTTCAGGTTTATAGAAACATCAAAGGTAACTTTGCTCTGTGACCAGATTGGTTGGATTTATCCAGAGAAGGTGATAGAGACTTCAAGATCAGGTTTTCTCTTTCATGGGAGTATAAACGTACACCCTACACCACCACTGCCACCTCTCACCCTAGTATCTAAAAGACTTTTATTTTTTTTTGCAGTTTCTAGCATAGATAACTTGTTTATTCATGGCCCCACTCATTGATTCATCCTCAGAAGCAGAGGCAGCCTGCCAGATCCCTGGGTGCTTTGGAGCACTGACAGATGGGAACAAGCAAGGAGGGAATGAAGAGGGGAGCCTAAGGTTGTTTATTGCCCGACTGCTAACCATGCTTCCCAGCCACATGTGTTGCTTAGACACACCACTTGATCATTCATATCATAACAAAGGAGAAGCTCCCAAAGTTGACCTAAGTAACAGATATTTTTCTAAGGATGAACACTTAGTCAAGACAAAACCCTGTATGTTTTCACTGCAAATGACAAAGCTACAATGAAAGTGAAGGTTGAGAGGTGGTGGATGTAAACAATTGATTGATCATGGGGAGTTGTGTGCTATGTGGGACTTGGTTTATTTACATGGAATTTACACCGTTATCAACATCATATCAGATTTACTGTCCTCTGATTAGCAAAAGACTAATGAGTAAATCAGAGAAACTAATTCTACCACCTGGCACGAGCATCATGATCTCCCCGCAAGAAGCAAGATGTATTGAAACTTCTACCAACAGAAGCCTGAAATCACCACACAGGCCACCTTTTAGAAAATCATCTAGGTTTCACTTCTTAGCAATTACTTAGCTAAAATTTTACTTAGTGAATTTTTTTCTTTTTGTATGTACATTTTAAGTCTGGGTTCTCAAAATATGATATAATACAAAAAAGAAAATAAAAATTGCTTAGAATACTGAACCTAATAATGTGCAGCATCAGAAAATTCAGCCTAGTTTCTAGAAAGGGGTAAGTTGAATTCATCCAACACATTTATGTTAAATAGAAGGCACTTTTTTGGTCCTTATGGGAAGTAAAAATATTTTAAATCAAAAATATCTATTATGGAGCAGCATGAAGAATGAGGGTGAATTTTTAATATTAATATGAGATTTTAAAGAAATGTTTACAGTTGGAGAGCTTTAGGCTATTCACTGTTACTTTGCTGTAGAAGACTTATGTTGAAAAGTTTTTGAGAAAGATGGTTTAAATATGCGAGAAGATTAAATTGGTTGGTTGAAGACGTAATACTAAAGGAATTAAAACACACTCCTTCCCTCCCTTTTATGTCACTGTTACCCTGTCACTGATATAAACCTCTCAGTTCCCACCTCTTCCATGAAGCCTTCAGGCTCACCTGGGCTCAGAGCAGGCTGTGGCGTGCTCCGAATTGCTATTAGGCCATAGTAGACACTTCCTGACCAAGGTCATGGTCATGTTATTTAGAGACTTTGACTATGGCATGGCTAAGAGTTCTTCAGTGCAAAAAAAAAAATGGCTTAGCTCCAGAAGGGATCCAGAGGCTGTTTTGTTTTGTACTCTGGCACAATATATTCACTTGCTTGTAGCATCACTCATTGATTTCTGACTAAAAGCATTGTCAGTCTATCCATCATTTTGTTGAGTGATGGAAACAGGTGATGGAGATGGTGGGGTTAATTGCCCCACTAAAGAGGCTGTCCCCACCTTGGCACCTTTTCCATGTATGTTTGCTTCACCTCCTACTACCTGTAAAACATTTCCCCAGTTGCCAGCCAGGCCCTAGTCTTATCAGGCCAAGAAGCCTGAGACCCTCTTCACACTAAGTGGGCCTTTTGAGTCCCTTAGACTGACTCAGAGTCCAGTAGGCCTCCACTCAGGTCAGGCCTGGTTCTTGTGGACTGCCTAAAAGGCACTGCGGTAAAAAGTTGCCTCAGCTGAACATGTCTTTCCTTTCTCCCCCACAGACATAACCAGTGCAGTGCAATCCAAGCGAAGAAAATCCAAGTAGACAAGCTGGACGACGACTTGATATTTGTAAATGTGTGTGAATTTTACAAAAAGCAATTTTGAGCTGTGACTTTTTAAAAATCCATTTCTGTACAGTTAGTTATTTTAATAACGTGGTCCTTTTCCTAGTCCCTGCGGCCTGTTTCGTAAAGTGCAATGGGGAAAGCAGAGTTGTTGAACCATTTTGGTGTTGCAAGAGGAAGTTCAAGGTTTCTAAAATGTTGCCATGTATTGAGAGGAGCTAATGCGATTATGTTATTAGTTTTCACATTTCCTAAGCAGCCTAGAGTACAGGGTGAGCATTTTTAGATCTCTAATGATGTATTGTGCCGTGGAAGTACTGTGTGTGAATAGCAGTAGTAGGGCAACAGGGAATCTTCTCATTTGGAAATGTTGTAAATAATTTTATTATATAGTGTTTTGGATGTATTTGTTGTAGAAATGGACCAGTGAATAAAGAGAATCTAAGGGTTTGTACAATGTGAAATACTGAATGTGTTAAATAAATGTCTTTTGTCCTAGAACATAAACGTATGTTATTGGTAAGGGATTATTGGGTAAGCAGGCTCTTTCTTTGGACCATAAGTGAATAGGAACAGCCTTCTTTGTGAATTAGAATTCCATCTTGTCCTCGTTGCACTTGAGATGCCTGTCTGGGAAGTTGTGGGAAATGAACATACTTGTGCACTCAGCTCATTCCTTGGCTTTGGAAAATTAGCTCTTTTTAGCACTGTACCAGGCACTTTGATATTGGTCAGATTTCCTTTGGTTGAAAACAACAGAATCAACTTAGGATCAAAGTCACCCAGGATCATCTAGAAACAGGAAGCAATCAGCAAATCAGATGGCACTTTTCTCTACCTCTTTCATCTGCTTCTCCATGCGCATGATTGCTCCAAAACAAGCATGTGTACACCTCCTCCATTCAAGAGAGAAGCCCAGACCGACCAGCAAGAGTTTTTGTAACAGCATCAAGAATCTAGCCCAGTTTAGGTCAGGTTTCTAACTTCAGTCCATATCTGAGGTTAGATGGAGCAGCTCCCAAATAAAAGTGGTCATTTTGCATTATGTAGTTCAGAGAGAGATACCCACTGTGTTCCACTCTTTGGCTGCTCTGTTTTTAATTTATATCACCATGGCTTGGGATGACTTATGAACATGCCTAGGTTTCTCCCTTTCCTGGCTCTGTCCTGACATTAAAAATCGTGGTCTCTACACCAGCTGCTTCTGCCCCTCTCCTACCCCCAGCGTTCAGGGGACATCAGTGCTTGAGGTCTTGTCTTTATCTTCTTCTGGGCCCCAGCCTTCTGCTGTGTCTCCTATAGCTAGACATATACTCCATCCCTTCCCCTGCAGTGGCTCCATAACCCAGTGCCTGAGACCAAAAGAGTGAATTGCTGAGTCTCATGTTCTTATTCTCATTTTTTGAAATGTGTCTTGCATTATAAAAGTAGTTTTCTCTAAAAGTAGTTATTTCTAAGTCACACCACATTGTCTGGCTCTGTCACCAGCAAGCTCATCTATCCTTTTCCTCCCCTGTGTGACACACACACAACCAGAACCAAACCCAGCCTTATAATAACACACCATGTCAATACTGTGTTTGAGATTGCAAAGTACTTCTCCAACTTTAGCTCTACTCAGGAAGAAAGCATAATGTGCTTTAAATAGATTTTTATTTGTTTTTCTTTATATTAACTTTTTCTCCCATAGAGGAATAACATTACAGTCTAACAATCAGAATCCTGTTACACACATCCACAGGCATGCCACGTGACCAGGCTGAGGGGGTTGTGTCCTCGAGTCTGCAACATGTCACAACATGGTCAACCAGAGTCTCCTCTTTTCAGCCGGTCTCAACACAAAACACCCAAGAGGGATGCACTCATCTTACTGGTTCCACCTGGAACCAGGGGGCAGGGCAAGAGGAAAGGTACACGGGGCCATGTTATGTCTGCCTTCAGTCCCCTCACAGAAAGCCACATGGATCTGAGGAGTCATCCAGGAGCTCTGGTGGGGTCCTCATTGTACCTGACATCATGTGTCAGAGCAGACTACCAGGGTTCCAGACAGGGGTCAGGGAGCAAGCATACTCCAAAACAGCAGCACACTGCATTCATACACACGCAGTACCCTGGTGGGGCCAGACTGGCAAGAGCTGGAAACGACACCCAGCTTGAAGAGAGCTGTATTGGGGAATTACTGGAAGTTGTCCTTTAATGTAACTGGGACACACTCTAGAAATGGGTCCCTCTCACATAACTGAGTTTTGGCAAAGCGCTGGTACTGCTGACATGAAGTAATACAGTCTGGAACAGACTTCTCCAGGGTCTCTGAAAACATCATAAGGACAGACTCTCTAACCTCCTCCTGTCTGAGGTTGCATAGGACTTTGTGAGTTCTGGTTCCCTCATGTATTCAAGTTCTGTGGTTTAAAAAAAAATCCTGAAGCATGCTCAAGGTGAAAGGCACATACACAGTCAGTACAGTATGACGAGGTCTGATGCTTCAGGAGTCAGACTAACAGGAAGACCAACTAGTGTTGGTTCTTAGAGATCTATACACAATTAAAATATTGCCACACTCAAATGCTACAGAAATCTATAGGAAAGTAAAAAAATATGAGCCTTGCAACCAGCTAGGTGATGATATTGGAGGGTTCTAAAACTACAGGAGCCTTACAGAATTATGGGTAAGGTAGGGGCCTTCCAAAACTGGAGGCAAATGCTCTAACTCACTTTTCCCCCACAGAAGGGTTGTGAACAGCACTGCCCAGAACTGAGCCTAAGCTCCAGCTGGCAGCAAAAGAGTAGGCAAGAAGTGCTGGAGGGAGTTTCAGCTCTTGGAAATGCTGAAGACCCTAAGCTGGCTGTGATGTAACCAAGGAGTAGCTGGAAGAATCAGAGACTAGGTTGTAACCTTGGGGAGAGGGGCAAGGCTGTCAACTACTGGAGCCCTGGTAGACCAGTGTGGGGACTTTGAACTGCTTTTATATTGTAAATGTGGCTTATTCCCTTGCGTATGAGACCCCAACAGGGCTTCCTCTGTCCCCTTCCCAACATCTGTAGGGCTACCCCCTCCCTTATCCATACAACCCCCATGAGGCCTAGGGTTAGCAGGTCAGGGAGGGCAGCTGCCTTTGCCCTCATGGAACTGCAGAGTTTTCTCTAAACTTCAGCTTGGCCACGAGGCCTAGAAACCTAGAACTGGAGTGAGGGGGAAGACCTATGTTAATATGTAACAAGAAATATTAAAAGTTTCAAGGAAGAAAGAGCACACACTAGAAAAGGACAGTTAGAAAAAGGAAAGGAGAAGCAACTCGGGGCATCCCAAGAGGCTGTTGCTGGTGTCTGAGCCCAAAATTCAATCCTGCCGTGAGAAGGAGAAAGCTGACTGACCTGTCCCCTGTGTCTCATCCAGGTATCCAGGTCCCCTCTCCCATGTACTTACGGGAGGAGAAGGGAAGAGAAAACCCTAGGGTACCTATTTCTCCCCAGCAGCCTAGAAAGGGAGAGAGCCCTGGGAAAGAAAATGAAGAGAGCCCTCCTTAAAGGCCCTGAACCTGGGCAGGGACTATGGGGATTGGACCAGTGGGGCTCCTGGCCTCCTACCCGGGACTGTTTATTAGCCATCCTGGCAGAGTGTGAAATACCAGGCCAGAGGCAAGATAAAGGCTGCACTGCCATTCTTGGGATGGCTTCACCCCACAGCTTGTCCTACCCAGCATCACCATTCTGCATTCTTATTCTGGGGTGTGTCCTTCCCCTGCCTAGAATCCCTCCAGCCTGCATCTCTCCTAAGCTAGTTCTAGCACCTTGGGCATAGGAACAGATATCTAGGATGGCAGGGCTTTGCCCAGCCTTTACTGCTAAGTTGACATGTTGAAAGTAAGGGCAGCAAGGTACTAACTAAGCCCTTCAGACACGGATCTGCAGAGGGTTTGATTTCAGGAAGAGATTTGGGAGGTGAATTATAGAAAAGGGATGAGGGAGTAGACTCCAGGCTCCAGCTTGAGAGCAAGGCCTGGCCTCTCTGAGCAAGCACAGTGTGAGCCCCTATTGTGCCCTGCTCCCTACAGCATCTCAACCCGCCTGACCTGACTACCCTTCCAATAGGTTTCCTCTTTTCCTCGATTCCCTCCACTTTCTCCCACTAACTCACATCTCACAGTCCTTTCCCACATACCTTACCTTTCCATGCCTGAGCAACTTCAGGGAGCCCAGCCTCCAGAGGAGAGGGAAGGGGGAGACTAAAGGCAGAACCCTCTAGTCTCACTGGGAGAATCACTGAGTAATGGAGTAGGAGTGAATGCAGGTCCAGACATTAGATAGAGTGAGGCTTGTAAAGTGGGAGCTGAAGGTAGGAAATGAGCCAGATGAGACTGGAAGAAGACAGTCTCAGAAACAGGAGTGGGTCGGAAATAGAGGACTGGAGGAATGGGGGTGGAGAGTGTCAGAGCAAAGATCCAGAAGGGACACCAGAGAAGGAAAGACTGTCAGTGGGGGAGATGGAGGATTAGATGCCAGACGGGGCCAGAAGGTGAGAGCGGGGCTGGGGGGGCGGGGTTGCGGAGCGGGGTGAGGGGTGTGTTCAGAGGCAGATTAGAGGATCGGAGAAAGGGAAGTAGGGGTGGGAGAGAGGGGCGATCAGCCCACTTCACACACTTAAGAAGGGAGGCTGTGGTATCCAGCCCGAGGTGGGCTGCAGGCGCCCCCTCGATCAGCACACTGGCTGCGGCGGAGGGGCTGGATGGGGTCGGGAGTCAGCGAGGGGTTTGCAGCACGGCCGGGGGAAGCTCAGTAGTTGAACTGGCGCTGGCAGGGCTGGTAGACAAAGCTGCCCTGGTGCTTGGGCCGGCGCGGACGGCTCTCGCGGGCGCGGTTCTGCCTCTGCACCACCTTAGCGCTCAGCGCGTGGCGCTCGGCCCGCTGCCGGGCCCGCTGCAGCCGCCGCGCCTGGCCCGCCTTCTCCAGCAGCGCAGCCCGCGCCGGCAGAGGGGCGGCGTGGTGCAGGGCCCGGGGTTCGCGGCGAGCAGGCGCCAGCTCCCTGCGGGGAGAGACAGTCAGTCAGGGCTGGACAGATCGAGGGGAGTGCTGGCACCTCCCATTTGTCCCCGCACCCTCCTCAAGGTTTAGTCTCTGCTCAGAGGGGGGCGCCCAATGCCTTTCTCGTGGGTACCAGCCCTTCCTCCAAGCCACCCCGAGATGCCTCCTCGGTCCTAGACTCTAAAATGGGTAAATGTGGCCCCGTGAAGGCTCAGCTTCAACTTCCGATTCGACCCTGGCATTCTGTACCCTACCCCCACACTTCCTTAGCTCTGCGGCCTCGCCCTTCCAACCTCAACAGACCCCAAGCGTCTGCTCCAGTCTTTCTCAAGCTCCACCCCAGCCACGAAGCCACGCCTCTCCCAATCTCAAAGGCTCCTTTGCCTTCGGGCCGAGCTACATCCTGGCCCATCCGCCCCGCCGTTTGCCTCGAACACCCGCCTCTAAAGGGTCCTCCCGGGCAGTGCCAGGGGGTTCCTGGGCTCCAAGACACTCCTTTCTAGGCCTCCAGGCTCTGCTCGTGGCCCGCTCACCCGTCGCTAGAGTCTCCGTCAGGCAGGGCAGCTTCATCGTCTTCTGGATGCGGGGAAGGAGGGCCAGGCTCCAGCACTATGGTGCTGCCGGTCACGTAAACGGACATGCTGGGGTGCTCGATGAGGAGGTCCTCCAGGGGGCTGCTCTGGAGGCGGGCAGGCCCGAGTCCAGGCCCCTCTGCAGTAAAACAGGCCGGAGGGGTAACAAACCAGCTTTCATCCATCAAGGAGGGTGCGGGTGGAGGGCGGCCTGCTGGGGCAGCGGCAGCCCCAGGGCTGGGTGGAGCTGTGAAGCTGTCTATGGGTTACGGAAGGAGGGGGCGCAGTGAGGAGACACAGACACACCAGACACACACACACACACACACACACACACACACACACACACACCGGACACAATGGAGACACAAGACACACAGACACATACACACACCGGACACAATGGAGACACAGACACACCACACACACACCCACACACACCCACACACATACCGGACACAATGGGACAGGGAGAGAAAGGGCATCGTTAGTCAGACCCATAGCCCCTCCAGCCACACCCACGGGGCACCCACAAATCTCGACCTGCTGCCCTAGGGCGCTTGAGGTGTGGACTGCAACACCTCTGCCAGGAGAGAGCCCCAGCTTGCATGGGACAGCGCTGTTACCCCTACCTCCAATGCGACTGCTTCAGCCCCAATTTGCCTTGGGAACTCCCCAGTCCCCTAGCAGCTCCCTGCTCATGGCTGGACTATATGCCCTAATGAAAACTTCACAGGCTCAGGAGTCAGTCCTGGCCCCAGACTCACCGGGCAGGTCAATGATGAGCCAGCCATCCACTTCATCTTCCTCAGAGACGAAGGCTTGGGGGCAGTCGGGGTCCTCGGCAGCAGGTGGTGGGGGACTGAAGAAGAGGCTGGTGAGGCGCTGAAGCATGGTGGGGGAGCAAAGAGGCCTGGGGGAGGGGGATGGTCTATGGCAGTGCAGAAACCTGTGAGGTAGAGAGGAGTCAGAGGTACCAGGGACTGCTCTCCCCTCAACTCCTGGCTGGGGATACCTTCCCCAGCACCCAAAACACTGATAAGAGTACAATGGAAATGTGTGGGAAAGCTTTGCCCTGTGCGTGTATGTGTGTGTGTAAACACATTTGTGTGTGTGTGTTGTTTGTTCACTTTCTGCTAAGTCAGCCTGCCTTCAGGCTTTTCTGTTTTTTGTATGACCTTAGAAGTTATTTTGGAGAAGGCAATGGCACCCACTCCAGTACTCTTGCCTGGAAAATCCCATGGATGGAGGAGCCTGGTAGGCTGCAGTTCATGGGGTCCCTAAGAGTCAGATACGACTGAGCGACTTCACCTTCACTTTTCCCTTTCATGCCTTGGAGAAGGAAATGGCAACCCACTCCAGCGTTCTTGCCTGGAGAATCCCAGGGACAGGGGAGCCTGGTGGGCTGCCATCTATGGGGTCGCACAGAGTAGGACACAACTGAATTGACTTAGCAGCAGCAGCAGCAGAAGTTATTTTAACATATCTGTGCTTTAGTTTTCTCATCTGTCAAATGGCAAGAATAATAGTATCCTCCTCTCAGGCCTTAAAGGAATTAAATGAGCTAATAATAGTATCCTCTTCTGGGCTCTCATGAGAATTAAATGAACTAAACACAAAATGCTCAGAACAGTACCTGGATACAGACTAAGCATTCAATAAACTAATCAACTGGTTTATTATTAATAATTGTTAATATGCAAGCTCTAGGACTGATATATAAGACTCTATCAGGGAAGGTCCTCAAAGGACTGTACGTCCAACCTGGACCTTGAAGGGTAAAAACATTTCTCCAGGCAAGGAAGAAATCGCCCAATATTGTGATTATTTATCATCATCATCATCATATAGCTAATATTCATGTGCCAAGTACTGTGTTAAGCCTTTAACCTATTACCTCATGTAATCGTCATAATAACTCTAGGAAATGGATATAATTATTAGCCCTCTTTTACAGGTGAAGAAATTGAGGCTCAGAGGCATAAGATGATTTGCCTAAAATCTTACAGCTAGTAAGACACAGAGAAAGGATTCTAATCCATGCAGATTCCAGATCACTATACTCCATTGCCTTTGCTGGGTATCTGTCTGGGTTAGGCATTTTTAATTTAGTGACCTGGGACCATGGTCCATGTGTATTTTTCTGAACTGAAGGAACTTGGTTTTCATCATGATTCCCTAAACAGCAGTCCTTGACCCCAAAGATTAAGAATCACTACTTGAGGGGACTTCTCTGGTGGTCCAGTGGCTAAGACTCTGCCCTCCCAACTCAGGGGCCCAGGTTCCATCCCTGGTCAGGGAACTAGATCCCACATGCTGCAACTCAGAGTCCACATGCTGCAACTAAAGATCCCACATGCTGCAACAAAGACTGAAGATCCCGAGCGCTGCGACTAAGACCTGGTACAGCCAAAAACAATTTAAAAAGAAAAACAAGAAAAGAACCACTACTTGAGCCTGTGTGGCTTGAAAAGGGCTCACTAGCAGAAATCCCACAGAACAGCTACCATACATAAACCTCAATTGTGTCTGTCAGATGAAGGTCCTATTTCCACAGGCCCTCTTCCCTCATCCCCACTATTTCCAAGCTCCTGCTCAAGGATTGCATCCCCGGTTAGGGAGGAAGATCAGGTTGCCTGGTCCCAGGGAAACAGCAGGTCAGTGGGAGGTGATGATGGAGGGAGAGAGCTATCAGACCCCAAGACCCCTTAAGGATGAGGACTGAGGGTTGGACCAGGACTCAAGCCCTCAATCAGTCCTTCCCTGGCTGAAGATGAGAAAGGAAACTCCCTGCTCCAGGAATGGAAACAGCCTACTTCAGGACTAGACCTGGTTTAGGGGCTGCTGGCCAGGCCCCCTGGATGTCCCTAAAGCTTGACTCTCCTGAAGATAGCCAAGTTTTGCTACTCAGCTACTTGTCACCTTCCTCTAAGGATGTTTCCACACTTTCTATAAAGCTCCCTGGGGATACAGTCACACTTCCATTCCCTGGAGGCATTCTACTCTTATTGCAAACCCACCTGGGGTATTTCTATGGTTGTTGCACATCTTCCAATCCCTGGGTATATTTTTCACACTTGCCACAGAATCACCTAAGCTCTACACCCTGAGAGTATGTATACATTTGCAGACCCCACAGTGAGCTCCAGAAGGAAGTGGTGCCTGGGTGTTGGCCTCCCTGGTGGTAGATTTTTCAGGGATTATGAAAGGTTGGGTCACCCTCAATCAGTGCCCGCCCAGCACAAGCCACATATCCCAGCCCATTTGTAGCCACAGGGAGTTAGTGACTCAGTTACCAAAAATTCAGAGAGTTTGACCCCTCCTGAAGGAAGGGAAAGACTGGGGCCTTGACGAGGCACACCCTGTTTCCAAGGACCTACTGCTTCATCGAGAAAATGGAAAGAAAGTGAACAGGTGTTTCAGAAACCATGATATTCCCCAGCCCACTTTATAAGCTGAGGGTCAGAGGACATAAGTCCGTCCAAAGACACACAGCTAGATGGTGGCAGAACAGGCCTAGCACCAGGTCACTGAGCCTTCGGTCCAAAGTGTACACAGTCAGGAACCCCTCAGTAAACAATCCCCCAAAATATAACGATGCAGGGGAGACGGGGGAAGTCAGACAGGAGTCAGATTTTGATCAAGTCACTGCCCCTCTCAGGGGGCCCTCTGTCCCGCTATAAAAGGGTCTGAGGTTCCTGGCACGGAGATTCATCCTGCATTTACCAGAGCACCCACTGTGTACCAGAGTCTGCTCCAGGCCTCTTCAAATTACAAACCGATTGAGGTAAGGAAGGCTTAGGGCTGGGAAAGCTCCCTGCCCGAGGTCACACAGCAAGTCAGTGACAGAGCCAGAAGTGACAGCCTCACCAGCCAGCCAGTGCCCGCCCCCTCTCATGACCACAGAGGGAGGCTCCCAGAATTTTTCTTTCCCAGCCCTGCCAACTTCCTGGTTCTCACATTCCCAGTTCTGCTCCTGGGAGAACCATTCCCTTTAAAAACTGCAACAGCTGTGCCCGGAATAACACTTGATCCCCAAGCCACCTCTACCCCAGCCCATCTGTGAGCAGAGTCTAGGCTGAGATAGGACTCTTGGTCCAACCCATAGGCCCATCTATTTGGAAAGTCAGAGGCTCTCCTGCTCAGTGTCTGATGCTTCTCTGTGAGCAGAGAGGGGAGCACACGCTTTGTAATCATCAGCACTAGTCCAGGTCAATCCTTTCTAGCTGGCAGCTCTGAGGGTGCAAGGTGAAAGTGATAGTTGCTCAGTTGTGTCCAACTCTTTGTGATCCCATGGACTGTAGCCTGCCAGGCTCCTCTGTCCATGGAATTCTCCAGACAAGAATACTGGAGTGGGTTGTCATTTCCTTCTCCAATGGATCTTCCCGACCCCAGGGATCGAACTCTGGTCTCCTGCATTGCAGACAGATACTTTACCATCTGAGCCACCAGGGTGGGAGTTGAAGGACAGCCAAACAGAAGAACTCTCATCTCCACCCCATCCCAACACTGGCCCGGGAGACACTCTGATGCAGCCATTGACTCACCTTTCTGTGGCCAAAACAGCTGGGAGGCAGTGATTTTACTGGGTTCCAGAACTCTGAGGTACAGAATGAGGATGGGGGCCTCAAAAGGGGACCCAGTCTCCAGAGACCTCCTGGAAAAAGATCCAGGAGTGAGGAAACCTGGCAGCATTATCAAATTTGGATGGGGCTTAGCCCAAGTGGTTGGATGGCATCACCGACTCATGAGTTTGAGTTGGCGATGGACAGGGAGGCCTGGCGTGCTGCAGTCCATGGGGTTGCAAAGAGTCCCACACGACTGAGCGACTGAACTGAACTAACCCAAGTAGAGTCTTAGATGCAAGGAGGATGTGTAACTTGTTATTTGTAATAAGCTTCTACTAGGTATGTGCCAGTGCCTAATGCATCCGCCACTCACGAGGGAGGCATGACTCTAATGAGCTGCACGACCTCGAGTAAGCCACCTCCCCTCTCAGGGCCTCGGTTTCTCCTTCCATGAAATGGGCTCTAAGACCCCTCGTTCGGGGGCGGGGAACGACGTCAGCTAAGGCGCTGCACACAGGTCAGGGATTAGGAGAATGTTATTATGTTAGTCCCAGGGGCGCAGAGCCTGGAGCCAGAGGGAGGAGATTGCACCACCACTTGGCGCTGCCCCAGCGATCTAGAGTTCAAGCTTCAGGGGCTCCTGAACTTCTGACAACCCCCTCCCGCTATCTAGACCCAGTAGCGCCTTCGGAACCTCTCTCAAGTCTCTTCGAACCTCTCTCAGGTGTCAAGGACAAAGTAGAAGATCAGAGGTTTGACCTCAGCTTCTGGGTTAGCCCAGGAAACAAGAGGGCCCTCTGGTCCCGCTGCCTTCAGCGTCCCTCACTCTTGGGCCCAGTTCCGACCCAGCGCCCAACGGGTCACCGGAGGACAAGCGACCCGAGTCGGGAGGGGGTGGGGGGGCGGTGCCGGCCTTGGTGACGTCTCAAAGTCATATGCAAATAGAGAGACGTCACGGTCTACCGGGCGGGGGCAGCCAATCCGAAGCCCAGAATGCAGCCCCGGCAGCCGCCCGCTGAGACTGACAAAGACCCGGGAACTGGGGGCGCGGGGCGTGTCCCGAGGCTCCAGGAGCCCCCCAGGCCAAAGCCGGTGGGAACTCACCTGGGGACTGGGGGCCGTGCGGCGGGCCCAGGTGGCGCTGAGGTAGTTGTGAGGCGGAGCGTCCCGGGATCGGCGGCGGATCACAGGCCCGGCAGCATCGCGGGGGCTGGGTTGGAAGAGAGTCCGGCGCTCAGAGTGACTGCGCTCGCGCGCCGGGCTTTGAGTCTACAGCCGCGGCTGCTGGACTCACCGCACAAATTGGAACGTTCAAACAGCTGATTGTGACGTCACAAAAGGGCCCGCCCGCCTCGCGTCACCGCCCGGCCAAGCGGCGGCCAATCCCAGGCTGCGGATCCCCTCTCCCCGCCTCCTCCGCGGCTAGCCGGCTAGTGGCTCCCTCGCGGGGATCCCAGACTCCCAGGCTAGGGAAGAGGAGGCCTGGAGAAACAACCGCTGGAAGCTTGGACCGCCCTGCCTCTGGGCGACCCACGGACCTCTCTAAGAGGGGGGTTACCACTCGTTCCTACGAGACCCCCATCTTTCTGCACACCCTCCGCATCTGTCAGCTCCCTCACCTCTCCCGCCGCCTCTCTTGTCCTTTCACCTGCATCTTACACTCAAGTCCCTCAGTCTGTACAGTTTTCTCAACTCCACACCACGTTCGTGCACCCTAGCCTCCTCACCACCCGTCTCCCGGCTCTGCCTTTTCTGTCTCCGTTTCTTAGCCGTACACGCTCGCTGCTTTCCCACTCCTTTTTTTTCCTCTGCTGGGCAAGCCTAACAGGTGGGAGACAACCCTCTTCCCTGGTTCCAGGGGGTCGCAGGAAGTATAGACGAGTTGGTTAGGCTGACAGGAAAATTTTGCCAGTAGAACTTGGAGCGGAATTGCTTTGGGCTAAATAAACATTGACCTAGAGAGTACTCTGCACTGGAACGTTTACACATCTTGTGCGTGTGTGTGCTCAATCGTGTCCGACTCTTTTGTGACCCCATGGGCTGTGGCCTGCCAGGCTCCTCTGTCCATGGGATTTCCCAGGCAAGAATACTGGAGTGGGTTGCCATTTCCTTCTCCAGGGGATCTTCCGGATGGAACTTGCCTCTCCTGCATTGGCAGGCAGATTCTTTACCCCTGGCTACCTGGGAAGCCCTTACACACCTTATTTAATCCATATTGCTACTGGGGCTGGACAGAAAAGTGAGAGACAGGGAATGATTGATTGATTATTAGAGTGGGACCCAACTGGGTGACTAAACACCACCACCACCACACAGGGAAACAGATCTCATGGTTAGTATATAGATTCATACTCAGTAATGCATTCAACAACAACTATTGCTGCTGCCAGACCATTAGCTGACATTTCTGAGCACTTACTGAGTGCCAGGCATTGTGCCATACTGCTGTATATGTGTTTTTATTCTTCACAACAACCGAAAAGGTGTGTGTTATCCCCATTTTCAAGTTGAGGAATCAGGGTCACACAGTTATGGTAAATGGCAAAGCCAGGATTTGAACACATAGTTCCTGGCTCCAACACTCTCCGCTCTCTACAAGCACCAGATAATCAAAGCCGGAGGGTGCTTCAGCCTCCCCCAGGAAACCTGGGCTTCGTCCTTTCCCCAAACTTGCTGTGTGACCTCAAGCAAGTCATG
Source organism: Capricornis sumatraensis (assembly GCF_032405125.1). Classification (NCBI taxonomy): domain Eukaryota; kingdom Metazoa; phylum Chordata; class Mammalia; order Artiodactyla; family Bovidae; genus Capricornis; species Capricornis sumatraensis. The sequence continues at coordinate 67,302,979 of NC_091083.1, read as the reverse complement.
TCATCTCTCTGGGCCTCAATTTTCATATCTATCGAAACATCCAAGTTACCTTTTAGAGATTCTTTCAAAGTCATCACCATCAGGATTCTTCCAGTCCCATATTCTAGGCCCCCATCATTCCCAGTGGCCTGAGAAGAGGCTGGAAAGACCACAAGTACACATCCTCAGCATCTCCAGAGGTGGTGAGTCCTCTCTCAGTAGAGCAGGGCTGGTGGGGATGAATCTGAGCACTGCCCATCTGTCTCACTGGGAGGGGGGGTTGGAGGGGAAGGGAACTAGGCCAGAGCTTCTGCTCTGCTGATAAAATCCTGTCCCGGCCTAATCTGAAACCCCAGAGGGACTCCTCAATCCTAGCAACTAGGAGAAGGAACCGGGAAACAATACCCAGCGGCTTGGGGAAGAGGGGTAGCAGTGAGGGAGCAGTGTTTTGGCCCTTGGAGTGGTATCCCCAAGCCATCCTCATTCTTTGCAACCTTGAGCCTCTGCCCATCACATCTGCTTCCTGCTAACCTCATAGCCTCTCTTCACCTCTTGCGGACTTAAACTGGATAATCCCTAATACACCTCTCTTGTCACATCATTTGCCTGTGCTAAAACCTCCTGTGGCTCCCACAGTACCACGCCCCTTAATATGGCATTTTTCCCTTCCATGATCCAGCCCCAGTGCTCTCACTTCATTTCTCTTCCTTACTTACATCCACCTTGTGCTATGCTCAGACTCCTATTGTCTCTTCATTCTCCCACACCCGTACTTTTGCTCAAGCTTTCTCCTGGAATTCCCTGTTCAGGCTTTTCTGAATTCAGAGTTTTTCTGTCTTCAAGATTCTACTCAGTCCTTCTTCCTCTAGGTCACATTTCCTGTCCCCACCCAGGTGTCCAGAACTACCTTGATGGACGGTACAATCATGTATTTGTTCAATAAACAGTAAGTGATGATGACTAATTGTGTATATGTGTTTTCCCAAGTAGACTGTGGGCCTCCCAAGGGCAGGATCTTTGTCTATATACTTCACTCAGCCTGTGCTGGGCCTGGCATAGAGTAGATGCAACCAAAGGTTCAACAGTTAAAGGTTGGAGAACGGGGGATAGATTAGGAATTTGGAATTAAAATATACACGCTACTATATATAAGACAACCAACAAGGACCTACTGTATAGTACAGGGAACTATACTCAACATCTTGTAAAAACTTATAATAGGAGAGAATGTAAAAAAAGAATATAGATGTGTATGTATAACTGAATAACTTTGCTGTATACTTGAAACTAACACAACATTGTAAAAAATATATTTCAATTAAAAAATTTAAAGGCTCAGCTCAAGAGAAATGATTGGTATGAGAAGACTCCTATACCTGGACCCTTAACCCTGGTACAGGAAGCATTCTATTGGGCATAGGATTATGGTCCCCCAAGCCCAGGGAAAAGGTTTCTTGTCATACACTCTGGTCCCCTAAATGGCCTGGATTCTGTTCCCAATCTTATAAACCCTGTGTACAGGCAGATAGGCCAGATCTCAGCCTTACATTTCTCATGAGTCAAAGGTATCATGAAAGTGGAGTGGCTGAGCCTAGCAGAATCCCCTCCTGAAACCCCTGGGACCTATCCCTCTCTACTGCAGAGATTTACTGTTAGGGCTGGAGAAGACCTCAGAGCTCAGCTCATCCCCAAATTTTCATTTTATAGGTGGAGAAACTAAGGCACCCTGAGACACAGAGATTAAGTTACTTGTTTAGAATTATAAAGCAACAGAGTCATCTACTGACCTTGGTTGGCGCTGGAGTGGGCTTAGTATTCTGGGACCCTGGCATGGCCTGGGCATCATGCTGAAGGTAATCCCGGAATCTCATTTCCAATCAGACATAAGGTGCCACTCCTGTACACACACATACACGCGGGCATCTATGTGTATACATGAGACATCCATGTACAAACATACATGTGCACATGAGCTCACATTTGCAGAGTTAACAAATGCTCATGCCTTTCTAATCTTTGCCCAGATGTAAGCACCTGCCGAATATTTCTTTTTTGGTTGCAGGGCACATGGGATCTTAGTTTCCCAACCAGAGATCAAACTCGTGTCCCCTGCATTGGAAGCACAGAGTCTTAACCCCTGGACCACCAGGGAAGTCCCAAAACTAGCCCAGTTTTTCAGGCTCCAGGGTTGGAGGTCAAGAGGCCTCTCTTCTATCTGGGCCTTGGGCTTCCCTTTAGTGAACTCTGGGGGCTCCCTAATGGCGTGGGTTTCCTCCACTTCAAAGGGCAGAGATGTGTCAGCCTGGGTGTATCCCTCATGGGATCTTGCAGGTACTCAAAATTATGAGCCCCCTGGAGAACTAACTCACCACTGCCCTCTCTTCTCTTCCCCTCTGAAATAGAGAGCAAGAGCCTGGTGGGCAGTTTGGAATCTGATGAAACCAGCAGGTCCTGATCACTCTAGACACACAACCCCCCACCCCGAACTAGCCCTAGATTTACAGAGTTAAACAAACCATATTAATGACGACACTCTTAGGACCCCTATGTGCCAGGTATTATGTGTGTGCTAAGTTGCTTCAGTTGTGTCTATTTGTGACCCTATGGACTGTAACCCTCCAGCTTCCTCTGTCCATGGGATTCTCCCGGCAAGCATATTGGAGTGGGTTGCCATGCCCTCGTCCAGGGGATCTGCCTGACCCCCAGATGGAATCCATGTCCCTTATGTCCCCTGCATTGGCAAGCGGGTTCTTTACCACTAGCACCACCAGGGAAGCCCATTCTACATCCTTACCTGTGTTGATAACTCCTTTAATCTCCACAACCTAATATAGATAAAATTTATTCTTCTCATTTTACTGGTGAAAAAACTGAGACAGGGAAAGAAATTTAATTGGTAAAGCCAGCTAAGGCAAACATAATCCCCATATTCCCCCAAAAGACTGACCTATACCTTAACCAAGGGGCACTTCCTTAGAACCTATACTCAAAAAACTTTGTTGTTCAACCAAGAGATGTTTGAATTGGGGGTAACTGTGGTGTGTGTGTGTGTGTGTGTGTGTGTGTGTGTGTGTGTGTGTACACCATGAAAAAAACCTTGGCCCGATTGTCGGTAAATCCAGATTTCAATCCTGGTTCTATCCTAGGTTCATTGTCCAAGTCACTTTCTTTGTCTGGGCCTCAGTTTTCTCATCTGCAAAATGGCTGGTTCCGTATTCTATGTGCTTATATGTTCAATAATAAATAACGTACAACTATAAAGACTGTGTGTGAAAAAATGTACAGTATTTTTTAAAAAATCATTTTCCTGAGCAGCAGACCCTCCTATGTTGGCCTTGAAGGAGCAAACTGCCGTGTTGTGAAGATGGCCACATGGCAAGGACCCAAGAGGGACTTCTGGAAGCTGAGGGTGGTCCCTGCCCAAAATACTAAGAAAACGGAAATCTTAGTAGTACGGCAGCAAGAAAATGAATTCTACCCGTAACATGAGGGAGCCTAGGGCCAAACTTTCCCTATTTGGGTCTCCAGATGAGAACACGGGCTTGATTTCAGCCTTGTGAGTGTGTTGAAAAGTTTTTTTGCATGAAAATTAAGAAGCAGTTTGAGTTATTCATCTTACTCTAGTACATTTTGTCTTATTGCAAATAATTTCTTTTGCTGAAGTCATATAGTTGAAATCAAGTAATTTGCATATGTGGGATGCAAATCCAGGGTATATATCTCAGCCAAAAGGCACCTTCCTCCAATAAGTTCTCCAAGCTGTCTTTGAAAAGAATTAACCTGTCACTCCTCAGAGCCTCCAAAACAAACACATTGTCTGCCTGTCTCTTAGAGCACTGTACATTTTGAATTCACCACATGCTCAGGAATACCTAATTTCTTTCCAGGAGATATCTAACATTTTCTATACTGGAGAATCTCTTTCAGTGTAACATGCTAAGTTGCATCAGTCGTGTCCGCCTCTTTGCTACCCTATGGGCTGAAGCCCACCAGGCTCCTTTATCCATAGCATTTTCCAGGCAAGAATACTGAAGTGGGTTCCCATGCCCTTCTTTCCCCCCACCCCCGCCCCCTTAATTTGTCCACCCTTTATTCTTTTTTTGTTTGTTTGTTTTACAAGATCATTTTGCCTTCTTTTGGAGATTAAATTACAGTGCAGTGCACAAGTCATAAATGTAGGATTCAATAAATTTTGACAGATGCATACATTCGTGTAACTCACTGTAAGAAACTGTTCCCATAGGTCCCAAGTCTACATGTCCTTTTTTTAAAGTTTCACATATTTATTACTGAGCCTCATAGACTGCTAGTGAAGAAACAGGAAACATCAGGAGCCAAGCATTCCATCTCCCCCATAAGCTGTTCAGACAGTAGTGATGTTGTCACTGAGACTTGGTTGGTTAATATACAAGTGATCTTAACACACAGCATGTGTGCCACTTGATATAGGAGGCTTCTTATAGACCCCGCTTGGTTCTTCTCCAGTGTCTTCTCTTGGAGTTGCACCTGATTTTATTATTAGTTTTCATTCAAATCCATTGAGGAATGGGACAATTCTGCTTTTGTTTCTTGGCTTCGAATCGCTTGATCCTGAAAGTCTTGTGAGAAGATCCATGCCCTTCTCCAGGGGATCTTCTCAACCCAGAGACTGAATCCATGTATCTTATGTCTCCTGCATTTGCAGGCAGGTCCTTTACCACTTGCGCCACCTGGGAAGCCCCTTCAGTGTAAGCAGAAATATAATCAAAGGCTTTAAAATGCAGGGAGACAAGGGCTGTGAAAGTCATTCAGTTGTGCCTGACCCTTTGCGACCCCATGGACTATACAGTCCATGGAATTCTCCAGGCCAGAATACTGGAGTGGGTAGCCTTTCCCTTCTCCAGGGGATCTTCCCAACCCAGGAATTGAACCCAGGTCTCCCACATTACAGGGGGATTCTTTACCAGCTAAGCCACAAGGGAAGCCCAAGAGGCTAGGATAGTGATTAGAACAAGAAACTAGGGGAATCTGGGGGGAAAATAAAGGATCCATGGAAGCCTTCCTGGAAAAGAGGACATCTGAGATGGGCTTTGAAGGATGAGTAGAAGTTGACCTTGGGGTTGAAAGGCCAGGAATATGATTCAAATCAGGAGCCCTCTAGGATTTCCCTGGTCATCCAGTGGTTAAGACTCTATGCTCTCAATGCAGGGGGCTCAGGTTTAATCCTTGGTCAGGGAATTAGATCCCACATGCTGCAACAAAAGATCCTGCATGCCTCAAGGAAGATAGAAGATCCTGCATGCTGTAACTTAAGATATGGCACTGCCAAATAAACAAATATTAAAAAATATATATATCAGGAGCCCTACACCCCTGCCTTGGCTCTGCTTCTGACTTGCTTTAGGTGATTCTCTGACCTTCAGTGGGCCTGTTTCTCTGTTTCTCTGCATGACAGGGAATTCCTCTGGGGCTTCTGCAGTGGCCCCATGGTAAAGAATCCACCTGTAATGCAGGAGGTGCAGGAGACACGGGTTCGATCCCTGGGTTGAAAAGATTCCTCTGGAGGAGGGCATGGCAACCCAGTTCAGTATGCTTGCCTGAAGAATCCCTTGGACAGAGTAGCCTGGCAAGTTACAGTCCATAGGGTCACAAAGAGTCGGACACGACTAAAGCCACTTGGCACACACACATGGGGAATTCCTTTGCCTGCTCACTTTTTTTCTGCCTGTTGCTTTCTAAGGAGAGTTTTTTCTTGTCTGACCACTTTCCAGGCTTTTTAGGTAGAGAACTGGGATAACAGGGAGACAGAAACAGGTCAGAGAAGTGACAGGAAAGAAGGAAGGAAAGAAAAAAGCAAGACTTGTGAAAAAGGGCCTAGGGGGACAGTTTCTGATGGGAAATGACAGGTTTGGTACGTGAGCAACACTGAGAGGCAGCAGTGGGGCTTGGGAGGACTGGTGAGAACAAAGGAGATTCTAAAGAGTGTTGACAAGGGCTGGAGACCCTTTGATGTCTCTCGAGAGTTACAGATAAATATTAGAGTCATTTTTAAATTGCTCTTGGGAGCTGGACTATTGTTCTTGGATTTACTACATTTTTATCCATTTTTGAATAGTTTAAAATGGACATGATTTGAAATCTCAGAGAACAAAGGGTAAAAGTTTCCCTCCCATTTTTTGCCTTTGGGACCCTCCAATCAACTTCTAGTCCCTAGGGGGGACTGCTGTTACCAGCTTCTCGTGTGAACTGTCAGAAATAATCTCTACATGTACAAGCATGCATATGTAGGTATGATCCCCCTATTTTGAACACAAATGATAGTGTACTATGCACACTTTTCTGAAATTTGCTTTTTTTTTAAATTTAACAATACATGTTGGAAAACAGTCCCTAGCAGTATATACAGAGCTGCCTAATTCTTTGTTAACAGCCACATAGTATTTCATTGTCTCACATTAAGGACGGATTGAAGTTTATTCAGATAGTCCCCTATATTTAAACCTTTCATTTGTTTGCAACAATTTGCCCTTCATACTGCAGTTCTTGAATGTGATGTTAAAGGTGCTAAGCCTGAGCCACTTGGAAGCCTCAGATTTATTTGGATACTGGGAGCTTTTGGACTCAGTGATGTTTTTTGACAGATTCTGATCCATCCTCTGGATCAAGCTCTTCCTACTGCCTTTTCCCTCGGTTCTGCCCACCCTGTTGTTGGGACCCGGAGTGGTAGCTTCGGCTCTTCACCATGGCCTGCTCTCTGAAGTCCTCAGAACTCTTCCTGCGTCTTAAAAATCCTCCAGAATTCTTGATTCCAGTCAAGAGTCTCCTGCCAGGAGTTGTGGGCAGAAAAGCCAGAGACAGAGGCTCTGTGCACGTGCTCGGTCACTCAGTCGTGACTGACACCCTACAACGCTCTGAACTATAGCCTACCAGCCTCCTCTGTCCATGGGATTTCCCAGGGAAGAATAGTGGAGTGGGTTGCCATTTCCTCCTGCTCAGGGATCGAACCCCACATCTCTTGTGTCTCCTGCATTGGCAGGTGGGTTCTTTACCACTGAGCCCAACACCTGGGAAGCCCAGAGGCTCTGAGTAGAGTGTAAATACTTGTGATCTGCTCCAAGACTTTCCTGGGGCCTCCTTGCTTATTCTTCATTGCTAGTTGGTTTTCTGTTTCTTCATTGCTAGTTGGTAGGACTTTCCCCTACCTTTCTGCCAGAGGAATTCACTGGGTCTACTCTAAGATCCTGGGGCAGGACCTTACCTATGAACCTTACAAAAAAAAAAAAGTGCCTTCTTGAAGGAGAAAAAACCCTTCTACCTGTAATAGAATTGCATGGAATGGTATTTAGAGATCATTTAGTGCCACAAATTTACAAATATGGGAACTGAAGTCTGGATGAGAGGGTAGGACTAGCCCAGGGAACAGAATATGTGAGCAAGAGGGACAGAACAGGAACTTGAGGCTTCTACCTCCAGGTCTAACCTTTTCACCCTCTCCTCCTAGAGTTCAGACTTAATTCATCTTTATTCTCTCAAAATGTAGGACTTCCCTGGGGGTCCAGTGGTTGGGAATCTGCCTGCCAATGCAGGGGACATGGGTTCGATCCCTGGTCCAGGAAGATCCCACATGCCACGAGGCAGCTAAGCCTGTGGGCCACACTATTGAAGCCTGCATGCCCTAGAGCCTGTGCTCTGCAGCAAGAGAAGCCACCGCAGTGAGAAGCCCACACACTGCAACTAGATAATCCTCCTACTGCAAATAGAGAAAGCCTGTGCACAGCAACAAAGACCCAGCACAGCCAAAAATAAATAAAAATAAATGTTTAAAAAAGATATCATGCTTTACAGAAGAAACCAGAAGCAAAAGAGTACATGCCATAGGATTCCATTATAAGAATATCTAGAACAGGCAAAAGTAATACATACGGACAGGAAGCAGATCCATAGCTTCCTGGGGATGAGCGGATGGACTGACTACAAAGGGGAGTGAGGGAACTTTCTAGAGTGGTAGAAGTGTTCTGTTTTGATTGTGGGATGGTAGGGTAGATATATTTGTCAAAATTGATTATACCTCAAAAAAGTGATTTAAAAGAAAAAAAAAAAGGCAACACTGAAATATATTTACTCAATGTAGTTAAGAAAATACAGTGTGACTACTGACCTACATGCTCAGTCAACTCGCACCAGCTCCTCTGAGTTTGCTGCTGCTGCTGCTGCTGCTAAGTCGCTTCAGTCATGTCCGACTCTGTGCGACCCCAGAGACGACAGCCCACCAGGCTCCCCCGTCCCTGGGATTCTCCAGGCAAGAACACTGGAGCCATTCATAACTCCCAAGTCAGAGGCTTGCATCTCTGAGACGAAGTCGTCACAGATTTTGGTCAGAACATCATTTCCTTTAGACTTTTGTTCACTGTGTCATGACCACGGCTCCTGACTTGGGTGGGATTACAAAGCTGGTGACTAATACCTCTTCACTGTCTATCCAGGAGCTGTGTTAACTTGCTAGATTGGATTTTTCTTGCAGGGACTATCAAAGCTTTGTAATTTGCGCCCTTTAAAAAAGAAAAAAAAAAAAAAAGCATTTGTACAAGTAATAATAACCATGGCTAACATTGCTTACTCGCTTTCTCTGTTCCAGGAGATGTTCTAAAGGTTTTGCACGTAACATCTCAATGTAAATTCACTACTGTCCTTTGAAGAAGATCCTTTTGTGGTCCCCATCTTGCAGGTTTGGAAACGCAGGCATGGAGACTTTGAGTTATCTGCTGGAGGTCTGACAGAAAATTCTCCCCTACAGTAGAGCCTGGCAGGCTGCAGTCCACAGGGTCACATAGTGTCAGCCATGACTACAGCAACTTAGCACGCATGCACAGATGACAGATGGATATGAACCCTATTGGCCTGACTCCAGAGTCCTCATAGCTCTTAAGTGCTATATGGTAATGCTATACAGCATTACCTATAAAATGACCTAAGAGTGACAGCAAAACCCTTTTGCCTCAGGACCCCTTCCTCACTACTGCCAGAAATTCCACCATTGACTGGGTCTTCCCTCACAGTTAAGCATTGCCTTTTTTTTTTTTTTTAATCTTTTGGCCCTGCCTTGTGGCATATGGGATCTTAGTCCCCTGACCAGGGATCGAACTTGTGCCGCCTGCATTGGCAGCCTGGAGTCTTAACCTTTGGACCACCAGGGAAGTTCCCAAGCCTTGCCCTCTCTAGATGCCTCCTAAAATGCAAGAGAAAGGAGCACTCACTCCCTACTCATTTAGTTAAATGGGTTTTCTAGACGCCTTCTATCCACTGAGCGTTCTGAGAAAAACACAGATTGGGAGGTGGGGAGAAGGGTGATGGGGCATTGAAGGGGACACCAGAGAGGTAAGATGTTAGAGCCAGGTGTCCCAAGTTTCCTGGGCTGACCCTGCTCAACCTCACATCAATGAGACTCTGTGAAAATATGACCCTACAGTCAGTCAGCGCTGAAGACCAGAGACCCTCAGACACTGGAGACAGGGAGCCATGTAGGTAAGAGGTGACAGGAGAAGCTCTCTAGATGATGCCGGGTGTACCCTGGGTGCCCCAATCTGAGCCAGGGTGTCCTTGGGGAAGGCAGGTGGGACAAATGGCATGAGGTGAATCCTTCTCTCCGAAAGGAGGGGGTCAGCCTCATTCCTTTGCCTGGGGTTGTGGGTAGTTGCATTCTATCCACCTGAAGTCTATTTTTAAAAAATATTTATTTGAAAAAAAAAATTTTATTTGTCTCTTCATTCCAGTACATGAGCTTAGCTGCCCCATAGCATGTGGGATCTTAGTTCCCCTATCAGGGATCAAACCTGCGTCTCCTGCATTGGCAGACAGATTCCTAGCCAATAGACCACCAGGAAAATATCCTGAAGTCTATTTTTAAAAATTAAAATGTATTTAAGGACTTCCCCCCCGCGAAAAAAAAAAGGACTTCCCTGGTAATCCAGTGGTTAAGACTCCATGTTTCCACTGCAGAAGGTGCAGGTTCTGTCCCTAATCAGGAAACTAGGGTTCCACATGCCACATGGTGAAGTCAGAAAATAACAAAATTTTTGAATTAAAATGTATCTTAAATGATGCAACAATTTATATAAAGTATTATATAAAACACAAGCAGACTTTGTAATTTTTTAAAAAGTATAAAAAACAAAAACAAAATAAAGTCAGGGCCACCCTTGACCACCCCTCGTCCCATCCCAGAGACCTTTCACTACTGCTCCTCATTTGGAGTTTTCCTTGTTTCTACACAACACGTGTATGTACACACAGGAAGTGTATTGTTTCAAAGGGCTTGTTTTGCTTCTAGTTTTAGAAGCACTATGCTTTAAAAAATTTTATGAACTGACAATTACAGGGACAGAGATCAAAATTCCAAAGGTTCAATAGGGAAAACAGTGAAAAGTGGGCGTCCCTCTCTTCTCTGTTCCCAATTGTCTCTTTACTCCCCTAAAGGCAATCACCAATTCTAGCTTCTTGTAATTCCTTCCAGAGATAGTCTAGCATTTAAAACTCAACGTGTAAATATGTATATGTATTTCCTAAATAAAGAAAGACTCTTCTGCACTTTGTTTTTCTTCATTTTATAGTATATTTTTCAGACTTTTTAAAATCAGTATGGAAAATAGCCTCCTTCTTTTTCACACATACATGGTATCCCATTATATTTATGCACAATATTTATCAGTCCCCTACGGAAAATAAAAAGTTGTTTCTAATATTTTATTACAAACAATGCTGCAATTAAATATTTTATCCATTATTTTGCCTATTTATTTGTAAGATGAATGCCTATTAGTGGGGATTAGTCAGCTGAGGTTATTTTAAAAGTTTAAATAGTATTTTAAAGTTGATAGAAACTGCCAAATAGCCTTCAGGATGTACCAATTTATACTGCTTATGAGTTAGTTTGTTTCTTTGTTAGTATGTCATATGATATACTCTGTCCTGCAGACTCACATTTTTCACTCAGTAATATGACACTGGAGTTCTACTTACGTCAATATGCTTAGGCCTTCCTCATTAAAAACAAAGACCATCTTACAATTTTCCACTGCTATGGCTGTGGAAAGTTTATTTAGTTGAACACATATTGATGGACATTTGGTTGGGTTTCAATTTTTGCTTCCACGAACAATGCTGCAGTAACTCTTCTTGTATTAATATGAATAGAATAGATTCAAAGAAGTAAACTGCAAGATTGATAGTTATACATACTTAAAATTTCAATAGATGCTGTCAAGTTGCTCTTCCAAAATGTCGTGGCAGTTTAGACTTCCACTAACAGTGCATGAGAACTTTGTGTGGGCTCACTCAGTTGTGTCCAACTCTTTGTGACCCCTTGGACTGTAGCCCACCAGGCTCCTCTGACTGTGGAATTTTCCAAGCAAAAATACTGGAGTGTGTTGCCATTTCCTACTCCAGGGGATCTTCCTAACCCAGGGATCAAACCCACGTCTCTGGCGTCTCCTGAACCGGTAGGCAGATTCTTTACCACTGCGCCACCTGCTCTTGAACCTGCCCATGTGCTTTCTCCTGGAACAAAACTCAAAGTACGGGTTATCACTGGGATCATCCAGACCCTGAGCCCTACTCTGCAGAATCTGAATGAGTAAGCCAAGTGTTGGGAAGAATAAACACAGAAAAGGGGCAGGGCTGTCCCCCACTAGCCAGATAGTCACCCAGGTAACACAACTCTCTCCAAAGGGAAGATTACTTTGGGAGTGGGAGAAACTAAGCTCCCCATCAATAGGGGTGTTTGAACGGAAGTTTGGCATCATCAAATGCCCTGAGCTTCTACTCTGTGTGAAGTCTCTTAGATGGGTGTCTTGAGCCAGAGATGAGTCAGACCCTGTCTCTGCCCTCTCAGGGCTTGATACTCATGGAGAAAATAGACAAGTAAACAGACAGTGACAATTCTGTCTACTAACTATTGAGTTGGACTTCCTTTTCTGATAATATCTGGAACTTCCTGCTACACAGCACATGGAACTGCTGGAGATAAAAACAGTAAACATCCTTTTAAATGCATAAATGGACCTGCAACCATTTGGGTTTTAATAGACATTTGGGGGTGATGAAGGCTTTGACTTACATGAAGTTAAGGGTTGTAACTGAGAACCTTGATAAACCTAGGACACTTAAAGGGCTGTACCAACAGTGAAAGTGCAGACTAGGGGAAAACAAGCAAATGTCTGAGTACAGAAGACAAAAGAAGACAAAAAGGATATATGTCCTTAGCAAAGAAGACAAAAGGGATATAGGTCCAAACAAACTGGTCTTTGGATGGGGTAAAGAAATTATCTTTAAGAATTTGAAATTGCATGCTTGTCCTTGATGAAAATGAGGTGATGAATGTGGGGTTCATATTTACATACCTGCATATCTAGGAAACTCCAAGGCTGAGAAATTAACATTTAAGGAGATCTACTCCAAAAGTACCTCTCAGATTCCTGGCAGAAACTAATGCAAATCTTCTCCAGATTTCCTCCACGGACCCCCTTCCTCCCCCAATCATTGCAGGTTACACAGAGTTCCTATATATAGAGCCCTTCCAAACAGCTAATAATCCACAAGGAAACAACTGCTAAAGTATACAAGGAAGCAATCCATCATGAGTAAGGTTCAGTAGACATAGCAATATCGGTGCAGGAAGATGGCAGCCACCTTAGCAGCTGCTCTGGGAGAGGGGCCAGTCTGGGGGCCCAAGGCCATTGCCTCTGACTGGGAAAACCAGGAAGTCTTCACAGGGATCCCTATCATGGCCGTGCAGTTTGATGGGAACATAATTCTAGAAGCCAACTTCAGAACAACCACGGAGTCATACACCACCAATCGAGTGACTGACAAGCTGATCCCTATTCACGGTGGTACTTTCTGTTGCCACTCAGGCTCAGCAGCTGATACTCAGTCAGAAGCCGATGTAGTCGCTTATCAGCTTGGTTGGCACAGTGTTGAGCTGATTGAGCCTCCATTGGTACACACGGTGGCCAGCCTCCTTAAGGAGATGTGTTACCGATACCGAAAAGACCTGATGGCAGGAATCATCACCGAGGGCTGGGACTCCCAAGAAGGGCGACAGGTGTCCTCAGTACCTATGGAAGGTATGATGGTAAGGTAGGCCTTCACCATCGGGGACTTCGGGAGCTCTTATATCTGTGGCTATGTTGAGGCTACCTACCAGGAAGGCGTGACAAAGAAAGAATGTCTGCAATCCACTGCCAATACTCTATCTTTGGCCATGAAACAGGATGGTTCCAGCAGCAGCGTGATCCACCTGGCAGCTACTGCAGAATCAGGGATAGAATGGAAGGTTCTTCTTGGAGATGAGATTGTCCAATTAACCATTGCCACTTTATCACCTCTCTGAATCCTGGGTTCTAGTATACAATAGGAGACACCCCATACTGCTGCAAAATTCAATAAACAGGTTGTCACTGAGGAAAAAAAAAGATTCAGTAGACAAAATGCACAGAAGAATAAGACTCCTACGTACTTCAGATAACAGAATTATCAGATAGTGATCACTGAGTGCAGGTTAGAGGTAGCTGCTAAGTGCTTTGGAAGCATATTGAAAGAACAGATTCCTTGATGAAATCAAAGTCTTCACAGAGAAGGAGACTAAGAATAAGCCTTGAAGGATAAGTGGAACTTTGCCAAATGAGGACAAATGCTGTTGGGATGTACAAAGTATAATGTACCAAGGGCATGATGATTGATAGTTTATTTTCTCTGATGCAAATAGGGCAGAAAAGTGAGGGATGAGGCAAAGGAGGTAGGTAGGGGGATAGATCATGTTGGCCCTTGTAAGCAGTCTTACAAGGGGACTTTGGTTTCTTTTTAATATTTATTTATTTTTATTTGGCTTTGCTGGGTCTTAGTTGTGGCATGTGGGATCTAGTTTCTTAAAAGAAAGTTAGTCGCTCAGTTGGGTCTGACTCTTTGCGACCCCATGGACTATAACCCACCAGGCTCCTCTGTGCATGGAATTTTCCAGGCAAGAATACTGGAGTGGGTTGCCATTTCCTTCTCCAAGGATCTTCCTGACCCAGAGACTGAATCCAGGTCTCCTGAGTTGCAGGCAGTTTCTTTACCATTCAAATCACCAGGGAAACCCTGGTTCTTTGACCAGGGATCAAACCCGGGCCCCCTGAACTGGAAGAACAGAGTCTTAGCCACTAGACCATCAGGGAAGTCCCATGGCTTTGATTTAAGTGTAGAATAGATTTAAGTGCAAAAGAAAACCAGTCAAGGATTTTAAGTGAGGGGTTAGTGATATTCACTTGTCCCTTCATTCATTCAGTTAATAAATGTCCGGCATGAAGAATGGCTGGAGGATGGAGGGTGGCAGCAGGTGACCAGTCAAGAGAGAACAGCAGCTACATGTGTAGGTGAGAAATGGTGGCTTAGGTTAGAGTGGTGGCAGTGAAGATAGAGAGGAGTAGGTTTAGGTCAAAGCTTGAAAGTATATAAGGGATTGGAAAGTGCGAGGTATCAAGGCTTATTCACTTCTTCACTTCACTTCATAGATATAGATAAGAAGTGAAGTGAAGTGAAGTCGCTCAGTCGTGTCCGACTCTTTGCGACCCTGTGGACGGCAGCCTCCCACGCTCCTCTGTCCATGGGATTTTCCAGGCAAGAGTACTGGAGTGGGTTGCCACTTCCTTCTCCAGGGGATCTTCCCGACCAAGGGATCGAACCCAGGTCTCCTGCATTGCAGGCAGACGCTTTAACCTCTGAGCCACCAGGAGGAGCATCTATATCTATACCTACCTACATCTATTTTACATGCATTCTTCTCTGGTGGCTCAGATGGTAAAGTATCTGCCTGTAATGCGGGTGACCCAGGTTCGATCCCTGGGTCTATTGGGGAAGGTCTCTGCCAGGACACCATGGTTACCTTGCGTACATTCATTCATATAGGGCACACTGGCAAAAGTTTGAGCAGCTTATCTAAGTCTTGGCAGAATGGCTAGTGATCCTTCCAGAACACGAGAGAGTGGAAGGCTTGTAAGGTAATGAGAGCATCTTCCACTTGCCTCCCTGTCTCCCATTGGAGGTTGCCCTGAGACAGTTTTCTTATTGCTTCCTGGGTACTGATGAGCTGTAGGACTCTCTTCCCTACTCTACTCAGAATGGCGTTGCAGAATATAATACCTGCTAACTGCGCTCCAGAATTGGCTTTTCAGCAATAGGGTACCCTACACTCATATTGCAATTGTTCAGCCTCTTTTGTTTCAATGTCATCCTTTTTGGTGTGTAGAGCAAGGGTCATGGAAACCTGGCTTATTCTTCTTGCTGACTATGTAAGTAATAAACTGATTCAACTGAAAACTGGTTCATTGTATCCTGACCAGCAGAATCAGTCAGGCCTTAGTTGTGGCCTTACTTTATTTTATCTTAAGCTACCAGCTGCTCCTGGGTCTGGGTGCTTCCAAGCTCAAACTTAGCAGAAAAGAAAAAGCCATTGCCCAAATGACTCAATGCAAGATTCCAGAACTGAGTCTTCTTGACTCTGATTGACCTGACTTGCGTCATGTACTCATGCCTGCACCAATTACTGTGGCTAGGGATGTGGGATGTATTGGTTAGTTAAAGCCACTTAGGGCCCATTCCTGAAAATGGGAGTGAGGTCAATATTACTCAGATCACATGGCTGAAAATTCAGGGTCCTGCTTGGAAAAGGGAAAGAAAGAATGGATTCTAGAAAGCAGTAAACAAAGCCCACTATACCCATCTTCTTTCCCAGAGCAGCAATGTGTACTTGGGGGAAGGGCATGAAGGGTCTGGATGCATAATTGGGGGAGGGATGGCTCCTTTAAGGAGGGATAAAGGTTCAGAGAGAAGAGGCTGGGGGATGCAGAGTCAATTTTAGCCTTTGGAGGCCTAGTTTCTAACTTGGTCTTCCTAACAGGATGACTTTTGCAATGGTGGGTATTTGTGGTAGGGGACAGGAAGGAAATTGAGAGGTCTTGAGGTAGAAGGTACCAGAAATTTGTCCTCAGGGCACTATGTAAGACCAGACCTCTGGTTCCTTTTGGGCCTTTATAATACTTGGGTCCAAGGGTTGAGGAGAGAACAGGTATGGATTTCCCAAGGGGCTACACCAGAGACCCAGCCCAGGAACAAGAGGCAGCTAGTAGCTAGTATAGGAAACAGATGTTGAGAACCCTGCTTTCTGGGCCCAGTATCACCACTGACTTGGTGTGCAACAGTTTGGTGAGTCATGAGTTTCCTTGCCTGGCTGGTTACCATGTCACATAATGGCAGCTACTCATCAGGCAGCCAGGGAGGGGAAAAACTTTCAGTTGTGTTTGCTTGCTGCTCTATCTATATCTATCTATATCTATATCTATATCTATAGGGGCTATTCGTTGTGGCTTGTGGACTTCTCTGTTGCAGTACACACGCTCTAGAGCTAGAGGGCTCAGTAGTTGCCACACACAGGCATAGCTGCCCCTTGGCATATGGGATCTTAGTTCCCTGACCAGGGATCAAACCCACATCCCCTGCAATGGAAGGTGGATTCTTAACCACTGGACCATTAGGGAAGTCCTCCTTCAGCTTCAGTTGTGTTTAAAAGATTTAGAGATTTTATCTACTCCTCAATCTGAGATTTTTTGGTTCTCGTTTCTGTCTCAATTTTTTTATTAATGAATGTCTCAGACTTTTATAAAAGCCAGGGTTTGAGTGCCAGGCATAAGAAATAGGGGAATTTGGGAAACAACTGATCAATGCTACCTCCAAAATATCTCTTGAATCCACCCACTTCTCTCTACCCTCCTGAGCCAAGCTACTGTCTGCATTCACCTGGTTAACTGGGCAGCCTCCTCACTGGTCTCCCTGCTGCCACTCCTCACTCCCTCCATCCATTCTTCACTCAGTAGCCAGATGGCTATTATTTTTAAAATCTAAACTGTAATCATGTTCCAACTTTCCTTGAAACTCTTTAGTGGACTTCTCATTGCTCTTAGACAAAAAGTCCAATTCAGCATTATGCTCTACAAAGGCCATCTTAAAAATATTTATCTCTATTTATATTTAAATTTCAGAGAAGGCAATGGCACCCCACTCTAGTACTCTTGCCTGGAAAATCCCACGGACATATTTAAATTTGGCTAATCCCATGGACATATTTTGCAGGACCTTGGATCTTCACTGTGTGTGAGGGACAGAATCTTTCAGTTGCAGCACGAAGGATCTTTAGTAGCAGCATATGAACTCTTAGTTGTGACACATGGGATCTAGTTCCCTGATCAGGGATCAAACCTGGGCCCCCTGCTTTGGGAACTTGGAATCTTAGCCATTGGACCATCAGGGAAGTCCCTACAAAGGCCATTTGACTCTTACCTATTCCTCCAGTCACTTTACTCCTACAATGACCTCCCTCATTGCAAGCGCATTGTAACCTTAGTCCCCCTTCTCCATACACACAACTCACCATTGCGAGTTCTTTACAGAAAGAGCTCCTTCTGATCCTTTAGGTCTCAGCTTAAATATCACCTCCTCAGACAGGCTTTCCTTAATGATCCAGGTCAGTCTATAGTATGTCCTCTGCTATTCATCATCATTGACCCAGATCTGTTGCCCTCATTAGTCTAATCATAACCTCAAATTATTTTATTTGTCTTAATGCTCTTATTCTGTATGACTTCCTGCTAGACTAAAAACTCCAACATGGGAGAGACAGTGCCTACGTTTCTCAGCAGCATTATTAGTGGATTTGTTGTTGTTGTTTAATCGCTCAGTCATGTCTGACTCTTTGTGACCCCATGGACTGAAGCCTGCCAGGCTTCTCTGTCCCATGGGACCTCCCAGGCAAGGACATTGGAGTGGGTTGCCATTTCTTGCTTCAGGGGATCTTCCTGACCCAGGGATCAAACCAAATCTCCTGTAAGTTTCTTGCATTGCAGGCGGATTCTTTACTGTTTAGCCACTGGGGAAACCCTTGTACGTGGATATTTGCTCCTTTTCCCCCTATCCAGCATCCAATCACCTTTTGTGTTGTTGTTGAAGAAAAGGTGTGAACAACTGGGACAGCATATTAAAAAGCAGAGACATTACTTTGCCAACAAAGGTCCATCTAGTCAAAGCTATGGTTTTTCCAGTAGTCACGTATGGATGTGAGAGCTGGACTATAAAGCAAGCTGAGTGCCGAAGAATTGATGCTTTCTAACTGTGGTGTTGGGGAAGACTCTTGAGAATCCCTTGGACAGCAAGGAGATCCAACCAGTCCATCATAAAGGAAATTGGTCCTGAATATTTATTGGAAGGACTGATGCTGAAGCTGAAACTCTAATACTTAGGCCACCTGATTCGAAGAACTGACTTATTGGAAAAGACCCTGATACTGGGAAAGACTGAAGGCAGGAGGAGAAGGGGACGACAGAGGATAAGATGGTTGGATGACATCACCGACTCAATGGACATGAGTTTGAGTAAACTCTGGGAGGTGGCAGTGGACAGAGAGGAGTTGTGTCCTACTCTTTGTGACCTCATGGACTGCAGCACGTCCTGTCCTTCACTATTTCCCACAGTTTCCTCAAACTCATGTCCGTTGAGTCAGTGATGCCATCCGACTATCTCATGCTCTGTTGCCTCGTTCTCCTCCTGCCCTCAATCTTTCCCAGCGTCAGGGTCTTTTTCAAAGAATCAGCTCTTTGCATCATGTGGCCAAAGTATTGGAGCTTTAGTTCCAGCATCAATCCTTCCAATGAATATTCAGGGTTGTTTTCCATTGGGATAGACTGGTTTGATCTCCTTGATGTCCAAGGGACTCTCAAGAGTCTTCTCCAGCACCACAGTTCAAAAGCATCAATTCTTCAGTGCTCAGCCTTCTTTATGGTCCAACTCTCACATCTGCACATGACTACAGGAAAAACCATAGCTTTGACTATACATATCTTTGTCAGCAATCACCTTTTACCTTCACCCAAAAGATTTCACTGAATTGCCTTCAGGATGTACTGTCATAAGGCAAATACAATTAATTCATGATCTGTATTCCCACAGATTCTTTTCTCTTGCTGCCCTACACACAGCCAAGAGGTAGGTACAGGACCTAATCTTAGTTAATCCCATGCTGTGTCCAAGAATTTTGGCCTTCTTTTTTTTTTTTGGCTGCGCTGGGTCTTTGTTGCATTGGTTCTTCATTGAGGCTGTCAGGCTCAGTAGCTGTGGCATGTGGGATCTTAGCTCCCAAGCCAGGGATCAAACCCAAGTCTCCTGCATTAGAAGGCAGATCCTTACTGGGGAGGTCCCAGAATTGTGACTCTTGAATGGAACAATGCAAGGTCATTAAAAACTGGTTGAAGTTCACTCATTTCAGTGGTGGTACCTGGTAGTCTTGACAGGTACCCAGGCTTTGTGTTGCTGCCTACTTGAGTCCTGATATTCCAAGTCTGGTTCTCTAGGCTTTTCTTTGATCCTGTTGAGCTCTCTCACAGCCTCCTAGTTAATTTCCTTTAGGTTAAAGATGGCCAGAGTCAGTTTGCTATTGGGACTACAAAAAAATATGGACCTGATAGATTGTACTTCTATAGCCTAGTGCAGGATCTGGCAATGGTGAGTATTTAATAAGTGCTAAAGAAAAAGCTACCTGGGTATATGGCTTAAGGCTGATGACTCAAAGCCTCAGTTCCTTCTTCTCTAGGCAACCCACACATCATCTAGGATCTCAGGAAAGATATCACCTTGTTTGTTCCTTTATTATTTCCCTCCTTTCAATTCTCTACCCTTCCTTCTCAGCTACAGCAACAATACAACCCAACCTAATTCAACCCAAATTCCTCTCATTTTCTCAGGCATAGCAGCTTAACCACAACATTTAAATCATAGTTCTGCCATTTATTAGCTGTGTGACCCCAAACAAACTAAATCTCTTTTTGCCTTAGTTTCCTCACCCACATGTGGTGATTGGGAAATTACAGGAACTGTACTCTGTGTGTGTGTGTGTGTATGTATTTGTTTAACTACCATGTAGCTTGGTGGAAAAAAGAATCTACCTGCCAAGCAGGAGACACGAATTTGATCCCTGAGTTGGGAAGATCCCCTGGAGAAGGGAATGGCAACCTACTCCAGTATTCTCACCTGGAAAATCCCTTGGACAGAGGAACTTGGCTGGCTTTTTTTTATATTAGTTTATGTATTTGGCTGCAGTTAGTGGGGGCACTCAGGTTAGTTGCAGCATAGGGGATCTTTAGTTTTGGCTTGTAAGTTCTAGTTCCCTGACTGGGCCCCCTGCTTTGGGAGCACGAAGTCAGCCACTGGACCACCAGGGAAATCCCTGGCATAATGTTTTTAAGTTTCATTCATATTGTAGCATGTATCAGTACTTCATTATTATTATTGTTTTTCTCAATTATAGTCCATTGTATAGATATAGCACATCTTGTTTTTCTATCCACAAGAAAACAAAATATTCAGGGTTGATAATTGTTTCCACTTTTGGGCTATTATATGTAATAGCTATGAATAAGCTATGAACATTTGTGCACAAGTTTCTTTGTGGACATACGTTTCATTTCTCTTGGACATATAGCTAGGGGTTGAATTGATGGGTCATATAGCTAAGCTATTTAAAAATCCTAAAGGATGATGCTGTTAAAGTGCTGCACTCAATATTTCAGCAAATTTGGAAAACTCAGCAGTGGCTGCAGGACTGGAAAAGGTGTTTTCATTCCAATCCCAAAGAAAGGCAATGCCAAAGAACGTTCAAACTATCATACAATTATGCTCATTTCACAAACTAGCAAGGTAGTGATCAAAATACTTCAAGCTAGGCTTCAGCAGTATGTGAACTGAGAACTTCCAGATGTACAAGGTGGATTTAGAAAAGGCAGAGGAATGAGAGATCAAATTGCCAACATCCATTAGATCATAGAGAAAGCAAGAGAATTCCAGAAAAACATCTACTTCTGCTTCTTTGACTACACTAAAGCCTTCGACTGTGGATTACAAACTTCCCAGGTGGTGTTAGTGGTAAAAAAAAAAAACCCACCTGCCAATGCAGGAGACATAACAGATCTGGGTTCGATCCTTGGGTCGGGAAGATCCCCTGGAGGAAGAAATGGCAATCCACTCTAGTATTCTGGCCTGGAGAATTCTGGCAATATTCCTGTCTGGAGAATGGACAGTCCATTGGAGAATGGGCAGTCCATATGTCCAGTGCACATGTCCGCGACGAGTTGGACATGACTGAAGCGAATTAGCATGCACGTGGAAAATTCTTAAAGGGATGGGAATACCAGATCACCTTACTTGTCTCCTGATAAACCTGTATGCAGGTAAAGAAGCAACAATCAAAACTGGACATGGAATAACAGACTGGTTCAAAATTGAGAAAGCAATATGTCAAGGCTGTATATTGCCATCCTGCTTCTCCAACTTATATGCAGAATACATCATATGAAATGCTGAGCTGGATGAATCACAAGCTGGAATCAAAATTGCTGGGAGAGATATCAACAACCTCAGGTATGAAGAATGACACCACTCTAATGGCAGAAAGTGAAGAAGAACTAAAGAGCCTCTTGATGCGGGTGAAAGAGAAGAGTGAAAAAGCTGGTTTAAACTCAGTATTCAGAAAACTAAGATCATGGCATCTGGACCCATCACTTCATGGCAAATAGATGTGGGAAAAGGGGAAATAACAATAGATTTTGTTTCCTTGGGCTTCAAAATCACTGTGGATGGTGAATGCAGACATCAAATTAAAAGACGCTTGCTCCTTGAAAGAAAAGCTATGACAAGCTTAGTGTATTAAAAAGCAGAGACTTCACTTTGACATCTAAGGTTCGTGTAGTCAAAGCTATGGTTTTGCCAGTAGTCATGTAGGGGTGAGAGATCTGGACAATAAAAAAGGTTGAGTACCGAAGAATTAATGCCTTCTAACGATGGTGCTGGAGAAGACTCTTGAGAGTCCCTTGGACTGCAAGGAGATCAAACTAGTTCATCCTAAAGGAAGTCAACCCTGAATATTTATTGGAAGGATTGATGATGAAGCTTAAGCTCCAATACTTTGGCTACCTAATGTGAACAGTGGACTCACTGGAAAAGACCCTGATGCTGGGAAAGACTGAGGGCAGGAGATGGCAGGATGGCATCATGGACCCAATGGACATGAGTTGGAGCAAACTCCCAGAGATAGTGAAGGACAGGCATGCTTCAGTCCATGGGGTCACAGAGTTGGAGGGGATTTAGGGACTGAACAACAACAAACTGTAGAATAAATCAATGAAGACATATTTAGTATTCTTTAAAAACATAAATCTGTGGAAAATTCTTCAAGAGATTGGAATACCAGACCACCTTACCTGCCTCCTGAGAAATCTATATGCAGGTCAAGAATCAACAGTTAGAACTGGACATGGAACAACAGACTGGTTCCAAATAGGGAAAGGAGTACGTCAAGGGTGTATAATTGTCACCCTGTTTATTTAACTTCTATGCAGAGTACATCATGTGAAATGCCAGGCTGGATGAAGCACAAACTGGAATCAAGAGAAATATCAATAACCTCAGATATGCAGATGATACCACTCTTATGGCAGAAAGCAAAGAAGAACTAAAGAGCCTCTTGATGAAAGTGAAAGAGAGTGAAAAAGTTGGCTTAAAACTTAACTTTCAGAAAACTAAGATCATGGCATCCAGTCCCATCACTTCATGGCAAATAGATGGGGAAACATGGAAACAGTGACTGGCTTTATTTTGAGGGGCTCTAGAATCACTGCAGATGGTGACTGCAGCCATGAAATTAAGATGCTTGCTCCTTGGAAGAAATGTTATGACCAACCTAGGCAGCATATTAAAAAGCAGAGACATTACTTTGCCAACAAAGGTCCATCTAGTCAAAGCTATGGTTTTTCCAGTAGTCACATACGGATGTGAGAATTGGACTATAAAGAAAGCTGAGCGCCAAAGAGTTGATGCTTTTGAATTGTGGTGTTGGGGAAGACTATTGAGAGTTCCTTGGACTGCAAGAAGATTCAACCAGTCCATCCTATAGGAAATCAGTCCTGAATAGTCATTGGAAGGACTGATGCTGAAGCTTGGCTACCTGATATGAAGAACATTGGAAAAGACCCTGATACTGGGAAAGATTGAAGGCGGGAGGAGAAGGGGATGACAGAGGATGAGATGGTTGGATGGCATCACCGACTCAATGGACATGAATTTGAGTACACTCCAGGAGTTGGTGATGGTCAGGGAGGTCTGGCTTGCTGCAGTCCATGGTGTCGCAGAGTCCGACAAGACTGAGCGACTGAACTGACTGAAAAACATAAAAAAGAAAAATTTAAGCATTAAAAACATAGACATGAGTGAAACAAACGTCTTTTAAACCTCGTTCACAATCCTAGGACGACAATTGCCTTCACCTGTCTTCTTTCAGGAGCATTTCGTTCTCTGGGCGATTTACAGTTCACCTACTACCGTCAGAGACGTCGCCCAACCCTTTGAGGCGAGATTGAGACGCCCTGCTTGCCGTCGTCCCGCCCCCATTTCGCCGCACGGCCTCCTGGGAGTGGTAGTCCCCAGCCTGGCCGCTCCGGCGATAGTAGCGAGGTGCGACGGTCCGCGGAACTACAGGAGGCGGTACGCAGGTCCAGGCTCTTCCGACTCGCCTTTCCCTCCCCGCCTGCGAGCCCGCCCCAGCTATCATGGCGGCTCCCTTGGCCCTGGTGCTGGTGGTGGCCGTGACCGTGCGGGCGGCCTTGTTCCGCTCCAGTCTGGCCGAGTTCATCTCGGAGCGGGTGGAGGTGGTGTCCCCACTGAGCTCTTGGAAGAGAGGTGAGGCCACCGGCTCGAGTAGGCGGTCAGGTCCCGCCTGTGCGCTCCTGGCCTCTGAATGGAAGGCGGGGGCATTGGCCGCAAGCTCGATTCTGAGGGAACTGACCCACTGAAGCGTGCTTAGAGAACGCGGGAGAGCGGGGCTGCTGGGAGGAGGGAGCGTGGGGCAGTGGTGAGGTTGGGGCCCTACAGGCCGGTCACCTGCGGGGTGGGGATCTGAGGGGGTGTGTCCCACACGGGTTTTGAGCTGAGAGGCGTGATCTGAGGAAGGGTCAGGATGAGGGAAGTGCATGCTGGCTGGAGTGCATTTGGCGGGAGATTCGCACATGATGTTCCCTGGGGTGTGGGGTGGTGTGTGAGAGGAGCCCCAGTGCGGGGACCAGTCCTGCCTAATGAGGAAAGGGTGTGAGTGAGTGTGCTTGGAAGCCTATTCTCCTTCTGGGACTTGCAGTGCAGTTTTTCCTACTGTGTCTTCCTAGGTATTGGAGTTATCAAACATTGTTTTATATTAAAGGGACAGAATTTGGGCCAAAGGATCCACAGGCTAATGGGAGAAATAGGTAGTTATAATCATTTGTGGAAAGTGTACTTCCTGTGTACATCCAGTTCCTTCCTTGGAGTTCTGATCTTGAAGAAAGCGTCCCCTCCTTTTCCAGTTTCTTAAGGCTATGGAATTTGAGCTAACTCTTGAAGGATGCAGAGTTTGGAAAGGGAGATTAGAGAAAGGGAAGTTCCAGGTAGAAGATAAGCAGGATCAAGAAATGTTGAAGGGAGTGAACATATCCGAAGTAGGTGAGTAATGGGATGGGGGAGAGGTTAGGGCCAGAGTTTGAAGATTTTCTGAAAAACTTTCTTCCTAAAGTATAATAAACTTAGAGCTCAAGAAATTTTTTACAAACTGTCTACATCCATGTAGACAGCACCCAGATCAACAAACAGAACAGCACCACAGAAGTCCCCTTTCATGTTCTCAAACTTTAAATGCTAGAGTTTTCATATCCCATAGGTTCCCTGTTGACTCAGATGGTAAGGAATCTTCCTCAATGCAGGAGACCCAGATTCGATTCCTGGGTCAGGAAGATCCCCTGGAGAAGGGAATGGCAACGCACTCCATTATTCTTGCCTGGAAAATCCCATGGACTGAGGAGCCTGGCAAGCTACAGTCTATGGGGTCACAACAGTCAGACATAACTTAGCGACTGAATCACCACTACCACCCTTTACCCAGCTTCTTCTCCTGCTAATATCCTACATAATCATAGTATAATGACCTAAACCAGAAAATTAACATTGATACAATACCATTAACTAACCTATAGGATTTTTACCGGTTGTTCCACAAATGTCCTTTCCCTGGTCCAAGATCCCATCACGATCCCATATTGCATTTAATTGTTGTCTATCCTTAGTCTCTTCCTATCTGGGATACTTCCTCCTTCATGTTGTTGTTCAGTCACTCAGTTGTGTCTGACTCTTTGCGACCCCATGGACTATAGCAGGCCAGGCTTCCCTGTTCTTCACCATCACCCGGAGCTTGCTCAAACTCATGTCCATTGAGTCAGTGATGCCATCCAATCATCTTGTCCTCTGTCGTCCCCTTCTCCTCCTGCCTTCAATTTTTCCCAGGATCAGAGTCTTTTCCAATGAGTTGGCCAGTTATTTTGTCTCTCAGTTTAGATTTTCTTGATGTTTTCCTCATGATGAGATTGAAGTTATGGTTTTTTTGGTAAGAACCACATTTTTGGCATAAACACCACAGAAGTTTTTTTTATCTCCATCATGATGCATCAAGTCAGGAGGAACTTGATATTGATAATGTTAACCGGTCAGCATATTACTGGTGATATTAAGGTAGGTCACTTGAGAAAGATAGTGAATGCCAGGTTTACCCACATAAGTTTTTATTTTTCTCCTTGCAAATACTGTTTCCAGTCATATTCTTACCCACTAATTGTTAGTATCCATTATTGACACTTGCCTTTCATGATTATTACTGTGGGATCTGCCAAATGATGATTATCTATTTTCATCTTTCCTCTACATTTGACATTTACACTTCTCTGTAAGGAAGAGTTTTCTTTTCTCTTTTACCTGTTTATTTATTCAATTATTAATAGCAAAGTATGATTTCTAACTGTAAAGTGCTTTTCTCTATCCACCCATACATATATGTATGCAGTTCTTAATTCATTTACATAAATATCCATTAATGAAACATTAATGAAATGTTAATTTTTAATATTTTAGTACTCTGAGCATAATAAGGAACATATTTCTTTGGGCGCTTGTCCAGTTATTTCCCCCGATAAACTACCCTAAGAACAATCATTTCTGGATCAAGAGGCACACACTTAAAAATACATGTTGCTTGCAGAAAAGTTAATAGCAAATGTCACTCAAACAGTCAGCATATGAGAGTAACTGCCCATTTTCCTATTCTGTGGACAATATATCTCACAGCTTCTAATTTGTTATTTTGCTTTTTTTGCAATGGAGCAAATATGTAGAAGTGAAACACTTATTTATTTTTTTGGCAGGGGCTTGCAGAATGTTAGTTTTCTGCCCAGGGATTGAACCCAGGCCTCGGGCAGGAAAGTGCCAAGTCCATACCACCGGACCACCAGGGAATTTGCAAACAAAACCCTTTTTAGCATGGGTGGACGTTAGAAGAAGATTGAAGGAATGTTAAGGTTTAATATAAAATTTTTTCATAATGAGTGTTGCCCCACAACGAAAAGAGTTGCTCTGTAGGGAAGAAGGTTCACCGTCATCTGAAATCAAGACTTAAAATCACTTGCTGGGAATGAGATAGAAGGGGGTTAGACAAATTGGGAAGCCCTTCTTGTTCTTGGGAGTATCTAGCACTTTGGTTTATGGCCAATCTGCATATGTCTCTAAAGTAAGAGTGAACTTGGATGTCTTACTTTTCAGTGGTTGAAGGCCTCTCACTGTTGGACTTGGGAGTGTCTCCTTATTCTGGAGCAGTATTTCATGAAGTAAGTGTTTTTGCTTTCTTTTTTTGGGTACTAAGAGTAGTTTCTAGTCACAGATGCCAAACCTAACCTCTGTTTTGTACAAACATTTAAAAAGATCTATTTTTGAAAATCATTTTTAGAAACAGCCCTTTTTTTAGATGTCTTCTGCTTAAGAAGAGGGTTCCATAATTGCAGTGGAAATGATCCAGATTGTAATTTGGGGAAGCAGATGAGACTTCTGTGGAAGTTACCATTTTTGTTGGCAGATAAGTTGTAAACAGTTCGTAGTTCACGAATAGGTTATATGCTAATTGACATGTAATTTGTTCTTTGGAACGTGCTTTCCCGTGTAAACTGTGTCAGCAGTGTTGGTTTCTTAGAAAGCCCACCAAAGCCATTTATCCCATAAAGTTACTTGAGAATAGTAAAATCACTCTTAGGTCACCATCATCTCTTATTTGGGTTACTAAAACAGCTTCCTGACAAGTCCTTCTGCATTCAGTCTTGCTCCTTTTTATTTTATCCTGTAGTCAGAGCCGTCTTCCTGAAATGTGAATCTGATTTTGTCCCTGTCCTGCTTGGGACTGATTTCAGGATAAAATCCAGGCACCTTAGGGTGCATACAAAGCCCTGTGGGCCCTGCTCACTCCCTCAATCACATGTCTTTCCACTTCTTCCTCCCCATTTTTTTTTTTTTTTTTAATTTAATGTTTGGCTCTGCTGGGTCTTCAGTGTTGCGTGGGCTTTCTGTCTTGGCGAGCAGGGCCTACTCTTGGTTGTAGTACTCGGGCTTCTCATCGTGATGGCTTCTTTTACTGTGGAGCATGGGCTCAGTAGTTATAGCACCTGGGCCCAGTAGTTGTGGCGCACAGGCTTAGTTGCTCCGCAGCGTGTGGATCTTCCAGGACCAGGGATTGAACCCATGTCTCTGGATTGGCAGGCAAATTCCTTACCACTGAGCCTCCAGGAAAGCCCCAGATCTGTTTTATTGGCTTTGTCATTTAGACGTCTTCTAATTTGGCGATTTGGTCCTTAATTTTTACAACTATCTCCTTCATACCTACTTTGAGAACAGTTTTTTTGGTTCTCCTATCTAGTCTTTTTAAAGCATTCAGCTTGGTTCTCATGGAGGTAACAACCCTTTTGTATTCATACTTCGTTATCTTTGTATTGCTATCTAATTGAACCACAATAACAAGAACTGCTAGCACAAACAGGTTGGGAAAAATTTGAGACTCTTTGAAAGTGAAAGTGAAGTCGCTCAGTCGTGTCCGACTCTTTGCGACCCCATGGACTGTAGCCTACCAGACTCCTCCGTCCATGGGATTTTCCAGGCAAGAATACTAGAGTGGGTTGCCATTTCCTTCTCCAGGGGATCTTCCTGACCCAGGGATTGAACCCTGGTCTCCCACATTGTAGGCAGACGCTTTTACCATCTGAGCCACCAGGGACGTCTCTATGAGACTCTTTATGAGCACACAATTCAGAAATTGGGAACAGAAGCATATGGGCTTATACAAGCATAGCCTAGTAGCCAGGAGAGCTCAGTGTGCTGTGTGCCTTGGGCAGTATGTTTTCTAGACAGAATAGGAACCCCTGACAGAGTTCTGACATGGTTTTATTATGCTCCAGTACCATATTCTCTCTTACCCATGTCTTTGCTCAGGCTGTTGTCTTTTTATAGAGGACCATTCTTCTCTCTTTTTGTGGTTGACCCTGCTGTTCAGATACTAGCTTAGGTTTTGCCTCCTCCAGGAAGCCATCCCTCATCACCTTAGACTAAGTTAGATGTTTCTCCTGTATCTTTCAAAGCATCTTGTGCTTATCCTTTTCATGACTCATATCATACTCTTGAAACTGCCTCTGTACTTGTTTTACCCATTATGATATGTGCTGCTTAGAACGTGTTCTGGCACCTTTTGATCACTTATTCCTAGTGCCTCGCTCTGTATCTGCATAGGTGTTCCAACCCCTCTTCCCTTCTCTCTTTCCTTTAACAAAGTGTTATTAAGTACACAAATGCCAGCTACCCTGCTAGATACTAGGGGTATAAAATAAGACACAGTCTTTGGCAGTATTATACTCATATTTCTGAGAGAAACAGACAATAAGTTAGTAAAAAGAGCAAAGAATATTGCCAAGGATAAAGAAAATAATTTCACCATGATGAAGGGGTCAGTTTATCAGGAAGACTTAACAGTCCTGATGCTAATACACCTTATAGAGTTTCAAAGTACATGAAGATGGATAGAACTGCAAGGAGAAATAGACAGATCTCCAATTATAGTCTGAGATTTCAGTATCGCTCTGTAAATGATTGATAGAACAAGACAAGTCAGCAAGGATATAGAAAACTTGAACAATACACCAACCATTTTGACCTCATTGACATTTATAGAACGTTGCATCCAGTAACAGCAAAACACATAATCCCTTCAAGTGTGTATTTGCAAGATAGATCATATTCTGAGAAATAAAACAGGCTCAATAAATTTAATAAAAGGATTGACATCATACAAAGTATATTCTCTGACCACAATGGAATCAAGTGAAAAGTTAATACCAGAAAGATACCTGGAAAATCCCCAAGTATTTGCAAGCTAAGTAAAATATTCCTCAATAACCCATGATCAAAGAAGAAATCAGAAGGGAAATTAGTATTTTGAATGAATGAAAATGAAAACGTGGCCTATCAAAATATGTGGGAAATTTATGATGTAAAATGCCTATATTGAAAAGAAAGTCTTAAATCATTGACCTCAGTTTCTTCCTTAAGAAACTAGAAAAAGAAGATAACTCAAAAGTAAGCAGAATAACAGGAATAATAATGGCCTGAGCGGAAACAAATGGAACAGAAAACAGAAAGTATGGAAAGGCACAGAAATATAGTTGGTTCTTTGGAATGAACAGTAAAATACGGGAACATTTGGGAATGGTAGATATGTTCACTATCTTGATTGTGGTAATGCTCTCATGGGTGTATAGATAGGTCAGAACATGTCAAGTTGTATATCTTTTTTATACCAACTGCTGCTGCTGCTAAGTCACTTCAGTCGTGTCCAACTCTGTGCGACCCCAGAGATGGCAGCCCACCAGGTTCCCCCGTCCCTGGGATTCTCCAGGCAAGAACACTGGAGTGGGTTTGCCATTTCCTTCTCCAATGCCTGAAAGTGAAAGTGAAATTGATTAGTCGTGTCCGACTCCTAGCGACCCCATGGACTGCAGCCTACCAGGCTCCTCCATCCATGGGATTTTCCAGGCAGGAATAATAAAGCTAAATTTTTTAAAATGTGATTTCACTTAAATGGTAAGTTCAGTTCAGTTCAGTTCAGTCACTCAGTTGTGTCTGATCTTTGCTACCCCATGGACCGCAGCATGCCAGGCCTCCCTGTCCATCACCAACTCCTGTAGTCTACCCAAATCCATGTCCATTGAGCCAGTGATGTCATCCAACCATCTCATCCTCTGTGATCCCCTTCTCCTCCTGCCCTCAATCTTTCCCGGCATCAGGGTCTTTTCAAATGAGTCAGCTCTTTGCATCAGGTGGCCAGTGTATTGGAGTTTCAGCTTCAACATCAGTCCTTCCAATGAACACCCAGGACTGATCTCCTTTAGGATGGACTGGTTGGATCTCCTTGCAGTCCAAGGGACTCTCAAGAGTCTTCTCCAACACCACAGTTCAAAAGCATCAATTCTTCGGCACTCAGCTTTCTTTATAGTCCAACTCTCACATCCATATATGACCACTGGAAAAACTATAACCTTGACTAGATGGACCTTTGTTGGCAAAGTAATGTCTCTGCTTTTGAATATGCTGTCTAGGTTGGTCATAACTCTCCTTCTAAGGAGTAAGTGTCTTTTAATTTCATGGCTGCAATCACCATCTGCAGTGATTTTGGAGCCCAGAAAAATAAAGTCAGCCATTGTTTCCACTGTTTCCCCATCTATTTGCCATGAAGTGATGGGGCCAGATGCCATGATCTTAGTCTTCTGAATGTTGAGCTTTAAGCCAACTTTTTCACTCTGCTCTTTCACTTTCATCAAGAGGCTCTTTAGTTCTTCACTTTCTGCCATAAGGGTGGTGTTATCTGCATATCTGAGGTTATTGATATTTCTCCCGGCAATCTTGATTCCAGCTTGTGCTTCCTCCAGCCCAGCGTTTCTCATGATTTACTCTGCATATAAGTTAAATAAGCAGGGTGACAATATACAGCCTTGACGTACTCCATTTCCTATTTGGAACCAGTCTGTTGTTCCATGTCCAGTTCTAACTGTTGCTTCCTGACTTGCATATAGGTTTCTCAAGAGGCAGGTCAGGTAGTACTGCTGCTGCTGCTGCTAAGTCGCTTCAGTCGTGTCTGACTCTGCAACCCCAGAGACAGCAGCCCACCAGGCTTCCCCGTCCCTGGGATTCTCCAGGCAAGAACACTGGAGTGGGTTGCCATTTCCTTCTCCAGTGCATGAAAGTGAAAAGTGAATGTGAAGCTGCTCAGTCGTGTCCGACTCTTAGCAACCCCATGGACTGCAGCCTACCAGGCTCCTCTGTCTGTGGGATTTTCCAGGCAAGAGTACTGGAGTGGGGTGCCATTGCCTTCTCCACAGGTAGTACTAGGGAAGCCTATTTAAAACGTACTAGATTTTGTTTATTCTCTTTAGTCAAATCAGCAGTTTGTCAGTACCAGTGGCACAAAATGATTCAAGTGATAGTAAATAATTCTCCCTTATACGTATGTTGGCAAAGTAGCGTAGAACATTATTCAAAGAAGAGATTTTTCTTGACAGAATAGCCTCTTTCCTATCCCCTACTCTGGAAACTGACATTAGTAAAATTTAATCTGTTTGTTTTTCTCCTGCAGACTCCATTGATAATATACCTCTTTCATTTTCTGATTGACTATGCTGAATTGGTATTTATGGTAAGTAACTTTCTGCATAAAATCAATATGTATGTGTTTTAAAAATCCTTTATCCTCTTGTTTTTAAGAAAAAAAGTCTATTTTAGGAGCTCAGGAATTTCTCAGAACATAAAAGCAAAAAGCTATTTTAAATGTGGATTCACGAGATTGTGATAGTATAATGGAATTGTGAGGCGTTGTCGCTGACATCTGACCAATTCTAATTCATTCTACTTTAAAATTTTCATTTCTGGACTTTGTAGTCTTGAATTTCTAGCTTCAAGATTCTATGATTATCTTTAATCGTGGCGCCAGTGGAGAGGGCATCCTGAATTTCCTAAGCATTCTGCCAAGGGATTTTGTGAAGAGGACATAGGCCAGATGAGACTTTCAGGGCGAGAACCTTAAAATTAAGACAATGGGGCTGTGTTTTGAGTGCAGTGGTTTGAAACACTTGCCTGATCTAGAGTTGAAAATCTGGGTCAAGTAAGAGGTCCACTGAGGTCTTCCTTTATAATTATAATGGCTGTGGCTTATTGAGGACATACTGTGTACTAAGCACTTGAGTTGGGTCAGCCCTGCAAAGCAATGGGTATTATTCTCGTTTTATAGAAAACTGAAATACCTTGCAATTACAGAACAGATACGGGACGCCAAACTTGATTAAGCCTGGGTCCTAATCCTCAGAGTTTTCTGGTCAGATCTCCCTGAAAAGGCCTTATCTTTGTGGTCAAAGTGAGGGTTGACTTTCTGCCTGATTATAATAGATAGTCTACTGCCATCCAAAAACTCCAGACTCTGGTGGCATTCCATTACTCCTGCACTTAGTAGGTTCATTTCCTCTTATTTCTCTTTCTATTGACAGATCACTGATGCACTCACTGCCATTGCCCTGTATTTTGCAATCCAGGACTTCAATAAAGTTGTGGTGAGTAGTCAGTGGGTGGGACAAAGGTCGTGTACTGAAAGATCAACTGCCTTAAAATCCTAAGAAGTGGGAGTGAAGCTTCTGGCTTGTTCAATCATCCCTGGAATGTCCAAACCCAAACCAACAGGATGGCTTTACTAATTGCTAACAGAAAGGTCAGCTTAATCTTTGTGGCTTAGTATTCACTTACCTATCCAAGTTCAGACTTTCTGGAGCAAATGGAGTTGAATTGCTGTTACATTAATTAAGACCCTTAAAAATCCTCCATTGCTTTCACCAGTGTTTCTTTCTAAAGGGAAATGAGTATAGCTTTTAACTCACTGTCTTATGCCTGTCCAAGGTAAAACTGGATTCTCAATATAGTTTCTGTTACCCTGCATAGAACAATCTTAATTGGAAAATTTGACATGTATTAAATGCCTGTTAAAAGCCATATGTAATAGCCCAGGGGAATTGTGTATTGGGTCCATTCTCATTTTCCTAGGTTCTGAGAGAGTTAACAGATTAACCGTGTGTACTATTCATGTAGTTATTTTAAAAATTGGCTGCAGTCCTCATTGATTGGCTGGGAGCCACTGAGAGGATTTAGACTGTAGTGAGTGAAGGCTGCATCCCATTGGTATTGTCTGTTTATGGTTCATTTTCACTTCTGTTATTAAGCAGTAGAATCAGAATTAGCTGTTTGCATTTCTGTGTACTGGTCATCAATAACATAAACTTGTTGAATTCTGGAATTTAAGACCTTAAAGAGATTTTTAAAATATCTAAACTGAGGGTTCTTACTTGGAGTCCATTTTCAGGTTTAATGGGTCTACAGACATCCTTACGGAGAAGGCATTGGCACTCCACTCCAGTACTCTTGCTTGGAAAATCCCATAGATGGAGGAGCCTGGTAGGCTGCAGTCCATCGGGTCGCTGAGGGTCGGGCATGACTGAGCGACTTCACTTTCACTTTTCACCTTCATGCACTGGAGAAGGAAATGGCAACCCACTCCAGTGTTCTTGCCTGGAGAATCCCAGGGACGGGGGAGCCTGGTGGGCTGCCATCTCTGGGGTCTCACAGAGTAGGACACGACTGAAGTGACTTAGCAGCAGCAGCAGCAGACATCCTTAAAATGTGAAAAATTGTGTGTGTGTGTGTATTATGGCTTTTTTTCCAAGAAGAAAGTCCATATTTGTTACCAGCGCTCAAGGAGTCTTTGATTTCACCCCTTAAAGAATTAAGAAATACATTCTAGAAACTAAGTATCACTAAGACCAGGGAGTATACATCTTAAACTAATGGAGCGTTTGTGACAACATGGATGAACCTTGAGGACATTTTGCTAAGTAAAATAAATCAGAGAATGACAAAAACTGTGTGATCTCACTTCTATGTGAAATCTAAAAAAGTCGAATTTGTAGGATAGAATATATTGGTGGTTGCCAGGGGCTGGGAGTGGGGGAAATGGAGAGATGTTGGTCAAAGGGTACAGATTTCCAGATACAAGAGAATTATGTTCCAGAGATCTACTATGCAGCATAGTAACTCTAGTTAACGATATCATATTGTTACTTGAAAGTTGCTAAGAGAATAGACTTTAAATGTACTCTCATTCCCCGCTACCCGCACACATAATTATTCAAGGTGATAGACGTGTTAACTAACCTTATTGTAATAATCATTTTGCAATATGTATGTATAGCCTTAAGTTCATACCATGATGTATACCTTAAGTTTATATAATGTTATGTGTCAATTATATATCAAGAAAGCTGGAAGAGAACAGAAAAAATTTGGGGGCTAATGAAGAGTGCTTTAGGGCTTCCCAGGTAACTCAGTGGTAAAGAATTCACCTGCCAATGCAGGAGACTCGGGTTCTCTCATTCCCAAAGACTTGGGAAGATCCTTTGGAGGAGGAAATAGCAACCCACTCCAGTCTTCTTGCCTGGAAAATTCCATGGACAGAGGAGCCTGGAGGACTACACTCCATGAGATCTCAAAGAGTCAGACACGACAGCACACACACATACAGAGTGCTTTAACAGGATTCCCTGGAAGGCCAGTGGTGAAATGACTGGGCATGAGATTTCTAAGCCAAGGAATTCAGAGATAAAATAGCAGTAGTTGTTTTCTTCTCCCAAGATAGATTGTGTATGTAAACTCCAATCTTTGTTCTTTGAAGTTACATGCTAAAATATTTAGGGGTGAAGGGCCATGATATCTGTGACTTAATTTAAAATAGTTTTGGAAAAAAATGCATCTGGTGTGTGTTTTTGTCTGTGTGTGTAGAGATAAAATGTGGAAGTGTTAACAGTTGGTGGATCTAGGTGTTTTATTGAATTGTTCTTTCAACATTTCTATAGTTTGAAAGTTTTTAACATAAAACACTGGAGGAAAAAATAGAAAATAGATCCATGTCTATACTCACCAGTGTGTGTGTGTGTTTGTATGTATATGGGATATATGTGAATATCTAAGGGAGGGTTGGTAGCTTTCATCTAAGAACACAATCAACCATATCTGTGTTCTTAGATGAAACAGATGTTCATCTGTGTTCTTATGTTTTAATGAAAGCTGATTGGAGATGCTAACATCATATGTATTCCTTTTTTTTCCTGACCAATTGTCATATACTCCAATTAAAACAATTTTTAATGGGAGGAGAAGCTTATAGGGAAATAATGAAACTAGGTTTCAGTGAGTTTCCTAACAAAGTCAGGCTTTAGTGTCAGTAAAAGAGATACTTTTAATTTAGAGGGCCAATAATTTTAATTCGGTCTAGCTGGAATTTGAGACTTTTTATCCCTGCTAGTGAAGTTATAGTAGTAGTATTAGTAGTGTTAGTCGCTCAGTTGGGTCCAACTCTTTGCCACCCCGTGGACTGTAACCCACCAGGCTCCTCTAGAGTGGTAGCCATTCCCTTCTCCAGGGGATCTTCCTGACCCAGGGCTCGAACTCAGATCTCCTGCACTGCAGGCAGATTCTTTAACGTCTGAGCCACCAGGGAAGCCCATCTGCCCCCAAATGCATCCTGGAAAACTAGGGTAGAGAGGGAAGACTGCATCCCCACCCCCATCTCCAGCTTCAGCACGTGAAATATGGGTGCTGATTGATTGTGACCAGTTGGTTCACATGACGTTTTACGTCTGCCTCGCTTGACAAAAGCAAAATTGGTCTAGTCTGTCCTCTGCTGAGATTGTGCTCATTTGGAATTCAGAATTCATGTCAGAAAGCTGCAGGTGGTTTGATAGGGAGTGATAAAAACCTGCATCCTCTGATATGCTTAGAGGGTTGTGAATTTGAAGGGTAGGTTCCTGCATTTGAAAGGTGTTGACACTAACAGTTAAAGATGTAGTAGGGGTGGATGATTCGTTCCCTACCCTCCACCCTAGATTTTGGGGATGCAAAAGTGTGTAGACACAGCTTCAGTGATTAGAAAAAGCTCTCTATTTGGAATAGGGGAATTATGTCCTTGAAAAGACCAGTTTTCCAAGGGACGAGGAAATGGCTGCATGGAGTAGTGGGTAAAAGGGAAGGAAAACTCTACCCTGGAGATTTTTAAATTCAGAAAAATATAATTTTTAATTATATTAAAATTCAGCAGAATATTTAATTCTGCTGAAGTATATAGAGAAGCTGATTCATGATTACAAAGGTAACACATTCAGGTAATTTTTAGGTCACTTTTAATCTCTCCTGTGATAGCTGTATATCTCATTGTTGTGGCTGTTGAATATATCTAGAAATATACTGATACTTATCTTTGGATTTTAAATTGTACTCCTTATTCCCATTTATTTTTGTACTTCTAATATTTTCTTGGTGTGTGTTTAGTTTTCCTCATATTCTTAGCCACTCTTCTTTCTCTAACTGGGATGCATGGGGATGTTTTAAAGGAATTTTGTCTGTGCATCAGGGTTCTGAGTCAATACTGAGCCTCTGAGGCCAGGCATAATGGCAGCTGTGCTGGTGAGATTAGGGGAGACGAAAAGAGAGCCAGCAGAGTGTCTGAGGACTGGTGACCTGACTACCCTTCTCTAGTGGAGACTCTCCTTGCATAAAATCTTTCTGTTTTAAAGTATTTTGGAAGGTTGGGGTGACACGGAAGTCTTCTTTCCTTTTTGGCACTTGTCACCTTTGCCCGGGGCCTCCACATCCCTGTTTAACTGCCTTCTCTCTTTAACTGTCCTGCTGGCTGGCTTCCAGCCTGGGGAGTGGGCCTGCATTCCCACCTGTCTCTCCGGCTGCTCCTGGGTGAACTCCCTGTTTCCTTTTAATAGCCTGTCTTTGTGGCTCTTTTGCCCTCCAGGTGGCCTTCTTTTTGCAGTTGAACTCCAGAACCCCAGCTAGTGGGGCCTCCATCCTTCC
Organism: Capricornis sumatraensis; assembly: GCF_032405125.1. Classification (NCBI taxonomy): domain Eukaryota; kingdom Metazoa; phylum Chordata; class Mammalia; order Artiodactyla; family Bovidae; genus Capricornis; species Capricornis sumatraensis. The sequence goes on along the minus strand of NC_091083.1, from coordinate 67,266,067 downwards.
ACCCCTGCTGCAGCTGTCTTCATGAAAGGCTTTGTTTGCTGAGCCAGCCCCCTTCTCTGATAAAAGCACCTTAGTTTATATTTTGCCCTTTAAATTAAATAACCCCAGCTGTGAATGGCAGCATAAATCCTACTGATGATAATTCCTACCACTTAACTTGGACTCCCAGAGATGATCAAAGGGAGGCTTTTGAAGTTTGTTCAGGTTTTCTGATTAAGCCTCAGCCTGAACCTGTGCAGGAAATCTGGGGTTACCTGTGTTCCTGTGATGATCCTGAGATTTTCTTTTGAACTGAAAGATGGCTCTTTAAATTTTTTTTTTTAATTTTAAAATTTAAATATCCAATACATGAAAAAACATGTAAAAAATGTTACATACTCTGAACCTATTTCAGCTTAAAATGTAAAATATTTCACATGTAGTTGAGTCTCTGATACTTTCATCTCCTTACTCCCCTTCTCACCAGTTACCACTGTTCTGATTTTGGTGTTTATCATTTCCACACATGGTCCTAACTTTTTCTGGGTTTGTAAATATCCCTAAATACTATATAGTATTATTTTGCATGGTTGTAACTTTATGTAAGTAGTATAACACAGTGTATTTTCTGTTGCCATCTGTGTTTTCATCCTTAAATCTTTAGTCACACACTACTTTGGCTTCTCTGAATTACTGTTTTATAATAGGTTACAACTAAGATCATTAACTCAGCAGGGGTACCCATTTGGGGTTCGGAGGCTTTTTTCTTTTTCTTTTTAATATTTATTTACTTATTTGCCTGCACCAGGTCTTAGTTGCGGCATGTGGGATCTAGTTCCCTGACCAGGGATCGAACTCGGGCCCTCTGCATTGGGAAGTCAGAATCTTAGCCACTGGACCACGAGGGAAGTCCCTCAGAGGCTTTTTCTATCTGTAGTTTGACCCATGTTTGCTTATAGGGTTGCCTAATTTTTTTTCATTCTAGAACACACACATGAACTTGTTGGGACACACACTAGGGAAGGCGAGAGCTTTCCACCTCCATCTCACTGCCTCTTAACTATCCAGCTGCCCAGCCACACCCAGCCCTTCTCCTTCTCTTCATCATGGTCATTTCCCACTTCCTCTGTGGAAGTCAAAAACTTCACAGGACTTTGCTGGTGGTCCAGTGGCTAAGACTGTGAGCTCATAATGCAGGGGGTGCAAGTTCAGTCCCTGGTTGGGGAACTGGTTCCCACAAACCACAACTAAGAGTTCACATGCTGCAATGAAAATCAAAGAGCATGTATGCCAGCCAAAAGATAAATATATATATACATACATATATATACACATATATATATACATATATACACACACACATATATAAACAACTTCAAAGAGGATAGCACAGAAGAAAACCCAGGACATTGTGACATTCAGGGGAGGTCATTCCATTTCGTATGAAAATATTTCACTTTGATGAAACTTTGAAATCCTTGGGCGACTGATGATATCTTTAAAAAATGACTAAAAGTTGACTTGCCATTCAATCATTCAGTCAGCCATTCAATAGTTATTGTTTGCTCACTGTGCCAGGTATTGGCAAATAAACATGGTCCCTGCCTTCATGGAACTTATAGTCTGCTGAAGGAGAAAGATGTTAGTCAGTCACATAAATTAATAAAAAAGTTCTAACCGTAAACGCTGTTATGAGATTTTTACAGTTAGGGCGGTGGAGAGTGTGCCTTCCTGAGGAAGTGATGATTTAACTGGGAGCTCAAAGACTGTGTGGGAGTTAACTGGGAAGAGAGAAGAAGAGGTCGTTCCAGGTTAAATACAGAGGCCTGGGAACAGGAGAAGGGTGGCATGTTCATGGTGCTGGAACCCAGAAAGTGAGAGGTGTGGGAAGTGGGTGTGAGCTGAGGCTGGAGAAGTAGGGCCAAGCAAGGCAGGCCACATGGGCCATGGAAGGACTTTTATCTTCAATCTAAAATCAGTGGGAAGTTACTACTTGTTTCATGTTTTGTCTTTTTTCTTTTTCTTTTTTCAGTTTAAAAAGCAGAAACTTCTCCTAGAACTAGACCAATATGCCCCCGATGTGGCCGAACTCATCCGAACCCCTATGGAAATGCGTTACATCCCTCTGAAAGTGGCCATGTTGTAAGTATCCTCTGACCAAACGGGGCTCAGTGCCAACAAACGCAAGGAAAATCTGATGAGACTTTCTCATGTTGTTTGTTGTATTTTTGGAGATTTGGAGTCTTAGTCATCAAGTGTTTGCTATAGTTCTGTTGCACAGCTGGGGTTCTGGCCAGGAAAAGAGACAGAGCCATTCTGTCTCTGTTGGGACAAAGCCTCACACAGGCACACGCACAATCAGCCCTTCACAGATGCTTTTTCACTCAATGCTGATCTGGGTTCCAGCCTCCATGTAACCAGTATTTCTAAAAACAATAACAACAAAAAATTTTTCAGTTGTAATATATGGGTTGCAGAAAATTCTGGTCTTTATGCAGCTGTTATTCCAAGCAACTCCTATGTCTCATGTAGAATTTACTCCCCCATTTGTAGTTCAGAAAACTGAACTGAAGGGCCAAACAGACCCATCCCAGCTGACGAACATGGGAGAGTAGAACTTACTGAACTGAGGTTCTGTGAAAGAATTCTCTAGGGGTACCAGTGCTGCCTGTAACTTTTAATTCTTTCAGGTTATTCCTGTTTATGTTGTTGAGATAGGCAAATGGGAATAATTATTCAGTCAACTGATGGTAAATGTTAATAATATACTTGTTCCTAAGGATACACAGTAAACAAGGCAGACCAGTTTCCTCATGGAAAGACATGACCTTAGAACGTCAGATTTAGAAGGGGTCTTATGAGGACAGTTTATTCAACCCTCTGCTTTGTGTGTGACTCTCCTATTCAGTATTCCAGATAGGTGGCTGTGTAGCTGCTTCTTGAACATCACCTGCTATTTAGAAATGGCATTTTTCCCTCTCCTACCAAGCACATTTGAGGTGTCAGTTCATATCTGTATTTCAGAAATATTGGTGGGAACTACCTAATAGAGGTTTGGCAACATTACGAATGCCTTATGGACTCGGGGGTGGTTTTGTTATAGCAGCAGTCATTTCCTTAAAGGTTGTGTAACAAATCTATCTATAATTGCTAGAAAAAAAATTAACAATTTCTGGGCTGTTGGCTTTAGAATTGATAACTTACAGCTCTGAGAGGTATTGGATTTAAGGTCTTTATTTGTGAGTAATAATTATAATCTCTTCCGGAGACACTGGTATGTTTCTTCCTATCTGATTATCAGAATTATGTAACTGTTCTCCCTTTTCACTGTGTCTGCCAGGAAACTCCTCAGAGCCAGATTTAAAGCTGATTATTACAGTGCTGTAGAAAAGCTATTGTTCTTCTTTCCCTGATCTTGGCTTTTTCCTTTTTGTGTTTTTCCTGGTCTTAATTCTTTATTTTTATTTTAATTTTGCTCTCACTTTTATCATCTGTTCTCATTTGAGCTACTTCAGATCTTTTGTGGAAGCAAGATAAAAATAAATAAAAATACAGTTATGACTGTATTAAGATTTCCCTGTTCATTGTTACAAATTCATTTTTTTCAGTTCATTCCTTCCCACCTCAGGAAAAGACTGTTTCGGTTTAATTCCTTGCCAGTGGAAGTTCAAGCTGTCCTGTGAAGTTCAGTGGCCACTAGCTTGTGTGCGACTCTCATAGTCTCCTATTGTTGAATTTAGCAGACACTTATTCTGTCCTTTGGGTCTGGCTTGGTGGATGTAGCTTGACTGCCAAGAGGACTAAACTTAAGCCAGTCTCACCTCTTGAATGGGGGTAACCTGTGTTAGAGTTTAGGAACCTGATTAAGGAAAAAGTAGTTTCCTGTTTTTCAGAGACAAGTGTAGCCATTCCTAAAATATATGGCTCTGTGGGAATTAGTAGAACTTTTATAATTTTTGAAGCCTGAAGTAATAGAAAATATAGGCTTTAGAGCCAGAAAGACGTGATTTTGAATGTATTTATTAGCTTGTAAAACCTTAAGCTTGTTACTTAACCACTGAGTTTTGGTTTTCTCATCTGCAAAATGAGAGTAGTGTTATTGCTGGTTTCTAGAATCTCTGTGATGATGAAATATGATGGTTTTCCTATAAAACACATGGCAACAAATAAGCAGTAAATGTTCAGTGCCTTTTATTCACTGGCTGCAACCCTACTCCATCCTCTTTTACTTAGGAGAACTCATTTCTAAGATGTTGCCTTCCCTTAAGTATGCTTTTAGTAAGCCTCAAGAACTTTCTCTCTGTGGTGGCCAGGCCTCCCTGGTCCTTTGACCAGAATCACTAATGTCAGATATGTGTGTTTTTCTCCAGCTATCTTTTAAATCCCTACACGATCTTGTCTTGTGTTGCCAAGTCTACCTGCGCCATCAACAACACCCTCATTGCTTTCTTCATTTTGGCTACAATGAAAGGTAAGGCCCCAAAGGAGAGAACAAACCTCAGTTCCTGATTTGTGCAGGGTTTTTTGTAACACTTATGCAGTGGATTAAAAACAAAAAACAGCATTCAAAAAGATTTTTTAAAAATACACAAGTAGTATAATATTATTTTAGAAATTTCAGATAAGCCAAGAGAAAAAATTAAAACACCCTGATTCTACCACTCAGAGAGTCACTGTTAACATAGTTTGAACAAAAACAAGAAAATTCTAAAAGGCTTACAATGAGAACACCGGCACTGTGCCTCCTTCTTCCTATCCCTAGTTCAAGTTCTTTGAAGGAGCTAATTTTTTTTGCTAGTATCTATTTCCATGTTTGTAAATAAGACCTAGTATTGCTGTTTGATGAATTATGAATTTTAGACATTCATTATCTATTGCTGATTCTCATTATGGGAGATAACAGTTTAGCTCTTTGATACCTGTTTCTTTGCTGGTGCTCCCTGCAGTGGAAAAGTGGAATCTTAACCACTGGACCACCAGGGAAGTCCTTTACAGCTTTGATTAAATCAGTAGTTAGTACCTATATTTTATGACAGTATAGGTATTATTCACTACTGGGAAAAGTAGTAACTATGGTTATTTTTTCTATTTGTACAAACTTTTTTTTTTTTTTCAATTGTGGCGTTTTTGCTTGTTTTTGTTGTGCTTAATCCTTTTGTACCACTCACTGTTTTTTCCCCCAGTTGCTCTGCTAGATCTTTCAAGTGCCTAATAATACAGACATGCCTCAGAGATATTGTGGGTTTGGTTCCAGATCACAGCAATAAAGCAAATATTGCAATCAAGTGAGTCAGGAATTTTTTGGTTTCCTAGTACCTATAAAAGTCATGTCTACATTATACTATATTCTGTTAAGTATGCAATAACATTATATCTAAAACAGTGTACATAGCTTAATTTAAACATAGTTTATTGATTAAAAAAAAAAATTAGCCCCACAGAAGAGAATCAGCTTGTCCTTTGAAACCAGGCATTGACTTCTCCTCTCTAGCTGTGAAAGTCTCGATGGCATCTTCTTCTGAAAGAAGACTACTTCCTCTACATTGAGAATCTATTGTTTTTTTTTTTTAATTGCTTTTATTTATTAATTTAGTTGTAGCATGCAGGATCATCCATCTCCGTTGCAGCATATGAACTCTTCAATTGTGGCATGTGAGGTCTTACAGCATGTGGGATCTTAGTTCCTGACCAAGGATCGAACCCAGGCCCCCTGCTTTGATCTAATTTGCATGTTTTATTTTCTGTTGATTTTTCCCATCATTTTTACTTCCTCTTTTTTCTGGAATACTTACTTGTTTTTATCTTTTGACTCTTATATGGAATTTTTAATTTTTATTTTATACTTTTAAGTTCTTTGTTGGTCTCCAGTTATTTCTCTGAGGCATCATTCTTACTTTGTTGCACAGTGTCCTCTCTAAGCTGAGTTTTCTTGCTTTTGTTTTTGTTTTTAGTTTCCGTTTGTTCTAACCATGATCCCTTTGTCTTCCTGGACTCGCCCCCTTTCCCCCCACCCATGGCTGCCTATTTTTTTTTCCTGTTTATCTTGAGGTCTGTCTTTCATGTGGGGAGATTTTCTCTTATTTATAGTGATCCTTAGCTGTCTGCTTATTATTTAAGGATATTATACTAACTTGTTGATTTGAGACTGTGTACATGGGCAAGACTTGTTGATGGATCACTCTCACTGTAGCAAGATCAGACAGTTGGCTGACTTTTTGATGGAGGGATCCCTAAATGTCATCATTTATAGGTTTTCTTTTCCTCTGAATGTATTTAGTTTTTCCACAGAGGAATCTTCCAGTTCCCTGCATAAGGGTAACAGGGTTGGAACTGCAGCGGGGTAGGGGGTTTATGTTATCAACTGCTGGAGTTGTGAGGGCAGTAGCAGGGGAGGGGGCTGGTTGAAATACATAAATTTTTTTTAAACTGAAGGATAATTGCTTTACAGTGTTGTTTCTGCTGTACAATAACATGAATCAGCTATGTGTGTGCTCAGTCACTCAGTCCTGTCCAACTCTTTGCGACCCCATGGACTGTAGCCAGCCAGACTCCTCTGTCCATGGGATATTCCAGGCAAGAATACTAGAGTGGGTTGCCGTTTCCTACTCCAGGGATGAATCAGCTATAAGTATGCATATATCCCCTCCCTCTTGAGCCTCCCTCCTACCCACCGCTCTAGGTCATCACAGAGCACTAAGCTGAGCTCCCTGTGTTATACAGAAGCTTCCCACTAGCCATCTATTTCACACACAGTATTGTATATATGTCAGTTACTCTCTCAGTTTGTCCCACCCTCTCCTTCCCCTGCTGTGTGCACTAGTCTATTCTCCACGTTATTCCTGCCTTGTAAAATAGGTTCATCAGTACCATTTTTTCTAAATTCCATATGTATGTGTTCATATACAGTATTTTTCTCTTTCTTACATTTTTATGTAATCTCATTACTACTCTTTAGTCCACACTTCTCTTTAGCCTATTACTGTGCTTAATATCCCTTGACCTGTGCCTCTAGTTAATTTTCTCCAGAACTATAATCTCTAGGGGTAGAGTAGAATAAAGGGTGAGGCTGTGTAGAGGTAGCTGACTGATTGCACATAGTTGAGATGAGACCTGGGGTTCTGGCTGGCCTGTACAAAACCTTTCAGTTTGATTTTCATCTCTGTAACTTACCCCACCTACCATAGTATCTGATATCTTCAAGGTGCTGTATTTCTCAGAATGGGGTGAGTTGGCCTGATTTTTATTGGTATTCATATCTGTAGGCCGTTAAGTTGTAATCTCTTCCATATTGCTCATTTATCCCTCTTCCTCCTCCTTTTTTAAAAAAATAGTTTTTGTTAATGCATCTTAATATTGTTTCATTTTTAAAAATATTTGTTTGACTGCATCAGGTTTTATTGCGGCATGTGGGATATTTTTTGCTTCATGTGGGATCTTTTGTTGCCGCACCCAGGTTCTCTAGTTGTGGTGCGAGGGCTCAGGAGCATGCAGGCTCAGTAGTTGTGGCCCACAGGCTTAATTGCTCTGCTGCATGTGGAATCTTAGTTCCCTGACCAGGATGGAACCCAAATCTCTTGCACTGCAAGGCAAATTCCTAACCACTGGACCACCAAGGAAGTCCCCTCTTCTTCCTGCTTTTAATGTTTCCACTATTAAAATTTATTTTACTATAACCTCTTCTCCAGCTTTTTGTGATTTAAGACAATTTTTAGTGCTTTATTGTCATTTCAGTGAGGTTTTTGGAGGAAAAAATGACATACATGTGATTTGTTGTTTTTGTGCAGTCTCTAAGTCGTGTCCGACTCTTTGAGACCCCATGGACTGCAGCACGCCAGGCTTCCCTGTCCTTCACTGTCTCGCAGAGTTTGCTCAAACTCATGTTCATTGAGTTGGTGATGCCATCCAGCCATCTCATCCTCTGTTGATTAGCATTCAGTTCAGTTGCTCAGTTGTGTCCGACTCTTTGCTGCTGCTAAGTCACTTCAGTCGTGTCCGACTCTGTGCAACCCCATAGACGGGCAGCCCCTCAGGCTCCCCCGTCCCTGGGATTCTCCAGGCAAGACCACTGGAGTGGGTTGCCATTTCCTTCTCCAGTCCGACTCTTTGTGACCCCATGCACCTTAGTACGCCAGGCCTCCCTGTCCATCACCAACTCCTGGAGTTCACTCAAACTCACATTAGAGGTATATATTTCCAGATTTTCCCCCCATTTTCCTTTTAGACTTTTAAATGTATCAATTAACTGTTGCCACAAAAATGTTATTTGACAAAGCACTCCAAAACTCAGTGGCTTAAAACAACAGTAAACGTTTACTTCGCTCGTATGTCTGTAAGTCAGCTAGGTGTCAGCTGATATAGGTTGGATGTGCCTAGACAGTCTCTTGGTTTCATCGGGGCTCATTCATGCATCAACAGCTAGCTGTAGTTGGCTAATCTAGGCTGGGCTCTTCTCCGCATGTCTGTCATCCTCATGGACCAGGGGACTAATTTAAGTATATTCTTCTCATACTGATGGCAGAGACACAACTGTGAGGCTTGAGCATTTGAAGTTTCTGGTTGTATCACATGATGCAGACATAACATATGTCTGAGCTCAGGGGTAGATACTTCCCCATCCACAGTGGGAGTGCACTGCAAAGTTATATGGCAAAGAGCCTGGACATAGGGAGGGATAAAGAATTGGCACCAAAAATATGGCCTGCTGCAAATGTCAATAAACATTTTGTCTGTCATTTTTCATGGCTGCTTACTGTTCCATTGTGTTGACCAATAATAGAAATTCTTTAACCAACTTCTACTATTAAATACTAGTTAATAGTTTTCAGTTTTCAGCTGTTTAAATAGTATTACAGTTAATTTTCCTTCTTTTTATTTAAAAATTTTTTTGGCTTCATCACCAGGCATAGTTCCCCAACCAGGGATCAAACCCTGCCCCCAGCAGTGAAAGTGCTGAGTCCTAACCACTGGATGCCCAGGGAATTCCCATACAGTTAATTCTGTAATGTAATTTCTAACAGTAATTTTCACACCCATGTTCAATTATTTTCTTACCAGAGAAATAGAGTCCTAGAAATAGAATTTTTGTGTCATAGGCTATATACCTTCCTTAGGATTTCTGAAATTTATCACTAAATTGCCTTCAAGAGTTTTACCAACTTATACTGGCATAAGAAATGTATGAGAGCCCTTGTTTCCCTACATTATTACTGAATAGTTCACACACTTAGGGAACAAAGACTCAAAAGTTACACATAGAGCCTTTTACCTAGAGTTTACCTTGTCTAGGGTAGCACATGGAAGGACCTGGGTCTTTTTAAGACATTGCTTCTCTTGGAGTGGTTGTGGTGGTCTTTCTGTAGGTTGCTTAGTTTAACTTACTGTCAGATTACTTGAAATGACTCTTTGCTGTTTGTGAACACCCCCACCTTAGTTCCTATTTCCAGAGTGCTATCTCAGGTAGATTCATTTATCAAGGTGCCTGGTGTCCATTAAAGTAAGAACTATCTGCTGCTACCTGGCAGAAGGGATTGAACACTGGTCTTTGGAAATGTTACCTTTAAAATAGCTGAGGAATTTCCCTGGCAGTCCAGTGCTTAAGACTCCTCACTTCTAATGCAGGGGGTGAAAGTTCTATACCTGGTCAGGGAAATAAGATCTCACATGCCACACGATATGCCCAGACATTAAAAGAATAATAATAAAATAGCCAAGCACAAAGGCAGAAAGACTGAAGCCATGCCCTCTGAGGTATGTACAATAGGAGTCTCACACAAAAATGTAAAGTATATCATTTGAAGAACACCTTTCATAAGACTTCTTAGGTCAATGAAAAGATTTTGTTTGAGGGGGAAAAATCATATTAAAAAGTATATAAAACTCTTTGGCAGCCACACTGTTTTTGATTCCACAGAAAAAATTTTTTATTATGTCACTCCAGATTTCTGTCAAGTGAATTTTATAAACTTTTTTGTGATACTGTATGCACAATTTTGTTTTACTTTTATTATTTGTCTCATATGAATCATGTATGATATTGGTCATATATTTGTTAGTTTCTTTAAATCTAAATTTAATTTTTTTAAGTTTTAGGAGTAGTTCAAGTACTTGGTAAAAATAAAAGAAGTTCAAACATATGAAATGAGAAGTAAAAGTCTTTTATCATCCCACCCTACCCCACCTCCTCTTCCATTCCTCAGGTATACTTGTCATGGGGTTCCAGGCCTTCCCTTTTGCTGGACACCTAAGTTATTTTCCATTGTTGGCGGCTATAAATAGAGACTGTCACAAGTAACATTTCTAATCTGTTAAAATATTTCCAGAATTTTATTTTAGTTAGGTCTCCAAACTACTCTAACTCTTTGAGTATATTAGTAATCTCTATTAACAGTATACACAAAGTTAGTTCAGTTATAAAATTTGCAACTCTTAGTTCTACATTTCACATTTGTACCACATAATTAGATATTTAATGAAATTAATGATGGAACAATTCATTAAAGGTGAAAACAGTTGGGAGAATTCACAGAAGAAGGGATATAAATGACTAAAAACGACGAAGAAATACTCAACTCCATAGATAACTGTTCAGTTCAGTTCAGTCACTCAGTCATGTCCAACTCTCTGTGATCCCATGGACTGCAGCACGCCAGGCTTCCCTGTCCGTCACCAACTCCTGAAGCTTACTCAAAATCATGTCCATTGAGTCAGTGATGCCATGCAACCATCTCATTCTCTGTCATCCCCTTTTCCTCCCGCCTTCAATCCTTCACAGCATCAGGGGCATTTTCCAATGAGTCAGTCCTTTGCATCAGGTGGCCAAAGTATTGGAGTTTCAACTTCAGCATCAGTCCTTCCAATGAATATTGAGGACTGATTTCCTTTAGGATAGATTGGTTGGTTCTCCTTGCAGTCCAAGGGACTCTCAAGAATCTTCTCCAACACCACAGTTCAAAAGCTTCAGTTCTTTGGCGCTCAGCTTTATAGTCCAACTCTCACATCCATATATGACTACTGGAAAAACCATAGCTTTGACTAGACAGACCTTTGTTGGCAAAGTAGTGTCTCTGCTTTTTCATATGCTGTCTAGGTTGGTCATAGCTTTTCTTCCAAGGAGCAAGCGTCTTTTAATTTCATGGCTGCAGTTACCATCTGCAGTGATTTTGTGATACCGTTCAATATCACAGTAATTCAAGTCTATGCCTCAGCCAGTTGAATGGTTGAATGGTTCTATGAAAACGTTCAAGATCTTTTAGAAGTAACCCCCAAAAAAGATGTCCTTTTCATTATAGGGGACTGGAATGCAAAGGTAGGAAGTCAAGAGATACCTGGAATAACAGGCAAATTTGGCCTTGGAGTACAGAATGAACCAGGGCAAAGGCTAACAGAGTTTTGCCAAGAGAACGCACTGGTCATAGCAAACACCCTCTTCCACAAACACAAGAGAAGACTCTACATATGGACATCACCAGATGGTCAATACCAAAATCAGATTGATTATATTCTTTGCAGCCAAAGATGGAGAAGCTGTATACAGTCAACAAAACAAGACTCAGAGCTGACTGTGGCTCAGATCATGAACTCCTTATTGCCAAATTCAGACTTAAATTGAAGAAATAGGGAAAACCACTGGACCATTCAAGTATGACCTAAATCACATCCCTTAATGATTATACAGTGGAAGTGACAAATAGATTCAAGGGATTAAATCTGATAGAGTGCCTGAAGAACTATGAACAGAGGTTAGTGACCTTGTACAGGAGGCAGGGATCAAGACCATCCCCTAGAAAAAGAAATGCAAAAAGACAGAATGGTTATCTGAGGAGGCCTTACAAATAGCTGAGAAAAAAAGAGAAGCTAAAGGCAAAGGAGAAAAGGAAAGATATACCCATTTGAATGCAGAGTTCCAGAGAATAACAGGGAGAGAGAAGAAAGCCTTCCTCAGTGATCAATGCAAGAAAAACAATAGAATAGGAAAGACCAGAGCTCTCTTCAAAAAATTAGAGGTACCAAGGGAACATTTCAAGCAAAGATGGGCACAGTAAAGGACAGAAATGGTAAGGACCTAACAGAAGCAGAAGATATTAAGAAGAGGTGGCAAGAATACACAGAAGAACTATACAAAAAAGATCTTCATGACCCAGATAACCTCGATGGTGTGATCACTCATCTTGAGCCAGACATCCTGGAGTGCAAAGTCAAGTGGGCCTTAACAAGCATTGTTACGAACAAAGCTAGTGGAGGTGATGGAATTCCAGTTGAGCTATTTCAAATCCTAAAAGATGATGCTGTGAAAGTGCTGCACTCAATTATGCCAGCAAATTTGGATAACTCAGCAGTATCCACAGGACTGGAAGAGGTCAGTTTTCATTCCAATCCCAAAGAAAGGCAATGCCAAAGAATATTCAAACTATCGCACAATTGCACTCATCTCACACTCTAGCAAAGTAATGCTCAAAATCCTCCAAGCCAGGCTTCAATAATATGTGAACCATGAGCTTCCCGATGTTCAAGCTGGATTAAGAAAAGGCAGAGGAACCAGAGATCAAATTGCCAACATCCACTGGATCATCAAAAAAGCAAGAGAGTTCCAGAAAAAATATCTACTTCTGCTTTATTGACTATGCCAAAGCCTTTGACTGTGTGGATCACAACAAACTGGAAAATTCTTCAAAAGATGGGAATACCAGACCACCTGATCTGCCTCCTGAGAAATCTGTATGCAGGTCAAGAAGCAACAGTTAGGACTGGACATGAACTGGTTCCAGATTGGGAAAGGAGTACATCAAGGTTGTATATTGTCACCCTGCTTATTTAACTTCTATGCAGAGTACATCATGTTTTGAAATGCTGGGCTGGATGAAGCACAAACTGGAATCAAGATTGCAGGGAGAAATCAATAACCTCAGATATTAGTTATTAGATAACTAATAAAGCAAATTGAAAACACAGAGAAGTGGCTTTTTTTATTCCCTTTCAAATTGGCAAAGATTTTAGAAGATAATTCTCAGTGCTGGCAAAGTGCTGGCAAATTGGCATTTTCCCACATTGCAAGTTGACTTATAAATTAGTACAACCCTCTTGAGAAGCAGTTTGGCAGTAAAATGTTTGTACTTTTATGAATTTTAGTTTTGATAACCTAATTCCAAAATAATGCAGAATTACCAGGCTTTATGATACAAAGTCATTAATTAAGGATTATTTATAATAGAAAAATTGGAAACTACTTCAAAATAGAGGAATGACTGAGTAAAACGTAAGTTTGCCGATGTAATTAAAGAAAATACAGTTTACCCATGCACATGATATTTAATAATAATTCTAAATTATGTGAGAGAACATTTATTTTTTAAAACTGAGTACAAAATTATATATTTTAATAAAATATAATCTCAACTATGTGAAAACCACAGCACAAATAGAAAATAGATTCCAAAAGAGTACTTGTTTCTAGTAGAGTAAGTTCATGAGTAATTTTTGTTTCTTCCTCAAAGTTTCTTCAATGAGCACATAATTTAAAGTAACTTAATTGATGAGGGATCGTGGAAGTTAACTTAGTATCTCTCTTCCCAGACTTCGATGGAGCAAGTGTCCCCTCAGAAGGGAGTGGCCTCATTTGCATTGTCCCCTTGACTCCTTGCCCTCCCTTGACTTCCTGTATGTCAGGCCAGGGTTGTCTGGGACACATCAAGAGCCACAGGCCAGGACAAGGTCCAGGCCAGTGTATTGTGATGTCCTTGTTGGGGTGTTGGCCTGGAAACGCAGGTCTGTAGGCAGGGTTGATGTTAGTTTAGTGAAGTGGCTTTGGTTTCAGTTCAGAGGTTGGAGCTTTGGTGAAGGAGTACTCTGCCTATCTGTGAGCTAGTTAAAATACTCCATCCCTCTGAAGTTGTCTTCATTAGGTTTTCACAAGGAAAACAAACAGATGTTAATAGGTATCTTGCCTCTTCACTGTGGTTGTTTGTCAACAGTGAGATGCTCCAGACTGGAAATTCTTGAGGTTTGCTGCCTAAGGACCCTTCCAACTGTCCTTATTCCACCAAAAGAGGCCTGGATGACAGCACTTGCTTCCCAAGGAAAAAGAAAGATCAGTACTACCAGAGGTAGTCCAGAGTAAGAGCTCAGGCTCCTCTGATGTCAGATAGATGTCAACAAAAAAATGTTGTCTTCAAAATCAGTAAATAAAGGGTGTTGCAGCCCTCAAGCATCACATTCCAGCTGCCCCAAAGTGAATCTGGAAGGAACTCAGGATAGAAACAGGATGACCTATCTAGCCGTCAGTGCTGCAGCCTCCCCACCCCTTTCCCCGCTTCCCCCCAGACAGTGTACCCTGAGGAGACTCAGGGTGAGAATGTACCCACCCAGGTAGCTGAGGTGCATATCAAAGGAATGATTTCAGTGAGACTCTTGCATCTGCTTTTTTAAAGAAAAGTGCTAAATTCCTTAACTTGAGATATCTAGTTTTCTTTCATTAACAGGAGACTTTTGATGTTCAAATTACCTGGTCTTTGTTTCAAAAACTACCATAGGGTACTTGTATGGTGCTGCTGCTGCTACTAAGTCTCTTCAGTGGTATCCAACTCTGTGTGATCCCATAGACGGCAGCCCACCAGGCTCCCCCGTCCCTGGGATTCTCCAGGCAAGAACACTGGAGTGGGTAGGGTACATGTATATGCATGGCTTAGTCCCTTCACTGTTCACCTGAAACTATCACAACATTGTTAATCAGCTATACCCTAATAGAAAATAAAGTTTAAAACAAAAAAACGGCTATATATCCTGGTTCTTCCCTTACTTCTTCGAAGCAGTCTCTGAAAGCTATCTGAGATGGTTTGTCTCAAGCTTAAGTCCTCAGTCTTGTCCACCAAATAAAACATAAATCTCAACTTTTTAGGTTGTGCATTGTTTTTAGTCGAGACAGACCTGGTGGCTAACTGTAGCTCCAGCCCTTCTGACAATATCACCTTAAGTAAGTGACTTAACTGTTTGGGGCCTCAGTTTCCTTGTCTATAACATGGGGACTGAAACAATCTCTACTGTGTAAAGGGAACATAATGAATGAGATGGTAATGTGAAACAGTGTATTGTTGGGGCAGGTACTGGAGGCTCAGTAAATGGTGGTGCTGATTGTTACTCTTAATATTATCTTCCTATTTAAAAGACCCCTCAGGATAGACAGGATCTCCCTGAGTCTTCTGAAAAGGACTGGGAGAAGGTTAAAATGAGAGGTTCTCTTCCTGGAGCTCTGGAAGAACATGGCAGAGTGGTGATCCTGAGCCCTGATGAACCCATCACTTCCATATGTGGTTCCTCTGGGTAACCTCACAGGCCCAAGGACCCTAGGATGAACCAGGCTGGGATTTTGTCAGATCAACCCAACTTCGAAACCTGTTTGTTTTAGACCATTGCTGAGTTCAGTTCAGTTCAGTCGCTCAGTCTTGTCCGACTCTTTGTGAGCCCATGAATCGCAGCACGCCAGGCCTCCCTGTCCATCACCAACTCCCGGAGTTCACTCAGACTCAGGTCCATCGAGTCCGTGATGCCATCCAGCCATCTCATCCTCTGTCGTCCCCTTCTCCTCCTGCCCCCAATCCCTCCCAGCATCAGAATCTTTTCCAATGAGTCAACTCTTTGCATGAGGTGGCCAAAGTACTGGAGTTTCAGCTTTAGCATCATTCCTTCCAAAGAACACCCAGGACTGAGCTCCTTTAGAATGGACTGGTTGGATCTCCTTGCAGTCCAAGGGATTCTCAGGAGTCTTCTCCAACACCATAGTTCAAAAGCATCAATTCTTCAGCACTCAGCCTTCTTCACAGTCCAACTCTCACATCCATACATGACCACAGGAAAAACCATAGCCTTGACTATACGGACCTTAGTCGGCAGAGTAATGTCTCTGCTTTTGAATATACTATCTAGGTTGGTCATAACTCTTCTTCCAAGGAGTAAGCGTCTTTTAATTTCATGGCTGCAATCACCATCTGCAGTGATTTTGGAGCCCCCCAAAATAAAGTCTGACACTGTTTCCACTGTTTCCCCATCTATTTCCCATGAAGTGATGGGAGCGGATGCCATGATCTTCGTTTTCTGAGTGTTGAGCTTTAAGCCAACTTTTTCACTCTCCTCTTTCACTTTCATCAAGAGGCTTTTTAGTTCCTCTTCACTTTCTGCCATAAGGGTGGTGTCATCTGCATATGTGAGGTTATTGATATTTCTCCTGGCAATCTTGATTCCAGCTTGTGTTTCTTCCAGTCCAGCGTTTCTCATGATTTACTCTGCATATAAGTTAAATAAGCAGGGTGACAATATATAGCCTTGACATACTCCTTTTCCTATTTGGAACCAGTCTGTTGTTCCATGTCCAGTTCTAACTGTTGCTTCCTGACCTGCATACAGATTTCTCAAGAGGCAGGTTAGGTGGTCTAGTATTCCCATCTGTTTCAGAATTTTCCACAGTTTATTGTGATCCACACAGTCAAAGGCTTTGGCATAGTCAATAAAGCAAAAATAGATGTTTTTCTGGAACTCTCTTGCTTTTTCAATGATCCAGCGGATGTTGGCAATTTGATCTCTGGTTCCTCTGCCTTTTCTAAAATCAGCTTGAGCATCAGGAAGTTTACGGTTCACATATTGCTGAAGCCTGGCTTGGAGAATTTTGAGCATTACTTTACTAGCATGTGAGATGAGTGCAATTGTGCGGTAGTTTGAGCATTCTTTTGCATTGCCTTTCTTTGCGATTGGAATGAAAACTGACCTTTTCCAGTCCTGTGGCCACTGCTGAGGCCTCAGGCAAATCACACAGCCTCTAGAGCTTCAGTTTGATCACACAGATAAGATCAGCCTCATGGATTAGTGGAGGAATAAACAAGAAACAAAAACCCAATAGTTGCCTATCTGCAAATAGTTGCTCTGTTTGTTATGATGTTAATGATACAGTCATGGACTGAGGTCAAGAAGGTAGCATAGTGACGCAGTTAAAGACTAGGGGCTCTGGAATGCGACTGTCTTGGTTCCTTTTCTGTTACTGTTCACCAGTTTGGGAACCCTTGGCAAATAACATCTCTGTCCTTCAGTTGACTTATCTGTAGAATGGGGATAGAAATAGTACCCACTTCATGGAATTATTGGAAGGACTAAATGACTTAATAGGTTTAAAGTGCTTATAGTTGTGGCTGGAACAGAATATATGCTCAGTGAATTATCGTCATCATCATCACTAATATGGATGGACCACTCCAAGAAAGCCTGCATTGTTGAAAGAATACTGGGCGGGGAGGCTGGAACACAGCCAGGCCCCAGCCCCTCCTCCTGCCCAGTTGCCTTGCTTGCTGGTCAGGCCCTAGTGCAACTTCCTCTTCTGAGTGTCCTTGGGACCTCAGTTCTTTTGACCACATTCCAGTCTGTCCCACTGCCTATTCTAGTACAGAATAGAATATTCTATTCTGTTTGTGTCCCAGTCTCTGCTCATTCTACTTGAATTCCACATGTTGAACCAGCCCCCACAGCCCCACTTCATCGACATTCCTCCACTGTCCTGTAGCTCTGCCCCCGACCCAGGCCCAGATTCCTTCAAATTATAGTCTCTGGAGGCAGAGTGTTAGCCCAGGTCTTGCCAAGGCTTGTTTTGGCCTTCACGCTGAAACAAATAGAGGCTTGGAAAACATAGTCAAAGCTCGATTGGCTAGATAATGAAATTTCCTGTAGCCAGTGCACATATACAGTTGACTAATTTACTTTAATATTCTTATGATAAGGCCAAAGACTAGAGCTGGTACAGAAAACCTAGTGCCTGAGTATCTGGGCCATTCTAGCAGATAAATGGTAGTAATTATATCTTTTTTTTTTGGTAAAATTCAGTCTTCTTGAGGCTGCCACTTCATTATCATTTGAGATACCATGCCCAGGCTTGTAGAAATGTTCTTGAATGATTATGCAAGCTAAGCCTTCCTTGATTTGACCCCTACCTACTTGCTTGCTGAGACTTTTTTTGGCCACACTGCATGGCATGTGGGGTCTTAGTTCTCCGACTAGGGATTGAACCCCTCGCCCCTTGCATTGGAAGAACGGTCTTAAGCACTGGACCACCAGGGAAGTCCCTTGCTGAAACTTTTTAGATTATAACTTTTTGTTGAAGTACAACATACAGAAAAGAGCACAAATCATTAGTGTACAGTTGAATGAATTTTCACAAGATGATGAGTAACCTACACATTAAGAAACAGGATGTTACCAACATTCACAAAAGTCCCTTTTGCACCCTGTTCCAGCCACTCCTTCCAACTCTGTTTTTGCCACGTTGAGCTAATTACCATCCTCATCCCTCCACCCCCAGCACACCATTCTTTCCCTCGCCCTCCGCCCTCCTGCCTGTGCAACCGCTGTTCCCTTGGACTGCCAGACCTCACCTACTCATTGTTCAAAACTCAGGCGTCATCTTCTCCTGATGGGTTCTGAAAACTTGCACCGGACTTTCCTCTCATATTTTGTCATTGTTTACTGGGAGCTCCCTGAGGACAGAAACTATCTGAGTCATCAGTCTTCTGCGCTCAGCACAGGCTTGGCCTAGAACCGGCACTCCAGAAATGTTTGCATATTGTATTGTTGTTCTGTCTCTGAGTTGTGTCCGACTCTTTGTGACCCCATGGACTGCAGCACGCCAGCCTTCCCTGTCCTTCCCTGTCTCTCAGAGTTTGCTTAAACGTATGTCCGTTAAGTCAGTGATGCCATCCAACCTTCTCACCTTCTGCAGCCCTCTTCTCCTGCCCTCAATCTTTCCCAGCATCAGGGTCTTTTCCAGTAAGTTGGCTCTTTGCATCAGGTGGCCAAAGGATTGGAGCTTCAGCATCAGTCCTTCCAATGAATATTCAGGGTTGATTTCCTTTAGGATTGACTAGTTTGATCTCCTTGCAGTCCAAGGGACTCTCAAGGATGTCTAAAATATTTGAAGACACCTTTTATTTTTATCTTTCCTGACCCTGTCCCAAGCACATACCATCCTCCTGCCTTCCTAATTCACTCTTTTTGCCTCTTCTAGTTTTTTTTTTTTAAAAACATGTCAGCCCTGTCTAAGTCTCTCGTGTGCCTCCACACTCCCCCCTCACTGTTGTTCAGACTGTACGTGTGCCCCATCCACACATGCCCTAGCCTCCCACACACCAGGCTCCTGACCATTGCAGGACCATTTTTCTGCCCCCAGACCAGAGGCCTCAGTCTTATAATAGTTTGCTCCACATCCTCTGTGCTGGCTGGCTGCCACAGGTCCTCAACTGCTATTCTGCAGGGTCTGTTTTATTTAAAGGTCAGAATATATGGTAAGCAGCTTATGGCTTAGATGGTAAAGAATCTGCCTGCAATGCAGGAGACCTGGGTTCGATCCCTGGGTTGGAAAGATCCCCTGGAGAAGGGAATGGCAACCCACTCCAGTATTCTTGCCTGGAGAATTCTGTGGACAGAAGAGCCTGGAGGGCTACAGTCCATGGGATGGCAAAGAGTCGGATATGACTGAATGACTAACACTCCGTGTTTCATTACTCTGTATTTTATACTTCATAAGTTTTCCTTTCTCAAGAACATTGGTCTCAATTAGACTTAAGGTGATCATTTCACAATATGTAGAAATGTCAAATCATTATGTTGTACATCTAAAATTTATGTAATGTTATATGTCAATTATATCTCAATTAAAAAAAAAAGAAAATTGATTTTCTCCTAAGATTTTAAAAAAAGTTTTCAGGGGAACTCCCTGGTGGTCCAGTGGTTAGGACTTTGCACTTTCACTTTGGAGGGTGTGGGTTTGATCCCTGGTCCACAAGCTGCACAGTGCAGCCAAATAAAAACAAGATAATTACAGAAATAAAAAGGATTTCACATGTATCACTGAATGATATTCATTCATTCACCATGTAGGCGAGGTATTGTGCTAAGATGCTAGAGATTCTAAGTTAAGAGAGGTTTATTGCCTTTGATTAACTCACAGACACATGAGAGAGAAATATTAGCAAATTATTAGAGGAGTGTCAGTACTGAATGAGAGTATTGAGTAAGAAAATGGGCACTGGAATCAGCTGAATGATCCCATTACTTAACATGATACATTATCTTTGTTTCTGTACCTTGGTTTCTTCACCTAAGGAGCTTTGACATACAGAGGATAGGTGCCTAGCCCCTAGTAAGTGATGAGTAAATGGTAGCTATACTTGACTATCATTAGCATCTCTGCTTAGGCCTCATAGAGGAAGTAACATTTCAACTGGTCACTAAAGGATGGGTCTGTACTAGAAGGAGGACAGAGAAGGACAGCTAAGAAATAGCTGAGAACAGACACAGAAGAATGAAAGGGCATGATGTTTTTAGACATTGGGGAATGATCCAGTATAGCTGAAGAACAGAGGATGTGTAGGAGATGAAGCTCTGATGTGTAGGATGTGTAGGAGATGAAGCTCGGGAAATAAGACCCAGATAGTGAAGGGTCTTTTAAAAAAATAATTAATTAATTATTTGGCTGAGCCAGGACTTAGTTGTGGTACACAGGATCTTCGATCTTCGTAGCTACATGTGGGATCTTTACTTGCAGCGTGGGAACTCTTAGTTGGGGCATGTGGGATCTAGTTCTCTGACCAAGGATCAAACCCAGGCCCCTGCATTAGGAGTATGGAGTCTTAGCCACTGGACCGCCAGGGAAGTTCTCATTGAAGGGTCTTGTTTGCTGCTAGAATTTGGACATAATCTGATAGATGAAATAGAACCCTGAGAAGTCTTTTAAGAGGGGCTTGTCACAATCTAAACTGTCTTTTAGAAGTTTCCTTCTGGTACTTCTGTGGAGGATGGATTAGATGGGAGGGAGGTGGGGAAACCCCTGAGAAGAAGAAGAACCTGCTAAAGACTGGTGAGAGAAGATGAGAGTGCAGATTGCAGCGATGGATATTCCAGAGGCGGGTCAGTGGGGCATGGTGACTGGTGAAAGGATTGTGAGAGCAGGAGGGTTGAAGAAGAGCTGCAATGTCCAGAGAGCTGCTGATGCCACATACTGGTAGAGGCACTAGCAGAAGGAACAGGTTTTTCCTTCCTAATTGTTTCATCGAAGGAGAAAGACTGCTTCTTCCTGATCTTGGACTCACAAATCCATTCTTTAGCTTGGAGCAGTTTCTTCTCTCTTGGGCCTTGTAAATAGTTAGCTGCTCCAGACAAATAATTACTGATCTTGGGTGCTTAGGCCAGAAGGTGGCTTGCTTTCTTTCACTCCCTGGAGTCTCTTGCGGGAGAGAGGGGTGAAAGCCATGTGTTTGTTTTCACCACATTTGTAAGAATGAATGGAGTTGAAACATTACCCCTCCTCTGTTAACAGACCCTTGGGCCTCTTCTCACTCCCAGGGCCATTAATCTCTGTAGAAATCAGTGTTAAATTTAAAAGTTCTTGGGACTTCCTTGGTGCTCCAGTGGTTAAGAATACACCTTCCAGTGCAGGGGACTGCACTGTTCTATCCCTGATCAAGGAACTAAGATCCCACATGCCGAGGGGCAACTAAGCCCATGCCACCGCAACTACTGAGCCGATAATGCTCTGCAGCTAGAGAGAAGCCTGCTTGTTGCCATGAAAGATCCTGCATGCTGCAGCTAAGACCTGACACGGCTAAATTTTTTGTTTTTTTCCCAAAAGTTAATTCCAGCTTTCCCCCTCTCTTTGCTGGTTTCCCACAAAATATCATTCACCTTTTTGCCCTGGTCAAGGAATTCTGAGTCCCTCTAGCTGTTGGACTCCAGAATAGCACCTTGCCCACCACCGCCATCTCCCTATCTTAGAATTGACCAGTTCTGGTTCTAGCTGTGTGGGGGCCTCTGCTGGTAACATAGCTTGGCTGGGCATGATCTGTCCCTGCTCAGTCATATTTACAAGTACTGTGGATATAGGCCGTCATGCTGGCATTAGTCAACAATAGCCCATTCTACAGGGTTCTGTCCTTGGTCTTTTACTTCCAGCTTCCTCCTTTCTCTGCCTTCTTTCCACTTTGTTTCAATGAGGAATTGTCTTCAGCTGGTGAGTTTCGTTGGCTTGAAGTGTGGAGCACCCAGAGTTATTTTCTCCATCACTCTCCAGTGAAGTAGTCGCTTTCATAACCCTCTCTCTTCTAACGTGGCTCTTAGATATTCCACGTATAGATCTTCCTTGATTTATAATGAAGTTATGTCCCAGTAAACCCATCACAGGTTGAACGTATCCCAAGTCAAAGCTACATTGAGTACACCTCACCTACTGAACATGATAGCTTAGTTTAACCTAGCCTACCTTACATGTGCTCAGAACACCTACATGAGCCTACAGTTGGGTGGGCAAAATCATCCAACACAAAGCCTATTTTATAATAAAGTGTTGAATATTCATGCAATTTATTGAATCTCTGGTGAAAGTGAAAAGCAGAATAGTTGAATGGATGCAAGTGTGTTGATTGTTTAACCTCGAGATTGAGTGGTTGACTGGGAGCTGTGGCTGCTGCTGCCCACCATCACTAGTCTGAGGAAAAAGAATATTCAAAATTAGACGTATGGTTTCTGCTGAATGCTTATCACTTTTGTACCATAAAAAAAAAAAAACAACAACTACAAGTCAGACCACTATCCATAGACCACATTAGTGGGCAGAAAAGTCCTATGGAACAGCTCCTTCTGTTTATTTCTGGAGCTGAGTTGGGAGAGGGTAAAATTCCCTAGACTGAGTGGTGTGAATAGTTCCTTCTTTTATGAAACACCTTTGAGAGGATGTCTGTTTTCTTTTCAGTAAAAGTTTGACCCCACACTAATAAGAGTGACCATGAGCAACACTATTTGATGAAATATTATCATTATAGATACCAGCCTTGGACCATTATTTGATCTCTACTGATTTCTGGGCCACTCTAGAATCTCTGTGGTAAACTAGGTATCTCTAGCTTTGATTTTAGGGTACTCCTTTATCTTAAACCATCTGAAAGGGAATAGCTACTTGGTTTTTAAAAATATATATCAGTTTTTTTTTACATCCATCTAGTTTTTTTAAACTGAAGTATAATTGATTTATAATGTTGTAGTTTGTATCTGCTAATCTCAAACTCCTAACTTAACCCTCTGTCATCCCCTTTCCCGCTTTGGTAACAGTAAGTTTGTTTTCTATGTCTGTGTGTCTTTCTGTTTCATAAATTCATTTGTGTCATATTTTAGATTCCACGTATAAATGATATCGTATGGTGTTTGTCTTTCTAACTTAACAGTATGATAATCTCTTGGTCCATCCATGTTGCTGCAAATGGCATTATTTCATTCTTTCTTATGGCTAAGTAGTATTCTGTTGAGTATATATACCACATCTTCTTTCTTTATCTGTTGGTGGACATTTAGGTTGTTTCCATGTCTTGTAAATAGTGCTGCTGTTAATATTGGAGTGCATGTATCTTTTTGAATTAGAGTTTTCTCCAGATGTACACTCAGAAGTGGGATTTTTGGATTATATGGCAACTCTGTTTTTTAACTTTTTAAGGAAACTCCATACTGTTTTCCACAGTCGCTGCACCAACTTACATTTCCACCAACAGTGTGGAAGGGTTCCCTTTTTCCCACACCTTCTCCAGCAGTTGTTATCTGTAGACTTTTTAGTGATGGTCCTTCTGACCAGTGTGAGGTGGTACTAACTGTAGTTTTGATTTGCATTTCTCTAATAGTGATGTTGAACATCTTCTCATGTGTTTGTTGGTCATTTGTATGTCTTCTTTGGAGAAATATCTGTATAAGTCTTCTGCTCATTTTTTGATTGGGTTTTGTTTTTTTCTTATTAAATTGTGTGAGCTGTTTATATATTTTAGAAATTAATCCCTTGTCAGTTGTATCATTTAGAAATATTTTCTCCTAGTCTGTAGGTTGTCTTTTTATTTTGTTTATGATTTCCTTTGCTGTACAAAAGCTTATAAATTTGATTAGGTTCTATTTGTTTATTTTTGCTTTCATTTCTATTACCTTGGGAGACAAGATATCCATTTTTTTCTGAAGACAAAAACAAAGGATCCTTATAGGAAGTTTAGATAATACAGAGAAGCAAAAATGAAAAATTACCATAATCCAACCACCCAGAGGAAAACACTGAAATTTGTGGCCTAACCATTTAGGTTTTTAAAAAATATATTTATGTATTTTTTTTTAAAGAGGTTATAGCATGTATCTCTTTTATGATCTTCAGTTAATAGAATGGTATAAGTATCTCTCCATGTCATTGAAAATTCTTTATAACATCATATTTAGTAATTCCATAGTGGCCCATTTTATGTAGAGAATAGAGAATAGTGGCTCATTTTATGTAGAATATTAATAAAGATAAATATATTTTAATTAAAAAAAATAAAAAGCATATACAAAAGGAAAGGATATTATAAAAATAGTGATGGAATGTTGCAACAATCAAAAGTATAGGTTTTAGGGACTTGCCTGGTGATTCAGTGGTTAGGGCTCTATGCTTCCACTGAGGGGGTCCAGGTTTGATCCCTGGTTGGGGAACAAAGGTCCTGCATGCTGCCTATTGTGACCCCCCAAAACAGTATAGGTTTCACAGCTCTGAATCTCATAAGCAATAATTGTAAGCTTAATAAACTGTTTAGTTAAATAGGACATGGGTGTTAACAGACTAGATCTTTTTATTCATCTTTGGGCTCAAGTTTTGTAAAATCTTTATGGGTCTGAAAATTTTACAAGAAATATACCTGTGGTGTTGCTAAAGGTAAGTGGTTTTGACTTTCTTGGTTACTTTTTATTAGAAATTAAGCCAAGAAGTTCTCACTCTTATGAGTTTGCATATATCTTAGGCACCAGGAGACATTTGACAAATTATTTGACAGCAGTTATGGGAAGTTTCTTGTTTGAGGGGATTGCCTGAATTGAATCCTAATCGATGTGCCTGGATTAGTCCATGTATTTATTTCTTTTTACAGGTAGTGCCTTCCTCAGTGCTATCTTTCTTGCCTTAGCAACGTACCAGTCTCTGTACCCACTCACCTTGTTTGTCCCAGGACTCCTCTATCTCCTCCAGGTAAGCACTTGTTGGTCAGAAGCCAACACTCAGGTGACATTTAATACACAGCCTGGTCCTTGCTTAGGGGAAAGAAGGGCATGGCACAATAAAGGCTGTAGGACTGGGTCCCCAGTTCACATTTACTTGCTTCTCCTTGAAAACACAAGGAAACTTGACTAACTTTAAACACAGTGAACCCCTGGGTAGCCATGTCCTTCTCCAGGGGATCTTCCGGACCCAGGGATCGAACCCAGGTCTCCTGCATTGCAGGCAGATTCTTTATCTGAGCCACCAGGGAACCCCCAATGATCATTATGTTCTAATTATACATATCATTGCAAATGTATCAGTGCATTTCATTTTTATGTTTGTAATTGGGATTCTTGCTTTTTTTCTTTTTTTGGCCTAATATTCACAGATCCTTCTCTGAGCCCATTTCTTTAACTTTTTTTTGTATAACAACACTGTCTTTGTAAGGTTCTTGCATGAATTTAATGTTGTGAGTGTACCGGATGCAATGCCTGGACCATAGTGGGAGATCAGTAGTTTAGTTGAAGAATGCAAACTGCTAATATTTACTGAGAACTTACTACTTGTTGGTCACTATGCTGAGCACTCTCCAGGCATCATCTCATTTCAACCACAGAAGAACTTTTAACAGGTCGGTCATATTATAAGCTGTGTATTCATCTACTAGTAATGATATTAGACACATACATTGCAGCTAGAATGTATGGCAGTTTAATCACTTGCCTGAGGTCACATGGCTAGCAAGTGACTGCTGAGATGTGAGGTTGGGCAGAGCCTGCTCTCTAAGCATCTGTCTTTTCTACTCAAGTAAGACTATACACATCTCCTCAAGAGCAAGTAGCTGCTTACAGGTCCTGCATGGTTCCAAATCCATTCTTAGAAGGAAACATTTCATGAAAGGGTATGGAAGGCAATGCCATGATTCAAACCAAGAAATGTCTGCTCTCAGAACCCTTGTTCTTAATTATAAAGTTTCTGTGCAACTGTTGCTGAAACTGAGTATGTACTCCATTTACTGAAATAGGCCATGTGTGCTTATCATTTTAAGTGACTTCCTCATGTATCTTTTGGCTGATGTGTACAGTGGCACATGGTTAGCTTAGTCTTTCTCCTATTTGGGGAATTCGAGAGCTTCCCTAGTTGTCACTAATGTAAGTAGTATAGACATTTAATTTCCTTAAGGTGTGTTCTTCCAGCTAAATTTTTGGCACCAAAAGTGTGAGAAATTTTATAGTTTTTTTATGCAAGACCGCAGTGCTCACCAGAAATCTGGAGCCAATCTGTGGGGCCACCATCAGCGTCTAAAGTGAACCACTTCCTCCCAGGCCATCAGCACTGGCTTTTCAAATTCGATTTATGATTGCTAGTTTAATAGCTATATCATCATGCTGTGAAGTTATTTTACTTTGACTTGTTTTCTAGATTCTTGTAGAAAGCAGACATCTTCTTACATAACAGTATGTTGTTGGTTATTTCCTTTCTTGCTTCATATTTACAGTTTATTCTTTAGAAGATCTGAGCACCATGAAGAATGCATGCAACCAGAATTTCTGTACAACTATTTATCAAATTAATACTATAAAAATATATTTACTGAGACACATGAACTGACCAAAAAATTTTAAGTGGCTTGTTAAGCCAAATACTAAATACTATGTTATGTAAAATAGCTCTTATTTAAAACTCAAGGAAATTCTGTCCTGATAACAATGGACAGTGTGGCTGAGTCACGTACTCAAGCAGTCACTTTGTTCAGCCCCTCCCTCCACAAATATGGACTGAGCATCTGGAGTCAGTATGCTAGACACTCTGGGAGACTCTGCAGATAAAAAGCCGTTAATAAAGGTTGCCGAGCAGGAAGTCCTGTGGGAAGACAGCTCTGGCAGCACCCTGGGTTGGATTGGAGTGAGGAGGAGCTGAGGTTGGGAAGAGTTTGGCCATCGTATTAGGTCGAGTCAGAGGGCTTGACTACGGGCCCAGATCAGTGTCATGGGAAATGGAGAGATGAGGGACTCGATGCAGGATTCTAGGAGGTAGACCTGGCTGTGTGGCAGCTGTGTATATGTGGTGAACAGGACTGGAAAGAGTGAGATAAACTATAGGACCCATTTATGTAGAAATTACACATACTATATTTATGTGTTTTTATCTAAGTATATGAAGTGGCCTTGAAAGGCAGTAGGGCCTTGTGAGGCACAGTAATAAATTTGGAAAATCAATCCAGTGACATCTGGGAAATAAACCCACTTGTTTAAATATGAGGGAGGGAACAGAAGAAGAAATTATCTTTAGGTGTGAGTTTCACAGAGGTCTGTAGGCTCCGAGGAGAGACCCTAGAACTAACGGGTGGGAACCATAAACAGCCCAGGATAAGGCAGGTCCAGGACAGCCTGGGATGCCTCAAGTGAGTGGAGTTCCTGTGGATCAGTGTGTTTAGGCTACTGAATGGCCACATAGTGGGGAGCTGTAGCAAAGCTGTAAGCATCATATGGGTAGTTAGACCTGATGGTCTTAAAAATCCTTTCATCCCCCTAATTGAATTGGATTTGATAACCACAGGAAAGTGATACAGCTGCTCTTGAGGTTATATTTTTCTAGAGTTTTTAAAGCCCTCGATAAACACATACATCCATCTAGGAGAGATTATGTCATTTATGTGAGAGCACAGGCTCAACTGGTACATCTTAATGGATGGAGAGCAAAATAGTATTGAAGACTAATGGGGAACTTCCTTTGGTGGTCCAGTGGTTAAGACTTTACACTTCCAATGCAGGGGAACCAGGTTTAGTGCCTCATCAGGGAACTAGATCCCACACACTGCAACTAAGACCCATGCAGCCAAATAAATAAAAATAATATTATTTATTTATTTTTAATTGGAGGATAATTGCTTTGCAATGTTTTGTTGGTTTCTGCCATGTATCGACATGAATCAGCCATAGGTATACACGTCTCCTCCCTCCCATCTCCCACCCGATCCCACCCCGTCTTGATTGTCACAGAGCAAGGGTTTGAGCTCCCTGCATCATACAGCAAATTCTCACTGGCTATCTATTTTACATATGGTAATATATTTGTCACCGTATACAGGCTCTTGGTTCATCCACCTCACTGGAACTGACTCAAATCTATTCATTTTTATGGCTAGGTAATAATTCCATTGTATATATGTACCACAACTTCTTTATCCATTCATTTGATGATGGACATCTAGGTTGCTTTCATGTCCTGGCTATTGTAAATAGTACTACAGTGAACACTGGGGTAAATGTGTCTTTTAGAATGGTTTTATCAGGGTATATGCACAGTACTGGGATCGCTGGGTCATATGATAGTTTTATTTCTAGTTTCTTTAAAGAACTCTCCATACTATTCTCCATAGTGACTGTATCAATTTACATTCCCACCAGCAGTGCAAGAGGATTCCCTTTTCTCCACATCCTCTCTAGCATTTATTGTTTGTAGATATTTTGATGATGGCCATTCTGACCTGTGTGAGGTCATGGTCATCGCTGTAGTTTTGATTTGCATTGCTCTAATAGTGAGCAGTGTTGAGCACCTTTTCATGTGTTTATTAGCCATCTGTACGTCTTCTTTGGGGAAATGTCTGCCTAGGTCTTCTGCCCAGTTTTTGATTGAGTTGTTTGTTTTAATAATAATTTTTAAAACGTAACTAAATTTATTATATTCTGAGTATCAAAAGAATAATTACCACAAGTAATTGTAAAACACTAAAGAAAAGTCTCTGTGTCAGTGATGCTCAGAAAAGGGGGGGAAGAGAAAAAAATGCACGTGCCATCATTAAATATGGCTCTTTTATCAATTTTTTTACTCTGAAAATCAATACTTAGAAGAAAAAACTAAGCACTTACCCTTTCTTCTTAAAATGAGCTATAATTCTTCCCTAGTTAATGAAGGAAGGTTCTTTACAGAACTGCCAGCTTATAACTGCAGAAGGAAGGCTAGAATGGGTAATCATCAGTGAAATGATTAAATCTAGCAAAGATCATCATTGGATGCTGAAATCATTAGATGAAAGATTTTTTGGAGAACAGAGTATTTGCATTTTCATGGTGCCAAAATAGTACCCCCGCCTACCTCTAAATTATTGGCTAAAAGCAAAGGGAAAATTGAATCTTTACAAAGGAGTGCTGTGGAAGTTACCACCTTAACCAGGCAATCCAGTTCAGCATCACTTATGGTAAAATGGCTTGACATGATGTGCTTCATGATGTGATCAGTTCGAGCACACAGCATCAGCTCCAAGGTATTTTTACCCAGAATGTTAACTTTGGTTAAGCCTAAGTCATATTAGAAACCTGATAACTTCTGATTTTTAGGAATATAAGAGCAGAAAAGCTAAAGAAAGCAAAGTCGCTCAGTCGTGTCCAACTCTTTGCGACCCCATGGACTGTAGCCTACCAGGCTCCTCAGTCCATGGAATTTTCCAGGCAAGAGTACTGGAGTGGGTTGCCATTTCCTTCTCCAGGGGATCTTCCTGACCCAGGGATCGAACCCGGGTCTCCCACATTGCAGGCAGACGCTTTACCGTCTGAGCCACAAGAGCAGAAGCACAAATTAAATGATACTGTCATTTAAACAATGGAAGGAAATACTCGACCAACCAAAATATAGGACAATCAAAATATAGAGATATAGACAGCTGGTCTACATCTCTTCAAAAAGTCAATGTCATAAAAAAGAAGAAGTGAAGGGACTCTTCTAGATGAAAGAGACAGTAATTGACTGAAATGGGTGAGTCTTGATTGAACTCTGGTTTGGAAAAAATAGTTATAAAGGATGTTTGGAGGATATTCAGAATATTTTTGAAGATAGATTAGATATTAGATGATTATAGGAAATTGTTGACTTCTTGGATTGAGAAGAGTACTATAGTATATAGGAGCATGTCCTTATTTTTAGAAGCTATATGCAGAAATATTTGGGGGAGAAATGTCATGTATAGAAAATTCATACACACAGAAAAGTTTATATATAGCAGGGTATTAATATTTAATCTAGATGACAGCCATATGGTTGATTATTGTAATATTTTTTCAACTTTTCTGTGTGAGAATTTTATAATGCAAAGGAGAGACATTAGAATACAGGCTCTGAAGTTGGCTTGGCTTGGCTTGGCTTCTGATAAGCTCTGTGACCCTGGGAAGTGACTACTTAACTTCTATATGTCTCAGTTTCCTCATCTGTAAAATGCGGATAATACAGTAGTAGCTACTGCAAAGGGTTAATACATGTCTAGTATGTAGAACAGAGTATGACATGAGTTCAATAGATATTAGTTATGGTTATTAGTATTTAAATGTTCTTAGAAAGGACATGGTCACCAGCGTGGAGATGGCTTCCCTGGTAGCTCAGGAATCTGCCTGCAGTGCAGGAGACCCTGGTTTGATTCCTGGGTCAGGAAGTTCCCCTGGAGAAAGGATAGGCCACCCACTGCAGTATTCTTGGGCTTCCCTGGTGGCTCAGACAGTAAGAATCCACCTGCAGTGAGGGAGACTTGGGTTCGATCCCTGGGTTGGGAGGACCCCTTGGAGGAGTGGGCAACCAGTATTCTTACCTAGAGAATCCCTGCAGGCAGAGGAGCGTGGCAGGCTACAGTCTGTGGGGTCACAAAGAGTCAGACATGACTGAGCGACTAAGCACAGCACAGGGAGGAGAGAAAATAATTCACTCTTTAGAGTCAAAAGAACTGTAAGCATTAGTTGGAAATTACACCTTTGACCCTGCAAATCTGCCTCCATCCTGCTGGTTGTATTTCTAGAGGGTACAAGAGGCAGGTGGTGGACATGCTCATGTCTGATCAGTGCCAGAGGCAAAGCTGTTTTTCTCTTTCCTACATGAGATGCAGAGAGGCTTCATGATCAAAGGCAGGGGATGCTGCAGCTGGCTCCCTGGTGAGTCACTTCTGAGAATGGTAGTTTGAGCCCATCTGGTCCCTTCCCCCAACTTTACTCTTCTCTGACCTTGGCTTAGGGCCTAGTTTCCAAATTAGAGAAAAGCTTAAAATGTTATGCTCTGATCACATGCAGAAGAAAACAACCCTAGAGCGCCCAGGACCAAGAGGCTGCAGTGAAGGATGGGCCAAGTGCACAGGACCTCAAGGCTGAAGCTGTGAAGTCGACAGAGGGAGGCTCCTGGTGCAGTCAGGGAAGTTCCTATTCCCTTCCTTCCTTTTGCTTGGGATTCCTTAGAGCGTTTGAGGTCCTTATTTTCTTTGAAAGGGTATAACAGAAACCAGGGTGAAATAACCTTCTGAGTGTTCTTATGGTTTTTGCTTTAATCTGATCTGACCCCTGGAGGTGGAAATGACAACCCCACTCCAGTATTCTTGCTTGAAAAATCCCATGGACAGAGGAGCCTGGCGGGCTATAGTTCACGGAGACGCAAAGAGTTGGACACGACTGAGCCACTGAATATGCACGCATGCAATCTGACCTCTCTTGTCTTTGAACTGAAAAATTAACCCTGTGATTTCTATATTTCTGGAGCTTGGAGCAAATCACATGGCACTGGCTTGTACTAAAGAAGCCAGAGCCAACCAGGTCTTTCTTGATAACAGGGCACTTCCCCAGGCTTTCTGCAGGGCCTTGTTTACAATTTTTGCCTCTTACTGCTCCTTTCCCAGCCAGTTTCTGTTCATTCTCCTGCTTCCACGAGAGTGACCAGGGCAGAGGTGGCAGCATTCTTAGCTTCCTTTCTTTTTGGAACAGGTGAAAATGAGGGTAAGGGGTTGATCATGCATTTGCAATAAACTTTTTTATTTTTTTATTTTATTTATTTTTTTATTTTATTTTTTAATTTTAAAATCTTTAATTCTTAATGTGTTCCCAAACATGAACCCCCCTCCCACCTCCCTCCCCATAACATCTCAGTGTACCTTTATTGCCTCTGGTAGAAAGTGAGGTACACATAGCCCATGGACCACATCTGTCCCACAGATGTGTTTTATGTAACCTCAGTGTTTAATTATATTATTCATTGTCATTGTTTTTAAAATTCATGTTAAAAATGTATATTTCTGGCGCCTTTTGAAAAATTGGAAGATCTGGCTTTTAGTTTACCTCCTTAGTTTTCCACAGTCCATATGCCTCATCTCTATTACACTTCACTCGTTTGTCACATGCCTGGCTTCTCTAGGTATTTGAATATGTGTTTATATTCACTGAAAGATCTAGAAACAATGACCAACCCAGTATCAGTGATTATCCTTGGCGCTCAGATTGTAATCTTACTATTTTTAGCCTCGGAAAGAAGCTAGGGTTTTAGAGAAATGGCTGACTCTAGGTTGAGGGCAGGAAATGTGCAGGATAATCCTGGAACACTGTGTTATCAGAAAACAAGGAAACTGCCAAAGACTCCTGTGGAATCTAAAAAAATAGTACAAATGAATGTGTATGCAAAACAGAAACAGACCCACAGATAATAGAAGACAAATTTGTGGTTACGAAAGGGGAAGAGGGAAGTGGGGAGGGACAAATTAAGGGCATGAGATGAACAGATATGAACAACTACATTTAAAATAGATAAGCAGTAAAGATATACTGTATAGCACAGGGAATTATACTTAATATCTTGTAATAACCTGTAATGGAATATAATCTGCAGAAATACTGAATCACTATGATGTACACCTAAAACTAGCACAATATTGTAAAATCAACTGTACTTAAATTCAAAAATTTGATACAACTGTTTTTTTAATGAGCAAGATTAAAGTATAAAAGAATGCACATTTAGATGGAAAGCTGTTAAGAAATGCAAGGAAGTGAGTGCTATAAAAACCAGGAAAAATTGTTACTTTGAGGAAAGAGGGGATTCTGATTGGGACAGGGCACAGAGAGAAACTTAAGGAGTGACATGAAGTCTCTATCTCCCTCGACCTCATGAATGTTTTTGCTTGATAACCAGTCACTAAGTTTTATATTGGTTTTATGTATTTTGTATTTTACATTTACAATGAAAAGTTTTAAAAAGTTGATCAGAATGTTTAGGTCACCACCCTTTCTTTTGGTTTTTTTTTTTTTTTTTGGTCACCACCCTTTCAACCCTTCCTACTTATGTACTTTTCACTTTAAGGTAGCATTTGCTACTGAGCAAGATAGATGAGTAAAAGGAATGCTCATTTGTTTACTGAGAAATTTGTGGTGTGGACCTCTAGATTAAGTTTGGCTGGAGTATTTATAAATAACAAGCCATCAAAGGATTGCCTGAGTTTCTTTTTTCAAAAATTTCAGGTATGCCTTGCTTTAATGTAACAGAAGTAGTTCTAAAAGATTACTTACTCTTTAAGCAAGGCAAGTTTTTATAAATAGACTCAGTAAATATTCCACATTATATTTTCAGAGCTCTGTTCCCTAAAGCAAACCTGATTCTAAGACCAAGTCTTAAAAATTATACCTAAAATTTAATACACATAATCACAGATTTGCCAGGGGCAAGGAGGGGATCATTTCCTACTCTTAACAACAATAGCACTTTAGGTCCAATAAAGCATGGAGAATATGGTAGCAAGCAAAAACTGGGAGGCTCTCATGGGATACACCAAGTTAGAAAAGCCTCATATGCTGGGTATATGCTTCAGAGGTCTACAAAGAGAGCCACTTTAACAGTCTACCTGATTGGGTTCTTTATGGCATTCTCACTTCCCAGCTTATTTCTTTTTAAATGTCATTTAGCAGGTAGGAAGGGTTTTCATTTGTTTTTTCTTTCATGGGTTGTGGTTTCTTCCCTCCCTCCCTTTCTTCCTTCTAGGCTAGATGGCAGTATTTTTCAGGAAGAAGAGAAGATCAAAATTATCAAAGGCAGGTAGAAGTCTAGAAGGGAACTCAGAACCTAGGTGGCTTACTCTTTAAATGTGTCTATGTATGCCTCTTCTTTGTTTAATTATTTTCCATTCCCAGAAATGTACTATTTTCTGAAAACTTTGTTCTTTTGGTGCAGCATTGTCTATAGAACCTTTTGTGATAATGGATATATTGTATATCTGTATACTGTCAGTATAGTAGTCAGGAGCCTCATGTGGCAATTGAACACCTGCAGTGTGCTAGTGAGACTGAGAAACTGAATTTTTAATTTTAATTAATTTTCATTAATTTAAATTTAAATAATCACATGTGACTAGGGGACAGCACAGTTTTAAGGTAAGAGTAACCCTAGCAGTTAGGACTCTGAGTTCCCATTGCAGAGGACACAGGGATTTGATACCTGGCAGGGGTGGGGGATTAATATCCTGCCCTAAAAGAAAAAAAAAAGAGAGCAGAGCTACATATGTGCAAGCTTAGAGAACAGCCCTGGGGTTGATCCGTTTCCTTTCCTCTCATGTTTGTTAACACTAATGTTATCTCTTCTTTTCTTGGCTGACTTCCCATTCTCCTGAAAGTCATTACCGTGGAGTTATATATGACATCTTTATAACTTGTCTTAAAATACTTCTGCATAGGCCATCTGACATTATACATATGGCAGTTAGTTTCAGCCTCAACTTCAGGGGCAGTGAGTTACTTTGAAGAAGCATCCGTGCACTGTGGTACTCAACTAGCTTTGCATCAGGAAGGCCATGCTCCACAAGTGGCTGCCATCCGTGCTTCTATACCTTGAGCTGCACCTTTGCTGATTACGGCACAGTTAATGTCAGAAGCAGATTGGATTTTTGTTGGTGAGATTAGTTGAATATCAGAAGTAGGCACTCATAGGTGAAATCGAAATATTCAAAAGAAGTGGAATGGACTAAAACATTTCAGATACTTCCTATATTTGCATGAGGAGGAAATAAGAATCTAGGAAAATCTGTAACTTCTTCCATTGGAGATGGTGCCTGAGGCTTAGTTCCTAACTGATCCTGCGTCTAGCTTTTTCTTAGGAGATTTCTGGTTACCTAATGCGACCCTTTTTCCATGATCCAGCGGATGTTGGCAATTTGATCTCTGGTTCCTCTGCCTTTTCTAAAACTAGCTTCAACATCAGGAAGTTCATGGTTCATGTATTGCTGAAGCCTGGCTTGGAGAATTTTGAGCGTTACCTTACTAGCATGTGAGATGAGTGCAGTTGTGCGGTAGTTTGAGCATTCATGGGCATTGCCTTTCTTTGGAATTGGAATGAAAACTGATCTTTTCCAGTCCTGTGGCCACTGCTGAGTTTTCCAAACTTGCTGACATATTGAGTGGAGCACTTTCACAGCATCATCTTTCAGGATTTGAAACAGCTCAACTGGAATTCCATCACCTCCACTAACTTTGTTCGTAGTGATGCTTTCTAAGGCCCACTTGACTTCACATTCCAGGATGTCTGGCTCTAGATGAGTGATCACACCATCATAACTGAACTGAATGCGACCCTAAGGGCAACAGAACCTTCAGTTCAGTTCAGTTCAGTTCAGTCGCTCAGTCGTGTCCGACTCTTTGCGGCCCCATGAATCACAGCATGCCACGCCTCCCTGTCCATCACCATCTCCCAGAGTTCACTCAGACTCACGTCCATCGAGTCCATGATGCCATCCAGCCATCTCATCCTCTGTCGTCCCTTTTTCCTCCTGCCCCCAATCCCTCCCAGCGTCAGAGTCTTTTCCAATGAGTCAGCTCTTCGCATGAGGTGGCCAAAGTACTGGAGCTTCAGCTTTAGCATCATTCCTTCCAAAGAAATCCCAGGGTTGATCTCCTTCAGAATGGACTGGTTGGATCTCCTTGCAGTCCAAGGGACTCTCAAGAGTCTTCTCCAACACCGCAGTTCAAAAGCATCAATTCTTCGGCGCTCAGCCTTCTTCACAGTCCAACTCTCACATCCATAAATGACCACAGGAGAAACCATAGCCTTGACTAGACGGACCTTAGTCGGCAAAGTAATGTCTCTGCTTTTGAATATACTATCTAGGTTGGTCATAACTTTTCTTCCAAGGAGTAAGCATCTTTTAATTTCATGGCTGCAGTCACCATCTGCAGTGATTTTGTCTCTGGGATATTGTCACTTCTGCCTTGAGTGAACCTTCCTTACAGGTGGTGATTGGAACAACTGATACGAGGAGAGCTGGGACTTAATCAGCCTTCTACGGTAGTTTGTGTGAACTGTTGTGTGCTTGCTTGCTAATGGATATTTGTTTAATAAATGTTGCTAAGGGTGCCAGAATCTAGGCTGAAACTTGCTTTCTTTGTGGTGAGATCCTAAAGGAGGAGCTAACCCTTACACACCTGAAACTTTTTTCAAGACAATTGTCAGGAACCTATGAGTAATAACCAAAATGGCCACTGAATTGCATGCTTGAAGTAGTTAAATGTGTAGCACCATATGTTTAAGGTATACATACAGAGATTGAATTGCATACATTATGAAATGATTACCATAATATGTTTAGTAAACATCATTGTCTCATACAGATACAAAAGAAAAAAAATTTTTTCCCTTGTGATGAGAACTTTTAGGATTTACTCCCTTAACAACTTTCTTATACAACATCCAGCAGTGTTAATTATATTTTTATCATGTTGTACATTACATCCCTAGGACTTATTTATCTTATAACTGGAGTTTGTACCTTTTGACTATCTTCATCCAGTTCTCCCTTCCCTATTCCCCACTCTGGTGACCACAAATCTGATCTCTTTTGCTATGGGTTTTTTTGTTTGTTTGTTTTTGAAGTATAATTGACCTACAACACTATGTTAGTCCCTGGCCCACAGCATAGTGATTCGATATTTCTATTCATTACAAAATGATTATCATGGCTGTTTATATGTTAGTTGTATACCCTGCTAACTTGACTGAATTATCTTGTTTGTTATTTTTATCATGAGTAGTTGTTGCATGTATCTAGATACTGATCTTAGTTATTTAAGCTGTTTGTGATACACTATCAATAGCTTTCCTTATCTTAACTAACCTTAAATTTTTGTAATAAACCCAACCTAGTCATAATACAACTTTATGATAATCGTTTTCATGTGTTGGTGAATTAGACAATATTGCACTTAGCATTTTTGCTTTTGTGTTGGTAGTTGATTTTAGTACCAAGGTTATATTTGCTGTGAAAGCGTTAATGTAAGATTAGAATCACCTGCTTCTTGAATGTTGGTAGAATTTTCCTGTAAAACTGGCTTGGCCTGCTCTTTTTTTTTTTTTTAATGGGAAAAGATTTCATTGCTAATTCATTTTCTTCAAATATTCAATTTCTTCTTGAATTGTTTTTTTTTCCCCCAATTTTTTATTTCATGCTTTCAGGAAATTTGTGAGACAGTGTAATAAAGACCCTTTATTTTTGAATTCTCTAGTTACCATTTGTATAACTCTTTGTAGATGTATAGATTTCTTTTCCTTTTGTTTTTTTTTTCCTGACCTGTTTGCAGGAAAGTTACAAACAAGACATATCAGTCCTAAGTACTCAGTCAATAACTAACTCTTAAGAACTAGAACATTCTTCTATGTAATCATAGTACTATTAGCACATCCAAGATTAGCTTTCAAAGATTAATATTATCTAATGTATACATTCAAATTCCCCTGTTTATTCATGACTTACAGCATTTTAGGGGAGAAGTGGGTTCAAGATCTAGTCAAGGGTCACTGTCATTTCCTTTATTGCTACCTTTTAATTTTTTTTAATAACACCAGCATTTTAAGTGAACCATTTGAATTATTTATATTTCCATAGACTGTGTCTATTTTGCCTGTTTTTAAATACCCCTTGGTATACTTTTAAAATAATTTTTATTTATTATTTTTGGCTGCGCTGGGTCTTCATTGCTGCACACAGTCTTCCTCTAGTTGCAGGGAGAGGGGGCTACTCTTTATTGAGGTGGTGCTTGGGCTTCTCATTGCGGTGGCTTCTTTTGTTGTGGAGCACAGGCTCTAGAGTATGGGCTCAGTAGCTGTAGCACACGGGTTTAGTTGCTCCGCGGAATGTGGAATCTTCCTGGACGAGGGATCAAACCCATGTCCCCTGCATTGGCAAGTGGATTCTTATTCACTGTGCCTCCAGGGAAGTGCCTGTTATTTGCATACTTTTTAATATTTATTAATCCTGGTGCAGCCATAGATATGTCTCCTTTTACATTCCTATATTGTTTATTTGTTGTTTCTTTTCTTTGGTCTATCTTATCAGAGACTTATCAGTCTCATTAGTCATTTCTAAGAGCTGACTTTTGGCTTCTTGAGTCCTTAGATGTTTGAGGTTTGGTTTCAAACAAATGCAGGAAGGTGGATATCACAATATATCAAATTACATGAATTTTTTTGTTTTCTGGGATATAATAAAAGTTACATTTATACTATCTGTAGTCTATTAAGAGTACAATAGCATTATATCTAAAAATATGTACATATCTTAATTTAAAAATACTTCATTGATATTTCCCTGGCTGTCCAGTGGTTAAGATTCCATGCTTCCATTGCAGAGGGCCCAGGTTCCATCCCTGGTCAGGAAACTAAGATCCCACAGGCTGCGGCATGGGCCAAAAAAAGAAATCTTCATTGTTAAAATATGCAAACCATCATCTGAGCCTTCAGTGAAGCAGTCTTTTTGCTATGTAAGATGTTGATGGCTGCAGACTGATCAGGGTTATGGTTGCTGAAGCTGGGGGTGAATTGACAGTTTCTTAAAACGAGACAACAAATGGAATTTGCCAACAAACATCAGTTGACTAGTACTTTCACAAGCAATTACTCTGTAGCATGCAATGTTGTTTGATAACATTTTATCCACAGTAGAACTTCTTTCAAAATTGGAGTCAGTTCTCTCAAACCTTGCTACTGCTGTATCAACTAAGTTTATATAATATTCTAAGTCTTTATTGTCATTTCAATATTCTTTACGGCATCATCACCAGGAGTAGATTCAGTCTCGAGAAACCACTTTCTTTGCTCATCCATGAGAAACAACTCCTCATCTGATCAAGTTTTATCATGAGATTGCAGCAATTCAGTCCCATCTTCAGGCTCCACTTCTAGTTGTCATGCTGTTTCTACCACCTCTGCAGTTACTTTCTCTACTGAAGACTTGAAGGCCTCTAAGTCCTCCATGAAGGTTGGAGTCAGCTTCTTCCAGAGACCTATCAATTTTAATATTTTGACCTCCCCATGAATCTTGAATATTCTTACTGATCTAGAATCCTTTCTAGATGGTTTTCAATTCACTTTGCCCAGATCCAAAAGAGGAGTCACTATCTGTGGCAGTTATAGACTTACAAAGGGTTTTTCTTTTTTTTTTTTTAAGTAATTTTAGTTACTTATTTTAATTTTTGGCTATGCTGGGTCTTCATTGCTAGGTGGATTTTTCTCTAGTTGCAGCTAGCGGATCTCTCTCTAATTGTGGTACTCAGGCTTCTTATTGGGTGCTCAGGCTTCTTCTCTTCACCTAGAGCCTCTGCAGGCTCTAGGTGTGCAGGCTTCAGTGGTTGCAGCTCCTGGGCTCTGGAGGACAGGCTCAGCAGTTGTGGCGCATGGGATCAGTTGCTTCATGGCATGTGGCGTCTTCCCGGACCAGAGATTGAACCCATGCGTCTCCTGCATTGGCAGGCAGGTTCTTTGCCACTGAGTCGCCGGGGAAGCCCCCATAATGTATTTCTTATATAATAAGATTTGAAAGTTGAGATGACTCCTTGATGCATGGGATGCAAAATGAATGTGTGGTGAAAGTGACAGTCACTCAGTTGTGTCCAGCTCTTTGCAACCCCATGGACTATACAGTCCAAGAAATTCTCCAGGTCAGAATACTGGAGTGGGTAGCCATTCCCTTCTCCAGGGGATCTTCCCAATTCAGGTCTCTCGCATTGCAGGCAGATTCATTACTGGCTGAGCCACCAGGGAAGCCCAAGGATACTGGAGTGAGTAGCCTATCCCTTCTCCAGTGGATCTTCCCAACCCAGGAATCGAACCGGGATCTCCTGCATTGCAAGTAGATTCTTTACCAACTACCAGGAAAGCCCCATGCATGTGTGTTAGCAGGCATGAAAAGAACATTAATCTCATTGTTCATCTCTGTCAGAGCTCTTGGATGAGGAAGGTACATTGTCAATGAGCAGTAATATTTTGAAAGGAAACCTTTTTTTTCTTCTGAGCAGTAAGTCTGAACATTTTAAGTAGGCTTAAAATATTCAGTAAACCATGCTGTAAAGAGATGTGCTGTCACCCAGTCTTTGTGTTTTCATTTGTAGAAAGAGTGTTTGCAAAGTCAATTTAGAATCATTTCTAAGGGCCCTAGGATTTGAGGAATGGTAGATGACCATTGGCTTCAACTTAGTCACCAGCTGCATTAGCCCCTAATGAGAGAGCTGGCCTGATCTTTGAAGCTTTGGACCCAGGCATTGACTTCTCCTCTCTAACTGTGAATGTCCTAGGTGGCATCTTCCTGCAGTGTAAGTCTGTTTTGTCTACACTGAAAATCTGTTGTTCAGTGTAGCCACCTTCATTAATTCTCTTAGGTAGATCTCCTGGATGACTTATTGGAGCTTCTACATTAACACTTATGGCTTCACCTTGCACTTCCGTGTTACAGAGATGGACCTCTCTCCTTAAACTTCATCAACCAATCTCTGCTAGCTTCAAACTTTTCTTCTACAGATTTGTCTCCTCTCTCAGCCTTCATAGAATTAAAGAGAGTTGGGCCTTGCTCTGGTGACGCTTTGGCTTAAGGCAATGTTGTGGCTGGTCTCCACATCAGCAAGAAGGCTGTTTTGCATTCTTATCATTCATGTATTCACTGGAGTAGTGCTTTTCATTCCTTTCAAGAACTTTACCTTTGGATACACAGCTTGGCTAACTGATGCAAAAGGCCTAGCTTTCACCCTATCCCAGCTTTTGATGTACCTTCCTTAATTATTTGTACCTTTTGATTGTGGCTCTGCTGGTAAAGAATCTGCCTGCAGTGCGGGAGACCTGGGTTCAATCCCTGGGTTCAATCCCTGGGTTGGGAAGATCCCATGGAGAAGGGAAAGGCTACCCACTTTAGTATTCTGGCCTAGAGAATTCCAAGGACTATGTGGTCCGTGGATCACAAAGTGTCGGACATGACTGAGCGACTTTCACTTTTGATTTTAAGTAAGAAATGTGCAATGCTTCCTTTGACTTGAACACTTAGAGGGCATCTTGTTCACCTAGACAGTTACAATAGTAACATCAAAGACCCCTGATCACAGATCTCCATAACAAGCATAATAATGATGAAAAAGTTTGAAATGTTGCAAGAATTGCCGAATGTGACACAGAGACACAAAGTGAGCAAATGCTTTTGGATAAGGGTTGCCACAGACCTTCAGTTTGTGATGAACAGTATCTGTGAAACCTATGAAGTGCAGTAAGCCGAAGTGTAATAAAGAAAATGAAGTATGCCTGTGTCTTAACTTTGTTTCTGTTTCCACAGATTCTACTCTTACCTTTATTATTTCCTTCCTTCTTTTGAAGTTTATTCTGTTCTTTTTCTAAAATCTTAAAATGGATGTTTGTTTATTTTCAGCCTTGTATTCAAATATAAGTTTATATGGAGATTTCCCTGGTGGTCCAGTGGCTAGGACTTCATGCTCCCACTGCAGGGGGGCACAGGTTCAATCCCTGGTCAGGGAACTGAGATCTCATAAGCCACGCTGTGCAACCACACACACACACAAAGTTTATATGGTTGTGTTTCCCTCAGAGTACTGTTTTACCTACATAAGATATTTTCATAACCATCAATTTCTAATATCAAAGCTTTCTGTTATCATTCCTTCTTTGACTCCTCAGTTATTTACAAAAGTGTTTAAAATTTTCCTAATGTGTTTTTATCTTTTTATTAATGATTTTGACCAGTTACATTTGACCCCAGAATGGGGTCGGTATGGTAGATTCTTTATTTAAAGTTTGTTGATATTGCTTTGGGGTCTGATTAAGGTATGTCGTCATTTTTTTTTTAAGCTGTGTCAGGTCTTAGTTGTGGCGTGTGGGACATTTATTGTGTTGTGCAGGATCTTTCATTGCAGCACATGGACTCTCTACTTGTGACTAACAGGCTCAGTAGTTGCAGTGCTTGGGCTTAGATGCTCTGTGGAATCTTAGCTCCGTGACCAGGGATTGAACCTGCATTGCAAGGTGGATTCTTAACCACTGGACCACCAGGGAAGTCCCTCTGGTCGGTTTTTACTAATCCCCCAAAATGTTTTATGGAGAAGGCAATGGCACCCCACTCCAGTACTCTTGCCTGGAAAATCCTATGGACGGAGGAGCCTGGTAGGCTGCAGTCATGGGGTTGCTAAGAGTCGGACACAACTGAGTCACTTCACTTTCACTTTTCACTTTCATGCATTGTAGAAGGAAATAGCAACCCACTCCATTGTTCTTGCCTGGAGAATCCCGGGGACAGGGGAGCCTGGTGGGCTGCCGTCTATGGGGTCTCACAGAGTCAGATACAACTGAAGTGACTCAGCAGCTATAGCAGCAGCAAAATGTTTTAAATGAATGTGAATTCTCCAAACATGCCGTTTTATATAAATGTATTTTTTAATACCTCTTTATTTATTTGGATCTTAATGTCCATCAGAAATATTTTATAGTTCATATATTACATATTTTATAGTGTGCATACCTTGTACTTATATTTGTTAATTTTATTTTTAAAGTATTTTTTCTCTCTTACACTATAATGAATGGAATTGTCTGCTTAATTTCAGTTCTGAATTGCTTGTTAAAGTATATAAAAATGCAATTGATTTGGTTATATTAATCTGTTAGTATGGGATGTTACATTAATTGATTTTTCAGGTGTTAAATCAACTGTGGTGGACATAATCTTAATGTGGCCTCCATGATCTCTACATACTAATGTTAATCACAATCCCTTTCAGTTCAGTTCAGTTCAGTTCAGTCACTCAGTTGTGTCTGACTCTTTGTGACCCCATGAATTGCAGCACGCCAGTCCACCCTGTCCATCACCAACTCCTGGAGTTCACTCAAACTCACGTCCATCGAGTCCATGATGCCATCCAGCCATCTCATCCTTTGTCGTCCCCTTTTCCTCCTGCCCTCAATCCCTCCCAGCATCAGAGTCTTTTCCAATGAGTCAACTCTTCGCGTGACGTGGCCAGAGTACTGGAGTTTCAGCTTTAGCATCATTCCTTCCAAAGAACACCTAGGACTGATCTCCTTCAGACTGGACTGGTTGGATCTCCTTGCAGTCCAAGGGACTCTCAAGAGTTTTCTCCAACACCATAGTTCAAAAGCATCAATTCTTCAGCACTCAGCTTTCTTCACAGTTCATCTCTCACATCCATACATGACCACAGGAAAAACCATAGCCTTGACTAGACGGACCTTTGTTGGCAAAGTAATGTCTCTGCTTTTGAATATGCTATCTAGGTTGGTCATAACTTTTCTTCCAAGGAGTAAGCATCTTTTAATTTCATGGCTGCAGTCACCATCTGCAATGATTTTGGAGCCCCCAAAAATAAAGTCAGCCACTGTTTCCCCATCTGTTTGCCATGAAGTGATGGGACCAGATGCCATGATCTTCATTTTCTGAATGTTGAGCTTTAAGCCAACTTTTTCACTCTCCTCTTTCACTTTCACCAAGAGGCTTTTGAGTTCTTCTTCACTTTGTGCCATAAGGGTGGCGTCATCTGCATATCTGAGGTTATTGATATTTCTCCAGCTTGTGCTTCTTCCAGCCCAGCGTTTCTCATGACCGCACAATTATATGCAGAGTACACAATCCTTTTGAGTAAGAGCAAAACCAGTGACTTGCTTCTGATAAATAGAATACTATAAATATGACTCAATGTATGGAATTATAAATTTATTTGGTAAGATCTTAGGTGAACAAGTTCATGAAGTATGCTATTCATATTGCTATTTCACTGTGATTTTTGTCTATTAGATTTACCAGTTATCCACTGATGGTAGATTTGTATATTTTTCCTCTGTAACTCTGTCCATGTGTGTTCTATATATTTTGAGATTGTGTTATTAGGTACGTACAAGTTTAGAACTGTAATATCTTTCTGATGACACTTTTATCATGATAGAACATCTTTATCTCTAAAATACTTTTTATGTTAAAGTCTATCTTATTTGGTAACAATAACCAAACTGATTTTCTTTTGGTTAGTGTTTACCTAGGCTCAGAAGGTAAAGAATCTGGCTGCAAGTTGGGAAACCTGGGTTCAATCCCAGTTTCGGGAAGATCCCCAGGAGATCCCCTGGAGAATTCCATCGACAGAGGAGCCTGGCAGACTACAGTCCATGGGGTTGCAAAGAGTCAGACATGACTGAGTGACTAACATTTTCACTTTACCTAACATATCTTTTCAGTCCTTAGGTTTTTCACCTATTCTGTATCCTGTGTTTTTTTGCTGGAAGGATCTTAAAGTTGACTCATAACTGCTTTTTGTCTTTAAAATCCTTAAGTATACCATTCTGCCTTCTCTCCTAGCGGCAGTACATACCTGTGAAAGTGAAGAGCATAGCATTTTGGATCTTCTCTTGGGAGTATGCCATGATGTATATTGGAAGTCTAGTGGTAGTCGTTTGCCTCTCCTTCTTCCTTCTCAGTTCCTGGGATTTCATCCC
The DNA here is from genome assembly GCF_032405125.1 of Capricornis sumatraensis. Classification (NCBI taxonomy): domain Eukaryota; kingdom Metazoa; phylum Chordata; class Mammalia; order Artiodactyla; family Bovidae; genus Capricornis; species Capricornis sumatraensis. Next base: position 67,221,498 of record NC_091083.1, on the reverse strand, counting down.
TGCAGTCTATGGCTTCATGTAAGTAATGCCCCCATTAGAAAACTCTGGAAGCTGATTTAGTTTTTACAGCTCCATCTGGAATCAGAGGGAGACCAAGCAGAGGCCACATCTAGAGCAGTGGTCCTCACATTGGTGTGCACCAGAATCACTGCAGGGCTTGAACACCCAGGTTGCTGGGCCCCACCTCCATAGATTCTGATTAAGTAAGTCTGTGGTAAGTGAAAGGTTGTTGCTGAGCCGTGAAAGACGTCAGGATTCTTGGCCTCCAGAGGAGAGGAATTCAATCCGGGGCCAGTGATGAGGCTTGATCGCTCAGAGCTTTTGTGTTATTACACAAAAGTTTTATTAAAGTATAAAAGAGATAGAGAAAGCTTCTGACATAGACGTCAGAAGGGGGCAGAAGTAGTGCCCCCCTGCTAGCCTTTAGCAGTATGTTGTTTACCTATCAGCAAGCTGTTAATTAGAGAAAGGAGATGTCTCAAAACTCAGAGTGGCACCAGGCCCCTCACGCACAACATCCATTCTGAGATAACATTGGCACTAGGTGAGTCATCCCAGGCCATAACACGATTGACATGAATCCTGTAGAAAGACAGGTTTCCAAGTAAATATATAGATTCATTAACATAGATTAGGAGAACAATTTTATGAGTAAAACATACTGGTTTGTCAAGTTGGTTCTGAGTCTTAGGCAGAACCAACTTGCAGTCAGAGTCTAGGGTAAATACATAGTTCATTAACATAGCTTAAGAAAAACATTTCCATAAGAAAAATGCATTGGTTAGCTCAAGGTTTGAGAAAAGTTAAGTTCAGGTGGAACCAAGTGTCATCATGGCAACACAGAATTTTAAGAGAAACTTCCTTTTAATTTTGTATGGAGAAGGGAAAAAAGCTGACACTTGTAGTTTGTTTCCTCCTGCTGCTTAAGAGAGAAATAAAAACTTGTCTGACACTTGCAGCCTATTTCCTTTGTTTGGAGACCCCTGGCCTTCCTGCCTGTTACCCTCTCATTAGTACCCCAGAATTCGCATATCTATATATATAAATTTTCAGGTGGTATGATGGTGCCAATCTGAGGAACACACTTCAAGAACCACTGGTTTGATCTAAGTCAATTAAAGAACACTCTCTGGGAACATCCAAAGCACTTATCAGCCTTGAACTAGAAGGTTTCGATTCAGTCTCAAACAGGAATGGATGTATTTATTCCTCTATTGCAAAAGGGTCTCCAACAGTTTTAAAATAAAGCCATGTTCCATATGTCAAGGGACTTCCCTGGTGGCTCAGATGGTAAAAAATCCACCTGCAAAGTAGGAGACCTAGGTTTGATCTCTGGATTGGGAAGATCCCCTGGAGAAGAATACCACCCCAATATTCTTGCCTGGAGAATTCCATGGATAGAGGAGGGGTGGGCTGCAGTCCATAGGGTCACAGAAAGTTGGACATGACTGAGTGACTTAACACTTTCCATATGTCAAACTTATAGAGAAAATCAAAATGGGTTTGCAAGATGAATTCTGCAAATATTTCCAAATATCCTCTGGTGGCTCAGAGGTTAAAGCGTCTAGGTTGGGAAGATCCCCTGGAGAAGGAAATGGCAACCCACTCCAGTACTCTTGCCTGGAGAATCCCATGGACAGAGAAGCCTGGTAGGCTACAGTCCATGGGGTCTCAAAGAGTCGGACACGACTGAGCGACCACTTCACTTCACTTCTCTGTGGTCTGCTGAGGAGGATACCTGCTCAGGCCTGAAGGAACTCACAGCTCAGAGGGTCATGGACACTTTACCCCACCAGGGTGGGAAGGGGGTCTGTGGCTGGCTTCCCTTTGGGTTCTGAGCTGCTTATTTGTGTTAAATCCTGTCTGAGCCTAACAGTGACTTAACCTTCAGCTTCTCATCCTCTGCCTTCTATAAGAGTTTGTAATGCCTGGTGAAAAACTTCCTAGTTTTCTGCTGGTGCACAGATTGTGTTCTTTCCCTCATTTCACAGAAAAGGAAATATAGTTACAGCAAGAAGCAAAGACTTGCCTGGGTGGAGGCCTTCTTCAGTGAAATCTGACCATGAGCCGTGGTCTTGTCTGAAAGCTGACCGTGAACCATAGCCTCTGTCTTCCTGTCCATGCTTCCCTTGTGCTTTTAAAACTGAACTGACTTCCGTGTCAACCCCATATGTATGTTTTTAATGTTATGTAAGATTTTTGGAACAGCCAAAATTGTAACCCATCTTTATCTGATATCACCAAGACAAAAAGTTTTCCAGTTAAACCCCATTTCTCCAGGAGGGTCTGGGATCATTGCTAGAGCCTGGCAGTGGCTCCTTGGACCCCTGGAAGTCTCACTTCTGTGTGAGGAACTCAGTCTTCTGGCTCCTGCTGTATGCATCTGGAGAAAGAATGGGCAGTAACAGGATCTTTGAGTTTTTCCCCTAGACAAATCCTTAGAATGCTCAAAATAGGTTAGAGGAACATATTTCAAACCCATTCCTCTTTTGCGACAGTGCTAGGTATCTCCTGGTTTTGAGCATACGTATCTGGGGCAGGAAAAGAAGGGGCTGGTCTTTTGATTTCTAGCATGAATCCCTGCCTTGTTTCAGATCTCTGCTGCATGCCAGAGTTTGGCTCAGGTGATCCTTTTTATGGGTTATTTTTCTCTGAGTCTCTGCCCCTTGTTTTTGTTAATTACCTATATCTGGGATGCCCAGAGAGCCCCTCACATCCTGATCTCTGAGGAGATAGAGTCTTCCTTGACTGCCCAACAGTGACCAAAACCTTCAGGAGAAAAGCAGGTCGAAGGAGGTTGTTTCTAACTTGGCTGTGTTTTTTCTCTCCCTTTGTTTTCTTCATTCCAGACTTTCTGTTCCAGATCTCACCCCGAACATTGGCCTCTTCTGGTACTTTTTTGCAGAGATGTTTGAGCACTTCAGCCTCTTCTTTGTGTGTGTGTTTCAGATCAACGTCTTCTTCTACACCATCCCCTTAGCTATAAAGCTAAAGTAAGTGGTTGGACCTACTGAGTTTTTGTCCCCAGAGTCATTTGTACTTTACAGATGTCCTTCTCACTCGGAGCATCTGCTGTTGGGTTGAGGCATTTATGCCCAGGGAACCTCACCCTGAGTTGCTTCAGTGACTGTACCCTGTAGGAGAGTGACACACAAGGTTCCAGCTATAAGGGGCAGTGCTTTGGAGCCCCATATGCCCCCTGGCCTCACTTTGGGGTACTTGAACCCACATTGCCGCTGAGCCCAGTCACTGTTTTATTTGTGTGTTTGTGTGTGTATATATCACAATTTATTTTATTCTGTGTATTTTTTCATTTAAAAAATATATTTTAATTGAAAGGTATTTGCTTTATGGTATTGTATTGGTTTCTGCCGTACATCAGCATTAATCAGCCATAGGTATACATATGTGCCCTCACTATTGAACCTCCCTCCCACCTCCCCAGTCACTGTTTTAGACAAGAGCTGGACTGAGGTGGGGACGATATCCTTGGAAAAAGAGGATCTTGCTGGGAGTCCTCTAGCTGCGTCCCAGTGATAGTTTGCCCAAAGGGACTCAGGAGGTGTTAGTTGAGGGGCTGGTCACCTGCAGCTTTGATCAACTTCCCTCAAATGGATTGCCTATGGCATACTCTTCTGCAGAGTAAGAGAGCTAACATGTGTTGTCCATCCCACCTTTTTTAGTTATATTCATGGCTAACCCTTCCAGCAACTCTTGGAGGTAGGCATTATGTTACTGTCACTTCCATTTGCTAGTCTAGGAGATTGCTGTTCAGAGAGGTGAAACGATTTTCCCAGAGTCACACAGCCAGTTAGCAGTGGAGCTGGGGTTACCAGGTTTGTTTGGCTCCAGAATTTATGCTCAGACCTCTGCACCTTGCCAAGCTCCTGAGAGAGATCACAAATAGGATTAAATAGCTCCTGGAAATGGTTTTGTTATCCTAGCTTCAGAGAGGGGCAAACAGGCACCAATCAGCATAGATACAGCTGGATGGTCCAGGGAGGTAGAAGGGCTGGATTTAGATTTCAAGAGCTTGAGTTCTTTGCTTTGACCTTTCATTCATTCTCCATGGCCAGTGAACCAAGGCTCACAGTTCCCTTTCTGTAAAGCTCAGAGCTGGTGTTCCCTTCTTATAACATAGCCTTGGCCTGGCATCTGACAGAAAAAGCCTTCTTTCTTGGCCTGGCAGGCTCCAGAATTCTGGCACCCTTACTCAGCCAGGCTCTCCAGCTGTCTGTGGTCCATATGTCCTTCCCCCGTTCTGGTCAGGCCTGGGTCTGGGCTGAAAGAAGCAGGGAACCTGGCATACCTGTCCTCACGTGTGTAGCCTGTTCTCCACCACCTTCTACTGTCGGCATGTGAAAGGCTACAGATAGCTCCTGGGGACCACCACCATCTTGTGGCACCCTGCCCCCAACCCCCACCAAGGGCCACAGAGCTGTGGGAATGGAAGGTATGAAAATACCTGACCTCCCTCTCAGCTGCCCTTCTGTGTCTGGATACAGTTCCACTCCAGCCCCTGCAGTGCCAGCTTTGTGAGAACAGGGCCACCAGTCACTGCTCCCCAGGGGCTCTTGCAGGAGGTTCTGGTGTCAGTATTTGTTTTTATATATTTATGTATTTATTATTTTTGGCTCTGCTGGGTCTCTGTTGCTGTACAGGCTTTTCCTTATTTGTGGCAAGCGGGGGCTACCCTCCAGTTACGATGCGCTGGCTTGTCATTGCGGTGGTCTCTCTTGTTGCGGAGCACAGGCTCTAGGCACATGGGCTTCAATAGCTGTGGCTAGTGGGCTCAGTGGTTGCGACTCTGGCTTTAGAGCGTGGACTCAGTAGTTGTGCCGCATGGGCTTAGGTGCTCTGCAGCATGTGGAATCATCCTAGACCAGGGATTGACCCCTGTCCCCTGTATTGGCAGGTGAGCTACCAGGGAAGTCTCAATGTTGTGTGGGTTTTTTTTTTTTTTTAAAGGAACTCTTTATTTGGTATTGGAGTAGAGCCAATTAACAATTTTGCGATAGTTTCAGGTGAACAGCAAAGGGACTCAGCCATACATTCACCATGTCTTTTGGTACCACCTTGTCATTAGCCTTTTCCTGGAAATGGTGCAGCTGTTACCAGCTACCTAAAAAGCCCAAACCAATGACTTGGATGAGCCTTAGGAAAATGCTCACTGAGATAGCCAGACCCTTCCTAGAGATTACAGGACTGAATGAGTTTGTAGTCAGAAGCTTTGACTCAGAAACTTTTTAGCTGAGTTTCTGAGTCATTTGCCTCATAGTAGTATTTGGGTGTGTACAAATTTGTCTCCACATCTCAGATTTACATCCATTGAGTGACCTGACCTTTGACCTACAAGGCAAGAATGCCATTAACCTGAAGATACCCTCCTGAACTGGGCATTAACCTGAAGACACCCTTCTGGGTCCTGTGCAGAAGTAGGCCATGTGCACGTTGCTCAGACCTGAGGAGGCTGCACATCTGGCTTCTTCCTGGCAGATTCTCTTCTGCACTCAGTCAGCTCTTGGAGGAGCACTGGAGGCTGAGTTCCGTCTCAGCCTTCCTGATCAGAGCTGTGGTCCTGCTGGGCACTCGGGAGAACAGCACCGGCGGTGCTTAGGTGCTCTGGAGACAAGCCACTCCATCACTTTCGAACTCTCTTATGTTCTCTGAACCTGATTTCCTCATCCACAAAGTGCAGTGACAGCATTGCCTCCTTCCAGGTGGGAGGTAGTGAGGATCACGTGTAACGATGCAGGAAAAGATGCCTAGCACAGAACTGAGCACAAGTGAAGGTTCAGGAAGTGGCAGCCAGTCTTACTGGTTTAAGGTGACTAGAACTCCAGTTCCAGCTCCTCCCTCCCCCATTAAAGTTTGTTTTTATTTATTTGGCTGCATTAGGTCTTAGTTGCGGCATGCAAACTCTTAGTCGTGGCTTGTGGGATCTAGTTTCCTGACCAGAGGTCAAACCCAGGCCCCCCACATTGGGAGCACAGAGCCTTAGCACCGGACCACCAGAAAATTCCCCAGTTCCAACCCTTAAGAGCAAAAAGCTGCATGCAGCCATTTCAGGAAAGGAGCTCATCACAGCTAAAGATCTGTAGTCCCCACTGACCCTGTTGTCAGAGAAAACAAGCATCAGCCAGGAGGTACTTCCTGCCCGGGTCCAGTATCAGGGGCATCTGGCAAGGGTGCTGCCTAATTACTCTGACAAGCAGTCGTTTAAACCCAGTAATAGAGGCCACTGACTTCACTTGTTTTCCTCCTCTGGACTCCTGGGGGAAGGCCTGGAGCTGCGGGGGGTGGGGGTTGATGGGAAGTATCTCTGTGGGCTGTCTCTAGTGTGCGCTGGGTTCTTCTCACTACCTGTGGGCATCTTAGGGTCCCTGCAGTTTATTGCCCTCCTGCTGGGCCTGGCCCTGTGTTTTGTGGGTGGTAGAGCCTGCCCTGCGTAAAGTCCCTTGGAGAGTGTATTTGGGTTTCGGGGCTGGGGTGAGGAGACTCTTGGGTGGGCCTGGTCCCTGACTGACCTCTGCCTCTCTTTCTGTCTGCCCCACCTTGCCCCAGGGAGCACCCTATCTTCTTCATGTTCATCCAGATCGCCATCATTGCCATCTTCAAGTCCTACCCGACGGTGGGGGATGTGGCCCTCTACATGGCCTTCTTCCCCGTGTGGAACCATCTCTACAGATGTGAGTACCCCCACCTCGCACCCTCTGGCACAGGTTTGTGTCACCTCGCCCTGGATGAAAACAGCCTGTGGTTAGGAATGAACAGGCATTTTTTGGGCACCTGCTGTGCCAGCAGTGACATGAAGCACAATATCTGCCCCTTGGTGCTACACACAAGTGGTAATAATAAAAATAACCAGCATTTATTGAGCACTGACTCTGTACCTGGTCGCTGTGGTTCTAAGAATGTTATGTGCATCAGCTCATTTTATCTTCACACCAGACTTTGAGGAAAAGTATCCCCATTTGCAGATGAGAAAACTAGGGTACAGAAAAATAGAGTCGCTTGTTCAAGGGCACAAGACTGGTAAGTAGAAGGGCTGGCATTGGCATCCAAATGCAGGAGCCTCCAGCCAGCACTGCCCAGTAGGTTTTCTGTGATGATAGACATGCCCTGTATCTGCCCAGTCCAATAGAGTAACCACGAGTGTGACTGGGGAGCTGAATTTGAATCTAATTTAAAGAAGCCACACGTGGGTAGTGGCTGTCATGCTGGACAGTGTGGCTTTGAACCAGTTCCCCGTGCTGCACCGTAGACTTCGTGCCTGATGTGAAGACCTGTTCAGGCTCTTCCTCCGAAGTCGGCCTAGTGCTGATCTAGTTGCTCTTTCTAGTATTTCCTGCTGTTGCCCTGAGTCAGGCTCTGTGTCTTCTGGGTTCTTCACACTGTTTGTGGGCTACCTAAGAGTAGCCTCATGACTCACTCACCTCTGTGTCCCCAGCATCCAGGATTACACCCGATGACACACAGAACAACCTAACAAATGTTCAAATGTTTGTGGATGGGGTTTTTTTTTTTTAATAGTTTTTATTGGAGTTTAGTTGATTTATAATGTTGTGTTTCAGGTATATAGCAAAGTGGATCAATTATGGATATACATACATCCACTCCGTTTTTAGATTCTTTTCCTATACAGGCTATTAGAGAGCTCTCTGTGCTATGCAGTGGGTCCTTATTAGTTATCTATTTTATATATGGTACTGTTGTGTATATGTCAGTCCCAATCTGTGTGGATGGGATTTTTGGTGGCTCAGATGGTAAAGCGCCTGCCTGCAATGTGGGAGACCTGGGTTCGATCCCTGGGTTGGGAAGATCTCCTGGAGAAGGAAATGGCAACCCACTCCAGTACTCTTGCCTGGAGAATCCCACAGACGGAGGAGCCTGGTAGGCTACAGTCCGTGGGGTCACAGAGTCGGATACGACTGAACGACTTCACTTCAATAAAGAAGCAGTGCCAGTGGCCCAACACCACCTGATTCTCTAAAACAGGAAGGGAGCTGCAGAACTTCCCTTGCACAGCAATAAACCTGGGGAGGACAGGCTTCAGAGGAAATGTCTTTATTGTTGTTTTGGGGCTGCTGAGCGTCAACCGGGAAGTGAAACTGACCAGCTGCTAGAAAGAAACCTGTCTATAGGAGTGGGCCTTTGAGCAAAGGTAAACAGGTTGAGTGGGCAGGACAAGCAGGACTGCTCCTCCAGGTGGGGCAGTGACCAGTCGAGCAGATCAGAAGCAGGAAGTAGCATCTTCTGCTTGTGGCATCCTCATTGAACAGACAAGAATCACCCAGTTCACCCAGTAGAGGGGTCTCAGAGTCAGCCTGGGGCCCCTTGGCAAGTCCCAAAGGCACAGGACATGTGAACATACCCTAGTTTGTGATGGGGTGAGTCTGGGGGACGTTGGTCCTCTTTCCCCTAAGATGGAGTTGCTCTGGCTGTCTCTCCCACAGAGGGTGTCTCCCTCAGGTGAGATCTTTCATCCCCTATTGCTAAAGAGAGTCTGGAGCCAGACAGTCTTGAGTCTGAATTCTGGCTTTCCCATTACTAGCAAGTCGTTTAACCTTTCTGAGTCTTCCATTTTTTCATCTGTCAGAATATCTTTCAGGGGTGTTTGAGGTCTGAGAAAGAATAAATGTAAATAGCCCCACTGTTATTAGTAGTAGTAGTAATTACACAGGGAGGTCTCCTGCATAGTTTCATGATCAAAGCTTCAGGCTTGAAAACCAGAGTCACTCAGAGTCATTGAAATAAACATATTTTTCAAAACTTGAACTATTTTATGCCCTCTGGGTGATGAGGCACAAAAAATAAGGATGGGGTTTCCGGAAACCTGGATGAGCTAATAGATGCTGTTGTTGGCTCACTGAGCAAGTTGAGCTTGTCTGAAGGGCCCGCAGACAGCGTTGTCTGCCAGGTGCAGCTCCTGAAGCAGAGAACGCTCAGACTTGGCATGTCTGTTTGGGGCAAGACAACTATGAGTCATTCTGTTTGTCCAGGGCATCTTCAGCCTGGTTGTGTGGACGTGTGAGTGGAATCCTTGTGAGGTCTTTACACCTAGGTTGAATATAATCAGGCTTCTAATGTGTTTAAGAATTCGGTTTAGACATGAGTTACCAGTGTCAGCATGCCTGCTCACACATTCGCCGTTTTGTTTTCCTGTCCTGCTTAGTGGGGAGGAGAGGCACGTGGGCCCTCCCCCGAGTGCAGGTCCCAGATGCTGGGACTCTGCGGAGCTTGGGGCCAGGATGAGTCACACAGACACACAAGCGCGGTGTTAGGGAACAGCCTGCTGGCAGGGCCCGTGCCAGCCTGCAGTGGTCGAGCTCAAAGAGCCGTTACCAAAGGGCTGGATTTTGTGTGTGTGTGTCCTTCATTTTTTCTTTTTTGGTATTAATTATTATATACAGATAAAGGAATATTGATTTTAAAATAGGCATTTGTTACTAAAAAAATACAATAAATTTCCATGTGCCCAGCACCTAGTTTAAGAAAAGAAACAGCACCATGACCTTTGAAGTCCCTAAATCCCTTCTGTGCCCCTCCCAATGGGACTGGATTCTTCCAGTGGAATTTTATTTCTCAATGCCTGAGGCTCAGAGAGGGAAAGTGACTTGCCTGAGGCTTCAGTTTGTCAGTGATGGAGCCAGAGATCTGAGGAAGTCACCCAGGGAACTTGGTGGGAAATCTGACTCCATCTGGCACAGCATGGCGGATGAAGGGTCACCTGGTCACCTCTGACATCTCCGACACATCGTGGTGCTGGAACAGGCCGTCCTGTGCCCTGGGTCCCTGGCTCCATCTGCTCTGGCGTATAGCTGGAATCCTCAGGCCAGTCAGCCAGCAAGAGTGAGTAGCAGCTCCACAGTCCTGCAAAGGTCACCACAGGCCAGAAGCCAGTTGGATGTGGTGACAGTTCTTCAGGGCACAGGGAAAGCATTGTCAGAGCTTTTTGTGATTGCCCCCAGGAGGTGCATGTGAACCTCTCTCAGTCTCTGCACTTGGTCACCTCCTTGTCACCCGTTCTAAAATACAGAGTGACTGGAGACATGGAGCAAAGACCCACCTGGACTGTCAGACCACAGGAGTTTTATTTTAGGAATACTGTGTATTCTTTTCAGCAAAATAATTACCCAGAAATCAGAAAGAACCACTGAAGGACTTCCCTAGTGATCGATTAGCTATGAATCCAGCTTCCAGTGCAAGGAAAAGAGGTTTGATTCTTGGTAGGGGAACTAGGATCCACATACCTCAGGCCTGCTGAGCCCAAGCACCTCTAAACTAGAGAGAAACATATTTGCTGCAGCGAAGACCCAATGCAGAAAAAGAAAAAACAAAACAAAACCTCTGAAAGTATTAGGAGTGTTTTGTTTTGTTTTTTAAAGAAAGAACCATTGAGAAAAGTATGTAAATAGTGATGAAGTGGAGGAATGGTAAACAGACGTATCCTGGGCTTCCCTTCACCAGGCTCAGCTGGTAAAGAATCCGCCTGCAATGCTGGACACCTGGGTTCAATCCCTATGTTGGGAAGATCCCTTGGAAAAGGGAAAGGCTCCCCACTCCAGTATTCTGGCCTGGAGAATTCCATGGACTGTATAGTCCATGGGATCACAAAGAGTCGAACACAACTGAGTGATCTTCACTCACTTCATCTCTTTTCTTGAGGTTGTAACTTTGTTTACTAATAACTCTCAATGCAGACATCTTTCTCCCCAGACTCCTGTTTCTGGGAGCAACACTGAGGCCTCTTAGAGTTCTCCAAGATGCTTGAGTCAGGGCCTTCACCTCTCAGCTTTGAAAACCCAGAAGTGTGGAAATTTCAGATCAGAAGAGAGTACCTAGCAAGCCCTCCAAGTCAGTGTTTCCAAATCATGGGATTTCAGGGACTACTAGCATTAAAAAAAAAATCCTGGTGACAGAGTTCCCAACTTTTTATTTTACTGAAGACACTAAAACAGTCAACTACTGGCCATTTGTCTCGATTTTATGAAAGAAAGGACTTTTTAACAACAGCAGGCAGCAGCAAGACACCTGTAATTACTCAATAAAGAATGAAGCTTAAGTTGAAAACATTCAGCTCTGACAAGATCTCTGAACTACCTTGGCTGGTTATCCTCACTGTGACACTGACCAGCCAAGTCTCTGCTGCAGACCAGCACGGGACCGTATTGGGCAGAGGTCTGCCACTGTGACCCAGTGGCTCACAACTTTGGCTGCATATTGGAATCACCAGGGAAGCTTGTAGAAACCAATATGGATTCCTGGGCCCCACCTCTATAGACTGATTCACGTAGCATGGGTGGTGCTCCCCAGGTGAGTTCATTTTACAACCAGAATTGAGAACCTTGGCTGTAATCCAGTCCCCTTTCCAACGCCTGAACTCCCAGAATAGCATTTCAGCCAAGTCGTTGTACAGCTGAGATAAGAGGGCTTAATTAAGGTTCAGGAGTTTCCCCATCTCTTAAATATCTCTGAACTCTGAGTTTGGAGAAGGGATTTCCTGACAGTCAGGATCAGAGAGGGGAGGGGAACCTCTATTGACTGAGTGCCTGCTGAGAATCAGACCTAAGCTTTTATTAATCGCTCAGTTTTTTTTAAGGTATTCTAATTAATTAATTGTAAATGATATTTATTATTTTATTTAAAAATACAATAAAATATAAAGAAACAAAAATGGCATATAATCCTACTGTCAGATATCTCCTGTTGAATTAAAAGGAGGGAAAAATCACAATGGTAGGTCAGTGGCCCCCAACCTTTTTGGCACTAGGGACTGGTTTCATGGAAAACAATTTTTCCGTAGATGGAGTGGGAGGGATGGTTTGGGTTATATAATATAATATAGAATATATATAATATAGAATATATAAGATATATATATATAATATATAGAATATATAAATTACATATAAATACGTTATATATACTATATATTATATATAAAATGCATTGCATTATTGTGCACTTTATTTCTATTATATCAGCTCCACCTCAGCACATCAGGCATTAGATCCCAGACCCTGGAGACCCCTGTATTAGGCAGAATAACGCCCCCTCCTTGATCCCGGAACCTGTGACTAGATCACCTTACGTGACAGACGGCCTGCAGATGGGGAGAGTATCCTCGATGATCCACACAAGCGCCCTTAAGAGCAGAAGTAGAGGCAGGAGGGTACATGGGCGGTCTCTACGTACCACTCAGCTTTGCTGTGAACCTAAAACTGCTCTAAAAACTAAAGTCCGTTAAAAAAAAAAAAAGTGGAGGAGGGAGGCAGAAGAGGAGGTCATAATGATACGACATGAGAAGGACTCAATCAATTGCTGATTGAAAATGGGAGTCCTGAGCCAGAAATGCCGGCAGCCTCTGGGTGCTGCGAAGGCCAGCAAGTGGATTCTCCTCTAGAGCCACCAGAGCCTGTGGACTTCCGTCCTCCCAGACTGTAAGACAATGCATTATATTGTTTAAGCCACTAAGTTTGCGATCATTTGTTACCATAGCAATAGCAAACACACAATAATACATCCTTGCTAGCTTTTCCACAACTTGTTCAATTCATGGAACACTCCATGAAGTAGGCATTTTAGCCCTATTTTAGAGATGAGGAAGCTGAGATTCTGAGAAACTTGCTGGCAGAGCAGGAATTGTTTTTAAATTTATTTATTTGGCTTCATCGGGTCTCACTGCAGCTTGCTGGATTTTCATGCGGCGCATGGGGGGCTTCTAGAAGCAGTGCGCAGGCTTGGTTGCTCTGTGGCATGTGGGATCCTGGCTCCCCAACCATGGAATAAACGTGCATTCCCTGTATTGCAGGGCATATTCTTAACCACTGAACCACCAGGAAAGTCCCTAGGAATTTTAACCAAGGTCTCTCTGAGGTCTGTGCCCGACTATCAGGGTGCCTTTCCCCAGTGGAACTCTGCCTGCCAGCCTGCCCGCAGACCACTGTGTGTAGCCGGTCCTCTCAGGGGCTTTGGGGGAGCTTCTCCCTGGTGAGATTCTACGTTCCCTCGGGGAGTGGGGGGATGATGGTAAAGAGGGAGGGTATCGAAAAGAGATCATCTAAGGAAGAGTGAGGGACATTTGAAAAGCAAGGTAGGGTCCCTAAGATATGAACTGAGGAGAATGGAAAATGTGTTTCCTAAGACCTGGGCTGTGGCACCCTAGAAACACTGAGGGGTTGGTGCTGCCATTCGTATCTATGATCCACAGAGGTCAGAAAGCACCCTGCTTGGGGCCAGGAGAGGAGTTACTCATGGACACCCTGGGATTGGGGGTTTAAGGGCAGTGTCTTGCTGAAGTTCCCCCGCCCCTTGCAGTGCCCAGAGGCATTCACAGCATTACCGACTGTAGCCAGCTGAACCCAGAGTCTGAGGAAGAGTTCAAGTCTTGTACCTCCCATGGAAGGAGGCAGAAGGAGCCATTGCCAAGGGTCTGAGGTTGCATCTTGTGTGTATGTGCATCTGAGTGTGTGTGTATGTATGTGTTGGGGTGGGGAAGCAGGGGCGTTCTGCCTTTGAGCTCCACCAAGCTTTTCCTGGGCCTCTCTGTGCTGCGGGGACATCACTGCAAGGGACCCAGAGAGTCAGCGCTAGGCTAACGGTGACCGTGTGTGTCTTTGCAGTCCTGCTAATGGTGGCCATCTTCTTTGCAGTTCTGCGAAACGTATTTGTCCTCGCCTGTATCATCATCATCTGCTCCCTGCTCTTCCCTGTCCTGTGGCATCTCTGGATTTACGCAGGAAGTGCCAACTCCAACTTCTTTTATGCCATCACACTGACCTTCAACATTGGACAGGTAAGAGTTAAGGACAGCCCAGCAACAGGGATTCATTTTGCAGCCTCAAACATTCCATCTGGGCCCTGGGTTCTGCCAACAAGTGTTTGGATGTGAACGAGGGGCAGTTCTTCCCCTCAAGTAGCTCGAGGTTCTATAGAGAAGGTAGGGCAGTAAGAGCAGTGGGGGAAACTGAACTTGGCTAATGTTTATTGCATTGAATTCTCACAGCAAGCCTGTGAGACAGTGATCCCTGTTTTACAAACGGGAACCAAGGCTCACAGAGATTGTCAATTGCCCAAGATCATTGGAGGAGCCAAGAACCGAGTTCCGGGAAGGCTTGGTGTATTGCCGATCCTGCTCACGGCACCAGTTGTCTCGCTTTATCTCACTGTGCGCGCTATTAGTTGAACCCAGAATAGGCAAGGCTCAAGCTAAGAGGCTGGAAGAAGACACAAGGAGCAGTAGGAACTGCAGACACATTTATCCTCTTCTGGCTGGTGCAGCAGACTCAGCAGTAGCCATAACATCACATAACCCACTGGCTTTCCAGCTGGAGCGTATATGTACTTACGGAACAGAAGTAGCCCATGGCCGCGCAAGTACCTCGTGATGCACATGAGCAGGGCTCTCAGTGATCTCAGCTGTTACATCATCATTATTTACAAAACATGGGGCAAGAGCGAGAGACCGTGGGGTGAGAGCCTGACCACACCATCCTGGCTAGTGTGCTCTTCCCCTGCACTCTGCTTTCCATGACTTCCTGGACTGCGGCCCCCAGGGTGAGAGCGGTTTGTGAGGGTGGGGAGGGGAGACTTTGCGGACTTTGGAGCAGCAGGAGCAAAGGCAGAGTCCTTAGGAGAGAAGTAGTTTAGCCAGAGAGGAGGCCGAGAGGCATCCTAGAATGAGGAGGACCAGCACGGAACTCTGACCTTGGGACAGCCTCTCCCTTGGGGCCATGGAGCAGTGCTTCTCTGCATCAGAATCATTGCAGGAAGCTTGTTAAAAAAATACAGATTCCTTGTTAAGGTGTTTTTAAGTCCCGTGTTTATGCTACAGCTGTCATAATTACATGGCTTTGATTTTTTTAAAGCAGATTCCCTGATCCCACTCCCAGAGGTGTCGATTGGATTTTGTATTTTTAAAAAATATTTCTTTATTTGGTTGCACCGGGATCGTTAGTTGCGGCCCTTGGGACCTAGTTCCCTGATCAGGGATCGAACCTAGGCCCCTTGCATTGATTGGGAGTGTGGAATCTTAGCCACCGGACCTCCACGGAAGTCCTTGGATTTTGTATTTTTAACAAGTTCTGCAGCGATTCTGTTGCAGGTTGTCTAGCACGCTTCTCTGAGGGCCCCTCGTTCACCATGCTGTGTTCCCTCAGGTCAGCTGTGTCCTAATTGTCGACGTCTTATGAGAATCACTTGTGCCCTTCACCATTTCAATTGCTATTGGCACAGCCTGGCATTTCCTGTGCATAATGGACGAATGGGAAGCACAGCTCGCTAGAGAGACCAGTGACGCCAGTGAATAATCCCCATGGAGACTTTTTGCCTCCAAGGTTAGCTACTGGAAAAGAAGAAGGGAGTTAGGGCTCTTGCAATGAGTGATGAGTCTGGTATTTCCTGCATGGACGTTTTTGGACAACTCATGTCCAGCCTGGCTATTTGTCTTAGTTTGTGCACAGCAGGAAGAGAGATGGAGAGCCCTGTAGGCTGGGTGGGAGCAAGCCAGGGAATCTGTTCTGCCTGTCACACACACAGGTTACTGTTGGTGGATAGATACTCAGCACCTCCTGCCTCTGTCCATGCAAACAGAAATCTGCAGGCTGCAAATTTCTTGAAGTACATTGAAGAAATTAAAAAAGTTGTTCTGGCTCTTCTGTCTTGTTAAAATCCCCTTCCTTTTCCTTTGAAAGTGATGACTGGCATGGGGCCTGCCCTGGGCCTCTGGGGGGCTTGGCAAGCTCCACTGAAATAGTTCACAGCTTGTTGTCAGGTCGTCAGGTCACTGTGGGTCAGGAATACAGTTGCAGTGGTATAAAGTATCCATGGAACTTTCCAGATAACAGCTTTCTGTCCTGTGGCTGTCTTTATGAAAAAACACTGTCTGAAAATGTTACGGGAAATGTTTACAAGTCGTCAGGTGCCGCAAAGCTAGGAGAAACTGAATTGTTGGAAAAAGGAGGAAGTGGTTAGGGGTAGGAACCAAGGCCAGTTGGATGATGAGTATTAGAGGCTGAGCTATGGAGAAACACTAGGTTGATCTCTTGGCATTGAACTTTATCTTAAAAAAGAAAAACAAAACTCTTTAAAATGCATTTTTAATCATATGAGTGAATTCATTACTGCCGGGGAAAAGAAGACAAAATAGAAGCATATGAGATGTAAAGTAAAGCCTGCGTCTCCTCTTGTCCTGTGGCAGATGTGATTGTTAGAATCAGTTTGGTGTGTGTCTTTGCAAGCTTCCTCTGTGTGTTAAGAGACTTATAGCTCTAAGTCCACATGCAAACATTAAAGACATCCCATGCTGAGTACTGTTCTTTAACTGGCTGTTTTTCCACTTGATAATTTTACCTTGAGATCCCTTTTTTTTTTTTGTAACGGCTCCATGATACCCATTCTGTGGCAGGATGTCCTGTGATTTCTGTGACTGGTAGGCCGCTACTGATGGACATTGACGTTGCTTCTGGTGATTCGATGTTATAAATGGGAGAACCCTGCGTATCTCCTCACATACTGTTGCGCACACATGCCAGTATTTTCTAGGATAGATTCCAGGTGATGGGATTTACTGGGTCAGAGGGCGTAAGCATTGTATGTTTTGGCGGATTTTGCCAAGTTGCCCTTCAGACAAGTCATGCCAGCCTCCAGGCCTCCTGGCAGTGGGCCAGGTGTCCTGAAGCTGGCCGTTTGTTCAGGCATCCAGCATGCCTGTTTCATTGACCTCCTTGGTCTGGGCTTTGTGTTCTGAGCCAGAGACAGGTCTGTTGGGTCAAATACTTTCTGGGACTGCTGGCTTCGGGTTTTGTTGTTGCTGCCACCGCTGGATCACTCAAGGGGCGTGTCACAGGGGGCACTTACTCACCAAGGCAGTCCTTAGAGTCACATTCTTGTCCCAGAGCACGAACTGAGCTACAAGAGCACCCCTTGTTGTGAGGGTCTGCTTCCCCTGCCCTCCAGCCTGTTGGGAGCTGCAAAGTGCAAATGGACATTTAGAAGTTGGTAGCGATTAATTGTCACCTCCCCAGAGAGATCTTCTGTGAGGTTTTCCTGTCCCACAGTCTCTGTCTTGGCATTCTGCGTGTTTCCTTCATAGCACTTACCCAGTTTATAAGTCTACATAAGTTACCTGCTTCTCTCTCTGCCTCCCCCGCCAGCCTGTGAGCTTCACGAAGGCAGAAATCCACCCTCCTACCCACTGCAGGGTCCCCAGCCACCCAGTCAGTGCTTGGCACAGGGTAGTTGTTTAGCGGATATTTGTGGAATGATTGAAGGAACCAAAGAGTGGCAGGGAGAACATCATGTGATTAATGGCCAAATGTGCAGAGTATAACCACTGTAGGAATCCCAAGAGAGCAAGATCAACTTTCCTGTTGAGTGGTCAGGGAAAGCCTTAGGGAATAAGAGTATGGGCTGGGCCTTCCAGACTCAGAAGGAAGGGGGGAGGTGGGCAGAGTGGGGGCCAGGTCACCCTCACTGGCTAAGGTCGAGGGGTGGCAGCTCTGTCCCACTTTTGCCAGATTCTGGTCTCAATGGCCAGTGAAGCCCCTGCGTGTCGTCCCTAGCCCTAGCCAGTGCAGCCTCCGTCTGACCTAGAGTTAGTGCTTCTGGTGAGCTGTGTGGCATTCAGAGGGTGTCCTCAGTCCCTCAGCCTGCTCTTTCCAGCTCTTCTACCTGCAGCAGTACCTGGTAGTTACCTGGTCTTTATTCTCCCCTGCCTGGGCAAGACAGAGCAAAGCTGTCCTGGGAACCAGATGAGTACGGATTTTCAGCAGGTGTCCGGCCCATCACTGCTGACTCTGGAGCTGAATGTAGAGTGCATCTCAGCCTGAAGATTTGAAATCCTGCTCTGTTTGAGTTGGTCAGTTCCATGTTTCATAATAGAACAAATCATTGGTGATTATTAATGATACTGGCAGGTAAACTAGTGACTTAGGCCCCATCCTTTCCTCAGAGCCATGAAGTATTTTTTAGCCTGTGGCACAGATCATTTGCTGATTATAATTGTGCCTGAGAGTCAGTAACCAGGAAATAGCAACAGGAAACCATCTGTCGGTACGTAAGAGGTGTATCTGTGTCTCACATGCACACGTGCCGCAAGGTCCCCCACTCTGCCACTGTATGACCTTCAGCAAGTGACCTCCAGGTCACAGGTGGGGCAGGGTGAGAGGATCTGTATGTTGACACGTGTTGACATGGGAGCTAGGATGAGCAAGGTGCTCTTCAAATACCCAGAGCAAATTCCTAAGGAAGCACTCAGACCTAGAAACCAAGGGAAAGAGAGCAATCTGCTTGCTTTCTCTCTTTTTTCTGCAGTTCAGAGACGAGCAGATGGATAATGTTGTCATCTAGGACTTGTTGCTTAGTTGCTTCAGTTGTGTTCGACTCTTTTGCCGACCCCACAGACTGTCGCCCTCCTCTGTCCACGGCTATCCTCCTCTGTCCTCCTCTATCCATGGGATTTCCCAGGCAAGAATACAGGAGTGGGTTGCCATTTCCTTTTCCATGGGATCTTCCTGACCCAGGAATCAAACCTGAGTCTTCTGCTTTGGCAAGCGGATTCTTTACTGCTGAGCCAGATTACATGTAAACAGGAATGTTTAAATTCAGCTGTTTTAAGAGGAAGGTAAGGTGTCCCACTTGCCCTAATTCAACTTAAAAACAGGTAACATAAGGAAATCTTCCCCTAGAGTTATGATTAATAGTGGCTCATGTTGAAAGAGCTCTTACCGGGGAGCAAGCCCAAGTGATCCCTTTAATCTTTTGGATCACATGCTTGTCCAGCCTCCTGGACATTTCCCTGTGTGTTGACATGACCTCGTCTGCTCGTGGAGGAGTTCTGTTTGTGTATGTGTTTTATTGTTGGAGAAGGAAATGGCACCCCACTCCAGTACTCTTGCCTGGAAAATCCCATGGACGGAGAAGCCTGGTAGGCTACTGTCCATAGGGTCGCAAAGAGTCGGACACGACTGAGCAACTTCACTCACTCATGTTTATTGTTGGCAGCATGATGAAAGTATGACTTTTTTCTTTTTAATGAAACATCTCCATGATCTTTTCTTGTTCACTCATGTGGAAGCTCATTCAGTCCTGTGTGTCCTTCTGGGGAAGGGAATCTGCCTTCCCCAGTGAGAAAAAGTGGGGACGGGTTGTGCAGGTCACCAGTGGTCCAGTGGTGTGGAGCCTGTGTTTATGCACAGACAGGGGACTGTCAGGGTCATTCTTGTGGTATATGGCCCCGGCTGGGAGGCCTGCTCCTCGTGGCGTGAGGCGCCAGTGGCCCGGGCTGGAGCCCTCGTCCTTGTCCAGCTCTACGTGCGTGGGTGCTCGCTCTCTTCAGCTGGTAGCGTTTTGTTAACATCTTAGCTCATTCTTTTGTCCCTCCCATCCTCAGACTTAACACTCAGCATCCCAGACTTGTCTTTCACAGGCCCTTTCCCCCCCTTTGTCTTACCCACACAACCAGAGAGAAAAAGCACAGATGGAGTACAGCGGTGTCAAGGCCAACAGGAACTCCACAGTGCCTCCCAGCCCCCTGCCTGCCCAGCTCACTGGCCCTGGGCAAGTCACATAACTTCGTGCCTAGTTGATTGATTTGTAAATATTAACTAGGTGCCAGGCACTCTGCTAGGGGTATGTGAGACACAGCCCTGCTTCCCAGTAGCTCTGCTGTCTGTGGGAGAGAAAGAAAAGGAAATGGGCGGGGCCAGGGCAGGGTGACTGTGCTGGGAGCTCAGAGCTGGTGGTTAAGGACGCTTCTGCGGGGAGGACGCCTCTAAGTGGAGTCCTGCAGGACGTGCCAGGTTCAAACCAGGTTCTGGGAGGTGAGGTCTGGGGGTGAGAGCCTGTGAGGGAGCTGCTGTGGAATGCAGTTCTGTAGGACCAGCACGTGCCGCCTGATAGGGAATGAGGCCCTTTCAAGACAGCCGTGGTCAGAGCCACAAGTTATGCTGAGGACTAGGCTGAGCTGTCGGTCTGAAGTGAAGACAATTGAGGCCAGACTTGTGCTCTGAAAACCTCCCTCTGCCAGGGACGAAGAGATCAGGGGTGTGGGCTGGAATCTGGAGCACAGGGAGGGGGATCTTGAGACCTGGTGTGAGTGGCTGGTAGCCTCAGTGTCCCCAGCCTGGAACAGGGTCATGAGTGGAGAATATGGAAGTGAGTGGGGAAAACTTGGATGAATTGGAAAGTGCTGCCTAGATGATAACTGCCTTCATAACTAGCTATGATCTACCTTTGTGACCTTCCCAACCCTGGCTGAGATCCAGTGATTTCCCTACTGTTTTGCATCTTTAGAACTTTAGAGGGTGGGGGCATTTCTCCACCATCTCTTCCCATGCCTGTCCATTCAGGCCTGAGTTGGCCGGTCACACCTAAGCCCCATCCAGCTCCAGCCCTTGGCCCCTCTTGCTCCCCATTAAATCCCCGTTTCCTAGATCCTGGGCAGCAAGGGTGGGGACTGAGGCACTGTGATTGCCAGTGATGACAGTCACGGGAGTTCTCTGTGGCTGTCAGGTGTCAGCATCCCCAGCACAGGTGAGACCTGGGGAGCCGGGACATGCCTGGGATGACAGCACCTGCCTCTCCAGGACACTGCAGCCCAGGGCTGTTGGCCATGGCTGCGATCCTGAGCCCCATGGCTTCTAGACACGCTGCCTTAATTGCTGACTCTGATGTCTCATATGCTTGTTTTGCCTTTTCTCAAGAAACTGTCTCCTTGGCTCAGTGACACAGTTGTGAACTGGGAGCACAGCTCTGGGTCTAGTGGATATGAAGCGTGAGCACAGGGCCACAGCAGGACCCAGCGTGTATGGGTGCAGACCCCTGAGGAGGGTTGTGGGGGCCAGGATGGACTGGTGTTTAGGCCTCAGACAGGCAGGATAGACACTGCAGCCCCAACGTGTCACTTACTCCCTAGTGATCCCAGGCAAGACCCTTAACCTCTGAGTCTGCTCACCTCTGAGGCTTCTAAGCCCTGCCCCAGGGTATTGTGACGGTTCCTGAGTGTGTGTATTAATTGCTCAGTCGTGTCCGATTCTTGCAACCCTATAGACTAGCCCGCCAGGCTCCTCTGCCCATGGGATTTCCCAGCAAGAATACTGGAGTGGGTTGCCATTTCCTCTTCCAGGGGATCTTCCCAACACAGTAATTGAACCCGCATCCCCTGGGTCTCCTGCATTGCAGGCAGGTTCTCTACCTGCTGAGCCACTGATGTGCTTATTATTAAAGGACCTGGCCCAGGGCAGATACTCGGGTTTCTTGGTCTCTCCTCACTCCCACCCTGTAGTGGAGCATCTTCTGACCATTTCATACCACTTCTGATCTACCCACTCTGTCCTCGGCCACCTTCTATCAGCTGCCCCATTCAGTCTTCATCTTCTGGGACATCCCTGGTGGTCCAGTGGTTAGGACTCGGTGCTGTCACTGCCAGGGCCTGGATTTGATCCCTGGTCAGGAAACTAATATCCCACAAGCCACTCGGCACGACTGTCTGTCTGTCTGTATCTTCATCATGACCCAGAGCTGCCACTGAGAGGAATGTTGTCTGACTGCGCCCTCACGGGGGCAGGACGCCAGCTGCATGCTGGGTCTGGGGCCCCAGAGCTGGAGTAGATGCCGCCATTTGGTGGGTAGGCAGTGGGAAGTGGCTTCATTGAGTGTGGGGGTTGGGGGGAGACTCTGGGGGTGGGAGGTGGAGACGTCGCCTCTCTAGGGATGAGAAGGAGCCCTTTGGGAGAAAGATCATCCTAGCCCAGGGATGGGGCTTGCGCAGAAGCACCAAGGTGTGGCCCCGGCTGTGTCTGGGGCTTCGGGGACGTGCAGGTGTAGTGCAGGAAGAGGGGAGCACTGGAGGCTTCTGAGCGGGCAAGTGAGAGGCTTTCATGGTGTGTGTGTGTATGAGAGAGAGAGAGAGAGAGAGTGTGTGTGTGACCCCTCAGGGGCCAGGAGGATGAGGAAGGCCTTCAAGCAAGAGGGGGCTGAGTTGGAATTCTGAGGGAAACTGGTGGCAACCAGTGGTTGATGGCAAGCGAGGCCAAGGGGCTCAGCTGTGGTTACTGAGGGCAGCTTTAACAGGCTGCTCCACTAGAGCAGAGCGGCTCCAGCAGCGTGGGTCAGTGTGTGGTGTCTGATGCCTGACAGTCTGGGTTCAGAGCCTGCCTCTGACACTTGCTGGTATACGACTTTGGTCAAGTTACTTGAAGAACCTTTTGTTTCTTTGTTCTAAGATAGGATAATTATAATGTACCTACTATGAAGGTTTATTGCAAGAAGTAATTGTTTTAACATGTGTGAAGTGTTTAATGCCTGAGTATTATCAGCATTTTTATTCATAAGAATAAAATATTGTAATGGGCAGCGTTTATCAGCACTAGTGTTTTTCTCCTCTCTCAGACACTGACCTTTGCAGTTCTGACCACTAACTACCTTAGAAAGCATTCAGTTCCTACATCGTGTAATTCTCTTTCATGTAATAAACTGGAAATCCTGCAACTCAGTTTTTGGCAGTTTTTGTGGCCATGCTGCTCAGCTTGTGGGATCTCAGTTCCCCCAACCAGGGGTTGAACCCCGGCCACCACTAGGCCACCAGGGAACTCCCCACAACCAGGTTTTCATACTCCATAAAAACATTTTTCACTTTTATTTTCAAATTAAAGCCATTAAAAGATTTAAAAAAACAAAAGAATGGGTTGCTCTTCAGGTCTCTGGAAGCACAGAGGGACAGAGCAGGAACCAGGGGGGCCACCATTGTAAGGAATAAACTAGAGTTTATCATTCATTTTACAGACGTGGACAGTGCTGCATAGGGAGGGAGGGGGCAGTCGCTCACAGAGGGTCACACAGCCACTGACTTGGCCAGGCTCCTCTCCCGACTTGCCCTGCTCAGATGGGGCAAAGGGGCACTGGGTCTGCAGATAGGGTGTCGGCTGAATCCCAGGGCCTCAGGGAAATCCCTTCTCGGCCCACATGGAAAGTCTTGAGGTCAAACGAGGCTTTCTCAGCCAGCCTGTGACAGCTGGGGGCTTCCCTCAGTGCAAAGCCTCCAGGCCAGTGTGTCCCCGACATGCCCTCTCCCTGGGGGCAGAGGCAGGTCACCCACTCAGGACTAGTGACCTTCGATTCCAGAAAACCAAGCCAACATGCAGGACTCTCTCCCTCACACCACCCTCCCCTGTTGCCTTATTATGAAAAGTTTCACACATACAAGCAAAGTTGAAAGATGTAACCTTGAACACCTGTATACCTACCACCTGGACTTCACCATTACCATTTTCCTATACTTGAGTGATCACAAATGATCCATTTCTAAATCCATCTTATTTCTGTGATATATTCAAAGTGAAATACAGATATCAGTACATTTCCTGCCAAATATTTCAGCATGTGTATCATTAACCAGAGCTCAAAACTTATATTTTTCTTATGTGAAATTTACATACAGTGAAAAACACAAATCTTTAAAAAAACTTTATATTGACATATAGTTGATTTATAATATTGTGTTAATTTCTGCTGTACAGCAAAGTGATTCAGTTATACATATATACATTTTTTTTCTTGGCTGCTATGTGGCATGCGGAATCTTAGTTCCCTGACCAGGGATCGAACCCATGCCCCTGCAGTGGAAGCGTGGAGTCTCAGCTGCTGGACCACCAAAGAAGTCCCTATCTTTCTTAATGTTCTTGGCCATTGTGGCTTATCACAGGGTATGGAATGCAGTTCCCTGTGGTGTGTAGTAGAACCTTGCCACTCCATTCTGTATGGAACAGTTTGCCTCTGCTGAGCCCCAGACTCTCGCTCAGTTCCTCCCCGTCACCCTCTTGCCAGCCGCCAGTCTGTCCTCTGTGTCTGTGTGTCTGTTTCAGTTTTGTAGGTAAGTCCATATGTATCATATTTTAGATTCCACATATAAATGATAAATGATATTTGTCTTCTGACTTACTGCATTTGGTATAGTAATCTCTAGTTCCATCCGTGTTGCTACAAAGGGGCATTATTTGGTTCTTTTTTGTTGTTGTATGTGTGTGTTCTTTTTTTTGTTGTATGTGTGTGTTCTGTACCTGTTCATCTACAAACGGGCATTATTTGGTTCTTTTTTTTTGTTGTATGTGTGTGTTCTGTACCTGTTCATCTATCGATGGACATTTAGGTTTCCACGTCTCGGCTATTGGGAATAGTGCTGCTGTGGACGTGTATAGTTTTTGAATTATAGGTTTTTTTCTGGATATATGCCCAGGAGCACAATTGCTGGATCATACGGCAGCTCTGTTTTTAAGTTTTCTGAGGAAGCTCCTTATTGTTTTCCATAGTGGCTGCACCAACTTCCATTTCCACCAACAGTATAGGAGGATTCTCTTTTCTCCACACCCTCCCCAGAACATTTGTTATTTGTGGACTTTTTAATGGTGGCCATTCTGACCAGTGTGAGGTGATATCTCATGGTAGTTTTGCTTTCCTTTTCTCTAATAATTAGCGACGTTGAGCATCTTTTCATGTGTGCCTGTTGGCCATCTGTATGTCGTCTTTGGAGAAATGTCTATTTAGTCCTTCTGCTCATTTTTCAATTGGGTTGCTTTTTGTTGTTGAACTGTATAAGCTGTATGTTTTGGAAATTAAGCCGTTGTCAGTCACATCATTGGCAAATATTTCCTCCCATTCTGTAGGTTATCTCTTCATTTTGTTTATGGTTTCCTTTGCTGTACAGAAACCTATAAGCTTGATTAGGTCCCATTTGTTTGTTTTTGCTTTTATTTCTATTTCCTTGGGAGATTGACCAAAGAAAACATTGGCACAATTTATGTCAGAGAATGTTGCCTGTGTTCCAGTTTTATGGTGTCATGTCTTATGTTTAAGTCTTTAAGCTGTTTTGAGTTTATTTCTGTCTATGGTAGGAGGATGTGTTCTTACTGCTGACTTCATGCAGTTGTCCAGCTTTCCCAACACCCCTTGCTGAAGAGGTTGTCTTTCCCCATTGTATATTCTCACCTCCTGTGTTGAAAATTAATTGACTGTAGGTGTGTGGATTTACTTCTAGGCTTTCTATTCTATTGATCCATATCTTCTTTTGTGATAGTATCATGACACTTTGATTACTGTAGCTTTTGTAGTATTATCTGAAGTCTGGGACGGTTATGCCTCCTGCTTTGTTCTCTTTCCTCAGAATTGCTTTGGCAGTTCTGGGTCTTTCATGGTTCCATATAAATTTTAGGTTTATTTGTTCTAGTTCTGTGAAAAATGTCATGGGTAACTTGATAAGGGGTCACATTATAGCTGTAGATTGTTTTGGGTAGCATGCCATTTTAACAATATTAATTCTTCCAGTCCAAGAGCATGAGAGATTTTTCCATTTCGTCGAATCATCTTCAATTTCCTTTATTAATGGTAAAACAAATCTTCACGTACATTTCCTGAAGCCTTCTTTCAGTCAGCAAGATATTTTTGAGGTTCATTCATGTTGTTGCATGTAACAATAATACATTGCTTTTTAAAATGTTTAAATGTTGGAATAATTTTATAGTGCAGAGAATTTCCATATGCCCCCCCCCCCCAGTCTCCCATTTTAACATAGTATCACCGTGTACGCATGCTCAGTTGCTTTAGGCCTGTCCAGCTCTTTGCAACCCTATGCACTGAGCCCGCAGGCTCCTCTGTCCATGGGGATTCTCTAGGCAAGAATACTGGAGTGGGTTGCCATGCCCTCCTCTGGGGGATCTTCCCCACCCAGGGATCAAACCTATGACTCATGTCTCTGGCATTGGCAGGTAGGTTCTTTACTGCTGAGCCACTGGAGAAGCCCTATTACCATGGTATGTTTGTCCAAACCAAGAAACTGACCCTGGTCTGTTACTACGAAGCAAACTCCTGATCTGATGTGGATTTCACCAGCTTTTCCTGTAATGTCTTCTTTTCCTCCCAGGATCGAGCCCCCAGTACCACACTACCTCAGTCGTCACATCTCCTGTGTCCTCTGCTCACACTCTCTCTCCTAATTTCTTGTGACACGGACAGTCTTGAGGTATCCTGGCCAGGTATCCCAGAAGAGTGTCCCCTCTGGGTTTGTCTGATGCTTTTCTCATCATGAGGCCACATTTAAGGTTTTTGGAAAGCCCAGACAGTACACACTAGCACACTTCGTGCTGTTTACCCTTCATCGTTTGGTTAAGATAGTGTTTGCCAGGCTTCTCCCGTGCAGAGTGGCTATTTTCTCTTTTCCCTGTTCTTTGGAAGTGAGTCACGAAGTCTAGTCTAAGCTTGGGGGCAGGGGGTAGCGAGTGAGCAAGAATTAAATTCCTCCTAAGAGGAGAGTCTCTATATATATTATTTGGAATTCTCTTGAAAGGATTCCAAAAAGGATTCTCCATTTATTTATTTATTCAGTCACTTATTGACTGATTATTTTTAATTGGATTTTAATTTTTATCACCATAACTTGAATATGTAATTTACAAAGTTTAGGCTTATAAGGAAAAAGAATAGCTCCTTAAGGTCTTACAGTTATTTGCTCTGGCACTTCTAGATTACTACATTTTCTTGATTTTCTTCCAGTTTATATTAAGTTGAATCATATCAAATTGTTAATACTCAACCATTTTTGATCTGCATAAATGGTGGTTTCATATAGTTCAAACTAATAACCTAGTATTTTGACTTCCTACTTGGCCAGTTGATTATGTGTGACATTGGAGTTCTTTTGTTATATGAACTGTGACTCTGCACCTGCCGTCATCTGACCTGGCTCAGGGATCAGTCCCCACCAGCTCCAGGCTCCCCTTCCCCGGGCACTTGGACCTGGGTGAGAAAGCAACTGCTGGGGGTGAAGACCGCCCTTGCTGTGGTAACTGCGCCCTACGGGCAGTTATGGGACAAGGCCTCAGGGCCTCTGCTCTGACAGCCTCAGTGGCAGGGTTCTGGGCCTTTTGCACACTGGGCCCCAGATGTATCGCCTTGCAGGGTGATGACCACCAGTCCAGCTCTCCCAGTACAGCCTTAGGCCAACTACTGAACTCTTGGTGCCTCAGGTTCCTCATCTGTAAGATGGGTTCCATCAGCCTTCCAGATGAGTTCCTGCGGTGACAGGATGGCAGGTCGTGGTCCTGAGGCCATTGATGGTGTGGGTTCTGAGGGCCTCCTCCAGACCCCTCTGTGCCCTCTTTCTTGCCCACATGTGAGGGAGGCTTTCCAGGACAGGGGCCTGGGGAGTCAGAGGCTGAGACCCCAGGCTCCACCGCCCACCTCTGACTTGCCTTTAGAGACCCTAGCCAGGTGCTCCCCCAGCTCCGGGCTTACGTGTTGAGGTGGTTGGTGCGGATAGTCTGAAAGGCCTTAAAGTGCCTGAGAACTGGTGGTGTCTGCAGAGGTGAGCCCCTCTCCCCACATCCATCCTGTTTCAGGCAGCAGAGGTCCTGGGGGCTTAGGATGAATGGAATTGTAAGACTGCAGGTCCAGGGTTTGGGGGCCTTGGCAAATCCCTGTTCACTTCAGGGCATCAGGGAGGGGGGTGGTGGACTGAGCTGCTAGGGCCCTCTCAGTTCTGGGGCCCAGAGAGAACAGACAGACCAAGCCAGGCACAGACACCATGATGGCAGAATCACTCTAGACTCTGCCCAGGCCAGGGGAGGGGCCGCGGTCATCAGGCAGTCACACGGATGAAAGCAGAACTGCAATTTGGATGGGTCTGTGCTACCATAGAAGTGAATGGTGTCAAGACCCAGTCTGGGGTGTGAGGGAGGCTTCCCTGAAGAAGTGATCCTTTCTGAGCCTGAAGGGCAAGCAGGTGTTGACGAGATGAAAGGGAAAGAGAACATTTCAGGCAGAGGAAACAGCAAAGGTCCGGACCTGGGAGGGAAGAAGCCAGTGTGGCTGGAGCTGAGTGAGGTGGAGCACGGGAGAGGCTAAAGCACACACACCAGGCGCAAGGCCTCGGAGCCCCCGAGTTTGATCTTCACCCGAAGAGCCATGGAGCACCTTTACAGGCCTGAAGCTAGGAAGCAGCACGACCAGATTTGTGTTTTGAAAAGCAACCTCTGCTTCTAGGGTGGGGCAGGCGGGAGGTTTGAGGTCAGGAAGCCCAGAGAGACCACTGCTGTTCATGTGACAGTGGCTTTGTCTGGGGTGATGTCTGTAGGGGCAGGCAGAAACAGAACCAACAGGCTTGGGGGCCTGGTGTGGGGAAGAGATGAGTCTGCTGATTCTGTGGCCTGAACACCTGGATGGAAGATGGGGGATATAGGTTCCCAGTGGGAGAAGCAGGTTTGACAGGGGACACAGCTGGCGTGAATGGGCCAGTGGGCACCCAGGTGAGATGGAGGGGCACCAGTGGAGAGCTGAGGCCAGGGCTTGGTGGAGGAGGTACGGCAACTTCTGAGGGGCCAGTGAGACCCTGAAGGGTCAAGTGTATGCCCTGAGATGGGGGGGTTCCTTGGGCAGCATCTCCCTAACACCTACCTGGCCCCTCAATGACCCAAGGTTCAGGGGCAGGTATCATAAAGCTTCTCACAACCTCTCTCTCCCCCCAGATCCTGCTCATCTCCGATTATTTCTATGCCTTCCTGCGGCGCGAGTACTACCTCACACACGGCCTCTACCTGACCGCCAAGGACGGCACGGAGGCCATGCTTGTGCTCAAGTAGGCCTGGCTGGGCACAAGGCTGCACAGACTTCTGGGGTGAAAGGGCCAGCAGCTGGGCCAAGGCCCTCTAACCAGAGTTGCCAGTAGGCAAGTCCAAGGGCAGATGAGGTTTGAGTCCAGGGTGACGACTACTGGTACCAGTGAGGAGCCAACGCCAGCAGCAAGGTCCGTGGGGGGAGTCACCAAGAGCATCTCCCCTTGGATCGCCCACTTTGTGGCTCTACATACCAAGGAGCCCTCCCTCCCAAGCAGGAAAGGGGACGAAGCAGGTGAGCAGGGCTTGTTAGGTTGTGGCTACTTAATAAATGTTTTTTGTTACCAACACATCTGCCCTGGGACCACACTGCACTCTTGGAAGGGGTGGGCATGACCCATAATACTGCCGTGGGGCACTACACACAGGTGTGGGTTTCCTGAGAGAGCTCTGAGTCTACAGAACACAGGTCTGTGTGCGCGCCAGCCAAAAATGGTGTGGGGCAGTCCTCTCCCCACCCGCCAGCCGTTCCCAGTCCCCAAGCAGCTGGAGGCAGAGGGCCAGGCAGGCCTGAGCAATCTTTATTCTGCAGAGGGACAGTGACCACAGATCCATACACCACATCAAGACCAGGTGAGCCCAGGGCCAGTCCTTTAGGGGTGGGCAGGTCCAGGCAGGGGCAGTGCCTCAGGTCAGGGAGGGGCAGATGGGCAGACAGGCAGGGGCCTAAAAAAAAGACAAACCACACAGAGCAGGGGTGCTGGGGGCTGCTCCCCACTCTCCCCAATCCCAGCCAGCACCCAGAATAGCAACCCCCTAACATGACTGGGCCAGGATCCACCCAGAGGCAGAGAAGGTGTAGTTGGTACCCCCTGGCTAGGAGGTGGCACCTCTGCCCCACCCACCAGGGGCAGGGGCAGAGGCAGCTCAGTTAAGGAGCTCCCTCGGCAGAGCCTGACAGGGCCCCCCCCCCATGCCCAAGCCAACCCCCCCCTACTGCTGGCTCAGAAGCCGAAGGTTTCCTGGGAGGCGTAGACCATGTAGAGGAAGCCATCCTCGTCCTTCTCCTGCTCGTAGATGTCCGCGATGGGCGTGGACACGCTCACCATGCTGTGCTGGTTCACCAGCAGGAAGAAGGCCTGAGTGGGGTTGAGCTGCAGGCGGCGCCTGAGGGGGGCAGGAGGCAAGCACACTGTGAGGGGCCTGGATGTTGGGGAGCGCAGCCTGAACCCCTCCCCAAAATGACCCTGATCCTCCATTTCTAGGCCCTTCTAGAGGCAGTTACCTCTGACTGGACACTGACCCCAGCCTTGACCTTGACCTTTCCCAACCTCCCCAGAACAGGGACCCAGCTCCCAGTCCCATACCCCACCTCCACCCCATCTTTTGCCGGAAGACCCAGCGCCCTGCCTGATCCCAGCAGAACCCAAGTCCCCCTCTGACAGCTGCTGCCCGCGCACCGGATGATTTTGACCAACTCGC
Source organism: Capricornis sumatraensis (assembly GCF_032405125.1). Classification (NCBI taxonomy): domain Eukaryota; kingdom Metazoa; phylum Chordata; class Mammalia; order Artiodactyla; family Bovidae; genus Capricornis; species Capricornis sumatraensis. The sequence goes on along the minus strand of NC_091083.1, from coordinate 67,191,415 downwards.
TCATGTTGACATGGTCCGGGACCAGGAACTTGGTCTTGTCCAGGACCGGCAGCTGCTTCTCACCCTTGTAGCGCTCGATGATCACCTGGGAGCGGGGTGGGACGGGGGACGCGTGAGCCCGAGTTGGGGCCTGGGTCGGGCCGGGATGGGAGGGGGCGGAGGGACTCACCGGGATTTTGCTGGGGTGCTGCTCGCGGATCTGCTGCACCTCTTTACAGCGGTCGGCTACGGACAGCGGGCGGGGATGAGGCCGGGCCGAGGTTCCGCCCCGCGGGTACCCGAGGGGCGGCCCCGACCCCGCCCCGCCCCGCCTCCTCGACGCTCCCGCCCCCGGGGGCCTTCGTGCCCCACGGCCCGGGCACAACACAGAGATGGGAGGCAGAGGCCCCGGCCCAGGCCCGAGCCGGCTTCCCAGCCTGGGGGTCCAGCCCGAGCCTGACGTCACGGAGCTGACGTCACCTGCGGCAGTCGTGTCGGTCGGCCAACACCCCCAACCCCCACGCCCCTACCCCGCGCTCGCAGATCGCCCGCTGGGCCTCACCAAAGCTTCGCCGCTGCTTGAAAGGCCGGTCTGAGGGCATCGCGCCGGCCCGGCGGGGCGCGCAGGCCGGACCTCCGAGGCGCGCGACGCAGGGATGTGGCTGCGGTCCGGGGGCTCCGGGGGCTCCGCGCCTCGCGCACAAGGGCTCCGGAGCTCGCGCTGAGCCCGGCGGCGGCGGCTCGGGGAGGTAACTCGCCTGGGTGACGTCAGGTCACAACATTCCTTAAAGGGGAGGCCGGCGCGCCGCTCCCATTGGGCCGACGCAAAATCCACCCGCCCGGACCCGTGACGTCACGGCGCAGAAAGCCTCGCGACGGGAAGGGGCGGGGGCTCCGAGGGCGCGTCACAGTCCCGTGACGTCACGGCCTGCGGAGGGGCGCCGTCTCCCTAAGGCCGGGTCTGAGGGGAGGCTGCAAATCCTCGATGCCAAGGCGGGTAGGGGAGCAGAGCTCCGCCGGCGGGAGGGGCGGGGCCGGGCTGCCGCAAAGCATCCTCCAGTCCCCACTGTTACTGTGTCATCTGACAGCACTCACAGCCTGTTCCGTTCCTGGGACGGTAGGAGGCACTGGGGATGACAGCACTGAAACAAACGTCCTTGCCTTTGTGGCGTTATTGGTTAGAGAAAGATAAAGGTGGTCGGGGTGGGGGATTAACACATGAAGACACTTGGAGCAAGACATTACAAAGGAGCGTGAAAGTTTTACATGGAATTTCTAGAATTGAAATACAGAGCTATTGAAAGTCAAGTTCTCGAAGGATGAGGCAAGAAAGCCTATTAGATACAGCAGAAGAGAAAATCACTGAACCGGATGAAAGGTCAGAAGCAATGAGCGAGAAAACAAACCAGATGGAACATATAAGAGGAAGGGACAGGAATGGTTAAGTGAGGAGAACTCGGGTCCAATCAGCTTTCCAGAAGAGAAGAGAATGTGGGACAGGCAATTCCTCAACAACTTCCAAAACTGATTAAAGATGGGGAGCCTCACCTAAAATCTGGAACGGAATAAATAAAAATAAATCTCATCTAAACACTTTGTTACATCCCTGGATCGGGAAGATCTGCTGGAGAAGGAAACGGCAATCCATTCCAGTACTATTGCCTGGAAAATCCCATGGACAGAGGAGCCTGGTAGGCTACAGTCCATGGGGTTGCAAAGAGTCGGACACGACTGAGTGACTTCACTTTAAACACTTTGTAGTGAATTTGCAGAACTCTAAAGGGAAGAAATTAGAGAAATGGCAAGTAACTACACTGATAAGCATGGAAGTCTATCTGAACAAGCACTTGCCACAGAACATGAGTGGTGACTGTGGAGAGCAGAGCAAGGAGCAGGACATGATCACAGGTAGGACTGGAGAGGGTGGTCGGAATTTAAGTGTTCTCAGAAGCTTCATTTATTTGAGGAGGATAAAGATAATTAGTAATTACCTGGCTTTGTAAAGTCAAGTACGTATTTCCAAACACTTCAGAAGGTAAACAGTATTTCCAAACACTAAAATAGTAACGAAATATAGAAATGATCCCTGAAAGTATAGTCTTAAGACTAAAGACATTATTAGTGATGAAGAGGGTCAACACAAAATGATGGAAAGAATAATTTTCTAAGGAGATAGAACAATTCCAAATGTGTGTTAGAGGTTAAAAAAAAAAAAGGCTGAAAGAATATGAAGCAAAAGTGACAGGATACAAGAAGATACGGCCATATCCTTCATCACAGTGGGAGATTTAAGACCTTGTACAGTAACTGATAGACCAGTCAAAGAAAAAGGATATAGAAGATTTTAATACTATTAATAATTCTAATCAATGGACCCTGGTAGAAACTTGAACCCAATATATTACTTTCAGGCACACAGGAATCATTTATCTTAAAAAATGACCTGATTACTAGGCCCCAAGACAAATCTCAATAGATATCAAATAATCAATTTCATACAGACTGTTCTCTGACCACAAACAAGAGCAGAGTAAAGTCTAGGTCTTCAGATATTTAAAACACTTATAGAAAACTCTTTACTTAAAGATGAAATCATATGGAAATGAAAACTACTTTGGGTCAAACTAAAAATGAGAATGCATATAAAAACTCCAGGTTGAGGGTACGGGGAACTAAAGCAGAATTTAAAAGATCTTTATTAGTGATATTGGTGGTGGTGGTGGTGAAGTCGCTCAGTCGTGTCCGACTCTGCGACCCCATGGACTTCTCCGTCCATGGGATTCTCCAGGCAAGAATACTGGAGTGGGTTGCCATTTCCTTCTCCAGGGGATCTTCCCGACCCAGGGATCGAACCCGGGTCTCCCGCATTAGAGGCAGATGCTTTAACCTCTGAGCCACCAGGGAAGCCCATTAGTGTTATTAGGTAAAAAGAAATACGGAAAATTTATGAGCAGAGTGTCAAAGAATTTTAGAATGCAGTAAGTGTAAACCCAAAGAAAGTGGAAGATAACGAACAGCAGAAATTGAAATAAACAACAGAAACACAATATGGGCCACAAAACAAAGCTGGATCTTTCAAAAGACCAATAAAATAATGTGCAAAAGGGCTTCCCTGGTAGTTCAGACAGTAAAGAATCTGCCTGCAATGCAGGAAACCCAGGTTCAATCCCTGGGTTGGGATGATCCCCTGGAGAAGGGAATGGCAACCCACTCCAGTATTCTTGCCTAGAAAATTCCATGGACAGACCATGAGGTTGAAAAGAGTCGGACACGACTGAGCAACTAACATAATGTACAAAAGGGATATAACTACAGATACAGCAGAAATGACAAAATAAGATTATAAACTTTTACCAATACATAAAAAAATTAGAATAAATGGACAGTTTTCTAGAAAAAAAGATAGTTTGCCAAGAACAATTTAAAAAGAAGTAGACAAACCAAGTAGCCATATACAAAAAATGAGTCCAGATGGTTTTCTAGTTGAGTTCTCCCAACATAAAAATAAAAAAACTCAAACTTGTGTCAAATATTATACTTGATGGTAAAACACCATGCTCTATGGTAAATGTTAACCATTATTCTCTTTAGAGCCAGGAACAAAATTTTGAATCCTATCATTGAACAAAATGCAATATTGTGTGGCGGGCCCAGCCAGAGCATCAAGACAAGAAAGGAGCAAAACTATCATCCATAGCCAGAAAACCCAAAGGAGTCTACAAACAATGAAAGACTGCTAACTCAGTTCAGTTCAGTCGCTCAGTCATGTCCGACTCTTTGCGACCCCATGAATCGCAGCACGCCAGGCCTCCCTGTTCATCACCATCTCCTGGAGTTCACTCAGACTCATGTCCATCAAGTTCGTGATGCCATCCAGCCATCTCATCCTGGGTCATCCCCTTCTCCTCCTGCCCCCAATCTCTCCCAGCATCAGAGTCTTTTCCAGTGAGTCAACTCTTCGCATGAGGTGGCCAAAGTACTGGAGTTTCAGATTTAGCATTATCCTTCCAAAGAAATCCCAGGGTTGATCTCCTTCAGAATGGCCTGGTTGGCTCTCCTTGCAGTCCAAGGGACCCTCAAGAGTCTTCTCCAACACCACAGTTCAAACGCATCAATGCTTTGGCACTCAGCCTTCTTCACAGCTCAACTCTCACATCCATACATGACCACTGGAAAAACCATAGCCTTGACTAGATGGACCTTTGTTGGCAAAGTAATGTCTCTGCTTTTGAATATGCTATCTAGGTTGGTCATAACTTTTCTTCTAAGGAGTAAGCGTCTTTTAATTTCATGGCTGCAGTCACCATCTGCAGTGATTATGGAGCCCCAAAAAGTAAAGTCTGACACTTTCTACTGTTTCCCCATCTATTTCCCATGAAGTGATGGGACCAGATGCCATGATCTTCGTTTTCTGAATGTTGAGCTTTAGGCCAACTTTTTCACTCTCCTCTTTCACTTTCATCAAGAGGCTTTTTAGCTCCTCTTCACTTTCTGCCATAAGGGTGGTATCATCTGCATATCTGAAGTTATTGATATTTCTCCTGGCAATCTTGATTCTAGCTTGTGTTTCTTCCAGTCCAGCGTTTCTCATGATGTACTCTGTATATAAGTTAAATAAGCAGGGTGACAATATACAGCCTTGACATACTCCTTTTCCTATTTGGAACCAGTCTGTTGGTCCATGTCCAGTTCTAACTGTTGCTTCCTGACCTGCATATAGGTTTGTCAAGAGGCAGGTTAGGTGGTCTGGTATTCCCATCTGTTTCAGAATTTTCCACATTTTATTGTGATCCACACAGTCAAAGGCTTTGGCATAGTCAATAAAGCAAAAATAGATGTTTTTCTGGAACTCTCTTGCTTTATCCATGATCCAGCGGATGTTGGCAATTTGATCTCTGGTTCCTATGCCTTTTCTAAAACCAGCTTGAACATCAGGGAGTTCACGGTTCACATATTGCTGAAGTCTGGCTTGGAGAATTTTGAGCATTACTTTACTAGCATATGAGATGAGTGCAACTGTGCGGTAGTTTGAGCATTCTTTGGCATTGCCTTTCTTTGGGATTGGAATTAAAACTGACCTTTTCCAGTCCTGTGGCCACTGCTGAGTTTTCCAAACTTGCTAGCATATTGAGTGCAGCACTTTCAGAGCATCATCTTTCAGGATTTGAAACAACTCAACTGGAATTCCATCACCTCCACTAGCTTTGTTCTTGGTGATGCTTTCTAAGGCCCACTTGTCTTCACATTCCAAGATGTCTGGCTCTAGATTAGTGATCACATCATCATGATTATCTGGGTCGTGAAGATCTTTTTTGTACAGTTCTTCCGTGTATTCTTGCCACCTCTTCTTAATATCTTCTGCTTCTGTTAGGTCCAGACCATTTCTGTCCTTTATCGAGCCCATCTTTGCATGAAGTGTTCCCTTGGTATCTAATTTTCTTGAAGAGATCTCTAGTCTTTCCCATTCTGTTGTTTTCCTCTATTTCTTTGCACTGATTGCTGAAGAAGGCTTTCTTATCTCTTCTTGCTATTCTTTGGAACTCTGCATTCAGATGCTTATATCTTTCCTTTTCTCCTTTGCTTTTCACCTCTCTTCTTTTCACAGCTATTTGTAAGGCCTCCCCAGACAGCCATTTTGCTTTTTTGCATTTCTTTTCTATGGGGATGGTCTTGATCCCTGTCTCCTGTACAATGTCACGAACCTCATTCCATAGTTCATGAGGCACTCTATCTATCAGATCTAGTCCCTTAAATCTATTTCTCACTTCCACTGTATAATCATAAGGGATTTGATTTAGGTCTTACCTGAATGGTCTAGCGGTTTTCCCTACTTTCTTCAATTTAAGTCTGAATTTGGCAATAAGGAGTTCATGATCTGAGCCACAGTCAGCTCCCGGTCTTGTTTTTGTTGACTGTATAGAGCTTCTCCATCTTTGGCTGCAAAGAATAGAATCCATCTGATTTCGGTGTTGACCATCTGGTGATGTCCATGACTGCTAACTAATACAGTCTAAAAACATACAAGACTAAGTTTTAGGGTAGTACAGGAAAATGAGAACTCTTTACACTGCTGATGAAAGTGTAAATCATTTCCACTTCACTGGAGAGCAATTTGACAAAATCTACCAACACTGAAGATGCTCCTATCCTGCAATCCAGATGTACACATGAGCCCAAAGAAATACAGTTAGGTATGTTTGTTGGAACATTTTCTTAATAGCCAAAAAAAGGGGGGAGGCACCTAAATGTCTAATCATTAAATATCTTGTGTAACAGAACAACAGAATGTTCCTGTAGTGAAAGAGGGAGAGACAGGGTCAGGCAAACTAGATATTTTCAACTTTGCAGGCCGCAGGGTCTCTGGAAGCCACGCGGTTCTGTTGGAGCGCAGAAACAGGCCTAAACAATCTGAATGGGCATGGCTGTGTCCCAATAATATTTTATTGGCTAAAACAGACAAAACTGGCCTGAGGGCTTTAGTTGCTGACTCTTGATCTAGATCTGTGTGTCAAAGTGGACACATCCCACATACACAAAATTGCAGGAGACTGTGATGAGAACCATTAAGAGCAGCTGGAAGAATTAGGTCAGCCATGGCCTTGAGGAAGTGGCTACACCTTTTTTTTGTCAGGGTAAGCCTTTGGGGATAACCCATCCCCAAATCCCAAGGTCTCTGCTCCATCTTCCTCCTATCTGGCCAGTCAGCAGCAGGGCTGACACCCCCCTCCACCAGTCTTCTGGTTACTCTCACTGCTTGTCTCTGTATCTTCCCTGAATCCAAAGGCCTGGCCTGTTTTATGTCTTTAGATGGAAGTCTAGCAGACATCTCAAACTTGACCTACTCAAAATGAACCCAAGATATTCCCCCAAATAGACTCTAATTGTAATTTTCCCTGACTTCATCTGTCATCTTTGACTTCTTTCCCACACCCCCTCATCCATGCCCACATCCTTGTAGTTCTACATTCAAAGTAGCTCCAGAATCTTACCACTTCTTTCCACTTCCACTCCTGCCACTCAAGTCAGAGCCATCATCACCTCTTGCCTGTCTTCTGCCATTGTTTCCTGCCTGGTCTCCTTGCTTTGGCCTTGCCCACTTGAGACTGGTCTCACTACAATGACAAGAGTCATCACGGGCACACAGGTGTTGGATCAGGTTATTCCTACACCCCAATCGTTAAAAGTCAAAGGCTGAACAGTTAGCCCGTGAGGCCTGTAGGATCTTCCTCCCTGTTGCTTCTCTAGGTTTATCTACCTCACTCTTGCCCTCTTGGCCTCAACTGCACTGGCGGCCTTGCTATCACAACTCTGGGAATCCCAGACAGGCATGTGCCCCAGGACATTTCTGCAGTTACTGGTCTCTTTGCCTGGAGCACTTATTTCCAAGGTCTCCTCAAGGAAAGCCTTCCTGAATGATCTTATTGAATATTGCAGCTCCCACCCTAGTCACTATCCTCCCACCCAATACTTGGCTTAATTTTCCCCAGAGCAGTTATCACCTTCTAATATATGTTTTTCTAACTGTTTTATGATGAAAAATTTCAAGCAAATAGAACACCTGAAATAACTGTTCAATGACCTCCCATATACTCACCAGGTACATTCTACATCTAACAGTTCATTACTATCTGTCCGTCCATCCATTTATCGTTTTTTTTACATTTTATCTTTTTGATGTATTTCAGTAAGTTGCAATTCAACATCCATTGATGATAAAAATCTCAACCAAGTGGGTACAGAGGGACCATATCTCAGTGTAATAAAGGTCATATATGACTAGCCCTTAGCTAACATCTTACTCAAAGCTGAAAACTTTTCCTCTAAAATCAGGAACAGACAAGCACATTCCCACTCTCACTGCATTTATTCAACATAGTATTGGAAGTCCTAGCCAGAGAGATTATGCAAGAAAAATAAATGAAAGCTATTCAGATCACAAAGAAAAAAGTAAAACTGTCACTCTTTGCAGATGATATGGTATTATACGTAGAAAATACTAAAGATGCCACCAAAAAACTGTTAGAACTAATAAATTCAGTATAGTTGCAGGATACAAAATCAATATATAAAAATCTGTTGCATTTCTATATACTAAAATGAATTATCAGAAAGAAATTAAGAATAAGAAAACAGTTCCATTTAAACTTGCATCAAAAAGAATGAATTACATTGGCATAAATTTAAGGAGGTAAAAGACCTGTACCCTGAAAATTAGAAGACACTGCTGAAAGAAACTGAAGACCCAAATAAATGGAAAGACATGCTGTGCTCATTAGGACTGGAAGAAATAATACTGTTAAAATGTTTATACTACCCAAAGCATTCTACAGATTCAATGCAAGCCCTATTAAAATTACCATGGCCTTTTTCACAGAAATAGAACAGAAGACTGAATAGCCAAAGCAATTTGAAAAAGAAAAAGAAAACTGGAGACATCACACTCCTTGACTTCAAACTACATTACAAAGCTATAATAAAATAGTCTCACATAGATCAGTGGAACAACATAGAGAGCCCAGAAATAAACCAATCCATATCTAGTCAACTTACCTACAAAGAAACCAAGAAGACACAGTGGGGAAAGGACAGTCTTCCTGGGGGAACTGGACAACCACGTGCACAAGAATGACACTAGACCCCAGACACAAAAATCACAAAAATCAACTCAGAATAAAGACGGGACTGTAATTCCTGAAACCATAAAACTCCTAGAAGACAACATAGATGGTAAAGTCCTTGACATCAGTCTTGGTGATGATTTTATTTTTGGCTATGCTGCATGGCATGTGGGATCTTAGTTCCCCTACGAGGGACTGAATCCATGCCCTCTGCATTGGAAACATGGAGTCTTAACCACAGGACAGCCAGAGAAGTCCCCGTGGCAATGGTTTTTTGGAATTGACACCAAAAGCAAAGTCGACAGAAGCAAAAATAAACTGGGACTATATCAAACTTAAAAGCTCTGTACTTCAACAAAATGAAAAGAAACCTACCAAATAGGAGACAATTTATACAATAAATTTTAGGGGTTTCGGATATTAAAGGTTTCTATCCAAAATATATACATAATTCATATGACTCAACAGTAACAAGCAATTCAATTAAAAAATGGGCAGAGGACCTGAGTAGACTTTTTCCAAAAAAGACATACAGATGGCCAACACGTACATGATAAGGTGCTTGTATCACTAATCCATCAGGGAAATGCAAATCAAAACCATGGAGATGGCAGCTCACAACTGTTAGAATGGCTGTTCTCAAGAGAAGAAATAACAAGTGTTGGTGAGGATGTGGAAAGAAGAGAACCCTTGTGCACTGTTGGTGGGAAAGTAAATTGGTCCCAACAACTATGGAAAACACTGTGGCAGCTCCTCAAAAAACAAAAAGTAGAACTATCATATGATCCAGCAATTCCACTTCTGAGTGTTTATCCAAAGAAAACAGAATCACTAAAAAGTACCCCTTATGTTCACTGCAGGCTTCCTGGGTGGCTCAGTGGTAAAGAATCTGCTTGCCAAATAGGAGACACGGGTTCAATCCCTGGGTTGGGAAAATCCCCTGGAGAAGGATGGCAACCCACTCCATTATTCTTGCTTGGGAAATCCCATGGACAGAGGATCCTAGTGGGCTACAGTCCGTGGGGTCGCCCCAGAATTGGACACGACTGAAAGACTAACCAACAACGCTCACTGCAGCATTATTTACAATAGCCAAGATATGGATACAACCTAAGTGTCTATCAATAGATGAACAGATAAAGAAAATATGGTGTATATATACACACACACACATGAGCCCAATAATATTCCATTATTCAGTCATGAAAAAGGAAGGAAATCTTATCATTTTTGACAACATGGATGGACCATAATTTCACTTCTGTGTGAAATCTAAAAGCAAGAAAGGGGCTTCCCTGGTGGTCCAGGGGTTAAGAATCCACCCAGCACTGCAGGGAACACACGTTCAATCCCTGGTAGGGGAACTAAGATCCCACTTGCTGAGGAGCAACTAAGCCCATGGGCCACAAGTACTGCACCCACGCACCACAACTAGAGAGCCTGTGCACCACAACTAGAGAGCCTCGTGACACAAGGAAGATCCTGCATGCCACAGCTGAGACCTGAAGCAGCCACATAAACATTTTTTTTTTAAAGGAAAAGCAAGGAAATAAAGGGAATTCCCTGGCAGTCCAGTGGCAAGGACTCTGCACTCTCACTGCTAAGGGCCTAGCTTTGATCCCTGGTCGGGAAACTAAAATCCTGCAAGCCATGAAGTATGGAGGAAAAAAAACACCAAGTAAATAAAAAAACAGATTCACAGATACTGAGAACAGAGCAGACAGGTGGTAGCCAGAGGTTGGGGATGGTTAAAATAAACATATAAGTCATGGGGATATAAGGTACAGCGTGGTGGCTACTGAAGGCAGGAGAAGGGGGCAGAAGAGGATGAGACGGTTGGATGGCTTCACTGACTAGATGGACATCAAGCACTGACTCAAGCAGACTCCTGAAGATAGTGAAGGACAGGGGAGCCTGGCATGCTACAGCCCAGCAGAGTCAGACACGACTGACCGACTGAACAACGATGGTAACTATGGTTAACAACACTTATACTTGAAATTTCCTAAAAGAGGAGACCTTAAGGTTCCCATGACAAGAAAAACAATTCTGTAACTACGTATGGTGATAGATGTTAACTAGACTGTGCTGATCGTTCCCAGTGTACAGACATTGAACATGCTGCACACCTGGAACTAACACAGTGTCCCACTTTAGATTCCTGTCAATGATACGTGAGAGTTCCAACTGCTCTGCTTCCCTGTTGATATCCGGTGTTGCCAGTTTTTAAAATTTTGCCGTTATGATGGTCACGTAGTGATACCTCACTGCGGGCTTAAATTTAATATGCTATATAATTTTACAAATGTATTTTATTTCTCTTTCCCACTAATATGTAAGCCCCTTAAGGGCAGCATTTCCTACATATTTGGCCCCTGCTCTCTCCTGGCCCCTAGACAGAATATAGTGCATGGCACATGCTTAGTAAATACCTGTTGGGTGAGGACCTCTCATCCTGAGCACCCACTGTGTCATCTCTCTGAGACGCTGCCTATCTGAGGGGCGGTCTCCCACCCACACCATGAGCAGAGCCTGAGTCTGGGTTGAGCACTGATGCTGGGCGCTCAGGGCTCAGAGAAGACTGGTGAGAAAACAGTATCAGCTCTGGGCAGCGCCTCTTCTGTGCTGTTGTGTGGTTTCTGCCTGCAACTCATGGGCCTGAGGAAGGGCAGAGCTGGCCTTGGCTGTCAGGTGAGGGTGGAACCACCCCTGGTCTGGGCCACCAATTACCTTGTGACCCAGCAGGTTCCTTCTCTGAGCCTCTGTTTGCTCTTTTACTCAACAGAGACAGATCTGAGTCTAAAGCAGTTTCATTACTTATAGCATAACTTGCAACAAAATCTTTGTTTCTTTTTTCCCTCTTCTGGGAGATCTTAACAACTTAATCTTGCAACTCTTCTCTTGCATTTATTCCCTTCATATTTTTTTATCTTTCAAAAGTTCTTATCTCTGTATGATGTTTTTGTTTTAGCCTCCTATACTCTTAACCAGGGCATGAAGGACTATGCCAGAGGTTCTCAACCCTAGCTGTATGTCACAAAAACCCAAGGAGCTTTTATAAACTGAGCTTACTCTCAGGGATTATGATTAAATTGGCCTAGGGTGGGGCCCAAGCATAGCTTGGTTTTTGTTTTTCAATTGGCTGTCTCATCTTCACTAGAAATAAGCTCTTGCCACTGTCTCCTTTATGTCTAGACTGGGACCTAGTGCATAGCAGTCATTCACTAGTAACTGAATGAACAAAGCACTCTTTTGCAGCAGTTTGCAAAATAAAAACAAGTTTTAGGTAGTCTGCTGTTTTTGCTCATGATATTTTTCCTAAATATATACAAAAACCTATTACCTGAAAGCCAAAACACAATCTTGCATGTCAAAACAGTGCTTAAGCCCAGAGAATTAAAAATGATGAAATTCCCTATTCCATCTCACCTTTAGGCAAGTCTTCAACAACATATATCTTGTGAACGAGGATGTTAAAGTGTGATTATTTTCATCTCAGTTTCTGCTGAGACCCCCAATACTTGCCATATGCCAGGAGGGGTAACAGGACAAATGCAGGACTGCAAGACAAAGCAGCCCAAAGTGAATTCACACTTCCGCCTGATCTTATCCCACAAAAGAGCTAGAAATCTGAGGACAATTTTTAGAAACTGTGGAATTTGCTGGAGTCTCACCACAGATGGAGGGAAGTGGGAGGGTGATTCTGCTTAACCTTGAATCAACAGAGGGGGACCATGCAGAGAGGACCCTGAGAACCAGGAGTCTAAAGGAAAGTTACAGAGGCCCAGCCAGAGAGAATGCATTATCAAGTAAGGGAATGGAAGGTTAGGCCTGCACGGTGGAAGGTAACGGGGCTAGGGGGACAAGAGCCAGAGTTTTGAAAACCAAGTAGAATGCACCAGAAGCACAAGCATCAGCTTTGAACACACCAGGCTCCGAGAGGAAGAAGCCAGTTCACAATACTGATAAAGCATGAACTTTCCTCATCTCACTCCCCTCTTTGCAAATAAGACAGTACAAGGTGGGGAAATAGGCCACAGTCAAGCACTTGCTGTTCCCTCCACTGCCAGGTATAAGGCTGGCAGCGCACCCAGCCTGAGGAAGGGGCCGCTTCTATCTCAAATACCTTTTAGTCATTTTGCTACACTGGACTGGACACGTCATCTGCTGATGGGGGAAGCCCGGGACTTGCCCTACTTTCCATCCACGGGCAGGGGAAGAGCAAGCCCCAGGGAATAAAGTTAAAGACCTGGGAGACCCCAAAAAAGTGCCCTTTGATCCAGCCGAGCTTGTTTAACAAAATGGTAGGACCAGTACTTTGAATGTGTTATTTTCTTTCTCAATTGAATATGAAGGTAATGGTACCCCACTCCAGTACTCTTGCCTGGAAAATCCCATGGATGGAGGAGCCTGGAAGGCTGCAGTCCATGGGGTCGCTGAGGGTCGGACACGACTGAGCAACTTCACTTTTACTTTTCACTTTCATGCATTGGAGAAGGAAATGGCAACCCACTCCAGTGTTCTTGCCTGGAGAATCCCAGGGACGGGGAGCCTGGTGGGTTGCTGTCTATGGGGTCACACAGAGTCGGACACGACTGAAGTGACTTAGCAGCCGCAGCAGCATCAGTTTAAGCTCACTGACCCTGGATTTTGTCTACCAGTTTGATGTGCCTGCCAATTTAATGATTTCTACCTATCAAATGACTTCTATCAAATCTTCAAATTTAATGATTTGATCTTTGCTGCAATGATCCAATTCATGAGGTCTCCATTTCTTTGTTCTTTTTTGGGTAATTCATGAGAACTTGGATTTGGTGCAGAAAGATGATTTAGGATTCTCAGTGAAAAAATGCACAAAAAGAACAGTTGGGTTTGAGTCCAATATATGAAAAGGGAGAAAACCTGTAATTCCTGGAGTGTTTTTAGGACTCATTTCAGAAGAAAAGGCAATACCAGCTCACAGAGGAACATCCAAATTCCAGAACAGCAGCAGGGGCTAAGGAAAGATAATTGGTGAAGGGAGGCAACCACTTACCTGAACTCAGGCCCCGTGTGGGGAGCCCAGCGACAGCATGGAGGGTGAAGATCACACCTGAAGGCAACCAGACAGGTGCTGCCTCTGGTGAGTAGAGGTGGAGACAGCCTGGACAGCAGCAGGAGAGAGCTTTTTGGGGGGAAGTGATCTCAAAGGGCTGGGGGGAGGGGGCGGGGGGGCAGGGGGGCGGGGGGGCAGGGGCTGGATTGACAGGTGTAAGCATTTGTTACATCAATGGTAAACTTGAGGTCTCTGCATTTCACTGTATGCAAATCTTACCGACTCTCCAAAAAGGGCAAACACACTAGTTAATGATACGCACGTGTGTTTAGTAGTATGTACTGCCTGCAACTGTACTTCGAAATCTGGAGAAGGCAGTGGCACCCCACTCTAACACTCTTGCCTGGAAAATCCCACAGACAGAGGAGCCTGGCAGGCTGCAGTCCATGGGGTCCCAAAGAGTCGGACACAACTGAGCGACTTCACTTTCATGCATTGGAGAAGGAAATGGCAACCCACTCCAGTGTTCTTGCCTGGAGAGTCCCAAAGATGGGGGAGCCTGGTGGGCTGCCGTCTATGGGGTTGCACAGAGTTGGACACAACCGAAGCGACTTAGCAACAGCAGCGGTACTTTGAAATGCATCCAAAAACTCAACAGATGGATGGATGGAGGGAGCAATGGCTGGTTATGTGATAAACACAGCAAAATGTTACTTGTAGCAATTATAGAATTAAATGGAGGATATAAAATTATTTCAACTTCTCTAAGAATATTCAGGACTTCCTTCATGGTCCAGTGGTAAAAAGTCTGTGCTCCCATGCAGGAGGTGTGGGTTCGATCCCTAGTTGGGGAACTAAGATCCTGCATGCCACTTCATGCAGTCAAAACCCAATTTTTTTTCCCCCCATAATGCTGGGAATAGAAACACCCTGTTATTTGGGCAAATATACTTCTGAAACCCAGAAGCCACGCCCTTCCTCCACTGTCAGTTTCTAACCTTAGCAGTTATTTTATTCCTGTACACTTACTACTTTTAAGTACAGAAAACACTAGGGTATTCGCATGTGTTATAGCATTATTTAGTGGAATGAATCCAAGGCAAGCTTTCCGGGTGTGAGGTTCCACTGCCCAGGGGATTAGGAGGTGGAGCATCTTTCTGTTCATAGACCATCTGGTTTTCCACAAAGCCAGAGGGAGCCCAAACTTTCCTCGGGGCCTGGAGGGAAGTTTTATGATGGAGAATTTTAAGGCAAACAAGAGGGAGTGGTCGGGGAACTAAATGCAGGGAGGAGGGCCAGGTCCCTAAACCATTTCCAAACTCTTGCCCTGGAGCCAGACTTCCTATAGTCCTGTAATAGAAACCTGACCTCTCCTCTGGGGTAATTTGTCAACCAGACCATCTTCCCCTGCTACTCTTTTTGAAGAAACTCAAGATAGGACAGGAGAATTTTAGATTTGAATCCAAGACTCAATAGCCTCTGAGAACAAAGACAATGGTGGTCACATCGCACTTCCTCTCAAGCCCTGAATCTGAGAGAATTACTTATCAGTGTCATCTGTGATCATTGCTTCCCGGCCCACAGCGACAGGAAGAGCACGAAGTGACTTCCCATAGGATCAGGTGTGCTTGAAGATTTGGGGGTAAGTATTTAAAAGGATTATTTCTATACTAAGACAAACAGATTATGAAGTGAAAAGTTCCTATGATCTTCCACTAAAACAGATTTTGAAGAAATTTTGCTGAGCCCTTATAAACTACACCTCCAGGCTCCCAAGGGTACACTCCCTTCGGAATGCACTGTGAAGGAAACTTCACTGGAAAATTTAGAAAAGCATTTTTGTTGGATGGACACACTCACACTGGGGATGGAGGTTACTGCTGGGGAAGGGAGCAGGACGAGGGGGAAAGCTGAGGTCTGCTTTATAGTTGAAATCTTTTACTTCTGTCAGTCAGTGTTAGTCATCTTAGTCGTGTTCGACTCTTTGTGACCCCATGGGCTGTAGCCCACCATCCTTTGTAGACGGAATTCTCCAGGCAAGAATACTGGAGTTGGTTGCCATTCCCTTCTCTCAGGGGATCTTCTCCACCTAGGGATCCAACCCAAGTCTCCTGCATTGCAGGGGGATTTTTGATCATCTGAGCCACCAGGGAAGCCCTTTTCCTCTGTCACAAGAAACAAAAGACAAAAACAACCCCTAACAAAAAGTAAATACACATAGTTTCGGGAGGGAAAACCCCCAGAGTGCTGTTGAGCGACCAATGGCCTACGGCTTGGCTTCACTGAGTGGTGAACGCACCCCCTGACCCCGCCCGCCCCACTGCACCCCATTCCGCGCCTTAAGGGAAGGCGGATGCTTACTCAGGGTAAGCAGATGGGTGAACCAGACCACTTAGGATTTCTGGGGAAGGCAGTATGGAAACAGCAGAGCTCCTGGAGTCGGAGCCCTGTGCTCCGTCCATGAGGTCTCAGGCAAGCCATTCCGGAGAACCCAACTTCCTGACCGTTAAAGACGCTGAACCACCCCGTCCGCAGCGAACTGCAAGGGTGATATGAGCCACACCTGGCACTCAACAAATTTCACTCTTCTTTCCCTAGTGAAGTGCAGTCGGAAAAAATTCTTTCAAACCACTGATGGGGATGAGAAACGATAAAAGGGATGGCGAGGGCCAAGAGGCCCAGAAACCGGGACAGCAGTTATAAGCCGTGTCCGGCTCAGCAAGTGCGGCCACAGGTGCTGAAGGAGCACAGAGCACCCCCCGGCGGCGGGCGGTGCGGGCGCAGCCTCCGGACCACGTGACCACACAGGAAGCGAGACCCTTTCAACCCCGTGTTTAAAGACACACAGCCAGCCGGGTGAGCATTCTGGTTATTTTTAGTTAAAGAAAAGCAGCCTCTTCCAAGGGCGACAAAGTCAGAAGGAAATGGGGCGTGGGCTTCCCACGAGCTCTTGCTGCGAAACCTGGGCGTGGCTTCCTCCCGGAAATCGGGCAGCCGGCCAGGAGGGGCGCGGGGGAGGGGTGCGGCCCACCGGGCCACGGACTGGCCTGGGAGGGCGCCAGCGTGCCTTCCACGTGCCCGTCAGTGGACATGACTAACGCTATTACTCTTGAGGGGCATTAAATTAAGGAATGACGCAGGGAGCCAAGAAAACAGCTTATTCAGTTGGATTCTGAATCACAATCAGGAAATAGTCTTTATCTGCAAGAGAGGAAACATGAAAAAAAGAATCACCAACTGTAAAATGGGAGAAAAACACACCACAAAGCCAATAAATCATTCAATCACCAACTGTAAAATGCTGGTGCGGTGGAGAGGGATAAAAAGCATGGATGCTCAGGCTGCTTCCTGTGGCTGGGAAACAAGATGAACCCGCATGTTTGCTGTGCGGGCTTCTGCACAGGCCATAAGCAAGCAGGCTCCTAACCCTGCCCAGCAGTGGCGCCTGGCAGAGCACCCTCATTTCTAATCTTCCCAGTACCAACAGAGAGGTAGGGTTATCAAGTTTTGGGGTTGGGAAACTCAGGTTCAGAGTTTAAATGAACTGCCTACAGTACTGGTTCTCCAACTAGAGTGCTGGAATAACCGGGAGGGCTGTTTAAAACAACACAGATGGCCCCACTCCAAGGGCTTGGACTCCCTGGGCCTGGGGTGGAGCCTAAAAATTTGCATTTTAACAAGCTCCAGGTGATGCTGATGCTGCAGATTCTGAGAGAACCACTTGTTTAAGGTTACCAGGATAGTTAGTATCCAAGATGGAATTCTAACCTCAACACTGCTGCTGCTGCTGCTGCGAAGTCGCTTCAGTCATGTCCGACTCTGTGCGACCCCTTAGACAGCAGCCCACCAGGCTCCCCAGTCCCTGGGATTCTCCAGGCAAGAATACTGGAGTGGGTTGCCGTTTCAACCCTGCTGGTCTTGGGTTAATGTCAGTTCTGTCACAAGTTCAGTTGCTGGCCTTCCAGAACCTCCTGAACTAGAAAATTTCAAAGGCACCAGGTCAAAGGGGGCCAAAGCACCTGAGTTCCAGCTCTGGGGATCGAGCCAGTCAGAAGGAATGTCCGTTATGAAATCACAGCAAGTCCAAGTCCTCTGGGGTGAGCCTGACTGCCTCTCATTTTACAGAAGAGGAAACGGGAGAAGCAGGGTGTTTAAACTTTGCCCACTTAATAATCACACTCAAACATTTACCAAGGCTTCCCCGTGCTGGCTCTGGGTTGATCCCTTCTCAAACAGCATATCAGTGAATCCTCAAATCACTTTATGAGGCAGGGACCAGTGTTTTCTTATTTTTACTAATGAGAACACTAAGGCTCAGAGAATTAAATGACTTGGCCAAGCCAAGGCTAATACGCCAGGTGGGAGAGCTGAGTTTGACTCAGGTGCTGGGCGCCTCTGGTCTGCCTGTTGCTGAACACCTGAAAACCTTGGCCATATCTGCTTTGTGTCTGTTCAGAGTCAAGCCTAAACCTTGCTTCTTCCCTTGACGATGGACATCTCGGAAGGACCAGCTATTATCTAACAAGTCTCATGGCTAAGCAATCTGTGTAAGTGAAAAATCACTAACAAAAATAGAAATAACAAGCTACCAACACAGCTAATGAATAGATACTATTAGCAATTCCCCTATCTTTTCTTCCAAATAACCAGGCTCCACATTCAATAACAGCACTCCAGTGCTTTGTGGGAAGTAGTGTGTTAAGGCTTGATTGCCCTGTGTTAACTCAGGTGTTCCAAGCAGACATTCTTAGAAGCTTTAAGCCAAGAAATGCTGTCTATGGAGAGTCTGGCGATTTGGAGACATCATTTGTCCTTGCTTCACACTGTGAGCTCCCATGTGGGGGCACGAGGTCTGCTCCGATTTGGAGGGTTGGCCGCCTAACTTTTAGGGGAGTGGAGGTTTGTCTGTAACCACAGAGCATGAAATCTTGAGAGGGATTTGAATTTAAATCTGATCTTAAGCTTTTCTGCTGACCTCGTGCCAACATATTCAACCAGATGAGGCATCCCGAATACCAGAGCAGGACCATCCCCTGCCAGACATTTTTCAGAGATGGAAACAGGTTTGCTGGTGCTCTGTGATTTGCTTAAGGTCAGACTCATAAGAGGTGAAGCTGGAAAAACAGCTGGCGTGCCCGCTGCAGTCTATTTTCTGACAGTATCAGAGACCTCATCATTGGTTGGCCTGAGACCCATTAGACGATGATGATGATAAACAATGTATGTATGTCTTTGGAATAAATGACTCTGAAGTTATTCTATGTTTTCACTTGGAACTGACCTGCTCTGTCCCCAGCCCTCTAGGGAGTGTCCCCAGGAGACCGGGGGCCCCTGTGACTGGCTCTATGGGGCTCTCCTTCACAGCCTTCCAAACAGCACCACTGGGCCGGGACAGGCCTGGGGACAGGAGCAGTGATGCTCTGCTTCAAGGAGGGGCTGGCCCCTCTCAAATTACCTCAGAATTCTGCAGCCAGCCTCCTCGCCGCCTGTGTGGCAAGCCCAGGGCCAGTCACTGTGCCAGCCTTCCCCCTGCCCTCCTTTGTCCAGGCCCCCAATCAATCCTATTACTGACTGCCTTGAAAAAACCTCCGCTCACTAAGTCAAGTCAAACAGCTGAGTTTGGCGCCTGAGGCCTTCTAAATTGGACCACACACATCACCTCCCCTCCTTCCTACACACATCCTGCTGCTCTAGACAGGCTGCACTGCAGCCGCCTCCAACACCTCACGCTCATTCACCTCAGGGCTCAGCCACAAAGCGGACGGTGAGAGAGGAGTAACTGCAGACAGTGCTGGAGGATCTGTCTACCACAGCAGGCCGTGCATGTGAGTGAAGTGGGGCAGGGCAGGTGGCCCTGCTGACCCCTCCTGTGGTCAGGTGCTTAGGGGCACCTCCCAGGGTGAGCATCTCATCACCCTGAGAATAGATGCTAAGACCGGTACTGTTTGCACCACACAGTCCCCTAGTACTCCATGTGAAAACAGAGCAGTCCCTTCCTGTGCTGGAGGAAAGACTGTCTGCATGGGGACCAGAGAAACAGGACTGTATTTAAGAACTGGGCAAACTGATGTTTTTTTGTGTTTTTTTTTAGAATGAATGAGTGCATGGTGGTTTTGCCTCACGCTTTGGTTTAGAATCACTGCATTCTTTTTCCTTCGGGCACAGCTCCAACTCCACCACCACCACCCCCCGCCCCCCCACTCGCTTCCTCTTCACCTGTGCCCTCCTCTGGGAAGCCTTTGCTGACTGCCACAAGCAAGCCTAATCATGCCCTCCTCCATGTGCCCAAGTGCTCCTTGAGTTCCCCCAAATCATGACTGACCAACATACGCGCGCGCGCACACACACACACACGCGCACGCACACGCACACGCACACACACACACACACACACACACACACGTCTATCTCCCCCATGACACTATAATTCCCTACTAGGGCCCAGAACCCGGGACAGGGTCTGCCTAGAGTCACTGTGAATGAGGACTTGCTGGGGATGCCAGCCGGGCTAGGCCAGGTGATGGGACCCTCCAATCTGTACCTTCTGCTCTTCAGGCCTTTCTGTGGAACCCACGGACACACCCACACCCGAAGCCTTCCCGATAGCTACAGAGCCTGCACAGTGAGGGTCTGCTCTCAAGTGGGGATGGGGAAGACCCCTTACCTGGTGCAACCATAATTTCATTTTTCTTGGAGCGAATTCGAAGGAAGGTGAGGTCATTCTGGGGGTCAATTTCGCGCACGGTGCTCCGGGCCTTCAAGATGAAGTTGTGCATGAGGTTGGCGTACTGTGTGGTGGTGGGGTTGTCCATGGTGCTCTTGATGGGAATGCCTGCGGGGAGAGCAGAGACTGAGCAGAACCCTGAGAGTGCCTTTCTGCCCTGCTCCCAGCCCCACACCCAGAAGTCCAGAGCCTAGACTGGCAGTTAACACTCATCGCCCAGTGTTCACTGAGGACTTGACAGGCAAGTGCTGAGCACTTGAAGGATGTTAGCTCCAGTCCCCAGAACTGCTCTAAGGATGGCGTCACCATCTTTACTTGTCAACCAGGCAACAGAAGCTCTGAGCAATGAGGTGGCCTGCTGAGGTCTCACAGCAGATAAACAGAAGCAGTGGGGCCAGGATTCCAATGAAGTCCTGCCGGCTTCACTGCTGGGCTCCCTTCACAGGGCCACATACTGACTGGTTTCCAGAAGCAGAAGGATAGACTATCACTCATAACACTGAGAATATGAACAAAGAACAGTTCCTACAAATCTGTAAATACTGAAAAGTACCAGAAGGTCAGCCCGTGCCAAGACAGAACCATCACTAGTGTTTTAAAGCTCCAGTTCCTAACAAGGATGGCTTAGGGCTCAGGCATAAACACACTGTCTACACACATGATGGTGCCCCCAAGTTAAAGCCTGTTTCTCTGTCTGCACACACCCTTGTAAACAGCGTTGCTACTGCTTTCAATGAGCCCACAAGTGGCCATTCCACAGGGTTAATCATTCCCCTATTGCCGGGGACTCAGGCTGCATTTTTTACTTAATCACCTCGTACTGAACAACATCCTGCACCAAGCCTTTCCTGTTTTGAGGACTGCGTCCTTGCAATGAACTATTAAATGGCCCGCCCTCACTGGACGGTGCCTGTTGTCATGGAGGTGAGGGATGGGGCTTGGCTTGAGACACCTCAGGCCACGACTAGGTCATCAGGAGCCAATGAATCACTGTAACATGTCAGCTAGAGGCTCCAGCGATGGGGCCCCAAGTGCTCACAGTGCACAGGCTCTTGTGACAAGTGTGCCCCAAGTCGCTCCGCACACATCAGTGGCTGGATTTCGGCTCTAGGACCCTGCCATCTGGCCTAGAACTGACCAGCCAAAGGCTCAGCCAAAGACAGTCACCCGCAGACCTACCCATGGGTGGCAAGAAACTGACCAAACCTTGTCTTATTATGGCACAGTGAGTATAGGCAGAAGAGGGCATGGGAGCAGGAGAAGCAGCAGTGAGTCAGAGGCTGCTCTGAGCCAAGTGGAGTTATGAGGACAGGTTGCAGTGATCACTTGCCTCTAAAGGAGAAGATGACCAGGTCACGGGGGCAGATGTTGTGTCCTGGGTGGCAACTAGGTACCCACCAGGGCCCCACGAGGCCTCATTCAGTGGTGGAACCTTCCTTGGGACAGCAGTATAAGCAGCTGGGGAGATGACCAGTAGGAACTCTGAAATCGAGGACCTGGGATTCTCCCCTGGCTCTGCCCCTTCCTGGCTACGTGGCCTTACACAAGTGATCTAACCTAAGCCTCCATTTCCTTATCTGTAAAATCATGCCTGTGCTTCATCGTGCTGCTGGGAGGCCTAAATGTGTCTTAATTCATCTGAAAATATTGAGCAAAAGCATGCACAGAGTAAGTGTTGATTTATTATTGACATTACCCATGCTATAAACCCCATCCCCAGGTAACCTGAGGGGCCAGTCTTGAGGCCTGGCAAAGTCTGGGGGTGGGTGGGGGTCAAGCCCCTTGGCTTTCTTTTTGTATTCCGTCAGGCCACCTTCTCTCAGGTCCCTCTGCCTGGAGCTGTCTTTCCCTTCCCTGCTCTCTCCTGACTCCCGCTGTCCCTCATGTCTCCCTCCACCCCCGGACGTGGTCAGGCGCCCCTGACACCTGTCCCCAGCAGACTGGACGCTCCCGAAGGGCCAGAGGCAGACCTGATGTGCTCACCAGTGTCTTTAGGGAGACTGCATCAAATATTTATGGCTGTTGTTAAAAAATGAGTAGACACAGGTGTGCTTTTAGTAATTCAAATATACTGTCATGAGTGTGATCACATGTCTACCAAGTGAGAGGGTGTGTAAGGGAGAAAAGAAACTAACCTCTTGTTGGCTCACTGTAAAAACGAAAGAAAACATGGAGCTGGCAGGGTGGGGACGGAGGGCAGGGACCAACACTGGGGATAATTTCAAACAAGCACAAGAGAGAATTCCAGATTCACAGGATGCCAGAGCTGGGGAACACCTCAAAGACAGCCGAGTGAGTAGGTGGCCTACTGCAGGCCGTGGCCTCCACAAACGGGGGCTAAGCACCTGCAGTGGTGGCTGGTCACCTCAAAGCCATGATTTCGAATCTGGGGCTCAGATCTGTCAGGTTGTATAGCCAGGTCTGCCCCCCCTCATCAATCAACAATTAAAACACAACAGGTATTTATTGAGAACCAACTTTGTGTCAGCATTACTCTGGGTGCTGGGGATACAGAAATGATCACAAGAGATAAAGCTCTGCCCTCAGGGATTTACACATTTGAGACTTTTATTTTGCCCTGTGTGAGTAGCAGCAGATGGCAGGGGGTCTGGAGGGTACAAATAGGATGTTCCTTACATTCCATTCTTGGTTAAGTCTGCTTAAAGGTACATTTTTATTTTGAAACATCATTTAAATCTGGCCAAGGGTGAGACATCACCAGGCAGTGGCAGGTGGTTGGTAAGCGACTGGGACAAGAGCATGTCCTGATTTCAGAGGAGGGGAGCAATCCCTCCGGGTTGAGCTGGTCAGGGAGGACATCCTGCTGGAAGAGGCAGCTGAACTGAATCACGGAGGTGGAAAGCCCCAGAGGTGTATCAGAGATCCCTAATACAATCACCCTGACTGAGCACCTCTAATGCAAGCCTTCAGAGGGGCTAAGCGTCCCCCAGAGCAGTGAGTTCTGACCACCTCCATCTGTGGCTGGGTGATCCAGGGCAGGTCAACCTGACTGCTCTCAGCTTCTGGTTTGTCATCTGAAAAATGGGCAAATGTCCCTACTTTGCAGAAATGTGTGAAATGTAAATGAGAATCTGAAGAGGGAGATCTATGAATGAACCACAAATTAAAAAACACACAGGGAATTTCCTGGTGGTTCAGTGGTTAGCACGCTATACTTCCACTGCAGAGAGCACAGGTTCGATCCCTGGTCAGGGAACTAAGATCCTGCATGCTGTGTGGCTCTGCCATCAAATAAACAAGCAAATAAACAGACGGATAAAGAAAGAAACACACAAGAATTTTTGACATTCGTGTGGCATTTACTATACATCAGGCACTGTTCTAAAAGCTTCCCTCAGAAAGATAGTGTGACTGTCCACATTTTACAGATGAGAAAACAAGCTGAGAGGTTAAGTGACTTGTTTAAGATCACATAGTTGGTAAGAGAGTAGAGTCAGGATTCACGCCCAGGCAGTCTGATTGCACATTCCACATTAGCTACTGTGCCATACTGCCACATTAGTACACAAAAAGTAAGTGCTCATCAGTATCAAAAAGGTAAGAAGTTGGGGCTCTATTTTCCTAATGAAAAAGCTCAACTTTGAGGGCAGTTTTGCACAAGAATGAAGGCTTGTGGTCTGGAATACTGGTGGCAGTCTAGGGGGTCCCAGCTGGGGAGTCAGCCCCTGGGGCTGTTTCTAAAATGTCTATTTACAGAAGAGTCTCATACCAAGTCTTCTGGGTCTTAGAGCAAGAAGCTCCTTGGAGCAAGGACCAAGGAAGCAGCTTGAGGCGGCTAAGTTCTGAAGAGGGGAAGGGAAAGCCCTGGCCACCCAGCTGATGAGTGGTGGACCTGAGATGCCTCCCATAGTGTCCTCAGGCTCCCCACTCCGCTGCCTCTGAATGCAGTGACCACACGGTTTAATCAGAGCCTGACAAAGCTGGGGCACACATTTTACCTAGCTATGGGCTGGCCGGGGTCTGACGACTTGGAAAACAACATTCTAACTGAGGACATGCCACCTTCAATTTGTTACCCTTGGTGACTTTCATTCTGCTCTATTTAAGCAGGCACTGTTGAGAATTCTGCCATTCCAAAATAAGGCCCAGAATGACAATGCATACACACAGAGGCTCTCCAGGAGCGTCAAACAAAGCCAAGCGGACTGAATGCACTGGGCTGGAGAATGGGGCGGGGGGCCCAGCTGGGGGACCCTGGACACGGCTGGGGACTGAGCCCAGCAGCCACTCTCTGGTCTTTCAGGGAACCCTGTGGGAGAAAGAGCCCAAGTGCGCTCGGACAGACTTGGGGTGAAATCTTGGCTCTATAATGGTGGGAAAATCGAATTTCTAGACTAACTCTTCTCCACTGCAAGATGGAGACAACAGAGCCGCTTCAAGAAATGACAGAAAGGACCTGTCTGTGGAGCACCAGCCCGCGGCCTGGCAGAGAACAGGTGTGTAATAGTATCAGTCTCCTTCTTCATCACGTCTACTGTGGTTTGAGAAAAATTAGCATCTGTACTGTTTTACAGTTGTTGAAATAATGTCCCAGAAGAGGAAGGAAAACTATAGGCCCAAAGCAGCTGACAGCAGTGTGAGACAGCAGAAGAGAAGCAGAGACAACATTAAGGGGGAATGCAGAATGGACACTGGGCTGGAGCTAAAAATTTTGCGTATGTGAACCACGGAGCAAAATCAAAACCCCAAACAGGAACTCGTGAGTAAACAGATGCAAGAGAGTAACAACTATAATTATGACCAAGAGAAAAGGCACTGGACAAGGGCTGACTGAAGAAGTATGGCACACTGAGAAGTATGACGTGTCAGGGCAGTGGGGTAGGGAGGATTTTTCCTTTTTTTAAATTTAGAATTCTAGTAATGGTACTATGAAACTGGAGGTGACTTAAAAAAAAAAAGGATGAGAACTAGATCAGGTACATGAGAGGTTTAGTAAAAAGCAACTGTTATGCCGTGTTGGGCTCTTTTCTGGGGGCCGGCCTGCACTCAGCTCATGGCTGGAAGGAGGGTGTACCTTCTGTGTTTACCACGATGATTCCCTGCACACCCTTCTGGCTCTGGAGTCGTTTCAGGGTCTCCTCCACCTCTGCCTGCCAGAGAGAATAAGACCAAGGTTAGAGCAGTCAGGAAGCCTGGATCAACTCCCTCGTACCCGAGGCAGATGAATCACACCTCCCAACAACAAACAGCTAATACCCGGGCACGTCGCACCTCCTGCAAGCTCCCTGGGACTACCTAGAACAGTCCTGAGGCCACCACCAGCATCGAAACCAACAGTGTGGGGTGGGGCTGCTCCCTCTGCTCACCAGGGGCTCTCTGCCCCTCACTTAGTAGGGAGCAGAACTCAAAATACTATTCCCAGGAGTATAGGCACATCCATGACTCAGCTACTTGGTACAGCTGGGGGACAAACCAGAGGAAACTAATGATTTGAAAAATTCCAAATGGAGGTGTCTAACAGGAAGGAGATACACAGTCATCTGTGGCCTGAAGAGCACATCCCAAAGGAAGCAAAATGATCCCATGAGGATGGACTCGGTGACTGGTAAGCGGGCACCTGAGACAGTGTGACCCAGCACACAGCCAGAGGAAAGGCAGGGGAGGGGCTCGTGAATCCTGCATCGTCAGGAGCTGGTGTGGGTGGGCGACTCTGGCACATGCGATTTGTAAACCGAGTGGACAATCAGACTGTGAGTCCTCACCTCGCCAGGCAAGACCTTCTGTTATTACTCCCATCTCTTCTACCCTTCCCTCCACTCTCCACCTGTATGTCCGTGTCTCCCTGCCCCCACAGCTTTTACCAAACAAGGCCTCTTCTTTGCTGAAATCCCAACAAATTCTTCAGGATCATCTTAGATATCACATCCTCCACGAAGCCTTTACTGATTCCAATTCAGTGGCCTTTGGCCATTTCCGACGGACTCCCTGAACTCTTGACTGTCTCTCTCTCTGGGAATCAGTAAGTGCTGTTTGACTTAAAAGTCTCTCTAATGGTCTGCAGAGCAGGGGCTCAATGAACAGCTGTTAAACTGAACTAGGCCTAACTCCCCCTGTGGATGGAAATTGGTCTTCAAGTGTGTTTGATCTCAGGAGGTCCCTTCTAGACCCATCTAGAATCTAGTGAGATGCTCCTCACAGGCTGAGGGTCAGACTCTTGGACACAGAGGCTCTGTTCACCAAAAGAGAGTGGTACCCCGCCCTCACAGGCTGATGAGCTGGCCCAGAGGAGGAGCTTCTCGGCAGAGGATGGAGACAGCACAAAGAAAGATTGTTTTTCTAGTAGGCCCAAGCCTCACAATCCAGTCACTGCCACCTACTTTCCACTGACGTGTGAATACTCTCAAATGCTGGAGGGAAGGGCAAACAAGTTCCTCCTACAAAATGGCAAAGAGCCTGACGCCTCTGTAATGTGGAGCCTTGGTAAAAGGACATGGCTAGCTATGTGGACTGAAAGTACAACGCAGTGGGTTATGCGTGGATGAGATCTTAATTCATTCATTGGACTTTCACTGAGCTCCGAGCACACACCATTCTGGAGAGGAGTGATAGAGTATTATAGGATAGTGGTCAATACTACACAGTACCCAACCTGACCTGGTAGCCCTCCTGGAATTCATCCTAAGGAAACGATCCGAGAGAACTAAGGGCAAGATGTTTGCTGCAGTGACATCTTTAGTAACAAAAAGCAGAAAGAGCCAAAACTGCCCAACATTTAGGGAAAATGTCAAGGGGATTACGAATGTCCATTCACAGGAATATAACACATTAACGATGGTAATCAGAATATTTATAACACCTTAAAAAGAAAGTGCTTGGGAAATGGCATCCGCGTGAAAACAAGAAGAGGGCTAGAAGGATCACGAATGAAATAAAAAGCCACACCAAGAGTAGGGAATTATAGATAAGGTTTTCTTTTTTTTTAACAGCCTCTTTTATTCTATTATATTATTTTTATTTAAAAACATTTTTTAACCCATCTCTCTGTCTATCCAAGAGATCACAGATCTCTGACATGGGACTACGGAGCTCTGACATTCTCAACATTGCAAGAATAAAAATACCTAAGAATAAGCAGGATGGCAGTTTAGGACATTTCAATCAACGTGCAATCAAACTAGGGATGGGGAAAGCTAAATATGGCAGAATCGAAGTCCAAAATACCCCTGGAGGTTGGAAAGAGAGGCTGAAATGAAAAAGATGAAATTCTGTAAGACAATCATTCGATAACTGTATGGGAATCTTCTATGTGTCAGATGTTGTTTAGGCCTAGGGGTGCTGTGCTGGACACAGTACAACAAAAACCCTGTCCTCATGAAGCTGATTTTGGGGGTGGAGTGGGGCGAGGGAATCAGACATTAAGCAAAAGCATAAATAAAATACAAATGTCAGATTCAGTAGGGATGGGGGATCTGGAAAGCAAGGGGCTGATGGCAATTTTAAACAAGGTGGTCACAGAAGGCCTCGCTAAGGTGATAGTTGAGTAGAGATCTGAAAAGAAACAAAGGAGCTAACCAGGTGGATTTCCAGGGAGAGTGTTCCAGAAAAAATGTAAAGGGGTCAGTGTGGCTGAGGGCAGTGGGTGGGCAGGCAGCCAGAGGAGAGGGAGGCAGGATCAGACTAGATTTCAGCGGTGTCGTAGACCAGAGTGATGACTTTGGTTTTTAAAGGCAGGGGGTATGAGGAGCCACTAGCAGGTTTCGGGTGAGCAATGACAAGCTCTGTTTCATAAGGATGCCCTGGCTGCTGTGTGGACAATGGACTGCAGGGGGCAAGCACAGCCCGCCGGAACCCGGCCTGGCCTGGTGAGTACTGCTCTTTCCGAAAGCGGGCAACCTCCTCTCCCTCACTCACCACTAGATGTAACTAACTCCCAAGTCTCTGGGCTCCGCTCATGAGCCTCCTGTGCGAGGCCTGCTCTGGACACCTGCCCCTCTTCTAGGTACCCAAGGCACCCTGACTCCATGGCACTTATCAGCAATGAGTGTAACTATCTGTTCTGCTTATCTCCTGCTGCTGCTGCTAAGTCGCTTCAGTCGTGTCCAACTCTGTGCGACCCCAGAGACGGCAGCCCACCAGGCTCCTCCATCCCTGGGATTCTCCAGGCAAGAACACTGGAGTGGGTTGCCATTTCCTTCTCCAATGCATGAAAGTGAAAAGTGAAAGTGAAGTCTCTCAGTCGTGTCTGACTCCTATCGACCTCATGGACTGCAGCCGACCAGGCTCCTCCATCCATGGGATTTTTCCAGGCAAGAGTACTGGAGTGGGGTGGCATTGCCTTCTCTGATCTCTTCCTCCAGACCCAAGGAAACCTGGGAGCAGGAACCCAGATATTTTGTAATCCCAGTACCTGGTACAGCTTAATAGATACTTGAGGAACAAATAAAAACCATTTCCTCAACTGTGTTTTACAAAAATCAACCTTTTTAAGTATAGTACCCTGGGCTTACAGTACCCAGCGTGATGAGCGAGGGTCTATATGATCCTGAATTTAATGAGACCCAACCACTGAGATCTAGCTGCTTAAAACGTAAACATGCTTACCAAAAAAGGGAGGACACACAAGTATACCTGACCTACTCAGTATCTGCTACAGGTCAGATATTAGGATGAATGTCTTCAGACACATCTCATCTGAACCTTCCATGGTTAGTATGAGATCCATTTTACAAGGAGGAAACCAAGGTTCAGAAAGAAGCATTTTGCCCAAGGACACACAGAAGGTCAAGAGAAGCATTGAATACACCACCGACCACAAATGAAGATGTCCCCATCCTCACGAGTTCCGATTTTGGTACAAGAGACTTTCAAAAACAAGTGGCAATACTCTTGCAGCGTACAGGGATGGGGGCCGGGGGGCCGGGGTGGGCAGGGGGATGCTTCTTGGATGAGTGTGGTCAGAACACCCAAGGATGTAATCCTTAAGCCAAGAACTAAATGATGAGAAAGAAAAGTACTCCAGAAAGCAGCATGAAAACTAACATAGTGAAATGGGAAGCAGTTTGGCATGTTCCAGGAATAGAGAGAATCGGTATTGGAAGGTTTTTGATTCTCTGCTAATCTGACAAGCAAAACCCAAATAACAAAAAGTCAACCTTTCTTTAATTTTTAAGAATTATCAGTGAGGGGACTTCCCTGATGGTCTGGTGGTTAAGAATCTGCCTTGCAATGCAGGGGATGTGGGTTCGATCCTCAGACAGGGAACTAAGATCCCACATGCCATGGAACCATGACTATTACGCCCCCTGGCCTGGAGAGTCTGTGCCCTGCAATGAAGCTCCCACATGCCACAACTAAGACCCAACACAGCCAAATAAAAAAAAAGAACTATCAATGAGGCTAGTCAGAAAAAAACAAAACCAAAACTTATCAGTGAAGTTAAGCTGGAATTTGACTGTTTGCATCTCTCCTTTTCCAAGTCTTTTGCTTTTTCTACTAATTTTATTGATTTTCAAAAACTCTTAAGTTAGAAATTTTAGATTTCTGCCCATCATATAAATTACACTTCTCCCACTTTTCTAATTTAAGTTAACAGTGTTTTTCAATAATCAGAGGTTCTGAATTTTTATGTAATCAAACTTAATAAAAACCTTTTCCTGGAAGACTAGACAATAGCTTCTCCAGCCTGATCACAGCTAGTAGGGTGGGGTTAGGCCTGGGGGGTGGGGGTCATGAGGTCTACAGGAGGCAGTAGGCACCTGCCTTCAGGAGCAACTGCTTAAAACAAATGTCAGGTTCATCCCTGAAGGAGCCAAGAAAGAAAACAAACGCTGCCAAAGGGACAAGAGCAGCCACAGCAACATTAGCAGATGCAAGAGTCCCAGCCAGGCATTCAAGTCATGCCACCTTTGTCTCTAAAGTCTGTTATCCTTGCAGTGCTGGCCGACTGGTACCAGATGTATCTAAGTGGATATGCAGCCCCTCGGGGTCAGCTTACATCTCCAAATTCCTGCCCTGTTCCTAGAAAGAGCCCGGCTGGGATCCTCAGCACCCCGAGTCTTTATTTCTATTAACATAGGAGTCTGCACCAGAGAAGGGGCCAGGCTCCTGGGTTCTCTAATTTCTAGGTGCATGCTGCTAACAGACAAAAAAACACTCCAAACAAATAAAAAAGTAGCAGTAAAACTCCAGGATTATTTGCTGGTTTGGCACAGGAGGGGTAACCATTGAAGCAAATGATTCACAAAGAAACTGTGACCAATGTGACGACCAAGCATAAAAAAGTTTTAATTTCTGTTAAACAAAAAGAAATTACAAGGAGGGGACAACATCTGCATCAAATACAACAGACAAGAGAGTAATTTCAAAACATCACACAGAATGATTAAGAAAAACAGCAAGTCTCTAAAAATTAAGTGGGCAAAAAGGATAAGAGGAGAAAATACACCTCAGAGAAACCACAAACACAAGAAAAATGTTCAATGTTCCCTGTAAATAAAGACATGAAAATTACAGCAATGCCGAGGTTATGTTTTTGAACACTGGCAGTTATTACGGTAAAACTGGTACAAAGGCAATGAGACCTTTTGGGAAAGCTATAGGACAACACTATTATGAGAACCGTATGTGCTGATCCCCTTGCTTCAAATTCTTTGAGAATTTCTCCTAAGGAAATAATCTAATAAATGTGGGGGAAAAAAAGAAAGAAAAACAAACTACACATTCAGAGACATTCATCACAGCGTTATTTCTACTACTGAAGAACTAGACGCAACCCAAATGTATACCGGGGGGAATGTTTAGCAAATTATGATAAAAATATTTCATTGATTATTATTCAGTCACTAAAAATGATTCATTACAAAGAGAGATAGCAACAAAGTTATATGTCTTTGGGTATTAAAACAAACAAACAAAAAACTAGCAGATGTATCTTGAATGTGAATACATGAACAAAGAGGAAGGAGAATGTACAAAGATGAAAATACTTGTGTGGTGGAGTAAAACTGGATGCTAATTATAGCCGATTTTTATATCACCAGAGTAAAGGGCAATTTGTCATTTTCTACCAAAATGTTCATGGGGTCGCAAAGAGTCGGACACGACTGAGCGACTAACACACACACACACCCCCCAAAATGTTAAAATGTGCACGCCATAAGTATCACTACTACATAATGCTACATCAACATGAGCATGAGTGGAAAAAAAAAAAAAAACAACAGTACTGCAGCACTGTCTGGAGTGAAAAACTGTAAAACATCTAAATGGATATAATGCAATGGAATAGGAAAACAGTCCTATAAAAGAATAAAATAGATTTGTATGTATCAACATGAAAAATATGTTTTTTTTAAATGAACAAAGTTAAAGAATGAGATTATACGTATAACCTAAAATAAGCTTGTGTGTGTGCTTTCTTAGTCATGTCTTACTCTTTCTGACCCCACGGACTGTAGCCCGCCAGGCTCCTCTATACATGGAATTGCCATTTGGTACTCCGAGGGATCCTCCCAACCCAGGAATCGAATCCTTGTCTCTTACACTGGCAGGTGGATTCTTTACCACTGTGTCACCTTGATACGTATAAATACAAACATTCCAATTTCATGTAATAAACATGTTATATACAAATGTGCTTACGCACTAAACAAATCTGGAAGAAGACATATCCAACTGTCAACACTGATCAGCAGAGGGGAGTGAGATGGGGACTACATACACTTTTCTAAGTTACATATTTCCGTAATGGTTGAATTTGTTAAAACATGCATCTAAAGTATGTTTTGCTTTTATGAATACACAATAGCATGGTACAGGTTGCAGGAAGCTCTGATTCGTGTAAGAAAAAGGCGTCTCATATATATATATATATATATATATATATATACATATATATATATATATGAAAAGCTATGACAAACCTAGACAAAGCTATGACATAGCTAGAAAACCTAGACGTTGCTAGAAAAGCTGACAAATCTATACAGCATATTAAAAGCAGAGACATCACTTTGCCAACAAAGGTCCATGTACTCAAAGCTATGGTTTTTCCAGTAGTCATGTATGGATGTGAGCATTGGACTATAAAGCAAGCTGAGCACCGAAGAATCAATGCTTTCGAACTGTGGTGCTGGACAAGACTCCTGAGAGTCCTGGAGAAGATTCCTGAGAATCCCTCAGACTGCAAGGAGATCTAACCAGTCAATCCTGAAGAAAATCAGTCCTGAATATTCATTGGGAGGACTGATGCTGAAGCTGAAACTCCAATACTTTGGCCACCTGATTCGAAGAACTGACTCTTTGGAAAAGACCCTGATGCTGGGAAAGAGTGAAGGCAGGAGGAGAAGGGGACGACAGAGGATGAGATGGGATGGCATCACCGACTCAATGGACATGAGTTTGAGCAAGCTCCAGGAGTTGGTGATGGACAGAGAAGCCTGGTGTGCTACAGTCCATGGAGTCACAAAGAGTCTGACATGACTGAGCAACTGAACTGATATATACATACAGATATAATAAAAGAAACTAACAGTGTTTGTTTCTGAAGAAGACCAAGGTTGGGAGACCGAGGTTGGGGGTCCCAGTTAGGTGGGAGATCTATTTTCCATTTATATCTTTTCAGATTTTCTTTTTAACTGTGTGTAAGATTTATCTGTTAAAAGTTAATTTTTTTCTTTACAGTTTAAAAAGTGATGTGAAAGATGAAGTTACTTCTCTATATTATAACCTAGCTAACTATATAAAGCAAAGTACGTTGCTAAACTATATAGAGGAAAAACTGAAGAGAAAAAGACTAATTGTAATATACCCAATCATAAGTCGTTACTTAACTCCAGATCATGGTATTGTTTCTTATTCCTTTTCCATTTTTCTTATGGTCTTTAAATACTTATATAAGATTTTAAAAAACCATTCACAGGTTTTAAACGTGGGAACGGTTTTAAACCTGATTTAACCTTTAAAAGGTCTTCGCAAGTTATTTTAAAGTTGGGAGGATTAAAAACACAAGAAAACAAACCTGTAATGAGCCCACAGTTCCAGCCAGCAGGGCAAGAACCCCAAGGGTGGATCCCACTCGTTTCTGACTCATGCATCATGTCCCAGCGGCTCAAAAGAATTACGGGGACACAAAGGCAGCAATCAAGCTTCTAGGGTTTAAATCCACCTCCGCCATTTCCTGGGGCAAGACACTTAGCTTCACTGGGATTTAGATTCCAAGTATGTAAAACGGGGATAATGGGTGTACCTACTTATCTATGTAGGTACACCTACATAGTTATGGGGTGTACCTACATGTAGTTATGTAGGTACGGGGAGGCGTTTAGCAGAGCCAGACACGAATTAAGCTTCCAGTAAATGTAATCATTACAGTTACAGTCGTGCAACAAGGTCCAGGATGCTAGGATGCAGGGGTTTGTGGGCAGGCCTCCCCACCTCCGTCCACCCCTAGCTGAGGCCTAAACAACTGCTTCCGGTCAAGGGACTGCCGAATCCGGTGGCCCCGCCTCAGTCCCTTCTGAGTCTGGAGACCCGCGCCGCCCCAGTTCCGCCTTCCAGACAGCTCGGGCCCGGCCCCGCCCAGCCCCGCGGATGCCCAGCCAGGCGCTCAGAGCCGTCCCCGGAGGATGGAAGGCCAGGCTTATGGTGGTGGAAAGTCGTGCTCGGCCACCTCCCGGCCGCCTGCCACAAGCTCCCGGCGGACACTCACCATCTCGGACCGTTCCGGTAGCTCTGCGTCGCCGGCCCTCAGCCCAGTCCCGCAGCCTCTCTGCGCCTGCGCACAACTCCCTGTCAAGGCGGACAGCCTCGATAGCCTATCAGAAACCAGCGTAGGACGGCGGGGCGGGCGGGTAGGCGGATCTTAGTCAGCTCCCTCAGGGTTCGAGGGGAATTTGCCTTGTGCAGTGAGAAAGTGAGCGGCAAGAGAGCAAAGGAGCACTTCAGCTATGGAAAATACCTCACTCCCACTGTGCCGAAAAGATGCTGGTTCGCGTTGTTGGAAGAGGCTTTCAACCCTCGTCTTGAGTTGGCTCTGGGTGGAGGGTGATTAGCGATTCTGAAGGCGGGGGCTGGGGGTGCTGAGGCCTTTGCTCTCAGGTTGAGGCAAAAACAAGGCGCGAAGCCCAAATGCTGTAAAAACGCTAGAAAACCTGGAGTTCGGGCTGGAGTCAAGCGTCCTTGGGGGTCTCCAGAGCGACTCACTTGGGAATATTCCATGCAGGCTCTGAGAAGTGGTCAGGGCTAGCCTGGCAGTCTGCATACTCTGAATCCCTGTGTTCCCTTGGAGGAGCCCCTTCACAGTCTGTGCTCCCTCACCGTCCCAGAGCCCTGTGTGTGTTCCGTCTTTCACAGAACTTCCTGTGGTCTATAGCAGGGAATGATTTACTAATTAGTGAACCTCCGCGTTACTGGGCTGACACCCTCCCTAACTCCAGTAGGCTCAGTTTAGTTTCTTCTAGTCACTGGAGTTTGCTGGATTTCAACAGATGATCTAGCTCCCAAATTTCTTTCCACCGTAGCCTCAGTTGGGGAGGACTTGGTTCTCTTTCCATGGGCGTCCGCACATTAACAGGACTGAATAGTGACTTTACAATGAGTAAACCTGGCAGACACCGTGTTAACCGGAGGGTTCAGGTTAACATAGCTGCAAACGGCACATATTCATACGTGCCCTTTGATACCATGCACCAAGAGTACACCACCTCCGGTTTTGTTTTTTTCCACAAAAATCCATGGCCTTAACTGAGAAAACATTAAACTTGAGGGGCATTCTACAATGTGCCCGGGGAAATACTCTTCAAAAAAAAAAAAAAAAAATCAAGGTCATGAAAGACTAGGAACGAATGAGGGACTGTCACAGGTTGGACGAGACTGAGAAAAGTACTGGTGGAAAAACTGGTGACAGCTGTATAAAGGTTTAAAAAGTTTAGTATAAAAGTTGAGTGTTACTTTATTGATGGTCAAGTTTTTATAATTGTACCAAGTTATATGGGATGTTAACATTGGGGAAAGCCTGGGTGAAGGGTTGTGCAGGAATTCTCTGTACTGTTTTTGCAACAGTTCTGTAAATCTAAAATCATTTCAAAGTAAAGTTTTTTAAAAAAGGATTGGACACAAAGAAATGATTATTGAATGCAGGAAACATTAGAAAAGTGTTTAGCAAGGGAAGAAGGATACAGTGACTGGACCCCAAGATAAGCACAGGAGTATCATCACCATCTTACATATGGTGAACCAGACTGAGAGGGGTGAATGAATTGAACAAGATCATAATCATAAAAGCAAAAAAAAAAAAAAGAAGAACAAAAGAGTATGGCTTATAGTTTATGTGACTGGCTGGAGCCAGAGCAAGAATTAAGGAGGCACTGGAAGGAGTTGGAAGTAGTTAAGGCTTTGAGTGATAGGCTTTGAGTTTTGGAATTAATATTCTCTGGAATGGAGGAACCACTAGGGAGAACTATTTGAGACTAAAGTCTTCCACAGATCATTCTGAGGCAGCACAAACGTACCGGAATGGACCGGAGAGAATGAAAGTAATGACAAGTTGCTACAGTCAATGAGGGTAGGGATGAAGATGTGGGCTGTGGCAATGGGGGCAGCTCTGAAAGAAATGATTCTCAAGTTTTGGAGATGGACTTAACAGGATTTGAAGGCCAATTAGATAGAACTAGTTACAGAAGACTCCCAGAGTTGCTGTTAAGTAGAAGTACAGCAAAATGTTTAAGCACACAGTCTTTGGAGTCAGACAGTCCTGGATTCCAATTTGTACTCTTGCCATAACAGCTAAGGACCCTTGTAGTTTCTCAATCATCTTGAACCTATTTTCTGTAAAACAGAGATGATCATTCATCTGTGAAAGTGACCAGGAACACTAAATGACAGTGCATGTTACATATCTGAGTGTTTGGGATATAGTAATAAATGCTGAGAGTTGTCCCAGAGTAAGTGAATAGAGGTGTGATATTGGTTGCTAGGGTAGACAAGACAAACAGAAGAGGTCTGAATTAGAAATGAGGAAAGTAACAGCGTGGCTGTTTTCACTTATCTGCAGGAGTGACTAAAAATTTTCACGGTCCCTCCCTTGTGAGTTGCTTTGAGGAAACCCTGATGCTCACAGCATCTTTGCGCAATGGGAACTTGTTCATGGGGGACCAATACTGTCCTTCCTAGGTCTCCACTTAAGACCTGAAAGATTCCCATGGATCCTCCCCTTAAATGTCCTGACCACAAAGAAGCTTTACAGACACATGGAAACTGACCAATGAAATGAGCTGGGAGTGACAGCAGTTTCTGTTCCGGAGTTCTACAACATGAGATCCTCTTTCTTCCTATAAGTCCAGAGACTAGCAACCAGTCAGCCACAGCTGAGTCCCAGTTTGATGCTTTGAAGAGTCTGGGGCTGGAAAGCCAAATGTTCAGTAAAAATTACTTATTTTCCCAGGGAGGATTTCCTCATGCTGGGGGAAACACGTCTTCTTCCCTCTTTTCCTTAGCAACGGTGAAACTAGAGCTTCCTAGCTGCTTACATAAGACAGATTAAAGACGATAAGGTCTACTTTGAAGGATCTCCAAGGAACCTGTCTTCCAGTCACTGTTAGATCACCATATTAAAATAAATTAAAAAAAAAAAAAAAAAACCACTTCCCTTAGCGTCTTTTCACTGGGTCAGTTTTAAATAACAGCATGACCACTTGGTTTCCTAATAAGAAAAAATCTTGTTAACTAGCTGGTGATTCTCTGTTGAGCACCCATGGCTGAGATTGTGTCTTAGGGCACCCTTAGTTGTGCCAGAAAAGGAGACATCTTCATCTTGGTTCTCTTCAACACAGGCACCAAATCCAGTCTCACCCGAGTCTTTCTAGTTTTTCTCCCATCTCCTCCAAGCACAGACAGGCAGTAACTTGCCCACGTACAAAAGCAGAGGGGGAGAAATCTATACATCCTGATCACATAAAAGACTTCCCTGCAGGTGGGGAAAACCTTATTCAAGACTAATAGCAAAGTGTGCAAAGGAAGGACCAAAAAGTTTAATTGTAAACACTCTTACATCTTTTAGGAAACGCAAGTGAAGGAGCCCACTGCAGGACCTTTATAACAGCACTTGACTCCCTATGGTATTTGTAGAGTTACCTGAGTATTTGAAATGACAATTTAAGAAAACAAAGGAACTCCAATACAATAATATACAATCCAGTGCTGCTATTCCATTTTTGGTTAACAAAAGCATAGCATATATACAAATAATTCTGAAAGCAACTAAAAAAAAGGGGGGGGGGGTGCTGGAGATGCCAACAATATTAAACACAAGTAGTTAACCTAAAGGAATTTAAAAGGATGGAGTTACATCCAAAACAAGGAGGGATATAAAAAACAGAAGTCTAATTCCACAAGTCATCCCTAGTAACATTTCAAGTTATTAACCAGGTAAATAAAAAATTGGCAGAGTGGGCCTAATTGACATAGTTGATTTAGGATGAACCTCTATGGGCTGGTGAGTCATGTTTCACTAAAATTTCTGATGAAATGACATTGGTATGTCAATGTCTTGATGAAAAATTAGTACACAAACTTTTAAATAGAGTTATTGTAAGTCTTATGAAATTAAAATTCTCCTGCACTCTGATTTAAGATCATAAAAGCCAGAGCAGGAATTCATTATTATGAGCTGCTGGACCAGTTTTAAATCAATCTATTTGATAAAACAAGTAAGGTCCTTCCCTCCTCACCCAGGCTATGTGAAACACTGCCTTCCCCAACCTCCCAAAAGAGCAGAAGAATAAGGCAATTGCTCATTTTACTTTGTTTTTATTTCAACTTAACATGCAGTAAAAAAATTAACAGGATTTATTAGCATTTACAATGCTTACAAAGAAAAGGGACTCTAAAAGCAATTTAGTTCAGATTTAAGAAATCGTTCTAATTAAACACTTACAATAAATCTATTTCCAAATAATCAGTTTGGACCAAAATTTAAGATAGCATTTGGTAGATACTTATGTCTGCTGTCTATCTGCAGTATTTTTATATAACCTCTGATTCTTGGGATATCCAGCCCCCATTTTCCTAACACAGCAGGGAAAGACATATACATGTGGCCATTTAAATTAAAGGAGGAAATGGAGTAAGGGAGATCCCAGGCTGCAAAAATATATACAAGCATTTACCTTTTCCAGAACTAAACATTTCTTCCATAAAAATATTAATAGCCAAGCCCTATAGAACTAGGGCTGGGACTACTTCATATATAACTATTCTGTATTTTAAAAATATAGGGCAGAAAGCCTTTTGGATGATATTTATACATTTTCGCACAATATTTCTAGGTCCCTAAATGAATCATCAAGCATTATGTAGAACAAAAAAGTCTACTTTCTTACATTATCTCTTAATTTAATCTCATAAATCTCTAGTAAATATTGTAGGTAACTACATTTCAATATGAGCATTCACCTCAATAGGAAGTCTTTATAGAAGGTTTAATCTCCATGGCCATATATTACCAAAGTTCAGACATATAATGAATGGGTAGTTGGCAGACATTCGCTCTGTAAGACAAAGCAATAGTTTTTTGCCCCCTACCAACAAAAGGCAGAGTCACTTTGAAAAACTAGGGCTTTTAGAGACCATAGTACACTTCCTAGACTATGTAGAATAAAATCAAAATAAAGATGGGACTGGGGGGAGCCCCATCTCTCCCTTTACACTAACGACTTCTGGATGAGGCAACCCTTTCACTCACATGTCTGCTTTATGATGGCAGTGTTTTAGAATACAGATATACAAGTTTAGAAATGTTTTTGTCATTGTTTCAAGATGTAAAAGGAAGAGTAGTTAGGGACAAAAACCCCCATTTCCTTTCCAAATAGAACAGGGGTTTGCTATTTGCTTATTTTTGGCTCAATGTTACTTTTTCATGCTATGCTACTGAAACCTGCCAAAGTCCCTATTTCATGAGATATTAGGTTATGAGTTCAGTTATGATAGGCACTCAGCTGGCTTAGGCTTTCTCCCACTGTCCTCTGACAGCAGTCATCTTGCTAAGTCTAAGCAGGCTAAGTTAAAAAAAATTACCACAGAGAAGGTCAAAGTGCATTAATCGGTTACTAACAGAGCCATCTAATGTTAAATAGTCATGGGAAAAACCTGTTAAAATTGTTAGAGGTGAACAGAAAATCCAAATCAGGACAAGAGAGAATGGAAGTAACTACTGTAACATTTGTCAAAGAAATTGTCAATTTGTGAAGTTTTAATTCACACAGACAATGATACATTTCTGTGGTCACTAGAAACGTCCTGCTGTAAATGCATTATTTGCTTTTTTAGCCAGTACCAGAGCTCTTCTTCCCTAATGAAAATGTGATTTTATAGATATTTTCATTGACCTCTAGTTGGATTAGAAAGCACTCTAATTTGAACTCCTTAGCAGGAGTTAAATGTAACTGGAATTGTTGGATTATGGTGAAATTTAAAGATGGAATCGATATACAGGAACATACAAAAACTGTCGATGGCCTTTGATAAATTCACCCAAATTAATTCCAAAAATTGGCTTTTTTTTTTTCCCTCTACAGTGAAGGCAGCATAGTGTCAATATTGTTTGTGAAGTTTAGTATTTGCAAGGCAATTAAAACAATCAAATTTCCAAATGAAGAGTGTTAAGTCATTTGTAGACCGGGACCAACTTCTCTCTGAATTCAAATTAACAAAACTACTTTGTGGCGAGATACAAGAGTCTCGCATCTCTTTTCTAGGGATAACATCAAACGATGCATGGATTTCATGCTCCGGAAAGGAAAAACAACAGTCAGGCCAGGCTGAAAGAAGAGGGAGAGCACAAGCCGGAAGTTTGCTCACAACCTCAGAAGCTGGGCTGTATTAAACAAATACCTCTTTCCATGAGGTGTAATAGGTAGATCTTACATATTTTAGTTACCATGGAAATTCCCTGCATATTTTCAGAATCTCTAAAAGAAAAAAAACCTAAGGTGAGACTTCTGAGACACATACACAAATTTTTTGTTAAGGAAACAATCTAGTGGAATAAGACAAGGCAGATTTCATTGCTGTGTTAATCTCATGGTAAGTAAGGTTTATGACTAAGTCATTTGCAGATCTGATTTCTGAAAACACTG
Source organism: Capricornis sumatraensis (assembly GCF_032405125.1). Lineage (NCBI taxonomy): Eukaryota > Metazoa > Chordata > Mammalia > Artiodactyla > Bovidae > Capricornis > Capricornis sumatraensis. The sequence continues at coordinate 67,150,966 of NC_091083.1, read as the reverse complement.
AGAAGAAACCCAGAATCACTGGGAGATAAATCTCAATGATAACATTAATTTACTTACACTCAAGGTAACTCTCTAAACAGTCACAGTCCAATTTTACAAGTGCAATAGGCAAAGAAGGAAAAGGACAAACGTTGCAAATAAGTTCTTGTCCTTTGGTGGTGCAGGCTCTCAGAATTCACTCTTGTCCAAAGCCTTCTGTTTCTTCAATAGCAAATAACAGCTTTTCCTTCAGTTGCTCATAGCTCTTGTAGGGTGGCAGGTCCAGGCGGTTAAAACTAAAAGAAAGAATTGTTACCTTGAGAAAAGGATATATACTAACAATGGTTTCAAAGCCAGGCAAAATAAGGTCGAAATCTCAGCTCCATCACTGGGCCCCTGGGCACCTGTGTGTTTTTTTTTTTTTTAACTTTTCTGAGTCTTTTTTCTTTGGTAAAATGAAAGTTAACAGTATTTACCTCTCAGGATACAATAAAGAAGAAATAAGCATATATAGCATAGTACCAGATGCTCAATAGGTACACAGTAAAATGCCAGTCCTCTTAAACTTTCCCATTTACTCTATAATCAAACGTGGCCAACAAATGTTTGCTGTTTGGGCTAGATGGTAAACATTAATACTTTAGGCTTTGTGGGTCATAGGTCTCTTATCAAAAGGTTTTAAACATACCCCATTAACAATAAAAATATTTTCTGATCTCATATCTAATATGCTGGCCCTACTGACTTTCTCTTATTCTTAACTGTGAATTTTAAAAGATATCTTCTAATTTGGGGGCATATTAAGGACACTTTCACAAGGTACAGGCAGTGAATCTGCCCTAAAGCCTTGGCCTTCTGCTATAGTTTTAGGATAAGTGCAGGGAGATACTTGGCGGGCTTTCCAGGCAGTTCAGTCACAAAGAAGCTGCCTGCCAATGCAGGAGACACAGGAGACATAGGTTTGATCCCTGGGTGGGTTGGGAAGATCCCCTGGAGGAAGAAATGGCAATCCACTCTAGTATTCTTGCTGGGAAAATTTCATGGACAAAAGAGGCTGGAAGGCTGTGATCCATGGGATCACAAAGTGTCAGTCATGACTGAGCACTCACTCAACAGATACTTGGTAACAGATGAAATAATGTAACCACAAAGGGAAACTAAATTTAGTTATAGAAATGAACAAATAAAAACATGGAACTTGAAAAAGTAATGAGACTGGTTTTCATGCATGACTGAGATAAGCTGTTCACAATAATGTAATGGCACAGTGTGTTCCAAGTTTAAAAAAAGAGACAAAAGTCAAATCAAAACATATGTGTACAAGATGAGTGTAAGAAAATCAACTGTATCTCGATATACTAGCAATGAATAATCTTAAGTGAAATTAAGAGAACAATTCCATTTATAATAGTTTCTAAAATAAAATACTTAGGAATAAATTTTTCAAAAGAAAAGAAGGACTTATGTAATAAACACTACAAAACACTGTTGAAATACATCAGACATCTAAGGAAAGGGAAAGACACCTGATATTCAGAGTCAGAAGACAATACTGTTAGGATGGCAATACTCCCCCAAATTAATCAATCAATTTGTATCTAAATCCCGGCTGATCTCTCTGCAGAATTGGACAAGCTGATCCTACAATTCATATGGAAATCCAAAGGACCCAGAAGAGCAGAAACAATCTTGAAAAAAGTTGGAGAATGCATATCTAATACCAAAACTTACTGAAAAGATAATAATCAACACAATGTTACTGTCACTGTGGACAAATAAAGATCAATGGAAAAGACGTGAGAATTCAAAAATAAACCCATGTATTTATGGTCAACCGATTCTTCAACAAACATGCCAAGCTGTTTTAAAAAGTTGTATTAATGAAAATACAAAAGAGCACACAAGAGCATAAAAAGGGCTGCTGGTGCTGCTGCTGCTGCTAAGTCACTTCAGTCGTGTCCGACTCTGTGCGACCCCATAGACGGCAGCCCACCAGGCTCCCCCGTCCCTGGGATTCTCCAGGCAAGAACACTGGAGTGGGTTGCCATTTCCTTCTCCAGTGCATGAAAGGAAATATGAAAGTGAAGTCGCTCAGTCATGTCTGACTCTTAGCGACCCCATGGACTGCAGCCTACCAGGCTCCTCCATCCATGGGATTTTCCAGGCAAGAGTACTGGAGTGGGTTGCTGCTGGGAGCCAGTGTGAGGAATCCCGCCCGTGACAAGGTCATGAGGAAGGAAGCTGACATACGCAAGGCGTGCTCAGACTTCAGGGACCCCTCTGGAAATTCCTAAGCATGTACCCCAACAAAAATCTGCCGGCATTTTCTGGAAAGAGTCAATTTAGGGCTTTAGTCTTCTGCATTTGAAAGAGTGTTTCAATCCAAAAAACCCCTTTGATGGCTTTCTAGCCTGCCTGCAGGACTCGTACAGCTGCGCATGTGATTGTTTGAGGCCTCCTGACCGCAGGAGGCACAGGAAGCTTAAAACATCCCAGGAATGTAGGGGCTTCGGAAGAGTCAAAATCTTTAGAATAGGACTGATTAAAAGTTTCATTTGTTGAGTCAATGCTTGCTGCCAAATTTTCATATCCTTTGTTTTTAGATATAGTTGGTATATAGAAAAACAAGTAGCAGACCTTGTATTAGCAACATTAGATCTTTGAGTTAAGTACCTTCTTTGTTATAACCCACTGCGCCTTTGTTCTATAGAGATGTAACTTTAGCGCTTTTAAGGAGATGCAGATTAAAGAAAAACACTTCAGGGGAAACAAAATTAACATTCATTAAGGAAGAGAGCCAGAAAGTGTTAACAAGCCTCTTGGCCAGAAGATAATGTAAATCACCTGAGACCTTTTGTATACAAAATGATGTATAGAAAGAGTCTGGGCTGCGAACGCTACATAATTTTGTGTTACCCATTGATCTCCATGTTTTATCAAAAGTATAAAAGGCCTTCTGAACAATAAAGGAGCGGACCAGCTTCTGGGACCAGTTTCTCGAACTAGTCTCTCGGCCTGGTTTCTTGGGAATCTGGCTGCCCCCGTGTCTTTCTCTCTCTCTTCTTCTCTCCCTTTCCCTCTCTCTGCTCTTTACTTTAATTTCAGGCTGAATCTCCACCTGGGGCGCGGAGGCTCGCCAGGTCTACTTACTTGCCCTGGCTGTTAAGACCCACGCGAAAGGGAGCTTAAGGCGAGGCACCCTTAGATATTCAAGTGGGCGCCGGTGGCCCAACGTAGATGGTGCAAATTCCTTGTCTGGAATTTTATTGGTCTTCCGCGTAAACCAAGCTATTCAGCCCTCTTCCTCCACTTTATCTTCCTACTACGCTATAGTTTCTTAATCTAATCTTATATCAATCAATAAACAAGTCTTTGCACACCAACGCCGTCCACCCTTCGAATTCTCTGGATCCACTGGGGCTGGACCCCGGCAGGTTGCCATTGCCCTCTCATAAAAAGGGCAGATAGGGAAAATACACAAATGTCCGGCAAGGTCTATATATGACTACTGAAATGTCTCACAAAATAAAGTGCAAATATTGTTGGCATTACATTGAATTCCGACATTTTGTATTTGAGTTAAGATTAGAGTTTTTAGTTTTGTACATTTTTGGAAATGCGGTTAAACTACATTTATAATAAGAAAATATTATTTCTGTCACTATGCTAAGAGTATCTCTCTCTATAGCTACCTAGATTTGATTTCCTCCTCTGCCTACAGAGAAATGTTGAAGTGTTTTCTAAATATCACGTTTCAAAAAAGAAAAAAAATGCAGTGGTGAGAAAAGGGATTAACTGTAAATTGGTAACAGGGATTGTTTTGGGGTGACAGAAATACTCTAAAACTGGATTGTAGTGATGGTTACTTCTTTGAAAATCTACTAAATATTACTAGATTAAAATGGGTAAGTTTTTTGTTACATAAATTATATGTCACTAAAGCTGTTAAAAATAATTCAATACCATGAGGAAAATATTTCATTTCTAATTTGTAACATGCTGTAGTATATACAAGATAAATGAGAAAAGGCTATTTTCTACACTTTTTAAAATTTTTATTTTGGAGTATAGTTGATTAAATTGTTGTGTTAGTTTCAGGTGAACAGTAAGGAGTTTCAGTTATACATAAACACTCTTTCTGATTTTACTTACCAGGTATGACTTCTAGGCAACCAATTTTCTTTCCCGACTTTTTCAATGCAGAACTTCTGTGGCCCATTGCTCCCTAAAATGTAGTGAAATCATCAACAGTTTGATAGTGTAATGGTTCTCAAATTGCTATCCCCAATTCAGCTGTATCAGCATCACCAGGGAACTTACGAATCACAAATACATAGGGCCCAACTGAACTGAATCAAAAACTCTAGGGGTGAGGCTCAGCAACAATATTTTAACAAGCTTCCAGATGATTCTGATGAGTGCTCAAGTTTGAGAACCATATTGTTAATACATGCTAAGGAGGAGAAAATGCAGTTTCATCTACACCCCTTAGCTAGAACACCAGAATGCTGTAATTAATAATATCTCACATAAGAATAGAACGCATAAAAAGTTTAATTTCAGTTTTAAACAGGGAAACTTAAAACTCACTATCTTATAAAACTTGACTTAAATAGAAAACTGTGACAGCTTTAGAAAATATAAACTACCTAGTGAATTCAACAGGTCCTGTAGGGTGTACCCTTACACCCTTTTTACCCAGCTCTTGCCTCTCATTTATCTTGAGGCGGCTGTTAATGGTTATCTTTTAGTACTAGTTTCCTAAAAACATCACTACTGCCCCCTAAGCAGCATTTATTGGTGGTCACAAGGATTGGAAATACTACTGGACTTTTGAATTAAGACAGCACCAGGCACATTTAATGTTCTGCCATGGGTAAAATAAGTCAAGCCAAAGAATTTCCTCATGTTCCACCTGACTAAACACAATACTAATATAAATTGGTAGTACTTTTGCATCTACTAACACTGAAGTGTTTTCTTAAGTAGTTATGTGAAAAGCCCAGTAACGTAAGATATGGTGATTATGAAATAGGATAGCTAAAGTAACAATTGAGCTTGCAATTATTAGTTTATGTACTGCACATTCTCTCAATGTATTATAGCATTTCTAGCCACACAGATGACAAGTTTAATAGTGCTAATTAGTATATAACAGTAGAGTCTGGATTACTTTTAATAGACTGAATCAAATATCAAAATAGAGAAATATGAAATGAAGGGTTCTCAGTGAATTTCACTGATAAAGGCTATTTGACAAATAATATCAGTTACCCTGGATGCTTTCTAAAATTTTATGGACTTACTTGTAAGACATCATGTTGTAAACATAAACTGAAATTTTAGGCTGTCTATTGTTTTCAATCTTACTGACAACTGTCCCTAAACCAAACAACCTTCATATAGACTCCTGCACGTTTATTCCTATTTTTCAACCTATTTCAACTTTAAAAAGGTCTGAGGCCTTTTAAATATCAGAAAGTGAAAGTGAAGTCGTGTCCAACTCTTTGCGATCTCATGGACTGTAGCCTACCAGGCTCCTCTGTCCATGGGATTTTCCAGGCAATAGTACTGGAGTGGATTGCCATTTCCTTCTCCAGGTAATCTTCCCGACCCAGGGATCAAACCCAGGTCTCTCGCAGTGTAGACAGATGCTTTACCGTCTGAGCCACCAGGGAAGTCCTAAATATCAGAGCCTGGGCTTATCCTGGAAGTCCATGGTTAGACATTATACTTTAAGTTCTACCTCATTTTTCCTCTATTTTAATCAGCTATATTTTGGCAAGTATATTATCCTTAATTCATTTAGGCTATTTCCCCTTTCTCTTACACTAATTTTTTTTGTCTATTATTTTTTACATTTTCTATCTGTTCTTTCATATTTCAGTAATTCTTATATACAAAGAGCTTCTGACCTTCTCTTAGATCAGCTCATTTAAACAGGAACAACTTTTTGTGTCTTCTAACAGTTTCCCAGATATACATGTACTGAAATAAATATAATTTCTTCATAAATCACTTAAAAACTTCTCAATATTACAGCTAGTGTTATGTATTTTTTGGAGGTTGTAGATACATTCATATCTACCAACTTCATTATATAATATTAAAGATATAAATATGTTACAAAAATGGGATATTAGACCTGATAAGGTCAAGATCCACCAGATTTAATTATTATATACTTTACTCTTACAACTTTCTTTTCCTATACTGGGTGGAAGGGAGGTTAAACTAATTGTCCTCTAAAATTTGATGAATCACAATTTCACTGTATGTCTTCCAAAAGTATCCTTCTGTATTGCTTCAGACTACTCCACCCAATCCTAATATTTCTAAGACCTAGTTCTTATTTTTTTCATAATCAAGTTCCCAGTTTTTATTGAGAAACTTGTAGCATTTTTTTCTTCCTTTTAGTCACTATTCCTTAACCTCTCCAAACCCCAACATGGTCTCTCTTTTTCAAACTAGAGAGCATTCTCAAAGGTGACCTCTCCAAAAAGGTACTTGGAAATTATCTTTTTTGAGACTTCTTTCTCTGCAGCACTAGATAAAAACTTCCCTTCTATATTGCTTCGGAGAGACTAAAATATTTTTCTTTTTTACTCCCTGGCCTCTCCTCTGCCTCTAGGGTAGTTCTATCTCAACCCTGAATACACATGTTTTTAAGCATCAGCTCTCTATTCTTTGTATTCTATTGCTGCACAAGCCCATCCATTCTCACAGCTTCAAATGTCACTGCTTCACTGCTCTTATGAGTCTATTTTCTCTAACTCTTACCTCTAAACTCAACACTTATAAAACTGTCCTGTCATTGAAAGTTTCTACTTGGTCGTCTGACAGTCACCTTACACTCAGCAGATTCCTCACACTCCACAGCTTCTCCATGTTGCATAAAATGTGAGCATTCTTCCTTTATATTTAATCTTCTAATCAAGTTTTACTTCTGCCTTTGGAACTCCTCTTATTTCTGCTTTTTCCATCCCTATTTTCTCTCTTAAGATCAGTTTTTTATCATAGCTCGAATGGTTTCTTCCTATTTCCACGCTTTTCTATTTGCATGCTATACTATCAAGTCTTCCTAAAATTCAGATTCAGCAAATTCTGTCTTCAAAAAGCTCCCAGAGCTTCCAAAACTCTAAGTAATGTCCAAATTCTTTTGGTCTGGTTTTTAAAGTCTTGAACTGGTTCAATACACTATCCAAAATTGTCTACTTGTCTACTTATTTTTTTACCTTTTGGCTATACCACAGGGCACGTGGGATCCTAGTCCCCCGGACAGTGATTTGTATTTGCGTCCCTTGTGTTGGCAGTGCTGAGTCTTCACCACTGGACTGCCAGGGAAGTCACCTACTTGATTCTTTAATTTTGACTCTCTTTTTCCAGCAGACTTAAGGATTCCAACTTCTATCCTCCCATGCTACTTGCATATTGTTAGTGTTAAATAAAGACCTGAATTTACTTATTATTTAATCACAAAATATTCTTATAGTCATTCATTTCTAAACAACATACAATTTAATCAGTGACTATTATGTGACAGGCATTAGAAATAAAAAGATGGAAGATATGGATCTATCTCAAGCAGCTCCAGGTATAACAGGGAAGAGTAGTAAATAAGTCATTAAAACATAATACAAACAATAGTGGCTGGCTCACAGGAGACACTGAAATGTTTGCCAAATGACTGAACAATGTGGAGTCTAGCCTAAGAATTAAACATTTTTGAGATACGGATTACAAAGTGATTTAAAAGTTGACACAAATCCCAGTTAACTGTATCTAATTAAGAAAATAGCTATACTTTGTTATTTCTGATATACTGTCTACACATTAAGGTAACAGCAGTGTGATCCTGTAGACATACCCATGAGGTCAGCAAATCCTCCAACTGGTAGTCGGCAGGTCCCAGTAACAAACTGCAAAAGTCGCATTCTCTTCTCATTATCGATTTCTTTAACAAACTGTTAAAAGCACATTAAAAGAGATACATAGGTCATATATTAGCATTCAGAATACTAAACAAAAAAGGAAAAAAGATCATTTCATATCTTAGTTGAACTGCCAGGGTCAGATGCACCAGAAAATGCACCTATCACCGTGGATGGTAGAGCTGCTTCCTGCTTGTCAAAAGCCCCACTAATCAGCCCCCTCCACCAATACCAATCCTAGTACCACAACCTTATAGGTAAATAGAAAAAGAAGAGTGCCCTGGGCTCGAGAGCACCCTACTTGTGCAGCCTCAAGATCAGCTCCTCTAGGGCACCCCTCCTTTTACCCCTAGATCTGCCTGTCCAACAGACATACATGTGGTTACAAAGGATGCAAAGTCTGAGTTAGAACAGACTTTTTGGTTTTATGAACAAATGATATTAAGCTGACAAATTCTGACCTGGTTATATCCCAGGAATGTTCTTCTCTCAATGTTCTTTATGTTTTGGTATAGCTATGTGTTGCCAGAATTATGTGGCTTTTAACTCCTACAACCCTGACTCAAAACATTGAGTTTCTAGAGAATGCTTTCTAGCCTGCAGCACAAGAATTTTGGCTCAGCGAAATTTTTTGTAAAGAATTTTTATCTTATGGTACTAACTTATACAAGCTTGGTCATTTCAGCTTATGAGTTTTTTTCTAATTTATTTTTAATTGAAGGATAATTACAATATTGTATTGGTTTCTGCAATACATCAACGTGGATCATCCAGAAGTATACAAATGTCCCTTCCCTTCTTACAAGTTTCTTTACATAAAAAGCAGGCATTAAAAAAAATTTTTTTTTTACTGTGGTTAAATACATATAAAATAAAAATTTACCATTTTAAGTATTCAATTCAATGACATTAAACACATTCACACTGTTGTGTAACCATCGCCACCATTTCCAGAACTTTAGTTTACCAAACAAAAACTCATTTCTTTAAACTTTCCTCCTTGCTTCTGCCTTCCTTCTTCTCCCCTGTCCTTGGTAAACTCTATTCTACTTTCTGTATCTATAAATTTGCTTATTCTAGATACTTCATGCAAGTGGAATCATACAATATTTGTCCTTTTGTGGCTAATTTCACAGCATTATATCCTTAAGGTTCATCCATGCTATAGCCTGTGTTAGAATTTCCTTTCTTTTTAAGGTTGGACAATATTGCATCATATTTACATATCACATTTTGTTTATCCAGTCATCTGCTGATGGACATTTTAAGTTGCTTCCACCTTTTGGCTAATATGGATAATGCTGATTATGAACATAGTTATACGATAAGTATCTGAGTTCCTGCCTTAAATTCTTTTGGGTATGACCAAAAGAATATATTGTTGAACCATAAGATAATTCTATGTTTAACATTTTGAGGACCCACCAAACTGTTTTCCATAGTGGTATACCATTTTATATTGTCACCAGCAATGTAGGAGGAATCCCAATTTCTCCACATCCTTGCCAAGGATGAATATTTTTCATTTTTTTTAATAACACCTTAAATGGGTATTATTAAACACCTTAATGGGTGTACATCTCACTTTAGTTTTGATTTGCACTTTTCTAATGATTAATGAGCAATTTTTCAGGTGCTTGTAGCAGAAATTTTTGAGGAGACACCATTATGATTCCAAACCAAGGGCCTCTAAGTTCTAAACATTAAATAATTCTTAATGAGATAAGAATAATGAAAATCATAGTTCAGCCAATTCTATACAATCCTCAAAGCATTTAGATCAAATGCAGGGGAATGTTATTATCTGGCGTTATCTTATTCTCTAGGCAAAGGTGCAAGGCATGTGTTGCTTACTTAGCAATAGTCAAAGAATGCTGTATTCACTTATTACAATGCATAAAATGGAATGAGGACCCTGAACATACTGGTACATTTTGTTCTATTACTCATTTCCATATGTGATAAGCATTTTCTACAAAGTTATGGTTTATCTTCCATAAGAAAGAAACTGAGACAAACCTGCCAAAACCACATGATTTGTTTACTTGTCCTAGTATAATGACGGTAGATGGCATGTCTTTGCCAATCATTCAAATCAATCTCTTGCATCCCACATAAAAGAACCTTTAGGGATAAAACAGACAAGATAGTTTCTTTAGGTAAATGTACAACCTATATAAAAATGCTAGACGTAGACAAGACTAATATTAAATGATTTTCAAAAATTAATCAGGAGGCTTTAGCTAAAAATGTGTGTGTCAAGAATTTCATCAAAATTTTAGCTATATTATGCTTTTGAACTATGGTGTTGGAGAAGACTCTTGAGAGTCCCTTGGACTGCAAGGAGATCCAACCAGTCCATTCTGAAGATCAGCCCTGGGATTTCTTTGGAAGGAATGATGCTAAAGCTGAAACTCCAGTACTTTGGCCACCTCATGCGAAGAGTTGACTCACTAGAAAAGACTCTCATGCTGGGAGGGATTGAGGGCAGGAGGAGAAGAGGACGACAGAGGATGAGATGGCTGGATGGCATCACTGACTCGATGGACGTGAGTCTGAGTGAACTCCGGGAGTTGGTGATGGACAGGGAGGCCTGGCATGCTGCAATTCACGGGGTCGCAAAGAGTCGGACACGACTGAGCGACTGAACTGAACTGAACTGAACTTATATATAAAAGTTGAGTTTCCATGTTTGGTATCATATATACACATATTCAGGTGAATAAGTTCCTCACTGGGCAGAGGTTCTAATACCTTTGGCAAAATTTTATATTTTTTGGATAAACTATAGACTTTTAACCACTGGGGATTCTTCAGAAACATACTGCCAGAAGAAAAAAATACTACTGCCATTGGAAAGATAGTGAAGTGTGTTGAAAACAGATACGTGAAGCATTATTTACCAGCATGCTTCAGAGGAAAGGAGAACTCATTACCTCTAATTCCTTTGCATCAAAGTACTGTAAATATTGCTGGGGAAGAATTTCATTAAAGCCCTCAAAGAAAGCTTGCGTCTGTTCTTCAACACCACGAGACAATCTCCATTCAGCTACCATTCTGGTAAGTAATTATAAAAAAAGACTATGAGGAAGTTTAGATTTTACCTTTAAATTTTGAGTATAAAAATAAGTTTTAAAAACTTTACCATGAAAAGTGTCAAATACATATAAGTAAAATAAATGAACCCTATGTACAGATATCTTAGCTTCAAGACAATACCAATCTTATTTCATTATGCTTCTATCCATACCCTAGACAGCATGTAATTTCATCTTAAACAAGTATTTCAGTATATATTTCTATTAGTCTCTTGTTAAGAAACAAACTATATTTCTATCATCACACAAAAAAGGTAACAATAATTCCTTTATATCAAATATTCAATGCTCAACTTCTACTGACTGACTCAAATTTTTGGACATACTGACTGTATCAGATTCAATTTTCTTCTAATTTTCATCTACAAAGACACATATCAATATGAACAGTTAAAATCACATCAAATAAAAAACTTTCTGCTTTGTTACAGAATGATTTTAATGAGCAAACAAACACATATTTTAGGCATTTGATTACTTGATGACAATTTCAGACAACAAAAGTTCTAAAGTTTATTAAACTCTGAAATTTTGGAAAATAGCAGCGTTGGTTGTATTGGACCAATCTCCCTGGTGATTATAATTACAAACACTGGGCAAATTATGGATATCAAATGCCTGAAGGCATCAGATAGAAACCAAAGGCAGGCAGAAACTGGTGGGGACAAGATTCCTGAAGGAGGCTGGCACACTGGAGCAAAGCCACATTTACTACACTTTTCCTCGGAGGGCACTGACAGTTTACATAGAGCACAGAGAAATGAAACTCAAAAGCAACAGTATCACTGGGCTGTGGAGACATAAGGTTAACAGCTTAAAGCTGCCAAAGCAGCCACAGAAAAATCCCTGAAAGAAAAAAGACAGAGGGAGTTCTGAAATCTGCACTTCAAATCCTTAACTGACTCCTAAATACACATGTGCAAAATGATGAGATGCCAGGGAACCCTGTCCAGTGAACAACTGGAGAGTCAAAGACCCAAACAGAAATTTTGGTAGTCACCTAGTGCTGCAGAGACAGAATTTAAGTTTAATTCTCACAAGTTACATGGAAAATACCTGGGCTTCCCACTGTTCTAAGGAATGAAGAATCATGTTCTAAGGAATAAAGAATATGTTTTAGGATTAAAAGCAAAATGGAAATAGAGTAGCTCTAGCAAGCATCCACAAAATGAATGTGATCTGTCCTTAACTTTTTGTCAAAACAAAACTCAATATACTTCAAAGAAAAAAAAGAAAGAATTCAGAGTCTCTACCATGTGTTATCCATAATGAAAAAATGACTACATGTGTAAAGAAGCTGAAAAACGTGACTCGTAAGTGAAAAAAGTCCATAAATAATAACTGGGAAAACTGATAGCCCAATGTTGAAGTTAGTAAATACTTTTAAAAAACTATTAAAATGTATTAAATAATTTAGAGGACAAGATGGACAAACTGTATGAAGAGATAAAGATTCTCAACACAGAAGCTCTTCAAAGAACCAAATGGAAATTTAAGAATATCTGAAATGAAAATTTAATTGGATGAGTTTAAGAGCACTGTATTCAAAGACAGATCAATCAAAATGGCCCAAACTGAATCACAGAGAAAATGTAAAAAATATAAACACCATCTGGGAGAATATCAAAGGTCAAATATACATGTAACTGAAGTCTCTGAAGAATGAAAGAAGGAACCAAAGCAAAAGGAACATCTATAGAGAGAAAGCACAAAAATTTTCCGTAACTGCTAAAATGGCATCAATCACAAGAAGCTTACAAAATGCCAGAAAGGATAAATATAAAAGCAATCACAATTAGATACAGCAGAGTAAAAATGCTTAAAAAAACAAAATCTTTTAAAAGCCAGAGAAGAAAGCATATACTTCATCTAGAAAATAAAAACAATGGCTCATATCATCAAAAACAGAAGCCAATAATGGAATAACAGCATTGAAACAAAGTGCTAAAAACAACAACAACAACAACTACAAACCTAGAATTCTAAATCGAGTGAAAATATCCTTCAAATATTGACAGTGACATACAAGTATTTTCGGATAAAAGCTGAGACAATTCACTGCCAGCAAGCATACATTAACAGAAATGGTGAAGAAGTTTTTAAAGCTGAAGGGAAATGATTCCAGGTGAAAAAATGTATCTGCAGAAAGAAATGAAGAAAACTAGAAATGGTAATGTGAGTAAATATAAAAGACTACTATTCCTTAATTTCTTTTACAATATATTGATTTCTTAAAGCAAGAAAATAGTATTACGGGGCTATAAACATCAGAAATACAATGATAAAAATAGCACAAATGGCTGAAGTGAGATAAAATTATACTATTATGAGCCTCTTATATTAGTATATTAGTACAATGTTACACATATGAATGTAGCAGTGTAAAATTAATTAAAAGTGTTAAGGATGTATATTTTCATTAGAGCAATCATTAAAAAATTAAAGAGGTATAGCGAAGAAAAACACCAAAGATATATAAAAAGAAAACTAGAAATTATTAATACAAAGGAGGGTAGGAAAAGAGGAACAAAAGAAATTGGGAAAAAGAAGAAACAAATAGCAAGGTGGCAAATTTAAATCCAATCATGTCAGTAACAACATTCAACTTAAATGTATTAATTGCAATTAAAAATAAAGATTATCAGACTGGATAAAAATAATAAGACCTAAAATATTCTGCTTATAAGAAACATACTTTAAACAGAAAGACAAAGGATTGAAAATAAAGCATAGGGGAAGATATGTCATGTCAATATTAATCACAAGAAAGCTGGAGAGGATATAGTAACATTTGAAAAATAGAAAAACAGGCAAGAGATCCAGAAGCAGGAATTCAAGCAGCAGCAGTTACGTGAAATCTCACCCTTATCTGACAGAACTGGTGCTGAGAATATGTGAGTGAACTAGTAACTCGAGACTAAAAGTATGAAAGCAAAGCATAAGAGAATATACACTGAGAAAATCATTTTACTTAAAAATTTTACCTGATCTTTCAATATTCCCCACAAAAACATCTGCATATAAAATTGAGATTGTTTTCAATGCCATGATGTTAGACGGCATAGTAGTTACAGAATTGGTATTTAAAAGGGTGATCCAACACTGCTTCTACCCTTCCAACTTTCACTTCTGGAGAAAAACGGAAAGGTCTATCTGTTCAAAATTCTTTTCTATTACTTTATAAATCTTCATATTTCTGGTTACACTGAAATATACCATAAAGGGGAGATGAAACTCATTAACATCCACTAGACTAATTCTTTGTAAGGCTTACAGTTTGATTTAACCTTCATGGTAGTCCCTCTACCCTGCTGCCTCCACAAGAATCCATCCTACCTTTCACGTGCTTTGCTGTCAGACTTGTTGTTACAAAGAAATTTATACTGTCTATTGAACTTAGTTCTTAATTTCTTGTCACCTGGCTTCTATATCTACCATTGGGCTATAGTTCTAACTGTTACAAGGATTATCGTAACTTACTGCCACCACATTGTCTAAAGGTTCATTTTCCTTGGCTTCTGAAGTACAGGACATGGCAAAGGGGCTATCAATCCTGAGCTTCCTGACAGCACCACACACTATGGCAACTCTATTCACAATCTGTGACTTGTGCTTTCCAACCTATATATTGCTTCCAATAATTTTTGCTCTATTTCTACATAACTGAATGCTTCCCAAACATCAAGTCTCAAATTAAATATCATCAGATTCCAGTTCCAAGATTATAACTAGATAAAGCAATGTCTCCTATAGTATTTGTTCCTCTCAATGTACTTACAAGATAGGAAGTGGTGAATTGTGTCCTTAATAACATACAATCAGGTTTCATAATAATTAGTATAAAGGCAAATAATACTTTTTGAAATACTGTATACTAGTATATTACTAAGCAATTTATCAACATGCTATATAGTCCAACAGAATGGCTAAAAACTATGCCAAAAAGAGCATTCTCTTACCTGATATATTCCTCTTTATTTTCTTCTGTTACAAGAATATTGCCACCATTGGGTTTCAAATCATGACTCTTGATTTCACCTAAAATTTCTTTATCAACGGAGAAATACATTTCCAAACCACACTCCTCAATATTGTTTTCTCTGCCCAAATGAAAGTAACACTGTTACACTAATTCAATCATTTAAGGTTCTTTTTAAAACTAAAGGACTATGTTCTTCAGTAATTAATGTTTTAGTCACTAAGTCTTGTCCAACTCTTTTGCAACATCATGGACTACAGCCTGCCAGTCTCCTCTATCCATGGGATTCTCCAGGAAGAATACTGGAGTGGGGTGCCAATTCATTCTCCAGGGGATCTTCCCAACTCAGGGGTCAAATCCTTGTCTTCCTGCATAGGCAGGTGGATTCTTTACCACTGAGCCACCTGGGAAGCAGTATATTCTTCAATAATTATTGTTAAACTGTAACATCAGAATAACAAAGCTGGAATATGATGCTCTAATAGTCATATTTTGCCTAAGATTTTTGGGTATATTTCTATAAAAATAATCATACTGAATAATGAGATTTAACGTAAATCATGTAAATTCAGTAAACCAACTACATGCTTACAGTCTGAATACATTACCAATACTATAAAGAAAGCATACAGACTAGAGACTTCCCCGGTGGTCCAGTAGCTAAGACTTCAATGCAGGGGGCCCGGGTTCAATCCCTGGTCTGGGGAACTAGAACCCTCATGCTGCAACTAAAAGATCCTGCATGCCCCAAAGGAGATCAAAGATCCTGTGTGCCACAAACTGAGACCGAGCAAAGCCAAAGAAATAAATATTTTTTAAAAAAGAAAACATATAGATTATATTTTGATATTTAAAAGGAAACAAACTTACTTAACCCAGATGAGAGAATTGTAAAATTCTGGATCAATCGATTCTAAATCCTTCAGTCCAACTGGTTTATTCAAGATACGCTTATAGAATGGCAAAGAAAAACCTGTGTCTATGAATTTCCCATGGAACAGAGCCTATGCAAGAAGAAAACAATCCATAATTTTATAATGGTCACTGTATTTCAGAATGTTAAGATGAGTTCTTCAGTTAAAAGACAAAACAAACTCCCCATCATACAATCTATTATGGAATATTTCTGGGAAAAGGGAAGATATAAGAACCCAATCTTAAGACATGTCTTAGTGATGAGAAAATTTCCAACGAGAAAGTTAAAGGCACAATGCTTTAGTATTGCTGAATTAGCAAAGTAAACACAGTTCTCCACTTGAACTTACCATTGCAATAAACCTGCCAATAAAACGAAAATATTTCAGGTGATCTGGATTGATGTAAGAAGCGGGGTTTATCTGCAAGCAGTAGTTATCCTTCCCTGCATATTCAAACAGGCAATACATTGGGTTCAACACCTCATGTGACAAAAGAAAGAACCATTCTCTGAAACCAAAAGAAAATTTAGGGTGAAAAATCTTGTAAGTAACCATACCAATAAATCAAAGAGAAGTGCTATAAAGCTCTCAGGAATCTATACTCCTCACGTGGTGATATTTCTCTAGTTTCACATTGATTTTTACAGCTTCTGTACAAACCGCCATCTATTTTACAAAGATATTTACACACTGCTTATTTCAAAGAATCTAAGACATCATTGACTTTAAAGACAACATTATTTGATGAACCACTAAAAAAAATTTCCAACTGTAATACACATCTCAGTTTCAGAGATGTTAAAATATGAAAACTTCAGTCTTAGAATCAGTGAAATACTAAACATAGGCAAGTTTAAACATCACTGTTGACCCATGTGGTTAGAGTAGCTGAAACAAGTCTAACATTATTCCATCCATGTCCAAGCCCCTCAGTGATGCTCATTAAGTGCTACTGCTCTCTTAAATATGAAAAAACTTCCAATATCACAGAGGCAATAAAACACTTAATTCAAGCTACTCATTCATTAGAAAAATACACTGAGAAGCTCTAATTCAAATGCTGTGAAAGTATCAACCAATACTAATGTAAGATTATAGTTACTAACTATGTAACAGGGGTGAGGATCTGGCAGAACAGTAGGCAGAGTGAATCTGGGGCAATTTATCAGTTCATGCCCGAGATTTCTTTTTTTGTTGATTTATGGCCTCTGGTGGTAGTCTTGCTTATACTTAATACTACTAGCTAGGAATGAATGATTACCCTCCTCCTGAATTATCTTTACTTTAAACAAAATTAAATGTTTCTACTCATATTTTTATTTACCTGTGATTACTTCATACATTTTGAAATATGAACTTTGAAATTTAAACCTAAGTAAAAACCACTAAAATGCAGCGACCAGTTAGTGACTCCACAAAGACTCAGGGTCTGAAGTAGGATATTAATAAACTATATTTCTACACTTTACAGCAATCCCAGAGAAGCAGTTATGATCACTCTTATTATACAGATGAAGGCAGTTGCCCCAAGTCATACTACTAAGTACAGAAAAAGGATTCAAATGCAATCTTGACTTCAAAATCCTTGGCTTTTTGTAAGGCCACTGATATGCAAATTTTTAACTCTGTATGATATATCATTATGGAATAAGCAAAGCAACTTGCTGCTTGAGTCTGTCTTCCAGGGTTTGATTAGAAGCTTCAACATTAAGAAAAGAGAATTTAAAATTTCAAGTCCTATTTTATATAGCCTTCTATACTCTCAAAACAGATATATATATATATTAAACTCAGTTAGGAACTGAATGACTATTATTTCTATCAACAGTCTGTGTTGCAGAATGTGTCCTGAACACTCTAGGGCCTTGTACGTTTTACGGAACAGATATACAGTCAACTGAACACCGGCTTCTAGTTTGATGATGTGAAACTTGCATCCAGGCTCTACAACTTAGTTATGTGTCTCTGGTGACTCTCTATACCTCATTATTACCTGGAAAATTCTCTCACAGAATTATCCTGATGAATAAATGAGTGATGTGGGTGAAATCAACTAGCGGTACCTTAGAGAGAGAAGTGTTCAATTAATGGCTTTTGAAGTTTTATAACTACAACATTTAATAAAGGTACAAAAATTTGCTACATTTCATTTTCCTGAAATAGAAAATTGAGAAAATACTTGCAAGCAAAGTGTAATGATACCTTTGGAGGAAAGGAACTAAGTTCTGAGTATTCATATTATCACTACCTTGCTACACCTCCATAATCTAAACCTTCTTCTCCTGGAAAAATCACCCACAAACGTCTTCGCAGATCTTGAGGACTGAAGCTCATTATCTACCAAAAAAAAAAAAAAAGGTATAAAAATTGGTAAAAGTAGAAACACCTTAATCACTTACTTCCAGGTTAGAAATCTCCTTCATTATAAGTAACTTAAATTCCTCAGGATATAGAATGGTGTTTGTAGTTTGGTCAATTCCACACATATTAGAAAATACATTAAAGTTTCATAATATTTTATAAATTACACATATTTATATTTCTCTATACTTTATATATAATTTTCTTTTAAAGATCCTACCACTGCTTGACTCTGTCTTCCAGGGTTTGATTAGAAGCTTCAACATTAAGAAAAGAGAATTTAAAATTTCAAGTCCTATCTTATATAGCCTTCTATACTCTCAAAACAGATATATATATAACAATTTTTTTATATATATAAAAATATATTTATAACAAAAATATATTTATAGCAAAATAACAATTTTGTTATATATATATATAACAAAATTCCTTCTCTCACTTGCTTAGAGCAGAGTAACTGACCACAATCAGAGGTTAGGTCCTTATTTGGTCTGGGCCAGGTTTCAGTTTGTTTTATACCCAAAAGGTACACATAATAGCCAATTGGCTAACTTGGAAATGAAAAACAGCAGCTGTGAGAGAACAGTTACCTTGGAAACTCGTTCTCAGTGGAAAACTGGAAAAATTGCTCAAAGTTTGTATTCTACTACAGTAGTTAATATGATCATCTTCATATTTTTAGGACAGTGCCATTACTGAGCAACAGTGGAGAGGTCAGTCAGGTTCTTCCTTTTTAAAAGTATTTAAATACTTGCCCCAAACTGAGCATGTAGATTACAAACATTACTCTTAGAACAAAAACAATGACATGGAGAGAAGAAAGTCCATACAATGAATCTATTTTATAAAGGCACAAGAATGAACAATCAAATTTAAATATCTAGAGAGGCCCAGGAAGTGACCTGCTTATTCTAAGGATCTCTCAGTTCCTATACTTTCATGAATTCATATCCCACATGAAACAAATAATTTGATGCTTATGACAAATGTTCTACAAATACTATAGGCTAGAAATATACCAGTGGAAATGAGATATGTAGTTAAAATTATCTTTTTTGTTCATTTGTTCCTTCTGGTTACTCTTTGTCCCTGTGGCTGCTCCCCAAACCACAGGATAGTCCCTGATCTCGTCTGCTGTTCCCCTTTAAATAATACCCTTTAACAAATGTCTCATATGAAGGAGGGCTTTGCAGATGGTGTTAGTGGTAAAGAACCCAACTACCAATGCAGGAGATGTAAGAGACACAGGTTCAACCCTTGGGTAGGGAATATCCCCTTGAGGAAGGCATGGAAACCCACTCTAGTATTGTTGCCTAGAGAATCCCATGGACAGAGGAGCCTGGCAGGGTCGCAAAGAGTCAGACATGACTGAAGTGACTTAGCACACCCAGCACACAAGATGAAGGAAAAAAGGAAATGCTTCTCCTGCCATTTTCCCCATAAGCAGTTTTGCTATGTCAAAACACACGCCACCCTAAACAACTTTATCCAAACATTACGAAGAAAATCTGATGTTAATTTTGTTATATGTCACTCTTCCAAAGCAAACACATTTTTAAGTTACTTCACATTTATTGGATGGATGTACAGTCTAGGGTAAGAATTTTTTAAAACTGTTTTAGCACCACCTGGTCTGTCATTCTGCAGAAGTCTCCAGTGTCAGGCGCTAAAGGGACATTTACTCATGTCTGCATCTTTTCAGCACTGCTATCATCAAGTCATGCTCCAAGAAACTGGCTCACCAGGGACTGACCACTCAGCGACTACATACTGGTTATGAACATGAAAAGAAGAAACAAGCAACAATGGAACAGAGAATGGCCTTGGAGCTTTGCTTACATCAGACCAAGAGAAGGACTCATAATTCCCTAAAGTGGACTTAGTGAAGCTCTGTTCCTAAAAAACTATCTGTCCTGCTTAGCAGGATGCCAACCAGCATTTCCCTTCAAGGTTAATAACTGCGGTTCCATTAGTAAAGAATGTCATTGTTTCTGAAAGTAAGCAGACAGCCACTGTCAACTATCTCAATCTTTTTTCTGTTTGCATGCAGTTTGGCACTTCGTGAAGCTGTAGCTACCAAAATTATCATAAAGGTTTGATAATAAAGAATCACATCCACATCTGTCCATAAAACAAGAACAAACCGGAAGTTTTCATATTAAGATATTTTTCTCACTGGTTATTTTCATACAACAATCACTTAATGATTGCGTGCATACTCAGTTGCTTCAGTCATGTCCAACTCTTTGCAACCCTATGGACTGTAGCCTGCCAAGCTTCTCTGTCCATGGGATTCTCCAGGCAAGAATACTCAAGTGGGTTGCCATGCTCTCCTCCAGGAGTTCTTTCCAACCCAGGATTCGTACCCACGTCTCCTGAGACTCCTGTGACTCCTGCATTGCAGGTGGATTCTTTACGGGCTGAACTACCAGGGAAGCCCAATCACTTAATACTTAGCTGCATTTGGTTGGTAAGCAAAGTTGTAAAATGGACCAAGCAGTAAAGTAACTCAGGTTCTAAAGATAACCAAAACATTTGAGACTACTCCTGAGAACATTATTTTTAGATACTGTCATCAATGACCAATTACACTTTTTACTACATAAAAAAACTCCTAAAATTATAAGAATAAATATGCTTATTGTAAAGATGCAAGTATAAATATAAATTCTCCCTCTCTTTCTCTACCTGGAGCCAACAGTCTTCATATGAACTTTGTTCATATGGAACTTTGGTAGACGTTTATCTACCAAAAGCCTATTTTCTTACTTAAATATCTATTTCAAATCAAATACTGAGTTTAGAAATGGAAACATGAAACTAGTATTAAATTACTATGACATTTCAAAAGCACAGAACATACACATACACAAGACACACACACAAAGCTATCTGCAGTTTCCTAAATTTTAAGTACTAAGGAATCTGATGATGAAATTAGACTTAAAAAATTGAAGGACTTCATCTCAAAAAATTACAGTGTTTAGATTAAACTGCCAGCACCAAAACGTTTTGCGTTAGAAGCCAGGGGGCAAACCTTTGAGTGAATAAAACAGTACCTGCTGAAAGGAATCCTCAAACAATGTTTTTCTTGTCACTGTAATCTTTATGTGCTGTGGCATGGCCAGTTGCTGAAATATAAGAATGTCTTAAGTCAACTCTCACCATTAAAATGGCCTATCGAAAAACCGAAAGAATAAAGTTTTCCTTTTTTTCATTTACAGTAACAAGTAGACTATGAATATGAATTTTTATTTAATAATGTTTAACCATACATTTGTGAGTATTCATGCTAATTATAAATCATCTGATATATAAAAACAGAAGAAAGAAGATGTTGTACACACTAGTGATTACTTAATGAGTCAAATTTTTACTTAAATTTTCAAATTTCCTTCTCCAGGGGATCTTCCTGACCCAGGGATCAAACCCGGGTCTCCCGCATTGTAGCCAGACGCTTTACCATCTGAGCTACCAGGAGAGATCTAAATTTTCAAAGTTAATTCAAATTCTTTTGGCTTACATGGGCCCACTTAATTATAAGAGTTTGAAGTTTAAAAATATTCATCACAGTCACACTTGGACTAGTGCATTTATTTTATTGAGAACCCATAAACCACTAATTCACTAAACATTTATATTAAAAATAACTGATAATGTCTGTTAAAAATACTCTGAATATAATCACATATGTGCACTAATGTATCTATCAAAGTGACACATACACATGGATCTATCAAAGTCATACCAAATGCTCGATATGAAAGGAGCTGGTTACAATTTATACACCAGAAAAAGTTTTAACTCATTTGAAAATTTCTCCAACTTGAAAATGAGTAGCAATGCTTCCTTATTCAAATGGTTTCAAAATTTATTCTTCTGGACAAAAGAAGTCATAAATTATCTAAGTGATAAATCTATTTCTTGAATCTAAAAACAGAAAAAGTCCAACCCTTCCATATTTTTTACCTGTTTGTCTATACATTAATTCTACAATCACTGATTGTGTAAGCAACACTGTAAAAGGAGTACAGAAATACAGTACTGGTACTAACCTGACACCAGAAACGGAAATACTGAACCTTTGCCTTGAAGTCCCGTACATAGGCTATCTGGGGTCCATTGTCTCTGAGGAAGAATGTTAATAGGACATAAATCTGCTTGTAAGATAAAATACTGAAGGAAAACACAATATCACACCCCCTAAGTACTTAGTAGTTAAATACAAAAATGTCCCAGTACAACATACTCCTAAAACCACCTTAAAAATGAAATATTCCCCATGACTACTTTTAAATAAGAAAACAGAAATACACTTTGATCTTTTTAAAGCCGCTGTTTCTGAGATTCTCTCTTATATTCAGCCAAATATAACAGAGCTAGGTAAAGGAGGTTTTGTCTGAAAAGGGCATCTATTCCCAAATTCACTCTCCTTTCTCCTTAATAGAATTTTGAGATTTACTTGGGCAGACTGCTACCTAGGATAAAAACACTTCCCAGTGTGGCTGTGTGACTTAACTATGGCTAGTGATCTTTAGTGGAAGTGCTATTGAATAGGACTTCCAGGAAGGAAGGCTCTTTTAAAGAGAGCTGGGATAGCTGGAAAGGGATTTTCTTCCCCCTTTCCAATTTGTTCTTCCTCCATATCGCAGCTTGGAGTGGGACTATGACAGCTGAAGCCTCAAGCAGCTATCACAAACTATTAGGTGACTCTCCCAGAGATGATGGTCTGGCATGGGAGGACAGAAAGAAAGAAGCTCAGATCACTGATGAAACCGTGGGCTTTCAAACTAGGCATGGACTTCACACCACAAGATTGTTTGCTTTTTCTCTGAGCTACTGTTAAATTCATTTTCTAAATGTTCAATGTAGAAATACAATTGATTTTATATATTGACTTTGTATCTGGCAACACTTAAATTCACTTGCTAGTTCTAGTAGTTTTTTTCCCTAGATTCCATATGATTTTTATACAGACAATTGTGTTACCTGTGATCTCCGTGAAAAAAGAGTTTTACTTCTTTCCTTTCAATCTTATTTCTTTCCCATCTCAAAGGACTACCAATACAATGTTGAATTTGCAAGTAAGGGCAGAAGAAATACTTGTCCTATTCCTGATCCTAAGAGGTATTTTGCCATTAATCTTATACAGATACTATTTTTAAGACAAGAAAGTTTCTAAGGCAGCTGAAAGTTTATAGTAAACTAGCACTGTATTTTGTATACTCTGTACATTGCTTTTTCTCCTTTAATCTAGTAATGTGCTGAATTTAATAGGTTTAGTATACAAAATTCAATCAGTCTTGCATGGGGAAGAGGGACTCCACATGATGATGGTGTAATATCCCTCCTATATCTTGCTGGACTTAATTTGCCATTATTTTGGTAAAGATGCTTACATCTGTGTTGATAAAAATATTACTCAATAATTTTTGTATACTGTTTTTGGCTGATTTTGGTATCATACAATGAGATATCACTTCATACTAACTAGGATGGCATTATACACATCATGTACGGATGTGAGAGTTGGACTATAAAGAAGGCTGAGCAGCAAAGAACTGATGCTTTCAAATCGTGCTGGAGAAGACTCTTGAGAGTCCCTTGGACAGCAAGGAGGTCAAACCAGTCAATCCTAAAGAAAATCAACCCTAAATATTCACTGGAAGGGCTGAAGCTGAAGCTCCAATACTTCGGCCACCTGATATGAAGAGCCAGTTCACTGGAAAAGACACTGATGCTGGGAAAGACTGAAGGCAAAGAAGGTGGGAGAGGATAAGATGGTTAGACAGCATCACAGATTCAATGGACATGGATGTGAGCAAACTCCAGGAGATGGTGAAGGACAGGGAAGCCTGGCATGCTGCAGTCTATGGGGTCACAGAGTTGGACACCACTTAGCAACTGAACACCACCACCACACATACACACACACACAGAGTAACAACTGTTGGCACTGATGTGGAAAACCTGGAACCCCATGTGCTCTACCAGTAAGAATATTAGGACAGTATGCCCACTGTGGAAAAGTCTGGCAATGCCTCAAAAAAGCACAGAATTATCATTTGATTCAACAGTTCTGAGTATATACACAAAAGAACTGAAAGCAAGGACTTAATGAGATATTTGTACACTCATGTTCACAGCATCATTCACAATAGCCAAAAGGTGGAAATAATTCAAATGTCCATGAGCCACATGTATACACGAAATATGGTAACACATAAAATGGATTATTATTCAGCCTTAAAAAGGAATGATGGAGAAAGCAATGTCCCAACCCACTCCAGTACTCTTGCCTGGCAAATCCCATGGACGGAGGAGCCTGGTGGGCTGCAGTCCATGGGGTCACTAGGAGTCAGACACGACTGAGTGACTTCACTTTCACTTTCACGCATTGGAGAAGGAAATGGCAACCCACTCCAGTGTTCTTGCCTGGAGAATCCCAGGGATAGGGGAGCCTGGTGGGCTGCCATCTCTGGGGTTGCACAGAGTCGGACAAAACTGAAGCAACTTAGCAGCAGCAAAAAGGAATGAAATTCTGATAAAAGCTAAAACATGGATGAACCTTGGAAACATGATGCTAAGCGAAAGAAGCCAGTCACAAAGGACAAATTATGTGATTAGTCAAATCACAGGGACAGAAGGTAGAATGGTAGTTATCAGGGACTGGGGGAGAACAAGAGTGAAGACTTTACTGAGTACAGAGTATCAGTGTAGGATGTTAAAAAAACGTATTAGAGATGGATGGTGGTGATGGTTGCACAACAGTAAGTTTACTTAATGCCACTAAGATGTACACCTAGAATGTTCAACTTTGTTATGTCTATTTGACCACACACACACAAAACCCAAACAAAACACATTAAACATAGTTACTTTTCAAAAATGAAAAAGAAAGGAGCCTTCAAGTTAAAAGGTGATAGAAATGAAAGAATGTGGATATCATAAATCAGGGATTAATTGGTGAGCAGTACTGTATTGATAATTACTAAACACTTTCATTTAGTGCTGTGTTAACAGATAAAAATAGTAAGAACTGCACTTTTCAGTAATTGGTATCTTTACATCAAAATCTTAGAAATCAGTTTTACTTTTAATCGAGACATTTAGAAAACTTACAAGGCAGATTTTCCGGTGCGGGGATCTATATAGGTGGTTGTTCTTCTATTGTGGTCCACAAAATACGGAATCCCATCTACCGTGAATCTCATTTCCCAGCCTTCAGGTAAGGGCTTTTCATTTAATTGACTATAAAAAACATAGGAAAATATATAAACAAATAAAAAGTGTTAAGAGTTCCTTGTTTGCCAAGTACAGAAACTAAACATACCCATAAATGCAGTAGATATCTTCTAGAAAACCAGTTTTTAGTCTAGCATTTTCCAGCGGTTTACTAAAATCCGACAAGCATGGTAGACACGTGACCAGATCTATCAACCAGTCTTCTCTCGTCTACTCTGCCTGGATTACCTACCTGCCTGAACATCTCATGGTAACCAAGCTCCACCATTTCTGCCTTACAACTCTTCATGTTCATTCATCACAGCTTCCAATCCCTAGTACCATCCTTCTTGTTGTTCTGTTGTTTAGTTCTAAGTTGTGTCTGACTTTGCAACCCCATGGACTGTGGCACGCCAGGCTTCCCTGTCTCTTACTATCTCCCAGAGTTTGCTAACTCACATCCACTGGGTCGGTGATGCTATCTAACCATCTCATCCTCTGCCGCCTTCAGTCCTTCTAATGAATATTTAGGGCTGATTTCCTTACTCTGGCTCTATTTATCTTTTAAACTTTCAAAACAGCCACTTAAAAGGTTTTCCTGCTTTGAGTCTTACTCTGGTCCTTGACTCATTTCATATTGCTGACAGAATACCAAAACAGAGATCTGAACAAATCTATTCTCTTCTAAAGTGGTATCACTATTCATCACTAACCAAATACAAGATCTAAACGCCTCCATTTGGCCCTCACTTTGCCCCTATGCTGCACCCTCTATGTTCCATTTCAGTTTTACCTCTGCATTCTATCTCCAAGTCCCTTCCATGAACCCTGTGTAGTAGACGGCTACTCACCATTTCCCAAGACATTCTGCCAAACCTCCAAGGGAAGACTTTCCCCTTGTCCAGAATCTCTATTATTCTGTTAAGACAACTCAAATCTTTCTAAGGGAGTATGCCTAACCACTTACTTAATACCTGTCTTAAGATATTGCTTAAGCTCTTTAAACTTCAATGTTTCAAGTTTTATCCATATTTTCCAATTCATTTTTGTCTATTCTCCAGTTTCAATTTTCTCATCTGGTGGGTTTGGTGAGATGACAAAACAATGGAAATATTCAAGTTCACATCAGAAAGGAAGAAAAGGAGGGGTTGGTGGCATTTAATCTCACTGTTTTAGAGAGCCACTATTGCTGACAGGAGTGTCACTTTCCTCAAGTTTACTTCAGAAGAACAAAAGGCTTAGAATCACCGCCTAGAACAACATTTTGTGAACCACGTCAAAAAGTTAACATTTAACTATATTCATAGAACTACATGCAAATGTCAGACAAACAGACTATCTAAAACTTTTAAGAAGATAATGCTTCTCATTTGTTGTAGTCATATTTGCAGGACAGTATCAGCAACAAGTTGTCCTGAAAACAAATTGGGTAGAACTGGCTCATTGGTATTGTTTGTAAAAATATGATTATTTCCACTCTGAAGCTTTAAAAGGTTCAAGGGGGAACGAAAAATGATAACAAATCAGAGAAAGGTGATGTGGTCTAGTCTATCCTTAGTGATAGAATTTTAAAATTAAAAATGTTACCTATGAAATTCTTAACTATTACTTTTAAAGAAACTGAAAATACATATTTTAAAAGTTGAAAGCTAAGTGTTCTATTTATTTAGGCTGCCCTCTTGCTGCACATGGGCTTTCTCTAATTGTGTTGAGCGGGAGCTATGCTCTAGTTGCGGTCTAAAGGCTTCTTGTTCTGGTGGCTTCTGTTACTGTGGAACACAGGCTCTCAGCACATGGGTTTCAGTAGTTGTGGTACACGAACTTAGCTGCTCTGCATCATGTGGGGTCTTCCCAGACCAGGGATTGAACCCATGTCCCCTGCACTGGCAGATGGACTCTATCCACTCGACCACCAGGAAAGTCCCAAAAATATTTAAAGTTAAATACTATAACTATATAAAATGTGATCTGCTGGTACCCAGAAATAGATTTTAAATTTAAAGCATATAGAGGTTCTTAAAACTCTGACCTATGTGAGACATGAAGATTTAATCACACCCAAATAGAGATCAGACCTCTGCCCTCAGCTACTGGGAAAAGATCTCTACGCCTCTGGAATATCCTGCCTGTCAAGAGTATCTCTGAAGATATTTTGAAGCCCCTTTGAAGCTTAGGGTCTTCAAACATCAGACCGCTAATCAGGTGGTTTATAAAGGAGGCTTTGGGATATATGCCATTATCAGCTCTGACCTCTGGAATAAACTAGACACTAAAAGGTATTAGCCCATCTTTGGGGAAGAGCTGGAAACTGAAGGTTAGCTTTGCAGGCAGTACATGATGGAGCCCCATTAAAAAACTCTGGATACTAGAAAGGTGAGATTCCCTGGTTGGTAATATTCAAAACATACTATATTCCACATCAATTCGGGGTATCTGGAACCCTTCTCAGGCTCTGCCCTAAACATCTCTTCCTTCTATCATTCTAATTTATATCCTTTACCAGTAACAAATGTGGCTGTGAGTATAAAACGTTTCGATGAGTTCAAGTCTCTCTAGTGAGGTATTAAACCTGAAAGTCATTGGGGAGATGCCCTAATTTGTAGTCAGTCTCAAGTGAAAGTACCCCTGGAGACCTCCCAGCTTGTTGCTAATATCTTGCATGCTAAGTCACTTCGGTCATGTCCAACTGCTTGTGACCCCACAGACTGCAGCCCGCCAGGGTCCTTCAGGCAAGAATACTAGAGTGGGTTGCAGTGCCCTCCTCCAGAGGGTATTCCTGACCCAGGGATAGAACCAGTGTCTCTTACGTCTCTTATTCTTTACCACTAGTCCCACCTGGGAAGCCCCACCAGCTGGTGTGGCCTATATAAATATTTCTTTTAAAAACATAAGGTTTTAAAGCAGCATAAAATGATATAAAATCTTATGTTTCCATGTATAAGACAAATTTCTGTTGTTCAAGTCACTCCATATGTAGTACTGTTAAAGCACCTCTAGCAAACCAATACAGTATCACAATGTCACAAAGACAATTCTATATACATAGTAAATATTGAAAAGACAAGCTTGTAATAATGTATCCCTTTAGTGACACATTAACCAGCAAGTTCTTGTAATGATGTATGTTAACAATATTTTGAAATATCTGCAACAACTGCAGAATGGTATTTTAAAACATCTGGGATTTCTACTGGTGGCAAAGTCCTAGGATTGTTAATTCTACTATAGCTGTGACCTACAATCAAAATGGAAAGAACACTCAGTTTCAGGTAAAGGTTTGGACCTTGGTCCTGCACACACCAACATGTCTTTTCCCCCCTCTAAGTCACATACACCCTGAATTCTACTGAGAGATCTCAGCTTGCAAAACCCTGCTTTAGAATTAGTAAGCTGGTCTTACAACAAACAGGTAATTTTTTGGGAAAAAAAATATAATTGTATATTTTTTCTTTCTAAAATATGTGGGTGATTAAGACCTTTGGGGAAAGAATATGTAAGTCTGATCTTTTTCATAAATGAGTTGGAAATATGGTATAATCTTTAAGAGGTTATCTGTATACTAATAACTACAAGTTCTTACCCTTGATTTCTGGGGTCTTCCCATTGTGTAATACGAGTGTTGTGGTTGACAAAATATACTCTACCATTGCTGTCCGTTCTCTTCTCTTTAAAACAGAAAAAAAAAGAGGCAAAGTGTTATCGAGTTGGCATAGTCTTCTTCCTCAAATTAAGATGAGCTGATTTTGCCATTTTTCACTGCACTGTTGATTTTGTAGCTTTAAAATCATAACTTTAAAAGCTTTAATTTATTCTTTCACTACTAAATCTACATACTTACTCAAGTTATACAAATATCGTTATATCCTAGAAACTAAACAGATATAATTCACAATATCCTGCCCACAGAATCTTTCTGTTCAACCTAACCAACAGCAAGAATAATTAACTGTATTAAATTTGCATACATGACCTTATAGTAACCTTAACAGTCCCACAGAGTAGGTAGTTTTCACTTATCTTTAAAGATAAGGATTTTCAGACAGGCTAAGTGATCGGCCCCTAATCTCAGAATTAAGTAGTAGCTAGACTCTAGCTGATGCAGGATGGAAACTGACATCTCCATTCAGAGATTTTTATTTCATATCGCACCACCTCATTTCTGAAAATATAATGGGGGTATGTAATTTAACTGTTTTTTTGTTATGTGCTGAGTCACTGAGTTGTGTCTGACTCTTTGTGACCCCGTGGACTATAGCCCGCCAAGCTCCTCTGTCCAGGGCATCTTCCTGACCCAGGGATCAAACCTGGGTCTTCTGCATTGCAGGTGAATTCTTTACCATCTGAGTCACCAGGGAAACCTGTTTCTTTGCTATATGCTAGGTATTACTTAACTAGAGAAGACACTGTTTCAAAATACATCCTGTTCCGTAATACAACCGGTTTCCTATCCTAAATATCTATAGTAACGTTTTACACCAGAGTTGGGCAGCAGGGCTCCTCTTTAATTTACTGGATCTGTATCTGAAGCAGTGTGTTTCCCCACCTGCATCTTGTTTTAGGATTCTCCTAGTTCTCTTATACCCATTCTACACAATTGTTCTGCTTCTCTGAGCTTTCTCACTAAGTTTAGAAGATGTGTAGATGTCATTTTCTTTTAATAACCAAGTAGTTTTGAAATTTTAATATTAACATTAGTTCTGCTGTTTTGAATTATTGTTTTCTCTGCTCCATTACAAATTAATTATTCAAAAGATAGGTCTCTTCCACTGTCTAAATCTTTTAAATTTGGCCAAGATGTCTCAAAATGAACACTTAAGTATTCAATATTATAAAATGGATTTCCACTTTTTAAAAAGCATGGTTACCTTAAAATTACCAATTAAAAAAAAAGTAAGCTTAACTCCATGGTGAGAAAACCAATTTTTATTCCTATGGTTTGAAAGTTCATGTCTATTTTCCAAACAACACTTATGTAAAACTTTTGGACTTTTCTTTAAGCAAGATATTGCAGAATGAGCGTTAGGCTAAATTATATATAATATAGGCCTTGTCAAGGTAGTGTTTGGTAACTTTCAACTTCTCTCCAGCATTGAATCCATGATCTCAAGTAGCAGTGGGGTAGGGGGGTGGAAGGTGGGGGTAAGGCTGGTGCTAGGAAAGAAGGAATATATTGGTGAGTATCATGAATCTGCTCCCGACAGCTCTGCTACTTTCTCTACCAGCTGAGCCTAAAATGGAAACAAAACCTCTGAATATATAAAATACAGGAAATGGACTCTGCATCTTGTGACACACCCTAGATAGTAACTGTGACTTTGCTGGTCATGCCACCTAGACTGTGGAAACATGTAACCAACTTTAAGAACTGTCTCTGAGGCAAAAAGAAGCATCCACAGTACTATAGTTAGCTACATAATAAATAAAAAAGTCAATGTTCCAGAAAGTTTAAATTTAAATTTTTAAATACACTTACAGAATTTATAAATTTCTTGTACACCAACAATCTTAAGTAACTTTTGTAATCTAAAACTACCATCATAAGTGCCTAGTTGAGTATATATTTATCTATTAACTGCCATATAAGTTCAGATTTCAGGGCCAGAGATTCTCTCAAAAACCTAACATGAAGAGAGTCATTGCCTGGGTTCTCCAAGGAGTCTGAGGTCTGAGAGCCCTGGTGAGTTACTGACCTCAGC
Organism: Capricornis sumatraensis; assembly: GCF_032405125.1. Classification (NCBI taxonomy): domain Eukaryota; kingdom Metazoa; phylum Chordata; class Mammalia; order Artiodactyla; family Bovidae; genus Capricornis; species Capricornis sumatraensis. The sequence goes on along the minus strand of NC_091083.1, from coordinate 67,119,778 downwards.
TAAGGACACCCTCATCTTACTCACAGTCAATGTTTATTGAATGGTGGCAGGAAGCTAGGGATGGCATGGAGATTTCCCATTTTTTTCTTTTCAGATAAACAGATTTAAGGCTTTGGAGTAGTTTTGCCTTATTTCAAAACTTTTTTTTTTGGTGTGCTTTGGTCTTTATCATTTTAAAATGTCTTATCCAAACAGTTTCTCTGTTCAATGAAAAATCTGAATAATGCTTTTTGACATTTTAAATATTTAGTTTGTGCACTTAGATTACAGCTCACACATTTGTAGTTCTGTGACTTTACTAGGTAGGCTTTCTAAATAAAAGCTTAAAAACATTTCAAAACGAAAACACAACTCCATCAAAGGCTAACACAAGGTAAGATAAAGTGGAAAGAAAGCTTAAGAGAATAAGGAAACCATACACATCACTAGTCAAGTGGTTTTTAAAGTAGTGGATTCCTAACGTAAGTTATTCTTCTGTTGTTACAAAACTATAGGGCTTTGATGTTGGTCTTTTGGTTAGCAATAAACTCAAACTTAGCTTAAACAGACTGTACAGTTGTATGAAGTCGTAAAAGTATTGTATGTACAATAAGTGAGGTTTCAAACTCCTGTAATTGTAATTGAATAGTCATTGTATTTTCTTGTGAACCATGTTTAATGGTTGTACCTCAAATCAGAAAACAAAATGAAGTGCTTTGGTAGGTTAACAAAATGATACCCAGGAAAAAAAAAAGAAAACTTATTCCTATGTTTGATCTAAGTATATAGTGCTGATACCAGCATTTCTTGCAAGAGGGTGTGAAGACCAAAACTTCAAAGATGGGACCTCAAACTTGCAAACTGAAGGCTCATGTGCTTAATGAGATGTGCTGTGATTACAGAGCTGATTTCTTACTTTGTTGAAAAATCATATGATAAACAATTCTGAAATTACTGAACACCAAACCTGAATACACAGCAAACCATTTCCTGACCTGATGAGTAAGGCACTGAACAACAGAAGCTTCTTGATGTTCTATGTATTCTTTCATAGCAACTCTGAAAATGAGAAGACAGCTTTGTACTTGATGGGTAAACCAGCTATAAAAAGCCCTATTAGACTATATTGTTGAACCAAAAGCATTCTTTGTTCTCCAGCCTCTACAGTTTGCATGTGTTATAAATTCTTCACTGTCAGCTTCTAATATAGTAATGTCTAGTCCAAGCATACAAAAGTCCGAAAGGGTAAGGAAGTGGGATTTAAAAATACATGGCATCACAAAAATAATGCTGACAATTTCAGAACACCAACACAGGCTATAAACTGGGATTTTATTTCCTGGATCAATGATGAGGGTCTATCAGGTGCTTCTCACTTAATACCAGAGCCATCCCTGGCTCCACAAATAAAGCATATGCCCCAAAGGAAGAGTTCAGTTCACAAATAAAGCAGTGCTCAGTCTAAATAACAGGATGATCATGAACTCATTTAAGAAGGGGGAGGGGCTGCATCTCAACTTCAGGAGCATGAAACCTAAAAATAAGCAGAACATAAAATAACCAAGGAAAAATTCTGATAACATACACAAGGAGGGATTGGGTCTCTAGAGGGAGTATTTCAGGGAGGTGTTGCTGGCTAAAATGAGAAAGATCCTGATGATGCAATGATAAACAAAGAAACAAGGACTAGCTCTGCAGGAAAGGCTTTTCAAATAAAGGCAACACAGACTGCAATTCATGCTTCTGTGAGCAAGAAACAATTTTTCTTAACAGCTACCCTAGAGAAGATACAAACTAGTTTGTGTTTCTAACAAAAGCAAATCAGGTCAAGGTTTTTCTGCAATAAAACCAAGAGGATTAATACACAACCTACAGATGTTTCAGTCCAACAGCTTCTCTTCTGTAACATGAATGTAAAACAACTCCTGAAATAAAGCTAAGACCATTCATGTCAGGAAATGCAACCAAACAGCTCTAGTTCATTTTTTTCTAAAGAAAAAATGTTTTCTCTAAGAACATTTTTTTCTAAGGTACTTCAAAACAATCATACACTGTCCATTATAAGGTCCCACAGAGCCAAAAGACCCCTTACCAAACTACCAGACACTGGTGAATAAGGACCTTCACCACTTTCATATGCCTTCCTTTTGTTTTATAAGCTAGTAACAATAATAGTTATAACTATGAACTATTACATTTTTTATCTGATTCACAGGAATGTTAAGGACAAATTACTTCAAGGGCAATTGTTGTTCAGTCACTCAGTCGTGTCTGACTCTCTGCAACCCCATGGACTGCAGCATGCCAGGCTTCCCTGTCCTTTACTATCTCCCTGAGTCTGCTCAACCTTGTTCATTGAGTCAATGATGACATCAAGTCATCTCATCCTCTATCGCCCCCATTCTCCTCCTACCCTCAATCTTTCTTAGCATCAGGGTCTTTTCCAATGAGTCAGCTCTTCACAACGGATGGCCAAAGTACTGGAGCTTCAGCTTTAGCAAAGTCCTTCCAATAAATATTCAGAGTTGATATCCTTTAGGACTGGTTTGATCTCCTTGCTGTCCAAGGGACTCTCAAGAGTCTTCTCCAGCACCAGTTTGAAAGCATCAATTCTTTGGCACTCAGCCTTCTTTATGGTCCAACACTCACATCCATACATGACTACTGGAAAAACCACAGCTTTGACTATATGGACCTTTGTCAGCAAAATGATGTCTCTGCTTTTCAATAGGCTATCTAGGTTGGTCATAGATTTTCTTCCAAGGAGCAAATGTCTTTTAATTTCATGGCTGCAGTCACCATCCGTAGTAATTTTGGAAACCAAGAAAATAAAGTCTGTCACTGTTTCCATTTTTTTCCCATCTACTTGCCATGAAGTGATGGGACCAGATCCCATGATCTTAGTTTTCTGAATGCCGAGTTTAAAACCAGCTTTTTCACTCACTCTTTCACTTTCAAGAGGCTCTTCAGTTCCTCTCCCTTTCTGCCATTAGGGTAGTGTCATCTGTATATCTGAGGTTATTGGTATTTCTCCTGGCAATCTTGATTCCAACTTGAGCTTCATCCAGCCTGTTCACATGATGTCCTCTCAATATAAGTTAAATAAGCAGGGTGACAATATACAGTCTTTACAAATTCCTTTCCCAATTTTCAACCAGTTTGTTGTTTCCATGTCCAGTTCTAATTGTTGCTTCTTGACCTGCATATAGGTTTCTCAGGAGGCAGGTGAGGTGGTCTGATATTCCTGTCTCTTGAAGAATTTTCCACACTTTGTTGTGATCCACACAGTCAAAGGCTTTATTTAGTGTAGTCAGTGAAGCAGAAGTAAATGCTTTTCTGGAATTTCTTGCTTTTTCTATGATCCAATGGATGTTGGCAATTTGATCTCTGGTTCCTCTGCCTTTTCTAAATCCAGCTTGTACATCTGGAAGTTCTTGGTTCACATGCTGTTGAAGGCTAGCCTGAAGGATTTTGAGCATGACCTTCTTGCACACAAAATGAATGCAATGGTGTGGTACTTTGAACAATCTTTGGCATTGTCCTTCACTGACCTTTTCTAGTCCAGTGGCCACTGCTGAGTTTTCCAAATCTGCTGATATGGTGAGTGTAGCACTTTAACAGCATCATCTTTTAGCATCTGAAATAGCTCAGCTAGAACCCCATCACGCCCACTAGCTTTGTTTGTAGTGATGCCTCCTAAGGCCCACTTGACTTCACAGTCTTGGATGTCCAGCTTTAAGTGTGTGGTCACACCATCGTGGTTATCCGGGTCATTAAGACCTTTTTTGCACAGTTCTTCTGTGTATTCTGTGGTAAGTGAAAGTCGCTCAGTCTGACTCTTTGCGACCCATGGACTATACAATTCCATAGAATTCTTTAGGCCAGAATACTGGAGTGGGTAGCCTTTCCCTTCTCCAGGGGATCTTCCCAACCCAGGGACTGAACCCAGGTCTCCCGCATTGCAGGTAGATTCTTTACCAGCTGAGCTGTAATTGAAAGGCAGGCTTAAACAGCCAATTTTATTTATTGCCCAGATTCATGTGACCTGGACATCAATTTTTTTCCCCTCCATTCCTAAAACAATGCTAGAGCAATCTATCAAACTGATGTTTCCCAACAAAACTACCTAGAATTATTACTTTCTGAAATATCTGCAGCTCTTGAAGATGAAACTTCAATTAGTTCCATAAATGGTTCCACTCTGCTGTTTTCCACTTTCTATTGATGTATAGTCTTTCTCTTCCATGCAGAACTGTTTCTATATTGTCATGTTTATTCTAGAAACTTACTATAGCTCTATGACTTATATAACACATATAAAATAATCTGGTAGGGAAGGCTCATCTTAAAGTCTATTAACAAAGTTTTAATAACTAAGGTACTTGATAATAGAGCTTACTCAAGTACTCCTTGGTGCAGGACACAAAGTCAGTACCCTACCACATTCCCCCTTCCACTGTTCTTTCAGATAACATCAACTCTATCAACCTCTGAACTGTGTTTTAAAAGCACGAATATGATCAAAATCATCTTTAAAGCTATTCTGAAATAAGTATTATAGTATGAAGCAAAAAGTGTTCAAAGAATCTCACATATCCTTCAATCAGTTTACCCCAGTGATGACATCTTATGTCATCAATGATAGCAGAATATCAAAATCAGGAAACTGACACTGAAACATTGCTGTTGACTATACACTTAACTCAATCTTTACTAATTTTTAAAGTTTGAATTCATTTCTGTAATATATAGTTCTATAAACTTTTATTCCATGTACAGATCTGTGTAATCACCACCATAGTCAAGGGACAGAACTGTTTCACCACTACATAAGAACCACTCATGTTAACTCCTGTATTTGGAACCACCTACCAGTCAGTGGCTATCTCCTGGCAACTACTAATCTATTTCTCATCTCTATAGTTTTGTCATTTTAAGAATGATATATGAATTGAATTATATTAGAACATAATCTTTTGAAATGAATTTTTTTTCACTAAGCATAATGCTCTGGAGGTCCATCCCGATTTTCCTTCGTATCATAATCCAGTCCTTCTTATGGTGAGTGAGCAAAATACTTTAAAATTTCAGAAGAGTAACTTAGAACGTTTGGGGAATTTAATGCTTATCTGGCACTCCAAATTAAACCAAGACACCCAAAAAGCTTCTCAGATATTAACTCAAGCAAGAGCAAGGTTTATCATCCATTCATAAATATGTGATTGTTAACATGACTGAATTTAATTTTTAAAAAATCCATGTGACTTACCCCATCCAGGCGGCAGGGGACCCAGGGGATCAAATTCTTTATTTTGTGATGTAGCAAACAAATCTTGATTCTAAAAAGAACCATCCCCAAAATGGTTAAATAACTAACAGATAATTGGAAAGCAAGCTTATGAATTCTGATAAGCCTTTCCCTGGCCATGTGCAACATAACATACTCTTATACAGTCCACATCTTAGAGAAGTATGAATGAAAGTCAAGAACGAAAGTCAATGCATTCTCATGAAAAAAAAAAATCTGTTAATATTTGAAACTATCTGATATTCAAGTATTACAAGTAATTTTACACCCAAATTGACCACTGTTCCCCTAAATCAGTAAATTAGAGAAATATATAAACCTTACAAAAGTCACTTAAGAGTAACAGTACTAAGTTATCAGCTGGCTGAGAAAAATCTTGTATTTCTAACCCCAAAATCGTGAGAAGAGAGTTGGAGGAATATGAAGAATAGGCTATCAGATGAGCAAAAGGAAAGAATTCCAGTTTGGAAGGCACTGATAAGCCTAGAACTGTAGAGAAGATTTCAAAAATTCATTTGAAACTATCACACTGGTGGAGGGAGAGGTCTGGCTAGATAAATGGAAAATAGGAGTCAACCACTGGAAAAAGAGAAGCAAAAGTCATACTGAGTGTGTAGGATGAAGGGTTAATGAGTGTGTTTTAGTTTAAATATGTAATAAAGTGGGGGATACTTTGTGGTCTCTCAGTAAGATGCAGTTAAACCCTTTCTTCTGGAAGGTAGGCAAATAAATAATAGACTAATTGCTTTAAAAATTATGGGAAAAAATACACAAGTAAAATAAGATAGTGTACCCCATGTACCCAGTAACAAGATTCAACAGTAACCAAAACTGCCAACATTTATTTTTCTTTCATATTCTTTGCTGAGCAAAAAAAGAGGGGGAAAAAAACAGTTATCATTTCACTCCTATTTTAGTACACCTAAAATTTGTGAACATTTTCTTATACAATCACAGTATTATTATTACACCTACCAAAGAATCCATGTTAATTTTGTCATCTAATACACAATCTCTATTAAATGCCTCTGGCTACTTACTGGGTTGAATCAGAATCCAAAATCATCATATTGCACATTGCTTTAGGCTCTTAAGTCTAAATTTATGGCAGTTTCCTCCACTGTTGGCTCTTTTTCGCCCCATATCATTGATTTATTATGGAAACTGAGTTAACTGACTAAAAAGTTTTAAAAGCATATGAGAGATACTCTATTTCTCATAAAAGCTCATAGAAGATAAGACCAGTCAAAGACTGGCCCTTCTCCTGACAGACAACAGTAACGAAAAATAGGGAATAGGGAAGCCAAGGAGAAACACTATACAAGGTTTGACCCTTGTTAACAGTCTGGAGCAGTTTAGCATATGACAAACTGCTCTGATAATTTTTCTAAGACCCAAGCCTATCCCACTGACTTTCCCTAGATAGATAAGCTAAGAATAGGCACAATGACGCCATGGGCCAGAGCCATTACATAATGATCCATCATCAACCATATCCATTCTGAGGCTGAAAATGCTGAGTGTATGAGCATCTGCTGCCCTATAACCAGGGTCAGAACAAAGGCCACTTCACCTACCAAATAAACAGATTTTGTAAACAGATTTTCTTAACAACACCTCACCACTTTTTAAGTAGCTAGCATTAAGAATATTCAATTCAGTTCATAACTAAAATAGGCTGTTTAAGTTCTTTGTAATTTAGAACCACTCTATAACAAGAGTGAAGAGTAGGAATGTAGACAGGAGAAAAGAAAAAATGGTTCATGAACAAAAGCTGCAATTCAAGAAAAATTTCTTATAGAGTATCAAATCAGTTAAGTTGCGATGAAGCAATACACAATGTGGGTGCTTTAGGAATTTTCTGTCTTTAAAAAGAGGATTTTAAAAGATCATATACTAGATACAAAAGGCCAACAGGTGCATGAAAAATGCTCAACACCACTAATCAAAACCACAATGAAAGACAACCTCACACCCATCAGAATGCTTATCATCACAAATGTCACAAATAACAAATGTGGCAAGGATGTACAGAAAAAGGGAATCCTGTATATTACTGGCAGAAATGTAAACTGATACAGCTACTTTGGAATACAGTATGGCGATTCCTCAGAAGATTAAAAATAGGAAGTTCTCTGGTGGTTCAATGGTTAAGATTTCATGCTTCCACTGCAGAGGGCCTGGGTTCAATCCCTGACTGGGGAACTAAGTGCGTGGCATGGCCAAAAAACCCAAAAACAACAAAAAGACTAAAAAGAGACCTACCATATGATAGAACAACTCAACTCATGGATATACATATATATATATATATATATATATTTATATCCGAATTCAAAAAAATATATGCACCCTAATGTTCACAGTAACATTATTTATAATAGCCAAGAAATATAGAGAAGCAACAGTAAGTGTTTCATCAACAGATGAATAACTGAAGAATATATACCATATATACACAATGAAATACTATTCAGCCCCCCACATAAAACGGCATTTTGCCATCTGCAACAAAGTGGATGAACCTGGAGGGTATCATGTTTAATGAAGTAAGTCAGAGAAACACAAATACTGTATGTTATCACCTATATATGGAATCTGAAACTACAAAAACTAAAACAAATGAATAATCAAAATAGAAACAGATTCATAGGGAGAACAAACTAATGGTTACCAGTGGGAAGAGGGAAGCAAGACAATGGTGGATTAAAAGGTAAAAAACTACTACATATAAAATAAGCTTCAAGAATATATTATGTAGCACAGGAAATAGAGTCAATACAGTAATTTTAAATGTTACATAATCTATAAAAATTTGAATAACTATGCTGTGTACCTGAAACTAATAAAGTATTGTAAACCAACCATACTTCAATAAAAGTAAAAGATCATGTATTCCAAAATGCATATCTGCATTTGTGGACAGAAATGCAGGGAGAGAAAAGATTTAAAAAAAAACATGAAAACTGACATTTTTATGCATTTAATATGTACCCCCCAAATTTGGAACTTTATCTTACAGAATCCTCAAAAACAAAAAAACCTGAGGTAATTTTATCTATGGATCTATTGTATAGATAAAGTAAAGGAGTCTTGATGAAGTTAAGGAACTTACTCAAAATCATACAGAGAAAGTAACTGTGGAACCAGGATTCGAACCCAGATGTGTCTGACTCCAAAGCCCATGCTCTTTCCACTGGACACCCATGTGGAAACTAGCTTTAAAGAAGGCAAGCCAGCTAGGCATTCAAACCTAAAAGAAATGTGGCCAGGTATACCCAAGATGATTTAATTTAGAAAGAAAGGAAGATGTAAAACAGCACTTGGAAAAAAAAAGAAAACTGTAAGGTAGATGAGACAAAAATCAATTTCACTTCTAAAACCACCGGGAACGGGAAAACATTGACAGCTGTCTACAGAAGTTGGCAGGAAAAATTGTTACATGAAAGAAAGTTATCTTAGTCATAACCAGGTGGTGAAGTGAAAGTTGCTGAGCAAGGTACAAATTTATCTACATTGGTGAGTGGTAACTATTATGCTGACAAAGTCCAAGAAACAGAAATACGGAGAAAAGGCAAAAAGGTAATGCCTAATGAGAACAGGAATTTATTTTGATGGATTCTAACAGAGATGATACTGATGGCAGTAGAAGGGAAGAGATGGCAACGGAGAGGGTCAACTTCTCTTGAACTCTTGGTGAGTTGGTTTATATAAATTTAAAAGATTTCCAGAAAGGAGACATTTTGATACCAAAGATAATATGGCTTCAAAGTCATAATAATATATTTAACATAATTCTATTAGCAATCAAACTTTAGTCTTCTCAAGCACTAAATAATGTAGTGTGTAAATTTTACCTTTACATGTTACAAAATGATTCAATTTATTGTGAGTTTCACTTGAGTCAGGTGCTGTTAGACCCAAACAGTCTAATGTTCTGCTAAGCTAGGCAGTATTAAATTCAGAACTGTTTGAATTCTTTTTACACTGCTTGGATTTATTTTTATCATTCTTTGTAAACAAATTTTTAGTTGTCGGAACTTCTTTTCTGCCAGTAACAAAGCAAAGGAAGTTGAACTTAAGGAAATTTTAAAAAGAAAAGAATAAATCACCTATACAGACTATGGGAAACAAGATCGAAAAATAATAATATCATCAATAGCAACAACTGGGTTGCCATCCTATTTTTACTTCTTTTTAGTGCTTTACATTTTATATGTAAGAAAAGGTTAAAACTCAACCCTCGTTAAGGTTATAAAGCCAAGTACATATGCTCACCCCATAAATGAACCTCTGGTTAAATTGCTGCATAGCTCCCTGAAGTTGACTACGCTGGAGCTGCCATTGTTCATAGTTTCGGACGGATTCCAATGTTGGCCTCTGCCACGTTGTTGTTCTTGTGAAGTGGTCAACATAATAAATACGTCCCATGTTGTCAACCCGCCGCTCCCAGCTATATCAAGATAAAAACAACTGAATTCAACAAATATTTGTGAAACTGTTAAGGATTAATTGGGACTTCATTTTAGCCCTGGTACAGATTTGGCAAGACTTTACCTTGCACAACTATTTTTCAGTTACCTGAAGTCTTTTATAAGTACGTACTTTACAGTTTTTTAAAAACTTATTTACTTATTATTTTTTGGTTGCACTAGGTCTTTGTTGCTGTGTAGGTTTTCTCTAGGTGCAGAGTAGGGGCTACTCTCCAGTTGCAATGTGTGGGCTTCTCCTATTGTGGAGCACGGGCTCTAGGGCGTGCGAGCTCACCAGAGCTCAGGAGTTGTAACATGCAGGCTCAGTAGCTATGGCTTGTAGGGTTCTAGAGCACGGGCTCAGTAGTTGTAGCACATGAGCTTAACTGCTCCAAAGCATGTGGACTCTTTCTGGACCAGGGATCGAACCCATATACCCAGCACCGCAGACTCTTATCCACTGTATCACCAGGGAGGACCTTTTATATATTTTTAAATGGTCTATAAGCGAACTTAAAAGGAATGTATATAAAAATCTCTTTCTTAAAAGTTAAGATGTATCAGTCAGGTTTCTAAAACAATGTATCTTAACTGATTAAATCTCAAATCAGTAAGACAAAAGCTCTCATTTTCTTTGTTTGAAATGTTCTTTTCACTGTTGCAGTCCTAATAGGAACAGAAACATATGTGAGAGCCAGAGAGTACAAGTGCTTTTCAGATGTCAGGAAAAGCACTTTTGCTCAAGAAGAGAACTATTTTATTTATCATTTGAAATGGATGCATAACATTCAAGGAAACATTGATAAAGTAACTTGATGTCTACCTGACTGATAGTTTGGGGTTATGTCTATCAGTTTAATATTATCCAGAATTGGTTCCAGGACACTCCTTGGGTACTCAAGTCCCTCATATAAAATGGCAAGGCTTTGCATATAACCAGGCACATCCTCCCATATACTGTAAATCATTTCTAGGTTATTAACAATACCTAATACAATGTAAATGCTAAACAACTGTCAACATAACATTAATGTTACGTAAACAGTTGCCAGGGCTTGGCAAATTCAGGTTTTGTCTTTTGGGACACCTTAAAATTTTCCCCCAATGTTTCGATCTGTGCATGCAGGCCAACTGTGGTAAAATAATAAATACCTTTTATGTATTGAAAATTTTTTTCTCCCTTTGCATTACTTCTTTAGGATGCATTTCCTGGAGAGGGTTACTAAGGGTATGGGTATTGCTACAGTTATATATACTTTCTGTGAGAGCTGTAACTACTTTAGACTACCACCAGCAACATTAAGAGGCAAAGTTCCCCTACAATCTCGCCAAAACTGGATATTATATGTTAATTTAACACACAAAACACCTTTTAGGTGTTTATTTAAGATTACTAGCAAGATTAAATATTTTCATGTATTTATTCCTGGCTTCCCTCAAATAAAAATATTTTCTCCCTTCCAATTATTTTATATGTTAAATGATTAACACCATATATTAATATATCCCATTTTAATATTAATATTTCTCCAAATATCTTATAATGACTTTGCTATTATGTATTAGCTTTTATAAGAACTTTACCATAAATATGATAGGGTCTATAATTCTTATTCAGTTAAAAAAAAAACTAACCCTGTTATACAGCAGAAACTAATAACACTGTAAAGGAATTATCCTCCCATGAAAAAATATTCTATGATAAACCATAATGGAAAAGAATATTAAAAATAATATATATAACAGAATCACTGTGCTGTACAAGGGCTTCCCAGGTGGCTTAGTGGTAAAGAATCTGCCTGCAATGAAGGAGACCCAGGTTCAATCCCTGGGTGGGGAAGATCCCCTGGAGGAGGAAATGGCAACCCACTCTAGTATTCTTGCCTGGAAAATCCCGTGGACAGCAGAGCTTGGCAGGCTACAGTCCTTAGTGTCACAAAGGGTCAGACATGACTGAAGTGACTTAGCAGCATGCTGTACAATAAGAATTAACAGCACTGTAAATCAACCATACGTTAATAAAAATAAATAAGGAGGAAAAAACCCTCCTTTTAAAACCCTGCAGTTTGAGCCAGGTAAGTTCACAAAGTAAACTTAGGGAATCTTTCTTTAGGTCAGAAATGAGTGAAAATAAACGTATTTCATCATGGTCAATCAATTCCCAGAATCTCTTTTCAGTCTGCATCCATCATAAAGCAAAGTAGATAGAAACGAGACTGACAGAAGAGGAAAAGAGGAAGGCAGGGAAATTTTGTACAGGTGTAATCTATGCTGTGTGAGTGCTAAGTCGCTTCAGTCATGTCTAACTGTTTGTGACGCTATAGACTGCAGCCTGCCAGTTCCTCTGTCCAGGGGATTCTTCAGGCGAGAATACTGGAGTGGGTTGCCATGTCCTTCTCTAGGGGATCTCCCTGACCTGGCATGTCTCTTATGTCTCCTGCACTGGCAGGTGGGTTCTTTACCACTAGCGCCACCTGGGAAGCCCCACAGATGTAATCTATAGTTCTGAATACTTTTTTTTCCAATTCAGACACTTACCCAGGAGGTAGAGGTTCTGGTCTATCCCAAGTTGTTCTTTTTTCAATATGATCTACATAATAAACTCGCCCATGCTGGTCCACTCTCTGCTCCCAACTTAAACACAAAATTAAAAAGGCTGATAAGCTACATGTATGAGTTGCCTCGTTTTTTAATCCCAGAGTTGAGACAAATGAGCATTTCAGTATATAAAGCAGATACCAAAAGAATTTAGGAATAAAGTCAAGAAATGTTATCCTGAGGGTAACAGCGGATGAGATTTCTCTTGCTTTAAGTATCTGCTTGAGGAGATGTCTTCTGTATCTAAAGAGGCTGAGGCAATGCACTCAGGTGACAAAATCTGTTTCAATCTGATCACAGTATACATAGAACTTGAGTGGCAAAGAAAACTGTAATTATTGTTACAAAATCTGAAGAAAGACTGAGAGCTGTTAAATGAAGGGCAAAGGACAGTTTGGGTTCTAGAAAAGTTGAAATCAAAGAATAAGACTATCAGATGTGCTCCTGCAAGCTTAAGGACAAAGGCAACCTGAGTATTTTAGTTTCCTTGGTAGGTTTATCCAAAGTAAAAAAGACAGGAATAAACCAGCAGAGTTTAGAAGAACCAGTTACTTCTAAGAGAATCCACCCAGATTCTCTTCACTAATCCCCGACACAAAGAATTTCCTAATCTGGCTTTCAAAAATGAAAATGGCCTAACTACCCACATAAATAATATAGTGTCTTTTAGCAATTAAAATCCTCATCATGAGTTTCTTATCACCTAGTTAATTTTGATTAGCATTTTGAACTGCCACAATGTATCTGTGTATAACTATTCAGCATTATTAATTTTAAAAATAATAAGTAGAGATGTACATGAGATTGAGTTGCAATTTTTCAGTTTCCTAAATTCAACTCTGCCATGACTTTACAATGGCAAAGAAATAAAATTTAAGTGATATTTTCCCTTCAAAGAAAAAACAACCTGAATTAGGCAACTATTTTATTACTTGGCCTTGGTAAGGCTCAGTCCTTCTTAAAAAAAAAAAATTTTTTTTTCTTCCAGTTGGCTTTAAAATGAGGGAGTAATTTCACATACGGCAAGCTATTTTGTTCAGTTTGACTCTAGACTTCCCAACACACATGCATAACCACAGTGATATTTTTTTAAAAGAATGGAATTCAGCACTAAATAGTAAGTTTATGCAGAAGCCTAAAGGAAACAAATGTTAACCAAAAACAATTACTCACCCAGGTGGGAGGGGAGCTTGAGGTACAGGATTTAATGGTCTAGGGCCTGCACCTCCAGATATAGTAAGAGGAATTATTAATCCAGATGCTGCTCCTTCAGATGTACTTGAATTTGTATTTGTTGGTGGCAGAGAGCCTGTACTAGAGCCATCACTTTCAGAAGTGGTAGATGGTGAGCCATTGACAGATGCTTTAAGATTTGAGGAAAACAGAAAAACAATTTTTAGAAATTTAAAATCAGGATAGAATTTTAAATAAAAAGGTAGACAATAGATGTTTCTATTTTTAACATCTAACTATAGATGTTTCTATTTTTACTACATGAAATGTTGACTTGCATGATTTTTGCTTTAAAAATCCAAGTATCATTTACCATTGTTAGGTTATTTGCCAATCACTGATTGTTTTTTTGAAAGGATATAATAAGAACAAGCAAACAGATCCTTGACTCTATGAAATGCTTATGTCAACGCAGGTACAAACATGGAGAGAAAGGTGCAAGCTTATCTGTACTGCCTATACTTTTTATAGCACACATGTGATTTCTGCCCCCTCCTGCTTTGGGGCACACTTAGAATCTCAGTTTCCTAAACCCAGGCCACAACAGTGAAAGCCCCGAATCCTAACTACTAGGGAACTCATAGCACACACATGATTTTCATTCTTAGTAGAGCATCTGCCTCAACCCTGGCAGACAAACTTAGGGAACAGGCCATATCTTAATTAACTATAGAAAGATTATTCTTGGCCAAAAACTTAAATGTAAAAATTCAGCTTGAAAATCAACCTACCAGTGTCTCTTAACACTTATCTGAGGATCAACTCCCAAACAGAATTTTATAATAAACAGTACTGAGATCTATATCTTTAGTGTACGGCTGGAATACACACCTGGTCTACGTGGGGTAGGTGGAGGTGGTCGTGAAGGTCTTGGAGGCCTAGAAGGTTTAAAACCGCCATTTGAGAGTGATGGAGAATTATTCCCATTGATCCTCCTATTTTCACCAGACCCTGCATCCTCAGGGTCATCTGATCCACTTGCATTCGCTCTGGGTAAAAAGGCAGGGAAGGGAATAAGAATGCTCTTTAAATTTAACAGAAAACCAACAGGAGGACCACAACTTTTAGGAGCTTGAGAAAAGCTTCCTAATTTCTGCCCAGCCCTACCAAATACATAAACAGCTCTTATGGCAGATGTACATACAGCTTCTCAGAGCACATCTAGAAATAGAGTAAGGAGTTACTCAAGGGTACAGAAATAGTTGGGACTATTCAGAACTATAAGGTATGCTGGTTCAGATTTCAAATAACTCTTCAGAGGCCCTGCATAAGCAGAAACAGCCACATTCTCAAAATTCCAAATGACTTAGAAAGGGCACTATTTTATCACAACCACAGATAACTTTGTCATCATTTTCTTGGTTTTCATTAGCTCTTTAATATCTAGGTCTGAAACAAGGCTACTGTTCCACAGCAGAAGAAGGAAGTACATTTACTTCCAAGAGCTAGGTGTTCTCCTTCTACCCCAGAAAATGGTATACAAAATGCTCCAAGTGATCTAGAACAGAGGTGTCCAGACTTTTTTTTTTTTAAAGGAACTATCGTTTCTTCAGAGCAATGTCTTCAGTTGGAGAGAAAGAAAAGGGGGAGAACAGGAATAGGAATGTCAGATACAAAGTTACTGCTGCTGCTATTGCTAAGTCGCTTTAGTCGTGTCCAACTCTGTGCAACCCCACAGATGGCAGCCCAACAGGCTTCCCCGTCCCTGGGATTCTCCAGACAAGAACACTGGAGTGAGGTGCCATTTCCTTCTCCAATGCATGAAAGTGAAAACTGAAAGGGAAGTCGCTCAGTTGTGTCCAACTCTTCGCGACCCCATGGACTGCAGCCTACCAGGCTCCTCCGCCCATGGGATTTTCCAGGCATAAGTACTAGAGTGGGGTGCCATACAAAGTCACTACTGTTAGTTAAATATAGCCAATTCCTTTCCCCAGGGGAATCATTGATTACAAGGCAGAGCATGAATTAGCTAGTTTGGAGACGATTCAGCTAAAGCTCTGATAACCTACTACCTGGTAACTGAAAACCACTACATTGCACTAATTCATACCCTGGGCCTCACGGCAATCCTGAATAAAATTTAATAGATCCAAGGAACCAAAACAGAGGGAGTACCATGTATTAAATCATCTTCACATTATGGTCCCCAGAAATCAAAGTATGATATTTGGACCAGAGTCAAGCACAATTCACAGGAGCCTGTTAGAAACACACAATCTTGGACTTCACTCCTGATGCACTATATCAGAGAGAGCATTTTAACTAAATCTCCAGATAATCTGTGTGAACAGTAGGGCATGACACATACTGCTGTGGGCATTCCTCAAATGCTTATTCTGAATAAACGGAAAAGCTCAGTAACAGCACCTGATTGGTGCTGACTGCCTGCAGGAAGACCAAGCAACCTCAGAACATGAACAGAATGCAGCAAGAGTCAGCTCTGACACTGCTTCCCTTCCCCTAGGTGATGAGTCTTAAACTCCTTTTGAGTTGTACACCTTTTTGAGACTCTGAGTGTTGCCTCTCTTTACTACTTTAAGATGGGAATGGGTGAATTTAATTCGGATGACCACTGTATTTACTACCGTGGGCAAGAATCCGTAGAAGAAATGAAGTAGCCCTCACAGTCAACAAGAGTTCAAAATGCAGTACTTGAGTGCAATCTCTGAAATGACAGAACAATCTTGGTTCGTTTTCAAGACAAACCATTCAATAACACAGTAATCCAAGTCTATGGCCCAACCACTAATGCCAAAGAAGTTGAACGGTTCTATGAAGACCTACAAGACTTTACAGAACTAACACCAAAAAAAGACATCCTTTTTATCATAGGGTAGTGGAATGCTAAAGTAGGAACTTAAGAGATACCTGGAGTAACCGCAAATTTGGCCTTAAGAGTACAAAATGAAGCAAGGCAAAGGCTAACAGTGTTTTGCCAAGAGAATGCACTAGTCAGAGCAAACACCCTCTTCCAACAACACAAGAGATGACTCTACATGTGGACATCACCAGATGGTCAATACCAAAATCAGACTGATCATATTCTTTGCAACCAAAGATGGAGAAGCTCTATACAGTCAGCAAAACAAGACTGGTAGCTGACTGTGGCTCAGATATCATGAGCGCCTTATTGCAAAATTCAAACTTAAATTGAAGAAAATAGGGAAAACCACTAGACCATTCAAGTATGACCTAAATCAAGTCCCTTATGATTATACACTGGAAATGACAAATAGATTCATGGGAGTAAATTTGATAGAGTACCTGAAGAACTATGGACTGAGGTTCATGACATTGAATAGGAAGCAGTGATCAAGACCATCTCGCCAACAAAAAGAAATGCAAAAAGCCAAAATGCTTGTTTGAGGAGGCCTTACAAATAGCTGAGAAAAGAAGAGAAGCTAAAGGCAAAGGAGAAAAGGAAAGATACACCCATCTGAATGCAGAGTTCCAAAGAATAGCAAGGAGAGATAAGAAAGCCTTCCTCAGTGACCAATGCAAAGAAATAAGAGGAAAACAATAGAATGGGAAAGACTAGAGAACTTTTCAAGAAAATTAGAGATACCAAGGGAACATTTCAAGCAAAGATGGGCACAACAAAGGACAGAAGTGGTATGGACCTAACAGAAGCACAAGCCAGAAGTACACAAAAAAGTCTTAATGACCAGGAAAACCAAGATGGTGTGATAGCTCACCTCGAGACAGACATCCTGGAATGCGAAGTCAGGTGGGCCTTAGGAAGCATCACTACGAACAAAGCTGGTGGACGTTATGGAATTCCAGCTAAGCTATTTGAAACTAAAAGATGATGCTGTTAAAGTGCTGCACACACTATATCAGCAAATTTGGAAAGCTCAGCAGTGGCCACAGGACTGAAAAAGGTCAGTTTTCCTTCCAATCCCAAAGAAGGGCAACACCAAAGAATGTTCAAACTACTGCACAACTGCATTCATTTCACACGCTATCAAGGTAATGCTCAAAATCCTTCAAGCTAGATTTCAATGATACATGAACCAAGAACTTCCAGATATACAAGCCGGATTTAGAAAAGGCAGAGGAACCAGAGATCTAATTGCCAACATCCACTGGATCATGGGAAAAGCAAGGGAATTCCAGAAAAAACATCTAATTCTGCTTCACTGACTATGCTAAAGTCTCTGACTGAGTGGATCACAACAAACTGGAAAATTCCTAATGAGATGGGAATACCAGACCACCTTACCTGCCTCCTGAGAAATCTGTATGAAGGTCAAGAAGCATCAATTTGAACTGGACATGGAACAACAGACTCATTCAAAATTGGGAAAGTAGTACGTCAAGGCTATAAATTGTCACCCTGCTTATTTAACTTATATACAGAGTACATCAAGTGAAATGCTGGGCTGGATGAAGCACAAGCTGGAATCAAAATTGCTGGGAGCAGTATCAGTAACCTCAGATATGCAGATGACACCACCCTTATGGCAGAAAGTGAAGAGGAACGAAAGGGCCTCTTGAAGAAGGTGAAAGACAGTGAAAAAGTTGGCTCAAAACTCAACATTCAAAAAACTAAGATCATGGCATCTGGTCCCATCACTTCATGGCAAATAGATGGGGAAACAGCGGAAACAGTGACAGACTTTAATTTTCTTGGTCTCCAAAAACACTACAGATGGTGACTGCAACCATGAAATTAAAAGACATTTGCTCCCTGGAAGAAAAGCTATGACAAATGTAGACAGCATATTAAAAAGCAAAGACATTACTTTGGTGACAAAGTTCTGTATAGTCAAAGCTATGGTTTTTCCAGTAGTCATGTATGGATGTGAGAATTTCACCATAAAGAAGGCTGAGCACCAAAGAATTGATGCTTTCGAACTGTGGTGCTGGAGAAGACTCTTGAGAGTCCCTTGGACTGAGAGGAGATCCAATCAGTCAATCCTAAAGGAAATCAACCCTGATATTCATTGGAAGGACTGATGCTGAAGCTGAAAGTGCAATACTCTGGCTACCTGATGTGAAGAGCTGACTTACTGGAAAAAGACTCTGATGCTGGAAAGATTGAGGGCAGGAGAAGGGGACGAAGAGATGGTTGAATGGCATCACCAACTCAATGGACATGAGCTTAAGCAAACTCTGAGCTAGTGAAGGACAGAGAAGCCTCGCATGCTACAGTCCATGGGGTCACAAAGGGTTGAACACAACTGAGTGACTGAACAACAACAATATACTATACAAAGCTGTCAGTGTGAACTTATGACCATTATATTTGAAAAACAATTAGCTACAAATTAAGTGCTACCATGGCTTTGCTCTCTGCTTCACTCTTACAAGCCTGTTTATTTCACCATACATATTTACCTGATCTATTAGTATATGTAAGTTTAGATGTTTATCAACAAGATAAAGAACCCTGAGAACCCAGATGCTAATACAATAAGGTCATAATATACAAATCAATGATTAACAGTCAAGAAGGCACTTTGAAAAACAAAATCTTGAACATTAAACATCAGTCACCTTGGTAATTCATAAAAGTGACAGAAGACAACACTGAGAAATACAAAATATCCAGACATGCTATGGGGGAAAGGAAACCAACAGGACTATGTTGATGATACATGTAGTGCTTGATTTAAACAAAAAAGTAGAAGAACCTAAAGCTGTTTAGTAAACTTCTTAAATGTCTGGTGTGGGGGGAGGTTTTTGCCTTTTTCACTGGACACATGCCCAAGTGATTAAGTCAGCAAACAAAAGCAAACGGTTCACTGCCATGATTCCTGTATAGCAACATTTAAACAGCATGTGACAGTTTACAAAATGTTTTTCAAACCCATTATCTAAGAGACATGCTCTCTGGAAAACGCTAATGCAAAGGAATTCATGCTTAACACAAAGACATGCTCAAAGATCAGTCTGGAAATCTCATAAACCCGGAAGACATTGTTCCTCAGGTTATTTGTGACAATGATTCACTTGGGAAAACACAAAGCATTAAATAAATAAATAGCATAAAGCCAGGGCTCTAGCAATGCCTTTGCAAGAAATTTACAGCTGTCTAGAGTGGTTTCATAAAGTATTTTGAGAAAGATTCACAAAAATGAAATAGAGTGGCATAACAGAATCTTTCAAAGCACTACAAAATTGTATGCCATTGTCTCTAATGTAAAAGTGTGGGTTCGTTATGCAAAAGAGGGCCAAGGAGCACTGAAATATTAGGACACCCTTATGAGGGGCATTTCATGGCTTCAGAAAAACCTTAAGAAAAAATAAAACTAAAAGAAACACAAAAACATAGGATGTCTTCCAGTCTACAGAGAGAGTTATTAATTTTTAAAACCTTTTCTATCTTTAATCACAGTGAGAAAATTAGAGCCCAGCTTTCCTAGAAACGGAAACAGTCCAACAATGACCTTAGGATTCTAAACTTCCCTACCTTTGGGAAAGCGCCAAGATATTCACTTTCTATAAGCTGAAGAACTATTAGTGTTTGGGTACCTCTGGCCTGCATCACAGAACTGCAGTCATATACGCTAAGGCTCTTGAATTTTCCATGAATATTTCCTTTCTTACCTAGAGCTCTGAAATTTGACACATTTTTATATCAACTGGAACTTGAAGTTTTGATGAAAATGAAATTTATTCATTCTCCCTTGTTTCTTTCTGCATTCTATGATATGTAACAAGTGAACTCTTACCTTGTTTCATCCTTGGGTCTGGAGCCATCATCATTCTGTGAAGCACCTTTAACAACATTAAAAGTTAGACAGAAAATGAATTTCAAGAAGTCGTATGCACCTTTTACCTAAAGATGCTTTGTAAACAAAACCATTCATTATATCTTTCTAGTAACAAAGATTGGGTTCCATCCCTGGGATGGGAAGATAATCCTGGAGGAGAGCATGGCGACCCATTCCAGTATTCTTGCCAGGAAAACCCCACGGACAGAGGCGCCTGGCAGGCTACGGTCCATGACGTCGTGAAGCATTGGAGATGGCTGAAGAGACTGAGCATGCGTGAGGTAAAGAACACACTGGAATGGAGTTAAAGTCCAACGTGATATTTAAAAGGAAAATAAGATAAATGCTCACGTGACTGAGAAGTTTTATCAAAATTGTGCAAATGACTATTTTTTGTCTGTGTGCAAATGATTATTTTGCATAAGAGATGGTAATGAGTCAAGGTATATTACTCACATGCTACTTCTGCTTTGTTTCAGATGTCTTATTTATTTACTTACTTATTTAGCTAGCTAGTTAGCTGCACCAGGTCTTAGCTGCAGTACATGGGAACTTTGAAGATTTTCGCTGTGGCATACAGGTTCTCTAGTTGTGGCATACAAACTCTGAGTTGTGGCTTTGTTGTCCTGTGGTATGTGGCATCTAGTTCCCTGACCAAGGATGGAACCTGGGGCCTCCTCAACTGGGAGCGTGGACTATTAGCCAATGAACCACCACAGAAGTCCCCATTTGCTTGATTCTATCTAATTCAAATGTATTTTAGTCATCTTTTGTATTCCAACTACCTCCCCCTAAAAGTGCTGATTATCAGCAGGATAATGAGAAGATTTTGAAAATAGAAAAATCAGTACTATCTTTCTTATGGAAAGGCCCTGAAAATAGCTTCGAGAACAGAAAAGGCACAAATGGGTCTCAAAGTGGCCAAAACAAATGCTACAACAGTCATACTTTCTTCAAGTTTTTTTCATGAAATATCCTTAGGATTCAGTAAGGAACTGTGATAGAGAGGGAGAGTACTATAGGAAGGCACAGACTGCAGCAAGAGTAGTACACGGAGAAGTTTAAAAAACTATAAAATGCAAAAAGAACAAGTGTAACAGCCTACGTCCACTGAATTAAAGAACAACAGTCCCTGAATACAGTCCCGACTTTCAAAGAGTGAAATCATCACTATACTACTCCAATGAAGTAATGGATTACTTCATTTAAAAGATGCTGAGTCACCACTATATTATTACTATATCATACTCAGCAAGGTGGGCAAGTGTCTCAAGGTTTTATTTTAAAAAATGGTACAGGTGGATAGATAAAATATGGTACATCTATGCAATTTAGAACTATGCAGAAATAAAAAGCAACAGACTATTGAAACATGCTACATGACTGATAAACCTGAAATGACATTATCTACGCTAAGTGAAAGAAGCCTGATACAAAGACTACCTATTGTTATGATTTCATTTATATGAATGTGTCAACTCTGAACCAGTTTAACCAATTCAGAAATTTCTTTCTACCCTCATTAACCCCAAAGAACCAATCTGGAAGACATAACCAGGACTACTTTGAAGGTTATGCTATGAAAAAAAGAAACGAAGTAGGAAGTCTCCCAAAGTAGAAACAGAAGTATAACAGCACCTGATAACTGCAAAATGCTTCATAATGCAGTTTCTAGGTAAACAGAAAGATCTGTCAGACTAATCAAGGAAATCATTAACCTGGGCTTTGTCTCGAAAATCTGTGTTCCAGGTGAAAATACACTTATTAGCAAATAAGGGATGGAAATATCTAAAGGAAATCCACTGAGAGGTGGTTTTATTAAGCATACTAGCTGCGCAGGGACTAACTCAGGTGCCAAACTTCTTCTAGCTACATCTCATATTTATTCCCTTTAACACTAGTAAACCATAAACTAAAAAATACATCAACATAAAACAAATTGGTTTTGTCATTATTATAACTCAAAGACAGCTCAGTAAATGTAGCCTACAAAAATGGAAGAGGAATGGCAAACGATGCCAGCTTGTACTGGCTTGTCCAGTACAGTACTAAGGATTTTGAGTCAAATTTAAACTAAATCAGACACTGCTACAGACAGTAAACTATGTCTACCACTGGCACTGGAGAAGGTGTAGCATCAAATGTGCCATATTAACTGCCACTGTTGGCCTACAGAATGGCTACTTTATAAATCAATTCATCACTCTCAGAGACAACAGTGATTTGGCTTATATTTGGCTAGCTTTTCAACTCTTAGTTCCTAATAGAAACAATGTACTAAAAGTTTAAAATGAAAAATGTCTCTTTATAAAATGGAAATAAAATAATTTATTTATGTGAAAAAGAATGGCAGTAATTACAACATACTTTACAGTGGCTAGTTTAAGAAAAGACCCTATATATTTCCCTGGTGGTCCAGTGGCTAAGACTCTGTGCTCCCAATGCAGGGGGCCTGGGTTCAATCACTAGTTAGGGGAACTAGATCCTACATGCCACAACTAAAGATCCTGCATGCCACAATGAAGATCAAAGATCCTGTGTGCTGCAGCTGGTACTCTGCACAGCCAAATAAATAAAAACAAAATTTTTTTAAAGTGATTACTTACTGTCTGAACATGCAGTTTCACCATTGGGAACAACTTCAGACTCTAGTTGCAGCCCGTCAAGACAGACTGACAAATCTCCTATTGTCTCTGCTGGTTCTTTGTCACCTACAAGCTGTAAAGTCACAACTACTTCCTCAACTGGAAGAGAATAAAATTACAGAAAATGGTCACTTTTTTTTTTAAGTCATAACTGTTAAAAACATAACTGTCAGAAAATGTATATTTATATGTACACATATTGTTTTAATACCCTTCACCCAAGGTTTCAGGACTTTTTATACCAAAAACATTTTAAAAAATAGAACAAAATTTCCTAGCGCTTAATATCCACAATGTAAGATACTAAATGGGGCTTCCCAGGTGGCTCAGTGAGTGGTAAAGAATCCGCCTGCCAAGGCAGGAGACGTGAGTTTGATCCCTGCATCAGGAAGATCCCCTGGAAAAGGAAATGGCAACTCACTCCAGTATTCTTTCCTGGGAAATCCCATGGAGAGAGGAGCCAGGCAGGCTATAGTCCATGGGATCACAAGAGAGTTCGACACAGCTTAGTAACTAAACAACAAACAAAAACACTAAATAGCTCAATCATCTCACTTATTATATTCATTCTCTTCTTCAAAATGAGCCATCAGGACAACTAAGACTACTCAGCAAGGTATGTCTGAATTATATGGAGTGAAAAAATAATTTACGAATGAATTTTTGTCTTATAAATCCTAAATGAGAAATAAAATTCTCAGAAGTATGCTTTAGATACTCAAGGGATTCAAAGTCTTTTAAAATCATGATATATTAATTAAAATATGCATGTTACAAGTTTTTATGTATCTATAGATATCAAAAGAGAGGTACACACATATAAATAAAACCATCTAAAATAAAATCGTCTCTGCTCTATTTCTTTTCCATAATTGAGTATAGCCTTCAATAAATATCTACTAAAAATTTACTTAAAATACTGGATCCAAAATGAATGGCCAAACCAGATATTAAGAATGCATTAAATAGTTCAAGCTTTATCTCTCTATTAATGTTACAACCATGTAAACTTAAAAACAAACAGTGAACAGTCATTTTCTCCACATTTGGCACATGAATTTCTTGCAAAATAACAAAAGCTGAGCTTATTCTTATTTTCACATACATACGTTTCATATTGTTTGACTTTAATGTTTCATAGATATCCAATCCAGCAGTTCCCAACAAAACATCAGATTTCAGTGTCTGGTGACTCCACACACGAAAATGTAATTTACTCACAGGGGTGACAATACTACAAATGAAGAAAAAAAAAGGTGAAAAAAGTATTTCCTTTAATATCACAATGGAATTCTAAATAAATTACAATTAAAATATCACCACCTATCTTACAGTTTACAGCCAATACTGCCTGTATTCTATAATCTTATGAAAAGCATATCTGAATGCTACAGGTTTACACGGTCATCTTCACGCACTGCTGACCTACAGGGACGATTACATGTATGCATCATCAACAAAAGTAAAAGTGCTCACCATGCTACAAACTGTTGAAAAATAATTTTACTTTAGTAGTACAAAAAGCTGAAGCTCCAATACTTTGGCCACCTGGTGCAAAGAACTGACTCATTAGAAAAGACCTGGATGCTGGGAAAGATTGAAGGCAGGAAGAGAAGGGGACGACAGAGGATGAGATGGTTGGATGGCATCACCAATGCGATGGACGTGAGTCTGAGCAAGCTCTGGGAGTTGGTGATAGACAGGGAGGCCTGGCATGCTATTCACAGCGTCACAAAGAGTCAGACACGACTGAGAGACTGAAAAGAACTGAGTACAAAAAAGTGATTTGTACAAAAAACTAAATTCTTATTTTATGTCAGGTAGTGTGCTGAGCTTAGGATTATTTCATTTAACCTTCACACTAACCCTGAGGTGAGAATACCTCTTTCATCTTCACATACAGAAGCTGATATTCAGAGAATAAGCAAATTGCCAAATATCACACAGCCAGCTGGTGACAGACTGTAATCTGAACAAAGATCTGTAATTAAAATTTGTATTAAGAATGTTCTCAGTCAGCTAAAGATTTTAGGATTATATTACCCCATGTTTCACACTGCTAGAGGCAAAGTGTCCAGGACAACTGTCAAATAAGGCCATACCTTGCTAAATGCCAATACAGAATAAAAATCTGAATTTGCAATAAGCTGTATAAACACTATTTCAATTAGAAAAACAGAACACTATAAAACCTATAATAGTCCTATGGTTCGAGGCTGTAAGACTTTCCTAACCAAGGACAGAACTCACGCCCCCTGAAGTGGAAGTGCAGAGTCCTAACCACTAGACCACCAAGGACTTCCCAGGGGCAGATACTGTAACCGAAGTAAGAAACTTTCACCTAATCATTGCCCATTTTTGGTACAATGTATTCATTCTCTTTCAAAACTTTCAGATGTTACTTTCAGGAGAACATATAGTAAATATTAAGAGAACATTTCTATGTTAGTCATCTGAGTAATCACAATGGGGATGGAATAAAAGTTAATTAATTTTACTTTGAAAGATAAACTCTGCCATCAAAGATGGCAAACTATTTCAATTCAACTCTTGAGACAAGTATGGAAAGCATGCTACCTAACAATGGAAGCTGTGTTAAAATTGCAGGCCAATCTCCTGTAACTTAAAAATTCAGAAGTAAGTGTTCCCCTCCAAATATCCAGGCTGAAGAGCACTACCATATAGGGCTACAAGGAGAACTTTTTTTCTTAACTTTTAAACCACTAAGTTCATGTTGCTATCAGCTCAAGAGCCTAAAAGTATATTTATAGTAAGCACAGATAGCAGTTGGTAGAAAATAGATGAGCATTCAGCCTATTATTCTGAACATCTCCAGTCATTATTGGAGCCTGTGGCCTTTTGAAGGTTTGTTTTTTTTAAAAAAAATGTTACTCATACACTGTTTTAATCTATATCAAATCTCTAATGGGGCACTAATTAAAAATGAAGTCTAAGAAACATTAATGTTGAAATAAATACAGATGAGAAACATTAGAATGATACTTCTGAAATTAGGTCTCAAGATGATCTTTGTAAAATTCTTAAGTTTCATTTATTTGTTCCAAATCATTATTAAGTACAACAAGATGTACTAGAACTTCAAAAATCCATGTTAAAGATTAATGTAGGTATATCCAATTTGTTTTGTCATTTATTAGAAATATTGTTCACAGAGGCATGTATCATGTAAAGAGAAGAGCTTATCATTTCAGGTGTCTCATCTCACCATTTAAAAATAAAACATTTTTAGTAACAGGTTTGTTTTTCTAAGAGAAAAAAATGAACAATTTCAAATGTTATGGAATGAAAGCAATTTGTCTACATTTGATAAAATAACAACTGGTTATATTTTGAACTATGCTTTAATATATAACATACTGTATTATTTTAAATATATAACATACTGTATTATTTTAAAAATATAACATGCTGTATTATTTTAAAATCTATTTCTTGATAAATCATACATTTTCTTCCATTTTAGTAGAAAGTTTAAAAATTAACCTATAATTCCCTTCAACCTATTATGCTTTTCTTACCAACATTTAGGGCTTTGTCAATTAGTGCTGAAATTGAGCTATATCCCACTTCTATGAATTTAAGTGACAGATAAAAACAGGAACGCACAGACATATGCACAGGAATGTATACTGCACTGTCTAACAGCACAACATTAGAAATCAACTGTATCGGAAACTAGTAAAATTAATCACAGTCCATCCATATTAAACAGTATTATATAGTTATATTAGGGATGTTAGACCTGTATGTACTCAGAAAAAAAGGATGAATGTTTAATATAAAAACAGGGTGATAGAATAAAATGTATAATTTTTTTAAAGAAAAAAAATGGGTAGGTTTTGTGTGGGCACTGTAATTTTCAGAAACAAAAAATTTAAATTTAAAAAAAACACAAAATTTTAAAACTAAAATTTAAAATAAAAATTAAATAAGAAAAAATGAAGTGAGGTCCTGATATCCCTCTATTTCCAACCTAAATTAAGGAAAGAGCTGCTAATATTTCTGGGCCCATAACCCTGGGATCCAGAGAAGGCAATGGCAACCCACTCCAGTGTTCTTGCCTGGAGAATCCCAGGGACGGGGAGCCTGGTGGGCTGCCATCTATGGAGTCACACAAAGTTGGACACGACTGAAGCGACTTAGCAGCAGCAGCAACCCTGGGATCTCTCAGCTACTATTTAGTGGCAACAGAGATACCATCAACAACTAAACGAGAATGCAATGAAAAGGAGAAACTAGGAAAACAAATAATTAAAGAGAAACGAGACTAAAAGAACAAGGGGGGTAAAATTAAGAGGGAGGAGGAACCAAAAAAAAGTGAAAAACTTTCTAAAAGCTGCATTTCTGCTGACCTATTAAACAAAAACCACCACAGAAAATACTTTCAAACCTACACTGTGAGAGGCTGCTTCCATTTGGGACTGTTCGTATTGTTGCATTTTTCTGTCTTCTTTGACTGTCCGTCTACTGTGACTTCCACATAAGGACTTGGCCCAAACCAATTCTTTTTATTCTCTTTAAGCTTTGCTGAAATGACTAAATAAGAGAGAAAACATTTCAGTATTTGAGATGTTAGTCCATCCTTAAAATCAATTTAATTTCACTAAGATTAAACAAAGCATTATTTTTACTCAGGAGAAGCAAAGCAGTTTGTTCTAAAATATTCACAAATTTTATTCACGTATGACCTGTGTATTTCTTACCATCTTATTAAAAAATATAGGACTTCCTCACACCATCCACACAAATTCCCATCAGCAGTATCACCAGTCCCAGAGATCTTCAGGTCAATTAAAAAGTACATTGACAAACTTGGTTAACAAATATGTGAATGCCTACCATCTATCAGATATTATTGTTCTAAACCCTGGACAGAACAGTTTATAATTAGAGATAAGCCCTTGTGATGAAAAAACAGCCTAAGGTGGCAGAATATGAGTTGGTAGTAAAGAAGTTTTCTAAGGATACGGTACTTTCAAGCAACCATCTAAACGACAAGGAGCTATCCATGTCAAGATCAAAGGTAGGAAGAAGGGAACATTAAGAAAGAGGTACAAAAGCTTTGATCTAAGAAAATTAGAGCAAACAGAGAAAAATGGTAAATAAGGTGAGATCATATTTGGCTTTGCAAGCCAAGATAAGGAATTTGGGTTTTATTCTAAGCATGCTAGAAAGCCACTGAAGGAAGAGTTACCAACTAAGATTATGTCTAGCATCTCATATATTACCTTAGCAAGAGCTTCTCACATCCTGAGCCTGAGTTAGTCGCCACTGCCATAAAACAAAGAACAGCCTTGTCCCAGCCTTGTGTGGAAGGAAGGCACCAAGAGTAGATTTGCATCTGGAACACCCCACAGCTCCCACGGGAGACAACTGACTGGTCCCCTATAAATGAGATGACCACAGCCAAGGAACTATTTTACTACCTGGATATCTACTCTAACAGCAAAGTTCAGAGATGCCAGTGCCTATCAAGACTAACAGGCTGTTGCAAGTTGCTAGGAAAGTTTATATAGGAGCTACGCAAGAAGTGCAATATACAGTCCAACACATAGACAATCTGGGTACTCTAGCAGGCACAGCCCCAAGTGGTGGCCCTGAATCCCCCAACTTCACTTTGATCTAATATTTTACTTCTGTCCTTTTACACGTAAGAGACTGCCACAGCCATCTAAGAGACAGTAGGTTAGACTAGGGTGGTGAACATGGATATGGGGAGGAATCAGTATTTTCTAATGAGAATCAACAGGATTAGATTACATCAGTGAGCTACGGAAAAGCAGTAAGGATATCTCCTGTGTTTCTGGCATGAGTAACTGGACAGAAGATGGTATCACTGAATAAGACGGAAAAGATCTAGGAAAGAACAAGTTTGAGGAGGGTAGCATGGGCAGGAAATCAAGTGTATTATAATGAATGTATAAATTTGAGATGCTCGTGAGACATCAAAGTGGAAACACTAAGCAAAATGTCTTTTTCAGACCAGAAAATGCTCAAGTGGGGATCAGACCTATCTCTGACTAATATGTACTATAAAGCCCTACTACTTAATACAAAACTTAATTTAATCACAGGATTGCCCCAGAAAAATCCCTATTTTTAATACATTTGTGGTCCGAGAAAAAGTGAAACAGCCCATACAATCATGCATAAGTTCATTTTGTTTCAGGGGCTCTTGTGATCCTCTAAAACTGATTAAGCCTAGAACAAAGAGCAATGCAGCTACCCTGAGTGGCTTTTTAGGATTCAAACTTTTGAAAGCTATTTACCACATAATCCCACTCAACCCCACTAGAGCCATTTTAGGAAACTTTAAATGGGAAAATAAAAAGAGTAAGGGAGACTAACACCAACTGTTAGTGTTTTACTGTGTCTGGCACCTAAATATTATCATACTGACCCTCACGACTATTCTGCAAGACAGGTATTATCATCTTAATTTTTACACATAAGAAAAGAACAAGGTCAATAGTATTTAAAAGTTTATCCAACGGTCACAGCAAAGCTTGGACAGGAGAAATTATGTTAAGTGTTCAAATCTCAAAGTTTAGATTGCACAAAACTTTCATTAGAGTCCTAACATTGTAAAACAGATCAATGTACTACTTCCTAAAATTTAAATTCCCAAGGTAAATTAGAAGACTATGAATTATAAACTAGAAGAAAATGAATCAGAAAAATGTCAGTATCATCTGTTACCTGGGCTACACCTAAAGGCCTCTAACCACTGTCTATTTTTACTCTCACTTCTACAGTCCAATTCCTCATAGCTACTAGAATTGTTCCTAGAACAGAGGTGACCATATCAATACTTTTGAACTCCCTAATGCCTGAAAAATGAAGTTCAAATTCTTCTGGGGCATCTTACATTGCTTACTATGCACTTTTACAGCCTCTTGCTATACAAAATCCTACACAGGCCCCTGGTGTTCTAACCACTCTTACCAGTTTGCTGTCCCTCACAAGGACCATGTACTTTGACGGCTCATATGCGCTACTTCCCTCCACTCATAATGATCCTTTTTCCTTTTCATCCAACACAATTCTACTTCCTGAGTTGTCTTTAATCTCTTCTCTTTGAAGGGTTCTTTAAATCTAACAAGTCAAAATCATTCTATGCTTGCACAGCATTTTCTTATTTATATATGGCTCCTGTCGCTTTTCATTCAGTCTTAGTTCTTAGTTTTTACTTATTTAACTCAACCTGCAATCCCCTTCATGGGAAGGTATACCAAGTGTGTATATTTAAACTTCCTCTCCAATATGAAATAGAAGTTCTGACAATTTAAGTATAAAGAAAATTAAAATAAATAAATAAATGTAAAGAAAGTAAAAGTGAATCCTTGGGTTATTCAACTTATTTTGGGAATCAGAAGGCTATAAGGAACAAGGTAAAACAAATAAGGGTGCTGAGATCAAGTTATGATTAGCAATATGATGAACTGATAGGAGATAAAACCAGTTATGCAAGGATTACCCTCTGTGGTCAGAAGTCATGAGAGGCCACAAGAGGCCTCTGTAGCAGAACTATGGTTTGTCTGGGCATAACTGGATATAAACTCTTGACTTTAAAGTATGAAGGACCCTCCTGGTCTCTAAGCATTGAGAGCTAAATATATGGTATTCTAGTAAATCTGGAAAAATACAGTAATGTTTAATTTCAACTTTTAAGAACTGAAATAAGATGGTTTCTCTTCCTCAAATGATGAGCTCTGAGTAAGGACTGAGACTAAGAAATTTCTAGGAAATACCAAAGTACTTATTCTGCCCATGTAAGTATAATAGCTAAAGTTAAGTGCAGAACATAATTAAACAGGAAATGGCTAAAGATAGGGGAGGATGTAAGAAAACAGACTTATGTCTAAGGTAAAGGAACAGGCCACAGAATTAGAGATAAAGAATAAAGAATGATCCAGGAAATCAACTTATTCTGGGAATCGGAAGGCTATAAAGACAAGGTTAAAACAAACAAGGATGCTGAGATCAAGTTATGATTAGCAATATGATAAACTCTCAAAAACATTTAAGAGTAAGTAGGTATTTCTGATTTCCTGCTATAATTTTTGTAACTATCTGATAAATTACAAAAGGATCTGCCCAACACAAGGATCAATACAGGTACATTCAATACCCAACAAAAGTGTTAAGAAATCACTTCAATGCCAACAGAAGTTCCCAAGGGGATGCCTCATATAGTACCTTGATCAATGAAAGCGTAGCACAAAAGACCACCTTTCTACTCCAGTTCAAATTGGAATAACAAAATGGCTATTCATGTTATTTCTATAAATTAAGAGTCAAATCATAAAAAGTGTGACTAATGAACTGGCATGATTTTAAAGTTTAAGGTGTAAATTTGTACATATAAGACATCAGGAAATAATTACAATTAAATTTAGTGAACATTCATCACCTCATATAGATACAAAATTAAAGAAATAGAAAAGGAATTTTTTTCCTTGTGAGAACTCGATCACTTGTGATGAGGTATACTTTATGTAAATTCTGAAAAAGAAAAGCAAGGCTGCCTTTCCCTTGATGTTCCTATAAAGAATTATGTGAAATTAAAACACATCAAGTTCTCTAAACAACCTATTTATCAACATAGTATCAATTTATGAATTAATTTTTTAAAACTCTTGCTACAACTTATACAAGTTTTTATTAAGACTTATTATAAGGTGTCATTTCTCTAATAAATTTTCTACTTGCCCTCATCTGTTAAGGAAAAGCCATTAGCAAATGTATATACTGTAAACAAATTATGTATGTACGCATGTAATGTATGCATGACAGAAAGAGCTAAAGAAATAAATCTGAGCAGAACCCCAGAGTAACATTTTAACTTTTGACACTAAATTTCCCTATCAGTCTTTTACAGCAACTTTCTAAAACACCAATCCAGTTTACTGCTCTTTGTTAAAAACACTGGTTTCTTCCCAGCTCCCTTAGCAATGACTTTTTTTGGCAGCCTTGACTCATGTCAAGGAGATGACCCATCCTATGCATTCTCACAGGTCCCTGCTCTGCAGCAGTGGCTTTCAGGGATGTCGAGGGCAGCCTTGGCATTTCCCTCCTTCGGGCCATTTGCTCTGTCATGTTCATTCCTGAAAGATCCTTTTATACCTTTCTACTTTTTAAATAGTAGCAATGCTTCAAGCACCACTTTCTTTCACAGCAACTCTAGTCAAATACTACCCATTTTTCCTGACCAAAGTCATTATCACTTGCCATTACCATATACCAGGGCATATATTTCATACTTGCATATTTATGCCTTTCTTGAATTTTAGAAGTGTTGAGGCAGCTTACCAAAATAAAATAATAAACAAAAAATTCAAATACTGCAGCGAATCCATTAACACAGAATAAAAAATACAATGTCAATTAAAGTGACTTGCGGGAAAAAAACTTTGTTCTGAGGTTTCTAGCACCAAAAGCAAAGTAAATAGTGAATTACAAAGGACACTTGATTGTAGTCAACTTGGCACTCTACTGTTTATTATCTGATGTTTTCCATATCTGCCATATCTAATGATGTCTTTGCTAAATATATAACTTTTATCGATAATTCACAGTGCCTGTTTTTGTTAAAATGCTTTTGCCCTATACTTGTACATTCTCAGAAATTTTAGACTCAAGATTAAAACCTTATAAATGGCTAAGAATTATGTCTTCTTGAGGTACATTTAGGTATTAAGTGTTTTTCTTCCCGTGACAGTCACAATAGCAAAGATAGATAGCTTATGCAAAGAAAAGTTGAAAGGAATATAACTTAAATCTTGTTGCTCAGAAGGTAAGGAATCTGCCCACAATGCAGGAGACCCAGCCAGGTTCGATCCCTGGGTCAGAAAGATCCCCTGGAGAAGAGAATGACTACCCATTCCAGTATTCTTGCCTGGAGAATTCCATGAACAGAGGAGCCTGGTGGGCTATAGTCCATGGGATCGAAAAGAGTAGGACACAACTGAGAGATTAACACTTTCACTTTTTCTTTCCTCATACTACTATTTTAAATTGCTGACTTTTAAAAAATAAAAAAGCATGTATATTGCTTACATAACTTGAAAAGCTGACTATTAAATTCTCTAAATCAAAAATTTTAACTTAAGCTGTCCCCTAAAAAAAAGTCTTAGGAAGCCTGGCCCAATGTAAAACAGCTACTCAGACTAGACTGAAGATGGGGAGAAAGTGAAAGTGTTAGTTGCTCGGTCGTGTCCAACTCTTTGGGATCCCATGGACTGCAGCCCTCCAGACTCTTCTGTCCATGAAATTCTCCAGGCAAGAATACTGGAGTGGGTAACCATTCCCTTCTTCAAAGGGTTTTCCTGACCCAGGGATTGAACCTGGGTCCCCCACACTGCAGGCAGATTCTTTACCATCTGAGCCACCAGGGATGGGGAAGGGAGAAACAACTAGAATCTGGCTTTGGCAAAGAAATATTAGAATCTTTCACTGAAAATCAGGTATCACTAAGAAAAGAGACTGGAATCAGTGAAAGAATTCCCAAGAATAAATTCTAGCCTGCTTTCAACTTAAGAAGGTGTTACTTTTATGTAACTCAAATACTTTTAGGTTTCGAGAAAGATAATAATAATACAGTTTATAACTTTATATTCATAATCTAGAGGCGGCTGTAAGCCTGGTACAGTATTAACAGAAACTAATATAATCAATAAATGCCATTAAATTAAAAGGAGAGAGACTAAGTTTCCATTGTGTAATACACACATGCTTGTCTAAAGAAAAATCCAGTGCCTCACTGGCTAGTACAAATGGTTTCTATAAAAAGACCCTACAAAGAGATCATATGGAGCCTGACTGTGACGGTCTTAGCCCAGTTTTAAAGAAATTCACTAACACAGCCAAGGAGAAGCACTGAAGGTTTCTGAGCAGGTACAAATCAGGTGGCATTTTAAGAAACATTAATCTGAAAGTGATCCACTTGGTTAGCATGGTTAGAGGAAAAAAACAGGTATTAGCAAAGTAGTAAAAGCAACCAAAAAATTTAAATAGGCATTTCTCAAAAAAAAAAAGATATACAAATGGCTAATAATAAGCACACGAAAAAAACGCTCATCATCATTAACCATCACAGAAATGAACTCAAACTCTCGAGATACTATGTCACACCCATTACAATGTCTCTAACCAAAGATAACCATTACAAGGGTGCTTACAAAACTGTAACCCTCATACATGACTGCTGGGAATACAAATTGGTCTGGATGCTTTGAAAATTAATTTGGAATTCCTCACAATGCTAAATGTGGATATTACATGACCCAGTCACTCTACTCCCAGGAACACACTCAAGAAAACGGAAAACATACAACTTCACAAACAGTTATACACAAATGTTCATAGCATTATTCATAACAGCCAAAAAGTGGAACCAATCCAAACACCCATCAATTGATAAATGGATAAAGTATTTCCACATATGGAATAGTATTTGGCAATAAAAAAAAATTAAATACTAATGCATGCTACAACAGGGATGAATCTTGAAAACAATATGAGTAAAAAAGTCAAGAGACAAAGGCCACACATTTTATGATTCTATTTGTATTAGACCAAAGTAGGCAAAGCTATAGAGAGAAAAATAATTAAGCTAGGGCTGAAGGTGGCTGGGGAATATGGGGCAGGGGTTTCTTTCTGGAATGGTGAAAATGTTCTAAAATTGACTGGTGATGGTTACTCTGAGAATGTATTAACAATCACTGACCTCTAAATGAGTAAACTGTATAGTATGTGAATTAGCTCTCAACAAAGCTAAAAAAAATCCAAATCAAAACAAAAAACAATAGCAACTGCCCAAGCATGTTTAACAAACCCAAATCATATACCATACCCAATAACAACCTGAAATTAAAATGTTATTTTTATGTATATACACATTATGTTCATTTATTCATTCAGCAAAAAATTTAACACCTGATATGTAAAAGCCACTAAAGGTTTTCTTCTCAAAAGATTTTTTATTGATGGTGAAAGTGAAGTTAAAGTCATTCAGTCGTATCCGACTCTTTGCGACCGTATGGACTATACAGTCCATAGAAATTCTCCAGGATACTGGAGAGGGTGGCGGGGTCGGGGGGGGCACAAAGAGAATGAGGGAAATAATGCAGTAGATGTTTTTAAGACTTACCAGTGATCTGAAGTTGTGATTTCATGGTCAAACTACCCATTGAACCAAGCTGTGATCCACTGCCAGACATGTCACCAACAGGAAGGCAAACCTGAACAGGGCAAAGGAAACACTGTAAACATTAAAAATTCCCCCACTTGAAAAATATGTAAATGCTAACCAGGCCATTTCCACGTCCCACGGAAGACCACAAAATACCAGTGGCCTTCACACTGCTAAAATTCTAGTATCCATCCTGTGCTAAACTATCAGCAAAATCTGAAATGGCTGAATTTCTTTCTTCCGTGGTTTACTTTCTTCTTTTAGTTCCCAAGACACATTCTCGAGGTTTAATGTCCTACCTTACTGATTATTCCTTCTTAGTCTTCTTTGATGATTCCTTCTGGTCTCTCTACCCTCTTAATACTGGAAGGTCCTAGGGCTCAGTTATTGGTTCCCTCTTCTCTCATATCTTCATATTCATTTCCTCAAGGATATCATCCAGTGTTATAGCTTTAAATATCATCTATATAGCAACAAGTCCCAACTTTACATTTCTATCCCAGATTTCACTCCTGAATTATAAACAGCAACTTCACTTGGGTATCTAAAAGACATTCGAAACTAACACATCAAAAATGGAACCCCGATGTCCTCTGTAAACTATCTCAGTCGAAGACAATTTCATCCATTCAGATGCTCAAGCTAAAAACTATGGAGTTATTCTTGACTCCTTTGTTCATATGTCCCTTCCCATCTGCTGACAAATTCTAAGGTCTCTATTTGCAAAATACACCTAGAATCCAGCCATTTCTCATCACTTCTATCATCAACCTGTTCATAGCCACCTGACAGCTATCTTATTCCTAAATTATGCCCCTCTCCTAGATTAACCTAAAGTGACCCCATGGACTGTACAGTCCATGGAATTCTCCAGGCCAGAATACTGGAGTGGGTAGCCTTTCCCTTCTCCAGATGATCTTCCCAACCCAGGGATCGAACCCAGGTCTCCCGCATTGTAGGCAGATTCTTTACCAGCTGAGCCACAAGGGAAGCCCAGATTAACCTAAAAGGTCTCCCTTTTCCCATCCTTGTCCAGCCTCAGTACCTATTCTTAACACAACCTGGATGATTTTAAGATGTTAAGAAGTTCTTCAAATCTTCCCATTTTACCCAAGTGAAAGACCCTGTATGATACAAGCTTCCACTCCTCCCTACCTCGTGATCTTATTTCCCCTCTACGTTCCACCCCTACTCAGGCACCTACCTATTATTTTTCAAACATGCCAGCACATTCTTGCCTTAAGACCTTTGTTCTACTTGTTTTCTTCACAATATTAACAGTCTGTTCCACCTATCCTGATCATTTTTTTTCTTCTACAGACAATGTGATCTTCTGACATACCAAGTAATTGACTTGGTTATGTTTTTGGTTTTGATTCTCTGGGCTAGAATATAAACTCCATGTGAGCAGGAATCATTTTTTTTTGGTTCACTGATAAAACCCAGAATCCCAAAACAGTGCCTGAGACACTGCAAACACTTAAACATCTGATCTGTGAAAGGAACAAAGATGGCTCCTGAATTATACTAAAATAAACAACCCTAACATATCTTCTTCATTCCATAGTCTCAGAAGAGTTAATCCTCATGTGGTAAGGGCATGATCTACATAACAGAGATTTTATAACAAAATCAGGACAGTTGGGCTTGATTCCTGGCTACAACACTTATTGTATGATACTAACCCACTCCAGTACTCTTGCCTGGAAAATCCCATGGATGGAGGAGCCTGGTAGGCTACAGTCCATGGGGTCGCCAAGAGTCGGACACGACTGAGCGACTTCACTCGCTCAACCTCTCTAAAAAGCAAGAGTTCCAGAAAAACATCTATTTCTGCTTTATTGACTATGCCAAAGCCTTTGACTGTGTGGATCACAATAAACTGTGGAAAATTCTGAGAGAGATGGGAATACCAGACCACCTGACCTGCCTCTTGAGAAACCTATATGCAGGTCAGGAAGCAACAGTTAGAACTGGACATAGAACAACAGACTGGTTCCAAATAGGAAAAGGAGTACATCAAGGCAGTATATTGTCACCTTGCTTATTTAACTTATATGTAGAGTACATCATGAGAAACGCTGGGCTGGAAGAAGCACAAGCTGGAATCAAGATTGCTGGGAAAAATATCAATAACCTCAGATATGCAGATGACACCACACTTATGGCAGAAAGTGAAGAGGAACTAAAAAGCCTCTTGATGAAAGTGAAAGTGGAGAGTGAAAGAGTTGGCTTAAAGCTCAACATTCAGAGAACTAAGATCATGACATCTGGTCCCATCACTTCATGGGAAATAGATGGGGAAACAGTGGAAACAGTGTCAGACTTTATTTTTTGGTCTCCAAAATCACTGCAGATGGTGACTGCAGCCATGAAATTAAAAGACGCTTACTCCTTGGAAGGAAAGTTATGACCAACCTAGATAGCATATTAAAAAGCAGAGACATTACTTTGCCAACAAAGGTCTGTCTAGTCACAGCTATGGTTTTTCCTGTGGTCATGTATGGATGTGAGAGTTGGACTGTAAAGAAAGCTGAGTGCCGAAGAATTGATGTTTTTGAACTGTGGTGATGGAGAAGACTCTTGAGAGTCCCTTGGACTGAAAGGAGAGCCAACCAGTCCATCCTGAAGGAGATCAACCCTGGGATTTCTTTGGAGGGAATGATGCTGAAGCTGAAACTCCAGTACTTTGGACACCTCATGAAAAGAGTTGACTCACTGGAAAAGACTCTGATGCTGGGAGGGATTGGGGGCAGGAGGAGAAGGGGACGACAGAGAATGAGATGGCTGGATGGCATCACGGACTCGATGGACGTGAGTGTGAGTGAATTCCAGGAGTTTTTGATGGACAGGGAGGCCTGGCGTGCTGCGATTCATGGGGTCGCAAAGAGTCGGACACAACTGAGCGACTGAACTGACTGAACCTCTCTAGGTCTCAGTTTCCTGTCAGAGAAACGGGGATAACACCATCTCTACCTCACAAGGTTGTTGAAAGACTGAATGATTATGTATGTGGGGGGGAAAATGCTATGAATGTTTATTATTCATACTGTCAGAATTTAACTAAATATGTTTTTAAAATAAAATGTTCTTAGGCTTTTGGGGACTTGATAAAATATCAGGAATATTTTGAGTGGGTCACAGATTAAAAGTAAAATTTACTTAAGCACTCACTATCTGCCAGGTCCTATGTAAGAAATACATAAATACAATAAGGAAAACAAAGTAACCTGAAACTGTAAACATGTCTACATTATTCATACAAAATTAGGCTTCCATTCCCTGGTGGTCCAGGGGTTAGGACCACTTGCAATCCAGGGGCATGAGTTCGATCTCTGGTCAGGGAACCAGAATCCCATATGCTGAGGAGACAGGGAGGGAGGGATGGACAGATGTAGGGAGGAATGAAAAAGAATATGTTCAAAGCTAAAATTCTGGCGGCCTTAACTCAAATGACTAGCTCATTCCCTTGGCTTGGTCTGTATATTTTTTTCCTTCACTTTCTATGTCTACTTAAATTGCACCATTTTGGATGTTTTATACAATTTACTAAAAGGGCCATTTTATTTTAAATACAGAAGGCATACATCATAAATAAAGCCATTAGTAGTCACCCAGAATATAAAGGCACTGAGGTGTACCATAAAAGTCAACACAGCATTGCACAGGATATTCTTCTGATTCAAACTGCTTGTTACAGAAAGAGTCCTCAAAGACATCATTACCACATATGTATAGTTATTATCGTCTCCTCGATACCAAAAAGACTGTCTGCCTCAGAATTATGACATCAAGATAAGGAAATTAGGAGGCAGTGAGAAAAGTCCAACATGTGGATGCTGACTTTACACATGATAAAGTATTATTCTAGTTGCTGATCTACAGCGACAGTTTATTGCTGGAAAAATACCCTTTTAAATAGTATAGATTATTCTAAATTAACATTATAAAGTTGCAAAGAAAATAAATTCAAAATCGTAATAAAATGTATTTTAAAAACACAATTTCATGTAAAGAAGACTAATGAAAGTACAGACTACAAACATTTTTAGAAACAGTGATTCTCTCCAGATAATTACACAGAATCATTGTGATAGAACTGTGAGATGCTTTGCAAAAACATGATGATAATTTTAATAATGTATGTTCTAATTCATGTTAGTTTCATATAATCAAAATTATTTATTTTAAATCTCTAAGAATAAAAAAACACACCACTTGTATAATAGTAAAGACAAATCAAAGAAACCTTAGTATTAATTGGCAACCAGTTAAATAATCACAAATTCATACCACAGAAAACTATGCAACAATTAGAACAACTTACTAGTAACTGAAATGGAAAGAGTTCAAGAATATTTAAGTTACAGAATATATATAATGTAATATTTTTGCAAATAAAAACAAAATGCATATCCCTATAGGTAAATATAAATAAAGGCAGAAAAAGTATCCATCCCAAACTGGTAATAGTGGCTACCCTCCTGTGTACTAAAGAAGGAAGTCATGGGGAACTTGTGGTTTTATATGTATTATTTGAGTTTAAAAAGAAAATATATACCATACTTGTACAATTTGAAAAATACCTCAAGACTAAGTAGACAGAGAATCTACACTTCAAAGCCCATCTTCTCCCCTGAGCGCCAGACTCCTAGGTCTAACCTTTACAACTGTCTGCATTACTAAAATGACTAAGGTGAAACTCTGCCTGGCTCAACAGCAGCACCATTCACCCAGTTGCTCAAGCCAAAGCTATGAGCATTAAATCTTTCCCTCATCTAGTTGTAAAGATTCTATCCGCAAAATATACCCTACTATATACCCTAAAATATATGCTTACTTTCTTTTAACTACATTAGCCCAAGCCACAACCAGCCCTTCCCTGTCAACAAACTATTACAAGTCACTAAATAAGGCTCCCTGCCTCTGCACTGGAGAAGAAAATGGCAACCCACTCCAGTATTCTTGCCTGGAGAATCCCAGGGACAGAGGAGCCTAGTGGGCTGCCATCTATGGAGTCGCACAGAGTCGGACACGACTGAAGCAACTTAGCAGCAGCAGCCTCTGCATTTGCTCCTTCTCCCTCTCAGCCATTTCCCATCAAAGTTACTGTATTCTTCTCAACATCAGAATTATATCTTGCTCTACTCTGCTGAAATATCCAATAATGGCCTATCTCACCTAAAACAGAATCCAAATTCCTCACTCTGGCTTACAGAAGCTCCACTTCATTCCATACATGACCTACTTTCTTGAGTTCTCCTCTCCTTAACATTCTCCTCCTTAGCCATTGTAAATCTGGATTCTATTTCTCAAACACACTAAAGTCATTCTGGACTTATAGGCTTACACTAACTGTTCCCTCTGCTGAAAATGTTTTTCCCACTTATCTTTAAATAGCTAACATCTTGCATTCAGCCCTCAAGTTAGTACTCAGGTCTTCCCTGACTACCCAGTATAATGTAGCCATACTATTACTTTCTACCACATCACTGAAATTTTTCTGACTTTTTAAATTAATTTTATTAATTTCTACAAAGGTAGGCAACCTTGTCTGCCTTGCTAATCAGTACCTGAAATATTCTACAGTTTTAATTAACTAATGTCCACAATTTATATTAAGGGTCACTCTTTATGAAACTTATACAGTCCTAAGGATGTTGACAAATGCATAACTGCCACGTATTCAATAGTATAGTGTCACAGAGAATAATCTCCCAACTCTAAAAATCCCGTGCTTCCCCTATTCATTCTTCTTCCCTCAATAAGAACTTCTGGCAACCACTTATCTTTTTACTGTCTCTACAGTTTTGCTTCTCCCAGAATATTAGATAGTGGAATCACACAATTTTAAGAACCTCAGCCTGGCTTCTTGGTACTACGATTAAAGTCTCCTCTGTATCTTTTCAGAACTTGACAGTTTTTTTTTTTTAATTTGCTGAATAAACATTTCACATGTGTTTATTCCAAAGATGTTAGATGCTTCCAGCTTCTGGCAGTTATGAACAAAACTGCTATAAATACTATCATGCAGGTTCTTTGTGTATGTAAGTCTTCTACTCAATTGGGTAAAGAGGACTACAATTACAGGATGATAAGGGTAAACCTATGTTTTAACTCTGTAAGCAACTGCCAAATCATCTTCCAAAGTGGCTGTACCACTCTGCATTCCAATTAGAACTGAAGGAAAATTTCTACTGCTCCATATCCTCACAAGTATTTGATATTGTCAGAATTTAGTATTTCTGGAATTTAGCCAATCTAATAGGTGTACAATGATGTTTCACTAGTGGCTTAGTTTGTAATTCCCATGTGACATGATGTTGAGCATCTTTTTGTTTGTTTGACTTTTTATCATCTATGTACACTGTTTCATGAGCTATCTGTTCAGATATTTTACTCATTATTTGTTTTCTTACTGTTGCATTTTAAGAGTTACTTGTGTATTTTAAATATAAGTCCTTTATATGTTTTGCAAACATTTTCTCACAGCCTATGGCTTCTCTTTTCATTTTCTTAACAGTGTAAAGGTGCTGGTCGCTAATTCTACAAGTCTCAAGTTGAGTGCAGTGGATGGGTTCCCCACACCAACAACCAATTCTCCAATGCCAACTGGGTGTCTTACACTTTAATAACAGACAGGAAACAAATACAACATAGTTTTATATATTTAAAAAAATTTTCACCAAAAAATCTATTAGAAATAAAATATACTAAAGTTTCAGGGTACAAAAAAAATCAACATATAAAAGTCTATTCTATACACTAACAACAAATCATCAGAAAGCAATTAAGAAAAACAATCCTATGTACAACTGTAACAAACAGAATATCTAGGAATAAATTTAACCAGCTAGGTGAAAGGTCATCTTTCACTGAAAACTAAAGACATTATTATAAGAAACTGAACACAACACAAAGAAATACAAAGATATTTGGGCTCATAGATTAGAAGAATTTAACATTTTTAAATGTCCATATCACCTAAAGCAATCTACAGAGTCAATGCAAACCCTATCAAAATCCCAATGACATTTTTCACAGAAACAGAAGAACAAAAAAATCCTAAAATTTGTATGGAACCACAAAGGGCCCCAAATAGCCAAAGCAATCCTGAGGGGGGTACGGGGAAACAAAGCTGAAGTATCATTCACTCTGATTTCAAATTATATTACAAAGTCACAGTAATCAAAACAGCACGGTACTATCAAAGTGACACACAAATCAATGGAACAGAATTGAGAGTTCAGAAATAAACAAACACATATATGGACAATTAATACACAAGAGAAAAGAACACACAATGGCGAACAGATAGTCTCTTCAATAAATGATGTTGGAAAAACTGGTCATGCAAAAGAATGAAACTAGACCACCAGCTTTACACCATACAAAAGGTCAACTCAAAACAGATTAAGGACTTGGAATGTAATACCTGAAATCATAAAACTCTTAGCTGTCAACATCACTAAATATTAGGGAAATGCAAATCAAAATCACAAATGAGATACCACCTCACACCATTAGAATAAGTATTATCAAAAAGGCAAGAAATAACAAGTGTTAGAGAGGATGTTGAGAAAAGGGAATCCTTGTATAGTTTGTGGGAGAGCAAATTACTGTAGCCACTACTGAAAACAGTATGGAGAGTTCTCAAAAATTAAGAATATGATTCAGCTATTCCACTTCAAGGTATTTATCCAAAAAATTCAAAAACATCTATTTTGAAAAGATAGATGCATACTGATGTTCAATCCAGCACTACATACAAGATGCAAGATATGTAAACAAATTAAGCTGCCATCCATGAATGACTGGATTAAAAAAAAATGTAGTATATATTAAAACAAGGGACTATTACTCAGCTTAAAAAAAGAAAAAAAAACTTTTTTTTTAAAGAGAGGAAATTTTGCCATTTGCAACAATATGGATAGACCTGGAGGGTATTATGCTAGTGAAATAAGACAGAAAAAGGCAAATACTGTATGATTTCTTTCATATGTGTATGGGGGGTGGGAGGTTGAGTAGACAAACCAAACAAAAATAAGTACACAGAGAGAACAGAATAGTGGCTAGCAGAAACTAAGTGTGGGAAGGGCAAAATGGATAAAGGAAGTCAAGTGCATGGTGATGAATGGAAACTAAACTCTTGCTAGTTAGCATGTTGCAGTGTATACAGAAGTCAAAATATAATTTTGTACTCTTGAATCTTAAACATCATAAACTGATTTTATATCAATCAATCAGTGAGAAGGTTGTCTGTCAAACTACTAATCTAACAGAATAGACTTCAGAGACCATACAAGACAAAGAAAACAGGACTATACAAAATTAGTCTGAAACAATCAATCAAATGACAACCACAGCAGGCAGCAAGAAGAAACCATGAGATGGGAGAAGAATCTGGTATTTCCAGAGCTACCACATTGTAACATTCAAAATGTTTCATTTTCATACCAGCAAACTGAATTCAACAGCACATTAAAAGGAGTAATACATCATGACCAAGAAGGATTGATTAATCCCTGGGATGCAAGATGGGGTCAACATACGAAATAAATAAATCAGTGTGACCAACAAGGACCTAATCTATAGCAAAGGAAACTCTACTCAGTATTTTGTGATAACCCATTTAAGAATCTAAAAAAGAATGAAAATATATAGAACTGAATCATCTGCTGTATACCTGAAACTAACACAACACTGTAAATCATCTATACTCCAGTAAAATTAAAATATTTTTTAAAAATAAAGAAAATCAATGTGTTACACCAAATTACAATGAAGGATAAAAACCACATGAACATCACAATTAATGCAGAAGAGCATTTGACAAAATTCAATACTGTTTCATAAAAAACTGTCAGGTTAGGAACAGAAGGAAATTACCTCAACAAAATATGTTCTACATATGAAAAAGCCCACAGCTAACATCACACTCAACAGTGAAAATCTGAAATTTTTTCTCCTAATACTAGGACAAGACAGGATGCCCACTCTCACCATTTCTAGTCAACACAGTACTGGAAGTCCTAGCCAAAGCAATTAAGGCA
The DNA here is from genome assembly GCF_032405125.1 of Capricornis sumatraensis. Taxonomy (NCBI): domain Eukaryota; kingdom Metazoa; phylum Chordata; class Mammalia; order Artiodactyla; family Bovidae; genus Capricornis; species Capricornis sumatraensis. The sequence continues at coordinate 67,075,557 of NC_091083.1, read as the reverse complement.
TTTTAAAAAAAGAAAAAATTGGAAGGAAAGAAGGAAAATTATCTGTCCCCAGATGACATGATTTTATATAAAAAAAAGAAAAAACTATAACAGTTCCAAACAGGAGATTCCCTGGTGGTCCATGCTTCCAATGCACAGGGCACAGGTTCAATCCCTGGTTGGGGAACTAAGATCCCACATGCTGCATGGTCCAGCCAATTATAACCAAAAAAAGAGAGAGAGATTAAAAGCGTTGGCAAGGATATGGAGAAACTGGATCCCTTGTACACAGTTGGTGAATCTCTTATATTGAATAGAGAGGCAAAAATCATCAACAAAATACAAACAAATTGAATTAAGTAATATTCCATGACCAAGTGGAATTTATACCAAAAATACAAGCTTGGATAAATATCCAGAAATCAATTAATGTAATATATATTACACAGACATATTAGAACAGAGTACAAAAACAACATCATCATCTCAACGCACAAAAGGCATTTGACACAACTCACCCTTTCATGGTAAAAACACTGAAGAAACCAGAAGTAAAAGAGAACTTCCTCGACCTGAAAAAGGGCACCTAATTAAAAAAAAAAACAAAAACTATAGCTTCAGTTCAGTTCAGTTGTTCAGTCGTGTCCAACTCTTTGTGACCCCATGGACTGCAGCATACCAGCCTTCCCTGTCCATCACCATCTCCTGGAGCTTACTCATACTCATGTCCATCAAGTCGGTGATGCCATCCAGCCATCTCATCCTCTGTTGTCCCCTTCTCCTCCTGCTTTCAATCTTTCCCAGCATCAGGAGTTTTTTCCAATGAGTCAGTTCTTCGCATCAGGTGCCCAACGTATTGGAGTTTCAGCTTTAGCATCAGTCCTTCCAATGGACAGGACTGATTTCCTTTAGGATGGACTGGTTTGACCTCCTTGCAGTCCAAGGGACTCTCAAGAGTCGTCTCCAACACTACAGTTCAAAAGCATCAATTCTTCAGCACTCAGCTTTCTTTATAGTCCAACTCTCATATCCATACATGACTACTAGAAAAACCATAGGTTTGACTAGATGGACCTTTGTTGGCAAAGTAATGTCTCTGCTTACATCCTGCTGCTGCTGCTGCTGCTGAGTAGCTTCAGTCGTGTCCGACTCTGTGCGACCCCATAGACGGCAACCCACCAGGCTCCCCAGTCCCTGGGATTCCTATCCTACTTAATGGTAAAAGATTGAATGCTCTCCCCCTAAAATCAAGAAGAAAGAATGCCAGCCCTCATTGTTTTCATTCAAAGGTTCTAGCCAGTGTAACTTGGCAAGAAAATCAAACAAAATGCATATGGACTGCAGAGAAAGAAGTAAAACTACCTTTATTTGAACATGATCTGATCTTGGGTTCAGAAAAATAGAATACCTTAAAAATTATTAAACTAGAGGGAACCACGGCCCAGGTTCAAAAAAATTTCCAAATACACTATGGGTAGATTATGAATGACTATGTGGTCAGTCACCTAGTTAACAAAGAACAATATATAATATTAAGTAAGCACTATCCCATGCATTTCGGTTATTAGATGGAAGAAAGCTTTCAATCTGCTGTTCTTCAAAGTTTTTCTGTAAAGGGCCAAAAAGTAAACATTTTAGACTTGGGGGCCATATGATGTCTGTAACAATTGTTCAACTGCCATCGTACTGTGACAGTGTGACAGAGAACACATAAAATGAATGGGGCTATCCCAATAAAACTTTATTTATAAAGAAAAAAAAAAGCAGCAGGCCAGATTCCTCCCATGGGTCATACAGTTTGCTAACACATGCTCTTGAGCATTAAAGTGAAAAATCTGTAACATCCTACATACATCATACTCATGGCATAAAACTGGGAAGTATGGAAGAGGCAAAAAACTTTCTTAAGACATTAGAATAAAACAGTTGGACATGGGTGGAGTATCTTACAATTAAACTTAACTTTACATCTTCATTATGCCCATTACTACCCCCTTCATTTGCCTCTTCCTGTAGTATCATACTCACTTCAGTATTTCTCCTTGCCTTACCCCAACCTGTCCACACAGCGTTATCAAAGGATTTCTAAGCTGAACTTTCTACACAACTCTGATGATCTGCCATGATCCTGCTTTGCCTATTATCTTATTTCACATGCCATTCTCCCATACATACCCTATGCTCCAGTCACACAAAATTATTCATCATTCTCCAAAATGCCATCTGTTTAATACTTCTGTGATTTACTTATCCTGTTCTGTTAAAACTTCGCCCCACTATTTCCCTAAATTTCTGGTCATCTGGTCTTCTCTTAACCTTCAATATTCTGCTCAAGCATCTCATCTGGTAGCCTTCCTTAAACTAGAAAGCAGAAACAATTCTTCTAGTCTACTCTACAGCATACATTAAAAGATACTATAACATGGTAATTAAGTGCCGGGAGCCAGCACACAAGATCCCACCCATGACAAGGTCATGAGGAGAGACCTGACAGGCAAGGCAGATCAGGACTCGAGGGACTCCCTGGACCTGCTCGAGCATCTACCCCATACCAAACTCTGTCTGTCTACTGTTTACTATATTATGCCTTTCACCAACTCTTCTGGCATTAACAGCGGGCTATCTCCGACCACCTTTCTCTGGAGAAAATCAACTTAGGGCTCTAGTCAATAAGTCTCCTGGGCATGAAAGGAATATGTCAATTCAAACCCCTCTGTTAGCATTCTAACTTGCGTGGCAGGTTTATTCATACTCTTACAACTAACGCACATGATTGTTCACAACTTCCCAACCATGAAAGGCAGGGGAACTTAAACATTCTAAGTCCTAATAGGCAAAGAGCCCTTCGAGGAGTAAAAATTATTAGAATAGTGCTGGTGAAGGATTTCATTGTTGAAACAATGCTTGCTGCCAAGTTTCTATATCCCTTACCCATTGTGTGCCTGGAAGTATATTAGTTAATATAGTTGGTATGTAGGGAAAATAAGTAGTAGCCTTGGTGTTAGACCTTTGAGTTAATAAATTTTTTCTTCGTTATAACCCACTGCACCTTTGCCCCATAGGAATGTAACTTTATTTAGTATTTTCTGAGAGTGGCGCCAAACTTTAGAAAAAACACTTTTAGAGAAAAATAAGTTTTCTGGTTGACAAACCTTTATCAGAAAAAAGGGTCATAAAATGTTAACAGGCCCTCAGGCCAGAAGATGATGTAAATCACATAAGACTTCTGTATATGAAAAGGTATGCAGAAAGAAAGCCTGGTTTCAATAAGGGTCAGAACTGCTGACCCTGCATGACTCTGCATCTTCCATTCCCCTCTCTGTACAACCCACGGTATAAAAGCTCTTTTTGAAAAATAAAGTTACAGACCTGCTCCACCTAAGCTTGGTCTCTCCATCTCTCTCCCCGTCTCTCTCTCCAACTCTGTCCATCCTGAGGGAACCCCTGGATCCTGCTGGGGCTGGACCCCGGCAATTAAGTGTGCAGGCTTTGGAGTCAAATAGATCTAGACCCACATCTCTCCACATCCACATGCATTGTTTACTGTGTGAACTTAAGCAAATCACTGAATTACTTTCTTCATCCACAAAACAGGAATAACTTAATTGTAGTTTTGCTTTAAAGATTGATATAACACCTGTAAAGTGCTGCTGTTGTTTAGTCACTAAGTCATGTCCATATAAAATCTGTGCAACAATGTTTACAGTAGCTCTATTCACAGCTGCAAAATATGTGAAACAAGGTGATCTCCCTCCACGTGCGTGTGTGTGCTCAGTCACTTCAGTAGTGTCTGACTTTATGACCCCATGGACCGCAGCCTGCCAAGCTCCTCTGTCCATTGGATTTTCCTGGCAAGAACACTATAGTGGGTTACCATATCCTGCTCCAAGGGATCTTCTGGACCCAGGGATCAAATCCACATCTCTTGCATTGGAGGCAGATGCTTTACCCCCGAACCACCAGGGAAACCAATCTCCTTCCACAGGTAAATCAATAAACTGTAGTACATTTACACACTGGAATACTCAGCAATAATTTTTTTAACAAAACAGAACAGGATTTCCCTAGGGGCACAATGAATCAGAGTCCACCTGCCAAGCAGGGGACATGGGTTCAATTCCTGGTACGGGAAGATTCCACATGCTTCAGAGCAACTAATTCTGGTAACTGCAACTACTGAGCCCGCACGCTGCAACTATCGAAGCCTGCACACCTAGAGCCTGTGCTCCCCAACAAGAGAAGCCACCACAATGAGAAGCTCACACACAATGAAGAGTAGCTCCATTTACCACAACTAGAGAACGCCCATTCTAGCAACAAATACCAGTGCAGCCAAAAGTAAATAATTTTTTAAAATTACAACAACTCAGAGGAATCTCAAAGGCATCATACTGAGTGAAACCCCTTCTCAAAAAGTTTAATATGTACTATTCTATTTATGTGACAGTCTCCAAAAGACAAAACAAAGAAATGGAGAACAAATTTGTTGCTGCCAGAGGTTAAGAACTGAGGGTGAGTTTGACTAAAAAATACAGCACAAGGGAGGTTTTTGGTGTGATGAAATTGTTCTGTATCCTGATTGTGGTATTAGTTACAAGAATCAATAAATGTGTTAAAACTCACACAACTGTACACCCAAAAATATTCACTGGAAGGACTGATGTTGAAGCTGAAAGTCAATACTTTGGCCACCTGATATGAAGAACTGACTCACTGGAAAAGACCCTGATGCTGGGAAAGATTGAAGGAGGGAGGAGAAGGGGATGACAGAGGATGAGATGGTTGGATGGCATCACTGACTCAATGGACATGAGTTTGAGTAAACTCTAGGAGTTAGCGATGGACAGGGAGGCCTGGCGTGCTGCAGTCCATGGGATTGCAAAGAGTCAGACATGACTGAGTGACCGAACTGAACACCCAAAAAGAAGCCAATCACTGTATGATAATTTTTTTAAACACTTAAAACATTAATTAAAAATTTTAAAGACTATCACTGGGTTGAACAGTGCCTCCCCTCAAATTTATGTCCACGTGGAAACGAGAATTTGACTTTACTTGGTCTTAAAGGATCTTCACAAATACAATCAAATATAAATCACAAATATAATGGATCAAGCTAAAGATGAAGACACAAACTGGAGATATATATATACACAAGACAAGGAATGTGAGAAATCAGAGGCACAGAACAGATTATTCCTGAGAAGTTCCAACTTTAGTTATACCTTATTTTGGCCTTTTAGACTCCTGGAACATGGGGGGAAAATGAAGCTGTGCTGTTTTAAAACTGCCCAGTTTGTGGCAATTTATTACAGCAATCCTAAGAAACTAACATAGCCTATGATTTCTATTTATGTGACATTCTGGAAAAGGCAAAAACATTGGGACAGAAAAATGAGTGCTTCCTAAGGAAAGGGGCTGGGGGACCAAAAAATGCTCTTAGTTTTTACAACAACAACAACAACAACAAAAAACATCTGACAACAGATTTATGTATCTTGGGGAGATCTCTCCAGGACTCATCTCCCTTTCAAGGATCTCTCTTCTACCTCTGTATCTCATTGCTAGATTAATCTATCTGTTTTAATGTCTCTTTCGTTTTATAATCTACTCTTCTTTCACCTCCTCCAAAGATTACTTCTAAAGCCAATTTCAACTTTGCCTCCATTTACAGCTTTAAAATTCACAGAAATGGAAATAGGTGACTATGAATTTCCTATGGAAAACTGTGACGTTTCACATGATTTTTTAAAACACTTTCACAATCGAATACACTGTAGAGCCTATATCTTCACCTAGTAAACCACTGTGATTTGAGTCAATGAAGATAGCAATTTGAATCTAAAATCTAGTATAATATTAAAATAATCCATTATTTATTAGTCTTGTCAGGTACAAAGAAACTTAAAACAGGGCCAATTCTTAATACTTTATCATTTATTTTGAGTAATGTTTACTATCACATTAGAAAAATGTGACTGAATGTCTAATGTAAAAAGGTGCTAAAACATTGCCAGCAATAAAAACTAACCTTAACATCTTCATGAAAGGCAGTGGGGAAAAAAAATGTGGAAAGACACATTTCACAAGATTATTTCAGTAACATCTTATCCCATAAGTAACAAACAGAGAAACTACATTTCTAGCCTTATTTTAAATATGTGTCCTATTTATCCAAAAAATCATTAAATAACCAGGGCACTATGAAATTTGCTTGGGTTCCTTTTCAGAAATAACACATCCAACATAATCAGTTATTTTTATAGGCCATGTCTAATTTATCTTACAAAACTTGATAATTTTATATAGGCCTGTAATTTCTTAAAAGAAGCCACCAAAAAGACATTTCAGAAAACACACAAAACCAGTAAGGAGAAAAACTGCTTGCTGAAGCATAAGTACAGACAGAGTTCAAAGAGCTAAAATACACAGTGGTATTCAGAGAACTAAAACCAAATGAAGCTAAACTCTCAGCCTTACTAAAATACAAAAGCATACGTGGTAACTAAATATTGAGTAGTCTCCCACGGATAGGGCCACTCAGCCATGCTCCCAAACCCCTACTCAAGTGAAAGAGCTACATATCAAAAGACCTGTTTTGAAAAATCTGTCCTCATTCACCAGCCACTACAATGCAGAATGGACTCCAGCTTCAACCCAGTTGGAAGTGGAAACATGGGGGTTTGAAGTAGTTCTGGTGTATGCAACCAGTAGCCACATTACCCAGCTGAGCTGAAAACTAATTCCTGTTCACTGAGGTCACAGCAGCAAAGACTGTAAGAGCAATGTTTAGATCTCATTCTCCACTAATGACAGCAAAGGAGCTAACTTTGGCTCATGGGTTGACAAAGATACTGACAGAGGGATTAAGAGTTCTTTGGGTTGGGATAGAAAGTAAATGCTAATTCCCATAACTTAATTTCTCAACAAAAGGAGAGAAACTAACTCAGATCCATTCACAATGGGGAAAAACTGCTTTCCTATTTACTGGAAAAAATTACCTTAATAGGGAAGCAGGATGTAGACCATCCCCTATCCCCCACAACAGTGACACTTTGGCTCTGAACATCATGTAATGATCTCAGATAATCCAGAGTTCTTCCCCATCTTCCAGCCAAATAGGAATCCAGTGTGAATTCTAAAGCATAGGCGTAAAAAAAGACAATTATCTTACTCAAAGAGAAACATGAAGTGAAGTCGCTCAGTTGTATCTGACTCTTTGCGACCCCATGGACTGTATGTAGCCCACCAGGCTCCTCCATCCATGGAATTTTCTAGGCAAGAGTACTGGAGTGGGTTGCCATTTCCTTCTCCAGGGTATCTTCCCGACCCAGGGATCAAACCCTGGTGTCCTGCATTGCGATCAGACGCTTTACCTTCTGAGCCACCAGGGAATCCCAAAGAGAAACATAAGAAGGTACAATTTTTAAGGTTCAACAGTATAAAAGAGTTGAAGGAAACTGGCACCAGAACTGTAACTTTTAACATTCATTTGCTGGTTTGAACTTTGCACCTAGTATTACAGAAGGCAATTTTTCTCCCAGTTCTCCCAAACAGCTTTCAGATAAACATCTTAGTATTAACTATTGTTATAAGCTGTGTCCTGGCTTTGATTATTTACTGCTAGAGTTTAAAGGATTTAACATGCCACAATAAATATAACTACTGTTGTACTACTCTAAAAATTGCTCTCTTCTGCCAAAAGTCTTGTGCGAAACTATACAACTCGATTAAATATGAAGCTCAATTTCCTGGTGTCCAAGAACTCTTGTTTCTGACTATCTCTTAAAACCCATAAATTCTCCTCAAAATAAAGACTCTGGATAGCCACCATCCCATCCTTCCAACAACCCTTTCTCAGATCATCTTTACACATTGTTTAAGAATTATCAGTCTTCCCTGGTAGTTCAGTGATTAAGAATCCACCTGCCAATACAAGGGACACAGATTTGATCCCTGTTCCAGAAAGATTCCACATGCCACTGAGCAACTACTGAAGCCCATGTGCCCAGAACCTGTGCTTCACAGCAAGGAAAGGAAAGCCACAGCAATGGGGAGTCTGCACACTGCAGCCGGGGAGTAGCTCCTGCTAACGGCAACTGGAGGAAGCCTGAGAGCAGAAACAAAGACACAGGGAAGCCAAAATAAACATTTCTTTAGAAAGAGAATTATTGAGGAAACCAGATGTCAATAATGAGCTAACAAGTAATGTCTATGTACACTACATAAACAAATTGATGCATTTATATTAAAAGAACTAAAAAGCATAGTTTTAAATATTGTATTAAAAATCCAGGGAAAAAAAATCAGAATCATTTATTTCCAAGAGTTCTAAACACTGGGGGCAGAGTGAGTGAGTGAGTGAAGTTGCTCGGTTGTGCCCAACTCTTTGCAACCCCGTGGACTATAGCCTATCAGGCTCCTCCGTCCATGGGATTCTCCAGGCAAGAATATTGGAGTGGGTTGCCATTTGGGACAAATAACCATTTATCCATTAGGAAACAAATAGGATTATGAAAGCAGAGTCAATTTTACACTCCAGTTTGGGCCTGCAAATTTTCACCTTAGTATTCTATTCTAAGACTACCTCCTCTCAAAAAAATCTATAATCAATAAGTTCTGGAGACTGTGTGGAAAAAACGGAACTCTTTGCACTGTTGGTGGGAATGTAAACTGATACAGCTGCTATGAAGAACAGTATGGAGGTTCCTTAAACTAAAAATAGAGGTACCATATGACTCAGCAATCCCACTACTGGGCATATACCCTGAGAATACCATAATTCAAAAAGACACAAGTGCCCCAATGTTCATTGCAGCACTATTTACAACAGCCAGAACATGGAAGCAATCTAAATCTCCATCGACAGACAGATGGATAAAAGATGTGGTACATAAATGTAGGGGATAGTAGCCATTAAAGAGGAACAAAACTGTGTCATTTGCAGTAATGTGGATCAACCTAGAGTCTGTCATACGGAGTGAAGTCAGAAAGAGAAAAATAAATATTGTACATTGTATGTGGAATCTAGGAAAATGGTACCCATGAACTTATATGCAGGGCAGGAATAGAGACCAGACGTGCGGCCATGGGGGAAGGGGAGGGTGGGACAAACGGAGCGAGCGGCACGGGCAGCACACATGAGCATGCAGACAGCCAGTGGGGAGCTCTACAGCACAGGGAGCACCGTTTCACGCTCTGCGACGACCGCAGGGGTGAGACGGGGGGATGCGAAGGAGGATCAGGAGGGAGGGGATGTATGTGTATATATAGCTAATTCACTTTGCTGTATAGCAGAAACTAACACAATATTGCAAAGCAATTATACTCCAATTAAAAAAAATTTACAAAGACTACCTCCTCTACTTTGAGTCCCAAAGGAACTGAATAAAACATCATTTCAAAGAAAGCAAAATACCGCACACATCTTATTTGTTCTTACAGATAAATGCATGGGAATCCAGCAAAGTTAAATGGAGTGCCCAATCAGGCAAAGATTTCTTAGCTGTGACACCAAAAGTACCATCCACAAAAGATAAAATTGAGAAATTAAGCCTTATTAAAATTAGGAACTTCTACTCTTCAACTTCTACTCTTCACTGGAAAAGACCTTGATGCTGGGAGGGATTGGGGGCAGGAGGAGAAGGGGACAACAGAGGATGAGATGGCTGGATGGCATCACTGACTCGATGGACGTGAGTCTGAGTGAACTCCAGGAGTTGGTGATGGACAGGGAGGCCTGGCGTGCTGCGATTCATGGGGTCGCAAAGAGTCGGACATGACTGAGCGACTGAACTGAACTGAACTCTTCAAAAGACACCATTAAGAAAATGGAAAAAGAAGCAAAAGGCTGGGAGAAATATCTCTAAGATGTAACACTTATCTGATAAAGGGCTTATACCCAGAATTCAGAGAAAACTCTTATAACTCAATAATAGACAAACAACCCAATGAAAATGAATGGTCCAAGGTCAGAACAGAAGATGCAGCCAAAAACTGAGATCTCTAGTCTTGCTCAATGTTAATTTCATGATTTAAAACCACAGTTCCATAACTGCTGCTGCTGCTGCTGCTAAGTCGCTTCAGTCCTGTCCGACTCTATGCGACCCCAGAGACAGCAGCCCACCAGGCTCCTCCGTCCCTGGGATTCTCCAGGCAAGAACACTGGAGTGGGTTGCCATTTCCTTCTCCAATGCATGAAAGTGAACAGTGAAAGTGAAGTCGCTCAGTTGTGTCCAACTCTTTGGGACCCCACAGACTGCAGCCTACCAGGCTCCTCCATCCATGGGATTTTCCAGGCAAGAGTACTGGAGTGGGGTGCCATTGCCTTCTCCGGTTCCATAACTGAGCCTCCCCCCAAAAAAGAAAAGAACAACAGGGAAACAAATGAAAAAAAAAAATCTATGTCACTGCATACCTGAACTTACTCAGTTTGGTCCATTTCAAAAGTATTTATATATGGAGTCTAGGACCACTCTCAAATCCCTCTTGAACAACAACAGAAAAACCCCTAATAAATAGCACAAAAAAGAAATTCAAAATCATCACACAAAAATCAAGTAATCACTGAAATGATTAAAACAGACTTCTTCCTTTTCAGAATTACAAAAGGTAAAATATTTGTCTGGCTACCTCAGAATGATTCACATTTTCTTAGGCAACAGCAAGTCCTGTAAGAGTGAAGTTTCTTTTTAATAAGATATTAAAACATATTTTCCTTCTCCAAAATAAAATCTGGATGACACAGGGACTTCTTTGCCTAAAGCTTAATCCTTTATAAATGTTTACCCCACCCAAGTAAATAGTTAAAAGAGAATATAGAATTATAAAACCAAAGAAAATGTAATGAAAATCCTGCCCCAATCAACCTTTACCTTTCCAGAAAGCACTACTTTTAACATTTTATCAAACATTCATTTACTGAGAGACTATGTATTAGAGAATGGTTCTAACTGCTTTGTCAGTAACAGGAAAGGAGGCGGAACAGCACAAGACCCTAGCACAAGAAATAGCCTACAAGATAATTAAGACACTAAAAAATCAAACAACCCAGTTTAAAAAAGGGCAACGAAACTGACTAGACATTTCTCCAAAGAAGATATGCAAATAGCATAGGAAAAGAAAGTACCACTAATTACTAGAGAAATGCAAATCAAAACCTCAACGAGATACCACTTCTCTCATCATTAGAATGACTATTCTTTCAAAAAAAAAGAAGTGAAATGAAATGTTGTCATGGGTGCAGAAAACTGGAACCCTTGAGAACTGCTGGTGAGAATGTACAAAGGCGTAGCGGCTGGGGAAAACACTATGGCGGATACTAAAAAAAATTAACATGCAGTTACTAACAATAAGGTCCTACTATATAGCACAGGGAACTATACTCAATATCCTGGGATAAACCATGTTGTTGTTGTTGAGTTGTTAAGTCGTGTCTGACTCTCTGTGACCCTGTGGACTGTAGCCTGACAGGCTCCTCTGTCTGTGGGATTTCCCAGGCAAGAAAACTGGAGTGGAATGCTACTTCCTTCTCCAGGGTATCATCTTGAACCAGGGATCAAACCTGAGTCTCTTGCATGGCAGCCAGATTCTTTACCACTGAGCCTCCTGGGAAGCACTGGGATAAACCATAATGGAAAAGAACAGAAAAAAGGATGTACACGTGCATAACTGACTCATTTTGCTGTACAGCAGAAATTAACATTTGTAAATCAATTATATTTCAATAAAAAAATAAATAAAAACCCACCATGCAATTACTACTTGATCCACCAGTTCCACTTCTGAGAATACACCTAAAGAACTGAAAGGAGGGACTTGAACAGATACCTATACAGCCACATTCATAGCATCATTATTCACAATAGCCAAAAGGTAATCCAAAAGGCCATTGACAGATGAACAGATAAACAAAACGTGATTATACACATAAAATGGGATGTTACTCAGCTTTTTAGAAAGGAATGAAATTCTGAAACATGCTACAACATGAACTTTGAAGACACTGCTAAGTTAAAAAGCCAGACACAAAGGACAAATATTGTATGATTCCACTGATATGAAGTAGCAAGAATAGTCAAATTCTATAGAGACAAAAATTAATGCAGTGATTACCAGGGAGGGGAATGGCATTATTGTTTAATAACACATACAGAGTTTCACTTTGGAATGATAAATTCTGGAGATGCATAGTGATAATAGGTTTGCAGCATGGGAATATATTTAATATCACTGAATTAAACACTTAAAAATGGTTGAAGTTGTAAATTTTATGCATATTTTACCAACATGTTATGCATATTTTACAATGACAAAAAATAATCAGGACAAATAAGCCTATCATTTTCTTTGCCCCTTATTAATGAAAGTATCAATTTAAACAGTAAAATCAACAGAACAGACTGAACATCTATGCTATAACTCCAACCCTCCCAAAACTCCAACAAGAAAAAGGAAAACAGTTTAAATCCTGAAGGGCAAAGAGAAAGGGAGAGCAGATGACTGCACATCAATGTCAGCAACATTCTGGACAATAAAAAGCAATAGTAGCCAGGTTCTATACATTTCAATACATACATTAACAGTTTTTAATTAAGACCTACAGTAATTATCTTTCCTTCCAGAAATTCAAGGGTAAAAGATAATCTAGGATTTCCCTTTTACTAGCTTTCCACAGAAGCAAATGCAGCTAATCCCTCTTTGATATTCCTTTCCTTCCACAGCAGACCCATAATTAAATGAACCACCTAAAAATCTCTTTAAATTTTCAGGTTAGACCATGCTTCAAAAATTCAAAAAACAAATTCTCTTTGCATTAAATGAGACTTGGATTTAGCTCAGTTTGATCCTTTTACTGCATTTCTATGATGGCTGCAACTCTGTCTATTTTTCACAGGCTCAGTTCAGTGTTCTTATTCATTGATGAGGGAAAAGTTGCTGTCTCTCAAATATTCTGAATATTCAGGCTCTAACACACCTTAAAGCTCAACATTCAGAAAACTTAAGATCATGGCATCTGGTCCCATCACTTCATGGGAAATAGATGGGGAAGCAGTGGAAACAGTGTCAGACTTTATTTTTTGGGGCTCCAAAATCACTGCAGATGGTGACTGCAGCCATGAAATTAAAAGACGCTTACTCCTTGGAAGGAAAGTTATGACCAACCTAGATAGCATATTAAAAAGCAGAGACATTACTTTGCCAACAAAGGTCTGTCTAGTCACAGCTATGGTTTTTCCAGTGGTCATGTATGGATTTGAGAGTTAGAGTTGGACTGTGAAGAAAGCTGAATGCCGAAGAATTGATGCTTTTGAACTATGGTGTTGGAGAAGACTCTTAAGAGTCCCTTGGACTGCAAGGGGGTCCAACCAATCCATTCTAAAGGAGATCAGTCCTGGGTGTTCATTGGAAGGACTGATGCTAAAGCTAAAACTCCAATAGTTTGGCCACCTCATGTGAAGAGTTGACTCACTGGAAAGACTCTGATGCTGGGAGGGGTTGGGGGCAGGAGGAGAAGGAGATGACAGAGGAGGAGATGGCTGGATGGCATCACCGACTCAATGGACATGAGTTTGAGTAAACTCCAGGAGTTGGTGATGGACAGGGAGGCCTGGCGTGCTGCGATTCATGGGTCGCAAGGAGTCAGACACGACTGAGCGATTGAACTGAACTGAACACACTATTAGATTTACTTATTAAGAAGACTACTTACAATGACTACATTTTGCATTTTAGTCAAGAATAAGAAGTTAACTTTCCTGTATATGTCAAGAAAAGTTTCATGAGAAAAGTATAAACAGAACCAAAGGCCTACTGAAAATCAAATTCTGAAAATCATTTTCTCAGGCTATACAAAATAAACACATTTCACGTTTCTACATTTATCAGTTTTAAACATTCTGAATCATAAATTAATTACTGTGTCCAGTTTCTGCAACAAAATTCTACATCTTTTCCATGAGAAAACCTTTTGTCACTGTATCCAAACCTTGGTAAATAAAAAAAATTCCATGTTCAAAGTCTACAGAAGAGGTTAATCAAGATGACCAAAAATGCTAAACTAGAAATGTAATAAGCAGTTGAACTACTTTGATTTTACCTTTTCTAGTCTTTTAAAGCTGGGAAATTATGAGACTATATACATGATCCACCATTAAAGGGGGTGCCACGGCTGACAGTAATGAAGATCCTTATGAAAATGGAGGGGTAGCCTCTTCAGTATTATCCTCACATATCCTAATTATTACAAAAGAACAAATATGGGAAGAGGTTTCAAAATCTGCCTCTTGACTGCAGTGTCCCACTGTCACAGGGTGACCCAAATACAAGCTTTTGTCCCTCACTTTCCATTCTCACTACAACCTCCCTAGCCTGGTCTCCCTGCCTCTGGACCCTATCAACTCTAATAAATACTGTGCTGCTAAGTCGCTTCGGTAGTGTCCGACTCTGTGCGACCCCACAGACGGCAGCCCACCAGGCTCCCCCGTCCCCAGGATTCTCCAGGAAAGAACACTGGAGTGGGTTGCCATTTCCTTCTCCAATGCATGAAAGTGAAAAGTGAAAGTGAAGTCGCTTAGTCGTGTCCAACTGAACGACCCCATGGACTGCAGCCTACCAGGCTCCTCCATCCATGGGATTTTCAAGGCAAGAGTACTGGAGTGGGGTGCCAATAAATACTGTAGACTTCAATATTAACAAAATAAATTTCATAAAATACCACTTCATCCTACCAGTCAATAGGACTTAAGTTTATCCTAAAAATAAGAAGACTGCTGAAGGGCAGCAGAGTACATTACCCCAAAATATGCCACTTTGGCATAAGAATTATTCTGAACTAAAGAAAATCACAACTCAGCTGCAAAAGCTCTTTACCTCTCTCCCTCCCACAACTGCCTACATTTACACTGGAAAGGAGGCCTGTACTAAGAAGAGAATTATTACCAAAAAGTATCTTTTTACCTAAGAAATTTAACTGCAGGGACTTCACTGGTGGTCCAGTGGTTAACGCTCCACACTCCCAATGCAGGGGGCCTGGGTTTGATCCCTGGTCAGGAAACTAGATCCCATAAGCTGCAACTAAGAGTTCCCATGCTACAACTAAAAGATTCTCAATGCAGCAACTAAGACTCAGCACAGCCAAATAAATGATTTTAGAAAGAAAGAAAGAAAAGAAACTTAACTAAGTAAGTAACAGGGCAACCTTTATTTTCCAAACATCTCTCCTCTTCCCTTTGTATCACCAGCCCCTACTCCTTTTCCTTATAAGGCTCAGGATATTTATATAAGCCCCTATGATGGCTGCCTTTTGGGTCTCAGTTTTATGAGGCTCCCATACTGTATTTGGGAAATTTGTTTTTCTCTTGTTAATCTATCTTACAGCAATTATTAGACCAGTCAAAGAACCTGAAAGGGAAGAAGAGAAATTATTTTGCCCCTACACTGATCTCTTTTCTAAACTTTCTGTTCTTACTGGGACCACACAAACCCTCTTCAGATTAATTTAAATTCACTGCACTTTCTTTCACCATCTTAAGTTCATTCCTGCCATTTTCCCATTCTGAATCCCAGTGTTAAATAACTTCCCTCCTCCTCTTTTTCTTAATTTTTCTGTTTACGCCTCATTCAGCCCTAGATAGCAGTAAGGTATCGCTTGAACTTTAAAAATCTCTATGTGAGTAAGGACTCTCTTCCCAGAGAGCAGTGAACATGGGTTATGCAGCAAAAAGTCAAGTCCCAGATCAGAGGTTACAGAACAGCAACCCACAAGACAAAGTCTGCCCACAGTGGTGAATCTGTCTGGCTCACAGCGTTTTTATGAATTCATTATGTTGCCAACATTTAAAAATAAAAATTTCTCACAAAATCTGAAATTCCAGCTTCTCTTCACAAAAAAGATGTTCAGGTCACACTTCATCTATATGCCTCCTGCCCTACCTCCTGCCAGATCGATAAATCTCACCTCAATTTTTTTAAAAAAGTAAACCAAAGCTGCTGAACAGCTGCCCCCCTGGAGTAACATGAATTCCGTAAATCACTTAAGTCCCAATCTGCTCTACCATTACTATTTAAATCTAGCCCTTGTAGGCATCTGACTTTACAGTGCTCCCCTTATACAAATTTACTGAATGAATAAATTAAGATGACAATTTTAAGACAGACAAGGTTGGTTAATGATAGTTTTAGAACAGACAAGGATGGTGATGATGATAATGTGATAATGGTAACAACACTGGCAATTAACATTTCCTGCTTTATTGTGAACCAACTATTGTTCAAGCAAAAATATATTATCTCATTTAATCCACACAAAAACCCTATGGATATACACTATTATTATTCTCGATTTATAAATGAAAAAACTAAGGCACAGAGAAGTGAAGCAACTCAGCCAAGGTCACATTGCCAGTACTCAAGGTACAGCAAGAATTCAAAATCAGATAGTCTAACTCCAGGGAACACTGTTAATCCCTACAATATGATTCCTTAAGACTACCATCCTTTCTTCTGTGACCAACTGAATTAACTGCCTGGAACGAAGACTCAAGAGACTAAATTTTAGAGCCTACTCTTTCTTTGCACAAATGACTAAGAAGCAAACCAAAGTTCACCTAAATGCAGATGGCATGTTCGAATTTTTTTCCTCACCTTAAAAGAAAACTTTATCTGTAACTGAAATATTAGGGAATCCAATCAAACTATATATTTGTTATCAGACTACTCCTGGAGTAAGGTAAGCTCAATAATGAGATGAATCCTTAGTTCAAAACTACAAAGTGATGATACAGCACAAAACTCTTCTCTTTCTTGGGGTAGAAGGATATATCTACAAGAGTAAACAGTGTGCAGACATGAAAAGAATTAAGTTTCTTGAGGGCAGGAATTGCTTTTTTCCATGAGTTCCTGCAATTAGCACATATTCAGTTATAATAAAGGAACCAAGAAATCCAAACATCTTAAATTGAAATGCAATGAAATCCTTATTATAGCATTTATCATCTTGCTTTTTACAATAATTACTAGTGAATAGTTTTATTTTCCTCACAAAAACACAAAATCCTTGAGGTAGAGTATCCCTTGGAAACTAGCATAACAGGGCTCAATAAACGCTTGCTTAATATTACAAGCTCAACATTTCTTCCTGCAGGTCTCTCAACCAGTGTTTAAAGCAGAAAGAGAATTCCTTGGTGGTCTAGTGGTTAGGACTCCAAGCGTCCACTGCAGGAGGGAATGAAGATCCTACAACCTGCATGGCCCAGCTAAAAATAAAAAATAAAGTAGAATTTAAAATGGCTTCTCATTTATAAAGCAATGGATGCTTTGAAGTCCTATTATAAGATATTTTTGAGACCAGTCCCACATTGTACCAACAAAGCCCTGAAAAATTGGTGAGCTGGCATAAGCAGCACAAAGAATAATCAAAGAGCTGGAAGGAGAAAGCATCATGTTCATACCTTCAGTAGAAAGTAATGCAGTCCAGAGATTTAAGCAAATTGCTCAAGATCACAGAAATTAAGTAACAAGCAATATCAAGGCCAGAACACATATTTCCTGAATGCTGGCCCAGTTTTCTTTCCACAAAGAACTACTCTGTGAGCTCAGGATGAAATGGATACTTTTAGAAATATTTTAAAGATATTTGGTATGGAGGATGATCTTCCCCAGTACATAACTTTTTGTGAGGTATTACACCACCACTAAAGATATGAAATTTGCCTTGTTCCAATCATTGCAGATAACGCCATCTTTTCCCCTGTTGTTCTACATACTTTTTTCATTTTCATTTCATACTTTCCTTTCCTTATCCTCTGAGAATTCTTCCTCTCACTGCCTCTGATTTATCTACTTTTCCTCTTATCCACTTCCTTTCTTTAGTATCTCACAAACCACCCTACCATCTCCTTTCCTCTTTGTAATTATTTAAAAAAAAAAAAACCCACAGATTAATCACACATTTGATGTGTGATTGATAACCTGGGATACCATAATAAGCAAGCCATAGCCTTGGTCTCTTGGCATTTATGAGGCAATTTGTTAACAAAAATATAAACTAAACACAAAGAGTCACAAAATTTTACTATGATTTTACAATGGGGACAAGAAGCTTAAGTACGGACGGGACACTCATATGAAGAGATGTGGTAATAACAACAGTTGCAAGGTTAGGGTTAAGCAAATGAAAGGGATCCTCTTTCCTATACAGCTTTCTCACCAACCAATTCATGTGCTCTACTTCCTTTACTCCCTATTCTGTTACTGCTTGACTTTTCCTGCGCTCTACTTTTTCTCTTAACCAGCAGACTTCCTTTTCTTCCTCCTGGTCTTTTTTTTCCCCCTCTCCTGATCTTTTCAGATGAATCTGTCCTGTCCTGTTTTCCTTTTCAATATTATTGCCAACCCCTCCCACCTTATAAATCTGGATAATGGCTTCAGATGGGAATTCATTTTTTTCTAAAGATTTAATATGTATTATTTTATTTGATCCTCACAACAATGCCAGGGAGGCAGGCAGAAATCAACATAACTACTTTACATATAAACTAAGTCTTGCCAAGATTAAATACTTTGCCAACAATCAAGTTTGTCAGCAGCAAAATCAAATCAGAACCCAGACCTTTTCTTTCCAAGTCCTCTATTCTTTTTCCATTGAACTATACTGTTTTCTTTTTAATTCCTACATATTTTAACCAATATATGTGCACATGTATGGACAAGTATAGAGATAAATGTTTCTAAAATAGCACAAGTGAGAAAAGTATATGACTGTATAGGGAAGCTATTTAGAAAAACAAAAGTCAAAGGACCCAAATTAAGAATACAATGTAGCTCACAGGCTAATCCTTGTAGAGGCAGCTATGGGTTTCAGATCCAAATGGAAACTATGTCTTCAACCAAGTGATGTAGGCAGCATCAACACTGGTCTCTCCCCATACTTCCCACAGCTGTTAACAGGACCAGTGCTCACCCTCAGCATCATTTCTGACCCCCACTCTCTTTCACAAGCATGCCACCATACCTGAAGTTTTCACTGTTTGAAGTCACTTCTTTGGATTAAGGCGCTGTCTCCAGAAGGCCACGGTTAAATGCATGTTACCTGAGAAAGGAAGGAGGGTCCATTAACACATTACTCCTGTGTTTAAACACATCAGATCAGCAATGACCTTTGGAATAGGACAGCACAATGTCCTTTAAAAAGTTTCACAGAATAGATAATTTTTGATGGAGCAGGCAGGATAATAAGGTTAAACTGAGAAGAAAATGATTCACGCATACAATACGGTAACTCCCCACCTGCCTATAGCTACATGGCAAAATGAGGATGGCCATACAAATACATACTCTACCTTTTGAGGTCACAGTAAGGACTATCCCTGCAACTTGGAAGCTCCTAGGGATAAGAAAAGAAAAAAGTACTCCAAGGATCTGAGTATAGTCAATTCTGTAAAGAAGCAAAGAGCTGAGTTGGCATCAGTCCTCCAAGGACAGTACACTGCTAGACTGAAAGAGGACAGAAAAAAGGAACAGATTCTGGTTAACTACTTCTAGTTGTGAGGCTAGTTTCCAGCCCAACATTTTTAGCAGAGGGCTGACCTCTTAGTGAGAGAATGCTGCAATTCAGTTCTTCAACCCCACTTGCTAATTTATATTGACTCAAAGCCAGTATCATTTACAGCCACAAAAATCAACATGCCTTTACTGAGTGCATATTATAAACCCAAAATTTGGTTAGGTGATATAAATATGGGGTTGGGGGGGAGGGGGGCCTTTAATACACTTTTGCCTTAACCCATACTATAGGGTAACTCCCCACCTGCGTATAGCTACATGGCAAAATGAGGAGGGCCATATAAATACATACTCTACCTTTTGAGGTCACAGTAAGGACTATCCCCACAACTTGGAAGAAACCAATCCCCTAAACCCAAAACAGAGAAGGGTGAGGAACAAGAAAAGGCGGCAGAGGGTGGCTATTTTTCTGTGAGTATAAACACAAATTTCCTAAGCCAGAATGAATACAACTCACTTCTAGGCCAAAGGTCCTTGTTAAACTCTGAACTAAACAGTCAAGAGGCACAGGCTAGAAATACTTTTTCTTTTGGTCTAATACCAAAAGTTCTTTAGTAGTACACATTCATCTTGGTACACTGGAGAACAGACTAAGAGTTACAAAACTTGGTTCTACTTTTAGCTCTGATTCTTTGTTTTTTTTTAAAAAAAAAAAACAAAAACAGAAAAGGTTGGACTAGTCCAGGAATAGCATATACCTGGCACATATATTGATACCAACCACTAGATAACTAGTGTCCACAGGAGTCATCACTAATCAATCATAACTCACTTTCCCAGAGAACCCTTATGATTAAAATCCTTCTCAACACAGGGCTTCTGGCAGCTACTTCAAGTGAAAGTTGGCCCATAAATCAAAATGTATCTGCTACTGTGGACTAGATAATCTCTACAATCTCTTCCAACTCTTTAATATGTATTATTTATTTATTTGGCTATGCTGGGTCTCAGATGTGGTATGTAGAATCTTTAGTTGCAGTATGTGGAATCCAGTTCTCAGAACTGGGATCGAACACACGACCCTTGCATTAGGAGCATAGAGTCTTGGCCACTGGACCACCAGGGGAGTCCCCCAACTCTAAAATTCTAAAACCAAGTTTCTGAGGGTGGGAGAAAAAACACTTCCCAAAAAGCGCATAAATCAATAGCATTGATGGCCATAAATTTCAGTCTAATCTCTAAATTCTACAAATTGCACCTGATCAAGGATACTAACAACAAATTCTGATACCATTAACATATATAACCGTGCAATACTATTCTGATTTGCTAATGGGTTCTTTTGACAGAAAAGGAACCTTTTACCCAGAATGGCCCTAAAGAAATCCTCATACAAAAATAGGACAATATTGCACTAGTAAAGAACTAAATTTAATCCCTTGATCATGCCCACGGCCTCTCAATGAGGACAAGCCTTTCACTTCTCACCTAAACCACTGCAACAGCCACTCTTCCGTCCTTTCACTCATGCCACAAAGCAATCTTCCTAAAGCAAACATGTACTCAATATCATTTTCCTGTTAAAAAATCTGTATCTAAAAATAAATAAATAAATAAAAAATAAAAAATCTGTATCTATTGCTAACAACATAAAACAAGTTTGTTTCTTGCCTCACATCCATTATGCTCTCCTTCCCCATCCCACTCCCTGCTCCCTTTTATCTTCGACAATCCTGTGTTTACTAACAGTACTGAGGTGTTTTCCTCTGCCCTGTCCTTCCCTTTCTCCATTACAATAACACTTCAGCTAAGACCCAACTTCAGCTTGAAGCAGATTCTTCCTCCTCAAATCAGACACAACTGATGACCTCCTCTTCCATCCCAAAGCTTTTGGTTTATTCAAAGCATTGTCTCAAAGGTTTCCAAAACCATCAAAATTGCCTCAGGCAAGTTTTAATCCTCAAGGCCGACCCAAACCTATTAAATCAATCTCGGGAAATAAGGCTCTGAAATTTCTACTTTTAAAAAAGCTGCCCTGATTATTTTAATGACCAAATTTGGGGGCCACTGGTTTGTCTCTTCCAGTTGGTGTAAAGATGTTTCTTTAAGGAATGGAAAAATGATTTACTCTAGAATACACTGAGGAATTATCCTGCACTTGTTTATTTCATATCCTTGTTGACTTGACTCATATGCTGAAGATGAAGGAATTCCTTTCGGACTCACACCCAAAAAACTTATATCCACTGTTGAAAACAGCAGGTGAATTTCCACCTTCATTTCTAAATCTTAAAAATGAAGTAACTGTAACCTGAGTAAACCTATGAATACACGATTAAGACTCTCACCAGACCTGCTCTGAGAACTTTATTTCGGCAGAGAAACAACTCTCTAGCCCATTTTGAGGGTGGAAATACACTGCCTCTAGTACTTCCCTAAGATCTAATTATATTAGGAATACATGCAAGACTCAAACTAAGTACAGTGATAGATGGATGGCTCAAGTGCCTCGTTAATTTTCAGATAAAAATTCCCTGAAATGTCTCTTCCTTCAACACCCCTCACTCCCAAAAAATACACTGAAGCTGAATAACAGCGGAAAATCTAACAAGATACAAACATTAGCAAGAAAACAAGGTGAGTTGTTACTGAGGAATCGTGGATTTCGGGTAGTTTGCAAATCCACCAAGTTACATCGCTAACTTGAGGCCCAGCGTCTACCTGGGGCGCAGAGATCCTGTGTTTCGCTCTACGTCGCGGCCCGCAGCAAAGTCTAAGAACTTGAGTTCCCCACTTAGTCCCCACCAAGTCCTGTCCTCATCACGACTACTTTTTCCTTCTCTCCGCTAAAGAAAAGGGCACTTTCAGGAGGAAGGGCAGTGACAGCTCCACGTCTGCAAAACTCGGCGCCGGCGGGGCCGCTGCGGCGGCGGCGGGCGCCGACGACGACGCCGGGGCCGGGACCACCACGCTGGGGGACAATAGACGGAGGGGAATGGAAGAGAGAAGAGAGGCAGCCGCTGTACTTGGCCTCTCTCGCTGGTGCGAGCTCCAAAAAGTCTCGGGAAGGGCAGCGGGTGGCAGGTGGGCCCGGCCGCCGCCCCTCGCAGGGCCACGTCGCCCGCCCCTGCCGCTGCCGCGGGGCCCCTCGCGTAGGCCGGGCCGCAGGAGCAGAGCCCCCGGGCGGGGCTGACGGGCTCTGGGCTGGACCCCGGGGGCGCCCGCTGGGGCCCAGTTCTCTCAGAACTTGGCGCCCGCGAGGAGAGGGGCTCCGACCATCTGAGCCCAACAGGGGCCGCTCGGGGCTTCCAGATGACCCATCCCCGCCACCCCTCCGCCCGGCCCCTGCCACTAGCCCGAGCTCCCCGCGCCCACCACGGGCACCGGCTCTGAGGGAAGAGGAAGCAGCCGCGGCTCGGGTCCCGGCTGACGCGCCGCACTCCTCTACCTCTCGCTCTCCTCCGACGTATTCATCCAGGACCCTCCCTCTCCCCAAAACTGCCTCCAGTCCGCCCGCGGGTTTTTACCGGGACACGGGGCGGCGGCTACTCTTCAGTCCCTCGACTAAGATGGCAGCCGGTCCCGATTCCGGACCACAGCTACTAGAACGAGTTGGCGGCCAACGCGCAGGCGCCTCCAGCTCCGGAGCTATCAGGACTACAAGCCCTAGAAGTCCTTGCGCACTAACCCGCTGCCGGCAGGAAGAGCTAGCGGAGGCTGGTGAGCGCAGCTAAATCCGAGCTTGCATTTAGCTAGGTGGGAGGGACTCTTGGATTACTCCCGGTCAGTTCAGTTGCTCAGTCGTGTCCGACTCCTTGCGACCCCAGGAATTGCAGCACGCCAGGCCTCCCTGTCCATCACCAACTCCCGGAGTTCACTCAAACTCATGTCCATCGAGTCGGTGATGTCATCCAGTCATCTCCTCCTCTGTCGTCCCCTTCTCCTCCTGCCCTCAATCCCTCCCAGCATCAGTCTTTTTTTCTTAATGTTTTAATTTAAATTTATTTACTTTAATTGGAGGCTAATTACTTTACAATATTGTATTGGTTCTGCCACACATCAACATGAATCCGCCACGGGCGTACACGTGTTCCCCATCCTGAACCCCCCTCCCCCCTCCCCCCTCCCCCCTCCCCCCTCCCCCCTCCCACCTCCCTCCCCTTCGCATGAGGTGGCCAAAGTATTGGAGTTTCAGCTTCAGCATCAGTCCTTCCAATGAACACCCAGGACTGATCTCCTTTAGAATGGACTGTTTGGATCCTCTTGCAGTCCAAGGGACTCTCAAGAGTCTTCTCCAACACCACAGTTCAAAAGCATCACTTCTTCGGTGCTCAGCTTTCTTTACAGTCCAACTTTCACATCCATACATGACCACTGGAAAAACCATGGCCTTGACTAGATGGACCTTTGTTGGCAAAGTAATGTCTCTGCTTTTGAATATGCTATCTAGATTGGTCACAACTTTCCTTCCAAGGAGAAAGCATCTTTTAATTTCATGGCTGCAATCACCATCTGCAGTGATTTTGGAGCCCAAAAAAATAAAGTCTGACACTGTTTCCACTGTTTTCCCCATCTATTTCCCATGAAGTGATGGGGCTGGATGCCATGATCTTCGTTTTCTGAATGTTGAGCTTTAGGCCAACTTTTTCACTCTCTTCTTTCACTTTCATCAAGAGGCTTTTTAGTTCCTCTTCACTTTCTGCCATAAGTGTGGTGTCATCTGCATATCTGAGGTTATTGATATTTCTTCTGGCAATCTTGATTCCAGCTTGTGCTTCTTCCAGCCCAGCGTTTCTCATGATATACTCTGCATAGAAATTAAATAAGCAGGGTGACAGTATACAGCCTTGACGTACTCCTTTTCCTATTTGGAACCAATCTGTTGTTCCATGTCTAGTTCTAACTGTTGCTTCCTGACCTGCATATAGGTTTCTTCATCTCTTGAAGAATTTTCCACAGTTTATTGTGATACACACAGTCAAAGGCTTTGGCATAGTCAATAAAGCAGAAATAGATGTTTTTCTGGAACTCTCTTGCTTTTTCCATGATCCATCGGATGTTGGCAATTGATCTCTGGTTCCTCTGCCTTTTCTAAAACCAACTTGAACATCTGGAAGTTCACGGTTCACGTATTGCTGAAGCCTGGCTTGGAGAATTTTAAGCATTACTTTACTAGCGTGTGAGATAAGTGCAACTGTGTGGTAGTTTGAGCATTCTTTTGCATTGCCTTTCTTTGGGATTGGAATGAAAACTGACCTTTTCCAGTCCTGTGGCCACTGCTGAGTTTTCCAAATTTGCTAGCATATTGAGTGCAGCACAGCCCGGTATCTCTAGGCTTTTTAAAAAACCCTCCTCATCTCACACCAGAACCTCTCAACAGTATAGCTACGGATCCAAAACTCTAGTGTGCCTCAAAATCACCTGAAGGGCTTGTTAAAACATAGACTACTGGGCCCCACCCCCAGAGTTTCTAATTCAGCAGATCTGGGATAGGATCTAATCATTTTAATAATTTGCATTTCTAACAAGCTCTCTGATGTAATTCTAGTAGGAGATCACACTTTGAGAATCACTGAACCGTATCTTAGTCCTTAAAAAACTACACTCAGGAGTTACATTGATTGGATTCAACTCCACCTTTTAACAGTGTGCGCTTAGGGATGATGAAAATAGCTTACACGTAAGTGGTGCCAATGTGGCAGGTGTTCTTAGAGCTGATCAATAAGCTCCTTTAATCCTCACAACGAATCTATGAGGGAACTACCTTCATTTTCCTCAATTTACAGATGCACAAACCAAGTCACATGCTGGATAAGAACCCAGGCAGTCTGGCCTCAGATTCCAACCTCTTCCTTCATAGATTGTTTGTGAGAATTAATAGGCTGTGGAAGTAAACTCAGAGGCACAACTAAGTGCTTAGTAATTAGTGATCTTTGCTATTATTGTTTAGCATGTTTCCTCCTAATAAAAACAGTATTTTACCATTTAGAAAGTCACTTACACTTTTCAAAGTATTTTCAAGTCCTCCATGTCAGTGTTTCCTGCAATGTACCTTAGGAAAGCATGTTAAAGATACAGATTCCTATAACCCTACCCCATTCACATTATCTAGTGTTGTGGTTCTCAAACTTCAGTGCCCATCAGAATCACCTAGAGGACTTAAACCATAGACTGCTGGGCTCCACCTTCAGAATTTCCAGTTCAGTAACTCTGAGCTCTGACCACAGTGTTTGCATTTTCGACCACAGATCACACTTGGACAATCACTGTGGTAGGGCAATGTTTCTCACCTTTTTTAAAATTATCATCTCGGTAAGGAACAATTTTACACTTTTTGGGGGCGGGGGGTGGGCATGCCACTCTGCACTTGGAATCTTAGTTCCCCCACTGGGGATCAAACCCATGCCCCCTACAGTGGACATGGAGTCTTAACAACTGGATCACCAGCAAAGTCCTACTAGACATTTTTCCCCTAAATTCCCTCATGAAATTTTAATGTCACAAATGTACTTTTTATCAGTGTATGTACCATGTATCTGAGCTTTTACCAAAAAAATTTTGAATGGGGAGGAATTCCCTGGCTATGCAGTGGTTAGGACTCTGCACACTCACGGCCGAGGGTACAGGTTCAATTCATGTTCTGGGAACTAAGATCCCTGCAAGCGGAGAAGGGCATGCAAACAAAACAATTTTTTAAACATACATGTATTTTAATGTCCTCTGCACCCCCACAATCACTTTTTGTCCTATTGAGAACACATGTTCTGCAGGATGTGGGTTTTTAACTAGTGCCCCAGGTGATTCTTAACACTAGACAGAACGCAGTGTATCTTTAAAGTATAAGGTATTTTTATGCCTGGGCTTCCCAGGTGGCTCAGTGGTAAAGAATCCGCCAATGCAGGCGTTGTAGATTCGATCCCTGGGTCAGGAAGATCCCCTGGAAAATGAAATGGCCACCCACCCAGTATTTTTGCCCGGGAAACCCAATGGCCAAAGGAGCCTGGCAGGTTACACTCCATGGGGTCGGACACAACTTAGAAACTAAAACAAACATTTTTATGTCCGTTATACAAAGAGGGAAATGAGTCTCAAGTAAATTAGATGAGTGGTCCAAGATCACTCAGCCAGGAACCAGGGATTCAACAGAAGTCCTCCGGCACCACATTCTGTCTGCATACACAATTTTTAAACTATATAATGTTATGCAAAACTAATGTATAGTGTTTGAAGTCAGAATAGTGATTACCCTTGTCCTTAGTCACTCAGTCGTGTCTGACTCTTTGTGACCCCACGGACTGTAGCCCACCCGCCTCCTCTGTCCATGGGACTCTCCAGACAAGAATACTGGAATGGGTTGTCATGCCCTCCCCCAGGAGATCTTCCCAACCCAGGGATCAAACCCAGGTCTCCCACATTGAAGGCGGATTCTTTACAGTCTAAGCCACCAGGGAAGCCCAGTGATTACCTTTAAGAGGAGGTAAAACAGGAAGGAGACCCAAAAGGGGGTGGCAAAAATGTTCTGTGTCTTGATCTGAGTGCTGGTACACTGGTAGGCTCACTTTGTGAACATTCATCAAGCTGCATATTTATGATTTGTGTATTTTTCTGTGTTTTATATGTCAAGAAAAGTTTATGTAAAGCAAATATGTTTTAAATGTATATTCATTTTATTCCAAAAACGCATCTCTTTCTACTATATACCAGCTTCTCAAACTTTAGAGTGCATCAGAATCAGCTGGGGGACATATTGAAACCCAGATTGCCAAGTAACACCCCCAGAATCTCTTAAGTTCTGGAATCAGGCCCAAGAATTTGCATTTCAAAGTCGGACACAGCTTAGCGACTGAACAACGATAAACAAGTGCCTAGGTGATGCTGATGCCTAGGGATCACATTTTGAGAACCACTGTGCTGGGTGGTCTATGCTATCCTAACGTTCTTGCTCATGCCAACAGGATGGATTAGGTCTGATCTGGGAGGCAGACCTAGTGGAATTAATGTCAGGCTTCTTCAGAGCCACATGGACCAAGGATCTAGTACTACCAATATCTTACTTCAGGGGGTTTAGGGAAATCCCCTGACCCTCAGTGGCCAAATTTCTAAATGGGAATAATAGATACTACCTCCTGAGATGTTGTGAAAATTCTAGGAAATCCAGGGCAGGTATTTAGTTGATAGGTTCTCCAAGGAGGGCCCAAGTTAGTAAGGGCAGAGAATCCCAGCCTGGACATTTACTCATCTCCCATTCTGTGTGGCTCTGGCTCCCAAGTTCCCTGATTCAAAAGCCAGTCTATTCTTGGCCTGGTCAGAATGCAGGACTGGTGGCTAATAAGGCCTCGAGCCACCTACACCCTCCTCCTGCCTTGGACAGCCAGATCAGCCTGGGACAGGACCCAGCCCTGCTAGAGCAGGGGCAGGAAGCCTGGGAGAAGCCTCCATCAGCAAGGGAAGGGGTTTCCCAGGTCTCTGGAGAAAGAAGGAAGCAGAGATGCAGAGCTGGAAGGAGTGGGAAGAGAAAACCCAGCAACCCACATGCCACCTGTCTCTTATTGACTTTCCCTGAAGAACACTTAGTCACGCTGCTAGTCACGCTGCTGTCCCCCACTTCCCTGAAGCCATTCTGCATTCAGCTGCCAGAGGTAGGGAAAGACTTGAAAAGTGGCAGAACTGTGTGTTGATGGAGAGAAGACACTGGATGGAGCTTCTGGGAGCCTCAGACATGGATCCAAAGAAACCACCGAAAACCTAGGTCTTGGCTCATCATTTTCCCTGTTTAAGACTGTTTTGTCATCTGCAAAATGAGGAACACAAGTTCCATCCCTGGTCACCTCAGTCATCCCCTCCAGGTAGGGTTGCCAGATTTAGAAAATAAAAATGTAGGATGCTCAGTAAAATTTGAATTGCAAGTGAAAAATGAATACTTTTTAGTACAAATTTGTGACAAATACTGCATGTAACATTCTTATACTAATTTTTTCCATTGTTTATCTAAAATTCAAATTGAACTGGGCACCACATGTTTTATTTGGCAAACTTACTTTCAGGGCTTTATATACTTTCTTCACTGGGATGGTGAACTTAAATGCCTCCAATGGCCAGTAAGGGAAAATAAAAGATCACAGCTAACATCTACATTTACATTTTTAATTATCAAATAGGATCCTAAGTGTTTTGTATGCACTCTCTCACTGAATTATCCCAGCAAGCCAGGTGGGGCGCTCCATTTCCTCATCCATGACGTGGGGATAGTAATATGCTCCATCTTCTGGGATGCTATGAGAATTAAATGAGCTAATGCCTATAAAATACTTAGAATGGTGCCAGGCAAGCACACAGCAAGCACTAGCTATAATTTGTCCCATTATGCTCATAGAGAAACAGAGTAACCAGCCCGTGGTTTTACCTAGCAAGTGGCAGAGCCAAGGTTGGAACTCAGATCTATGACTATGGCAAAAATTAAACTTATTTAAAACTCCTGTGTTTTAAATAAACAGGAAATAAAACAGGAAAATGGATCAACTGTGGTCAGTTTACAGAATGGAATACTACAAAGCAGTACACATACGTTACAAAGTACACAGCTGATGTTCAACTCATTCATAACTACCATTATTATAAAGCCAAGAGATGTAAACAATTCAGAAACACATTTCTCGAGACTTCCCCGGTGGTCCAGTGGCTAAGACATTGATGCAGGGTGCCTGGGTTCCATCCCTGATAGGGAAACTAGATCTCATATGCTGCAACTACGAGTTCTCAAGCTGCAATGAAGAATGAAGATCCCGTGTACCACAGCTAAGACCCAGTGCAACCAAATACATTATTAATTTTAAAAATATTTTAAAACTTTAGTTTTTTATGTTTGGCTGTGGTGGATCTCCGTTGCTGTTTGGGCTTTTCTCTAGTTTCAGCAAGTGAGGTTGTGGTGCACCGGCTTCTCATTGTAGTGGCTTCCCTTGTCGTGGAGCTCAGGCTCTAGAGCACAGTCTCAGTAGCTGCGCTGAGGCATGTGGGATCTTCCTGGATCAGAGATTGAACCTGCGTCTCCTGCATTGGAAAAGGTGGATTCTTTACCACTGAGCCACCAGGGAAGCCCTAAAAAATGTTTTTAAAAAGAAAAAATGCATTTCTTCAACCAATATTCAGAATGCATAGTGGGTAAAATTATGCATTTTCATTCATATGGAAAACATGTTTTAATACATTCACTGCTAATTACAAAAAGCACAGTATTGTAGTGTTTATAAACTTCTGCCACAATTTGATGCTCTTTATTCTAAACAGGCATTAGGTCCCAAAGGATATTTTCATAAGTTGGTTATTTGGAGCACAGATGTATTTCCCCATTAATTAAAGAATATTATAATGGTTGATTATGACCTTGGTATGCCCATCAGACCTTTTAATATTATGCAGCTGAATTGTTGTACAAATAAAATCATAGACATCAAAAACTGCTATGACACAAAATAGATAAGTATCAGACATTATGCTAAAAGAAAGTACAAACTGTATAATTCTATTTGTATGCTGTTCTAGAACAGATAAAACCTAATCAATGGTGAAAGAAATCACAATATCGGTTGTTTCTAGAGAGAGAAAATTTTCTCAGGAGTTGAAAATGTGTTTTCAATATCTTGTTAGAGGTGTAGATTACACGTCTGTATGCATTTGTCAAAACATAGTAAATAATACACTTGAGATCTATGTTTATCATTGCATGTAAAATGAACCTAAAAAAAAGCCTCAAAACAAATACTGAACTCTAGTTAATGACAGCCATACTGAAATGTTTAAAGGTAGCATGAACTCTGCAGCTTCCTTGTAATGCATCAGAAAATAAGATGGATGAGTGGAGTGATGAAGGAATTAATATATGACAAAGTGTATATAGCAAACAGTTAACCATACATGTCTTTAAACTGTTCTGTTTGAAAATATTCATAATAAAATGTTGGTGGAGGTAGGGGAATTCCTACCAAGCAAAATGTGGTCTGTCTTCAGGGGTGGATTTGTAATCTCTGATCCATTTGCAGGCATCTCCATCTCCTGCCTGTTTTTCTCCTTTGAGCTATGAAACAGCATGATCTCATTTCTAAAATCTTCCTCTCACAGCTTCTGTCCTAATATTTCTCCTAACTGGGTTCCAGTCCACTCCCTACTATTTACTTGCTGTATGACCTGGCCTCTCAGGGTCTCTTCTGACAGATGGAGATTAGGGTCATGTAACTTTTATCTATAGGTAACAGACTGAATATTTTAAAAATTAAAGATAAAAATAAATAAATGCATCAGATTCAGCCATTCAACCTTATAAGATTTCCTTCCTCTCTAAACCATTAGCCCTTCAAGTGCAAGGTACCATCTTATCCATTCCTGTATTTTCTCTGGCATACAGTAACACCTTAAGGGTACTCAGAAAACACTTCAATGAAAATTTCTTTGTAAATTTTGAGAGAAGACAGAGACACATGTATTGAGTGCCCACTGGGTGCCCTGAATGAGATGTGCCTATATTCATCCCCAATGAGGTAGGAAGTATTGTGATGACCACTTTTCTAGAGGAGGAAACAGTTTCAGAAGGGTTAGGAGACTTGCCAAAATTCACAGAGAATGCACGAAATAGACCTGGGATTTAAACCCAGGACGGTCTCTTTCAACTACTTCACAACTGCCTCTTCTTGAATCAGTGTAAAAAAAAGAGAGACTTTATGCTTTTCTGTAACCTTCAGATTTTCTGTACTGAATATAGAAGTAAAAAAGAATGTTATAAAAATAAATAGCCATAAGGAGCTCTCAACACCTCCTGCAGTTTTGGGAGGACTTAGAGTCAGATGAGCGTTTGCAGGACTGAAGAACTCCCTTAGATAATAAACAGCATGGCAGAGTTTCTCCTAGTCCTGCTCATTATCCCCAGTTCCCTCTTTTCTTGCTCTCAAACGTAGAGTCGTCCTTTTCCTAGGAAAGCCCCACAGTTACAGATTTAGATCAGAATCATTGCTTGCCCACAGTTCTCATTGGAAATGTCTATGCTAAACTGGAATATACCTGTCTTTAAAAAAATTATAGTCACATCTACAAATTCCTCAAGCAAAGATGAAATCAAGAGACAAGCATCCAGGTCACATTATGCAAGATGGGAAGGTATCATCAAACAAGAAACACTCTTGGGAATCTTAGAACTCAGCCTTGATTCGGGTAAACTTCAGAGGCAATAAAGGCTGCAGAGACATAGGAACATGTGACTTTGTTTTCGTCCTTGAGGACCTTCTGAACTTGGAGGGAGGAGGGGCAGGCCCTGAAAGGTCAAATGCTTCAGTCACATGTGTTCAGAATGCTTCCTCAACCGTGAACTAGGACTAACAGTAGTACCTTGCCTCTTAAGGTGGTGGGGAGGATAAAATAAGAGAACATTAATACAGAACAGGATCATAGGAAGTGTTTCATTAAAGTTAGTGCTTTTTCACATGAGACACCTGTGTGCCAGAGAGGTTTCAGGACTTGCCTGAGATCAACTAGTAACTGGAAGAAGCAGAATTCAAATGTGGTCAGCCTGACTCTAGCGCCCTCAGTCTTCACCTTTAAGCCAGTACCTTCCAAGGAGTGGTGCACTGATGGATATGCACAAACTGATTTTAGGTAGTGCCAAAAGTGGTCATCAAAAAAAAAAAACCCTTTTCATTATGAAAAACTTCAAAGATACAAAAAGAAAATAGTATAATGAATTGCCTGCTTCACCCAGCTTCGAATAGCAGCTCATTAACAACAGCCTTCATCTGTTACCTCTGCTGATGGCTTATTTTGAAGCAAATCCCAGACATCACATTCTTTCATACGTAACTATTTTGGTAGGTTTGGTATGGTAATCTTTTAAAAAATTATTTTATTGAAGTATAGTTGATTTACAATGTTGTGTTAATTTCTGTTGTACAGCAAAGTGATTGTTATACAGGTATATACATTACTTTTCATATTCTTTTAATCTATATATTTTTGGCTGTGCTGGATCTTTGATGCTGCATGTGGTCTTTCTCTAGTTGTGGTGCTTAGGGTTCTCAGTGCAGTGGCTTCTCTCATTGCAGAGCACAGGCTCTAGATGTGTGGGCTTCAGTATTAATAGTTGTAGCACTCAGGCGCAGTAGTTTCGGCTAACAAGCTCCACGGCATGTGGGATCTTCCCAGACCAGGGATCAAACCTGTGTCCCCTGCATTGGCAGGCAGATTCTTAACCACTGGACCACCAGGGACCACCATTTTCCACTACGGTTTATCACAGGATATTGAATACAGTTCCTGTGCTATACGGAGGGACCTGGTTGTTGATCCATTCCCTGTATAATAGTTTGCATCTGCTCATCTCCAACTCCCAATCCATCCCTCTCCCAACACCTTCCCGACAAAAATTTCCTAAAACTTGATAATAAGAAGACAAACAACCCCATTTTAAAAGGGGAAATAGATATGAACAAATTTCACTAAAGAAGGTATAAGAATAAGCACTTGAAAAAAATGCCTAACATCTTTAGCCGTTAGTGAAAACCAAAATGAGATGCCATTTTTCACCCACTAGAGCAGTTATTTAAAAAAAAAGACAGTAACAAACGGCAAGAATGTGGAGAAACAGGAAGTCTCATACATTGCTAATAGAAATGTAAAATGGTTCAACCACTTTGGAAAATAGTCTGCTGGTTTCTTAAAAAGCTAGGCATAAATTTCTCATAGGACCCAACAATTCCACTTCTATGTATCTACACAAATGAAAAAATGAATGCCAATGGCTTGCATATGAATGTTCACAGCAGCATTATTCATAATAGCCAGAAAGTGGAGGGAAAAAATTAAATGTCAGTCAGCTGATGAGTGAATTTTTAAAATGTTCTATATATGTATAATGGAATATTATTCAGTAATAAAAAAAGAAATGAGCTATTGATAAATGCTATGATAAACATTAAACTAAAGCAAAGTTAGACACAAATGATCACATATTGCATATTGAATTCCATGTATTTGAAATGTCCAGAAAAGGCAAATTTATAGAGATAGAAGGTTTTGATGAGGGATTTCCTGGGACAGAAGATAGAAATGAGAATTAGCCCATGTAAATGACCAAGAGGGGTCTCAGTAGAGTGATGAAATTTCCTAAAAATAGTTTCTGATAAGGGCTGAAAATCTCAGTAAATTTACTACAAATCATTAAATTGCATCTTTAAAATGAGTAGATTTTATGGTATGTCAATTACACCTTTTAAGAAGTTGTTTTAAATATACATATGCCAGTTGTTCCAGCAGTTCCATTCCTGAGTTATCCTTTCAATAAATAGTCAGTGAGCAAAATAGCAGGTGAACATGTGATTGATTCATCATAACATTGTTTGTAATAGGAAAAGACTGGAAATAAGGACCAAGTCCATCAGTAGGGGATAAAATAAATTAGGGTACTAGAAAACTATGCCAGTCTTAAAAAAAAAAGTATATGTACTGATATGAAACCATCTTAAATTTATTTTATTTAGGGAATAAGGTCTAAATATTTGGTAGAAAATAACAACAGATTACATATTTATTTGCTTATATATGCATAGAACATCTCTGGACTATAGAAAGGAAGAGAGTGAGATTAGATGTCTTTTAAAGGAATTGAGTGGCTGGGGGACAAAAGTAGAAGGAAAACATTTTCATATTTTTTTGAATAATGTATCACATACCTATATTAGCTATTTGAAATTTTAAAAAAATTTTAAAGAAGTTAACTAAAATTGTTACTAAAAAGTAGATTGATTTATTTAAAGAAAAATATGAATAAGTCTCATCATAAAGCATATACAGACAAAGACAAACCACTAAGGTAGGATGTGGACAAGTGTGGCTCAGAGCCAGCCCAGGGCCATCTATCACAGGGGCCAGCCAGCGCCTGTCTACCTCGTGGCTCCACACCTCCCTCAGTCTCACCTAGGGCTGGAGAGGGACAGAGGCTGAGCCCTGATCCCTGAGCCTTCCAGACACTGCAGCACAGTAGTCACAAAAGTTGTCCAGTATTTGTGACTGCTTCTTGAGGGGGTCAGAATGGGCTCCTGTCACAAGCACAGAGTTCCCAGTCAGCCGGCTGCATCACAATCCTGCTGGCACTGGGGATGGTGAGGCCACCTGGGTCTCTTGGACACCCAAGGCCATTCTTTAGTCCCAGAGAGAGAAAGAGGAAGAGCGTTTCTCCCATTCCTTTGCAGTTGAGGTGTAGAGCTCAGGATATGGAGTCAATCTCGGTTTTGCTGTTTATTTGCTGTGTGACCTCAGGCATGTCACTTACCTTCTCCGAGCCTCTGTTTCCTCATTGTAAACATGGAAACGATACTTTTAGAAAAACATATTGATGAAATAAAGCAATACATAGATAAGGGAACAACTCAAATGTTATCAGTAGGAGAATGAATAAAATAAATCATGCCATGCTTATACAATGGAATACGTATAGCAATAAAAAGAACAAATCATTACTACAGGCAAAAGCATAGATGAACTGCACAGACATAATGAGTGAGGGCTTCCCTGGTGGGTCAGAGGTAAAGAATCTGCCTGCCAATGCAGGAGACTCAGGTTTGATCCCTGGGTCAGGAAGATCCCCTGGAGAAGGAATAGGCAACCTACTCCAGTATTCTTGCCTGGAGAATCCCATGGACAGAGGAGCCTGGTGGGCTAAGTCCATAGGTTTCAAAAGAGTCAGACCCAGCTTAGTGACTAAACAACAATGAGCGAAACAAGTCAGACAAAAAGAATACACACCATGAAAAATGTACTTTTTAATGTTTAATAACAGGTAAAACAAACATAAGGTGACAGAGGTAAGAATACTGGTTACTCTGGAGCAGCAAGAATTAGCTGGGAGGGGCGCCTCCCTCATGCTCCATGTGGGGCAGCTAAGAGCTCACACGCAGCAAGCATGTGATGTCATGTGCCAGAACAAAGAGAGAAGATCCCACTTGCTACAGCAAAGACCTGGTGCAGCCAAATAAATAAAGAAAAATATTTGTAAAAATATAGACAGAGGAATAGAAGAACACAGTATCCAAGAGGATGGTTACTCTGGTCAGGAAAACAGTTGGGTGGGAAGGAGGGTATAGGGTTAGATACAGGTTATTGTCTAGGCTCTGCAGTTTGATATGGGATGGTAGATTCACAAGCGCCTAAATCATTACTTTAAAAAATAAATTAGGGCTTCCCTGGTGGCTCAGTAGTAAAGAATCTGCCTGCCATTGCAGGAGATGAGGGCTTGATCCCTGATCTGGGAAGATCCCACATGCCTTGTGGCAACTAAGCCTCTGTGCCACAACTACTGAGCCTGTGCTTTTTAGAGCTAGGGAGCCACAACTGCTGAGCCCACATGCCGCAGCTCCTGAAGCCTGAGCGCCCTAGAGCCCATGCTGCACAATAAGCGAAGCCACTGCAATGAGAAACCCGTGCACCCAACTAGAGAAAAGTCCTCACAACAACGAAGACCCAGCATAGCCAATAAATAAATAAATAAAAAGAAATATAACTTCAAAAAATTAAAAACTAATTAAACAACTCAAAGATAATTTTAAAATAATACAAGGGACACAAACACCTGATAGGGCTGTTGAAGGGTGTATCAGTCATGATTCTTAGTCACAAAACAAAACGAAGATACAGTATATTAACACATCCATATGGAATTTAGAAAGACGATAATGACGACCCTGTATGCAAGATGGCAAAAGAAAACACAGATGTAAAGAACAGACTTCTGGACTCTGTGGGAGAAGGCGAGGGTGGGATGATTTGAGAGAATAGCATTGAAGCATGTATATTACCATATGTAAAATACATCTATTTTACATATCCAAGTTCCATGCATGAAGCAAGGCACTCAAAGCCAGTGCTCTGGGACAACCCAGAGGGATGGAGTGGGGAGAGAGGTGGGAGGGAGGTTCAGGATGGGGGGGACACATGTGTACCCCTGGCTGATTCGTGTCGATATATGGCAAAAACCACCACAATATTGTAAAGTAATTAGCCTCCAATTAAAATTAATTTTAAAAAAAGACTCAAAACTCTCCTCAGCTTGAGCAGAAAAGAAATTTATTAAAGTACGTCGGGTGGCTCAGAGAATCTTCATGAGAGCCTGAGCACCAGGCACTGGGGACCGTGTACTGTTTGGAACAACTCTAAAATTCCCCTGAGGAGAGATGCCAGGGTTGGAGTTGTGGGACACAGACACTACAGCTTTCTCTGCCAACCCTGAGCTCTGAATGCTACCAACAGCTATTACCCAGCACCTCTCTGTGTGAAATAGCAGCAATATTTTACATGTCAGGCGGTGCTAGTGGTCAAGAATGCCCCTGCCAATGCAGGAGGTTCAAGAGACGCAGGTTCGACCCCTGGGTCAGGAAGATCCCCTGGAGAAGGGCATGGCAACACACTCTAGTATTCGTGCCTGGAGAATCCCATGGGCAGAGGAACCTAGCAGACTACAGTCTATAGGGTTGCAAAGAGTCGGACATGACTGAGCAACTGAGCATAGCACACACACACACACACACACACACACACACACATATACTTAAATGTATATACGCTTGTTCATTTGTTTGTTTAGGGGTGTGTGGACATGTGTATGAAATCGTGCATGTTAAGGGCTAGTCCAGATGCTAGGAACACTGTAAGAGCCTGCTCCATTAGGGTTAGCAATGGTAAGGTTACATGGCAACTGGAAGGACTAGTTCTGGAATGCAGATAAGACACCCCCAGAGATTCTGAGG
The DNA here is from genome assembly GCF_032405125.1 of Capricornis sumatraensis. Taxonomy (NCBI): domain Eukaryota; kingdom Metazoa; phylum Chordata; class Mammalia; order Artiodactyla; family Bovidae; genus Capricornis; species Capricornis sumatraensis. The sequence continues at coordinate 67,038,298 of NC_091083.1, read as the reverse complement.
ACTTCTTAGAGGAGATTTGACAGGGAATACTAGCTTACCTTGGCAGATGGAGGCCAGGAAACATGGGATTATTTTCAAAAAGTTATTTTAATAAGACTGTGTTATATTGGTGCCAAGTCTGTCATGTCCATTATCTTAGCTTAATTTTCATGATTTGCAAAGGGCAAGGCCTGTAAGACACAGAAATACCCAGTATTGACTCCAGCTCTGCAACGTCCCAGCTGTGTAGTCTGGACAAGTGATGTAATCCCTCTGAGTGTCAGTGCTCTCATCTGTAAAATGGGGGCAATAATGAGATGTCATGAGGACCACGTGAGAGAGGATCTATGCCAGACGTGGCATAGGGTGGGTACTTGATCAGGTAATAGGGACAGGTGTTGTTATTTTTCATCATCACTGGCATTTCTCCTACAGTTCATGTCAGAAGAAGGCATAGCCGTGGGACAGAATTTTATACCATGAACAACAAGATCTAGGGCCCAGACTCAGCTACCAGGGGAGAAAATACTCTGGAGACAGCCAGCTAAAGGTGAGGAGAAGTCCACAACAGGGGGCAGAATGCAGGATTCAGAGATGATGGGGGCAGTTGGCTGGAGTAATCCATTTGGTTGTTGGCATGAGGTGGCCTGTTAGAGGCCGGGCCTATAAGAGAAGAGATAAAAGCAACTCAGGGACCCAGCCCAGAAGCTGAACTCCCTGATTCAACAACTGAATAACGTTTGTTTGCTTGTTTGTCTTGGCTAGGCTAGGTCTTGGTTGCTGCATGCAGAGCTTTTCTCTAGTGGCGGCAAGCAGAGGCTACTCTCTAGCTGTGATAACGGGCTTCTCATTGTAGTAGCTCCTCTTGTTTCGGAGCTTGGGCTCCAAGGCATGTGGGCTTCAGTAGCTGCGGCGTAGGGGGTTAGCTGCCCCCAGGCAAGTGGGATCTTCCCCGACCAGAGACTGAACCATGTCCCCTGCTTTGGCAGGTGGATTCTTAACCATTGAACCACCAGGGAAGTCCTAGAATAATGGTTTGATCCAGGCTCTGAGGTTGGGTAGATCTGGCTTCATATCCCAGCCTCAATGCCAAGACCACTGTATGACCTTAAGAATGTTCCTCATCATCTCTGACTTCTGTTTACTTCCCTGTGGAAAGACGGTCTTCTCACTTCTCCTGTTGTTCTTCTAGAATCATTAGTTCAACAACAGAGTCTTCTTCAATCGCCTCATTTTCAGAGACCTTGGTCTCCCCGGATCATACCTCTACACTGAAGCTAAGCCTCAGTTTCCCTTTACCGCCTCTTCCCTTGCATCCTTGACCTCTCTGAGACCACAAATCCTGTCCACCCATTCCTTCTGCATCCATGTGCCTCCTGGTCCCCCTGGAGTCCCTGCTCAAACACTGTGATAACCTCCTTGCCCCACCCCATCCGGGGTAATTCCCAACGCATCCCCATCATCTATTGCAGTCTCTGGCAGCCACGATGAACACAACTGGAGAAAACCAGTCACCTTAGCTTTATTTTATTGTTATTTTGGCCTTGAGGCTTCTGGGCTCTTAGTTCCCTGACCAGGGATTGAACCTGGGTCCACAGCAGTGAAAGCACCAATTCTTAACCACTGGACCACCAGGAAATTTCCAAGGATTGTTTTACTTGAGATTCAAGTTTATAAAACCCCAGTGGGGTTTCAACCTTACTGGCTCACTCTGTCAGACAACTCTTTCATACATTCTTTCCTTTAAACTTCTCTCACAGACTTCTCTCATCTTTCAGCTGGCAATGTTGTCTCAACCTTTTTTAAAAAAAAATTTATTCTTGTTTATTTATTTGGCTGTGCCCGGTCTCAGTTGTGGCATGTGGGATCTAGTTCCCAGATCAGGGATTGAACCTGGGCCCCCTGAATTGGGAGCATGGAATCTTATCCACTCAACCATCAGGAAAGTCCCTGTCTCAAGCTTTTTGAGGAAATGGAACTCAAGAGAACTCCCATACTTTCCCGTACTGAGGGATACCTGTACTGTACAAATATCTCTTATCCTATCTAAAACCTTTCCCTCCATAGGCACTCTGGGTCTCAGGGTCCCATCCCTTTCACCTTCTTAATTCTTCCCTCTCTCCTGTATTACTGGTTTCTCCTTCCCTATTGACTTTTTCTATCAGCAAATGAACATGTTTTGGAACTTACTATAATTGAAATAAGCAAGCAGCTCTCCTTTGACCCTATATCTTTCCCATCTGTGTTTCCATCCTTTGTTCCCCTCTGTGCAGCTAATCTTCTTCAAGGAACTGACTCTACTCTGATGTCTCTACTTTCTCACCCCAAATTCACATTTTGGGGAGGGGGGGGCCGCTGCATCTCTCAGCTTTTGCCCCAGCCAGGAATTGAACCTGGACCACTGCAGTGAAAGCCCAGAATCCTAACCATTAGGCCACCAGGAAAGTCCCCAAATTCACTCTTTTTCATACTTCAATCTACTGTGCCCACCTTTCCACTAAAACTGCTCTTTTGAAGGCCACCAACTCGACTGAAGCAACCAAGCACGCACTCACGCACACATAGAGGCTTCAACACATAGTTAAGGATGATCAGTCATTAATTGTATCTCCAACCCCTCCTCCCTTCCTGAGGATACACAGTGGGGCTGAAAGTTCCAAGCTTCTAATCCTGATTTGATCCTTGTGGTGACCACCCCTCCTCCTGAAGCTATCCAAGAATCCACCAAAAGTGGATTCATTAGGACAAAAATGCTTTGATCACTTGGTGAACTCCAAGGAATTTAGGAACTCTATGTCAGGAACCATGGTCAAAGACCAAATATAAGACAAAAAAAAAAAAAAAAAGATGTTCCTAGTGCTCTAATCAGTTAGGAAATTGTAGGTGTTTTAGGACCTCTGTGCCAGGAACTGGGGACTGAAACCAATATACATATTTTCTATTATTTTATGTTGGCATACAGAAAAGTATCTGATACATTTCTTGTGTGTTGTCATTAGTATTATCTGTCTGTATCATGTTTGAGCTCTCAAGGGATGTCAATACAGTGTGGACCCTCCACTGATAATGAAAAGCTTTCATCTCTGAGTCCCTGTGATATCTCAAAGTTTCCCGCCAACTGTTCTGTGCTATGCTAAGTCACTTCAGTCATGTCTGACTCTTTGCGACCCTAGGGACTGTAGCCCACCAGGCTCCTCTGTCCATGGGATTCTCCAGGCAAGAATACTGGAGTGGGTGGCCATGCCCTCCTCCAGGGGATCTTCCTGACCCAGGGATTGAACCTGTGTCTCTTACATCTCCTGCACTGGCAGGCAGGTTCTTTACCATTAGCTCCCCCTTGGAAGCCCTGCCAACTGTTCTATCAACACCTAAATGCTTCTGTCTTCAGGGACCTGTTCTCTTCTCCTTTTAAGTGATATAGTCCATTCCCATAGTTTAAAATATGTAAGGAACAATAGTGCGTGCTTGGTCAGTCATGCCGGACTCTTTGCGACCTCATGGACTGTGGCCCACCAGGCTCCTCTGTCCATGGGATTCTCCGGGCAAGAATATTGGAGTGAGTTGCCATTTCCTTCTCCAGAGGATCTTCCCCACCCAGGAATCGAACCCAGGTCTCCTGCATTTCAGGCAGATTGTTCACCACTTGAGACCTTGGGGAAGCCCAAGAACAATAGAGTCAGCTTTGAATACTGGAAGTCTAGATTCTTAAGACCCTGATACTGGGAAAGATTGAAACCCAAAGGAGAAGGGGGCCATAGAGGATGAGATGGTTAGATAGCATTGTAGACTCAATGGACATGACTTTGAGCAACTCTGAGAGATCCTGAAGGACAGGGGAGCCTGGTGCTGCAGTCCATGCAGTCACAAAGAGTCAGACATGACTTAGCAACTGAACAACACCATACCTAAGGAAATACATTCTTTTTTATTTTTTTACTTAGATTTAGATTTTAAAAAATTTATTTGGCTGTGCCAGGTCTTAGTTACAGCATGGGGGGATTCTTATCGCAGCATGCAGGATCTAGTTCCCTAACTAAGGATCGAACCTGGACCTCCAGCACCAGAAGTGCAGAGTCTTAACTACAGGACCACCAGGAAAGTCCAAAAGGGATATATTTTGAGGACCAAAACGTCATCTAGTATTTTTATCCTTACTGTTCTTTGTTCAAATCTATAGGAACTGAAGGGTGTTTTCTTTTTCATTCTTTTTTTTAATTGAAGTATAGCTGATTTACAATGTTAATTTCTGCTGTACCACAAAGTGATTCAGTGATTCAGTTATATATATATATTCTTTTTCATATTCTTTTCCATTATGATTTTTCACAGGATATTGACTATAAATGGTTCCCTGCACTATATAGTAAGACCTTGTTGTTTATTTATATTATTAATATTTATATTCTTATAGTAATTTTTGAACTATTGCTTATATCATATAGAACAAAGAAAATAAGTAAATACATTACTATTAAGAATCAAGATCTTTCATGTAAGAAAAAAGTGATCTGAATATAAAGTCAGAGAAGTTCACAAAAAACACTTATGAGCTGGAAATAAAAATGTATCCTCTTGATTACATATATATTCATTCCTAGATTTACTCAGTGAAAGGGAGGGCCTGGAAGTATTAAATAATAAGTCAGTAATGATGAGCATAACCTAAACCCAAATCTTATTCTTAAAAATCGACCAGGTCTCTTTGAAGAAATGGCTAACTCTTGAGCTTGCACAGGGAAAATATAAGCAGTACCTGGAACACCTTGTTATGCCAAAAAATACGAATGCACTCAGGATTAATAAGAAACAAAAAACAACTCCAAGAGTCTGCCACTGACTAAATTTTGGACAATTTGAGTATTAACAATAAATGAATGTAATTTATCATAAATATTGAAAAAACAAAAATCTATTATTTTATAAAATAACAGAAAGGGAGATTGAGAACTCATTTGCCACTGCAGAGGATGGCTATTATATTGACTATTTAATTTTTGGTTAGTAAAAGGAAAGAGTTAAGCATTTAACCTGTCTTTTTAGTAGAAACTGTAATTCATTCTCAGGAGAAAAGAAAATTCTTCCTTATCAAAGAGTGATGCTAATAAATGTAGAAAGAATGATAGAATAAAAAAAATTTATTACCATTTTGCAACCCTTGTTGAAATGACTGACAAAATATAATCAATGGCTGCTAAAACTGAAACTGAGTCCCCTTCAGCTGAGTTCCCTTACTGAGTTTATGATCAACCTCTCTATCCTTTATTACATTTCCTGTTCCTATTCCCCTCAGGATTGAGGAATATCAAAGAAAAGTGGGGGTTAAAACCAAGCAGGGGACTTCCCTGGGAGTTCAGTGGTTAGGACTCCACACTCTCAGAGCAGGGGGTGTGGATTTGATCCCTGGTTGGGGAACTAGACGGTGATGGACAGGAAAGCCTGGCATGCTGCAGTCCATGGGGTGGCAAAGGGTAGGGTCACGACTGAGTGACTAAACTGAACTGAACTGGGGAACTAGGATCCCACATGCTGCACAGTGTGACCAAATAAACAAATAAACAAAAACAAACCCAAGCAGGACCCTAAATCCCCGTTGTGTCCCTCATTTCTTACTTATGGAGAAAAGGCTTTTGTCTCCTTGGCCTCCCCAAGTTCTAAAGAGTAGACCCAAGCAGTTACTAATTAAAGAAGTAAGGGAATGCAGAAACAAATAAAAGCAGTTAAGCAGGAAAAGTAATAACAAGAATGCAGCAATAAAACAGAGTTCTAGACACCCCCTCAAGGAATATTGTAACAATCATATCTTTGAGCTGTTCTTCAGAAACTAAGACCCCCCACCCCCACCCAGGTGGAGGATGGTGACTATGTGCTGACCACAAGCACTAGACACCAGACTGGTTGAAATTAAAATAGCTGATGATTAAGATTCCTGAAACACCCTCCTGTTGCCTCACCACCAACCAATCAAAGTCCACAAGCTACAACCCTTACTCTAAGTGTTGTCTTTAAAAACCCTTCTCTGAAAGCCATCAGGGAGTTCAGGTCATTTGCGCTTGAGCTGCTGGTTCTCCTTGCTTGGTGCCTACAGTAAACACTGTACTTTCCATCACTGCAACCCACTGTCAGTAGATTGGCTTTGCTGCCTGGCAGGTGAGTGGACACAGTTTGGTTCAGTAACAAGACCATCAGGTAAAAGGCTCTTGTACATCAGGATGTTTCCACCATCCCAAGGTATGACCCCACAGATTATTTGCCAACTGCAAAGGGGAAATAGATCCTTTTTCCAATAGAGAGATCGAGCAGACCGTCACCACTTTAGCCAACTGATCAACATTAGCATCACTTATAGGGTTTCCCAGGTGGTGTAGTGGTAAAAGAATCTGCCTGCCAATGCAGATGACTTGGGTTTGATCCCTGGGTCTGGAAGATCCCCTGGAGGAGGAAATGGCACCCGACTCCAGTATTTTTTCCTGGGAAATCCCATGGACAGAGGAGCCTCGAGGGCTACAGTCCATGGGTCACAAAGAATAGGACACAAGTTAGCGACTGAACAACAGCAACTACAAAGATCAGCTCTGGTCAGTTTCAACTCTTTTTTTTTTCTCTATTAATATGAAATAATGTGCATTTTTCTATTGATTGCCAGATTTTGTGAATGTTAACTATTGGCTGTTGGATATTTTTATAATTAAGTATTTTTGAACTTTGTTCTGGGATACAGTTAAATTATTTAAAGTTTGATCCTTTGGGGTCCTGCTTTTAAAATTAAGTGACTAGATCCCACATGCTGCAACTAAGACCTGGAACAGCCAAATTAATTAATTAAATAAATAAAAAGAAAAAAAAGATTAGGCAGGACCAAAGTAGTGCTTAGTCTAGGGCTAATTTCTCTCCCATACTGTGTACTCCACCCAGTGCTGTATGAATCATGAGGCTTTCCAGTCTGGTTCATGGGAAGAGGCACTGCTTATTCCTGCTGTTCATGAGCACTGAATACTGGTACTTCTAATACTTTCGGGTGGTTTTTTCCCTGTCCTTGGGCTTCCCGGGTGGCTCAGTAGTAAAGAATCTGCCTGCCAATGCAGGACACACAAGAGGCACGGGTTCGATCCTTGGATCAGAAAGATCCCCTGGAGGAGGAAATGATAACCCATTCCAGTATTCTTGCCTGGGAAATCCCATGGACAGAGGGGTTGCAAAGAGTCAGACACGACTGAGCAACTGAACTCACAGCTGTAGGGAGAAGCTTACGGGGACCGAGCCTGGAGCTGGGCAGCACCTGAGAGACTGGGGGCCTTTACAGTTTATTTTCCATTTAACAAAGCATCATACCTCAGAGTTGCCTGGCTTCATTTCTCCCCGCAACCAACCCTAAGGTGAAATTCACTGTCTCTGGCAGATCTCAAGAGGTGAGTGGCTGGACAAAAGGCAAATGAGCAGCAGAGTTAAAATTTAAACTCAGTTCCCAAAGATAAACAAAGGCGCAAAACAGTCCTTAGCTGGGGAGCTGTGGGCTGGGGGTAAGGGGTAGGGGAGTGGTAAGGGACCATCCCTGGAAAGTGCTGAGATGACACAAAGTCTGTTGATAGGGCTTCCTGGCAGATAAAGAAGAAATGAGCACCAGTGGACTTGCCTGGTGGTCCAGTGGTTAAAAATCCACCTGCCAATGCAGAGGACACAGGTTCGATCCCTGGTCAGCGAAGATGCAACATGCTGAGGGGCCGCTAAGCCTGTGAACCACAACTACTGAGCCCGCACGCTGCAACTACAGAAGCCTCCACATGTTAGAGCCTGTGTTCTACAACAACAGAAGCCCCCACAATGAGAAGCCAGCATACCACAACCAGAAAACAGCCCCCACTCACCATAACTAGTGAGAGCCTACGCACAGCAATGAAGAACCAGTGCAGCCAAAAATAAATTAAATAATTTTTTAAACGTGTTTAAAAAGAAAGAAATAAGCTCCAGAGGTTGTGGCAGGGTGGAGGTGGGGAGGGGTGGTGATGGTGGCATCTCAGGGTGGTAAGGGAGTAGGTAGAGACTGAGATCTTCAAGGGGAATGCTCCAGGAGCAATAAATAGTCCCCGAAATGACCACTAAGGAGAGGGGATAGAGGTTCCCTGAGGGACTTCTGTCTTGGGAGAGGATATATAAGTGTAGAATCAGAGCTGAATTGCCTGGAAAATAAGGAAGAAACTGGCTGCTTCTATGTCTCTCTCCCCTCTCTCCTGGCCCTTCCTCACGTGGTACTTAGCCTCTTCTCTCAAATAATGAAGACCATAACATAGCACAGCAATACTGGCTCCCATCTGCTAGTGTTTGCTGTGAGTCAGAGCCTTCTCACGCATCATTCCATTGAATCCTCCCGATGAGTCTATGAAGCAGGTATGATCCCCATCTCCATTTTAAAGATGAGAAAAAGGAGGCAAAAAAAAGGTCTCTATTCCTTACCTCTTGCTGCATAACAAATTACCCCCAAACTTAACCGTTTATAATTACAATCAGTTCAGTTCAGTTCAGTCGCTCAGTCGTGTCTGACTCTTTGCGACCCCATGAATCGCAGCACACCAGGCCTCCCTGTCCATCACCAACTCCCGGAGTTCACTCAGACTCACGTCCATCGAGTCCGTGATGCCATCCAGCCATCTCATCCTCGGTTGTCCCCTTCTCCTCCTGCCCCCAATCCCTCCCAGCATCAGAGTCTTTTCCAATGAGTCAACTCTTCACATGAGGTACAATAAACATGTATTATCTCACACATTTCTGTGGGTCAGGAATGTAAGAGCAGGAATTTTAAAGCTGGATGATTCTGGCCTAGAACACCTCTTGAGATTTCAGCCAAGATCAACCAGGGCTGTGGTCATCTTAAAGCTTGGCTTGAGCTGGAGGATCTAGCTCCAAGGTGGCCCATGCACATGGCTGGCCAATTAGTCCATAGTTGCCAAGGTGTCTCAGTTACTTGCCATGTGGATCTCTCCATTGGGTTGCTTGAGCATCCTTACAATATGGCAGCTGACTCCCTCAGAGCAACTGACTCAAGAGAGCAAAGTGGAAACTGGAACATCTCTTCTGACTTAACCTCGGAAGTCACTGTCATTTCTGCAATATCAGAGCGATTACACAGGTCAGCCCTAATCACTGTGGGAAGAGACTAGCTATACAGGGGTACGAATACCCAGAGGTAAAATTCATGGAAGGTCATGTTGGAGACTGTTTACCACAGTGAGAAAGTAATTCACCCAAGATCATGCACATGGGAAGTGATAGAGGTGGGCTTTGAACTAAGGCAGTTACTAAGTCACAGTAAACATTGGTTTGAAGGAGTGGACCCAGGCAGGTCCTCAACAAATCTCCCCTGTCCTGAAGGTATTCATACCTCAAATCCTATTCATCTCAGTGATTGGGTAGGTCAGATGCTAAATATGATGTGTCAGACAGATATACTTTGTCAAAGCAACATGACCTGGGCATGTTTATAAAAGATTGCATAAATCATCACTTGATAGTGGAACTGATGAATCAGAGGGAGCCTGGATTCTGCTCTGACTTACTGTGTGACCTCAGGGCAATTTCTAGCCCCTCTGAAGCCTTTTCCCCCTTATCTGCATAATGTGGGCGATTCAGCATAGGCCCTGAGATCCTCTGACTGAGAGTTTCTTGGGTTTCATGCCGAGAGCTGTTGCCAGGAATGCTGCAGGAATTCCCTCTCCACTCTCTCTTGATCTCTCAGAACTTTGCCCAAGTGGAATGGACCTCTCAGGTGCAAGGGTCACTTTTCTGGACCCAGGCCAAGCCAGGCCAGCCTGCTCAGCCCAGCTTCACCCGCAGCTGGCTGGCACCATTGTTCCCCCATAAAGCCGGGCCCCTTTCCAGCTGCTGCTGCCCTCAGGGCAGCGGAGAAGCTCAAAGGACTCAGTTGTGTGACTTTTCCCCCTCCCCCAGGACAGGCCGGGGTCACCCAACAGGCTGACTCAGTCCATGCAGGGGAACAAAGGAGATGAGATATGGTCTAGGGAAAGAATTTGACATTTACTATTTCCCCCAAAAACACTTCAAAGTAATTGTTACTGGGAAAACCCTCTGACACTTATTTTGGAGTTTAGTGGGATATTTTAAAAATTGGGGTAATGGCGTTATAATCATTCAGTGCTTTGGGAACCTCTATTTTAATGATTTTACTTTGCATACTTGTTTGCCTTTTAATATCTTTAAATATCTAGAACAGTTGATAAGTCATAAACTAATTGCAGCATTTAAAAAAATTAGGCAGTGATACATAAAATAATGGCACATACTATAATGATGGGTCTTAAATTTGGTGAAATATAATTAGGCCCTGTTCTTAGAGTCTGGGTCCTACTACTACCCCTCCCTTTCCCCTATCCTCACACCTACCCCCACCTCCACTTTTGAGGCTCACTCCTTTTCACCACCCACAAGTTTGTCCTTACCCTGCACTCTTTGCCTTAACCCGTTTCCAACCAATCCTTCAAACTTTTTAAAGCTTTTTCTCTGCTTGAGACCCTGAGGGAATTGTGAGCGGGAGGCTGTCCCCAACTTCTGACTAAGACAGAGAGGTTATTTAGCACAATGAAAGGGCACAGAAGACTGAGAAGAAATTTAATTCCATGAGTAATGGCTAACATCAATAACCTCAGATATGCAGATGACACCACCCTTATCGCAGAAAGTGAAGAGGAACTCAAAAGTCCCTTGATGAAAGTGAAAGAGGAGAGTGAAAAAGTTGGCTTAAAGCTCAACATTCAGAAAACGAAGATCATGGCATCCGGTCCTATCACTTCATGGGAAATAGATGGGGAAACAATGGAAACAGTGTCAGACTTTATTTTGGGGGGCTCCAAAATCACTGCAGATGGTGACTGCAGCCATGAAATTAAAAGACGCTTACTCCTTGGAAGAAAAATTATGACCAGCCTAGATAGCATATTTGAAAGCAGAGATATTACTTTGCCGACTAAGGTCCATCTAGTCAAGGCTATGGTTTTTCCAGTAGTCATGTATGGGTGTGAGAGTTGGACTGTGAAGAAGGCTGAGTGCCGAAGAATTGATGCTTCTGAACTGTGGTGTTGGAGAAGACTCTTGAGAGTCCCTTGGACTGCAAGGAGATCCAACCAGTCCATTCTGAAGGAGATCAGCCCTGGGATTTCTTTGGAAGGAATGATGCTAAAGCTGAAACTCCAGTACTTTGGCCACCTCATGCAAAGAGTTGACTCATTGGAAAAGACTCTGATGCTGGGAGGGATTGGGGGCAGGTGGAGAAGGGGGTGACAGAGAATGAGATGGCTGGATGGCATCACGGACTCAATGGACGTGAGTCTGAGTGAACTCCGGGAGTTGGTGATGGACAGGGAGGCCTGGTGTGCTGCGATTCATGGGGTCGCAAAGAGTCGGACACGACTGAGCGACTGAACTGAACTGAACTGCATGGCTAACTTATCTTAGAGAGGCACTATTCTTAATGTTTCGCTGCTCCTAACTGTGCACGTCTGTAACTAAGTTTGCTTTTCTACCCCCTAACTCTGCAGGAGCTACACTTCGCACTTATTTTTCTTTGAAAGAAAGTGAAAGTGTTAGTTGCTTAGGTCATGTCCACTCTTTGCGACCCCATGGACTATAGCCCACCAGGCTCCTCTGTCCAAGGAATTCTCCAGGCAAGACTACTGGAGTGGGTTGCCATGCCCTTCTCCAGGGGATCATCCTGAGCCGGGGATCAAACCTGGATCTCCTGAATTAAAGGCAGATTCTTTACCATGTGAGCCACTGGGGAAGACCATTTTCCTTTGACTCTATGCTAAATACATCCAGTATCTGGTGTTTACCCCTACAATACATTATAGCTTCTTGTTTTTTTTTTTTTTTTTTTTAATATATCAGAAGGAAGGCCACAGAACCACTGAACTACCAGACTGGCTTACTGACTCCTGCCTAGGGCTTCCCAAGTGGTGTTATGGTAAAGAACCCACCTGCCAATGCAGGAGACATAAGAGACACAGGTTCCATCCCTGGGTGAGGAAGATCCCCTGGAGGAGGGCATGGCAACCCACTCCAGTATTCTGCCTGGAAAACCCATAGACAGAGGAGCCTGGCAGGCTACAGTCCATAGGGTTGCACAGAGTTGGCAACGACTGAAGCGACTGAGCACGCCGCCAGCCTATGACTGTCTTTGAAACAACGCAAGAGGAAGAAATCAAGATCCTAACACCTTTGTTCCTCATCACTGACTCCTGACTGCAAGCCCTCATCTTCTGTAAGTGCCTACAGTCCTCACAGACTGGGGCCCAGTTCTCAAGGCATGAGCCTACTATGTTCCCCTTTCTGCTGGCTGAGAATTAAAGCCACCTTTCTATTTCCTTCAAACTTGTATTTTTTTATTTGGCTTCAGTGGGCAGAGGAAGCCAAGATTTTGGCTGGCAACAAACCCATGGATAAAAAAGCAAAAATTTTCCTTTGTCCTAGAAGTAACATTGTCAGAAATACAGTGCATATCCTGCCAGATCTTGTTTCTATGTATACTTGCAGCATAAACATACAGAAATGTATCATTTTGTGTTCCAAGGAGGTTATGTTGTTCTGTAATTAACTTTTCCTACTTCACATTATGATTTAGAGATTTCCTTTCTATACAAATATATATAGATTTATTACTTCTTTTTAACTGCTGCCCAGTATTTCAGGGAGTAAAATAGTGAAAATACACTCAAATAACTACAAGATACCAGGCCCGATTCTCCATGCTTCACAAGTGTATCTCATTTCAGCCCTACAGACTGTAATCACTCGCATTCTTTCCATTCTAAAGATGTAGAAACAACAAGGTCCTACTATACAGCACATGTGTGTGGGCTAAGTCACCTCAGTCATGTCCGACTCTTTGCAACCCTGGACTGTAGCCCGCCAGACTCTTCTGTCCATGGGATTCTCCAGGCAAGAATACTGGAGTGGGTTGCCATGCCCTGCCCCAGGGGATCTTCTGACCCAGGGATCAAACCCACATCTCTTAAGTCTCCTGCATTGGCAGACAGGTAGTGCCACCTGGGAAGCCCTACTAATATACCATGATAAACCATAATGGAAAAGAATATTTTTTAAAATGTATATGTATGAATAGCTAAATCAGTTTGCTCTACAGCAGAAATTAATACAACATTGTAAATCAACTATACTTCAATTAAAAAATATTGAGAACAAGTGAAGAAAGTGGTGCCTGGAGAGGATAAATATCTTAAGTGAGAGAAGGAAGAAGCCTGATTTGAGCTGAATCCACATATTAAACATTTAAACACCTGATTTCTCAGTGCCATCCTAAACAGAACAGTTTAATTCATTGCACTATTGGTGGATATTTGGGATGCTTCCAATTTTCCCCTGTTCCATACAATATAATGTGAAATGAACATCCTTGCTTATGCCTCTTTATGTCCATATGAATATGTTTCCTATGGTGGTTTGTCATGACCAGCTGAGTCAAAGGCCATCATATTTTTAATAGTAAACTGCCAAATCCCCTTCAAACAGAACTTTCCATTACTTCCCTGGTGGTCCAGTGACTAAGACTCCGAGCTCCCAGTGCAGGGGGCCCAGGTTTGATCCCTGATCAGGGAACTAGACCCCACATGTCATAACTAAAGATCTCCCATGCCACAATGAAGACTGAAGGGCCCAGGTACCACAACTAAGACTCAGTGCAGCCAAATAAATAAATATTTCCAAGCAACACTCCCAACAATTGGACAGAGCTTCCCTGGTGGCTCAGATGGTAAAGGACCTGCCCGCAATGTGGGAGGCCCAGCTTCAATCCCTGGGTTGGGAAAATCCCCTGGAGAAGGACATGGCAAACCACTCCAGTATTCTTGCCTGGAGAATTCCAAGGACGGAAGAGGCTTGTGGGCTATGGTCCATGGGATCACAAAGAGTCGGATGCGACTGAGTGACTCACACACACACACACACACACACACACATACCCCTACTGGACACCCTATTTCCTCCATGAAGCGCAGGATTTGGAGTCACTGCACCTGGCTTTGAATCTTGCCTTTGCAACACAACTCTGGGCAGGCCGTGTTGTGTGTATTTGTAGTTTCTTTCTCTCTTCTTTCTCCTTCTCTCTTTTTATGTAATGTTCCATTGTATGAATATTTCACAGTTCATCTCTGCTGCTGCTGATGGGTATTTGGCTTGTTTTCAGTAGAGGAGGCTGCTATGAACATGCATGAACATGTCTTTTGGTAGACATCTGTATTCATTCTTCTTGGGTATAAAAATCTAGGAGTGCTGCTGAATCATAAAGGAGGTATACGCTTAAATTTAGTGTGTATTGTCAAATAGTTTTCCAAAGGGATAGTAACCATTTATTCTCCTATCAGCAGTGTATGAGAATTCTAGTTCCTCTACATCACTGTCAACACTTGATACTGTTAGTCTTTTAAATTTTAGCTATTCTGGTAGCACTATGCTCTTTGAATCTTTATATCACCTCTGAGGGTTGTGCCCTGGAGGCTCAGCTGGTAAAGAACATGCCTGCCAATGCAAGAGAGACAAGAGATGCAGGTTTGATCCCTGGGCAGGGAATATCCCCTGGAGAAGGAAATGGCAACCCACTCCAGTATTTTTGCCTGGAAAATTTCATGGACGGAGGAGCCTGGCAGGCTACAGTCCATGAGTTGGACACAGCTGAGTGAGCACACACACACACATAACCCCTGAGAGGTAGATGTGTGTGTAGACACTGTTGCTTAGTGAGTAAATTCATCAACATCCTCCTGTCTAGAAACCTTTCAGCTAAGCCAGGGGTGGCGGCGCAGGGGGTGCTCTCTAAACAACACAGGAATGAGGCGTCCACACTCTGCAGTCAAAAATCCCCATATAACTTTACAATCGACCCTCTTTAGGACTATGATCCTGCATTTCAATCAACAAGCAGATCACATGGTACTGTAGCACATATGTTTCGAAAAAAATCTGCATATAAGTGGGCCTGTGCAATTAAAACTCATGTTTTTCAAGAATTGACTGTAATTCTGTCCAATGAGACAGAAGAGAATGTCTTCTGGGTGAGACTTCCAGGAACGTGTTGGCTTTCTTGAGAAAAGAATCAAGTTCATCCTTCATTCCTTTATTTGCTTTCTTCTTCTGCCAGGATGATGGACACGATGTCATCAGTGGAACAGCATCTTCCATGAGGTCACAACATGAGATATAGACCAAGAGATTCACAGAAACACTGGCAATGACATGATCAAACCAGTGAAACAACACAAGCAGATCCCTGTTTGGAGACTTCCTATAAGACAAATCCCCTAACCTACTATTGGTCAGGTTTTCTATTACTTGTAACTAAGAGCATGCTTTTGGAGAAGGCAATGGCAACCCACTCCAGTACCCTTGCCTGGAAAACCCCATGGACAGAAGAGCCTGGTAGGCTGCAGTCCATGGGGTCACGAAGAGTCGGACACTTACTGAGCGACTTCACTTTCAATTTCATGCATTGGAGAAGGAAATGGCAACCCACTCCAGTGTTCTTGCCTGGAGAATCCCAGGGATGGCGGAGCCTAGTGGGCTGCCGTCTATGGGGTTGTGCAGAGTCGAACACGACTGAAGCTACTTAGCAGCAGCAGCAGCAGCAGCAGCAGCAGCAGCAGCAAGAGTATGCTTTGGCAGTGCTTTGACTATCTCTGCTTTACAATTGAAGAAACAGGCTCAGATAGTTCAATAGACTTGGCCAGAGGTATGGTACAATTCCAGATCTTTCTGATTTCAAATCATACATTTTCCCCCTGGCTTCCCAGAACCCAAGGAAAGGAAATTTGGCTTAGAAAAGTGTGGCAGTAAATTTTTAGCCAGGCACCTCGTTTTGTGAAATAAAATGCTATTTTTTCAGAATCCCTTACAACTGGCTCTGGCCATTTGACTAAGTCTAGCCAGTGAGATGAATGCTGAGAGATGTTGTGGTGATTTCTAGGATACTGAGGGGTGTGGAACATCATACCTTTCTTCTACCTTTTTTTTCCCCTTCTGCCTAGAAAGAGAGAAAATCCATTTTCTGACTGGAATTCATGCAGTCCTCTTGGACTATGAGATGACCTTAATAATTAATGATGAAAGCCATACTGAGAATGGTGGAGTAGGAAGATAAGTTTCTGTGTCTCTTTCTTTTTCTTTTCTCTTTTTTGATTGCACCATATGGCTTGTAGGATCTCAGTTCCCTGACCAAGAACTGAACCTGGGCCACAGCGGTGAAAGCCTGAAATCCTAACCACCAGGCCACCAGGGAACTCCACTAAGTTTTTGGGTTTCTGATGACACCGAGACTCTTCAACCCTGGACAGTCTAACAACCCTGGACAGCTTACCTCCAAGTCTTATTTAGCTACCTTTTAGAAGGCAATGGCACCCCACTCCAGTACTCTTGCCTGGAGAATCCCATGGATGGAGGAGCCTGGAAGGCTGCAGTCCATGGGGTCGCTAAGAGTCAGACACGACTGAGCGACTTCACTTTCACTTTGCACTTTCATGCATTGGAGAAGGCAATAGCAGCCCACTCCAGTGTTCTTGCCTGGAGAATCCCAGGGACGGGGGAGCCTGGTGGGCTGCCGTTTATGGGGTCGCACAGAGTCGGACACGACTGAAGTGACTTAGCAGTAGCAGCATTTTTTCCTTTCTATTCCATGCAGCTAAATCTAATTCTTGCTGACACACGAGCATTTAGTTTAGGCGTGAGTAGGTGATGCAATTCACGTCCCTGGGGACATTCATTGCCAAGTGTGGGGACAGGAGGGGGAGTGCATACCTAAGAAAGTTTTCCTTTGATCTTCAAAAGCAATAGCAAGAAGAGAAGGTCCCTTTCTTCTGCCTCTGAACATTATCTTAGATGTAATATATGGGTCTACGGCCAGGCATAGTCATCTGGTGAGGATGTGAGGAGCTGGTTTGATGACAGAGCCAAGACCAGAGGACAGCAGAATGGAGGGAGAGGAAGAACCTGGGTCCCTGATGGAAGCACAGGGCTGCCAACTTTATTAATGCACCCTGGAGCCACCTTGTCTCCAGATTTTTGTTCCATAAATAACAGCAATCCTTTTTGTTGCATGCGTGCCTGCGTGCTCAGTCACTCAGTCGTGTCCAACCCTGTGTGACCCACATGGACTGTAGCCTGCCAGGCTCCTCTGTCCATGGGATTTTCCTGGCAAGTATACTGGAGTGGGTTGCCATTTCCTTCCCCAGGGGATCTTCCCCATCCAGGGATCCAACTCACGTCTCCTGCATTGCCGGCAGATTCTTTAACCACTGAGACATGTGGGAAGCCCACCCCCTTTTTGTTAACCCATTTTATTTGGGCTTTAGGTTATTTGCAGCCAAACTTCTGGCTAACAGGTGTAGGATAAGGTCCAGGGTGTGGCCATTAGAATAGGTGGTTGCTACGAAATGGAGGTGGGATACTTAAGAGATGGCAGGACTTGGGAAAAAGAGGAATGACATGGGGCAGGGGCCAAAGTCCTCGGTGAGTGAAAAGGAGGTTGACAGATAGCAGTAAAATTGTAGAGGTAGAGGGTAGAGGGGAATGTAACTGAATAGTGTGAATTCCCAAAGATCTGGAGCTTTGACACGAAGAGGAAGAATATCAGTCCGGATAATTCAGACTGTAAGATACAAAAATGAATTCTGGCTAATTTGGCAGAAAACTTGTTTATGAAAAGATCATGGATAACTTGAGGCAGGACATAGAGGGGCTCCAGGCCAAACATTGACAACAGCCTTCTGTTCATATTTCTTGAGGCAAGGGATAAATGGGCTCCAGGTTAGACATTTACGGCCAGCCTCCTGTTTATACTTCAAGATAGAAATAACAACAGCAACAGGGAAAATAGCTGGGCTTTGTCTCCTATGGACACTTTAAGATAACAGTAATGGCAGAATCAAAGAAGGGCTAAGCACTGCTTGAGTAAAAGATCAAGAGGTCACATATTTCTCACCCTTGTGCTCAGGGAGGTCTTGATTGCACATGTGCAGAAAGGCTCCTTGGGGAGTCAAAAGGGGAAGGGGACACCAGACCATAATAAGTTGTGTTAACTCCCCCAAAGGGTCTTGTGCTGAAATCCATCTTGGCTAAAGGATGCGTGCACACATATGGAAGGGCCCTGAGACAAATCAGCAATGGGGTAAAAGCAAATCAAGACAATCGGCCAGAGGAAAGCAAAGATCTGGAAGACTGTCCCTTATAAATGATTTAAACTTCCCAAAGGTGCGACTTTTTCTCTGCGCTCACTCATGTGTCTCTAGGCATGGGCTCTGCTTTTCTAATAAGCACTTTTCTTTCCTCTCTACCTTCTGTCTCCTTGTCAAGTTTTTTTTCAAAGCATACAAGAACTGGGGCCCAGACCTTCGCTGCTGGCCCTCATAGTGTGTAGTGGTTAAGATTTGGCACTCTAACTGCCATGGTCGGGGTTTGATCCCGATCTCACTTCCAGGTGCTGCTCACTGCTATCTCTCTGAAATCAAACCTACAGAATCTTCTGCAGGTAGAGAGAACCAGGCTTGGAGACTACCTTTCTAAGCTCAGTGCCCAACGACAGGGGGTGGAATTGGCCCTATGATGACAATACTGTTGCCAACAGCAAGCAACCCAGACATGGCCCCAAAAAAGTCTCTGTGGACCTGTGAATATCTCATGGGTAGAGCCTGGGTCACATGGCTACACTCTGGCAAGGGGGTGGCATTTCTAGTTCCTAGTGTGGCAGCAGAGCTCCGTTTCAGAGGCAGGGGATTTTCCCCAAATAGAGGAAAGGAGTTCAGATGATGGGTGGCTAAAAAGCATGATCAGTACCCATATTAGAAGCAACAATGAGGAGGGAGCCCTGGGGAATGAAGAAGGTTCTGAGATACATGTGGTTGTCAGGATATTAGGGGTCTGTGCTTGAGAGAGCCTGATGGAAGCGGTATCCTCTCTGAAGAAGGGAGACTATAAAGGTCTTTGTGAAGATTAGAATATCTCCCCTATGTACGCTTCTACCAAGTGAAGTCAACTTTGAGTCAGGGCCTCCTACGTACCCTTGTACAAAGTTCCTGAAGAGAGGGGACATTCTGGAAAAGTCAAGGCGTGTGTTTTGTATGAAAAATAGAGGTTCAGAGGCTATTCAGTTCAGTTCAGTTCAGTTCAGTTACTCAGTCGTGTCCAACTCTTTGCGACCCCATGAATCGCAGCAGGCCAGGCTTCCCTGTTCATCACCAACTCCCGGAGTCCACCCAAACCCATGTCCATCGAGTTGGTGATGCCATCCAGCCATCTTATCCGCTGTCATCCTCTTCTCCTGCCCTCAATCTTTCCCAGCATCAGGGTCTTTTCAAATGAGTCAGCTCTTAGGATCAGGTGGCCAAAGTATTGGAGTTTCAGCTTCAACATCAGTCCTTCCAATGAATACCCAGTACTGATCTCCTTTAGGATAGACTGGTTGGATCTCCTTGCAGTCCAAGGGACTCTCAAGAGTCTTCTCCAACACCACAGTTCAAAAGCATCAGTTCTTCGGTGCTCAGTTTTCTTTATAGTCCAACTCTCACATCCATACATGACTACTGGAAAAACCATAGCCTTGACTAGATGGATGTTTGTTGACAAAGTAATGTCTCTGCTTTTTAATATGCTGTCTAGGTTGGTCATTACTTTCCTTCCAAGGAGTAAGCGTCTTTTAATTTCATGGCTGCAGTCACCATCTGCAGTGATTTTGGAGCCCAGAAAAATAAAGTCAGCCACTGTTTCTCCATCTATTTTTGCCATGAAGTGATGGGACCGGATGCCATGATCTTAGTTTCTGAATGTTGAGCTTTAAGCCAACTTTTTCACTCTCCTCTTTCACTTTCATCAAGAGGCTCTTTAGTTCTTCATTTTCTGCCATAAGGGTGGTGTCATCTACATATCTGAGGTTATTGATATTTCTCCTGGCAATCTTTATTCCAGCTTGTGCTTCCTCGAGCCCAGCGTTTCTCATGATGTACTCTGCATATAAGTTAAATAAGCAAGGTGACAATATACAGCCTTGACGCATTCCTTTTTCTATTTAGAATGAGTCTGTTGTTCCATGTCCTGTTCTAACTGTTGCTTCCTGACCTGCATACAGGTTTCTCAAGAGGCTCCCACAGTTTGTTGTGATCCACACAGTCAAAGGCTTTGGCATAGTTAATAAAGCAGAAATAGATGTTTTTCTGGAACTCTCTAGCTTTTTCCATGATCCAGCGGATGTTGGCAACTTGATCTCTGTTTCCTCTGCCTTTTCTAAAACCAGCTTGAACATCTGGAAGTTCACGGTTCACGTATTGCTGAAGCCTGGTTGGAGAATTTTAAGCATTACTTTACTAGCGTGTGAGATAAGGGCAATTGTGTGGTAGTTTGAGTATTCTTTGGCATTGCCTCTCTTTGGGATTGGAATGAAAACTGACCTTTTCCAGTCCTGTGGCCACTGCTGAGTTTTCCAAATTTGCTGGCATATTGAGTGCGGCACTTTCACAGCATCATCTTTCAGGATTTGAAACAGCTCAACTGGAATTCCATCACCTCCACTAGCTTTGTTCGTGTGATGCTTCCTAAGGCCCACTTGACTTCTCATTCCAGGATATCTGGCTCTAGGTGAGAGATCACACCATCGTGATTATCTGGGTCGTGAAGATCTCTTTTGTACAGTTCTGTGTATTCTTGCCACCTCTTCTTAATATCTTCTGCTTCTGTTAGGTCCCTACCATTTCTGTCCTTTATTGAGCCCATCTTTGCATGAAATGTTCCCTTTGGTATCTCTAAGTTTCTTGAAGAGATCTCTAGTCTTTCCTATTCTGTTGTTTTCCTCTATTTCTTTGCATTGATCACTGAGGAAGGCTTTCTTATCTCTCCCTGCTATTCTTTGGAACTCTCCATTCAGATGCTTATATCTTTCCTTTTCTCCTTTGCTTTTCACTTCCCTTCTTTTCACAGCTATTTGTAAGGCTTCCTCAGACAACCATTTTGCTTTTTTGCATTTCTTTTTCTTGGGGATGGTCTTGATTCCTGTCTCCTGTACAATGTCATGAACTTCCATCCATAGTTCATCAGGCACTCTATCAGATCTAGTCCCTTAAATCTGTTTCTCACTTCCACTGTATAGTCATAAGGGATTTGATTTAGGTCATACCTGAATGGCCTAGTGGTTTTCTCCACTTTCTTCAATTTCAGTCTGAATTTGGCAATAAGGAGTTCATGATCCGAGCCACAGTCATCTCCCGGTCTTGTTTTTGCTGACCTTATAGAGCTTCTCCATCTTTGGCTGCAAAGAATATAATTAATCTGATTTCGGTGTTGACCATCTGGTGATGTCCATGTGTAGAGTCTTTTCTTGTGTTGTTGGAAGAGGGTGTTGGCTATGACCAGTGCATTCTCTTGGCAAAACTCTATTAGTCTTTGCCCAGCTTCATTCTGTACTCCAAGGCCAAATTTGCCTGTTACTCCAGGTGTTGACATCCTACTTTTGCATTCCACTCCCCTATAATGAAAAGGACATCTTTTTTGGATGTTAGTTTTAGATGGTCTTGTAGGTCTTCATAGAACTGTTCAACTTCAGCTTCTTCAGTGTTAATGGTCGGGGCATAGACTTGGATTACTGTGATATTGAATGGTTTACCTTGGAAACGAACAAAGATCATTCTGTCATTTTTGAGATTGCATCCAAGTACTGCATTTTGGATTCTTTTGTTGACCATGATGGCTACTCCATTTCTTCTAAGGGATTTCTGCCCACAGTAGTAGATATAATGGTCATCTGAATTAAATTCACCCATTCCAGTCCATCTTAGTTCACTGATTCCAGAATGTCGATGTTCACTCTTGCCATCTCTTGTTTGACCACTTCCAATTTGCCTTGATTCATGGACCTAACATTCCAGGTTCCTATGCAATACTGCTCTTTACAGCATTGGACCTTGCTTCTATCACCAGTCCCATTCACAACTGGGTTTTGTTTTTGCTTTGGCTCCGTCCCTTCATTCTTTCTGGAGTCATTTCTCCATTGATCTCCAGCGGCATATTGGGCACCTACCGGTTCAGGGAGTTCCTCTTTCAGGGTCCTATCTTTTTGCCTTTTCACACTATTCATGGGGTTCTCAAGGCAAGAATACTGAAGTGGCTTGCCATTCCCTTCTCCAGTGGGCCACATTCTGTCCAACCTCTCCACCATGACCCAGCCTCTTAGGTGGCCCCACACAGCATGGCTTAGTTTCATTGAGTTAGACAAGGCTGTGATCCATGTGATCAGATTGGCTAGTTGTCTGTGATTGTAGTTTCAGTCGGTCTGCCCTCTGATCCCCTCTCTCAGTGCCTACTAACTTACTTGGGTATAGAGGCTATAGAGGACAGATTTAGATGGAGGCTGATGTGAGAGGGGAAAGGGGTAGGGAGGCCTGGAGCAGCAAGGGGTGATGGTGTGGTTGAAGGTGGGAGTGCTGGAGGAGGGACAGGAGTACACCATGGTGGGAACTGAATTCAGCTCCTGATAGGATGAGAATCTTAGTGCAAGAGCCTGGAGCCAGTGTCTTCATTCTGCCCTAGCCCCCTCCAGTGGCAGAGCCTGCAGAGGGCTCTGAGCAATCCTGGCATGCTATCAGAGAGGTGGTGAAGGTGTCATGAAATCTGTAATGGGGCAATCCGGCCATGAGCTTGTCATTGGATGCCCTTTGGGCAGAGTGTCACTACATCCAAGGGACGGTTGTGCTTACCTCCCCATGTTTGTGCTTATTGCCCCCAAGGAAGTTCCCCAGGCAGGGATTTTAACTAATTTCCTTTTCTGTCTCCAGGGATGAGTATGAGGTTGGGAGCTGGAAAAACCTAAGGCTTAACCTGACTTGTCTGTTAGTTTGCTATGTGACTTTAGACAATCAACCAAACTCTCTGAGCCTCAATTTCATTATGTCCAAAATATAACTTGGACTTGATTTCTGAGATCCTCCTAGATTTATTGTCTATGATTCTCTTACCTCTTCTTTCATAACCCATGGTATATATAATTACATTCCATGAGTACATTATATTTTATTATCCCATTGACGGACATCAGGTTGCTTCTACTACTTTGCATTTACAAACAATAATGCAATCTATGGTACTATACATGTCTTCTTCTGCACATGCGTGAATTTCTGCCAGTAATAGTTTTGGGAATGGAACTGGTGAGTGAAAGGGCATGCACACATTTAATTTTGCAATTTATTGCCAAATGGCTGTCCAAACTTGTTACACCAATTTACTCCTCCCCTACCAGCAAAGCCTGAGAAGTCTCAGTGCTCTTCATCCTCATCAACACTTGGTACTGACAGACTTGTTAGTGTTTGATTAAGACAGACCATATAGTTAAGTGGGCTTCTCAGGTGGTGCTAGTGTATAAAGAACCCATCCTACTTGACCGAGTAAAGTATCCACCAATCACCTAATGCCACCATTCTGTCTTGAAGTGTGAAGTGTAGTTGTAGTTGCTCAGTCGTGTGCGACTCTTTGTGACCCCACAGACTGTAGCCTACCAGGCTTCTCTGTCCATGGGATTAGGCAATAGTACCGGAGTGGATTGCCATTTCCTTCTCCAGGGGATCTTCCTAACCCAGGGCTCAAACCCGGGTCTCCCGCATTGTAGACAGACGCTTTACTGTCTGAGCCACCAGGGAAGTCTTAGCCAATCACCTAATGCCACCATTCTGTCTTGAGGCTATAAAAATTAGCTACTAGCCTGCGAAAAGTTCGGCTCTCCCTTAAACCAGCCCACTGTTCTAACAGCATCTCCCACTGTAATAAAACTTTATTCTCCTCTCATCTGCCTCATGTCTGGAAATTCTTTTCCAGCCCATGCATGGATCATGACATTAACCTGTAAATATGATAGATAACCCTTTGTTTCAGAAATGTATAAAACTACATCTCCAGCTCCTAACAGACTGAACAGACTCTGAGAGTCTGTCTCCTGGATTATAATCCTCAATTTGGCTTGAATAAAAATTCTCATTTATTCTTCTTAGCTTGATTGTTAATTGATTTTTCATTAACACAATTTTAAATGAGCACCTGTTCATTTTTTGCCAGTCTTATAGGTGTAAAATTATTTCTTATTGTAATTTTCCTTTGTGTTTCCCAGATTAAGTGTGTCTTCATCAGTTTGGGCTGCCAGAACTAAGTACCATAGATAAGGTGGCTTGTAAAAAGCAGAAGTTTATTTCTCACAATTCTGATACTGAGCAGGGCCCTGTGGAGCTCCTGGGCACTAAAGGTTCTCTGTATCTCCCATTTCTTTCTTTTTTAAAAAAAAATATATGTTTATTTATTTATTTGATCTTAGTTGTGGCATGCAGGATCTTTCAGTTGCACGGCATGAGAATGCTTAGCTGAGGCATGTGGGATCCAGTTCCCTGACCAGGGATCCAACCTGGGCCCCCGGCACTGAGAACAGTGAGTCTTAGCCACTGGACTACCAGGGAAGCCCTGTCCCCCATTTCTTTGATCACAGGAAATAGCCTTCACTCAGCCTCCTCGACCTTCCCTGAGTTCCAAAGGGCAGATTCAAGCAATTGTTAATTAGAGAAGAGAGGGGATATGAGACTAGGGAGAAACATCAAGAGAAATAATAGTGCACCCTTGGGGCAAGGCCCTGGTTCCCCATCAATGGATACACACAACAATATCTTTGAGCTGTTTTGCAGATAGGAAACCCTCTCCTATCTCCTATGAGAGAAGTTAGTGATTAACCATGGTATGCTGCCCACAAGCATGCAGACCCCAGACTAGTTGGAACCTGAAGATTGATGATGCTGACTCTTGCTTACCTCACTACCAACTCATCAGAAGAATGTCCATGGGCTGATCACGCCCTCTTTGAACTGTGGAGCCCTATACCAAGGTCACAGAACAAAAATTTCTGGAATTAACCAAGCCCCATAGCAACTGTTGCCATGAGCCTCCTGATCTAAACTGGCCAATCCCCTCACACCCATATTAAGTAAAGTACCCACCCTCTAGCATCCTAACCAATCAGCTAATGCCACCCTTCCAGCAGGAATTTTCTGTCTTGAGGCTATAAAAACTGGCTACTAGCCCTCGAATTGGGTCTGCTCCACCTTGAGCCAGTCCGCTGTTCTAACAGTCTCCTGCTCTGTGCTATGCTCAGGCGCTCAGTCTTGTCCAGCTCTTTGAGGCCCCTCAGACTGTAGCCCACCAGGCCCCTCTGTCGATGGGGATTCTCCAGGCAAGAATACTGGAGTGGGTTGCCATGCCCTCCTCCAAGGGATCTTCCCAACCCAGGGATCGAACCCATATCACCTTCATTGCAGGCGGATTCTTTATCGTCTGAGCCACCAGGGAAGCACAAGAATGCTGGAGTGAGTAGCCTATCCCTTCTTCAGGGGAACTTACCAACTCAGGAACTGAACCAGGGTCTCCTGCATTGCAGGTGGACTCATTACTAGCTGAACTACCCAGGAAGCCCCCTCTCCTGCTCTAATAAACTCTAGTCTCCTCTCATTCTGCCTCAGGTCTGGAAAGTCTTTCCCAACTTAGCTCTTTGGCCTCTTGTTGTAAGGGTACTAATTCCATTCATGAGGACTCCATCCTCATGAACTAATTAGCTCCCAAGACCCCCACCTCTAAGTATAATCACACTGGGAGTTAGAGTTCAACATATGAATTTAGAGGAGACACAAACGTTCAGTCCATGGCATTCTGCTCCTGCCCCCCACCCAGCCCAATTCATATCCTTCTCACATGCAAAATATACATTCATCCTCAACAGCCTGTCCACTGGGGAAAAAATGGACAACCTACAAGTTGAGAATTCCGCTTTTTTTCAGAGGACTTGCACCCAGGATACAACCTTTCAGATAGCTGAGGGACTCTTCCAAAGAGGCGGGGAGCCAGGATATATAGGCATTTTTGCTGAGAAAAAGAAGACATATAGCAGAACATTAAAAGATTATTGCTAATCACAATGGCCTCTCAGCCCAGATGTCTCAGGTTAATCATTTTAGTCCTTTTTTTTTTTGTATGGGAAGATGCAAGAGTCTGGGCTCATTGAAATTATTCCTTTGATATACATCTTAACTATATAGAGCCAGTGTCTTATTTTTCTCCATCTTGAATTTCCCTTAGGATGCACTGTTGGGGGTGGCTGAGTGACTTGTGGCATTGGGCAACCTGTTTTTCTTCATCTTGAATTTCCCTCCGGGTACACCACTGGGGCCTGTTGGAGTGGTTGATGGCTTTCTGGCTGCAACCTACTTTGTTTACAGAAATGGCAAGGCAGCATTCTTTGTCCATAGCCCCAAGAGTCTGGTCCCAACATCCACTCCAAAGTCTGAAATCCAAAGTCTCATCTAAATACCATCTAAAATCAGATATGGGTGAGACCCTGTTTCATTGAAAAGGAAAAAAAAAAAAGAGAGAGAGAGAGAAACGAGTTTTTTTCTTTCTCTTTCCTGAGAACAAAGAAGATAAAGAGAACCATGAGCAGGCCTGAACATTCCTAGTTTTTTTCACTTTAATTGCTCCTAACTTTACACGTCTGACTAAATTTGCTTTTCTGCACCCTAACTCTGCAGGAGCTACCCTTTGTACTTAGACTGTGTGCTGAATAAGTCTTGTATCTGGTGTTTACCTTTACAACACCCTTACCCCTGTAGTTACAAGTCAGAAAGAAGGCTGTAGAGCCACTGAACTGCAAGACTCCATTACTGGGTACTGACACCAGCCCATGACTGTCTTGGAAACAACACAAGAGGAAGAAATCAAGATCACCTTTCTTCCTCACTGTGACTCATGACTGTGAGCCCTCATCTTATGTAAGCCCCTAGACTCTTCATGGAGGGGGACATAGCTCTTTAGGCATGATCCTACTATGTTCCCCTCTGTGCTGGTTAAGAATTAAAGCCACCTTTCTATTTCCTCCAAACTCTGTCTCCATATTTTTTATTCAGCTTTGGTGGGCAGAGAAAGCCAAGATTTTGGCGAGCAACAACTCCAGGTATGAGTCAACCTGAAGAGGCAAATTGCTCTAAAGATGTGAATCTGTAAAACCAAAAAGGTATGTGCTTGTAAAATACATTGGTGGGGACTTCCCTGGTGGTCCAGTGACTAAGACCCCATGCTCCCAATGCAGGGTGTCTGGATTCGATCCGGGACCAGCCAACTAGATCAACACATGCCAAAACTAAGAATTCGCATCAGCAACTGAGACCTGGAGCGACCAAATAAATATTTAAAGACATGTATCATTAAAAAATAATAATAATAAAATACATTGGTGGGACAGGCACAGGATAGACACTCCTCTCTCCAAACGGGAGGAATGGAGAATAAGGAAGAGCTGAAAAGTGTCAAGTGATTCCAAAATCTAGCAAGATAATCTCTTTGAGACCCTAAATTTCAAAAATAACCCTCTTTGGCTCTGTACTCTGCCCTCCAGCCCACTGGGGTAGCCATCCTTCCCGTCAGTTCTGCTGAGCCAGCGGGGTCCTGCCCCCAGGGTTTGGACAAAGGTTGAGCCCCCACAGTTTTGGACAGAGGTCATCTGGCCTATGGACAGTGAGGGAGTGCCCCCTCTCCCTCCTTTGGAAATTGAAGAGGCAGCTCCGGTGGTCTCTGAATCATCTGCAGGATCATGGATTCTTTAAAGAATAGAGCATATTGGCAGCTGAATAGCTTTATGGTCGCTTCCAGTAAAATCGAGAAGTCCAACCACCTTCCTTCATTCCTTTCCATCTTCTTTGGCTCACGCTGGCAGTTTTCCAACTGCAGTAGCTGATTAAGTCCATGGTTCACACACTGTACTTCACCTTCAGAGGCTTGCTGGAACTTGAGTCTAGTTATAAGTCTAGAAGCAAAGAAGGATGATGGGATGGGTTCTGAAGAGAATCAGCATTGTCTTGCATAGCGACTGCCTCAGGGGAGGCCGTTAGAAAGCAATCTGTGGAGTTAATCCCCTCAGGTGGATTTGCAAAGACAAGATACCACTGGGGTCGGAGTCATCTCTTCTATTGGGAAGGAAGACCCATCAGAATTCAGCAGTTCAGGGTTTCCCTGGTGGCTCAGTGGTAAAGAATCTGCCTGCCAACGCAGGAGACAGGACACAGGTTTGGTCCCTGATTCGGGAAGATCTCATATGCTGCGGAACAACTAAGCCCTTGTGCCACAACTGTTAAGCTTGTGCTCGAAAGCTTGGAAGCCACACCTCCTAAGTCCATGCGCCACAGCTATTGAAGCCCGAGCACCTAAAGCCTGTGCTCCACAGCGAGAAGCCGCCGCAATGAGAAGCCCTCACCCTGCAACTAGAGTAGCACCCACTTCCCAAAACTAGAGAAAGCTCGTGCACAGTAACGAAGTCCCAGAGCAGCCTAAATAAATAAATAAATAAAATTATATAGAAAAAAAGAATTTAGCAGTTCAATGTCTCCAGCTTCATCAGGGTCTTTCACACATATCCATACTAACTTACAGGATCCAGTTGTTTTTTTTTTTTTTTTTTTCTCATTCAATGCCCTGATTTTAACAGTAGACCCCCTTTGAGGCTGGGAGTTCAATTTACATTGTAGTTCAGCCAGTTTCAGGAGGAGGTTCTGCCTGTTGATTTTTCAGCAATTTCAGCCCCTTGGCAACAGAAGACAAGGGATTCATTCCATCAGGACACACAGAGAAACTTTTAGGTCATTTATGCAACCTAAGGACTGGAAGCTAGGAATCTGAACCCCTGAACTCTTTCTTTTCTGGCCCCAGTGAGTCCAGTGACATCCAAAGGTAATTGTAATAATCATTTTTTCAAAACTGTTCCCAGCTCTCATATACATAGTCACTCAGCTCCTTGCTTCTCACTGGTTGACTAGGAGTATCCAGTGCAGGTAATTTGTGTGTCTGTATTGTCAAATCACACCAGAGATGATTTGCTCTCTTTACTACTGAAAATAGAGTAGTAAGAGATTAGAGAGCCAGTTCCAGGAATCCCAGAACCAATTCACAAAACTCATCCTTAATGGTCTGTTTCTCTACAAACAAAGTCAGTATCAAAATCTGTATTAGGGTTCTCCAGAGACATAGAAGCAACAGGCTATGAGAGACAGAGAAACTGAGCAGGGCCTTCCTGGGTCAAAAGTCCCTCTATGTCCTCATTTCTTCTCTTTTTAAATTTAATTAATTTACTTTTGGCTGTGCTGGGTCTTCATTGCTGCAGGCAGGCTCTCTAGTTGTGGTGAGAGGGGGTTACTCTTTGTTGTGGTGCACAGACTTCTTATTGTGGTGGCTTCTCTTATTGCAGAGCATGGGCTCTAGAGCATGAGCTCAGTAGTTGTGGCACATAGACTTAGTTGCCCTGTGGTATGTGGGATCTTCCCAGACCAGGGATCGAACCTGTGTCACCTGAACTGACAGGCGAATTCTTAACCACTGGACTACCAGGGAAGCCCTTTAAAGAAACAATTATTTGACTGTACCAGGTCTTAAGTTGCAGCATGAGGGATCTTCAGCTGTGGCATGTAAACTCTCAGTTGCAGCATCTAGTTCCCTGACCAGGGACTGAACCTGGGCCCCCTGCATTGGGAGTGCAGTCTTACACTGGACCACCAGGAAAGTCCCTCTATTTCTTGTTTGTAGAAAAAGGCTTTGGTCTCCTAGGGCTTCCCTGAGTTCCAAAGGCACAGGCAGCTATTAATTATGGAAGGGAGGTAATGCAGAAACAAAGGAAAAAGAGAAAAACAATAAAAGTAATGACAGTAGTTCAGAGATAAAACAGAGTTGTAGCTCCTCCTCAGTAATAGTCGGAAGGCTATCTTTGAGTTGTTCTTTAGGAGAATGGTGACTATGTACTGTGGAACACAACCAGTAGATCCCAGACTGGCTGGAACCAGAAGGCTGATGATTGAGATCCTGAAACACCACCCTGTTGCCTCACCACAAACCAATCACAGGAAAGTCATGAATCCTGAAGCCCTCAGCCCTATGTTTTTGTTGTTCAGTTGCTAAGTTGTGTACAACTCCGAGACCCCATGGACTGCAGCACAACAGGCTTCCCTGTCCTGCACTATCTTCTGGACTCTCTGCTCAAACTCATGCCCATTGAGTTGGTGATGCCATCCAACCATCTCACCCTCTGTCATCCCCTTCTCCTCCTGCCCTCAATCTTTCCCGGTATCAGGGTGTTTTCCACTGAGTTGGCTCTTCACATCAGGTGGCCAAAGTATTGGAGCTTCAGCTTCAGCATCAGTCCTTTCAATGAATATTCAGGGTTGATTTACTTTAGGATTGACTGGTTTGATTTTCTTACTGACCAATGGATTCTCAAGCGTCTTCTCCAGCACCACAATTTGAAAACATCAATTTTTTGTCACTCAGCCTTTTTTTGGTCCAACTATCACATCCATACATGACTACTGGAAAAACCATAGCTTTGACTGTTATGGACTTTTGTCAGCAAAGTGATATCTCTGTTTTTAATATGCTGTCTAGGTTTGTCACAGCTTTCCTTCCAAGGAGCAAGTGTCTTTTAATTTCATGGCTGCAGCCACCATCTGCAGTGATTTGGGAGCCCAGGAAAATAAAATCTGTCACTGGTTCCACTTTTTCCCCTTCTATTTGTCATGAAGTGATGTGACTGGATGCCATGATCTTAGTTTTTTGAATTTTTAGTTTTAAGCCAGCTTTTCCACTGTCCTCTTTCACTCTCATCAAGAGGTTCTTTAGTTCCTCTTCACTTTCTGCCTTTAGAGTGGTATCATCTGCATATCTGCATATCACATGTATATAATGTGCATATCACCTGCATATCATCCCGATATATTGCCTTTAAAAACACTTCCCTGGGGGACTTTCCTGGTGGTTCAGTGGCTAAGACTCTGAGCTCCCAAAGCAGGAGACCCAGGATGATCCCTGGTCAGGGAACTAGATCCCACATGTCTCAACTAAAGATCACCTGGAGCCAACAAATAATTAATTAATATTTTTTTAAAATGAAAAGATAAAAACAATTCCCTGAAAGCCATTAGAGAGTTTTCTGAGCAGAAGCCCCCTATATTCCTTGCTGGGTCCAGCAACAAATACTAGTTTCCTTCACTACAACCCAGTGTCAGTAAATTGAGAGATAAGGAATTAGCTGCTGCTCTTATGGAGGCTAAGAAGTCCTATGATCTCTCCTTGGCAAGCTGAAGACCCAAGAAATCTGGTGGTGTAACATAGTCCAGTGGCAGGAGAACATTAACCTCTAGCTCAAGCAGGCAGTCAGGAAGGGAATGAATCTTCTCTTCCTCCACTTTCCATTCTGTTCATGTCCTCAGTGGATTGGGTGATGCTCACCCACTTTGGGAGGGCAATCTATTTTACTGAATCCACTGATTTAAATGTAACCTCATCTAGAAACACTTACAGACACATCCAGGAATAATGTTTAAGTTGGGCACCATCGCCCAAAGTGACACATAAAACTAGCCATCACAAAGGGTGAAGATGATGGTGGGTACACTTTGCCAACCAGAGCAGACTCAGAGGGAGCATCCAGTGCTGGGCCTATCCCTTCCTTTTTGGCTGCCATCGTGTTTAGCATGGCTTCCCTGATAGCTCAGTTGGTAAAGAATCCACCTGCAATGGAGGAGACCCCGGTTTGATTCCTGGATTGGAAAGATCCGCTGGAAAAGGGATAGGCTACCCACTCCAGTATTCTTGGGCTTCCCTTGTGGCTCAGCTGGTAAAAGAATCTGCCTACAATGTGGGAGACCTGGGTTTGATCCCTGGGTTGGGAATATCCCCTGAAGAAAGGAAAGGCTACCCACTCCAGTATTCTGGCTGGGAGAACTCCATGGACTGTATAGTCCATGGGGTCACAAAGAGTAGGACACAACTGAGACTTTCACTTTCTTTCTGTACTCAAAATAATCAAGAAATTTGATTAATTTCACGTGGCTATGTCCAAATAACACCATATGCAAGAACTGTAGAAAGCACTTTGCATTCATGATTTCATCTCTCCCTCTTGACAACCCTAGAAATCTATGCTCTTGTCCTTTTACAAGGGCGGAAATTGAAGGAAATTCCCTGGCAGTCCAGTGGTTAGGACTCCATGCTTTCATTGCTGAGGGCCTGAGTTCAATCCCTGTTTGGGGAACTAAAATCCTGCAAGCGGTGAGGCATGGCCAAGTAGAAACTGAAACCAGAAGGAGCCCTCGTGACCCTGAATTACAGCTCAAGAAAATGGAAGTATTGTGGATTGAACCGAGGTCCCCAGAAGATGTATCCACGTCTTAACCCTAGAACCAGTAATTGTGACCTTATTTGGAAAAAGGTTTTTGTAGATACAATTAGGTTGAGGAGATGAGTTTATCTGGGTGGGTCCTAAATCCTAAATCCAGTATCAAGTACTGAAGAGACAAAAAGAGGAAAGAGACGGAGGGAGAAGAGAGCACAGTCCGAAGACGGAGGCAGAGACTAATTCTATACAGCCACAAACCCCTGAACTCTGGAAGAGGCAAGAAAGAATTCCTCCCAAGTCTTCAGAGAGAGTAGCCCTGCTGACACCTTGATTTTGGACTTCTGTGATTTGGATTTCATAACTGTGAGAGAATAAATTTCTGTTGTCTACACTCCAAGGCCATGGTAATGTGTTACAGCAGCCCCAGGAAGCTACCACGTGAGGAGAGTGGAGACGGAGAGTAGTCCGCTCTTGCAAAAGTTCATGGTCCTCCCTCTCCCAGCAGCTTTATGAACCAGTTTCCTTCCTTCTGCCCCCAGATCACTGCACTGCAGCCTCAGTAGCTGCCTTGTCATTCCTGGAGCGTGCCAGTGCATTCTCACCTAAAGGTGTTTGTGCTTGCTGTTCCCTCGGCCATCTCCCAGACGCTCTCAGCTCTCTGCCCCTCAGTGAGGCTCTGACACTCTCTAGAGTATCTCCCCCCTCCTGAGTCATCCCTTTCTTTTATTTTTCTTCATGGAAGTCACCCCTACTTGATATTATACTTGTGCATATGTGTTTACACATACATATACATGTGTTTACATGTATAATGTCCTCCCAGTAGTACATAGACCCTCTTGAACAGGGGCTTTCTTCACTGCTCTATCCCCAGCCTCTAGGACATGTGCCTGGCCCACAGAAGGTACTCAATAAATATCTGTTGTGGGACTTGCCCAGTGGTCCAGTGGTTAAGACTCTGCCTCCTACCCTTGTGACGGGTGCGGGTTCAATCCACAGTTAGGGAACTAAGATCCCACGTACCACTGGGGTGTGGCAAAAAAAAGAAAAAAGTTCCTTTGGGACTTTCCTGGCGGTCCAGTGGCTAGGACTCTGTGCTTTCAAAGCAGAGGGCTGGGTCTGCGTCCCATGGTCGGGGAACTAGATCCCACATGCCACAACTAAAGAATTCTCATGCTACAGTCGAAAGATCCTGCATGTTACAACTAAGACCCGGTGTAGCCAATAAGTAAATAAACAAACAAACAAATGTCTGTTGACTGAATGAACAAATTATCTACTAGCAGCAACGGGGATAAGGAAGAGGCAGGCCCAGATAGGTAACTGTCTGCCAAGTGGCTTCCCTGGTGGCTCAGACGGTAAAGCATCTGCCTACAATGTGGGAGAGCCGGGTTCGATCCCTGGGTTGGGAAGATCCCCTGGAGAAGGAAATGGCAATCCACTCCAGTACTATTGCCCGGAAAATCCCATGGACCGAGAAGCCTGGTAGGCTATAGTCCAGGGTCCACAAAGAGTCGGATACAACTGAGCGACTTCACTTTCACTTTCACTGCCAAGCTGAAGAGCCAACTGTGTGCAGGAAGCAGCCTTAACAGCATCTCTGGCTCCCAGCCCAACTGTGGTTAGGAACCTCAGAAAAGCCTTTCTCCACCCGCCTCTACCCGGCTCCACTCATCTTTCCAGCTGGTATAGTCCCCAGGGGTTCATTTCATTCAAACATACCTGGAAAGTTCTAAAAGCTTTCCTTATTTCTACATTTTCTCATTTTTTGCAAGTATCAATAATGGACAGACACCTTCTGCAATGCACTCTCATGCACACATATCCACATGATCTAACACATATGCTTGGCCATATCTCACAGGGCCCTATCTTACACACCTTCATGACTCAACGAACCCACCCCCAGGACTAATTACACACACCTGCAGATACACACACACACACTTGGCCTCGGTTGTTCTCATTCCCCTGTCCCACGCACTCCTGCAGTCATGGTCCTGTACAGGCCGACCTCCGCCCAGGTTCTACCTATAAACGTACTTAACTGACACACACACTCATTCATTCAGTGCCTATGGGCTTTGCACACGAACCCACTTCCATAAACATCTTTTTCTTGTTATTAATTTATTTTTAACACCAAAAACATTTTGTATAGGGTATAGACTGCAAAGAGATCAAACCAGTCAATCCTAAAGGAAATCAATCCTGAATACTTATTTAAAGGACTGTTGCTGAAGCTGAAGCTCCAATACTTGGCTACCTGATGTGAAGAGCCAACTCACTGTAAAAACATCCTGATGCTGGGAAAGATTGAGGGCAGGAGAAGGGGGAGACAGATGATAAGATGGTTGGATGGCATCACTGATTCAATGGACATGAGTCTGAGCAAACTCCAGGAGATGGTAAAGAACAGGGAAGCCTGGCATGCTGCAATCCATGGGGTCGAAAAGAGTTGGACACAGCTGAACAATAAATAGCTGTTTAACAATGTCACCCACCTTTGAACACACTTTCAGACTTCTTCAGTTCAGTTCAGTCGCTCAGTCGTGTCTGACTCTTTGCGACCCCATGAATCGCAGCACGCCAGGCCTCCCTGTCCATCACCAACTCCCGGAGTCCACCCAAACCCATGTCCATTGAGTCGGTAATGCCATCCAGCCATCTCATTCTCTGTTGTCCCCTTCTCCTCCTGCCCCCAATCCCTCCCAGCATCAGAGTCTTTTCCAATGAGTCAACTCTTCGCATGAGGTGGCCAAAGTACTGGAGTTTCAGCTTTAGCATCTTTCCTTCCAAAGAACACCCAGGACTGATCTCCTTTTGAATGGACTGGTTGGATCCTCTTGCAGTCCAAGGAACTCTCAAGAGTCTTCTCCAACACCACAGTTCAAAAGCATCAATTCTTCGGCGCTCAGCCTTCTTCACAGTC
The DNA here is from genome assembly GCF_032405125.1 of Capricornis sumatraensis. NCBI lineage: Eukaryota > Metazoa > Chordata > Mammalia > Artiodactyla > Bovidae > Capricornis > Capricornis sumatraensis. The sequence goes on along the minus strand of NC_091083.1, from coordinate 67,003,163 downwards.
CAACTCTCACATCCATACATGACCACAGGAAAAACCATAGCCTTGACTAGACGGACCTTAGGCGGCAAAGTAATGTCTCTGCTTTTGAATATACTGTCTAGGTTAGTCATAACTTTCCTTCCAAGGAGTAAGCATCTTTTAATTTCATGGCTGCAGTCACCATCTGTGGTGATTTTGGAGCCCCCCAAAATAAAGTCTGACACTGTTTCCACTGTTTCCCCATCTATTTCCCATGAAGTGATAGGACCGGATGCCATGATCTTCGTTTTCTGAATGTTGAGCTTTAAGCCAACTTTTTCACTCTCCTCTTTCACTTTCACCAAGAGGCTTTTTAGTTCCTCTTCACTTTCTGCCATAAGGGTGTCATCTGCATATGTGAGGTTATTGATATTTCTTCTGGCAATCTTCATTCCAGCTTGTGCTTCCTCGAGCCCAGCGTTTCTCATGATGTACTCTGCATATAAGTTAAATAAGCAGGGTGACAATATACAGCCTTGACATACTCCTTTTCCTATTTGGAACCAGTCTGTTGTTCCATGTCCAGTTCTAACTGTTGCTTCCTGACCCGCATGTAAGTTTCTCAAGAGGCAGGTCAGGTGGTCTGGTATTCCCATCTCTTTCAGAATTCTCCACAGTTTATTGTGATCCACACAGTCAAACGCTTTGGCATAGTCAACAAAGCAGAAATAGATGTTTTTCTGGAACTCTCTTGCTTTTTTGATGATCCAGCAGATGTTGGCAATTTGATCTCTGGTTCCTCTGCCTTTTCTAAAACCTTCTTCACATACATGCAAACAATGGCCTAGGGGTATAAACTAGCTTGGTCAGAGTTTAGACAGAGGAGTTGTTCCAGCAATAGTGATATTCAGTGAGCATTGGCCACATGCCAGGTGCCCTGCACTTTGGGTGCTTATCTCATTCAATCCTCCCAACAGTCTTGTGAAATAGGTGCTATTATTAGCTCATTTATAGTTCAGAAAACTGAGACTCAAAACCATAAATAATAGTTAAGATTTCTAATCCAGGCATCTGATGATATTCCCCATCCCTCCTGCTGTTTTAGAATCTTGCCATTCTCCAATCAAAAGGGAGAGTCTGTGGCCCCTACCCTTGATCTTGGGTGGGTCTTTGTGACTACCTCAACTAACAGTATGGTGGAAATAATGCCATATGAATTCCAAAGCTAGATCATAAAAGGTGCTACATACAACATCCAAGGCAAGGAAACAACCTAAGGGCCCACTGATGAATGAATGAATGAATTAAAAATATAATATACATATATAAATGTATTATGTATGTTATATATTATACCTGCGTGCATGTATGCTAAGTCAATTCAATCATTCTAACTCTTTGCGACCCCATGGACTGTAGCCTTCCAGGGTCCTCTGTCCATGGGATTCTCCAGGCAAGAATACTGGAGTGGGTTGCCATTTCCTCCTCCAGGAAATCTTCCCAACCCAGGGATCAAACATGTGTCTTCTCCATTGGCAAGTGGGTTCTTTACCACTAGCACCACCTGGGAAGCCCATATATTATATATAAGTATATATGTATATATTCAGCCATAAAAAAGAAGGAAATACTGCCATTAGGGACAACATGGATGAATCTTAAGGGCATTATGCTAAGTGAAATAAGTTAGAAAGAGAAAGACAAACACTATATGGTCTCACTTGAATCTAAAAATGTGAATCAAAAATGTGAATCTAAAAATGTCAAATTCATAGAAACAGGGTAGAGTGGTGGTTGCCTTTCTGGATGGCCGGGGTTGGGGAGAATGGGGAGATGTTGGTCAAAGAGTATAAACTTCCTGTTATAAGATGAAAATAAGTTCTGGGGATCTAGTCTTATATACTTGAAAGTTGCTAACAGAATAGATCTTAAATGTTCCCACCACCACCATCACCACAACCTCCCAAATGATCACTAATTATGTGAGGTGAATGATGTATTAACAAACCTTATTGTGGTAATCATTCCCCAATATGTCCTGTATCCAATCATCACATTTTACACCCTAAACTTAGACAATGTTATATGTTAACTATATCTCAGTAAAGCTGGATAAAAATTTTTTTTTAAGAATGGTGTTTTGGGAGTCCTTCCCTGGTCCAGTGGTTAAGCATCCAGTTCTCAAGGCAGGGGATTTGGGTTTGATCCCTGGTATGGAAATGAAGATCCCACGTGCCATGGGACAACTAAGATCATGCACCACAGCTAGAGAGCCCATGTGCTGCAACTAGAGAAGACTGCTGCCACAACGAAGACCCAGCAAAGCCAAAAGGAAAAAGGAAAAAAAGAACAGCTTCAAGGGGTGAGAGAGAAATTTGGAGGTTGGGATGACATATACACACTAATATATATAAAATTAATAACTAATAAGGACAGGTTCAGCACAGGGAACTCTACTCAATACTCTGTAACGACCGATATGGAAAAAGAACCTAAGAGAGTGGATATATGTTTATGTATAATAGATTCACATTGCTGTACACCTAAAACTTACACAATATTGTAAATCAACTATAGTCCAATCAAATTAATTTAAAAAATTAAAACTCAAAATAAAAAATAAAAATTAAAAAGTGCAATAAAAATAAGTTTTTTTCTATTTTTAAGTGATACAACTTTTGCCTGACTCTCTCTTGGCATGATCAATCTTGCAACCCAGCTCCTGGACTATTAGGAAACCCAAGCCACATGTAGAGACGATATGTGAGTTTCCTGCTGGCAGCCCACCCAGATTCCAAATGACAGCCTGCATCAACTGGCAATCATGAGAATGAAGAGGACTTCAAGTGACACCAACCAAACCATGGTCTCTTGCAAGCACAGAAGAGACCCTGAAAAAGAACTGCCCAGTAAAGCAATTATCCTCCAATAATATATACATATATATATACGTTTCTACTTCCCCCACCAAAAAAAAGAGAGAGAAAATGAACTACCTAGCTGAGCCAAATCAAATCCCTAATCTAAAAAATAATGTAAAAAATGATTGTTGTTATTTTATGCCACTGAACATGGTTGGTTTGTTACACAGCAATAGACAGCTAGATGCCAGGGCAGAAAATTACCCACAATTAGCCTCAGACCACCATGGATGAGATGCTAAGCTCTTTGTCCTCCTTCTGGATGCTCGTCTTCCACCCCCAAGATAAAGGATATCAGAGTACAGCCCTCATCATCTGATCCTCACATCACAAGACCACTGGCTCATCAGTCTCTTTATCTGGATGTGAGCTCTTCAGTTCCAGGCTTGCTCTCATCCACTGCAGTCTCTGTGATGGTTTAGGCAAGCGCAATCCCTCGAGTTTCCTCTTCTGTAATATGTGTAGGATCTCAGCTCTATTGACCTGACAGGGAGCTTGTGAGGACCCATCCCAGAAGCTTGAGTTTAAGGGATTATTATTAATGCTTGAATTTTTAGGATCCAGGTTGGCAGCCAGAAGATAGGTAAACTGTAACCAATACATGAATTCAGCAAGTTGTGTAATGTGGGGACACCTGGCATAGGGACAAAGCACTCAGTGGATGCTCTGCAAATAAGAATGACATCCCATGTTCATTAGGATGATTCTGGACCATTGAGAAAACTTCAAGTCAGAGATCAGACTGGCAGGACAATTGAAGTGGGCCAGGGGTGGAGATATATATATTGGCCTGGAGGGCTTATACACCATCTACAGAGAACAACAAACATATAGCTCATCTAGAACTGCTAATGTATAACAACGTAGTCTCAGTTGCCAGATCTGACAATTTTTATATATTTACTTATTTTAAAAATATCTATTTAGCTGTGCTGGGTACAGCACGAAGGATCTTCAGTTGTGGCACTCAATCTCTTCGCTTCACCGTGTAAGATCTAGTTTCCTGACCAGGGTTCAAACCCAGGCTGCCTGCTTTGGGAGCTCAGAGTCTTAGCCATTGGATAACTAGGGAAGTCCCAGATCTGATCATTTTTAAAAGAGAAGGTAGAAACATAGACTGACAGGTATGTTAGTTGCTCAGTTGTGTCCAGCTCTTTGCAACCCCGTGGACTGTAGTCTGCCAGGCTCCTCTGTCTATGGAATTCTCCAGCAAGAATACTGGAGTGGGTAGACTTTCCCTTCTCCAGGGGATCTTCCTGACCCAGGGATCGAACCCATATCTTCCAAATTACAGGTAGATTCTTTATTGTCTGAGCCACCAGGGATGCCATGTGAATTCCCTCAATTGGAAAAAAAAAAAAAGTCGGTAAGTAACTAATTCAAAACATTAGAAAACAACAGTTTAGGAGGCAAACATCCTGAAGACTACCACACTCTAATCTCTGATCACATTTTTGTATCATCCATTCCAGTCCACAGACTTTAAGCAGGTAGCTGCCCTGGGCCAGATCTGGAGCTGGACTCTGGGATGCACAGATGCCCAAGATTGGGTGGCTGCCTTGGAGGAGTTTACAGCCTCCTGAGCTTTCCATTGTTTGTGGGAAATTGGGAAGTACATATAATACATTTTGGACTTCCCTGGTGGCTCAGTGGTAAAGAATCCGCCTCCCAAGCAGATTTGACCCCTGGATCGGAAAGATCCCCTGGAGTAGGAAATGGCAACCCACTCCAATATTTCTTGCCTAGGAAATTTCATGGACAGAGGAGCGTGGCTGGCCACAGTCCATGGGGTTGCAAAAGAGCTGGACATGGCTTAGCAACTAAACACACACACAAAACACATTTTACAAAGCAGTGGGCCCAAAGCAAAACTGTGCAATCCCTAAGGGGACACTGGAAGTTCTTCCTGTACAGTGGTTAAGACTCTGCCTTTTCACTGCTGAGGGTGTAGGTTCAGTCCCTGACTGGGGCACTGGAATCGCCGCAAGCTGTGTGGTATGGCCGAAAAAACCCCATACAGCTGACAATGATTTTTATCTCATAGGGTTGTTGAGGAGGTCAAACAAGGTTATCTGCAATGAGGGTTTGAAACAGTTCATGATGTAATCTGCTATCCCCCCCGCCCCAAGGCTAATGAGTTATCTTCTCAGTCCACTCTGAATGCTCTGCTCAGACCTGCCTTGGCGTGGATGATGTGTGTGGAAGTGGCTGGTGAGTCTTACTGCCCAGCAGGAAGGAAGTTCCTTGATGGCAGAGGCCAGGTCTGAGTCATCTGTGTTTCCCAGTAGCCTGCCCTTGAGACTATGGAATGAATGCAAGGGAAGGGGAAGGGAGGAACTTCATAAACAGCTCACAGATCACTGGCTCAACCCACAGGTCAAGGGCTCATCCTTGTTTAACACCCAACAGAGCGTAAGCAAGTGTCTGGACATGTGAGTGAGTATGTGAGAGTGTGAATGTGTATGAGTGAATGTGCATGTGTGTATTTGTACGTGATAGTGGGGAAGGAATTCAGGTGAGAATGGACATGTGTGTGAGGGTTTGTACTGTGTTCATGCATAAACACACACGTGTTCACTAAGATGGCACTTCCAGGGGGTCAGGGTCTTCCCTTGTTCCTTCTATTGTCCTAGCACTCTCAAAGGGTGGTGGGGTATAGGAGTGAGCACGCTGGGATAGCAGAGCAGCTCACGGCTTATCAGCAGAGGTTCTTGATCAGACATCATTGGTCTTCCTAACTCTGGGGAGATCAACCGCCATAAGCCTCAGTTAAAAAAATGGGTATCACTGCAGCACCTGTGTATAGGGTGGAGCATAGGAAATACTCAAATGTTGACTAATATCATCATGCAGGGTGTCACTATCAACATCCAGAGCAGATGCTTCCATGGTTAGTTGAAGGCACTCAAAACAAATCAAAAGGCTGCTCACTAACCATGTCCATCAAACTGTGAGTCTTAGTTCCTTTTGTGAGAGGAACTAAGGGCATAAAGTCCATTTTTCCTGTCTCCCAGGGTGACTGGGAGGTGTACGTGAGATCACAGGACTGTGGCAGGCTAAGCCAAAGCTAGAAGCAGGGTGCCCTCTCCTGGCACTATGGGGTAAAGGTTGGCTCCGGCCGGAGAGAGAGGCGGACCGCAGAGTGGGGATGCTGTCAAGACTCCCAGCCAAACGAGTACAGGGGAGGACAGCAGGCTGGGGGCCGCCTTCTCCCACTTTGCCGCCCTCTGCCTGCCTCAGATCTCCCTTCAGGACTTCCTCCCTGACCTTAGACCAGACTGAGCCTGGCTGCTCTTAGAAGCATCCTGCATTCAGTTGGAGTCAGTATTCCTTTATGGGAGGCCTTAGGCAATGTCTATCTCTCCTCGAGGGAAAGGATCAGTCTGAGAAAGAAAAAGGAGTGGCAGCATCCCAAACTGTTGGATTCCTGGGATCCCTGGACTATGCTCCCAACGAATGTTAGAATAAAAGCACTGTGGAAGCCAGGCTGGAGTGGGAATTGACCCAAGAGGACACCCCGCCCCCTTGGTGAAGGCTTCACCCTCTATCAGGGACATGAAAGACCCGGATTCGGGGAGCTCCTGTCCCCCACCCCAAGGACAGCCAGGTCTATGGGCTGAAGAGACACCACAAGGTGGGCCCCTAGGCAGACATCTGGGAGCATTAATTCTTTTCACAAATACTGGGTGCCTTCTGTGTGACAGGCCTGGAGCGGGGCTTTGGGAATATAGCAGTGGGCAAAGCCATACATGTTCGTGTCGCTTCTGCAGGTGGTGAGACATTCAGACACACAATCAGACAATTTCAAGTTCATTATGTATAGTCGTACCTTCTTCTCATCCCAATTTTATAGATGGGAAGATTGAGATTCGGGGCACTCTGCTAGTGAGGAACATTCTCTTGTATTCTTTGAATCTGGAGGGCTCTTCCAAGGGGAGAAGTGAGTTGGCGGGTGGGCACAGCCGGCTCCCGGGACTCTCATTGGCCCCCTCACCATCCAGAACAGTCTGGGATGAGAAGGACTGAGGAGCAGGGTGGCAGAGGGGCTGTTTCAATCTCTCTAAGAAATCTCCCCATTTCTGTACTCTGCTGCCCAGCAGTGACATCCAGACCCCAGGAACATTTACAAATCTGAGAGGGCCTGGAGTTGGGGGCATGGAAGGAGCTGGGGAGCAGGGGAAACACGACAGGGGCTAAGCAGTGGTGAGGTCTTATTCTAGCTCATCCTCATCAGTGGGGGTCCTCAGCATTCAGAATCCAACCCCCTGCCCCCATCTCACAGCCTCCCAATTAGTCCAGAGTCTGAGCAAGGCAGGCTAGAGGACCCTTTGGCCAATGGGCAGGCTTCCTTCCATTTCCGCCCCTCTCCACCCTCCAAACTGGGGACCTAATTGTCTGCAAAGCAAACACCCAAAGGACAGGTTCAAAGTTCAGGCAAAGAGGCCACAGGGCCAGCCCCGTCTTTACCTACTCTTTCTGGTACCCCTCGACTTCCTCAGAACCCGAGGACGGCGCCTGACCTGGGAGAAGGGGGTCTGACAGTTACCTGTCCACTGCGGCTTTCAGCAGAATGGGTGGGGACAAGCCCCCTCACCCCACCAACCACTGGCAGCAGTTGTTTGTGTAACCAACCAGATATCTTTCTATCTCTCTCTACATTCATATAAAGGCAAAAACCTATTTGTGTGTCCTTTTTTTTTTCCATTTACACAATAACACACTAGACACACTGGTCTGCTTTTCTTCACTTAACATTTCATCTTAACAATCGGTCGTTCCATATTATATAGGGAAACATCTTTTGTAAAAAGTGGTTGCCAAAGTACTCCACCACATGGACTGTACCGTCCTTTATTTCACAAGTATCCTACTGAAGGATGTTTAGAGTATTTCCAGTCTTTTCCAGTCTTTTGCTCTTAACATCATTTCGCCAACAAGTGCTTACCTCTTTGGGAAAATTTTCTGGAAGTGAAACTATTTGGTCAAAGAGTATGTGAATTTGTAATCTTGTTAGCTATTATCAGACTGTTGCCCATGAAAGCTGGACCAATGTACAACACAAAAAGCAATGTATAAGGTAGGCCGCTTCCCCATAGCCTCACCAAGAGACAACTAATAATTATCACACTTTTTAATTTTTATCAGTCTGATAAGTGAACTTAGAAAATGAATCACCACCCCTCCTGCCCCTACCCCCCCCCCCGCCCCCCGCTCAAACCAGCAGGGGAACCTGGATTCCAATCCCTTTGGCCCTAATAAGGAATCTTTTCCCCTCCCTGATTTTGTTTGTTTGTTTGTTTTTCATTACATAATAATAGAAGGGTCAGTCCACCAAGAAGACAAAGCAATCCTAAATGCATATGCAGGAAACAGAAGAGTTGCAAAATATGTGAAGCAAAACTGATAGAACAGAAAAGAGAAATAGACAAATCTAAAATTATAGTTGGAGACTTCAACACACTTCTCAACAACAGAGTAACTAGACAGATAAACAGAAGGATAGAGAAGACCTAAATAGCATCATCAGCCAAAGTAGCTAAATGATACATTAGAATAATCCACCCAACAACATCAGAACACACATTTATTTCAGGTGCCCGAAGAACATATACTGTGACTGACCACATCCAGGGTCAGGGGTCTTAAGACAAGTCTTAACAAATTTAAAAGAACTGAAATCATACAGAGTGCGTCCTCTGAACACAATGGAATCAAACTTAGAAATCAATTACAGAAGAATAGCAGGAAAATAATCAAACACTTGAAAACTAAACAACACATTTCTTAAACATAGGTTTCCCCTACAGTCTGAAAGTAGAGCCTTCCTATGAAACCTTTTCTAAGCCAGAATAGTGTAAAGCCAAAAAGCAATTACCTTAGGACACATTTTGCTAGTTCAGTTCAGTTCAGTTGCTCCGTCATGTCTGACTCCCTGCGACCTTTTGCTAGCAGATGCACAAAATAAGTACAGATAAAGCACAGATGCGCATAGACACAGGCCAAAGCTGTGGTGGCTTGATGCTGAGATGGTAAGTATAGTTCCTGGGGAAGGAGCTTGGCAGTGTCATCTTCACTGCTTCGTGTGCGTGCTGCATCTGTAATAGTTCTCTGCAAAACAAAGGCTGAATGCTATCTTTGCTGTTTTCCTTTTGTTTGTAAAAGTGAAAATACTTTTTGGGATTTCTTTAATTAGCAAAAATAGGTACTAGTAGGTCTTTCATAAAAGTGAAGCGGTGGTGGTGGTTTAGTCACTAAATCATATCCGACTCTTGCGACCCCATGGACTGTAGCCTGCCAGACTCCTCTGTTGATGGGATTCTCCAGGCAAGAATACTGGAGTGTGTTGCCATTTCCTTCTCCAAGGGATCTTCCCAATCCAGGGTTCGAACCCAGGTCTCCTGCATTGCAGGCAGAGCTTCCCTCATAGCTCAGTTGGTAAAGTGAAGTAGCATATAGTAAATTTTCAAAAAATGGAGGATATCTGTAGTCCCTAGGTCAAAGAGGAAGTCGCAAGGGAAATTTAAAAAATACATTGAGTTGAATGAAAATAAGGGTATAACATATTAACATTTGCGTGGAAGCATTGCCAAGAAGGAAATTTACAACACTAGATGCATACATTAGAAAAGTCTCAAATCAATAATCTAAGCTCCCATCTCAAGAACATAGAAAAAGTAGAGCAAAATAAACCTAAAACAAGCAGAAGGAAGGAAATAATAAAGATAAGAGCAGAGACTTCCTAGTGGTCCAGTGGCTAAGAATTTGCACTCCCAATGCAGGGGTCCCAGGTTGATCCTTGGTCGGGTAAATAGATCCCACACACTCTGACTAAGAGTTCAAAAGCTACCACTAAAGATTCCACATGGTGCAACTAAGAGATCCTGCATGCTACAATAAAGATTGAAGATCCTTCGTGCCACAGCTAAGACCCCACACAGTTGAATAAATAAACATTAAAAGTAATCACAAATGGAGAAACATACTGTGTTCATGGATTGTAAGAATCAATATCCTTTGACACCTATTGACACCAGTTTAATATAATTCCTACCAAAATCCCTGCAAGATGTTTTTGGTAGATATAGACAAGATCATTCTGAATTTAAATTGAAAGGCAAAGGAACTGTGTGTGTCAGTCACTCAGCTGTGTCTGTCTCTTTGCGACTCCATGGACTGTAGCCTACCAGGTTCCTCTGTCCATGGGATTCTCCAGGCAAGAATACTGGAGTGGGTTGCCATGCCCTTCTCCAGGAGATCTTCCCGACCCAGGGATCGAACCCGGGTCTCCTTCATTGCAAGCAGATTCTTTACCATCTGAGCCACCAGGAAAGACAAAGGAACTAGAATAGCTAAAACAATTTTGAAAAAGAAGAACAACATGGGAAAAATCAGTTTACCAGCTTTCCAGACATTATATGGCCATAATAATCAAGACTGAAGGGACAGACATATAGATCAATGGAATTGAATAGAGAACTCAGAAATAGATGGAAATGAATGTGCCCAGTTGATTTTTCATGAAAGTGCAAAAACAACTCAGTGGAGGAAAGATAGCCAACAAATGGTGCTGGAACAATTGAACATTCATGGGCAAAACAAGCAAATGAACAAACAAAAGACAGCAATGACCAAAATCCTTCAAACTAAACCCCATGCCTTATACCAAAATTAACCCTAAACGTATCATGGACTAAAACGTAAAATTATAAAACTTGTAGAAAACATCACAGGAAAAAAATCTGGGGTCCAGAGCTAGACGAAGAATTCTTAGACTTAAGAACAAAAGCATGGATCCTCTCTGAGGTTTCTTGGACACCCACCCTACTCCTCAGTGAAGAGAAGATAGTGGGCCAGAACAGTGCCAGTGCCGCTAGTGTGTGGAGGGGTCCTTTCCGTTGGTATATGTGGAATCCCTTCCACCCAATGTGACTCCAACTTCAAGAATAGGCTGCAAGAATGAAGAGACAAAATTTGCCAAAGAGAGAGCTGGACTTTCCAAGTTACTTGACCTCAAAGACTCTGAAACTCTTCAGAAATTCTTTCTCGAAGAAATACAGCTTGGTTAAGAGTTCCTAGCTCAAGGTGAATAGGAGAAGGGTTTGGACCATCTGACAAATCCATTGCTGTGGGTGGACAGCCACAGCAGTTACTGCAAGTGCTGCAGCAAACTTCCACCACGTGTCCCAGGTGCTTCGAAGCTGCTAACAATTAATCACAGAATTGTAAGTGCTCAGAGCATAGCTACAAATGTCAACATAATAATCTCAATTTAAAAATATTTGAAAAATCTTAACTTGGAAAACAATCAGTTTGGGGGAAGTAAGGGCAAATATGCTTGTTATGGACTATCTCCTACACTGAAATCTAACAAAGTTAATTTTTACTTTGTTCAGATTCATTTGTCTGTTTTATTTATTTTTCCCAGTGAAAAGTGTATTTCGATAGAGAACTTTTCATTTTGTAAATACACTATGAATTACCAGGAAAAAAAAGCATAATCTATAAAATGAAAAATTAATAATTGGATTGTATCAAAATTGAAAGCTTTTGCTTTGCAAAGTTCCTGTTAAGAGAATAAAAGGGGAACTTCCCCAGTGGTCCAGTGGCTAAGACTCCATCTTCCAATGCATGGAATGCAGGTTCGATTCCTGGTCAGGGAATTAAGATCCTACGTGTCTCCAGGCCACTGAGCCCCAGGGCCTCCGCCAGAGAGCCAGCGTGTTCTGGAGCACATGCACCACAACTAGAGGGAAGCCCATGAGCTGAAACGAAGACCCGACGCAGCCGTGAAAAATTTTTTAAAAAAGAATAAAAGGGAATTCCTTGGCAGTCAGTGGTTAGGACTTGGTGATTTCACTGCCATGGGCCTGGGTTCAATCCCTGGTTAGGAAATTAAGATCCTGAAATCTGTCTGTGCAACACAAAAATAAATAAAAGTGGAGGGGGAGAGAGAGAATAAAAAGGCAAGCTACAAAATAGAAGAAAATCTTTGCAAACTATACATACAGCAAGGGGCTAATATCTAGAATACATTTAAAAACTTGGAAAATTCAATGGTAAACAAACTCCAAACAATCTAGTTAGAAGATGGGCAAAAGACATGAAAGATATTTCACCACAGAGGATATAAAAATGGCAAATATACATGTGAAAAAAATATTCGACATCATTAGCCAATGTTTGTTGCTGTTTAGACTCTTAAGTTGTGTCCGACTCTTTGCTACACTATGGACAGTAGCCCGCCAGGCTCCTCTGTCTATAGGACTTTCCAGGCAAGAATACTGCTGTGGGTTGCCCTTTCCTTCTCCAGGGGATCTTCCCAACCCAGGGATCGAACATCTGTCTCCTGCATTGCAGGTGGATTCTTCATTGCTGAGCCAGCAGGGAACCAGTCATTAGTCAGTAGGGGAATGCAAATTAAAACCACATGAAGTATTACTATACATCTATCAGAATGGATGGCTAAAACAAAACATAGGGACACCATCAAATGGTGGCAAGGATGTGGGGAAACTGAACCACTCCTTCATTGGTCCTGGGCAAATAAAGTGGTACAGCCTCTCTGGAAAATAGTTTGACAATTTATTCTCATGAAATTAAAAGTTATCAGGCTGCTGCTGCTGCTAAGTCGCTTCAGTCGTGTTCGACTCTGTGCAGCCCCATAGACGGCAGCCCACCAGGCTCCCCCACCCCTGGGATTCTCCAGGCAAAAACACTGGAGTGGGTTGCCATTTCCCTCTCCAATGCATGAGAGTGAAAAGTGAAAGTGAAGTCGCTTGGTCGTGTCCGATTCTTCGCGACCCCATGGACTGCAGCCTACCAGGCTCCTCTGTCCATGGGATTTTCCAGGCAAGAGTAGCAGAGTGGGGTGCCATTGCCTTCTCTGTAATACAACCTAATAATTGCACTTATGAGCATTCATGCCTAAAAAATGAAAACTTCTGTTTTCATGAAAACCTATACACAAATATTCACAACAGCTTTATTTGTAATAGTCAAAAACTGGAAATAACCCAGATGTCTTTCAGTAGGTGACTGATTAAACAAAGTTGTGCTTCCATATCAAGGAATACTGCTCAGGGGTAAAAAGCAATGAATTATGGACAGACGCAATAACTCGGGTGAATCTCCAGAGAACCATGCTGAGTGGGAAAGCCAATTCCAACAGGCTACATAGTATGATTCCATTTATATAACATTCTTTAAATGAAAAAATTATAGATGTGGATCTATAGACATGGATTAGTGGTTGCCAGGGGCTCAGAAGCAGGTAGGAATAAGATAGAGTAGGTGTGGCATGAAGGATTCTTATGATGATGGAAATATTCTATATCTTGACTGTATCACTGTCAATATCCTGGTTGTGATTTCGTACATTGTTTTGCAAAATGTTACCACTGTGGGAAACCAAGCAAAGGGACTGTGGAATTTTTTTGTACTACTCCTTAAAGTAGTATTTATCTCAAAATGAGAAGTTTAATTTAAAATGATATTGTTGCTTGTTGGAGAGAACATGGCAAAGTTTTTCAACCAATAAATTAGAATACATTTGAAATACATAATTATACTCAACTTTGGAGAGTATAGAGAACAGGAACCAAGTTTCCGGAAGGTAATTAATTTGGCAAACTGTATCAAGACTTTGACAAATATTGGTGTTTCTTAAACAAGTAATTCTATTTCTGTAAATTTATCTGAAGCCATAGAGTATCAGAGGAGGACATATTAATAGGTTGTTTATTTATTTAAATTTATTTTATATATTTGGCCATGTCAGGCCTTAGTCATGCGGGATCTTTTTCTTCATGGCACACAGACTCTCTAGTTATGGCTCATGAGCCCAGCAGTTGTGGCTCACAGGCTTAACTGCTCCCTGGCATGTAGAATCTTAGTTCCCTGACCAGGCATGGCACTTGCACCCCCTGCAATGGAAGGCAAATTTCCATCCGCTGGACCACCAGGGAAGTCCCAATGTGTTGTTTATAATAGTGAAACTGAAGCAAGAGGGGTTGGGTTATATAAATTGTGATACTTCCATAAATTGGAATACTCTGTAGCAAGAGAAACTGTATAAGATAAGAATTAAGAGCAGATTCTGGAGTTCAACTGCTGCTGCTGGTGCTGCTAAGTCGCTTCAGTTGTGTCCGACTCTGTGTGACCCCATAGACAGCAGCCCACCAGGCTCCTCTGTCCCTGGGATTCTCCAGGCAAGAATACTGGAGTGGTTGCCATTTCCTTCTCCAATGCATGTATGCATACTAAGTCGCTTCAGTCGTGTCTGACTCTGTGTGACCCTATGGACAGCAGCCCACCAGTCTCCTCTGTCCACAGGATTCTCTAGGCAAGACTACTGGAGTGGGTTGCCATTTCCTTCTCGGGAGTTCAACTACTTGGGTTCAAATTCTAGCTCCTTTACTTATTAGCTGTGTAACTATGGCCTAGTTATGTAATTTCCTGGTGCCAGTTTCCTCATTTGCAGAAAACCTACTTAATATTGTTATGAGGATTAAATGAGTTACAGTTTACAAAGGACTTTGAATACAACCTGGCACACGCTGAGAGCTTTATGCCGCCAACTCATGTGATATTAAGTGGAAAAAAAGAAGTATAAGAAAGTCTCTATACAGTCAATCTCAAATATCTAAAACATGTGTACTTAATTATGGGCTTTCTGGGTGGCTCACCAGTAAAGAATCCACCTACAGTGCATGAGCCACAGGAGACATGGGTTTGATTCCTGGGTCAAGAAGATCCCCTGAAGGAGGGCATGGCAACCCACTCCAGTATTCTTGCCTGGAGCATCCCATGGACAGAGGAGCCTGGCATGGGGTCACCCAGAGTTGGACACAACTGAAGCGACTTAGCATGCATGCTACACCCAAGTGAGGCGACCAGAAGGAAATTTAACCAAAATGGGAATAGTAATGATCTCTGAATTATAGCTTTTTAAAATTTTTTTTCTGTTTTCTACATTTCAAAAAGCACATGTTTAATAGAAAAAGTTATTTAAAAGTTATTAAATTTTCAATGTGAGAAAGTGGACTAAACAGTGCTTTGTAATGATAGCATTGTACTTACGTGGGTTAAGTATTTTTTGATTAACACTAACTCTCTAAATTGATTTATTATTATGATTTTTATGATTATTATGATTCCCATTTTACAGTCAAGAAAACTGAGGTTCAGAGAGGTGATATGCCTCCACAAGGTTCACAGCAGGAGTGTTAAAGATCAAGTAAGAGGCATGAGAGACAAAGGAGCAGGTGGCAGTCAACTCTATCTGAGAGATGTGACAGTCAGGGGGTGTGGAAATTACCTCTGAAGAAACACACAGAAAGTCACATATTGTATAAAGTATCTCACATTGTCATGCACAGAATCAAATGTGCTGTCATAAACTTCCAGTTGGAGGTTCCCACCAGGTTTATTCTGGAGCGGGAAACTTTTGTTCCAATGATAAAGAAATGTACATGTAAATTATTTATCATTTTCACTTACTAAATTAGCAAAAAAGAAAACAAAGAATATAAAAAATGATAAACATGCAGTGACAAACTCAGAAACTGCAGATAACTTTTAGAAAACAACATGGCAATAAAATCAGGAGAATCTTTAAAAATGCTTCTTTCCTTCAGTCCAGTTTTTCCAAATGCTAGAATTTTTTTCCCAAGGAAATTATCCAAAATACATGGAAAGTTCTGCATGAACGAACAACTTGTTGTATTTCTAATAGTGAAAAATGGAAAAGGCCTACTACTCCATGAGAGTGCTGTGATTTATCCACTCTATGTGCGCTTTTCTGTTATTTTTAAAAAATTTTGACTGTGTTGGGTCTTTGCTGAGGTGCGAGGGCTCAGCAGTTGTGGTGTGCAGGCTCCTTTAGTTGCAGAAGGCATATGGGATCTCAGTTCCCCAACGAGGGATCAAACCTGCATCCCCTGCATTGGAAGGCAGATTCTTAACCACTGGACCATCAGGGAAGTCCCATCTATGTGCACCTTAAAAAAATTTTCCTCAAACATACTCTCTTTTCTTGCATGGGTATATGCCTGTGTCAAAGTTCATCTAGATAATACTTCAGTTCTGTGCATATCACTGTATACACAATACCCCTCAACTAAAAATGAAAAAAAAGGTCACATATTATATGATTGCATCTATATGACATGTTCAGAACAGGTAAACTTATTGAAATCAAAACATATTGGTTAGTGGTTGCTAGGGTTTGGTGGCAGGGAAGAATAGGAACTTTGACTGCTAGAGGGTAGATAAAGGGTTTCTTTATGAGGTGATGAAATGTTCTGGAATTAGATCATGGTGATGGTTGCACAATGTTGGTAGCTATACCAAAATGACTGTTGTACATTTTAAAATGATAAATTTTATGACATGTGAATTAAATCTCAATAAAGTGAGGAGGAAAATTATCCTCATATAGCAACATAAAATTATACATTATGTATGTGCTTAGTCGCTCAGTCACGTCTGACTCTGCGACACCCAACAGACTGCAGCCCACCAGGCTCCTCGTGGGAATTCTCCAGGCAAGAATACGGAGTGGGTTGCCATCTACGGGAATTCTCCAGGCAAGAATACTGGAGTGGTTTGCCATTTCCTTCTCCAGGGCATCGTCCCAACCCAGGGATCCAACCCACGCCTCCTGTATTGCAGGTGGATGCTAATGGGTAAATAATTCCCCCCTATTCCCCTCAAATGAATGGTATAATACAGTATATTTCTGCATGAACATCATGGTCTCAAAGTCCCATAGACACACAATTCCAGTGGAGCATGATGTGTGGATTTCAGCAAGACTCAAAGAGACTATGACCCAGTACAAACCAGAACTTGATTTGAACACAGAAAAACCTTAACAACCAAGGGACCCTGCCACATCTTTCTCGTGTTACCTACTCTGTATTAGCCAAACATACTGACAATGTAGAAGGAAAGATGGGGAAATCCATACTTCCTTTTCCTTTCAGTCCTTCCTTACTTACCAGTAAGCTGAGGGCGGAGTGTTGATAAAATATGCACATATCAAAAAGTAAAATGAAGTGGCATTTTTTCTTTAGCAGCATTGTACGGCTTGCAGGATCCTAGTTCCCCCACCAGCGTTGAACACAGCCAGTGTCAGCGAAAGCGTCAAGTCCTAACAGCCGGTGTCAGCGAAAGTGCCAAGTCCTAACCTTTGGATTACCAGGGAAGTCCCCAGTGAAGTGGTTTTTGTGCAGTGTTTCCTCTTTCTGGTTAGAACAAAACACATATGCATATTTGGTGGCACTTCAGGGGCTCTGAAGAGCTCCAGTACGATAGCCCTTTATGTCTCAGTGCAGAAAGAACTCAGTGAGAGGCAAAGTGATTAGAATAGGAGCTTGTGAGGTTTATAAGTGGGTGGGTGAAAGAGTGGGCTAGTTTTATAATCAAAGGAAAAGTGGGGATGGGGAGAAGATCTTCTTTGTCTTTCTTGAGTAGTAGATGTCATGCTTCCATCTTCAGCTTCTCCTCCAGGTTGGGTAGGAGAGTTTTCTTGTCCCTACATGGTCCAGCTAGATCCATAAACTGTTTTTCATGTGTGCAGACAGCGTGTCCTAACAGCTCACTGAGCAGGAGGTGGGGCTTGGGCCACCATTGTCTTATTTTGGGAGATGATTCTGTTGCATGGTTTTCTTGCTAAACAAACTTGCTTTACTGAGTAATCATCAATTTATGAGGGTCTCCCATAAATTTTCTACTTACACTCCCTTAGTGGTATTAACTCTTTAATCACCTACTTTGTCCCTTTACTCTGTCCTTATCACATATACAAGCTATGTAACACAAACTATGATTCTACATATGAACTAAATGCTCTTTTATTTGCCTTTAAAACTGGCATTGTACAATATAAAGAATGGTAAAATTTAAAAATATTTCTTTCACTTAGGGTGACATTAATTAACAAGTGAAAACATAATAAGTCAAGACAGAGACTATGGTGGAGAAGGGAAGCTCTGTATCTATATTTTAGTATCTTTGCTGGGCTTCCCTGGTAGCTCAGCTCGTAAAGAATCCACCTGCAATGCAGGAGACCTGGGTTCGATCCCTGGGTTTGGAAGATCCCCTGGAGAAGGGCATGGCAACCCGCTCCAGTATTCTTGCCTGGAGAAGCCCCATGGACAGATGAGCCTGGCAGGCTACAGTCCATGGGGTCTCAAAGAGTCCCCATCGGGGACATGACTGAGCAACTAAGCACAGCACAGCACATCTTTGATGGCACTACTCCCTCCCCCCAGTGCTTAAAACAGTTTTTTATTTGACTGCTCCACAAGCCTTGTGGGATCTTAGCTCCTCAACCAGGTCCTCAGCAGCGAGACCACGGAGTCCTAGCCACTAGACTACAGTTTCCCCTCCCCGACAGAGTGCTTTTCGAACAAGGGCCTTGCGTTTTCATTTTGCACTGGGCATCAAAAATTATGCAGACAGCTATGGGTAACAGAAACACATTTCATTCTGAAGGAGGAAACAGACAGAGCTGGACTCCATTTTAGGCCAGGCTGTGAACATTAGGCTTACATGCATGGTCACCCTCCCAATGGACTCTGAATTTTGTGCCCGGTGTCTATAGAGGTGGCATACCAATGGAAAACCAGACCCCCCGATAAAAGAGCCTCAGGACTTGTACTTGGACTCTCCATTGCCTAAAAGAATATGCTAATTATCTCTGTAATAGAACAAAGTGGTAAATTCCATTATGTTTATCGGAATATGACCACAGTCCTATTGATAAATGTCCACAGTTCATCTAGTCTTGTGACACATGAATCATGGGTTAACTTTGATCGTATCTCTCTTTTACCTTCTCCAGATTAGTTTCAAGGAATTTGGGGAGGTGGGTTTGAGTAAGTACACTTAGGGTATATAAGGTTTTCACAAAAACTGGTCGGGGTCCTTGGCTAAGAGGAGACTCTGCCTTGGGCCCGCCGGTGTAATAACCTGCACTCCACTATCTGCATTGTCCTTCTGGGAGAGTTTGTTTCCCGGAACGCGTGGCTACAACATTTGGTGCGCTGGCCGGGAAACTCCTCACTTTGAGGAGACAAGTCCCATCTGGGACTATACTCCGAGGCCTTGCGGCTTGAATCTTCTAGAGGGGGGATGGCGCCTTGCCCTTCTGGAAGGTTTCTGCTTCTCAATGCCCGGACCTATCACGTTAGCAGATAGTGGACAGCAGCAGGGGAACTGAGCACTTAGGTAAGGAGGAATCCACCCGGCAGGGTGGAAGAGGGGGCCTGATCACCCCCCTGAGAGGGACTAGAAGGGGCACGGACCCACAGGAGCCTGGAATAGGCAGGCGGTGATTGCTTGGTACACAGGTCGATGAGCGTGCTAGGGTTTAGGAAGGAAATTTGTGAAGGTCATTTAGGAGGTGTGTCCACACCGTCTCAGGGAAAATTATTACCAAGCGATCGCCAGGGGATTTTAGGATAGGAAACTGGTCCTTGTTTGCTCATATTCTGCCCTCCCCCAGGAGGTGTCTCATTTGCTGTGAAATCCTTGACCCCTTGGAACTGTTAGGCTAGAAGGAGGGGGATACATAAGTGAGTATGAATTGGCTTTTCCGAAGATGGTCTGGGACATAGGATATTTAACCCATCTGTGTTTTCATCTGCACCTGATCAAGCCCACCAAGGCAGAATGGACTTTAAGGGAGAAACAGTCTTGGCCCACGTGGTGTTCTGGTTTGGCTGTGCTAACTGGCAGGTGAAGACACGCCGATCCCCCTTCTCCCTCTGGGATCTGGCAGGTAAGGCTCTTCTCACCCCAATTAGGAAGGAGATAAATGGTAATTTAAGTGTCATTGAGTGGAAATATCAGAAGTACATAGAGGACAGAGAATTTCGAAGACAGAATGAAAAGGAAGAGTAGAAGAAGGTCCGAGAAGGTAAGCAAGATGGGGGAAGTGAATCTAAGGCAACTGTATTGGAGTGCATGATTAAAAATTTAAAGAAGGGATTAGCAGGAGACTGTGGGGTGAAGATGAAGCCTAACCGCCTCCACATACTCTGTGAGGTTGAATTGCCCCCAGTGGGAGTAGGATGGCCACCAGAGAACACCATGAACTTAAAACTAGTGGAAGCAGTCTATACAGTAGTCACAGGAGAGCCAGGACCCCTGGATCAATATCCATATATTGACTCATGGCTAGGGTTAGCTCAAGACCCTCCTACTTGGACAAGGTTCTGTATTCAGAAGGGGAAGGGAAAAATATTAATGGCACAAAAACTGACTGATGATAAAAAAGGAAATTCTACAGGATTTGGATGGGGATGACCTGACCCCTCCCGCATACTGGATAATGACACGCCTGCCTCCGAGTGCTCCTCCAGGACCAGAGGCCGCCTTAATGCCCAATCCAGGGCCAGGTGAAGTTCCTGCAGCAGCCACTGCTCTTCCGCCAGCTCTCCTGGAGTTCGTAGAGCCACTGTTTTTGGCAGGCTCCGATCCCAGTGACAGAAGCCTCTGGCCAACACTTCCAGGATCCAGCTCTAGCTGAACCGCCCAAGCTATATACCCACCTCTCCCGGTGAGTACTGACAAGAAGGGGAGGGAGATATTGGAATTAAGCAGAGACTGCACTCTGTCACAGAGCTGGAGGGAATGAAACAGAACAGACAAGAGATTTGCAATGCTAGCTGCTGCTCTGGGAAAGTCTATCTCGGGCCCTCCGCAAAACCTCATCTGCCCCAGGGACAGGACAGTCCTTCAACCGGTCCCAACGGAGGCCACGGCCCCGTTACGGCCAAATCAGTGTCCCTGGTGCCAAGCTTTTGGCCACTGGAAGAATGAATGCCCTAAGGCAAGGAAGGAAGAGGAAGCTCCCGCAGTTGTGGGGCTTGCTGGCTTGGAAATTAAATAGGGCTGCCAGGGGCTCAGAGATATCAGGTCTCCAAGAACCCATGGTAACTTTAAAAGTGGGGGACCAAAACATTGACTTCATGGTGGATACAGGAGCAGAACTGTCGGTAGTAACAAAACCTGTGGCAACACTGTCCAAAAAGACTACCGCTGTAACTGGGGTATCAGGAGAAGAGATGATTAAACCATTTTGCCAGCCCAGAAAATGTCATATGGGGAGGAGGGGCACCAAGTGATTCATGAATTCCTCTACATTCCTGAACGCCCATTACCCCTGCTGGGAAGAGACTTGCTCTCCAAACTAGGAGCACAAGTGACTTTCTCCCCTGAGGAGAGGCCCACCTTCCGGATGGACACTATGACTTATTTGCTCTCTCTCTCTCTCCATACCACCCCAAGATGAGTGGCGGTTGCATGAGCCTCCAAAGGAAGAACCAGGTAGGCCGGAAGAGCATGAGAGAGAGCTAACTCAATTATTCCCTGAGGTGTGGGTGGAAGACAAACCCATCTCCCTCTCAGGCTGGCTAAACATCAAGCCTCAGTGATAATAGAACTAAAACCAGGCACCATCCTGGTTAGAAAGCGCCAGTACCCGCTACCGATAGAGGCCTGGGCAGGCATACTGCCCCACATCAACAGATTGAAACAAGCGGGCATTCTAGTAGAGTGCCAGTTGCCTTGGAATACACCGAACCTCGAATACCAGTCAAAAAGAAAGGAGGACAGGACTATAGGCCTGTACAGGATCTCAGGCTAGTCAACCAGGCTACTGTGACTTTACACCCTACTGTTCCAACCCCCTATGCCTTACTTAGCCTCCTCCCGCTGAGGACTAAAGTTTATACTCGCCTAGATCACAGCCCCGGAGAAGGCAATGGCACCCCACTCCAGTACTCTTGTCTGGAAAATCCCATGGATGGAGGAGCCTGGTAGGCTGCAGTCCATGGGGTCACTGAGGGTCGGACACAACTGAGCAATTTCACTTTCACTTTTCACTTTCATGCATTGGAGAAGGAAATGGCAACCCACTCCAGTGTTCTTGCCTGGAGAATCCCAGGGATGGGGGAGCCTGGTGGGCTGCCGTCTATGGGGTCGCACAGAGTAGGACACGACTGAAGTGACTTAGCAGCAGCAGCAGATCACAGCCCATCTTTGCCTTTGAATGGGAAGATCCAGTTGGGGGCACCAAACAACAGCTCATCTGGACTCCCCCACAAGGGTTTAAGAACTCCCCAGCCATCTTTGGGGAAGCCTTGGCTTCTGACCTGAACTCATTCCATCCAGAAGAGTATGGATGTTGGCTCCTACTATATGGGGATGACCTGCTGCTGGCCGCCGAGACCAAGGAAAAATGCTGGGAAGGGACGAAAGCACTGCTCTAGCTGCTGATGGAAGCAGGTTACCGGGTGTCGAAGAAGGCACAGACCTGCAAGGAGGAGGAAAGGTATCTGGGGTTTAAAGAAGGACACAAGGGTCCAGATCCTAGTTGGGTCCTGTATACTGATGGCACTAGCCTGATAAAACAAGGACAACGGCTGTCAGGTTAGCCAAAGCGGAAGGGGCCATCAAGACTGAAAAGGGATGGTGGGAATTGCCAAGTGGCAAATAATCGGTACCGGAGGAGCTGGCACACAATCTGGTAAGCCAAACACACCAAGCGACCCACCTAGGCCATGCTGCCTGCTCACAGGTTAATGCTGCCTCTCGGGTATTCGACAAAAACCTCTGGGTATTTAGCTGAAAGGCATGCTGCGCTTTGAACACCTGGGAGTGGACTTCACTGAAATGAAACCTCACCAATACTACCGTTACCTGCTGGTCATGGTATGTACATTCTCAGGATGGGTAGAAGCTTTTCCTACCTGGACTGAAAGAGCATAAGTAGCCCAGTGCCTGCTTAGGGAAACAGTTCCCAGATTTGGACTTCCTACCAGCATTGGTTCAGACAATGACCCGGCTTTTGTAGCTGATTTAGTACAACAAGTAAGCAAAACTTTAAACATCAAATGGAAATTGCACACTGCATATAGGCCCAAAGTCCTGAGATGGTGGAATGAACCAACCGGACATTAAACAGACTCTCCAAGTGGATCATAGAAACTGACTGCTCCTGGGTGGACTTGCTTCTGACAGCTCTGCTTAAACTCAGGATGACCCCACAGTCCCAAGGCGATTCTCCATACGAAATTGTGAATGGGAGGCCCCCTCCCATAATAAAACAGGTGTCAACAAATTTGCCTCAGGTAAGGGAGGATAGGATTTCACAGCAGATGGCACTGGGTATGGTAATAAATCGGGTAACTAAGTTTGCACAAGAAAGGGTGCCATTCTCCCCTTGGGGAACAGATTCATGAGTTTATGCTTGGTGACCAAGTATGGGTCAAAGATTGGAAACATGATTTGCTAGCCCCTTGGTGAAACAGCCCTTATGTTATTCTAACTACCCTTACTGCAGTTAAAGTTGCAGGTATTGTCCTTTGGATCCATCATACGAGGGTGAACAGAACATACCACGCAAACCCAAAAAACGCTAAATGGACTGCACAGAGGGACTCCGCTGACCCTCGAGAGACTACGACCATCCTTAAGAAGAAGGAAAAGAAGATCCTGGATGAGCCCCTTCAGGATGAAGCGGCACAATCAATTCCTGCTGCTTGGCCTCATCGACGTGATTTTGAATTTAACTTCCGTTTCAACTCAGGATAATGTTTTCATCTCATGGGCACATTCCTACACAGACTTCCACAGCACTTCCAACTGCCGGGTGTGTGGGGCTATGCCTCTGTCAGTGATGGACGGACTTCCTTGGTGCGTGTCACCGCTCTGCCAAGGAGATTTAAACCACTCTGCTCTCTTCTGGACAAAAAGAGACTTTCCTCTCTCCTGTCAATCATAACCTCCCGTTGCTCTCTTGGTGTAAGACCTACAGTCAATAGACTCGGGTCATGGGGTTACATTTGATATAAATGCCAGTGTAACAAAAGCCTAACCTACAACGAGCCCCAGTAAACCTACTTTATTTACATGCTAGGTGGACAAGATCCGTGTTTCAATGGTATGAGTATATTGCTGCCTTATTCATACTCTCTATAGGAATAGCAGATATCATGATTAAAGCAGAGGCCTTGACTAATTGCACAAAACAGGCCTTCCTAGATAGAACAAAAGCCATCCAAGCCTTAAATGAAGAGCAAATCCAAATGAGAAAAGCAGTAATTCATAATAGAATGGCTTTGGACATACTCACAGCTGCTCAAGGAGGGACCTGTGCTATAATTAAGGTTGAATGTTGTGTATGGATTCCTGACTTATCTGGCAACGAATCAACTGCTTTAGATCACATGAAAAAACAGGTAAAAGCAATGTCAAATGAAAACATTCCTTTCTGGACTTCGGTCCTATCTTGGGTGAAGGGCGATTGGTGGAAAACTATATTTACCACTGTTATAATTGCCTTGATAGTTCTGCTTTGTGGACCCTGAATTTTACAATGTATTACAAACTCTGTTACCCAAAGATTGATGTCATTCTCCCAAATTGGTGGTCGGAGAGCCAGGGTGCAATATATCCCTATGAATGATGCTCATAATATGAGTTAAGAGCATCAAGAGAGGGGAATGAAGAAGGAATTCATAGGGCCTGGACTCCATCTTGTCCTGTTCATGCTGATCATTTTTTGGCCACCTTTCCAATGGACTCTGAACTCTGTGTTTAGTGCCTATGAAACCAACAACAGAAGGATAAGACCCCCCTCCAGACAGGGGAACCTTAGAGATGGTATCTAGGTTACTCATCGCCTAAGAGAAAACATACACTAATCACCCCTTCCTCCAGACAGGCCATAAATTTTATCTATTGGAGTGTAACCTCGGGTTTATTGATTATTGGCTAATTGTTTGAGCACGTGAGCATAAAGCACGTGAATGATGGGGTTATTGGGATTGTATTTTCCTTGGTTTATGTAAGTCTCAAGAAATTTGGGGTGGTGGGTTCAGACACGTACACATGGGGTATAAAAGATTTTCACAAATGCTGGTCGGGGTCCTTGGCTAAGAGGAGACGGCCTTGGGCCTGCTGGTGTAATAAACTGCACTCCACTATCTGCATTGTCCTTCTGAGTGAGTTTGTTTCCCGGAACGCGTGGCTACAACCCTCTGACTCGGGATCAAACCTGTGGCTCCTGCAGTGAAAGCATAGAGTCCTAACCACTGGACTGCCAGGGAATTCTTGAGGATGATTTCCATGGGAGCCCAAGGGACCAAAGTAGGGCTGACAACACTGTTGTAATGGGAAACACAGTGTCTCAGGCCGGAAGGGACTTCAGAAGCCACTTCAGAAGCCTTGAGTCACAGAAAGAGAATAATAAAGAAAGCTACACTTTGGCACACCTGATTTACAGGAAGAGCAATTGTCATGCAAAGGGTCAGGAAGAACTTTCTAAGCACAAGGAATAGCATGTGCAAAAGTCTCTGGGCAGGACAAACAAACCCTTACCTGAAACTGTTTGCTCATTTCTTTGTTATTTTCCACCTCTTGCCCACTAGAATGCAAATGCTGTGAGGGCAGGGGCTGGGTCTGTCTTTATCACATAGCTGCATTCTCAGAAGCTAACTAACTGGATCAATACTTAGTGAATGACTAAATGAAGGACCTCAACTTCTGGTTTTATTTTATTTTTAAAAAACATTTATTTATTTTATATAGCAGCCAGGTCTTAGTTGCAGCACGTGGGATCTAGCTCTTCGACCAGGGATCGAACCTGGGTCTCCTGCACTGGGAGCATGGAGTACCAGCACTGAACCACCAGGGAAGCCTCAACTTCTGGTTTTATTAACATTTATATTATTATTTTTTAAGATTAACCAGGGCTGGGACATCCCTGGTGGTCCAGTGGTTAAGACTGTGCTTCGAATGCAGGCAGCACAGATTCTATGCCTGCGTGGGGAACTAAGATCGCACATACCTGAGCCTGAGCACTCTGGAGCCTGTGTACCACAGCTAGAGAGGAGCCCATATGCTGCGACAAAGGATTTTGCATGACACAGTTAAGATTCATGCCACAACTAAGGACTCAGTTCCATCCCTGGTCGAGGAACCAGATCCCGCGAGCTGCAGCTAAGACCTGGCTGCTATATAAGATAAATACATATTTTTTAAAATAAAATAAAACCAGAAGTTGAGGTCCTTCATTTAGTCACTCACTAAGTATTGATCAAGTTAGCTAGCTTCTGAGAATGCAGCTATATAATAAAGGCAGACCCAGTCCCTGCCCTCATCCAACGCAGTCAAATAAACATATAAAAAAGCCTGTCCTAGAAATCCAGCCTGTGCTGGATCTTGGGGCTAAAAGAGAAAGAGGTCTGCCCTTCCCCTCAAAGATGGCATGAAACAATGTGGAAAGGACAGAGGTAGAGATGAATGAGGGGGTTTGTGGGAGCACAGAAGAGGCGTCTATTCTGGCCTGGGGAGGGCTTTAGAGGCCAAGTGGGATTTGACAGGAAGTTTGGAATCCGGGAGCATCCACAGACAGAGGGGAGAATATTGGGGCAGAAAAGAACATAGTGGGTATGGGAGAACCATCTGTAAGTTTTGAGTGGCTGTAGTGTGAACTGTGATGCTGTTGGGGCCAAAGAAACAAAGTGAGGTGCACAAGCAGGGGTCACATAAGGGAGGGCCTTGAAGGCCAGGCAGAGGTGCTTGGACCTTCTCCTGAGGCCAGCAATCTCCAGAAGTTTTGTTCAAATGTACTTAATATACTACATGAGCAAATGTGTCCTTAACTGACATCTCCCAAAGCAGGTCAGACACTCAGGATGGATTTTTGTCATTAATTGACACCATTTCCCTCACCTGGTCTGTTTATCTGACCTTTGTCAAATGAGGTAGCAAAGATTTCCTGAGGAAAGGGGGTTTGCATGTTGCGGGGTGGGCAGTAGGGTTCTTAGCCCCAGTTTCAGCATTCTGCAGTATAGTCTTGGGTGTAGTGTGTGTTTCTGTCAGGCTGCGCTGTGTTTTGTAGCTCAGTTGTGTCAGACTCTTTGTGACCCCACGGACTGTAGCCCCCCAGGGCTCCTATGTCCATGGGGATTCTCCAGGCAAGAATACTGGAATGGGTTGCCATGCCCTCCTCCAGGGGACCTTCCCAACCCAGGGATCAAACCTACATCTCCTGCATTACAGGCAGATTCTTTACTACCGAGCCACAAGGGAAACCCCCTCTGTCAGGCTGCTGCTGCTGCTGCTGCTGCTGCTGCTGCTGCTAAATCTCTCAGTCGTGTCCGACTCTTAGCGACCCCATGGACTGCAGCTTACCAGGCTCCTACGCCCATGGGATTTTCCAGGCAAGAGTACTGCAGTGGGATGCCATTGCCTTCTCCGTCTGTCAGGCTAAGCAAACATAAATATCATGTACCAGGTTTCCTATATTAACCTAATAGGACAAGGAGTACGTCAAGGCTGTATATTGTCACCCTGCTTATTTAACTTATATGCAGAGTACATCATGAGAAACGCTGGGCTGGAAGAAACACAAGCTGGAATCAAGATTGCCGGGAGAAGTATCAATCACCTCAGATATGCAGATGACACCACCCTTATGGCAGAAAGTGAAGAGGAGCTAAAAAGCCTCTTGATGAAAGTAAAAGAGGAGAGTGAAAAAGTTGACTTAAAGCTCAACATTCAGAAAACGAAGATCATGGCATCTGGTCCCATCACTTCATGGGAAATAGATGGGGAAGCAGTGGAAACAGTGTCAGACTTTATTTTGGGGCTCCAAAATCACTGTAGATGGTGACTGCAGCCATGAAATTAAAAAACGCTTACTCCTTGGAAGAAAAGTTATGACCAACCTAGATAGCATATTCAAAAGCAGAGATATTACTTTGCCAACAAATGTCCATCTAGTCAAGGCTATGGTTTTTCCAGTGGTCATGTATGGATGTGAGAGTTGGACTATAAAGAAAACTGAGCACCGAAGAATGGATGCTTTTGAACTGTGGTGTTGGAGAAGACTCTTGAGAGTCCCTTGGACTGCAAGGAGATCCAACCAGTCCATTCTAAAGGAGATCAGCCCTGGGATTTCTTTGGAAGGAATGATGCTAAAGCTGAAGCTCCAGTACTTTGGACACCTCATGTGAAGAGTTGACTCATTGGAAAAGACTCTGATGCTGGGAGGGATTGGGGGCAGGAGGAGAAGGGGACGACAGAGGATGAGATGGCTGGATGGCATCACAGACTCGATAGACATGAGTCTGAGTGAACTCCAGGAGTTGGTGATGGACAGGGAGGCCTGGCGTGCTGCGATTCATGGGGTCACAAAGAGTCGGACACGACTGAGCGACTGAACTGAACTGAACTGAAATGGACAACTGGCTTCCAAATAGTGCAAGGCTTCAAAATATTCCTGCAAAGAAATGGCAGTTCCAGATTATACTGAAGTTACAACAGTGAACAAACAGAAAAGGCTGAAGCTGACAGCCCCTCTCGTGAACCCCTGTCCTGGTCAGTCATGTTGTAAAAAAGGTAATAGAATATGAGGAAAAAATATTGATCAAAAAGACACTT
This sequence comes from Capricornis sumatraensis, assembly GCF_032405125.1. Taxonomy (NCBI): domain Eukaryota; kingdom Metazoa; phylum Chordata; class Mammalia; order Artiodactyla; family Bovidae; genus Capricornis; species Capricornis sumatraensis. The sequence continues at coordinate 66,974,823 of NC_091083.1, read as the reverse complement.
TAGAGGATGTCCCTGGTGGTGCAGTGGATAAGAATCTGCCTGCCAATGCAGGAGACAGGGGTTCCATCTGTGGTCCAGGAAGATTCCACATGCCGCAGAGCAACTAAGCCCATGTGCCACAACTACTGAGCCCACGCTCTAGAGCCTTTGCTCTGTGACAAGAGAAGCCACTACGATGACCACAACGAAGAGAAGTCCCCACTCGCTGCAACTAGAGAAAGCCCACGCAGCAACGAAGATCCAGCACAACCAAAAGTTAATTCATTCATTAAAGACACTTTAGAGACCACTCCTTTAGGCAACTGGAAGCCAATTAATAGTTTTAAGCAGGAGGAAGATACGGAAATATTTATAGTTTCAAGAGATCACTCTCGGAAATTCCCTAGTGGTCCAGGGTTTAGGACTCGGTGCTTCCACTGCTGTGGACCTGGGTTTGATCCCTGGTCAGGGAAATAAGATCCACAAGCCACGTGGTATGGCCAAATATATATATATATATAATTTTATATATATTATATAAATATACAAGATAAAGACGTAAGATAAAATTTTATACATAAAATTATATATATGTATATATATAAAATCACTCTGGCTATAGGGTAGAAGATGAATGGGACACAGCTAGGCTGGATGCTTAAAAACCAGTGATGATGTTGGTGCACTGATCCAGGTGGGAGGTGATGAGGGTTGGAATCAGGTTGTTGGTCATGAGATAGAGAGCGAGAAACAAATTTTACAGCCCTGTATGTGTATGTGTATATATATATGTATATATATATTTATATATTTTCCCCCCTTTTGGCTGCACTACATGGCTTATGGGATTTTAGTTCCCCAAGCAGGGATTGAATCTGAGCCTCGGCAGTGGCAGTGTGGAGTCTTAATCACTGGACTGCCAGGACATTCCCTGTAGCTTTAGTGGTGATGACAAAATGGGCATTACTGGGTAGAAAGTGAAAGTGTTAGTTGCTCAGTCATGTCCAACTCTTTGTGACCTTATGGATTTCCTCATGGAGCCTACCAGGCTCCTCTGTCCATGGGATTTCCCAGGCAAGAATACTGGAGTGGGTAGCCATTCCCTTCTCCAGAGGCTCTTCCTGACCCAGAGACTGAACCTGGGTCTCCTGTATTGCAGGCGGATTCTTTACCATTGGAGCCACCAGGGAAGTCCAAATAATTTATGGATTAATACAACTGCAGTAAAAATTCAAAAAAGTATTTTTTCCCTAAGACTTGACAAAGTAACTCTAAAATTATATAGATGTGCAAACATCCAAGACAGTGCAAGATATTCTTTCCTTTTTCGGTTGTGCTTCGCAGCTTGTGAGACCTCAGTTCCCTAACGATAGACTGAACTCAGGCCATGGCAGTGAAACCCCAAAATCCTAATCACTAAGTCACCAGGGAACTTCCACAAGATACTCTACAAAAACTGCCATTAACACTACAGAAAAGACTGACAAATTTGAATACATTAAAACTAACATTCAGGTCAGTTCAGTTCAGTTCAGTCGCTCAGTCGTGTCCGACTCTTTGCGACCCCATGAATCACAGCACGCCAGGCCTCCCTGTCCATCACCATCTCCTGGAGTTCACTCAGACTCAGGTCCATCGAGTCCGTGATGCCATCCAGCCATCTCATCCTCTGTCGTCCCCTTCTCCTCTTGCCCCCAATCCCCCCCAGCATCAGAGTCTTTTCCAATGAGTCAACTCTTTGCATGAGGTGGCCAAAGTATTGGAGTTTCAGCTTTAGCATCAGTCCTTACAAAGAACACCCAGGACTGATCTCCTTTAGAATGGACTGGTTGGATCTCCTTGCAGTCCAAGGGACTCTCAAGAGTCTTCTCCAACACCACAGTTCAAAAGCATCAATTCTTCAGCGCTCAGCCTTCTTCACAGTCCAACTCTCACATCCATACATGACCACTGGAAAAACCATAGCCTTGACTAGACGGACCTTTGTTGGCAAAGTAATGTCTCTGCTTTTGAATATGCTATCTAGGCTGGTCATAACTTTTCTTCCAAGGAGTAAGCGTCTTTTATTTTCATGGCTGCAGTCACCATCTACAGTGATTTTGGAGCCCCCCAAAATAAAGACTGACACTGTTTCCCCATCTATTTCCCAAGCCAGGGTTCAGCAATATGTGAACCGTGAACTTCCAGATGTTCAAGCTGGTTTTAGAAAAGGCAGAGGAACCAGAGATCAAATTGCCAACATCCGCTAGATCATGGAAAAAGCAAGAGAGTTCCAGAAAAACATCTATTTCTTCTTTATTGACTATGCCAAAGTCTTTGACTGTGTGGATCACAATAAACTGTGGAAAATTCTGAAAGAGATGGGAATACCAGACCACCTGACCTGCCTCTTTAGAAACTTATATGCGGGTCAGGAAGCAACAGTTAGAACTGGACATGGACCAACAGACTGGTTCCAAATAGGAAAAGGAGTACGTCAAGGCTGTATATTGTCACCCTGCTTATTTAATTTATATGCAGAGAACATCACGAGAAACGCTGGACTGGAAGAAGTACAAGCTGGAATCAAGATTGCTGGGAGAAATATCAATAACCTCAGATATGCAGATGACACCACCCTTATGGCAGAAAGTGAAGAGGAACTAAAAAACCTGTTGATAAAAGTGAAAGAGGAGAGTGAAAAAGCTGGCTTAAAGCTCAACATTCAGAAACTAATATTAGGTAGTTAGAATAGGGAAAAGGAGTCCAAAATGGTGGTGGCTAAAAGACAAGGAAGAGAAAAGCCCGTGAAAATAGAACAGAGGAAGGTCAAAGGAAGGTCCGAGGACCAGAGTGAGGACTTCAGGTAGAACAGCACTCCTGACTAAGCCCAATTTGCATAGGGCAGGCCCAGGGGGGAAAAAAAACATATAAAAAGAGGAGCCAAAGGGCTCCCCCCCACCCATCCCCCCTACCCCACCGCACGCGCTGGGGCGCTCTTCTCTTTGCATCTTTGGATCGACTCGCCCTCACGCCTCGAAGATGGATTTTCCTGCTATCTTCTAAATAAAATAGAGCTGTTACACTGAGCTGTAACACTGATTTGTCTAAGAGCTATAACACACTCCGTTCAAGACCTGAGAGCTGTAACACACTCTGTCCAAGATCTGAGAGCCGTGACACGCCGAGAGGGCTTTAATATCGATCACTCCAAATCTTTGTTGTGACGAGACAAAAACGGAGGAGCATACACTCGCCTGACACTAAGAATTTCTGGAACTTCCCTGACAGTCCAGTGGTTAAGACTCTGCACTTCCACCGCAGGTGTGTGATCCCTGGCCGGGGAACTAAGATGCCACATTCGGAGAAGCACGGCAAAACAAACTCAAAACTCTTAAGATTTTCTAGTTATCAAAAAAACAACAGAGAGAAGGTGAGAACACAAACCACAAATCTGGAGAAGATATCTGCAGCACATATAATTAGCAAAGGACTAATACCCAGAATATGTAAAGAATTTCTATTAGTTGAAAAGAAAAACAAACCACCTAGTTTCAAACAGGCAAAGACATGAACGGAACTTTTACAAAGAAAGACTCTCAGATGGGTTATAACATATGAATAGATGCTCAACCTCATTAGTCATGGTAGTCAAAGAAATGCAAATTAAAACCACAATGAGATATCACTTCATACCTGCCAAATAGGCAAAATAAAAAATAGTAGGCTGATAAGGGTATAAAACAACAGCATTTATCCACTGCTGGTGGGAGTATAGACTGGTGCAACCACTTTGGGAAACAGTTTAACATTACTTTGTTAAGTTGAACCTGAGCATATTTGTTTAAGAAATTTGACTCCCAAATTATATCTATATTCATCTACACACGCAAGAATATTAAAGCAGTATTCTTTGCAATAGCAAAAAAACTGAAACAACCCAATATCCATCAACGATAGAATGAATAAATAAGTGGATTAAACAGAAAGGAAAATAAGTGAACCAGAGCTATAATATCTACATGAATGACCCTCAAAAGCAATGTTGAAAGAGAAAGTAAGTTGCAAAAGAATACACACATTGTATGATTTCATTTATACAAAGACCAAACAGTCAAAACTAAATAATGTGTTGTTTAGGATAGTCATATAAGTTGTAAAATCCATTTTAAAAAAGCAAGAGAATAATAAAGACATTAATCACTGCGGTGGTGACTCCAGGGATGGGGAGAAAGGGCACTGATAATGGAGAAGGGTAACAGGCCACTTTTGGGGTAAGGCAGTGTTTCATTCCATGTACACTTGGATTACCTGGATACAGGTGGTCACAAGTTAAGTGTGGGTGAGATGGGGCTGGAAGATGGAGCCAAATAAGAGAAAAAAGGAACATTAATACTTGGAGAAAAGGAGAGGAAGTTGCTTAGACCAGAGAAGGCACCCTGTGGAAAGTGAGTGTGGAGTCAGGAAAGTGAAAGCCAAGGGCACATTGTGTGCAGCAAGGAGGTGGGTTGGGATGCAGGCTGAGGCACGTTGGTCTGGCTTCCCTACTGACCTGGCTGGAGCAGTTTCAGCAGAGACCTGGGGGTGGAGACCAGACAACTGAGGACTGAGTGGGAGGTGAGAAAGCACAGACTAAGAATGGGTCAATTCTGAAAAAAGTATGAGAGAGCAGGTGGGTGGAAGTTGGGGAAGGGGGTTCCTATAAAGATGATAAGGGGTCTTCACATGGCCATTAAATCCACAAGGAGAGTTTCACAGCCCTCAATTTGATAAAAATTTTTGTCAGTCTGACAAGTGGTGACAGGGATGTGACAAGCCCTGTCAGACACTGTGGTGAGGGGTAAATTACTTTGGAAAACAGTTTGGCAAGACCCAGGAAAGTTAAAAACATGCCTTTAACTCAGAAACTTCATCCCTAAGTACATTTATGACTCAGACACCTACTCAGGTGCACTAAAAGACAATGTTTATTTTTCCATTTATGCAATAATGGCAAAATGGTACACAAACTGAATGTCAGCAAATAGGAGAACAGATAAATTAATCATGGGATGTAGACAATGAAATACTATGCAACAGCAAAAATGAATACATTCTAAGTCTATGCATTACTCTTACAAATATAATATCAACAGAAAAAAGCAAATTGCTGAAGGGTAAGTACAGTACGTTACCATTTACATGAAGGTTTTAAACACAGGAACAATTCTAAGCATTTAATGATTTCTACATATGCAGTAAAAGTATAAATATATATACAAATTTAACTAAATTCAGGATAGCGGCAGGAGGGTGGAAGGCCTACGAAGTGCTAGAAATTTGACATGTTGCAGCTTTACTTATAATCTGTATGGCAGGTATCATTCTGCCCAGTTTACAGAAGAAACTGAGGTTCAGGAAAGAGAGCTGGTTGGAATTTCAGTTTCATCCGGTTTTGACATGGGTTTCACTGGTTGAACGAAGGAAAGAATGGAGTTTGTCCTTAGGCCTCTTTCCGAGATCCCTTTGCTACCCAGTGCGGGAGGTGGAAGGACCGCTTGGAATAAAAACTGCTCTCAGCAGGCACCAAAGTCCATTCCGGTCCCGCCCCTGTGCGTTAGACCCCGCCCCGACGGCTCAGCTCGCTCGGGACTCATGAATATGCAAGACAGGGGGAGATATTTAAAGGCGTCGGCGCCAGGCGCAGGTCCCTACCCGGCGCCGCCCAGCCCGCGCCTCTTCCCATCCCTAGGCCCGGCCCCTTTCGCCTGCGTGCATCAGTCCGTGCGGAAACGCTGCCAGCATGTCGGACAAGCTGCCTTACAAAGTCGGTGAGTTACAGGACGTGCAGCCAGCCGCATCTGCTCCGCACCTGCTGGGGACCTGTTGGGGCTGCGGCCGCGGGGCCGACCTGGGGCGCTCAGAGGACCCTCTTGAATCACTGGCACAGCGCGGTCTTGGCCCCGCGTGGCCGCCTGGGGGTTGGAGTTCCCCCGCCGCAGCTAGCGTGTCTTGGCGTGAGGCCGCGAACTACAAGTTCCGGCGTACCCCGCGAGGCAGGGTGCAGTGGCGCGGGCTGCGGAGCGGCGGCGTGGGCTGCGGAGCGGCGGCGTGTTCCGCGCAGAGTCGCCTGGGGCAGGGGCCAGCGCGCACCTGGCCACGACCTGGGGCCAATGGCACCTGCCGGGACCAACGCTAGGGAGCCTGGATCCTGCCTCCTGGGCCTGGACCGGCTCCTTGACCAACTGGATGGCCCCGGGCAAGTGCCCACCCCTCGTTGAGCCTCCTACGGGGAAGGCGAGGGTACTGGGGCCCCGAAGGGCGCGTGGGGGAGAGGCCTGGAGACTGAGCCCGAGGCCGGGCAATTCCACTCACCGGGGACCTTCGGCTTGTTACTCAACCTCGGGTCACTCACTTGCCCAGCAAGAAACAGTCCTACATAGAATCTCGAACTTTTGGGGTGGTTAGAAAAATCCTTCCTGCTGTCCTGTGTATTGAAGCTGATACACTGATCCTTAACGTTTACTGGGCGTTTACTGTGGCATGGGCACCACTTCCTACCTTTCTTATAGATTAATTCATTTTATTCTAATGACTTTTTAGGGTAGGGTCTGTTACTTTCTCATTTTATGGATTTACTGAGACACAGGAAAAAGAGGTAACTTGCCCACACTTTTACAACTGGGAAGTGCTGGAGTAGATGCACCCAGGCCGTGCTCATCTTTTCACCACTGTGTATAAGTGAACACATTTGGAGTAATCCTAATGACCTTTCAGCAGAAACCGGTTCAGGCTTGCTAGCAATTTTGAAAGTAAATCCAGCACACCATTCAACCTGGAGAAAAGCATCAACATTTATGGAGCACTTCCTATGTATCTGGGGATTTGCATTCGTTTACAGAATGATCTTTAGGGGTGGACTTTATCCCATTATACAGAGGAAGAAACTGAAGCCCTAAAAGGAAATAACTTCCAAAAACTCTCTGGAAAATAGTAACTTACCAATAGTAGTTTATCATGTAGCGGGCCAGAGTAGGTTATTGTCCCTGCTGTGTGGATGAAACTGAAGCCCAGAAAGATTAAGCAAGGTCCAGTGGCTGAGCTGGAAAAGAGGCTTGTTATTACTATGGAGAGATGTGTGGGTTAAGGGTTGAGGGCTTTGCGTTGTGTGGGAGGAGATAAGGCTACATTCGGAAGTAGAGGAACTTGGCTAAGTAGGGTTGAAAGGAAACCTCCATCAGGGAGGGCTGTGCCAGACATTGCCCATATGGCATCTTTAATCCTCGGGCTCAAGGAAGGTTAGGATTATTCCCACTTCACAGATGAAGAAACAGAGTCAGGGTTTTGCTACTTTTCTTGGCTTGTCCTAGGACAGGTGTTTCTGCAGCCTCTGCAAGTCCTCAGCTCTCTGGGCACCAAAAACCCCAGAGCTTAGAGTGCCAGACCCTCCTGTGCTCCTGGAGTTGAGGGACCCATGAAAACACCAGGGCTGGCACAGCTGTATCCCGAGGGCAGGGAAAGAGTTCTTTTCGCTAGAGGGACAGGGGGTGGCAGAGGGAGTGGAGCTTAGGATAGGACAGGAACCACTGTCCACTACTGGGCCCCTCCCAGGAGCCTCTGGCTCTACCAGCTCTGCCTGGCCACCAGTCCCACCCCTACTCTTGACTGGCTGTCAAACCTGGGGCAAACACTACTGAGCCTTTCCTCATTGGTAAATATTGAGTTGGGCTAGGTTCAGATTTTTTTTTTTTTTGGTGACCCGTCTACTGCCCGCCCCTTTCGTGGACCTTCTCTCATTCAGTCTTAACAAGGATGATCAGTAAACATGGCCGACCCCTACTCTGTGCCCAACCCAGCTGAGTACTAGAGATACAATCTGTTCTGTAAGTGAGGAGACCTGCCCGCTTCTCTGACTCCACAGCTACCACCCCAGTCCTGGGCTCCCTCCTCACAGGTCTCCATGAGTCTCTTGCTTCGTAGATACTTGCAGCAACCAAAGAAGCCTTCTCAAAAGACAAGTTTGGTCATGGGACTCCCCTTAAAACTCTACAGGAATAAAAGGCTGACTCATCATCTTACTCCCTCTACTAGTCACCCTGGCATGCTCTCAGTTCCTCCAGCAGCAGTATACCAAGTTATTCATTCTTTCCAAAGCAGCTACTGTGTGCCAGGTACTGTATCAGGTTCTGGGGAGGAGCCTTCCAGGCTGAGAGAGCTGCTTGGGTTAAAGCCCTGAGAGGCGGGAATATGAAGACAGTAAGGAGGTTTGCATGGTTGAGCAACTAGTGAGGGGGAGAAAAGGGTGGAGAGGTGGGCAAGAAGGGCGAGCAGACACCTGGGTATGGCACTGTGGCCATGTGAAGAGTTGGTTAGGGGAAGCCATTGGAGGCTGGGATGCTTTTACACTTTAGCAGAAGAATGGAGGTGATACATTTTAAAATTTAAATTTGTTTCTCTGACTTTTGTGGGGTATTGTTTGGTTTTTTAAAGATCTAACTCTTACTAGGTGATTCTTGAATCAGGCAGCATCCCAACTAGCCACTTGAAGAGCTCGCCTGTGGGGTGTTTCACTTTAATTTTAGGTTCAAAGGATTCATTAACAAAAAAATCCGCTTGTTATACACAATTAGACAGTTGTTAAAAGCAAAGAAATAGAAACAATAGAGAGGGGTAATACCAACATCACCAAATTGGGCTGACAACCTACATCCAAACTTGAACAGTGCTGGGACATCCCAAGTACCAGCAATCTGGACTCTCAGTTGGGAAAAGGGTCCTGGGCAGTGGTCCACCATGGGTGAGACTTCAGATTGCAGTTTTGGGGGCTCCTGCTGGTAATCCCAGGCTGCAAGCTTCATATCGTCAGTTTGCATGCAAAAATGCAGCTCTTGTTTTCCCTTAACTTTTACAATGCTCCTGTTACCTCTTGTGAAACAAGGGCCCCGGGGTAGGAGTCGGGGTTTGGCCAGGCCTCCAGGGGCTCAGGAAATTCCAAGACTCACTCCCTCTCTTAACCTAAGGTGTGGCTTGACTTGCTGGTAACCAAAGCAGGCACATAGTCCACACAGGGTCAGAAGTCAGTCAGAGGGCTGCTCTCCTGCTTCTGAAGCCTGAACAAGACGACCTCCATCTTCATTTCCCTAACACGGGGAGAATAGCAGGGAGACCAGTGAGGCGGCTGCTTCAGTGATCCAAGGTGGTGAGATGCTGTTGGATTGCTCATATTTGGGATGTTGAGACAACAGTGCTGATGGGTTGGAAGAGGGTGAAAGGGGAAAAGAGGAATCAAGAAATCATAAGTTTTTGGCTAGAGCAGCTGGTTGAATGGTGGTTTCACTTCCTAAAATGAGGAGACTGGGGGTGTAACAAGTTGGGGGTGAGAAAAAGGAGTCATGAGGGCTCAAACTTGACACATTATCTAGATGGACAACCAAGATGCTGAGTAGGCAGTTGAGTTGAGTTGAACCTGAGTCTCAGGTTCAGGGGAGAAGTTTGGGCTGGAGATGAACAGGTGGGAGACACTGCTGTAGAAACGGTATTTCAAGTCTTAAAGTGGGATGAGCTCATCTGGTAGGAAAGATGAGGGAGATAATGGAGCCGTGAGGGCCTCCAAACTTTGAGAGTCTGTTACAGGAAGAGGAACCAGGAAGGTGGAAGGGAAACCACAGAAAGACAGGCCAAGCAAAAAAAGGGATTCAGAAGAAGAGCGCTGTTGGTGCTGCAGGGAGAAACATAAACATAGATAATTGACCAATGGCTATGGGGCCTTACGGAGACCTTAGGGAGAGCAGTTTCAGTGGAGTAGTGAAGTCATCAAAGAGGTAAGAGGATATGGGATACTGAGTAATTTCATGGAGCATATAGGATTCCCTGGTGGCTCAGCAGTAAAGAATCCACCTGCCAATGCAGGAGATGTGAGTTCGACCCCTGGGATGGGAAGATCCTGGAGAAGGCAATGGCAACCTACTCTAGTATTCTTGCCTGGGAAATCCCATGGACAGAGGAGCCTAGTGGGCTACAGTCCATGGGGTCACAAGAGTTGGACACGACTTAGTGACTGAACCACCACCACCATGCCATTTTATATAAGTCAATTGAGCATCTGAGAATTTTGGTACCCATAGAGGTTCCCAGAACCAGTCCCCTGTAGGTATCAAGGGATAACTAATAGCATCCATTGAAGCCCGAAGATACAGACTAGTGTCAAAATCCAATGATCATGCGAACCAAACCCCCAAATTGAGCAGTTAACCTGCCAGTTAGAGGCAAGGTGGATTTGGGTAGATCTCTGTGGAAGAATGTGGTCCCTGCAGGAAGGTTGTTTGTTGCTTGCTTGTGAAAGAGGGGAGACCTGACCTGTGCATGCCCAGTTTTTTCCTTCTAAGTTTACTAATTAAACAGGTCACTCCACCTCCCATGGGGCAGACAGAGACCAAGAGCTGTTAGTTACACAGATGAGTTCCCTCCAGGTGGGAAGAAATGACAGGGGTGGAGAAACATTTCTCTGTCTTTGAGGAGATCAAAGAATCGTGCTGAGTCCAAGGTGTTAGCTTGTATCACTTAGGAGTGTTGAAGTCACCAAGAGTGGTGATTAGGAAGATGGAGAACCAGGAGCTAAAATCTTTAGGGAATGAGGAGGTTGGTAGGTGGCAAGCAGAAAGGGTAGTAAGAGGCATGTATAAGCTGACAGCTATTTATCTTTCAAGGGAGCACTTACCTGTGTTGTAATCATGTTCCTCTGTGTGTTTGTCTTAGTCACTCCATTGTGTCCGACTCTTTGCCACGCCATGGACTGTAACCAGCCTCCTCTATCCATGGGATTCTCCAGGCAAGAATACTGGAGTGGATTGCCATTCCCTTCTCCAGGAGATCTTCCCAACCCAGGGATTGACCTGGGTCTCCTGCATTGCAGGCAGATTATTTACCACCTGAGTCACCAGAGAGGTCCTTATGTTCCTGTGGGATTCTTTAATTAAATGTGTTCTCCCCCAAGGCTATAAGTAGGCTGCGGTTAGGCGGGGACCATGTCTTTCTTTTTTGACTGCCCTGGATCCAGGAAATCCTTGTGAAATCAGTGAGACTGCAGCCAGCCTAGTGTTTCGAGTCCACAGGGGATGAGTGTGGAGTGGCGGGTGCTTCATGGTTCATGGGATGAGGTAGCTCATAAATTTCTGTCCATCTTGCCCCTGCAGCTGACATCAGCCTGGCCGCTTGGGGACGCAAGGCCCTGGACCTGGCAGAGAATGAGATGCCGGGCCTGATGCACATGCGAGAAATGTACTCGGCCTCCAAGCCTTTGAAGGGCGCCCGCATTGCCGGCTGCCTGCACATGACCGTGGAGACCGCCGTCCTCATTGAGACCCTCGTTGCCCTGGGTGCTGAGGTGAGGCCTGAAACAGTTCTTGCGGAGCCTGGAACTCTATAGTCTAGTGTCCCCTCAGGCCCAGGAGGGGCTCCAACTCCAGCCTTGTCACGGGCGCCCCTCACTGCCATTTGTGGTGACTGTTCTGCTGATTTGCTCTCACTGGGAAGATAGCGTCTGGTTACCCTCACATTCTCCTGACTGGGGAAGCTCTAGCAGGAAAGACTCAAGCCCAGAGCCCTATTGAATCATCTAAGGGTCTGGCTCCCATAGGCCCTCATGGGGTCACGTGCCTGCCCTTGGCCAATCATGGCTGCTGGAGAGATGGTGCTCTCTGATTGGTTCAGCCTGGGTCATGTGTACCAATGATTGCAGTTCTTCCAAGTTCTCTGAAGATGTTTTACAGTGGGCGGGGTTGGTGGTGGTGCAGGGCAGCCAGAACCAACTAGTGAGTCCAGCAGGGCTCAGTCCTTGGCCTACTTCTTTCTTTTCTACACTCCCTCTCTTCAGTGGTCTGATTTTATGGTTTTAAATATTGTTTATGTGGTTATGTCATAACATAAACGATATATGATATGGTACATCGTATCCAGCAACTGATGTACCACCTCCACTTGGAGATCTGATTGACATTGCAACCTCAACATGTCTAAAGAAACTCATGATTTCCTACACTTCTTGGTGTCTTCCCCATGTAAGTAATTACAGGCTTCAGCCTTAGAGATTCTCTCTGTTCAAAAACCTGGGGTCATCCCCGACTCCTCGTTTTCTCTCTTACTTCAACAAACTAATCCTCCCAACAAATCCTGTCAGCTCAGCCTTCAGAATAATATTTATCCCCTCCACTGCTATAGTTGCATATCTTGTCTTAACACTAACAACAGCTTCTTCACTTGTCTCCTTGCTTCCTTGTGGAGCCCTTCCCCCTCCACAGGGCAGAGCCTTGTTTTCACATAAGTTAGGCCTTGTCACTGCTCTGGCTCCCATCTACTCACCAGGGTCCCCACCCTGTGGTTGCAGAACCAGTTGGATGTAGATCCCAGGCCTCTCATCACTAGATTCAGGGCCTTTTCTTACCCATCTAGTGACCCTGGTCTTCCCACCTGGCTGTGACCAGCCCTGTCTTGCTGGCTGTTTCAGGTGCGGTGGTCCAGCTGCAATATCTTCTCTACCCAGGACCATGCAGCAGCTGCCATTGCCAAGGCTGGCATTCCAGGTGAGTCCTTCTTGGGGGATACAGGAATTCAGGAAGGGGCTCGATTTTCTCTGTTTTCTCTGTTTGCTTCACTTCACTTTTACTGCTGCAGACCTCCCTACAGCATGGGAGAGGAGTCATGGCCACAGAATCCTAGCCTAGAGACCCATTGGAAAGAGCTGTTTTGTCCAGCCGTCATCTCAGATCCTATTGAAAGCACTTACTTGCCCTAGTCAAGTCAGTGATTGGGAATCACATGGTGTTGAAGAGGGGGAAGTTCCTTAAAAGGAGGATGTGGATCTGTTTCCGAAAGAATCAGGGAGGGCTACTGGGCAGAAGGAGTCCCAGAGACCCACTGCGTAGTATCTGGTAGTCTAGGGTACTGGGGAAGGACCACAGCCAAAGAGGAAGGACTTTCTCACACGCTGCTGGAGAAACAGAAACAAGTCTGCTCGGGCTTGGGGAGGGAAGTGGTTCGGTCTGACGATGATAAAATAGGACATTCATTCACAGTTCCTTCTAACCAGCTGCGGGTGGAAGGTAAAGAATTGGGAAAGACCTGTCCAGCGACTGACCAAGGGTCGCCATGTCCCCAACTCCTCAGCCTAGTTTGGACTCCATGGCCCCTTTCTGGAAAGGCCTTGTTTTCAAGACCATTATCTGCCCCAGTTTGAGGGAGGGGAAGCTGGCCTTGCTTGGCAGATGTCCTTTGCTCACAGGAGGTTCCTGGGAGCCCCGCACCTGTGTCGCAGTTGTACCAAATGATGGGAGGAGCCTGGGCTGGCAGTCAGGAGCACTGGACTCTGTTGCTTGCTCAGCAGTGCCGTGCTGGGGCTTCTCTGGTGGCCCATTGGTTAAGACTTGGGGCTTCTAGTGCAGGGGGCATGGATTTGATCCCTGGTTGGGGAACTAGGATCCCACATGCTGTGCGGCCAAACAGCAACAGCAGAGTGTCATGATGAGTGACCTGGGCACATCTCAGCCGCTTCTCTGGGCATCTGTAGGTGATGATGATGGTAATGCCAGCCTCACAAGGTTTCTGTGAGGACAAATGAGATGGGGGCAAAAAGCAGTTAGAGTAATGCCTGACACAGAGAAAGTGCTCCATACACGGTAGCTGCTGTTAATAGATTTTGGCCAGACGTTGCCTAGGATAATGTACTGTGGAGACTGTGGGCCCATCAGGTCCTTTCAGTGCAGGATGAACCCTGGATCTTGTCTCCTGAGTCCACCTAATGTGGCTCCCTTCTCCCATCACACCTCCCTCCCAGCAGTAGGCACTGTGGGAAGGATCCCCGGTCACTGTGAGCTGGGGGCCCAGACAGACGAGGGTAGGAAAAGAAAGAAAAGAGTAAGAAAGGAAAGAATTCTTTCCAGATACTTATATATAGGGGTCTATGTTTGGCTTCTGTCTCACTTAATCTATACTACTATCCACAATGAAAGTGAGACTCAGAGGTGAAGTGATTTGCCGAAAGTCACACAGCTGGTCAGTGCAGAACCAGGATTCACACTGATACCTCTGGCTCCAAGTTGTGTCCTTAGCACTGCTGAGCCCTCAGAGAGGCTGGAGGTGGCTGGGGATGGAAATTAGGAAGGAGATAGTCTTGAGTCTACCTAGGTGGGTCCCTGGAGCAGGTGCCATAGTGGAGGGCCAGCCCTGACATGCCGCTCACTCTCCAGTGTATGCCTGGAAGGGCGAAACGGACGAGGAGTACCTGTGGTGCATTGAACAGACGCTGTACTTCAAGGACGGGCCCCTCAACATGATTCTGGACGACGGTGGTGACCTCACCAACCTCATCCACACCAAGTACCCGCAGCTCCTGTCAGGTGAGTAGGGCAGGTCGGTGGGCTGGGTGCTGGTGGTCTAAATGGGTCTTGCTTGTCCACATGAGAGTGGCAGGCCTGGCAGGAGTCCTGGTACCTCAAACAGCAGATTTTGTGGAAGATGGGATATCCGCAGGCTCCTGTAAGCGTGCTGGGGCCCATCTTCTGGGCTGGGGAAGGCTGGCTGAGATGATGGCCCGAGGGCAAGCATGAGGCCAGGGCTGAGAACAGCTGGGAAGCTTTGTTAAAAGCAGGGTGGGGAGGGAAGTAGGGAATGTTATAGTGAGTGCAAAGGCCCTGAGGTAGGAAAGGATGACCTTTCAGGAAACAGAAAGTTAATCAGCATGGCAGCTTCCTTCACTGGAGCCTTAGTGAAGATCAGATGTGTAAAGACTTTATAATAAACTCAGCGAGAGTTGGGCTTGATGCTGAGGGCAAAGGGAAGTAATTGAATGTATTGAAAAGACGTCTCTGAAAATATACATGTTAAGTGTGGCTGCTGTGTAGAGGATGTGCTGTGGCAGGGATGCGGGCAGTGGGGATGGACAGTCTGTGAGTTGTTGGGAGGTAAAATCATGAGGCCTAGTGAAGGTGGCGACTCCTCCCTCGTGTTGGCCCAGGTGATTAGGTGGACTGTGGTATAGGTTCCAGAGATGGGAACCCCGAAAGAGAAGCATCTTTAGAAGGCAAAGGTGAGGCATTCAGGTGAGTTCAGCTGTGGGCTCTCTCAGGCTCTTGGAGTCCCATCCCAGAGTCCACTGCTTCCTGGCCTGAAATCTGTCCCCTCCCCTCTCGTTCAGGCATCCGAGGCATCTCTGAAGAGACCACAACAGGGGTCCACAACCTGTACAAGATGATGGCCAACGGGATCCTGAAGGTGCCGGCCATCAATGTCAACGACTCTGTCACCAAGGTGGGCCTGGGGAGCAGCTCAGGAGTAGGCCCTGAAGAAGGCCCCGGGGGAGGCTGCCGATGAGGAATTTAGCCCTCACTTGGTGGGGAAAGGGGTTGTAGGCAGAGTGATGAGTGCATTAGAGAGACAAAGGATTACGCATTGATCCTCAGAGCTGGGCATCGGGAGGTTTAAAGTGAAGCAGATGCTTTGGGTGGTCTCTCATAGTTGATCCTCAGGAAGCCTTCTGGACTGGCTGAGAAAGACTGGGAAGAAAGTCGTGGGGCTGAGCAGGGGCAAGGGGCACATGAACACACTAGCTTGTGGGAAGTCCCAGGAGGTGATCAGCCCAAGGCCCAGCAGGCTGAGATGTTGAGAGTGGGTCTGAGGCTCCAGGGCTTTGCCCGCCCCCATCTCCGCCTTGCCCCCTCTCCTCACAGAGCAAGTTTGACAACCTCTATGGCTGCCGGGAGTCCCTCATAGATGGCATCAAGCGGGCCACAGACGTCATGATTGCGGGCAAGGTGGCGGTGGTTGCGGGCTATGGCGACGTGGGCAAGGGCTGTGCCCAGGCCTTGAGGGGATTCGGGGCCCGCGTCATCATCACGGAGATTGACCCCATCAACGCACTTCAGGCTGCCATGGAGGGTATGATAGAGCGGGGGTTGGCCGTCAGCTGCTGGGGCCAGAGGAGGGATGTGGCCACACTGGCTGACCCGCGGGGGCTCTCTCTACACAGGCTATGAGGTGACCACCATGGATGAGGCCTGTCAGGAGGGCAACATCTTTGTCACCACCACGGGCTGTATCGACATCATCGTTGGCGAGTAGGTGCTGGTGTGGTGGTGGGGGTCCTAGGGAGTGAAGGAGGGGGCAGGCGTGGGGCTGCCCTTGGTCGCTGACCCTCTCTCACGGACTGAGGCTCCCCCACAGGCACTTTGAACAGATGAAAGATGATGCCATCGTGTGTAACATCGGGCACTTTGACGTGGAGATTGATGTCAAGTGGCTGAACGAGAACGCTGTGGAGAAGGTGAACATCAAGCCCCAGGTGAGGAGCCCCAGCCCTGCCAGCAGGCTCGGCAGATGGAGCGCCGAGGAGGGCATGCCCATGGGCTGGCCACCGAGGAGGACAGATGATGAGGCTCTGGCGACCTGGGCAGTGGGATGGGAGGAAGAGGTTTCAGGCTGCTAAACTGGAATCTTGGAGGGAGGCCACGGGTCCTCCTTTTTTAAAGCTCCCTGGAGGATTCTGATGTGCATCCGAGGCTGAGTACCACCACATCTGTCTTGCTGATTGATTTTATTTTTGGCTACTCTGTACACAGGCTTCTCGTGGTGGTGGCTTCTCTTGTGGACCACGGCCTCTCGAGCGCAGGCTCAGTAGTTGTGGCATGCGGGCTTAGCTGCTCTGAGGCATGTGGGATCTTCCTGGACCAGGGATCAAACCCGTGTCCCCTGCATTGACAGGCAGATTCTTACCTACTGGACCACCAGGGAAATTCCACATTTAGCTTTTTACTAAGTATGGTGATTGAGAGCCTGGGATCTGTCCTCAGACTGTCCAGGCTCAAATTACAGCCACTTTGTAATATCTGGCTCTGGGCAAGGAACTTAACCCTTTAAACTGCAGTTTCTGTATCTGTGAAATGGGGATAATACCAGTACTTAATTTAAAGGATTGTTAGTAGAATTAAATGTAATTTTTATATATTGTATACACACACACACACACACACACAGTTACGTGTGTGTTCTTAGCCCAGGGCCTGTGCCAGTAATAATATTAACAATACCATTAGCTAATATGTAGTACTTAAACTAAGTGCCTTGCATATGTGAGCTCTTTAAATTCTCACAGTAGATGTATGAGATCTGTAGCTCAGAGTTGTTTAATAAATACTGGCTTTTATTATTAACTGTGTGTCCCAGTCCCTATGCTGGAGGTTGTTTTAGGGCAGTCGAGGCCCTTTGTGGGCACTGCTGGAGGCAGGGAGGCCTGCTGGGCAGGAGGATGGGATGAGGATGGGGTGGACACTGGGAGCAGCGGCTGCCAGTCCTTACCACTGCTCTGCCCGCTTGCAGGTGGACCGCTACTTGTTGAAGAACGGGCGCCGCATCATCCTGCTGGCTGAGGGCCGTTTGGTCAACCTGGGCTGTGCCATGGGCCACCCTAGCTTTGTGATGAGCAACTCGTTCACCAACCAGGTGCTGGCGCAGATCGAGCTCTGGACCCACCCGGACAAGTACCCCGTCGGGGTCCACTTCTTGCCCAAGAAGGTGGGTTCCTACCTGCACCACTGGCCAAGGGTCACGTGACCTGGGCTCCCTAAGCAGGGCTTGCCTGAGTTCATACAGTGCTTGCCTCCACTCTTGAGGATCTTAACAGGGTCTCCCTCAGGGCAGAAGTCATTCTCTCCATTTAACAGAGGAGGAAAGTGAGGCTCAACGCAGGGAATAACTCTTGAGTAGCCAGGCTAGGTGGTGAGAAGAGCATGGGCTTTGGAGAGAGACACATCCAGGTTTGAATCTCAGCTTGTGTAACCAGGTTACTTAACTTCTGAGCCTCCATTTCCTTCTCTGTAATGTGAAGTACCTCTGTAAGGATTATGAGTGCTTCCTTGGGTCACAGGTCACAAACACATGTGGCCACTAAGGGTGAATGGGCTGGAGGGGACCTGAGCAAGGAACATGCGCCCAGTGGAGGCGGCTGGCTGCCTGTTATCAACCTGGGCCCTTTGGGTCAGGGCTCCTGACATTTCAGAGGAAGCCAGATACCAATATTTTTGTGTGAAATATTCAATTTTAAATATAACCAGGTGGGTTAATTGGGACTTGTTTGTAAGCCAAATGCAGCCTAGAGGCTGCACGATTGTGGCCTTGGAAGAGGATGATGCTGCTAACACACTGAGCATGGCCCGTGACATTCTGCGAGCGTGTGGTCAGGGTAACCATGACGATGAGGTCATCTGACATCAAATGCAGTGCTCATCCTAATACCCCACGCGCTGCCCTCCCTCAGGGGTCAGAATGCTGTGTCTTAGTGCTGACTCTTTAGCATCATGGGCAAACTTGGTTTTGCTACTTAGACTGATTGGGCCTCAGTGTCCCTCTCAGCTAAGTGGTAAGAGTAGTTCTTGCTTCCAACCTTTGACTACTGGTGAGGCTGTGATAGAGTCTTCATATCTCTCCTCCCACCCTTTGAGAAGCTGGTTCTGCCAACTAATGAGAAGTAGGAAGAGGCCGGGGTGTCTGTCCCCTGAGCCAGCCAACTCCTCTCCCCTAGTCTTCCTCAGGTACTGTCTTGTCTGACAGATGTTTCACCTGTGAGGGCCTCAAGGGGCTGTCCTGTCCTGTGCAGCCTGCCGGGTCCTCATGCTTGTTGTAGGGTTTAAAAAGCCTCATTTGAACCCTCATCTGATCTCAATTGGAGGAAACAGGGCTGTAGTGAGAAAAGGGGCAGGCCTCTGAGATGAGACCAGGGTTGGAAGTGAAAAGGTAAAGAGCTTACCTCCTACCCCAGCACCTGGCCCCATCCTCCTCTCCTTTCTCCATCACTGTCATGGCATGGTTTGGGGACATGCTTCACACTCACGTGCAGTGTGTGGGGCAAGGGATTATATATCTTGGTTAACCATAATGACAGCATGAACAGCCCCCTCATTTATTAAGGTGCCTGCACCATGCCCTCTTGAATATCACTGATGTTTGTAAGAACTGTGAGAGATCCGGCCTACAGATGAGCGAACTTAAGGTTCAGAGAGTGACTTGCCCCCACAGCTGTAAAGTACTGGACCAAGAGTAGATCAGCCCTGTCTGTCCGGGCTGTTAACCATTATGACACGCTGCCCTCCGGGTGTAGGGTGCCCTTCAGTGTGGGGTGCAGGCCAGGCCAAGCAAAGGGAGGATTCATTGTGTCCTCGGGTCATTGGAGACCTTCATTCTGCCTCCAGAACTGCCATGGCCTTAGGGCTAGACTCTGCTCCTGCCTTTGCCTCCCTCTCCCCAGTTTCTTCATTTGTTAAATAGAAAAATAAACCCTGGCCTCCTCCTTAGGGATGTTTGCCTCTAATGAAACAGTGAATGTGAAACCACTTGGGAACATAAAGCTCTCTGGGCTGTGAAGTGAAAGTTGCTCAGTCGTGTCTGACTCTTTGCAACACCATGGACTCTATAGTCCACGGAATTCTCCAGGCCAGAATACTGGAGGGTAGCCATTCCCTTCTCCAGGGAAACTTCCCAACCCAGGGATCGAACCTGGGTCTCCCACATTGCAGGCGGATTCTTTACTAGCTGAGCTACCAGGGAAGCCACCATGCATTTGGGTGTGGTTAAAGGTGGTTGTGCCATTATGGGATGGTGGGATGGGACTTGAGTCAAGACGTCACCCAGGCAGGGCTGCAGTCATCTGAAGGCTTGACTGGAGCTGGAAGAGCCACTTCACATCCTCGTGGGTGGGAGGTTCCTTGCCACGTGAGTGTCTTCTCCATAGAGCTGCTTAAGTTTCCTCGTGAGATGGCAGCTGGCTTCCCCCAAATCTAGGGGGAGAGCAAAGGAGGAAGCTGAAGTACCTTTTAGCTCCCAGTTTTCAAGTCATGCATCATCATTTCTGCTTCATTCTGTTTATTAGAAATGAGCCACTTGAGGGGTGAGGACGTAGGCTCCACCTCTTGAAGGAGGAGGGTGTTTTATGAACTTATAGACATTTTTAAGGATATATTTGGAAGACGGCTGTGGTCACCACTGCTCAGGAAGTACATTAAAACAACCACAACCAGTGTAATCCAAAAAGGAATGCTATTGGTTCTGTAATAGCAGAGCGTCAGATTCAGACACTGGATCCGGGGATTCATGGGCATCAGAGCTGTCTTTCTCTGTTTCTTGGCTCTTTTGTTCTCCCTGCATTCACTTCACTTGTCAAATAAACTTGCTGTTGGTGAGCTGAGACCGATGGCCTCCTTGTTTAGGAATCCTGAGAGTCCCTGTCATGAAAGTATGTCCTGTTCATTGATAAATTGCAGGAAGCATTTTGGTTAGCTGCTTAGGTTGATGGAGGGTGAAGGAGGAGATGTAACTGATGGTCCCACCAGGGCTGCCTGGAGGGGAAGATGTAATTTGATTCCCCCTTGAAGAAGAGCTGAGCAGCCCAAACCCACACACATCCACTGTGAGGACAGGATGAAGTAATACGCTTGACACTCAGCAGATGTCACAATAGAACCATTCCCGCCTCTTTGGGCAGCGAGAAGATGGAGGTTAGGGGTCCCAGAGCATGGCACTGATTTCAGCTTTTCCTGTGTTTCTCCCCAGCTGGATGAAGCAGTGGCTGAAGCCCACCTGGGCAAGCTGAATGTGAAGCTGACCAAGCTGACTGAGAAGCAGGCCCAGTACCTGGGCATGCCCCGTGAAGGCCCGTTCAAGCCTGATCACTACCGCTACTGAGAACCGGGCTTGCCCTTTGCCTCGCAGCGGCTGTCCTTGCCTGGGTCCCACCTCTCCTCCCCAAGAGCAAATGGCACCACCTTTGAGATTGGTCTGATAATGTCCCCCATCAACTCCCTGGGGCTCGCCACTCAGTCTTGGGCCTCTGCTGCATCCCTCACACTGTTCCAAGTGTGGCAGGGGAAGTTGAGAAGTGCCCCCTCTAGCCTGGGCCATAGTGGAGGTACATGGGGATTACCCACAGGGAACCATGAGCTCAGGGGTTCAGCAACTGCTCACTCAGTCCTTCCTTAGGCTGGAAGTTGGCAGTGGTGGTCAGAAAGCCCATGCACTTTACCATCCAGGCCTTCACTTGGCCTGTGGACTTTAGACTTATGTTCTTGGTTTACAGGTTCATTGGTTCCTCAGCCCATGACAGATGAGAAGGAGCTACGTCAAAGGGTGTGGAGGAACTGTGGGAGTTTGAATGCTCCGGAGAGCCTGGCTTAGTGCTTAGCATTCTCTTAAACCTCAGAACAATGAGGTTGGTACTTTTAGTCCCTATTTTACAGGGGTTGGAATATATTGTTCAGCAAGAAAAGACAAGAGGAAAGACAGCCAGCGGTTAAGAGGGGCCAGAGAAACGTAAAAGCACATTGATGGTTCCCATCAGAGCTCTGGGTCAAAAAGAGGTTAATTTGGTTTATAATATTAAAAGAGAGCAAGAAGGTGGGTTAATAAAAATTTGGGTGCCTAAAAGAATTTTGAGCCTTTATTTTATAGAAAATCCATTGCCAACAGTGTGTGGTGTAAGCCATGGGGTGTGATGTGCTGTAATAGTCTGCTGTGTTGCAGTGTGGGGTGATAAGAGCTGCAGGCAAACCCTTGGGCTTGAAAGAATGGGTAAAATGAGAGAACGCTTACATCTTAGGGTGTGTCTTTTGCAAACAGCCTGCTTTTTTTACCCAATCTAAGACTCATGGCTCAGAGGTTAAAGCGCCTGCCTCCAATGTGGGAGACCCAGGTTCAATCCCTGGGTCGGGAAGATCCCCTGGAGAAGGAAATGGTAACCCACTCCAGTATTCTTGCCTGGAAAATCCCATGGACGGAGAAGCCTGGTAGGCTACAGTCCATGGAGTCGCAAAGAGTTGGACACGACTGAGCGACTTCACTTCACTTCTTCACTTAAGACTCATGTAATAGGTGAGTTTTGCCTATTTATTGTAATCTCGGTATTTATTTCTTCTACCTTATTTTTTTCTGTTCCAATTTATATTTTCTTCTTCTCCTCGTTTCCACTTAGGATTGATCCAGTACTCTGTCGGGGACTGTTGTTTATTGAGCACCTGCCATTAGGTGTTTTGTAGTTTATTTTCACTATCCTCACAAAGAGCTTAGTAATATTATTCTAATTTTATAGATGAGAATGAAGACTTACGGGGGTTAAGTGTCTTTCCTAAAGTCCACAATTACAAGTGGCCTCCTCAGGACTCAAATCATAGGAAGGGGAGTGGGAAATTGGTCTCTCCTGTTTGCCTAAATGGTCATTTCAGTCAGTCAGTTCAGTCACTCAGTCGTGTCCAACTCTTTGCGACCCCATGAATCGCAGCACGCCAGGCCTCCCTGTCCATCACCAACTCCCGGAGTTCGCTCAGACTCACGTCCAGCAAGTGATGCCATCCAGCCATCTCATCCTCTGTCGTCCCCTTCTCCTCCTGCTCCCAATCCCTCCCAGCATCAGAGTCTTCCAATGAGTCAACTCTTCGCATGAGGCGGCCAAAGTACTAGAGTTTCAGCTTTAGCATCATTCCTTCCAAAGAAATCCCAGGGTTGATCTCCTTCAGAATGGACTGGTTGGATCTCCTTGCAGTCCAAGGGACTCTCAAGAGTCTTCTCCAACACCACACTTCAAAAGCATCAATTCTTCGGCGCTCAGCCTTCTTCACAGTCCAACTCTCACATCCATACATGACCACTGGAAAAACCAAGCCTTGACTAGACGGACCTTAGTCGGCAAAGTCATGTCTCTGCTTTTGAATATGCTATCTAGGTTGGTCATAACTTTTCTTCCAAGGAGCAAACGTCTTTTAATTTCATAGCTGCAATCACCATCTGCAGTGATTTTGCAGCCCAAAAAAATAGAGTCTGACACTGTTTCCATTGTTTCCCCATCTATTTCCCATGAAGTGATGGGACCGGATGCCATGATCTTTGTTTTCTGAATGTTGAGCTTTAAGCCAACTTTTTCACTTTCCACTTTGACTTTCATCAAGAGGCTTTTTAGTTCCTCTTCACTTTCTGCCATAAGGGTTAGGGCCCAGAAGTCAGAGAGAAACAAGAACCCACCTGGGAAGGGTAATTAGAGCCAGAGGTCATCGACTGCATGGAAGGCTTTTGGGATATTTGAGACCTAACCCCCGCATGTGGGAATCTCCAGCTAGAAGGAGAAGGTGGGCATGCAAACAACTTTGCCATCTCTTGGGCACTTCCCTTCTACCCAGCTTTAGAGTTCAGTGCCTGGCAGCACTGAAGGGCAGGAGAGAAAAGATGATGCTTGAAATGGATTTTGAAAGAACTAAAGATTTGTTATAGGAATTGAAAGCAAGAGCATTTTGGGCAGCAGGACAACTTAAGAACGAGTTAAGGGGCAGTGGGTGTGGCTGCAAAATAGGGGCAGCTAGGAGATAGAGGGCTAGACAGGTGGCCTGGGAGACAGGGAAAACCTTGAACACTAGGATGAAACTCTGGTTTTAATCATTGAGCTGCACAGATCCCTGAAAGTGACCCCACTTGACTGAACATTCATACTTGTGACTTGTTTTTTTTTTACTCTCAGCCTCTGGCTATGAAGTAGTATTAATTAGTAGAGAAATTCAAGAGGCCAAATGGCCTGACCCATGATCACACAGTAAGTAATGCTTCCTGGACTCCACCTTGGGGTGGTCTGAGTCCTGGGCCAGGCACTTGGGTGAGACAAATGGGGAGTGTTTAAGTGAAGGTTGCTCCACCCAAGGCATGACATTTTGACAGAAGGTAGTGGTTGGGGTTGGAGCTGTCTCTAGTATTTCTTCCTTCAGAAGTGAGAGTTGAATACACAGGAGAACATGAGGAGATGGAGATTGAGGCCAATCCTGCCTCACAAATCAGCTTTCCCAACCATATGTACATAGCATTATGCTTGGCATGCCCTTGGCTGTATCTGGCATTGTAATTCCACCTCTTCTACTATTTGAGTGCAAATGCATCTGAGTGATAGAAAGAAAGCCTGCTGCTGCTGCTAAGTTGCTTCAGTCGAGTCCGACTCTGTGCGACCCCAGAGACGGCAGCCCACCAGGCATCCCTGGGATTCTCCAGGCAAGAACACTGGAGTGGGTTGCCATTTCCTTCTCCAATGCGTGAAAAGTGAAAGTGAAGTCGTTCAGTCATGTCCAACTCTTAGCAACCCCATGGACTGCAGCCCACCAGGCTCCTCCGTCCATAGGATTTTCCAGGCAAGAGTACTGGAGTGGAGTGCCATTGCCTTCTCCAAGAAAGAAAGCCTAGTTTGCCCTAGTTTTTTAAAAGTATATGGTGTCAAGCAAAACCCTTGAGTCATACTCAGTGGCCTGTGGTTTGACAGACCATGCTGAAAACTAGAGGCCCAATAGACCTTGCTCATGCTTACTTGAGTTTAGCTGCTCATCAAGGTGTCCTGCCCAGTTCTCACTTTTTTTTTTTAACTCCATATGTGTAGTTGACGTTGCATTGTTGTTCAGTTGATAAGTTGTGTCTGACTCTGCGACCCCATGGACTGCAGCACACCAAGCTTCCCTGTCCTTCACTATCTCCAGGAGTTTGCTCAAATTCATTTGAGTCCATTCATTCATGTCCATTGAGTCAGTGATACTATCTAAGCATCTCATCTGCTGCCCTCCCTCTTCTCCTTCTGCCTTCAGTCTTTGCCAGCATCAGGGTCTTTTCCAGTGAGCTGGCTCTTTGCATCAGGTGGCCAAAGTATTGGAGCTTCAGCTTCAGCATCAGTCCTTCCAATGAATATTCAGGGTCAGTTTCCTTTAGAATTGACTGGTTTGATCTCTCCTTGCAGTCCAAGGGACTCTTAAGAGTCTTCCAGCACCACAATTCAAAAGCATCAATTCTTTGCACTCAGATTTCTTTATGGTCCAACTCTGACATCCATACATGGTTAGTGGAAAAATCATAGCTTTGACTACACAGACCTTTGTTGGCAAAGTGCTATCTCTGCTTTTTATGCTGTTTAGGTTTGTGATAGCTTTCCTTCCAAGGAGCAAGCGTCTTAATTTCATGACTGAGTCACTGTCCAGTGATTTTGGAGCCCAAGAAAATAAAGTTTGTCACTGTTTCCACTTTTTTTCCTTCTATTTGCCATGAAGTGATGGGGCCGGATGCCATGATCTTAGTTTTTTCAAATTTAGTTTTTAAAAACATTTTAAGTTTTTTAAAACGTTGCATTAGCTATGACTATTAGCATAGCTATGACTCTGCTGTAAATAATTTTAAAATTTTGGTACTTCAACTATTAGCAACAAATGACACAGGAACCACCTCTCAAGTGATCATGGCATCAATGGTCAAAACTGACCTAGAACCACTACTGCCTTCTGCCATTTCTTTTATACCTAGTTGTGTACCAGCCATTGCTCTAAGTAAGCACTTATTTATTCCTCATGATAAGCTTGTAGAGACTTGAATTCCCATTTTACAGTTCAGGAAACAGGCTTTAAGAGGGTGAGCTGGCTTTTGTACTCAGTAGGACCAGAATCCAAGCTCTTAGTAGAAAAGAGAGGGCACCCCACTCCAGTCCTCTTGCCTGGAGGATCCCATGGATGGAGGAGCCTGGTGGGCTGCAGTCCATGGAGTCGCACAGAGTCGGACACGACTGAGCGACGTCACTTTCACTTTTCACTTTCCTGCATTGGAGAAGGAAATGGCAACCCACTCCAGTGTTCTTGCCTGGAGAATCCCAGGGATGGGGGAGCCTGGTGGGCTGCCATCTCTGGGGTCGCACCGAGTCGGACATGACTGAAGCGACACAGCAGCAGCAGCTGTTCATCTGACCTAGAGAGGTTCAGCACCTTAAATCCTCCACAGAGCTCCTGCCTGTGTGCAGACATGCTCCCTTCCCTAGAGCCTGTCTGAACCCAGGCTGGAGATATATTGATACCTTTCAAGATGTTCCCTCCTGTGGGATCCCATGCAGTCCCCTACATCTGGTCTTCTAGGGGTTCTGGTTTCTGTTATCCTGGCCTTTTCCTTTCCTCTTTGGAGGTGTCCCTGCCAGTTCTCAGAAACCACTTAAACAAACAAACAACCCTCTCCTTTCACATCTGGTCTCAACCCTACCTCTGATCTCAGGTCTGCTAATCTGTCACCTGTGTGAAACTGACCAGATACTCACAATGAAAGTTGATGGGTGTCTTACTGCCCCCCCGCCCCCATCTCCACTCCTGAGGCTTCTTGGGGAGATGAGGAATTGGTCAAGGGTCCTATTGGAGAAGGAAATGGCACCCCACTCCAGTACTCTTGCCTGGAGAATCACAGGGATGGGGGAGCTTAGTGGGCTGCCATCTGTGGGGTCGCACAGAGTCAGACATGACTGAAGCGACTTAGCAGCAGCAGCAAGGGTCCTATAGTATCTGGTCTGACCCCTGCCCTGCCACAAAAAAGTGTGAAGGGAGATTAAGACCTAGGGGATTTTGTGCAAATTTTTGAAGGGAGGAGACCTGGGTCTGCTGTTAACTTATCATGTGACTCTGGGCAGGAACAGAAATAACTATCTCAGATGGTTGTTTTGAAGTTCAAGGATAACATGTATATACAGAGTTTCTTTTTTTTGGCCAGGGCCAGGCAGCATGTGGGATCTTGGTTCCCTGACCAGGAATCAAGTACCTCTTCATGGGGAGTGTGGAGTTTTAAGCACTGGACCATTAAGAAGTCCCCTAAAGAGTTTTCTGTCAAGTTTTCAGGGCTGTGTCAGGTACCAGTGAGTGAGGAAGGAGCTGTTTTGAAAGCAGGAAATTTAGACTGTTTGGAGAATTAGATACTTTAGGAAAATCATAGGATCTTAAAACAGCAGGACTTTAGGGCATCTACGGAGCCCAATCCAGCATCTGTAAATGGAGAAATGCAGGCCCCGAGGGCCTGAGTGACATCCAGCCTTCATCTGCAGGCCTCGGTGTCCTGTTTGCCTCTCTGCCAGAGCTCTTTCCTGCATACCAAGCCCCTTACCCACATCCATGTGGCAGGTTGTGGTGGGACGGGCTTGCTAGGCTAGAAGGGCAGGGATCCCTTTTCAAGTCCTGCTGGGGACAAGTAACGAGCTGGGAGGGCTTGAGGTAGCACAGACTAAAACAACCGGAGGGGTTGTGCAGGTTGGCTTGTGCCAGGTGTAGGGAGAGCAAATTAGCCAAGATGGCGGTGGTCAGGCACTCTTGGCCCAGGGCCTTTTGCTCTCCACGTTTTGTAAAGACACAGTTACGTAACAGCTGAGACCACTTACAGCACTGCTCATGCATGTTATGATGTACCTGCTTGGCCATGGGCCACTTTTGTTCTGCAAACTTACATGCAAGCTCCACCTGAACAGCCCTTGTGGCTACATTACGGCTGCGTTATGGCTGTGTCTACCACGAGAGGAGAGAACACAATGTGTCTGCTGCTATGGCTGCTGTGTCGGTAAGGAGAGAATAAACGTGTCTGTAGTTCTTAGGACTCCTTAAGTTTTCTCCAGCTTCCCTGCTTGCGCCTTGCCTACCTTGGGTTCAGCCAATAGTGAGATACAGCAAGACAACTGGTGTAGTTGGCAGGATCAGCAATACACCAGGAGAACTCTAAGAGGTAGCAGGCAAGGGCCAGCTCCACTTTGGCGCCCCGAGGTTTCAGGAAACCTCAAGAATCCAGATTCTCATCCCCGACACCTGCTCAGGACTACCCCAGAAGACAAAGCTAGGAGATCTGCTTGAGGTGATGGAGGCAGCCAGGTGTACTTATATAATTAGGTCTCGTCAGTCAGCTTCAGTTAAGTACCTCATCAATACACTCTCCAAATGGGCTCGGGGATAGGCACATAGCTCAAGTTGGTCCAGACTCAACCGCAGGATTTCAGGATTTTTACTGGATATCTGGTGTGGTGCAATACAGAAAATTGTCCAACAGTGAGTGACCCAAGGAGGTTATCCTGGGCTGCATGGAGCCAGATTCCTTGTGGTCTGCAGGCTTCCTCCCTGGTTGGAGGAGTTACACCCTCTCAGGTGGTCCCAAAAGTCCCCAGGTGCTGGGCAGTGGGCTTTTCCTGACAACTACCATAAATAGTTGGTACTTGAATGATTGCCCCCACCCACAGTTCTCATACTTACCCTACTACAAGGGAGAAAAACAGAGAAGTAGGTGGGAACATACCCCCACAGTGCGTCCAATGGAATGTCCTGCTTCAGCAAGTCTGTCTCTGGGGAACATGCTGGCTCTTCTACTAACTGCTGGCTCGCATGGATCCTCACTAATCCAGTAGTTTAGTGCCTCAGAACCACCTGGAGGGCTGAATAAAACACAGATTGCTGGCCCCACCTTGAGCTTCTGATTCAAGGAGATGGGGACCTATAATTTGCATTGCTAACAAGTTCCCGGGGGATGCCTATCGGCTAGTCCACAGTACCAGGCATTGTAGGATTTTCAGCCCCTCCCGCCTAGTGCCTGTTGCAGAGTGGAGGCTACTGTAAAAGAGACCCATGTGTCCTGAAAATGGAGCGGAGGCGCTGTCTTCAGGAGCGCTGCCAGGCTTGGCAGGAATGCGAATCTAGAGTTGCTACTTTGGCCCCGTGAGGGGAAGCCTGCCTGAGGGTGACACCAGCACAGAATTGAGACACAGTGACGCTTTCCAGAGGACATGAGTCTAGCCATGCTTGACACCGACCTGATCCACCCTCTGGACGTTTCAGCGCTGTGACACCAACAGTTTCCTTTTTTGCCTTTAGCCCATTTGAACAGGGGCACTATCTAGCAATTCCAAGAGTCTTGCTGAGGTGGAGAAGACAGAGATGCACCAGGGGAGAAAATGGAAAAACACTTGGGGCTGAAGCTCCTGCGAGGGGCTGTCTCTAGGCAGACAGAATCTCCTGCCTGGCTTTCAATGGCCTGGTGGTTAAGGTCGTAGGCCTTGGAATGAGGGGCTGAGATGTTAGGTCTAGGCAGAGTACCTAGCCTCTTGGAGCCCCAGTCACCTTATTTATTACAATTACTTACCTCCAGGAGCAAATTAGGGACCTTGGCGATCATCCTGGCATGAAGTAGCTGCTCAGTCGATGGACTTATTAGGATGATATTATGATAGTGTGACGTGTGTGTACTCAGTCGTGTCCAGCTTTTTGCAACTCCATGGACTGTAACCCATCAGGCTCCTCTGCCCATGGGATTCCCCAGGCAAGAATACTGCAGTGGGTTGCCGTTTCCTTCTCCACTCCATCTTCCTGATGTTATGCCCGGAGTCCGAGTCCCCAAAACTGAGAGAATAAGACGTCCACAGCAATGCAAAAGCATAAAGGGGTTTATTGCTAGCTCGAGTTAGGGCCCAGGTCTCATCCAGCACAGTGGAATCGGACAAGAGCCGCGAGCTCTGAATCACATCTACTTTTATACAGACGGTTTT
Organism: Capricornis sumatraensis; assembly: GCF_032405125.1. Taxonomy (NCBI): domain Eukaryota; kingdom Metazoa; phylum Chordata; class Mammalia; order Artiodactyla; family Bovidae; genus Capricornis; species Capricornis sumatraensis. The sequence goes on along the minus strand of NC_091083.1, from coordinate 66,945,527 downwards.
TTGTTTCTGTAACAGCATAGCTGATTGGTTAAACCGTACTTGCGCGTGGGACTTTTAAACCTCGCATCCCTATCTGGATTGGCTCAGGTCTGGTGCGGCGGGGGGCTACGGGGATTTTTCTGATTGGTCGAGCAACAGTGCCTGCGGGAGTTCCCAGTGCCTCAGCGTTCCTAGAGACTAAACCTCGGGCCTAGCCTGCTCCTTAGAGCCTGTCCTGGCTCCAGTTTGGTCCTAACACCTGACTCAAGGATCTTATGTCTCTTACATAACAATCTGGTGGGAAGGACTACCTGGGAAGCCCCTATAATAGTTACAGATCACAATAGGAGGCCTCAGGCTATTAGTGGCAACCCTGGGTCCCTGGCAAAGGGCAGGAAGCCACCTCAGAGGCCTCCTGGAGAGGGGGAGTATCTCAGAATCCTCCAGAGGCTTTGTGTGCATCTCAGGGCCAGTGCAGGGGCTCCAGGATTCTGGTTTGGGTGAAATTACTGAGGACTACTTGAGAAGTTTCACTACAGTTGGGCCTTCCTGGGGTGGGGGCAGGGGAGCTCCGTTAGACAAGGATCAATTAATTTCAAGATCATGTCAGACTGGGAAATCAAGACTGCTTTGGGATTTTAAAGGGAGTAACCTTTGGCTGATCACTGAAGGGTCACCTTCCCCTTATTCTGTTCCCTCCAGGCCCCTTCTCTACTTTTCGTTTGCAACATCTGGCAAGTCATACTTTATGCAGAATTCTAGATGTTGATAGACATTGGGATAAATAATGAGAGAAAAAAAGAAACCAAAAGAACTAAACTTTTTCCCAGTCATAATGCTCTACTTTTTGACTTGGGGAGGAATCAGTTCTGGCTCAGACAGTAAAGAATCTGCCTGCCAATGCAGGAGATGTGGATTCGATCCCTGGATCAGGAAGATCCCTTGGAGAAGGAAAACGCAACCCACTCCAGTATTGCCTGCAAAATTCCATGGACAGAGGAGCCTAGCGGGCTACAGTCCATGGGGTTTCATAACTTAGTGACTAAACCACCACCACCACCACCACCACAGCTGACTCAGTGGCTTGTAAATGTGATCTCATCAAATTAGGTAATTTAAAGAAGGTTATTTTTGTAATCATCACCATGATCATTAAATTTTCTTTAGTAGTTGTGTTTTTATTATTGCTCTGGTAGTCTGTGCAGCTGTTGGGCCCAGGAATTCTAAAGAGGAACTCTAAAGAAAAGAAAAAGCAGCTCTGAAAGATGTGAAAACCTTCAGGAGCCAAGGGAATGAAGCTATTTCCTGGGCTCCACAGATAACAAGAAGGCACAATCATCATCGTTGTCATCACCATTTGGTGGTGCCACCTCCCAGACTCTACAACTCCCATAGCCAACTGGGAGAGCTGACAATAGCTACTATCTCTCTGCAAGCCATCAGTATAAAACTCCTTTCTGGAGTGAACAGAAACATAAATTTGATGATTTTACTGAGAAAATAAATGACATTCCTGCCCCATCCCTAGCCCCCCAACACACACCTGCTATGCATATGTGCATATAGATATACTTTGTGCATGGAAGAAAAAAGAAGAACAAGTGTATTCTAGACTAATCTGAAATTCACTACAGATGGTTTGGTTAATTCAGTTAAAATCAAATTCTTTTCTTTACCTATCCTGTCGCCTTCACACATGGGAATTGGTTTTTGGAGTTAAATTCCTGTATAAAGTTCCTGTTGTATGATGGGGTAATTTCCTGATAGTGGGTGATGATACTGGATCTCTGGTTCTTCAAACAGGTGGAGGAACTTAGAGTAAGGATCCAAAGATTGCCAATTAGGTTGGCCTGTGGTCCACAATCCCAGAAGGGATTGAGGTCCTGAGGATTGGCTACCCCTCAGGGTAGTGGTTTTGAAGTATATTGCTTCTGTAGAACCATAAACATCAATTTCTACTTTAAAAACTTTGAAGCCATTTAAAACACCTCATGCGAAGAGTTGACTCATTGGAAAAGACCCTGAGGCTGGGAGGGATTGGGGGCAGGAGGAGAAGGGGATGACAGAGGATGAGATGGCTGGATGGCATCACCGACTCGATGGACATGGGTTTGGGTGAACTCCGGGAGTTGGTGATGGACAGGGAGGCCTGGTATGCTGCAATTCGTGGGGTCGCAAAGAGTAGGACGTGACTGAGTGACTGAACTGAACTGAACTGAAAAGATATAGTAAAAATACACATGTTTAAACATGCTAGGCACCAAATTTAACATGTTAGGGACCACCTGGATTAGAGTTTGAAGTTAACCTTTTGCTATTTCTGTTTAACATAAGACTGTTTAGAGGTCGCAAGGTGAGCTGTTCAAACCTTTCTGCAACAACTTCTCTGTGTGAATTAGACCTTTTTTGGGCTTACGCAACCAAAACAAAAGTTGGAAGTAAACTGGTTGCAAAAGCTGATATTAGGAGGGCAACTGTTAGTCTCTAATGTCTGATTTCAAGTTTTTATAATATTAATTTATAACTTCTAATGTCTCACATAATGGGCTCCCCCTTAAGAATTCAACTGAGGAAATGATACGCTCCTAAACAAGACAAAACATGAAAACAGTTGCTTCAGACTTTGTTGCAGCATTTCTGGCACTGAAAGTGTCCTCAGAATAAATCCAGAGTCCAGCTCTCACAGTGGCCAGTTGTGGATTTTCCCCTTCAGTAATTTTTTTTAACTGGAGAATTACCCCTCCCGTGTTCAGGACAGATCTTGTGCAACTGTCTATCAAGATGGGCCACCCTTCCCTGGGTACTGCTTCAGGTCAATCAGAGCCCCACTCATGGGAATTTGAATTTTGAGTGGTCCCATGCAAGAACTGAAGTGGTTGGAGGTGACATCCCATAGCTTTGCCCTGAAAACACTGTCCATTGGTTTCTTTGACCTGGCTCCTTTTACATCCTCAGGGCGCTATCCTTTCTAAGGCTTGTTGTTTGGCTTTTCCTTTGATTCTTTGAAGAATCCAGACCTCTCCAGTAGAGTATCACCCCACTTTGTTTCTTAGGCTAGCCAGAATCAGTTCTGTTGTTTGCAACCAAAACATTCTGACTGACTTACTCCAAATTTTGCAAAGGGAAAATGGTAGTAGCATCAAGAGGTCAGTGACTTGTTCAAGCCCACGTTGTTAGAACTTTGGGCACAAGTTTAAGGCCATGCTCTCCAGGAAGAAATGATCCTAAATCAATATTTACAACAGGAGAACAAACACATCTAGGACAGAACTCACCTTTGTACTGTGCATATGCGAGAGACAGGAAGAGAAATGTGAATAATGGCTGGGAAATAGGGGGCATGTATCCCAGATCTTCACAACTTTCAATTCTGGTCACTCAGGCAGGGTTTTGCAGAGACCCAGAACCATTCTCTCTGGACCCTACGGCTTGAGAAGGAGTTTCTGAAAAGGTGGAAGAATCTTAGGATCTCAACTGAGGGGGAACTTGGGCAGATAAATAACTAACCAGGGATCTGAGCCAACAGAAGCAAAACTGAAGGTCTGTGGGAACAGACCACATATGCTAACAATAATAGTGGCAGTGTTAGTCGCTCAGTCGTGTCCGACTCTTTGTGACCCCATGGACTGTGGCTTGCCAGGCTCCTCTGTCCATGGGATTCTCCAGGCAAGAATACTGGAGTGGGTTGTCATTCCCTTCTCCAGTGCTAACAACAGTTCTGACTTTTAACAAGGGATGATGGTCATTGTTCACTAAACCGTAAGCTCTGTAAGAAGAGGACTGGACTTGTTCACCACAATATTCACAACACCTGGCACAAGGCCTTGTGCCTGGTAGGTGCTCAATACACATTTGCTGAAGGGCTGAATGGGTTGGGCTTCCATGTGGTTGTCTGGACCCAGCAGCCTAGTGATTTTGTCACTAATGGACTGGGTCTTTGGCTTTGCATTTCTGGCCTCACCCGGGGGGAGAATGGTGCCTGGCTGGTGAGAAATGTCTGGAAAACACAGGAGCAGTGGCTGCAACGTGTTCCCAATATTCTAATTACTGATGACATTTACTCAGCAGCAGTTGTGGTACAGGGAACAAAAAGTTCTGTGGGCTTGCAGCCTAAATGACAGAACACAAAAGAGCAACTGGGAGCTTCTCTCTCTCTTGCTTTGTTCATGTATAAGAAGCAATACTATTTCAGATTTACAATAAGAACAGCAAGAGTGATGATCTCCCATTTTATAGACAGAAATGCAGACTTTTCCCAATGTGCAGAATCGTGTCCCCAGCCTAGCCTGGAGGACCCATCATTTTTCTGCGTGTGTGTTCTCTGCCTGGATAGTTCCAGCTCTGTCCGGTCTCGGGTCTGATGTTTGCGTCCTTCATTCCATGCTGGTTGTGTCACTGCAGGCGCAATGTGGGTCTTCAGTGGAGAAGGTTCCTTGGAAAGGAGTTTTGAGACATTTGAAAGACGGAAGATTGTAAGTAGACAAGCGGGTCGGGGTAGGGGGTGGCCCCACCTGTGCTGGCCCTTGAGCCCCACTGTCCTCACCTCCAAGGACAGAGATAAATGGCGGTTAGCAGGGCTAAGGAAACTGCTTCCCATCGTTTAGTCACATAACCTCTCTCTAGACTCTCTTGTGTACAACAGGCCTTGTTATTTTTTTTTTTATTATCTTCTTGCACCACTACTGTTTGCAGTTTCTTCTTTCTTGTTTATGGTAATTCCTTTGGGAAGAGCTCTAGCTCTGGGGGACACTGGCAGGTGAAACCTCAGCTTGTCTATCTTTTCTGCTGGCAGGGATGCCATCGGCCAAGCAGGGCAAGTAGGTGCTATCACTGAGAGCCCTTGCCTTTCAAAGTGCTGGGAGTTTTCATGTGACCGCCCCCACCCTGGCTGGTCCTTTTTCACAGACCCTGTTTACACCTTTAGTGCTTCTCTCCCCAAAACAGCACCTCCCAGGGTCCTTTCAAAGATAAGATGCTTCATCTCAGTTTTCCATAGACTCAGAATCTCTAAGGATGGGGCTGTAGGTGACAGTTTGGGACACTTGAGGAGACAGGCCCCTGATAACCCAGGACAAAAATTGCTGCCTAGTTAACCATGCCAGGCTCACTGCCCCCTTCCTAGTTGACAGAGCTAGGGTAAGGAGTGAGGAAAAGTCCAGGTTTTCAGAATTAAAAATGGCTGGAACCACTGGTTGGAGTTCTTTTAGCCTGGGAGTGGGAGAAACATATTTTCTCTTTCTTGGGAACTTGAATTATGAATGGTCCCACGCAAGAACTGAAGTGTCTGGAGGTAACTTGCCCTGAAAACACTGTCCATTGGTTTCTTTGACCTGGCTCCTTTCATGTCCTTCAGGGTCCTATCCTTTCTGAGGCTTGTCACATGGCTTATCCTTTGATTCTCTGAGGCCCCCAGAAATCTCTAGTAGACTGCCCTCTATCTCCCCCACTCCTTTGTTTCTGAGGCTAACCATTTTGGTGGAGCCTCCTAAGGCTGTAGGATCCTCAGGCCAGAGCCTTCTGGCAGCTGGACCCACAGCAATGTCCAGTCACAATCAGCCACCCCAGCTTGTATTCACAGACCCAGACCCCTTAGGGCAGACAGCACAGTGAGACTGGGTATGGAGTTGTAGTCATTTTGTTTTTGTGGAGGTGAGTGGAGATCCTTAGAAGGCGCGTAGGGTGAAAGACTGAATGTGTGCTCAGTTGTGTCCGACTCTTTGTGACCCCCATGGACTGTCGCCTGCCTTTATATACCAGACAAGAATACTGGAGCGGGCTGCCATTTCCTACTCCTACTCCAGGGAATCATCTTCCTTACCAGGGATCATCAAATCGACGTGTCTTGTGCCTCCTGCATTGGCAGGGGAGCTCTTCACCACAGCGCCGCCTGGGAGGCCCAGCAGTTCCTCAACGGTTGCTTTCTCCCTCTCTGATTTTGGAGGCAGCTTCGGGTGTCCTGGGTCAGACGGTAAAGCGTCTGTCTGCAATGCAGGAGAGCCGGGTTCGATTCCTGGGTTGGGAAGATCCCCTGGAGAAGGAAATGGCAGCCCACTCCAGTATTCTTGCCTGGAAAATCCCATGGATGGCGGAGCCTGGTAGGCTACTGTCCATGGAGTCACAAAGAGTCGGACACGACTGAGCGACTTCACTTCGGGTGTCCCTAGGGTTAAAGGTAGGGGGCAGCACTGTCTCTGGCGGCCAGATCCAGAAAAGCGCTTACCAGGAGTGCAGCCTCAGGGCTAAGCAACCGCGTTTCCCCAGGCCCGGGAGACAGCAGTTGCGCAGCTCGAGGAACTTGTGTGGTGCAGGGGACTAGGCGAAGGGAAAAGAATGGTTCAGGTTTCTTAAAGAAACAGCCACACATTTTCGAGAAGACTACATGTATTTGGATGTTAGCCCAACCCTAGCGGAGACTTCCTGAAGCCCCGCCCCAACGTCAATCGCCGCGCCCACTCCGTTCTCGGAAGCCCCTCCTACCAGAGCTCTCCCGCGGCAGGAAGGCCCCAGGGTCCCGGGAGCCCCGCCCCGCCACCCTGAGGCGCGCTCAGCAGGTGGGGTTGAGCACGCGGCAGGAGCAGGCGCTGCGGAAGAAGCGGCACTGGCAGAAGGCGCACGGGTCGCAGCAGGCGGGCGCTGGTGGCTTGCAGCTGTCGCGGGTGGCCACGCAGGGGGTAGGCGGCGGGGGCCGGGTCCGTGCCACGTTCTTCATCGGAGCCTTTCTCTGTGGGGAAACGCCGAGGCTGCCCGAGCCATCCACGTCCGCCCCACTCGTCCTCACCCCCGCCTGGGAACTCCTCGGACTAGACGTCCCCACCTGCTGTCCACCGCCCGCTCGACTCATGTCCACAGAGCACCCTAGCTGGTCCTCGCCTGCTCCGCCATCAACACTTAACTGGCTCGGGCCTGGCCTCTTCTCTCCCTACGGGATCCCACTCAGCTGCACGGTTTTTAACTTCCGTCTCTGTTGTCTTCCCCTTCCAGTGTATCCGCAATCCCTGTTGGTTCTGCCTTCACGGTAGGTTCGGAGTCTAGCCACTTCACTACCGCTGAAACCCTGGGCTTGGCCGCTGTCTGCTGCCCTTGCCCCATTACTGTCCAGTCTCCAGCGCACAAGGGACTAAGCACATCCTCCTTCCCCTTACTGGGATCCCTGACACCCTCTGTGGTTTGGCCCGCCTACCACTCCCACTGGTCTTAAACACATTGCTCCACCCGCCCGCCCTCTGAGCACTGAACACAGCAAATGAGTTCTTGTTGCAGGCGCTTTGTTGTGGGGCTTCCTTTCCTGGGGACATTCTTTGCTATGCACTCCAGTGCAGGCAGCCACCCACCATCTGTGGCTGCTGAGTACTTTAAATGTGTCTAGTGCAACTGAAGAACCGAGTTTTCAATTTTTATTTAATTTTAATTAAAATTTAAAGATGAAGTAAAATGTTTCCCATTAAAGACAACTACGTCAAGGCTGTATATTGTCACCCTACTTATTTAACTTATATGCAGAGTACATCATTGCAGATGACACCACCCTTACGGCAGAAAGTGAAGAACTAAAAAGCCTGTTGATGAAAGTGAAAGAGGAGAGTGAAAAAGTTGGCTTAAAGCTCAACATTCAGAAAACAAAGATCATGGCATCTGGTCCCATCACTTCATGGCAAATAGATGGGGAAACAGTGGAAACAGTGTCAGACTTTATTTTGGGGGGCTCCAAAAATCACTGCAGATGGTGATTGCAGCCATGAAATTAAAAGACGCTTACTCCTTGGAAGGAAAGTTATGACCAATCTAGATAGCATATTCAAAAGCAGAGACATTACTTTGCCAACAAATGTCTGTCTAGTCAAGGCTATGGTTTTTCCTGTGGTCATGTATGGATGTGAGAGTTGGACTGTGAAGAAAGCTGAGTGCTGAAGAATTGATGCTTTTGAACTGTGGTGTTGGAGAAGACTCTTGAGAGTCCCTTGGACTGCAAGGAGATCCAACCAGTCCATCCTAAAGGAGATTAGTCCTGGGTGTTCTTTGAAAGGACTGATGCTAAAGCTGAAAAACTCCAATACTTCGGCCACCTCACGTGAAGAGTTGACTCACTGGAAAAGACTCTGATGCTGGGAGGGATTAGGGGCAGGAGGAGAAGGGGACAACAGAGGATGAGATGGCTGGATGGCATCACCGACTTGATGGACATGAGTTTGGGTGAACTCCGGGAGTTGGTGATGGACAAGGAGGCCTGGAGTGCTGCAATTCATGGAGTTGCAAAGAGTCGGACACAACTGAGCAACTGAACTGAACATTGTTTTGTTAGGACTATATTTCACTAGTGTTAAAAACGGCATTGGAATTGAGAGTGTAAAAGTAAAAGACTTAGCGCAAAAAAAGTAAAATATTAATAACTTTTTATGTTGGTTACATATTAAAATGATAATATTTGGGATCTACTGGGTTAAATAAAATATTAATATTAATTGCACCTGTTTTTTTTCTTTTAAAAATCTGGCTACTAGAATTTTAATTTATATGTGTCTCACGTTGCATTTCCATTGAACACTGCGGCTCAAGATTACAGAGTTTCTCAGTCTTTTAAGTGCTGCCTCCTTCTAGAGAACTTCCCCTGACCACTTTTCCCTTTCTTCTGTCTCACTGCCATGCTTTCATTCCTTCACAGTGTTTATCATTATCTGAACAGCACTGGTTAACGTGCTGTTCTGTTTCTCCCAGAAGAGTGTAAACTCCACGAGAGCAGTTATATATCTCTCTTGTTCACTACTATATTCCCAGAATCTAGCATGTAAATAGATTTTACAGTTCTGTCAGTCATCTGATCTGCTTGTTCACTTTACAAAGGCTCAAAGAGAACAGGGAACTTTATTGTGATCACAGTGCCAGGTCATGCCTTCCAATGCTTGTATAATATTCCTGGCTCTGTTTGCAATGATCTGATCAAATGAGGCACACTAAAATAGGAACACTGTGCATTTCAACAGTGCCTTAATCTAGTATTTCTCGAACCTGTATCATGGTGGTACAATTTTAGGCAGTACATGAATATTAAATGACACTGAATCACACAGTGAGAGAGGATTCTTTTTTCAGTCTCTTTCAAATGGAAAGGCTCAGTTTGATGTCAATATATCCTTAGTGTTTCCCTAACACTTTCTAATCCTTCTTTGTTAATGCAGAGAGCAAGTCTCAGATTTAGAACTTGTGGCAAGCAACACCAACCAGCTAGAATTTGCTAACAAGGTTTTATTTTCGTTTTACTTATTTTCATGGTTACTTCCTATTTATGTCAAGTGGTACTGGTTTTCTATCATGATTATATAGTTGTTTTTTTTTAAATTTATTTTTGGTTTTGGCTGTCCAGAGTCTTTGTTGCTTCGAGGGCTTTTCTCTAGTTGTGGTTAGTGGGGGCTACTCTCTGGTTGCAGTGTTTGGGCCTCTCACTGCAGTGGCTTCTCTTGTTGCCTTGTATGGGCTCTAGGGTGCACAGGCTTCAGTAGTTAGTTGCAGCTCCCCGGCTCTAGAGCATAGGTTCAATAGTTGAGGCGCACAGGCCTAGTTGCTCTGAGGCATGTGGTGGTCTTTCCGACCCAAGGATCCAACCCATGTCTTCTGCATTGGCAGGAGGATTCTTTACCACACAGCCACCAGGGAAGTCCTGTTACATAGTATTTTTGTTTTTAAGTTTTAAACAAATATTAAATAAGTGGAACTCAGATGTGGTAAAAGTTGTAGAAATGGTTCTGAAATGACTGAGGTTTGGGAAACATTGTGTTCATCCAAAAGAATGAATGACAGTGAAATTTCAGGCAGGGTTCGAGCTAGTTTAGAAAGTTTGAGCTAGTTATTTTAGGCAGGGTTCAAGCTAGTTTAGTTTGCTGCTGCTGCTAAGTCGCTTCAGTCATGTCCGACTCTGTGCAACCCCATAGACGGTAGCCCACCAAGCTCCTCCGTCCCTGGGATTCTCCAGGCAAGAACACTGGAGTGGGTTGCCATTTCCTTCTCCAGTTTAGTTTAGGTAAGCAATTTTACTCAGCATCCTGGACCTCAGCTCTTGGCGGTCTGCTTCAGGGCTCGAGGTCAGGAAGGTTTTGGTAGCTTTCAGTTTCTCTGGGGCATGCAACCCTGGAAATCTTTCATTTAGTTTCTGGCCAGAGCTTGGATGTCCTCCCCCTTTAAGTCCAGCCCCATCCCGACAATGTGAACTCCCAGGCCTACCTTGGAAGCTCTTTTCTTCTTTTCCGCTTCATTTCTGCTGATCTTTTTGGATTTCTTGTTCAGTGCTTCAAAGAGAGACAGAAGGAACAAAGCCATTTTCTGAGGGTCCTTAACTGCAGTGAAGAGGGAGGAGCAGAGAGCGCTCTAGGAAGCCCCAGGGTGGGGGAGAGGATGAAGGTTTGGTTGGATAGATCGTATCTTGGGACTTAGGCCAGCAGCTTCTGCAGCCTGGCTGCAGACCTGGAGCCAGAGACTGACAGCAAAGAGTCCTCTGAAGGAAAGTGAAAGGGAAAATCCAAGAAGGCCCTGGAAAATGGACTCAGTGTCTCTACAAGGATGGTCTTGTGTTTCCGGTATTCCTATTTCCTATTTCTCAGAGCTCTGGAGCCAGGCAGACCTGATTTGAATCCTGACTCTGCCACATAACAGCTTTGTGGTCTTGGACAAACTACTTAATCTCCTTTTGACTCAGTTTTCTCATATGCAAGTAGGTACTGTTATACTTACCTTGAAGAGTTGTGAGGATAAATGAGGTATGTTTATATAGTGGAAAATCTGACACAGATCAATGTTAATGTGCTCCAGGCCTTCCCATATTTCTAGAATATCCTCTTTTTGAAGTGAGAGGCAAGTCAGTAAGGAATATTAGTTCTGAGCTTAGATTCTGGAGTTAAACAGAACCTAACCCAGAACCTGGATGTGTATTCAGTTCAGTCAGTTCAGTTCAGTCGCTCAGTCATGTCTTACTCTTTGCGACCCATGGACCATCTCTGCCAATCACAAACTGTATGTTAGTTACTTAACTTTTCTAACTTTTAATTTACTTAGCTGTGAAATAAAATAGGAATAAAAATAGTATTCACTTCAGAGTACCTATCAGAAAATAAGTATATATGTTATTATAATTATTGTCAGATGAATTTGAACCAGAAATTCTCCAGTGCTAGGCTCTAATACCCCTGATATTTTTCTCTGAGCAGTCATTTTCAATTCTCAACCCTGGCATGAAAGAACTAGTTTGTCCCAGACTTGGTTATATTCTGCAGCATTTTCTAAAAATTTTACCATTGATAGGAGTTATGTGATTTAGTAAGTTTCAGAAACACGAAGTTATACCAAATTCACCAAGTATCTTGACTTTATGGTTTCTCAGAGCCTCTATCATGCTAAGCTGCATATTAGATTGGTGAGAGGCAGAGTTTTCTTAACCAAACAAGTTAAGGGACACTTGATTCCTCCAGAATTGTTCTGAGGAATGAGCACAAAGGAGCTCTGACTGATAGCAATGGATCCTGATATCGGCTTGGGGAGTGTTTGACCCCCTGCAGCCCCTTCTCATGGGCTAGAGCCCAGAGGCTGGGCCCCAGGCCAGGCTACTTACCCACGATAGAGACAGAAGGGAAATCCTGCAGGTTCATGGAAGAGTTGTTCTTCAGGTTCCTTTCATCTCTGGGCTTTTCCTCAGGTGCCAGGTGGCTGTAGGCACTGAGGAAGCACAGGCAGACCAGCAAGGTAGTCAGGAGGAGGCGGCTGACATCCATCCCAGGAGGCTTGAGAGCGACAGAGAAGGCAGTCAGGTAGGCCAGGGGTCTGGCAAATGCATGTGCCCTCCTGCTTTCTTTGTTTCTTTGGGCTGGTGCTCTGACCCCCATCCCACAGCCCAGTGTCCCAGTGGAGCTGGAGGACCAGCAAGGCTTAGGACATGGAAGGAGAACTCATGAAGGAAAAAGAGAGGAAAGGAGAGATGGGAGAGGAATAAAGACAAGGAAGGGAGGGAGATTGCAAAGAGAAAAAGAATGCATTGCAATTGGTCTCTGCCTTCCAGAGGGTGGGGTGCTGTTTTTCTTTCATTTTATGTCGGTAGCTCCAGGAGATCCAAGGCCTAAGCAGAATTGTTGATAGGTCCCCAGTAATGCCTCACAGTGGCAGAGGTCTTACTAAAGTACCGAGAATAAAGCTCATGAGTTAAGACTTAAGAGAAGGTGCATGGATAAATGGCTCCTTTGGACAAATGTGTATGTCATTGCATATGCTATATTCTGACATCCAGAGGAAATGAATGCAGGTATGTTTTGTGTCAGAAGGATAGGATGGACCTGTTCACATAGGATAGCTAGATTTATTGATTTATTGCTAGCTGGGTTTTGATGAAGAAGACAGATCCCAGAGTGGATTTCTTCCCACAAATGTCTGTCTGTCTCAGTCGGGGCTCACAGTTTCAGCATCATCTTATCATCTCCGAATGTGGGATCCCCACTCCTCACCCACCCTGTGCATGTTCTTGCTCTCGTATCTGGACTTATTAGTTAGGTGGCGCTAGAGGTAAAGAACCTGCCTGCCAATGTAGGAGATGTAGGAGACTTGGGTTGGGAAGATCCCCTGAAGGAGGGCATGGCAACCCACCCCAGTATTCTTCCCCGGAGAATCCCATGGAAAGAGGAGCCTGGAGGGCTCCAGTCCATAGGGTTTCAAACAGTTAGACACAACTGAAGTGACTTAGCATGCACTCGAGCCAATATATTCCCTTTATTTTCTTAAGATTTTTTTGTGTGTGAACTATTTTTAAAGCCTTTATTTGTAATAATATTGCTTCTGTTTTATGTTTTGGTTTTGGGCTGGGAGCATGTAAGATCTTAGCTCAAACTCACACCACTTGCATTGGAAGGGGGAGTCTCAACCACTGGACCACCAGGGAAGTCCCCCTCTTTATTGTCTTAAACTAGTATGAGTGGAATTTTCTGTTACTCTCAACTCAGGACATTCTAAAGGATATTTTCCCTTGCAAATAATCCTGTTGTTACATTTTCAGGTGTAACGTTAGACTCTAAGGCAAAAATTGCAGAGTACAGTTTCTCCAGCTGGCAAATGATGAAATTTTTTTTTTTTAATTTCACACTGGAATAAGTAATTGGCTTGCCTTTAGGGATCATATTGTATGAAAAAAATCTTTTTCTTTGAACACCAGGATCACCATCAGCATAGTGAAATGTTCATACTATGAGAGGTGTACAGGAACTGAGACCAGCTGAGGGAAAAGCATATCCGCAGCTCCCAATTCTGGAGTGGCTGTCTCCTTATCGCACAGCAGGGGCTCTCTGGAGCGGAGATTGATCAGAATCGCCTGCATATTTATTTATTTTTAAAATGCATTTATTTTGGCTGTGCTGGGTTTTCGTTGCCGCACACAGGCTTTCTCTAATTTCGTGAGCAGGGGCTATTCTTCCATGTGGTGTGCAGGCTTCTTGTTGCAATGGCTTCTCTTGTTGCAGAACACATGCTCTAGGCATGTGGGCTCAGTGGTGGCGGTGCACGGGATTAGTGGCTCCATGGCATGTAGAATCTTCCTGGACCAGGGATCAAACTCATGTCCCCTGCATTGGCAGGTGGATTCTTATCCACTGTGCCAGAAGGGAAGTCCTCACCTCGCCTCACCTGCATATTTAAATTGATTCTCTCCCCTCTCTCACCCACTCACTAAGTACATATGGTTGACATTGCATAAGTTAACTGCGAGCATGATCTGGCTTCACTGTGCCTCCTATCTTTGTCCAATCACCACCCTCCACAGTCAAGAATGTTGGTTTTAATTTTTGACTTTTTCTTCCCTGATCTTTACATCTGATCTCTTACCAAATTTTACTTTATGCTCTCTTTAAATAATCTCATATTTTCCACTTCCTCTTCACTCCAGCCCATCCCTTCTTCTCAGTGGAACCAGTTACACTACTCCTCCATCAGGAGGCCTTTGCTCTGGCTTCAACAACATTATCCACTCTGAGCTCCCTCAATCACATTTTATCCTTCCTTCAGGGCCCAGCTCAGTGCCAGCATTGGCACATTTCTCTCTCAGTTTCAGGTCAGCCCCAATAGTTCTCTCCTTTTTCTGAACTCTTCCAAGTCTTAAACTTAATACCATATCGCTTAGTACTTCATTGTTCTTTTAAGTGTTCGTGTGGGTCATCTCATCAGTTAGACTTGGTTCTTTGTTTCAAGAGCCTCACGGTTGCCTTCCAGCTGCCGTAGCTCTGCTGTCATACCCACCTATTCCAGTTTGCCTCTCTGCCTGTTGTATATTTTTTTTCTGCCTGTTTTAGATGCCACTTGAATTCTAAATTCTTGGCCAACCAAAAGGTTCTTCTAGCCCAGTTCAGTCTAACTAGAGCCATCAGCGTTGCCTGGGATGGCTAGTTTGTTAGGACTGAGGAAAACTATATTTGAACGATTTCCTCCATTCCTTCCTTCTCATCTCCTGGGCCGTCTCTTCCTCATAGGACTCCCTTCTCTCTCTGATGCTGCTGCTGGGCTCTTAACTTGGAAAGCAGTTTCCTTCTCTCTTGTTCCCCACATCCAATCAATCAGTCATTTGAGTTCTAGTGATTTTCATTCCTCCCATTTCTCACAACCATTTCTCCCTCCCTTTCCATTCCTTCTGTCCCTAGTGGTCTAGTTCCTCCCACTTGGTCTTCCATAAGAGCCTCCTCACTGGCCTTGACTCTAGAACATATAACCAGATTAAGCTTCTCTTTTAAATAAAGTCCCATTTCCATTCATTCATTCATTCGTACATACATATTCATTCATCTCGTTGATAGGGACAGATAAAGGGACAAAAGGCTTCCCTGGTAGCTCAGCTGATAAAGAATCTGCCTACAATGCAGGAGACCCCAGTTTGATTCCTGGGTTGGGAATATCCACTAGAGAAGGGATAGTCCACCCACTCCAGTATTCTTGGGGTTCCCTGGTGGCTCAGCTGGTAATGAATCCACCTGTAATGCAGGAGACCTGGGTTTGATCCCTGGATTGGAAAGATCTCCTGGAAAAGGGAATGTCTACCTACTCCAGTATTCTGACTTGGAGAATCCCAAGCACTGTATATAGTCCATGGGGTCACAAAGAGTCAGACACGACTGAGCAACTTTCACAAAGGGACAAAACAGGTCATTAAATAGTTAATCCCACTAGGGGATTGTAAGTAGAAAAAATATGGGAGACCCTTGTATTACTCAGATTAAAAAAATCAATTACTCAGATTAAAAAAATCAGGTTTGCTTAACCACAAAACCAAGCAGGCTTGCTTAGCAACAAAACCATACAACAGAAGTATGAGACATGCCCACAAACAGTGAAACAATGGTGGCATGAGACATCTTGTCCAGTGAGCTCATAAGTTAATGATTCCCTAGGACATACTCTCTGCATACATAAGAAACAATAATTTGTGGACCTAGCTTGACCATGTAGAACAAGAAAATTCTCTTATTCAACCTAGAGGAGGAGCTGATGATGGAAGGATGACGTCTATTCAAGAAAGACATTTCTTCTCCCCCTCTCTACTTTTACTTTGATTATAAAACTGCAACCCACTTAATTCTTGGGGTATGGCACCCTGTCACTCCCTGGCTTATAAGCCTCACAAACTTCCTATTCAAATAAGTAATTTCTTAATCTATCACTTTTCCTCTTCCCAAATTCTTTCTGCACTGAAACATAAAGGACTGTGGTACCAGAGCTCTTCAGAACGCACCCCCCCCGCCCCCCGCCAATGACCCCAAATGCTTTCATAGTGAAAATTATTAGTTAAGTACCTACTATAAACCAGTGCTATGCTAGATTTTTGGGTTACAATAGTGATCAAGATACAAAATGATGCCTGTCCTTACAGAGCTTAGATTCTATCAGGGATGGCTGACAAGTTAAGTAAGTTATTCTAATAAAGCTTTTGCCACAGGAAACCTCAGCTAGTGCATAGACTTGGGGAAGTTCTCAGAGCCAGCTGCATTGAAGCTGAGAACAGAGGGCTGATTTGGATTTATCCATGCTGGAGAAGAGAGTGAAGGTGGTGAGGGCAGCGTTGCAGACACTGAGAGTCGTGTACAAGCATGAAAATCTAAAGGCAAGAGAGGATGGTGCATTTAAGGAACTAGAAAAGATCAGTAAATAAATAAATATAAATATAACAGAAGGTGGAGGCAGGGGCCAGATCATGACAGGACTTTTAAACCATGGTGAAGAATTTGGACAATATCTTCAAGACAATGGAAAATGAATGAAGAGTTTTGAATAGGAGGAGAGACTTAATCAGATTTGCATTGTAGAAAGATTCCTTGGACTGGGGTGTGAAGATGGAGGCGACAAGACTGAGAGGAGGAAAACCAATTAAGAGGCTGCTGCTGGATTCCAGGCAATTTCATTCCTCTAGAGGGGTTACCCTGATTACCAAATGAAATACATACTACATAGCCTCAGAAAAGGACCAGAGCCCTCCCCAAGCTACCTTCCACATTCCTTCCCAGTTTTATCTTTTCTAATAGGAAGTATATACCTTAGCCAAGCTTAGCTACCTCCTGGTTCCAATACAAAGCTCCCCCTTTACCATTTCTTACGCCTGACCACTTCTGACCTAAGCATAGTACTTAGCTTGTTACACAAGCATTTATTTACTTATCACTGAAGCTGAATCTGTGGCCTCTAGTGACTGCAGTATTCATTTGGTCTTTCCATATTTTGTGTAGCATTTGTGTGGTCTTCAAGCTAAGAACAGTTTTGACATTTGTAAAGTGTTCTATTAAAAAAGAAAAAACAACAGGGAATTCCGTGATAGTCCAGTGGTTAGGACTCTGTGATTTCACTGCTGAAGGCCAGGGTTAAGTCCCTGGTTGGGGAACTAAGATCCTGCAAGCTTTGAGGAGTGGCCAAACAACAACTAGAGACCCTGTGTGGTCCATAAAGCATAGAACATTTAGTATCTCGCCTTTCACAGAAAAAGTTTGCTGACCCTATCTAGAATGTGAGACTCACAAGGGGCTGTTAAGCAAGCATGAAAAATCTTGCATGACGCAAAGAAGATCCCATGTGCTGCAACTAAGACCTGACACAGACAAATAAACAAATAAATATTTAAAAAATAATACTGAGAATTTCTGCATTGAAGTGAAAGGAGAGTTGGGAAATGTGAGTTAGAAAAGAAGTGACTGGAGTTTGGGGGAGATTAACTGAGACCCAATGTGCATCACTTCCTCTGAACACCTGATAATGCAGGAATTATCACCAGCACAGCAACCAGCAGTTCTAATATACTAGCCACTGCAAACAGGCAGGAAGGACTAGTCACCAGGTACCATCTCTAGACTAATTTAGGTTACAGTGGATTCCAAGGCTCAATTTTTTAAAGTTTCCTTTGTTGTATAAGCAACTCTTAAGGAATAAACGGAAAATACAGTTTCTTTTATAGTTACGGAATCTATAAAACTAGACTGAGCCTGGGAAGGGTGAAACCTCAGTGAAATTAATCTTATTTGTGTATTGGGAGAGGGTAAGAACCAATATTTCTTAAGCCAATCCTGTAAGAGACTGTATATTCTAAATATAATATACATCCACAATACCTAGATGTATTATGATCCTTGGGGTCAGATTTTCTTTTTTTTTTTTTTAATTCAGGATTTTGTGGATTTTAGAAAAACAGTATCTTCTGTATACCATATTAAACCACATATATGGGGTCTAGAAGCACCCATTACAAACATATTGATGCTTCTGAAGCAGAAAGGTGTGGATATACAAAGGATAAACAAAGACTGAGAATTGATTTGCATCAGTTCAGGACAGATTTTGTTGCCAAATGAGTCAGCAAAGGGAGAAAAAAAACAGTTTTCAGAGTTGGGGGACTTTGCCATTTCAGGTAATGGGTTGGGAACATATACAAAGCCTTGGTGCTATTACTCCTCAGCAGGGACACACAGTCCATCTGCTACTACAGGATCATAATGCTGACAGCAGCTGCTGCTGCTGCTAAGTCGCTTCAGTTGTGTCCGACCCTGTGCGACCCCAGAGATGGCAGCCCACCAGGCTCCGCCATCCCTGGGATTCTCCAGGCAAGAACACTGGAGTGGGTTGCCATTTCCTTCTCTAGCAGTGACCTGTGTAATTGCTTTTTTAAGAGTAATCTGTCCTCCCGCTCCGTAGTAGTGAAGAATGTTCTCTGATCGGTGGTATCACTGATGGCAATTCTTCCTCTTAAACTCATCATCTGCTTTAAGTTACTGCTTAGGACTTAAGATGAGTGTGTCTTCAGTATGTGGATATAAAGAATCCAGAAAGGGGAGTGAGGTTTCACGGATATACCTGCCATTTAAAAGACTGTGTGCACCCTCAGCTCACCTGGGCCTCTGCTTTCTCATCTGTGAAATGAGAGGAGAGAACTATACAACCCGGTACACATTACAAGGCACAGAGTACAACTTGAATACAGATTTGTTTAATGGATGAAAGAATGGAAAGACCTATTTTAACATTCTATGAATCCATAACTTCTGATTCCCGCTTCCTGAACTTTGGGGAGGTGAAGTAGTCGCACAAAGAAGGATTTTGTAAAGAAGGATTTTGTGTACCCTTAAGAGCTGAGGCATTTATAAATGTATTAGTGTGACTGAATCTGATTAAAGTCTGAAAAAGAGGGCATGAAAAGTCATGGCTAAATGTGAGTGGTTTATACACCTCAGGAGTGTTGATCTGTGTTTGCGCATGTGTGTGTGCACGCACTTGAGTACTAATGCGTAAGGGTTGATTGAGGGGCTATGGGAGACAGCAGTGTCCAGAGCACCTCTGTAAGGTAGAGAGATGGTGTATCAGTATTCAGTGGGTACTGAGTGTACGCCACAGACATCCCCTTAGCTATGACACTGGGGATAAGCTGACACCTTCATCCTTTAGGTCAAGGCCTTGGTCCCCAAAGGAAAGGAAAGAATTGTAATGTCCCAGTGATGGGGGATAGCTAACCACCTATTGGGACAGAGGTACAGTGAAAGATGAGAAATGAAGAACAGGTGAAGGCAGCAGAATCTTCTTGAAGACTGCAAACAATATTAGCTGCTGACCTAACTAGGTGTTTATGAGCTGAAGTCCTGACAGCCTGCTCTGGGCTGTGCTGGTGGCACCTGGGAGGGGAGCCAGGATTTTTTTTTTTAGATGCTTCCTACATGGTTTGTCTTCTCAGTCATTGTCCATAGGACTCTGAGAAGCTATAGGAATATGCAGGTGCAGATGCAATGCCCAGCTTCACCTCCAACATTGTGGAAAGGGATTGCACATCACAGGACAGAGCCCTGTGCTCCCATACACCACTTAGAGCCTGGGGAGAGTGACCTCCTGGGGTATCCACACTGGATGTATTTGAATTTTTTTACAAGCATGTTATCACTTTGTAATAAGAAACACTTTGATGCTTTCACACTGTGGTGTTGGAGAAGGCTGTTGAGAGTCCTGTGGACAGCAAGGAGATCAAACCAGTTAATCCTAAATGAAATCAATCCTGAATATTCATTGGAAGGACTGATGCTGAAGCTCCAATAATTTGGCCACCTGATGCAAAGAACTGATTCACTGGAAAAGACCCTGATGTTGGGAAAGACTGAAGGCAAAAGGAGAAGGGGGTGACAGAGGATGAGATGGTTGGATGGCATCATCAACTCAATGGACATGAATTTGAGCAAACTTTGGGAGATGGTGAAGGACAGGGAAGCTTGGAGTGCTGCAGCCCATGGTTGCAAAGAATTGAACACAACTGAATGACTGAACAACAACAACAAGAAACAGTAAAGGAGGATAGAAATAAAATATTAGAAGCTGTTTGACACACCACCAAAGGATTTTAATAAGCTGGACAGAGAATTATATTTGTTGTGTGATAGTGAGCCTGGGGAATTTTCAAGACCCTCCTCCCCTTTTGTACCTTAAATTCAGCATGCAATTTGCTCTCAGTACCTACTGCTGCTGTCAGTAAAATGTGGGGCTTTCTCATGGCATATCTTCCTATTACCTGGGGCTCTTGCTCTGCCCTGGAATGCTCTCAAAGCCTGTTACTCTTCTGGCTCATAGCCACAGTTTCTGACGTGCCAAAAGCTGGGAGAAGCAACACTTAATTTTTGTTGCGGTTTAGTTTCTCAGCCAAACTAGCTATACCAAATACTGAGGGTCTGGACCAGAGGAGTGATATCTCCCGTTCATAGTTACCTAGATTCCTCACACCAGATGTTCAGCAGCTGCAGAAGGATCCCGCTGCCTTACACATGTCATCCACCTGGGCGGTTGGTGATATGCCTGGCTGGGCTGAGCATGGGAGGTTCCAATGGGGCTACTGACCCATTCCTTAATGTTCACTCAGGCTTATTAGTGATGAAAATTTCTGGGGTAGCAGGAAAGTGACAATATGCTTTACCTACTTAGTTAACAAGAAGAACAGCCAATCAAGCAACAAATACTTTTTGAATGCCATGGGACTTGACGTGAATCCCTGTCACTTCTCTCCAGGGAAGTTAAGTAGTGTCTCCTCCCTAGACACACTGTATTGTAATAATTTGTTTATTTGTCTGTCTCGTCTAGGCTGAAGACTCATTAAGGGCAGAGCCTTTGCCTTACTCATCTCCATGCCCATTGCCTCCCTACTACCCCTAGCCCTAATGCCTAAGCTCAGCACAAAATAAGCCCTCAATAAATGTTTCTCTCAATTGAGTCAATTTACTATATGGTCAATATAAATGAATATGGGAATTCTCTGTCAGTTCAGTGGTTAAGACTCAGTGCTTTCACTGCCATAGGCCTGGGTTTGATCCCTGGTAAGGGGAACTAGGATCCTGAAAGCTTGCATGGTGAAGCCAAAAAAAGATGAATAAAGGGTCCCTAGAAAAACAAGTCCCTGACTTTAGATGGCAAACAAACAACTAACAAAAAAAGGAGGAGAGAAGTGCTAGAGTTGAGGTACAAGTGAAATAAATGCCTCAGGTAGGCAGAAAAAAAGAGTGTGGTTAAACTGCTCAAGGTCTTGGGTGATTTCATGGATTATTGTTGGCCTCTGCTTTCCTCAGCCTCCTTCCAATTTTGGGCTGTAGCTCCTGGAGTGCTCAGACATTCTGTGCTGTTCTTGCCAGTTCTTCCCTCTTTCTCATGGTTCTATTTAGCAAACAGCCTCTGCTGTCCTTTCCCTTTGGCAGTCTCCTTGAATTTCCTGCCCTAGAGGGAGGCTTCCTATAAAAGGAAGGCCACTGATAGCCAAATGTGCACTGCCAAAGCCAATTACTGAGATTTCCATCTTATTTTAATCAATTATTTGGCTAGAGCTTAAAAAAAAAAATCCTTATTAGAGTACAGTTGCTTTACAATGTTGTGTTATTTAGGTTGGTGCAAAGTAACTGCAGTTTTGCATTGTTGAACTGTGCTGTTTTAATATTGGAATACATTCTTAAATAAATGTGATTATGTTACATATCACTTTAATGTACATTTCTTGCTTTGTTTTGGCTAATGACTTATTACTTGCTGTTTATTTTATTTTTATTTTAGACTAGGGAAATGATGTCTAGATAGAAAGTAAGTTCAAGCAATGTTCTTATTCGAGTTCAAAATGGTGTGTAAAGCAGCAGAGACAACTTGCAACATCAACAGTGCTTCTGGCACAGGAACGGTTGGCGAACGTACAGTGCAGTGGTGGTTCAAGAAGTTTTGCAAAGGAGACAAGAGCCTTGAAGATGAGGAGTGCAGTGGCTGGCCATCAGAAGTTGACAATGACAAGTGAGAGCCATCACTGAAGCTGATCCTCTTACTACAGGAGAAGTTGCCAAAGAACTCAACATCAACTGTTTTACGGTCATTCAGAATTTGAAGCAAATTGGAAATGTGAAAAAGTGCGATAAGTGGGTGCCTCATGAACTGACTGAAAATTTTAAAAATCATCATTTTGAAGTGTCATCTTCTCTTATTTTATGCAACAATAATGAACCATTTATTGATTGGGTTGTGACGTGTGACAAAAAATGGATTTGACATGACAACTGGCAATGACCAGTTCAGTGGTTGGACTGAGGAGAAGCTCCAAAGCGCTTCCCAAAGCCAAGCTTGCACCAAAAAAAGGTCATGCCCACTGTTTGGAGATCTGCTGCCTGTCCGATCCACTACAGCTTTCTGAATCCCAGCAAAGTCATTACATCTAAGAAACATACTCAGCAAATCGATGAGACGTATGGAAAACTGCAATGCCTGCAGCCAGCATGGTACAGAAAGGGCCCAATTCTCCACCACAACGCCCCACCACACATTGAACAACCAATGCTTCAAAAGTTGAATGAATTTTGGTTTCTTCCAGGTTTAGGCCTAGTAGTGGGATTGCAGGGGCATATGGTGGTTTTATCCCTAGCTTTTTTAAGGAAACTCAATCCAGGTCTCTGTAACAACCTAGAGGGGTGGGATGGGGAGGAAGGTGGGAGGGAGGTTCAAAAAGGAGGGAACATACGTATACCTATGGCTGATTCATGTTAACATTTGGTAGAAACCAACACAATTCTGTAAAGCAATTATCCTTTAATGAAAAAAAAAATAAATATTTTAAAAATTAAAAAAAAAAACATTGAATACATTGGGTTACAAGTTTTGCCTCATCAGCCATATTCACCTGACCTCTTGCCAACTGACTATCACTTCTTCAAGTATCTGGACAACTTTTTGCAGGGAAAAGGCTTCTACAACCAGCAGGAAGCAGAAAATGCTTTCTAAGAGTTTGTCGAACCCCAAAAGTTAGATTTTTTATGGCACAAGAATAGACTTTCTCATTGACAAAACTGTGTTACTTGTAATCATCCTGATTTTGATTAATAAAGATGTGTTTGAGCCTAGTTATAATGGTTTAAAATTCATGGTTCAAAACTGAAATTGCTTTCTCACCAACATAAATGGTTTCTACTGTACAGCAAATGGAAGCAGCCCTCCATATACATATATCCCCTCTTTTTTTGATTTCCTTCCTACTCAGGTCATCACAGAGCACTCAGTAGGGTTCTCTGAGTTATACAGTAGGTTCTCAGTTATCTATTTTATACATAGTCAAAATATATATCATATATATCAATCATATATATATTATATATATCAATCAATCATATCTATATCATATATATCAATCATATATATATCATATATATCAATCCCAATCTCCCAATTCATCCTACTCCCCCTTCCTCCCCTTGTTGTACATGTGTTTGTTCTCCATGTCTGTGCCTCTATTTCTGTTTTGCAAATAAGATCATCTATACCATTTTTCTAGATTCCACATATATGCATTAATATGTGATGTTTGGTTTTCTCTTTTTGACTTACTTCACTCTGTATGACAGTCTCTAGGTTTATCCATGTCTCTACAAATGACCCAATTTTGTTCCTTTTTAAGGGCTGAGTAATATTCCATTGTATATATGTCCTGCATCTACTTTATCCATTCCTCTGCTGATGGACATTTAGGTTGCTTAGAGCTTTTCTTAAGAAGCCAAATCACGTAGTGAGAAGATCATTAGGTCCTGCACATCCAAACTAGGTTGGTGGCCTGGGGTTGTGGGAAGTAGTCAGTGATCTGAGTCAGGAGTACAGGTGCCAAGTTCCTGATCCTCTTCCAAGGGATAGTTTTAGGCGTTTCATTACAATCTCCTAACAAAATGGGGAGACCATTTTCTTTCTCATTTCTATCTCATGAGGTGTAAGTTACCAGCATGCTGCCTAATTTGTGGGGTTCTGTGCAAAATGCAAATGTGGAACTACTTGCTAAAAAGTTAAGAATTTCAAGGAACACCTTAAACTAAGCAAGCATGAGGCCCTAAGCAACTGCTCACATGAATACTCATGAAGCCATTTCTGGTTATAAGAATGAGAAAGCTGATACTAATAGTGTGACATGGTGGCTATAAAGAAGTTTCTGAGAAAAAAATAAAGTTTGTGGATTAGGGGAAACATTAAATTACACTCAATAGTTTCAGCAATAAGTTATATAAGGATAAGATTGCTTCTAGACATTCCCTGCAGCTGTCTGTGCTCCAGGCACGAGACATCTTTATGGAGCAGAGGCCAAAATGGACCTAGGTTCTAGGCCCGGCCCTGCCAGGAATTCACTGTGGGACTTCTAGAAAGTTACTTTCTCTCTCTGGGCACTTTTTCTTCACCTGTACAAAAAAGGATTTGAATTAGATGGTCAAGGTCTCTTCTAACTCTAACTGTAAGCAACTATGGAGGAGGCCCCTTTTGTCTTTTCACTTTAGCAAACCTATACTGTAACTAACCTTAAGCCAGGCACCACCACCACCACGCTCTACTCATCTCCTGCCCAAGCACACTTTTCACATCTTTTGATCACATAATATCTTGCCTAATCTGTTGGTTCTTTCTGTAGATCAAAACACTAGAAATGAAGAATAAGTAATTAACAGATGACCAGATCTCTTCCCTAGTCTTCCCTTCAGTAATCTCACAAACAAATTAAATGAACAAGATATTATCTAAAGAAAGATTACAAGTAGTCAACAAGCCTGCACACAAGGAATATGGCAATAAGTGTGGTCCCCTATCTCAATGATTAACAGATTACGTCCCCTTTTCCCTTAAAAAACTTCCATGGCCTAGCAGAATCTTCAGAGTTGGTTTTTGGGGACATGAGTCCACCTTCTCCCTAGAAAGCTGGCTTTCTGATTAAAAGCAACATTTTCTATTTCTACCAACACTTGCCTCTCAAATAATTTTTGAGCAACAAGCAACCAGACCTGAGTTCAGTAACATAACCTGCTGTGATTCCATATGAGCAGCATCTCCTTCAGAGAGGCTGCAATACACTCCGTTGAATATTCCTTTTGATGGTAAGAATTTGCCCTCTGAAAATAAATCTGATTTCAGGAAGCAGACAATGATTTATAGCCAAGTCTAGTAAGGATAGTAATATAGGGCCTAAATCAGGAGAATTTATAATTAAAAAATAATTTTCATTTTAAGCTGACACATTGGAAGGACTGATGCTGAAGCAGAAACTCCAATACTTTGGCCACCTGATGTGAAGAACTGACTCATTGGAAAAGACCCTGATGCTAGGAAAGGTTGAAGGCAGGAGAAGGGGACGACAGAGGATGAGATGGTTCAATGGCATCACTGATTTAATGGACATGAGTTTGAGGCCTGGAGTGCAGCAGTCCATGGGGTTGCAAAGAGTCAGACACAACTGAGCAACTGAACTGAAGTTGACACAGCCAGAATTAAGATAGCCTGTTAAGTGTTTTTACTCAAAATTGTAATTCTGAGAGGCCATAAATTCATTCTAATGCTGCAAGTTGCTTAAAATATCTTTAGAATTCTAGACATTCTAAAGGCAATTTAAAAGTTACACAAGAAAAAGCACCATATAATTTAATATCATAACTTTTATCTTGGAATGGAAACCTGTTTCAAATAAGGACCAGATATGCACCCGAAAAGTAATCAAGATTCTTAAAGAAGTCTCCTTTTAAATTGGTCTTCTATTTTGAAAAACATATTTAGAGGAGTGTATAAAATATTAAACTCACTAGGTTTTAGAATTAATGAGAAGAGGGAAATTCCCTGGTAGTCCAGTGGCTAGGACTCTGTGCTATCACTGATGAATGCAGGGGTTCAGTCCCTGGATGGGGAACTAAAATCCCACAAGCTGCGTGGCATGGTAAAAAAAAGAAAAAAAAAAAAGAATTAATAAGAAGAAAATTAAACAGGTGGGGCCTTCCAGGTGGCACTAGTGCTAAAGAACCCACCTGCCAATGCAGGAGACTCAGCAGACTTGGGTTTGATCCCTGGGTTGGGAAGATCCCCTGGAAGAAGACGTGGCAACCCACTCCAGTATTCTTGCCTGGAGAATCCCATGGACAGACAAACCTCGCAGACTGCAGTCCGTAGGGTTGAAAAGAGTCAGACTCGACTGAAGTGACTTAGCATGCAGCACACGCAAAATAGTCAGAAAAGGAAAGTACAGAAGAGAAAGTGAAGTAGGGAGGAAAAGTTGAAGAAATATAAAAATTATGGGGATTGGAACAAGAGGGTAAGTGAAACTCTAACTTTATCTGTAATTTTTTTTGGAAGGATGGAGTCCTAAACACTAGACCTCCAGGGAGTTCCCTCTGTAATTTGTTTTAAATAAAAAAGACTTGAAGCAAATATAGTAATAAATATGGATGACTCTGGGTGGAGGTTACATGAAATTCTCCATGTTTAAAGATATTCTCACAATACTGAAAAAAACAAGGAAGAGATAAATTGTACTGTGGTCTGGTCTCTCTCTGTATATGGTAGATCACAGCCCTTTGAGACACTGACTAGATTCAGAGCTCTTAGGTCTTAGACCTTCTAAAGAGTGGGGCAATTATTTATAGCCAAGCCGAGATGTTGATTTTGTTTCTCTCTGAATGGGCTGTTTCTCTTTAAAAAGAATAAACCATGGCTCATCCAACTCACAAGACCAGGGATGTGACTTAGTGTTGCCTATCCCTAAGAGGACTCCAACTTGCCCAGGTTGGGAGAGAAGAGAAGGAAGGAAAAGTTAGCACCATCAGCGTCAGTGAGAATCAGTCATTGTCAGATACGGGTTTATGCTTGACCTCCAGCTTTTCTCTCTACAACCTTGGGTGAAAAATAGGGAGCAAGTTATGGGCAGAGTTGTGGACTTGTACCTTCTAATGTGAGAACAAGGGCTTCATTCCCCTTGTTTATTTTATGCTATTTCTTTCATTTTTGGCTACACCACATGGCTTGAGGGATTTTTAGTTTCCTGACCAGGGATTGAACCCAAGCCCTCGGGAGTGACAGCACAGATTCCTAACCACTGAATTGCCAGGGAATTCCCCCATTCACCTGTTTAGAATGTCATGGCCATTCATCATCTCCTTCTGCAAATCCTATACTTCCCTTCGGAAGCCTGTTTAAGCCTTGCCTCCTCCAGGCCCGTTGCACTGGCCTCTTTCTGGGTTCTTGCCTTCAGCCAAGTAAGATGGCGCCCTCTACTTGGGGACTGCCTGGATTGCCCTCTCTTAAGATTTCTATGGAAAGCCAGTCCCACCCTATGTTGCTCTGAATCCCTCTGCCTGCTGATCCAGGCCTCAGGGTCCACAATCAATGGTGTCTCCAGTTAATGTTTTCCTTCAAACAACCTCTGTCAGCTAGTCTGAATTCCGTGTGAAAACAGAGAGGGATAATTCACAAAACAGAATTTAAGCCACATTCTTCCTCAAAATATCTTCCCTTAACTAGTCAGATTCCATAGCATGTCTTATGGGCTATAAGGATCAAGTGCAAATGCTCTCGGTCATGGTTAAGTTGGTAGCAATTAGTACTACTGGATTAGTTTTCTAGTTTCCTATCTAAGGGCAGACCTCTGAAGAAAGGAAAGAAGAAGCAAAGAAAGAAGGGTTCGAGAGAGTTTTGGGGCACTGTGTTAGGAGGGTAGATTCTGCTGAGGGTGAGTGTGAGACCCTAAAAGAGAAAAAGAAAGTTATGAAAACCACCTGGAGAGCCTTGGTCACAAATTTTGGCTCACTTCTCAAGATTGCCTCTTGTGAGTGAGTTTGAAGAAAGGTACTTTAGGGACTGAGCCCCACCTTCTGAGGGATCCTTTAAATCAGCCTCATCTAGACATGTGGGCAAAATATTAGAAAGACAAGGCCAACTGAGCATGAGGAATTCACTAACTTCTGAAGTTGTTTGCTCTTGTTCTCTGTCTTTGGTTAACGGAGTTACTAAAGCTAGAGTAGCTTTGATTAGCAATTCAGCAGATTCTGAACCTCTGGGACTGTTGCCTGGACAACTGTAATTAACATCCTGTCTTCATTCTTGTCCTGTTTCATCCATTTCCAAAATAGTAAAGAGATTTTTTTTTTTGAGGGGTAGGGAGAGGGGGAATTAAAATCACATATCGTCCCCTGCTTAAAGACTTTAATAGTTTCCCACAGCTCTTTAAATAAAATCACAAATTCTTATAAGGCCCTGTTGTTACTCACTCTGCCCTCATCTGATAGACTCTCCCACTCAATTACTAAGTTTTAGACATATTGTACTTCTTCTACTTTGGCCCTAATCTTCATTCCCTGGTCTTGAACTTGATTCTTTTAGTTCTTCACCTGGCTGGATCATTGGCAATCTTTGGATCTCTGTATAAAAATTGTTTGTACAAATGGTGGCCCTCCTTTGACCACTCTATCTAAAAAGCGTCCTTCCTTGGTATTTATCTGTCTCATCATCCTATTTCTTTCATAGCACTTACCCACAATGTAACAATTAATAATTGTTAATAATAAATATTTATTTTGTATGGGCTTTCCTTTTCTTGTAGAATTTAAACTTCCTGAGGGCAGGGACCTTGCTATCATATTCGTTTTGTTGCTCCCACTACCCAGCAGTACTTGGCACAAAGCAAGGCACTCAATAAATATTTGCTAAATGAATGAAGAGAAAAGAAAACCAGCAACAGAAAATCCTCAGATTTGTTGGTCCCTTTTGGCCAACAAGACTGGAGAGATGTCAGATTTCATATTATAGCAGATTTCAGTCAGATGGTGGTTTCATATTTTTTCCCTTGGCCTTTGTTCTGTCGTACTGGGGCTTAGACAACTCTTAAATTGCAGTAGCATCCCTTATCTGAGTGCTAAGATATATTCAGGACTATGGCTTTTCTTAGGGCTCCCCTGGTGGTGCAGACAGTAAAGAATCTGCCTGCAATGCAGGAAACCTGGATTCAACCCCTGGGTTGGGAAGACCCCCTGGAGAAGGGAATGGCTACCCACTCCAGTTTTCTTGCCTGGAGAATCCCATAGACAGAGGAGCCTGGCAGGCTACTGAATATAGGGTCACAAAGAGTCAGACGTGACTGAGAGACTAACACTAACACACTATGGCTTTTCTTAATATCTTTGATCTTGCATTTAATCAAGAAAGGTAAAAGAGGGATTTCCTGGCTGTCCGGTGGTAAAGAATCCACCTGCCAAAGCAGGGGACACTGGTTCAATCCCTGGTCTGGCATGATCCCATGTGCCGCGGAACAACTAAACCTGTGTGCCACAACAAAAGAAGCCACTACAATAAGAAGCTGTGCACCACAACCAGAGGAAGCCCATGCACAGCAACCAAGACCCAGCACTGCCAAAAGTAAAATAAATAAATAAAAAATTTAAAAGGAAAGGTAAAAGAAATAATCTAATTTGTGGATAAAAATGACTAAGTGAAAAGTGAAGTCGCTCAGTCGTGTCCGACTCTTTGTGACCCCACGGACTATAGCCTACCAGGCTCTTCAGTCCATGGAATTTTCCAGGCAAGAGTACTAAGGGGACCTGAAATGAGGATATAAGAACCACAGAGCTTTAGCACTGAAGGAGATCTTAGGAATCATCTTGTCCAAGAAACTTAAACCTGGCTGTGCATTAGGGTTGTCAGGAGAACATTTTGCTCCTTTGCTAACAGTACTTTGTTAAGATATTATTATTTCTATACAATAAAATGCACCAATTTTATGTATCAAGTTCCATTGTGCCTCTTTCCAGGCAATATCCATTTTCACCCATCAGGGGTAATGTCTATTCTGACTCCTACCACCATAGATTGATTTTGCTGGTTTTTATACTCACATAAATGGAATCACAGGGGGTCCTAGGTGGCTCAGTGGTAAAGAATATACCTGCCAAGCAGGAGATGGAGGTTTGATCCCTGGGTTGGGAAAATCACCTGGAATAGGAAATGGCAACCCACACCGATATTCTTGCCTAGAAAATTCCACAGACTGGGGAGCCTGGTGGGCTACAGTCCACAGGGTCACAAAAGAGTAGGACATGATTGAATGACTGAGCACGCAAATGGAATCATACTGAATGATGATTCAGCTTTTGTATCTGACTTCTTTTGCTCAATATAATGTCTTTGAGGCTTCATTCATTTTTTTGTATGTTTAAGTAGTTTGTTCTTTTTTTCAATAGCTCATTAGTATTCCACTGTAAATATACCACATTTGTTCATCCATTTTCTCGTGGAATTTTACAAAATGTAAATGCCAAAGCCTGTCCTCGGCCCACTGAATCTAAACTTCCAGGGATGGAGTTTGGGAGACATACTTTCAATAAGTTTCCAGGCAATTGTGATGTACAGCCATGTGTGAAAATACTGATTCTGTCCATTTACTCTGGTTCTACAGATAAGGAAACTGACAGCAGGAAAGAGATTTCCCAAACAGACACTTGAATCAGCTGAGTCAAGCTTAGAACATTTTCTACTGTGCTACTCTTTTCCTTGGAAGAGAAGTCAAGTTGCTAATTACTGACAAGGGCAGAGACGTGAGTCATAAGACCTTCCATTTATCAAGTACCTGTTATACATTAGGCTCTGCTCTAGGTACATGAGTCCAACATGAGTTTGAGTGAACTCTGGGAGTTGGTGATGGACAGGGAGGCCTGGCGTGCTGCAATTCACAGGGTTGCAAAGAGTCGGACACGACTGAGCAACCGAACTGAACTGAACTGATATTATATTATTATTAGAGAATATTCTAATAATATTCTGGTCTGGGTTTTATGTGGACAGCCTGCTTCAGGACTCTTCTTCTGAGACCAGGAACCATGTGGTAGGCCCAGGCTCTGACCAAGAGGCTCTGCATTAGAATTCTAAGAAGGCTTCATGCTGTGCTCCTCCTCAAGAAGCAAAAGGACATAAAGCATCCTGGCAGCTGCATGTCGATGTGAAGTCTGTCTGCTGTTCTACTGAAACAGGATTCAAGAGTCCCAGTTCCCAGATACACATTCCCACAGTGTATAAGGAGTGCAATGCTGGTAGGAGCTGCTAAAATGATTAATCTCCTGACATCATTCCCTTTGGCTTGATTGAGTTCTTATCACTCAACAAAGATCACTGTGGGGAGTTTACAGATTATGGTTTTACTCTCCAGAAACTACTTCTCTCTTTTCTCTGGCCCAGTAATCATACTGTCTTCTAGTGTTCTGAAGTCCTTTCGCTTGGGTATTCTTTACTTGTTGAGTGTGGCCTGAAGTTGGGTGGATGGTCTTCTACAGCTCTCAACAACTTTTCAGCAGAAGGAAGGGAAGAGGCTTTGATGTCATAGAAATTTTCTGCAGAAAAGGATCAAGGCAGACCAAAGGGAATACAGCCGAGCAAATCTTAAGACCATGTGTGAATTAGAGAAACTTTGTGTTTAGACAAAGTAGAAAAGGTTTTGAGACAGACACCTGTGAAATTGTGTTTTAGAATGGGTCAAGATCTCTCACTCTCACAAAAGCCCCTAAAATAGCCAAAGAAAATCCAAAGTGACTCCAATGTTTCATCTCTTAAGCTTCTTGGAGCCTCTCCAATGAAAATGGCAGAACAAAGGTCCAGTGTTGCTGAAACAGAACAAATGCATCCACAATTGAAAATATTAATCCAAGCTTTCCTCTAAGGGGTATTAAAATGTGCTGAAATGGGCATCCACCCTGAAAAACCAAACAATTGGAAAGGAAAAGGAAGATTTCCAACAAATGGAAGCTTGGTTGTCTGGTTTTGCTCTAATAAACATGAAATGAACCAATTCTTCACATGAAGACTGATCTGAAATCCCAAATTCTACTCTCTGAAAGCCATTAGAAATCTGATACTACTGGTGACTTCCTGAAGACATTAAAGAAGCGCTAAAATGTGATTCTGGCATCAGGGCTGAGATTTTAAAGTATGTCTTTCTAAGTAATTTTTTTCTTTTGCTGCTAGAAAGTGGAAAAAGCAGGGTATAGAGTAATAAGAAGCTACTAGCCCACAAAGGTAGACTGCTTTCTTTGTGCTAAACTACTCTGATCCACAAAAGTGAAAAAAATAAATCCGTTTAGCTTTCCTGAAAATGAAGAAATGAAGGATGACCCACAAAATTCTTTAAACTTTCAAAAGTAACAGTAGCTTTATCACCCACCCTTCTCCCTGAAAGCATATTTAAATTGATAATGCTTCCCCTCAAAAAGTGGAGGCCAAAGGAATCTGGTTCTCACCTTGTAACAGAGCAGGCTGGGGCTAGCTCAACCCTCATTTCAAGGACAAGAACAAGAAAACAACCCTGCTGCAAAAATTATTTTAAACTTCACTCCATCTCACAGGCAGGAAGAGTCTCACTGATCCACAATGCAAAGAAAAAAATGTTTCATCATCAGAAAAGCAGCAGTAAATGGAACAGCAGAGCAGGTGTTTTTTTTTTTTTTTTTTTTTAACAAAAGTACAATAAGTAAAGGGCAGTGCTTATGGCTAGAGGGGCTCTCTAGCCATTCGAAACTTAAACACAGAGGAGGAGATAGGATCTCTGTAGGCAGCAGAAAAGAAAAATTTTTTTCCTACTTACAGTGTCTTTTATCTCTAAGGGAAGCCAGAGCTGAGCGTCTTCCCTGTCCTTATGCAGCAGAGGCAAGATGTGTTGCTGTGAGATTTTTAAAAGACCCCGGAAACTCCCAGTAGCTGGCTTCCTCATTGCATTTCTGCCTTCAGCCAAGTGAAGACTGCCTTCATACTCATTCTGATGGCCTCAAGCCTTGTGGTCTGGTCTCCCTATGTTTCTCTCCAGCATTAGAATTGGTGTTGACACTGAGGGTGTAATGGGTTGGAAAGGAAGTGGCTGCACTGAGGATATCCATGGGCAGGATTTAATGAGACTTTAATTCAGAATCAACCCCAGGAGAGAGAATGAGTTAACCTGGAAAAACACATCCTGCCAAAGAAGGGTTTAATTTAGCTTCTTTCAGAAATTCTGGGTGGGCTAAGCAGCACTCAGTGGAGAAGTTAAACTCTAGGTAGGCATATTGCTGAGGCCTAGCCTGCTTTATTCGGAGAAGGCAATGGCACCCCACTTCAGTACTCTTGTCTGGAAAATCCCATGGTCGGAGGAGCCTGGTAGGCTGCAGTCCATGGGGTCTCGAAGAGTTGGACACGACTGAGCGACTTCACTTTCACTTTTCACTTTCATGCATTGGAGAAGGAAATGGCAACCCACTCCAGTGTTCTTGCCTGGAGAATCCCAGGGATGGGGGAGCCTGGTAGGCTGCCGTCTATGGGGTCGCACAGAGTCCGACACAACTGAAGCAACTTAGCAGCAGCAGCAGCAGCCTGCTTTATTAGTAAAATCTCTTTGGGAACTTTCAATGTTGGTCTCATAATTTTAAAAATTTCTACATAAATTTCAACAGTTGAAGGGTTGCCCTTCTGCTGACATGATAAGTGATTAGTCTGTGGTTTTCCTCTTCTTGCTCACTTGAGCTTTATTCGAACAAACTGGAATTTACAAGGTCACAACTTATGACCCCTGGGTGATGTGAAGTTTTGAAGTTCTGCAGAGAAGAGCAGCTTAATATAAGGCCATGCAGCAAGTATTATCTGTTTTGCTGGTGATGGTGGTGAAAGAATGTGATAGGCAGTGATGATCCCTAGTCCTTCATTGATTTATCCTTATTTGTAGGGACCAACATCTTTTTCGTGGTTTATGGATACAGGGACAATTGGAAAGAGAAGTGAATACAAAGTCAGAAGATGTGGATTCTGTTCAGGTTTTGTTACTTTCTTTCTGCAGTCTTGGGTAAGTCATAGAAACTGTCTGAACCCGCTATCTCATCTGCTCCCCACCCTGGGCCAAAAAGATCAAATGAAACCATGTAGACACCTTGAAAACTGTGGGGCACTCCACAAATGCGATGGTTTTCTAAATTTTCATTCATTGTATGACCCACCAAGTAAGCTCTTCAGATAAATCAAGAGTTCAAATACGAAATCGGGAGGAGACAACATCTTGAGTCTGCTGGATACTAGATGATGGGACTTGAGGGCTATGGAAGATAGAGCTAAGGGAAAAAAATAAGAAGAAGGAGTTAAAAAGGAGAAAAGGCATAAAATTCCTAGAGAAAGGCTTGACTCTGGTGCTGATTGGGCCTTATAACTCTAAAGTAAAAGTGAAAGTAGCTCAATCATGTTCAACTCTTTGCAACCCCATGGACTATCAGTTCAGTTCAGTCGCTCAGTTGCTCAGTTGTGTCCGACTCTTTGCAACCTCATGAATTGCAGCACGCCAGGCCTCCCTGTCCATCACCATCTCCCGGAGTTCACTCAGACTCAAGTCCATCGAGTCCGTGATGCCATCCAGCCACCTCATCCTGGGTCGTCCCCTTCTCCTCCTGCCCCCAATCTCTCCCAGCATCAGAGTCTTTTCCAATGAGTCGACTCTTTGTATGAGGTGTCCAAAGTACTGGAGCTTCAGCTTTAGCATCATTCCTTCCAAAGAAATCCCAGGGCTGATCTCCTTCAGAATGGACTGGTTGGATCTCCTTGCAGTCCAAGGGACTCTCAAAAGTCTTCTCCAACACCACAGTTCAAACATATAAATTCTTCAGCGCTCAGCCTTCTTCACAGTCCAACTCTCACATCCATACATGACCATAGGAAAAACCATAGCCTTGACTAGCCATGAAATTCTCCAAGCCAGAATACTGGAGTGGATAGCTGTTCCCTTCTCCAGGGGATCTTCCGAACCCAGGTCTCTCATATTGCAGGCGGATTCTTCACCAGCTGAGCCACAAGGGAAGCCCTATGACTCTAAAATATAATCCTATTTGAATATGGAGCAATGGAATATAAGTGAGCAATCAAAAATTATTTCTTTAAAAGAAATTAACTAACAGGACAAATACAAGTTGTCCAGCAGGAAAAAAAAAAAAAAACCACGAAACTTTGGGGGTAAATCAGGAGGTAAAACAGAATGTAGGATGTAGGAAAGAATGGCAGGATATAGGAAAGGGTGGTGGTGAGAGTGAAAAGTGCTCTGAAGTCTAGGGACTTGTTTTCTGCCACTGACTTGCAGTAGGCCCTTGAACAGATTACTATCTGGTTGGTTTCCTAATCTATACAGACTGTTCTCAAATCCTAAATGGAAGAATGAGACTCAGTGATCTATTAAAAAAATTCCACCTTGGGACTTACTGTATGGGCCAGTGGTTAAGAATCCGCCTTCCAGTGCAGGGAATACAGGTTAGATCCCTGGTCGGGGAACTAAGATCCCACAGCAGGGCAATGAAACCTGCATGCCTCAACTGGAGAGCCTGCATGCTCTAGAGTCCATGCTCCACAACAACAACAACAACATTAGCACAGCAACAAGAAGCCCGTGTGCCACAGACAGAGAAGCCCCAGTGTGCTATAGCTAGAGAAAGCCCATGGGCCACAACAAAGACCTCAGTTCAGTTCAGTTCAGTTGCTCAGTTGTGTCTGACTCTTTGCGACCCCATGAATTGCAGCACGCCAGACCTCCCTGTCCAACACCAACTCCCAGAGTTCACTCAAACTCATGTCCATTGAGTTGGTGATGCCATCCAGCCATCTCATCCTCTGTCATCCCCTTCTCCTGCCCCCAATCCCTCCCAGCATCAGAGTCTTTTCCAATGAGTCAACTCTTCGCATGAGGTGGCCAAAGTACTGGAGTTTCAGCTTTAGCATCATTCCTTCCAAAGAACACCCAGGACTGATCTCCTTTAGAATGGACTGGTTGGTCTAGTGAAGACAAAAAAAAAAAGTTACTTTTATGTGACTTTGGACAAGTCACATAAACTGTTAAATTCACCCACGAGCATGCTCAGTTGCTAAGTTGTAGCCGATTCTTTGTGACCCCATGGACTGTAGACAGCCAGGCTCCTCTGTCCATGGGATTTCCCAGGCAAGAATACTGGAGTGGGTTGCCATGCCCTCCTCCAGGGAATATTCCCAATGTAGGGATCAAACAAGGATTCTTTACCACTGAGCCACCTGGGAAACCCATATTCAACCATGTGTTAACCCCCATTTGCTTCAGAGTTTTAAACAAAGAAA
This sequence comes from Capricornis sumatraensis, assembly GCF_032405125.1. NCBI lineage: Eukaryota > Metazoa > Chordata > Mammalia > Artiodactyla > Bovidae > Capricornis > Capricornis sumatraensis. Next base: position 66,909,665 of record NC_091083.1, on the reverse strand, counting down.
TAGAATGTTATAATATGGCTCCCCATTCATTTCTCCTTCTTCTCCCAGAAGTAAACACAATCCAGCCTGAGTTGGTGAGTACCAGTCTCATGAATATTTTTATACTTCTAGATACATGATTTTGTAAAAAAGACAACAACAACAACAAAAAACCCACAGAAATGTTTTGAGGGTTTTAAACATTTACATAAATGGTTTCTACTATATGTATCCTACATCTTGATTTTCAGCAATATCATACTACTGAGAAGTAGTATAGCCTGATGGTCAAACACTAAGATTCCAGGGCAGATAGCCTGGGCTCCTATCCTCTTTCTACCATGCTATCTCTGTGATCTTGGGTAGGTTGCTTAACCTCTCTGAACCTCAGTTTCCCATATGTAAAATAGGGATAGTAACTGTACAAACCTCATAGGCCTTCTGTGAAAATTAAATAAGTTAAAATATGTAAAGCTCTTACTATATACACAGTGCATATATTAAGCACTATGTGTTCGCTATTATTACTTGAGATTTATCTATGTAGATAATTAAATCTTTAGAAGTATAGATAATTACTATGTGTGTAATGCACTGTGTATATAGTAAGTGAAAAACTTATTAGTACATATACTAATAAATATTTAAGACCATTTGGAAATACTATGATTCTTGATTCTGACTACAAGCTATGAACATTCTTTTCAAGAGGAAACATTCTATTTTCTCTCTGTATGATACCAACTCTTCAAAAGCAGTGGGGTATGTTGAAAGATGGGCACAATAAATGGCAGAAATGGTATGGACCTAACAGAAGCAGAAGATATTAAGAAGAGGTGGCAAGAATACACAGAAGAACTGTACAAAAGAGATCTTCATGACCCAGATAATCACAATGGTGTGATCACTCACCTAGAGCCAGACATCCTGGAATGTGTAGTCAAGTGGGCCTTAGAAAGCATCACTACGAACAAAGCTAGTGGAGGTGATGGAATTCCAGTTGACCTATTTCAAATCCTAAAAGATGATGCTATGAAAGTGCTGCACTCAATATGCTAGCAACTTCGGAAAACTCAGCAGTGGCTATAGGACTGGAAAACGTCAGTTTTCATTCCAATCTCAAAGAAAGACAATGCCAAAGAATGTTCAAACTACTGCGCAATTGACTCATCTCCCACACTAGTAAAGTAATGCTCAAAATTCTCCAAGCCAGGCTTCAGCAATACATGGACTGTGAACTTCCAGATGTCCAAGCTGGTTTTAGAAAAGGCAGAGAAACCAGAGATCAAATTGCCAATATCTGCTGGATCATTGAAAAAGCAAGGGAGTTCCAGAAAAACATCTATTTCTGCTTTATTGACTATACCAAAGCCTTTGACTGCATGGATCATAATAAACTGAAAAACTCTTAAAGAGATGGGAATACCAGACCACCTGACCTGCCTCTTGAGAAATCTGTATGCAGGTCAGGAAGCAACAGTTAGAACTGGGCATGGAACAACAGACTGGTTTCAAATAGGAAAAGGAGTACGTCAAGGCTGTATATTGTCACCCTGCTTATTTAACTTATATGCAGAGTACATCATGAGAAACGCTGGGCTGGAGGAAGCACAAGCTGGAATCAAGATTGCCAGGAGAAATATCAATAACCTCAGATATGCAGATAACACCAACCTTATGGCAGAAAGTGAAGAGGAACCAAACAGCCTCTTGATGAGGGTAAAAGAGGAGAGTGAAAAAGTTGGCTTAAAGCTCAACATTCAGAAAACTAAGATCATGGAATCCAGTCCAATCACTTCATGGGAAATAGATGGGGAAACAGGGGAAACAGTGGCTGACTTTATTTTTCTGGGCTCCAAAATCACTGCAGATGGTGACTGCAGCCATGAAATTAAAAGATGCTTGCTCCTTGGAAAAAAAAGTTATGACCAACCTAGACAACATATTTGGAGAAGGCAATGGCACCCCACTCCAGTGCTCTTGCCTGGAAAATCCCATGGATGGAGGAGTCTGGTGGGCTGCAGTCCATGGGGTTGCTGAGAGTCGGACACAACAGAGTGACTTCACTTTCACTTTTCACTTTCATGCATTGGAGAAGGAAATGGCAACCCACTCCAGTGTTCTTGCCTGGAGAATCCCAGGGACGGGGGAGCCTGGTGGGCTGCCGTCTATGGGGTCGCACAGAGTCGGACACGACTGAAGTGACTTAGCCAACAGCATATTAAAAAGCAGAGACACTACTTTGCCAACAAAAGTCCATCTAGTCAAGGCTACGGTTTTTCCAGCAGTTATGTGTGGATGTGAGTGTTGGACTATAAAGAAGGCTGAGCACCAAAGAATTGATGCTTTTGAACTGTGGTGTTGGAGAAGACTCTTGAGAGTCCCTTGGACTGCAAGGAGATCCAACCAATCCATCCTAAAAGACATCAGTCCTGACTATTCATTGGAAAGACTGATGTTAAAGCTGAAACTCCAGTCCTTCGGTCATCTGATGCGAAGAGCTGACTCATTTGAAAAGACCTTGATGCTGGGAAAGATTGAGGGCACGAGGAGAAGGGGATGACAGAGGATGAGATGGTTGGATGGCATCACTGACTCAATGGACATGAGTTTGAATAAACTCTGGGAGTTGGTGATGGACAGGGAGGCCTAGTGTGCTGCAGTCCATGGGGTCGCAAAGAGTTGGACATGACTGAGCAACTGAACTGAACTGAACTGATGTTGAAAGAAAAGAGCATATGCCAGAAAACCTGGGTTTGATATCGAGCTCTGCGATTTATTAGCTAGCTGTGTAATTTTGAACCTAAACCTCTCTGAATCCCTCATCTGAAAGGTCGTTATCTCACAGTGTTGTGAGAAATTCATTCATTTGACAAACACTTATTCAGTTCAGTTCAGTTCAGTCTCTCAGTTGTGTCCGACTCTTTGCGACCCCATGAATCGCAGCACTCCAGGCCTCCCTGTCCATCACCAACTCCCGGAGTTCACTCAGACTCACGTCCATCGAGTCAGTGATGCCATCCAGCCATCTCATCCTCTGTCATCCCCTTCTCCTCCTGCCCCCAATCCCTCCCAGCATCAGAGTGTTTTCCAATGAGACAACTCTTCGCATGAGGTGGCCAAAGTATTGGAGTTTCAGCTTTGGCATCGGTCCTTCCAAAGAACACCCAGGCCTAATCTCCTTTAGGATGGACTGGTTGGATCTTCTTGCAGTCCAAGGGACTCTCAAGAGTCTTCTCCAACACCACACTTCAAAAGCATCAATTCTTCGGCGCTCAGCCTTCTTCACAGTCAACTCTCACATCCATACATGACCACTGGAAAAATCATAGCCTTGACTAGACGGACCTTAGTAGGCAAAGTAATATCTCTGCTTTTGAATGTGCTATCTAGGTTGGTGATAACTTGTCTTCCAAGGAGTAAGTGTCTTTTAATTTCATGGCTGCAGTTACCATCTGCAGTGATTTTGGAGCCCCAAAAAATAAAGTCTGACACTGTTTCCACTGTTTCCCCATCTATTTCCCATAAAGTGATGGGACCAGATGCTATGATCTTTGTTTTCTGAATGTTGAGCTTTAAGCCAACTTTTTCACTCTCCTCTTTCACACTTATTAAGTACCCATAAAGAGAACTTCCATGGTGGCTCAGGGTAGAGTCCGCCTGCCAATGCAGCAGACATGGGTTCAATTCTCAGGACAGGAAGATCCTCCAGAAGAGGAAATGGCAACCCACTCCAGTATTCTAGCCTGGGAAAACACATGGACAGAGGAGCCTGGCAGGTTACAGTTCATGGGGTCACAAGAGTCGGAAACAACTTAGTGACTAACCAACAACAACCCATAAACAGCTCCAAACACAGTGCCAGGTACATAATAGCTGCTTAATGTTAATTTCCTGTTTCTCAAAGTTGGCTCAGTTCAGTTCAGTCGCTCAGTTGTGTCTGACTCTTTGCGACCCCATGAATTGCAGCACACCAGGCCTCCCTGTCCACCACCAACTCCCAGAGTTTACCCAAACTCACGTCCATCGAGTCAGTGATGCCATCCAGCCATCTCATCCTCTGTCATCCCCTTTCTCCTCCTGCCCCCAATCTCTCCCAGCATCAGGGTCTTTTCCAATGAGTCAACTCTTTGCATGAGGTGGCCAAAGTATTGGAGTTTCTGCTTCAGCATCAGTCCTTCCAATGAACACCCAGGACTGATCTCCTTTAGGATGGACTGGTTGGATCTTCTTGCAGTCCAAGGGACTCTCAAGAGTCTTCTCCAACACCACAGTTCAAAAGCATCAATTCTTCGGCACTCAGCCTTCTTCACAGTCCAACTCTCACATCCATACATGACCACTGGAAAAACCATAGCCTTGACTAGACGGACCTTTGTTGGCAAAGTAATGTCTCTGCTTTTTAGTATTTTTAAATTTAAAAATTTAATATTTTTAAAAGTTGGCTAGGTCTTATGAATAGCTTCTAATGAATTCCAAGTACAGATAATTAAGATCTCTTTCCAAGAATATTGACATTTTTGTTAGTTTTGCAGACCCACAGGGTTTTCCCACATTGGGTAAAGTTGAGTAACTGACCTCTCAAGAGCCCTTTGGCTGCTTTTCATAAATGGGCTATAATATAGTGAGCAGGGCTATAATATGGGCTTCTCTGGTAGCTCAGTTGGTAAAGAATCCACCTGCAACGTGGGAGGCCTGGATTCGATCCCTTGGTTGGGAAGATCCCCTGGAGAAGGGAACGGCTACCCACTCCAGTATTCTGGCCTGAAGAATATAGTCCATGGGGTTGCAAAGAGTCAGACATGAGTGAGTGACTTGAGTGAGTGACTTCACTTCACTTCACTTCAGTGCTATAATATAGGTACTTTGAAGTGTGGGATTTGGGAAGTTTTCCAAGGTCAAGGGGCATGTCACAGGGTTGTGATGATCTGATGAGAAGATGCTTGTGAACTATGTCTAAAAACTCTGTAATACTGACCTAGTACATGCTATTTCCAGGAAGGAGTCTGAATAGGCCATTGGGCTCAGGTTTCAATTTCCTGCGTGGGGTGAGCTGGGCAGGGGCGTCATGTGGTTTGCCTGGAGTGGTGATGGCACACTTTCTGCATCACATCTGGAACTTATTAGAATAGTTTTTCTGAGTGCAGAACTGCCTCTCAGGGCTGTACGCATCTCTGCTGATTGGAAGAAAGTGACTTTGAGGGACCTCCCTGGCAGTCCAGTGGTTAAGACTTCATCTTCTAATGCAGGATGTAAGGGTTCAATCCCTGGTCAGGGAGCTAAGTTCCCACAAGCCTCTTGACCAAAAACCCCAAACATAAAACAGAAGCAATGCTGTAACAAATTCAATAAAGACTTTAAAAATGGTCTACATAAACAAAAAGAAAAAGAAAGTGGTTTTGAGAGGTGGGGCCTGAACCACACTTTCAGAGACAAGAGCCTAACTCCCTCTGGTGTTATTTGAAAAAAATTAAACGTGCTAGTTGCTCAGTCACGTCGGCTCTTTTCAACCCCATGGACTGATGAATCCAGAAATTAACCCACCTTAGCCCTCCTTAGAATTCTTTAGAATTCCTGTCCATGGAATTCTCCAGGCAAGAACACTGGAGTGGGTAGCCATTCCTTTCTCCAGGGGATCTTCCTGACCCAGGGACTGAACCCAGGTCTCCTTCATTATAGGCAAATTCTTTACTGTCTGAGCCACCAGGGTGCTATCTAAGAGGCTTCAAATCCTTCTATCCAAAAATATCTTCCTTAATGAAATCTCACTTCTTCTGCAATCAGCACCACTCTTTAAGAGTCTTCCAGAGACTGGAAATTATTGCCTTGAATTTCAGCTGAATAATGCCCCTGGCTTGCTTTCATGTTTTACCACATCAGTTGTTGCTCAGTTGCTCAGTCACTCAGTCGTGTCTGACTCTTTTGAGACCCCATGGACTGCAGCATGCCAAGCTTCCCTGTCCATTACTAACTTCTGGAGCTTACTCAAACTCATGTCCAATGAGTCAGTGATGCCATCCAACCATCTCATTCTCTGTCATCCCCTTCTCCTCCTGCCTTCAATCTTTCCTAGCATCAGAGTCTTTTTTTGTTTTAATATAAATTTATTTATTTTTTGGAGGTTAATTACTTTACAATATTGTATTGGTTTTGCTATACATCAACATGAATCCGCCACAGGTGTATACATGTTCCCCATACTGAACTCCCCTCCCTCCTCCCTCACCAGAGTCTTTTAAAATGAGTCAGTTCTTTGCATCAGGTGGCCAAAGTATTGGAGCTGCAGCCTCAGTATCAGTCCTTCCAATGAATATTCAGATTGATTTCTTTTAGAATTGACTGGTTTGATCTCCTTGTAGTCCAAGGGACTCCCAAGAGTCCTCCAACACCACAGCTCAAAAGCATTAATTCTGCGGTACTCAGCCTTTTTTATGGTCCAACTCTCACATTCATACATGACTACTAGAAAAACCATAGTTTTGACTATACGGACCTTTGTTGGCAAAGTAATGTCTCTGCTTTTTAATACACTGTCTAGGTTTAATCTCTAAACAATAAATAGTCTAATTTAGCCTGATTTTGAACTATTTTAAATAAAATAGATTCCCTAGCTTATGTGACTTGCTTCTTTTGTTTTACCTTTTAATGTGTGAACTTGTGGTTTACTTTTCCTGCTATATGGTGTTCATTTGTGTGACTATCCCACAATTTATTTATCCATATTTTACCGGGATGATCATGTGAGTTGCTCCCAGTATGGACAATTAATAACAGTGGGGTTCTGAATATTTTTTTTTTCTCTGAGTGTTATTGAGTAAGTCTCCTTGGCACACACAGTGGTTACTCTACATACTCACTTAGAAATGGAACTGATTGGTTCTAAAGATATATGCATGCTCAACTTAATTAGATAATGCCACACTTTTTTGTACCATGATTTTACCAATTTAACACTCCAGTCAGGAGTGAATAGGAACTGTTCTTGCCCCATTATGTTACCTTTGGTTATTTTTTTACTTCAAAAAATTTGCCCATTCTGTATAAAACAGTACTTCATTACAATGTGAATTTACATTTTCTTGATTACCAAAGAGATTGAGCATTCCCTTCATGTTCTTATGGGCATTTGAATTTTCTTCTTTATTAAATTCCAGTTCATGTCTTCTCCCCACTGTTCCATTCATTGTTTTTTTCTTATTGACTCATAAGTATCTTGTGTACTAATCCTTTGTCAGTTATATGTATTGCAAATATTTTCCTTCAATTTGTGGCCTGTCCCTTTACTCTCTTTATGGTATTTTAGATGAATAAATTCTTAAGTCTAATATAGTAAAACGTATTTTTCTTTCTGTATATTTAAGAAATCTTAATCTTTTCCTTCCCATGGTCATAAAGATATTTTTCTATATTGTCTTCTAAAAGTTTTATAGTTTTACCTTTTACATTAAAATCTCTTTAACTTTTTATAGTGGATAATTTTAAATATATGCAAAACTAGGACTTCTCTGGTAGCTCGGTGGATAGGAATCTGCCTGCCAATGCAGGGGACACTGGTTCCATCCCTGCTCTGGGAAGATTCCACATGCCTCGGAGCCACTATGACCATGCACCACATCTACTAGCCGGCATACTGCAACTACTGAAGCCCAAAAGCCCTAACGCCTGTGCTCCGCAACAAGAGGAGCCACTGCAATGAAACGCCCACGCCACAGCTGGCGAGTAGCCCTCACTCACTGCAACTAGAGAAAGCCCACACAAAAGCAAGGAAGATCCAGCATAAAATAAATAAAATTTAAAACACATGCAAAAAATAGAGAAAATAGTGTATTAAACCTTTTATTCCCTTTAATGTACACACTGGGGACAATCTTGTTTTATCCATACTCCCATCCTCTACATTCACTTGTTCTCGTTCAGTCGCTCAGTCATGTCCAACTCTTTGAGATCCCGTGGACTGCAGCACGCCAGGCTTTCTGGTCCTTCACCATCTCCCAGAGTTTGCTCAAAGTCATGTCCATCTCAGCCTCTGTTGTTCCCTTCTCCTACTGCCCTCAATCTTTCCCAGTATCAAGGTCTAATATTTATTTATTTTTTATCATTTATAAAAAATGTTACATTGTTTATTTTTATATTTTCTTTTGTCTACTTAATTTTATCAATGGCATTTCCAAAACACCAAATTTTGGCCTTGTTCATCTTCTTCAGTGTATATTTGCTTTCTTTTTCATTAATTTCTGCTTTTCTTCCCTTTGCTTTTTAGAATTTATTCTGCTATTTTTTTCTTTAACTTCATATGCTGGATGCTTACCTCTTTACTTTAAAGACTTTCTTCCTTTTTTTCCTTTGCGTGTGTCCTCAGTTGCTCAGTCGTGTCCGACTCTTTCTAACACTTTGGACAAGCTCCTCTGTGCAGGGGATTTTTCAGGCAAGCAAACTGGAGTGGGTTGCCATTTCCTTCTCCATGGAATCTTCCCGAAACATTGCAGGTGGATTCTTTACTGCTGAACCATCAGGCAAGCTCCCTTTTTTCCCTTTAAGGATATGAATTGCCCTCTAAAAACAGTGGTTGATTGCATCTTACCATTTGGATGCATAGTAGTTTTACTACCATTCAGTTGTAAGTATTTTCTAGTTTCCATTATAACTGCCTGTGAGTTAAGTTTTACATTTCATAAATATGTGAAGTTTTTAAAATTTTTGTTATTGGTTTCTAAACTAATTGCGTTGTAGTTCCAGAATGTGGTCTGTTTGATACTAACCACTTAAAATAAGTTTAGCCTCACCTTATGGCCTAGCATTTGTTCAGTTTTCATAAATAAATATTCCAAGGGTACTTTGAGAATGTTTTGTGCAGTCGTTAGGTGCAATGCTCTTTTTTCCCCTGTCCTAGAGAGTGTCCCCTTGATCTCCAGCAACTTAGAGATCATTTAAGACACAACAATGGAAGAGCCTGTTTTTTCTGATGCCAGGGACTCTTTGGCACTTAACTCTAGAAAGAATATTTCCCAAAGATGCACCAAGCACCATTTTGCCAGACATGTTACAGTGTCAACAAAGTCTCCTTCATACCTCGCTTCTGCCTTAGCACGTATTTACACTGTCTCCTTCTCTGTGTTTGCAGATTTCAGACTTTACCTTGCCTCACTCATGATCTGGTTCTTTCATCACTCCTCAGTGGCTTTGGAAGAAGCAGATTTTCACAAAAGCTTTTGTGGTTATTGATTTCCAAGGAAATAATATGTGACAGCTAGCCTTATGTCAGCTAACTAGGAGGCATGCAATCAAAATTTTTGAATGGAAAAACTAAAAATGTAATACAATGTCAAAACTGAAGTTCATTTACTAAAAATTATAATCAAGGCAGAAGATCTCATTTAAATGCTTAAGAATTAGAATACAAGCTAATATAAATTTAGAACATAATTCACAAATTGCTTAATTATCCTTTTTCCACTGAGAATACAAACTAGCTATCATTCCGTCTTTAGTCATAGAATGCACACACATGTGACACACACACACACAGAAGTGACAGCAGATTAAAATGAATATAGTGAAGGCATATCATATATCAGGGGTTACATTTTAAAGTCAGTTTATATAGCAAAAATTGCACACAGTCAAAATTGCCCTTGAAATCCCATAACAAGATGCTGTGTTGTCTTCATATAGTTTACACAGCCAGTATTTCTCCAATGTCAGAATAGACTGTTGTTACTTCAGCAAATTTGGAAAATTCAGCAATGACCACAGGCCTGGAAAAGGTCAGTTTTTGTTCCAATCCCAAAGAAGGGCAATGCCAAAGAATGCTCAAACTACCAGACAATTGCACATAGATCACACACTAGCAAGGCAATGCTCAAAATCCCTCAAACTAGGCTTCAGCAATACATGAACCAAGAACTTCCAGATGTACAAACTGGGTTTAGAAAAGGCACAGGAGACAGAGATCAAATTGCCAACATCTGTTGGATCATAGAAAAAGCAAGGGAATTCCAGAAAAACTTCTGCTTCATTGACTATGTTAAAGCCTTTGACTGTATGGATCACAACAAACTGTGGAAAATTCTTAAAGAAACTGGAATACCAGATCACCCTACCTGCTTCTTGAGAAACCTCTATGCAGGTCAAGAAGCAGCAGTTAGAACTGGACATGGAACAACAGGTTGGTTCAAAATTGGGAAAGGAGAACTTCAAGGCTATATATTGTCACCCTGCTTATTTAACTTAAAATGCAGAGTACACCATGAGAAATAACGGGCTGGATGAATCACCAACTGGAATCAAGATTGTTGGGAGAAATGTCAATAACCTCAGATACATGTAGATGACACCACCCTAATGGCAGAAAGTGACGAAGAACTAAAGAGTCTCCTGACGAGGGTGAAAGAGGAGACTGAAAAAGCTGGCTTAACACTCAACATTCAAAAAACAAAGATCATGACATCCAGTCCCATTACTTTATGGTAAAAAGATGGGAGAACAATGGAAATGGTGACAGACTATTTTCTTGGGCTCCAAAATCACTGTAGATGGTGACTGCAGCCATGAAATTAAAAGATGCTTACTCCTTGGAAGAGATGTTATGACCAACCTAGACAGCATAGTAAAAAGCAGAGTCATCACTTTGCCTACAAAGGTCCATCTAGTCAGAGCTATGTTTTTCCAGTAATCATGAACGGATGTGAGTGCTGGACCATAAAGAAGGCTGAGCACCGAAGAATGAATAGCTTTCAAACAGTGGTGCTAGAGAAGACTCTTGAGAGTCCCTTGGAGTGCAAGCAGATAAAACAAGTCAATCCTAAAGGAAATCAACCCTGAATATTCCTTGGAAGGTCTGATGCTGAAGCTGAAGCTACAATATTTTGGCCACCTGATGTGAAGAGCTATCTCATTGGAAAAGACCCTCATGCTGGGAAAGAATGAGGGCAGTAAGAGAGGGCAACAGAGGATGAGATGGTTGGATGGCATCACTGACTCAATGGACATGAGTTTGAGCAAACTCTGGGAAATGGTGAGGGACAGAATGCCTGGCATGCTGTAGTCCATGGGATCTCAAAGAGTTGGATACGACTTAGCGATTGAAACAACTTCAGTTAAACACCAGATTAAAGAGTTGGTTTGCATTTAGGGCTCATGGTTTTTTAATCATCAGACTCAGTTAGTTTAGGTAAGAAGCTCATCAAAAAGAATTGAGAGAGCCTGAGTAAATAGCAGATTCTTCCCTCTCACTTAACACTCATAATAGCAGTATTAAGCGCAACAATGGAGAAATCCCCAGCACTATTTAAGTCCCTCCCTCTCTTCCTTCTTTCCTTTCCTTTTTGCTTGCAGTATGAAGGAGTTCTGTAAGGTTCTCTGGAAAGAGGCATCTTCAGGCACCTTTAATAGTCTTTTTATGATATAAAGTCTTAAAAGAACAGATCTTAAGTGAGAATGTTTCTGACACGAGAGCAGGTAAAGAACTAGCAATTTTTGGACAGGGTTGACTTTCCTGAAGGTAAAATCACATAAAGTAAACATCTAGGTTCTTGATGAGCTTCCATATATTAGTTCACTCAATTTCAATAATTTCACAAAATTAAAATATTTTTTGAGCATCTACTTTATGTCAAGTATCATGGGCACTGGAGAGACAATTCAGATAATTGATCACTGAGATGATCATTCAATCCTTTTGGCAACTTTTGCTTAATCCCTTGTACTCAGTCACTCAGTCATGGCAACTCTTTGCAACCCCATCGACTGTAGCCTGCCAGGCTCCTCTGTCCATGGAGTTTTCCAGGTAAGCATACTGGAGTGAGTTGCCATTTCCTACTCCAGCTTAATCCTTTATGCTCTGTAAACCCCTCTCTTACATTCCTCAAAGTGAAAGGGAAATTAGTTAATGGCAGCCTAAGTGATATAAATAGCAACCCAAGACTCAGGTTACCATCTTATAATCCTTATTAGCTTTTTTACTTTCTAGAAAGATATGGATATGGCCTAGCCCAGCAGTAATAACAGCTACCAAATAGTGATTTCTTACCATGTACCAGCCATGGTGCTAAGAACTTTATCCTATCTCAGTTAACTCTCACAATGACTATGTGTGTCTCAGTCGTTCAGTCGTATCTGACTCTTTTTGAGCCCATGGACTATAGCCCAACAGGTTCCTCTGTCCATGGGATTCTCCATGCAAGAATACTAGAGTGGGTTGCCATTTCTTTCTCCAGGCAATCTTCCAAACCCAGGGATCGAACCAAGGTCTCCTGCATTGCAGGCAGATTCTTTACCATCTGAGCCACCAGGGAAGCCCACACCATGACTATAAACTAGGAATTATTCTCATTTAACAGTTGAGAAGACAGAGGCACAGAGCAGTTTAATGGTTTGTTTTGAACTATTTCAATATACTGCCTCTCAAATTTCCCTTATACCACACAGAGGGAAACGTAGTTGTTAAAAGCTGTATAGGTGTGTAGCCTAGTGGTGATCCTGTAGGCAAAACAAGTTACAGAAGATAAAACAAGAATATAGATCATTATAGATTCTAGAAGATTTTGTTCCTGATTTCAAGGAGCTCATCTCCTATTCTCCTAAGATGAGTCAAGAAAGTATTTCAATGAAGAAATAGGTTCTATGTGATCCTGGAGTCAGACTGCAGGTCAGGGCCAGAGTTCCCAATGCTAAAGTGGTGTTGCTCTTCTCTCCCTCTCAGAGACCCCAGTTCTGTCCCAACTACATATCTTCATTTTTACCCACTGCTCCCATGGCCATTCTATGAACTCCAGAGGCACCACAGAGACCCCAGTCTGATTTTCTCCAGGAAACAATGGGACAGAGTTTGGGGAACTTCCCTTGTTGTCTCTGTAATCTCAGGTTTAGGAGAGTTTGGATTGAAACTGGGAGAAAGAGAAAAATTTCATTTCCAGTTAAGAAGGAAAATCTTTAGGGAAAGGTTTTATGACATCTCAGTCACAACTAGAATGAAAAGCCATCTGTTTGAGGCACAGACCATTTGACAGACTTCTACCATAGACATTTCCTTGTTTTTACAGAACTAACTGGCTCATGAATTGTTGAAAGATTCAGAGTTATATAACCATGAATAATAGGAGCAAATTCTACCACTGGGTTTCATGGGTTACGAACTTTTTGAACTTATTGGAGATGCCAGAAGGTATTGTGGTTTAAAGCTACTCTTTACTGCTTCAATTCCTATAGTAGTTACACAACGAGAGGGTATTCAGTTCAGTTCAGTCACTCAGTCATGTCTGACTCTTTGTGATCCCATGGACTGCAGCACACCAGGTTTCCCTGTCCATCACCAACTCCTGGAGCTTGCTCAAACTCCAAGGAGCTTGGATGGTTGGTGATGCCATCCAACCATCTCATCCTCTGTCATCCCCTTCTCCTCCTGTCCTCAATCTTTCCCAGCATCGTGGTCTTTTTTAACAAATCAGTTCTTTGCATCAAGTGGCCAAAGTATTGGAGTTTCAGCTTCAGCATCAGTCCTTCCAATGAATATTCAGGACTGATTTCCTTTAGGTTTGACTGGTTTGATCTCCTTGCAAGTCCGAGGGACTCACAAGAGTCTTCTCCAACACCAAGTACAAAAGCATCAATTCTTCAGTGTTCAGCTTTCTTTATGGCCCAACTGTCACATCCATACATGACTACTGGAAAAACCATAGCTTTGACTAAATGGACTTTAGTCGGCAAAGTAATGTCTCTGCGTTTTAATATGCTGTCTAGGTTGGTCATAGCTTTTCTTCCAAGGAGCAAGTGTCTTAATTTCATGGCTGTAGTCACCATCTGCAGTGATTCTGGAGCCCAAGAAAATAAAGTCTGACACTGTTTCCACTGTTTCCCCATCTATTTGCCATGAAGTGATGGGACCAGATGCCATGATCTTTGTTTTTTGAATGTTGAGTTTTAAGCCAGCTTTTTTCACTCTGCTCTTTCACCCTCATCAAGAAGCTCTTTAGTTCCTCTTCACTTTCTGTCATCTGCATATCTGAGGTTATTGATATTTCTCCTGACAATCTTGATTCCAGCTTGTGCTTCATTCAGCCTGGCATTTCGCATAATGTACTCTGCATATAAGTTAAATAGGCAGGGTGACAATATATAGCCTTGACATACTCCTTTCCCAATTTGGAACCAGTCCATTGTTTCATGTCCGGTTCTAATTGTTGCTTCTTCACCTGCATACAGATTTCTCAGGAGGCAGGTAAGGTGGTCTGGTATTCTCGTCTCTTTAAGAATTTTCACAGTTTGTTGTGATCCATACAGTCATAAGCTTTGATGTAGTCAGTAAAGCAGAAGTAAATGCTTTTCTGGAACTCTCTTGCTTTTTCGATGATCCAAGGGATGTTGGCAATTTGATCTCTGGTTCCTCTGCCTTTTCTAAATCCAGATGGTATTAGTCTCAAATAATTTTGCCTGGCTGTTGCTTTTTTTATTACCTACTTAACACATCTTCTGACCCCCTAAACTGGATTGTGTATGTGTGTGTGCACGCATTAGTCGCTCAGTTGTGTCCAACTGTTTTCGATCCCACGGACTGTAGCCTACCAGGTTCCTCTGTCCATGGAATCCTCCAGGCAAGAATACTGGAGTGGGTTGCCATTCCCTTCTCCAAGGGATCTTCCTGACCAAGGGATCAAAACCGGGTCTCCTGCGTTGCAGGCAGATTCTTTATCATCTGAGCCACCAGAGAAGACCCAAACTGGGTCAGGGCTCACCAGTATATACTCTCACAGCAACCTGTACTTTTCTTTCTTAGAGTGAATAAAATTATAGTTATTTGTGTAATATGTGTAGTGCCTGTATTTCTCTTGTAGAATGTAAGCTCCATGAGGAAAGGCATCTTAATACATTGTTTGCCACAATATCCCCAGGTCCTAGTGCAGGGCCTGACCCCAGAGATGCTCAATTAATGTCCAGTGAGAAGTGAATGAATTCATAATTTAAGAATCACAGAATTTAAGAACTGAGAGGGATGTTATGAGTCTGTTTAGTCCAACCCTCTCAGTTTATATAATAGAAAACTGAGTTCCAGAGAAATAAAGAGATTTACCCATTGTTACATACTGTTGTGTGGCATGGTCACAACTAGAACTGGGCCTCTTTAATTACCCTTCCTCTATCTTATTGCATTTATGGTTAGTTAAAAGTTTTAGACTGAAAGCATCGGCCAGAAATTATGGATGTAGTGTGTTGAATAGTGTCCTTCTCAAAATTCATGTCCACCTGAAACCTCAGAATATGACCTTATTTTTTTCTCAACTATTTCCTGAAAAACTGTATTTTTTTCCTTTTGATTCACCAAAAGATCTTATGTAAATATAGCCTTTTCTCTAAGATGTAAGCAGATCCTGTGTTTAATATAGTGCTTCGAGATTTACAAAAATGTTAGGCAATTTGCTTGTTGAACTCAAGATAGTAACAACATGTTAACTAAAAATAAATTGACAACTTACTCTGTGCCAGGTGGTGCTGAGCACTTTACATGCTTTATCTCATTTAATCTTCACGATTCTAGGTTCTATTATTTTATAATGGGTAAACTAGAGTTTAGCAAGATGAAGAAAATCATTCACAGTTATACAACCATAAAATTGATGGAATAGTTAATCTTACTCCAAAGACTTTTCCCTTAAACAGTATACCACAAGAAGAGAAGCTCCATGCTATCATTTCTATTACCTCAAATGAAATTTGCTTTTATTTTCACTTAGGCATCCACCTGGGCTACCCTTGTGACCACCATAATACTTATGAGAACCAATGTAAACATGCTTCATGTTGTTTGCTATACAGTGATCAATAACGTACTCTGTTAATGACTCAGGAGTCTTGAGTCTCTTGCCAGCAACATGCTAATGTTAGTTTGTGTAAGATAAAAGAAAATATCTATATTGGTCTCTGCATGCGCCCCTCCCCAACTTCCTGGTGCAGAGTTCTTAAAACCCTTATAATTTCCTAAGTGATAAGAACACTAGTTGGACCATAAAAAAAGGCTGAGCGCTGAAGAATTGATGCTTTTCAATTGTGGTGCTGGAGAAGACTGTTGAGAGTCCCTTGGACAGCAAGGAAATCATATCAGTCAATGCTAAAGGAAATCAATCCTAAATGTTCATTGAAAGGATCGATGCTGAAGCTGAAGCTTCAATACTTTGGCTACCTGATGCAAAGAGCTGACTCATTGGAAAGGACCCTGATGCTGGGAAAGACTGAAAGCAGAAGGAGAAGAGAGTGGCAGAGGATGAGATGGTTAGATAGCATCACTGATTCAATGGACATGAATGTGAGTAAATTCTGGGAGATAGTGGAGGACTGGGAAGCCTGGTGTGCTGCAGTCCATGAGGTCACAAAGAGTTGGACATGACTTAGCAACTGAACAACAACAAAGAACACTAGTAGCATCTCTTGTTCTAATATATGGTCTCTGACACAGGGTTCCTAAAACCCTTGTAAATTCCGAAGTGATAAGAGTGTTAGAAACATCTTTTTTTTTTTTTTAAATGAGGTGACTGGGCATGCTCCTGGTTGGCCCCTGGGTGAGGGCTAGTCACTAGAAAGATTAAATCATTATTAGATGCTTGAAATGTTCAATCTCCTCCAATCCCCACTTCTCCAGAGAGGGGAGAGGGGCTGGAAAGGCAGTTAATAATTTATTACACTTACACAAGGAAGCCTCCATAAAAATCCCCATAGCCTGGGTTTGGGGAAGTTTCTGGTGGTGAACACATCCACATACCAGGAGGGTGAAGCACCCCAACTCCACAGGGACTGGCGCTCCTGGGCTTGGATCCAGCCTTAGTCTACGTAGCTCTTCATTTGGCTGTTCATCTGTATCCTTTGTCATATCCTTTAATAAACTGGAAAACTTCAGTAAGTTTTCACTGAGTTCTGTGAGCCACTCTGGCAAATCAAACCCAAGCAGGAATTTGTTGGAACTGACCAACCTTGTTGGTCGGAAAAACAGGTGAAAATCTGAGCTCTTGACGGTGTCTGAAGTGGTGTACCGGGGTGTACTTTGTGGCATTGACCTCTTTATTTGTGGAAAATGCTGCTCTTTTTGGGTAGATAGTGTCACAGTTGAGTTGACTTGTAGAACAATAAATTGGTGTTGCAGAAAATTGCTTGGTGTGGGGAAAGAGCCCCACATAAGTGCTGTCCACAGTGCTGTGAATGTGGCAGAAGTGTGAGATGAGAGTAAAGAAGGCACATAGGGGGGAAAGGCAAGAGGAAAGAACTCAGTTTTTCTCTACTCAGGAAGACTAGAGGTTTTTCTTACGTAGCTGGTAAGTAGGATAAAAATCACATCTCAGCCTGAAGAATTCTGACAATGGGATCCTGACAGAGATATGACTCTTTGGAAGACAAAGGATCTGGACCCCATGGACAAAGACTGAGGTTATAAGGACACTGTTTGGGATCTGGTAGTGAATACTCTTATACAAGTGGTGGGTAAGAGATGGGGGGAAATGGTCTCCCAGTGCCCTACCTGTTAATGTAGTTGAGCAGTTTGAGGAAGGACTGAAACAAACCATCAAAAAATGGTGCCTGAATAGTGGTTGCTCATTCTCCTCAGGATGGGAGAAGGAAGGGATGACAATGGACAGCAAGCCCCAGGGCCCCTGTAAAAGGACAGTGTGGCAACAGCTAATGAGTCAGGAGTCCCCAAAACTGAATTAAACATCAGCAATGAGGACGTGAGTTTTGGGGGAAGGAGGATGAGATGGCTGGATGGTATCACTGACTCAATGGACGTGAGTCTGAGTGAACTCCGGGAGCTGGTGATGGACAGGGAGGCCTGGCGTGCTGTGATTCATGGGGTCACAAAGAGTCGGACACAACTGAGCGACTGAACTAAACTGAACTGAACTGAAGGGCATTACAGGTTTGGTTGAACAGAGAACAAGAGGTCCAGCAGAAACAATATAGATTCCTAGAAGGAAAAGGAAATCAGAGCATGAGTTAAAGGTTAGAGGCCATTTCCTAGTATACAGCACCACCTGCCTGATGCAGCTACCAAGTACAATTTTAAATTAAAAAAAAAAAGGCAACTGTTAACCTGCTACTAAACCCTTGTTGAAGCTGAATGCCTGACCCACAAGGCTGTGTAACTCTTCAGCCTGATAGTCCCATTTTGGATGGGTAAACAAGAACTCTACAGTCAACCAGGGAAAATTCAAAAGGCCTTGCTAGTCAAGTGGAAATGGTATATTCAAGTGCATAGCTGGGCTGGCTTTAGTGATAAGCCAACTTTATGTGAAAACTTTCTCCCCTCACTAGCTCACTTGGGCACTTGATTTGCAGAGATTCTCCTAAATGCCTAAGACTGGTTCACTGATGGTTTTATTAAAGTGAAAACTGATGGTGTTCACTGGCGGGCTGGCTCCAACAATTCTGGAAGACAAACTGCAGTAGGGCCAATTAGCACAATGAGCTGAAATGAAAGCAATCACCTTTACCTTAAAACTAGTCATGCTATATATTTTAACTGATTCTTTGGCTGTTCCCAGTCTTAGCTGTCTGATTTGCTGCTTGGAAGACGACAGACTGACAGAATAAAGGAACCCCTCTTTGGGTCATGAACTGTGGGTACAAATTGCAGATGCCAATCAGTCTAGATTACTCAACATGATAGACAAAATAAGGGCTCATTTTTTTATAATACCAACTGGAATCAAGCTGCTGATCAAGCTGCTTGCATCATTCAGACTATCACAACTGCTACCTAGATCCAACATCACATTAGACATGGTAGCACGTCATACATGGACTGGGCACACATTTCTAAGTAGATTCTAGGTTTCTGATGTAGAAGCTGCCACTGCATGCCAGACTTGTGACTTCTGTCAGAAGTTGGCTTATTGTCTCATGGTGAAAACAGGCCATATTGCAATGCGTATTGACCCTACTGGTTCCTGAGGAATTGAAGAATCAGAACCTTTGAACCCATCTGAGGGTTTCTCATTGCTGTCGATTTATTCTTAAATTATGATTTTGCTGTTTTAGTCTGAGCAGCCAATTCTGGCCACATCATTGTGGCCCTTAAAACTAACATGATTTTGGCTTTCTGGATGATGATAATAATGCACCTTTTATTACAAAAGCTCATTCAACAATGGAATAATAGTCAAAGTATTTGACAGACATTTCATTCCCCCTATCCTCGGACTGCTGGCATCACTGAGGGATGGAATAAAACATTTAAAAAAATAATCGCTTTATAGAGACATAACTCACATATATAAAATTCACTCTTTTGAAATGTACAGTTTCAGTGGTTTTAGCATTTTCACAGAATCGTGCAACCATCATACAATATATAGATTTTTGTGACTGGCTTCTTTCATTTAGCATAATGTTTTCAAATTTTATCCATGTTGTATCATGTATCAGTGCATTCTTTTTCAAGGGTAAATAACATTCCATTTTATGGATATGCTACATTTTCACTTATATATTCATTTGTTGACAGGAATTTGGGTTGTTTCCATTTTTTGGCTAGTTTGAATAATACTGCTATGAACATTTGTGTAAAAAGTTTTGTGTGGATATATGTTGATTTATTTTGGGCATATACCTAGGAGTGGAATTATTGGGTCATATGATAACTCTAAACATTTTAAGGCACTGTCAAAACTATTTTCCAAAGTGCCTGTACAATTTTGCAATCATGTCCAGCAATGCACAAGTGTTCCAACTTTTCCACATCCTTGACAAATTTGCTACTTTCTTTTTGATTACAGTCATCCTAATGGGTGTGAGAATCCCAGGGACGAGGGAGCCTGGTTGGCTGCCGTCTATGGGGTTGCACAGAGTCAGACACGACTGAAGCGACTTAGCAGCAGCAGCAGCAATGGGTGTGAAATGCTACCTTTTGGTTATTTCCATAATGAGTAATGACATTGAGCATCTTTTCATGTGTTTATTGTTCATTAATACATCTTCTTCGGAGAAATGTCTATTCAAATCCTTTGCTCATTTTAAAATAGGATTGTTGTTGAGTTGTAAGACTTATTAATATTTATATATTCTGGATACAACATCCTAACCAGGTAAATGATTTGCAAATATTTTCTCTCCTGTGGGTAATCTTTTCACTTCCTTGATGGTGTCCTTTTTAAAAATTTTGATGAAGCCTAATTTATCTATTTTTCTCTTCATTTGTTGTTTTAATGTCATATTTACGAAACATTGCTAAACTAACATCACAAAGATTTATTGTGTTTTATAATTTTAAATCTTATATTTAGGTCTATGATCTACTATGAATTAACTCTTGTATGTGGAATGAGGTAGTGGTCTGATTTCAGTCTTTTACCTGTGGCTGTTCAGTTTTCCCAGTACTATTTGTTGAAAAGACTGCTCTTTCCCCCATTGAATGATCTTGTCATGCATGTCAACAATCAACTGACCATAGATGGATGGACTTATTTACAAATAGTTAATTCCATTCCAGGGCTTCCCTCATAACTCAGTTGGTAAAGAATCCACCTGCAATTCAAGAGACCCAGGTTCAGTTCCTGGGTCCAGAAGATCCCCTGGAGAAGGAAATGGCAACCCACTCCAGTATTCCTGCCTGGAAAATCCCATGGACAGAAAAGCCTGGCAGGCTACAGTCCATGATGTCACAAGAGTTGCACACGACTTGGTGACTAAACCACCACCACCAATTCTATTCCTCTGACCTATATATCTATCCTTATGCCAGTGCTATAATTTTTAATTTTATGCATCAACTTGACTAGACCACAGGTGCCTGGAAATTTAACTAAACTTTATTTCCGGGTATGTCTGTGAGAGTGTTTTAGGTTATTCGTGGACTCAGCAACATGGATTTCCACTCCCTCAGGGCACTCTGGCTACAGCCACCACTGGGTCCCTGATCTGCCAGCAGCAGAGACCAACATTGAGATCTCAATATGGTACCATTCCCTGGGGTGATTAACTAGGTACCTGGTAGCAGGCTGACTACTTTGAACTACCGCCCTCATGGAAGGGGTAGCATTTTGTTCTTACTGGGATAGGCACTTAATCTGGATACAGATTTGCCTTCACTGCACACATGGCTTCTGTCATAACTACCATCCATGGATTTACAGAATGCCTTTTCCAATGTAGCATTCCACACAGCATTATTTCTGATCAAGGGACTTGTTTCACCAGGGGAAGAAAGCACGTAAATGAGACCACCCTCATTGAATTCACTGGTTTTATCATGTTCCCCAATATCCTGAAGAAGCGGGATTGATAGAATGGTGGAATGGGCTTTTGAAGACTCAATTACAGAGCCAGCTAGGTGGCAATATCTTGCAGAGTGGGGTAAGGTTCACCAGAAGGCTTTTAGGCAGACTCTTGTATCCACAGGTTCTTGAATCCCCAGTGGATTCAACCACTGGGGGTCAAAAATTTTTTTTTAAGATTCCAGGAAGTTCCAAAAAGCAAAACTTGAATTTGGCATGCACTAGCAACTATTTACATAGCATGGCTCTAGTGGTAAAGAACCTGCCTGCCAACGCAGAAGCCACAGGAGACCTGGGTTTGATCCCTGGGTCGGCAAGATCCCCTGGGGGAGGAAATGGCAACCCACTCCAGTATTATTGCCTGGAGAATCCCATGGACAGAGGAACCAGGTAGGCTACAGTCCATGGGGTCATAGAGAGTTGGACACAACTGAAGGACAGCATGCATGCACATAGCATTTACATTGTATTCAGTTCCGTTCAGAGGCTCAGTCATGTCTGACTCTTTGTGACCCCATGGACTGCAGCACGCCAGGCTTCCCTGTCCTTCACCAACTCCCGGAGCTTGTACAAACTCATGTGCATCAAGTCAGTGATGTCATCCAATCATCTCATCCTCTGTCATCCCCTTCTCCTCCTGCCCTCAATCTTTTCCAGCATCAGGGTCTTTTCCAATGAGTCAATTCTTTGCATCAGAACATCAAGGTAGTGGAGCTTCAGCATCAGTCCTTCCAATGAATATTCAGGGTTGATTTCCTTTAGGATGGATTGATTGGATCTCCTTGCTGTCCAAGGGATTCTCAAGAGTCTTCTCCAACACCACAGTTCAAAAGCATCAATTCTTTGGCACTCAGCTTTCTTTATGGTTCAACGCTCACATCCATACATGACTACTGGAAAAATCATAGCTTTGACTATAAGGACCTGTGTCAGCAAAGTAAATAATCTAAGAGATGATTTCAAGTATACTGGAGGATGGGAGTATATAATATGCAAACACACCATTTTATGTAAGGGATTTGAGAAGCTGCAGATTTTGGTATCCACAAGGGAGGAGATGTCCTGGAACCAATCCTCTGCAAATACGCAGGGATGACTGTACAGCTGACCCTTGAACAAGTTGGGAGCTGGGGCGCCTACACTCTGAGCTTCCCTCATAGCTTAGTTGGTAAAGAACCCACCTGCAATGCAGGAATTTGCCTGTGATGCAGGAGATCTGGGTTCGATTCCTGGGTCTGCAAGATCCCTTGGAGGAGGAAATGGCAACCCATTCCAGTATTCTTGCCTGGAAAAATCCCATGGACAGAGGAGCCGGGCGAGCTACAGTCCATGGGGTCATAAGAATCGGACATGACTTAATGACTAAACCACCACCCTCGGAGCAGTTGAAAATTTCCATATAACTTTACAGTTGGCCCTCCAAATCCACAATTCCATGGATGGTGTAGTACTGTAGTACCTATTTATTGAAAAAAATCTGTGTATAAGTGGACCTGCGTAGTTCAAATCCATGTTGTCCAGGAGTCAACTGTAGAGGTTCTGAATCAGTGTCCTCATTTTCTTGTGCTTCATTTTATTGCTGTTTAAAGATATTGCATATTTTACACATTGAATGTTTGTGGCAACGTTACGTGGAACAAGTTTGTTGACACCATTTTCCCAATAGCATCATTTTTTAGTTAAAGTATATACATTGTTTTTTAGGCATAAAGCTATCACACACTGCAGTAGACTACAGTGCAGTGTAAACGTAACTTTAATAAAAAAATTATTTGGCTGTGCCAGGTCTTAGTTGCAGCATGCAGGATCTTTTTTTTTTTTTCTAGCTGCAGCACGAGGGAACTTTAGTTGCAGCATGTGAACACTCGGTTGTGGCATGTGGGATCTAGTTCTCTGACCCAAGATTGAACCTAGGCCCCTACATTGGGAATGCAGAGTCTTAGTGACTGGACCACCAGGTAAGTTCCTAAATGTAACTTTTATATGCACTGGGAAACCAAAAAATCTGTGTGACTGGCTTTATTGCAATACTTGCTTGTTGTAGTGGTCTGAAACAATCTGCAGTATCTCCAAAGTATGCCTATGTGTGGGCTTCCCTGGTGGTTCAGACAGTAAAGAATCTGTATGCAATGCAGGAGACCCAGGTTCCATCCCTGGGTTGGGAAGATCCCCTGGAGAATGGAATGGCAACCCACCCCAGTACTCTTGCCCGGAGAATCCCATGGACAGAGGAGTCTGGCGGGCTATAGTCCATGGGGTTGCAAAGAGTTGGACATGACTGAAGCAACTTAGCACATATATAAAAGTTATGTTTACTCTATATTGTAGTCTAGAAAGTGTGCAATAGTATTATGTTTAAAAATGTACCTTAATTTAAAAGTAATGCCGTTGGAAAAACGGCACCAGTTGATTTGCTCAATGCAGGATTGCCACAAACCTTCAATGTGTAAAAAAGAGTAAGTAGGGTAAAATGAGGTATGCCTGTATTATATATTTTCAGTCATTTTTCTGTTTCAGTTTTTATTTGTGTATTCACATTCACTAATCTCTTCTGCAACAACTAATATGCCATTAATCTTATCCAATATATTTTTCATCTCTATAAATTTGACTTGGGTCTTTTTATATCTTCTATGTCTCCACTTTACATGCTCAATCTTTTCTTTAGCCTCTTGTACATAAGGCATACAAACAGCAACTATCTTAATGTCCTTGCTACGAATTCTGATGTATGTATCATTTCTGGGTTGATTTCTATTGATCGACTTTTGTCCAAATTGTAAGTCCTACTTTCCTGCTTCTTTCAATGTGCGATAAGTTTTGTTTGGATAGCCAGATACTGCAAATTTCACCTTGTTGTGTATCTTATATTTTTTGTATTCCTGTAAATATTCTTGAGCTTTGTTTTGGGTACTTGGAAACATTTTTATTCTTTCTGGTCTTGATATTAAACTTTGTTAGGCTGGACCAGAGCAACCCTTAGTCTGAGCCTAATTTCTTCGCAGTATTAAGGCAAAACTCTTCTGAGTACTCATCCTAATGCCATGTGAATTATGAGTTTTTCCACTTTGAATGGTAGGAATAGGCAATAGTGCCAGCCCTGTGTGATCTTGGTGTCTCCTCCTGACTAATCCTTTTCAGTAGTTCTCTCGTCAGCCTTGGGTAGTTTTTATCATATTCTGCACTACACTCTAGGAGGGATCTTCTGAACATTTCTGGCATTCTTTCTCTATGCAGCGATCTCTTCTCTAAAACTCTGCCCCAAAAGCTATATGTGCTTTGATCTCTAAATACTCCCCACATTTTCTCAACTCAACTCAAAGCGATTGCCAGTTTGCCTGGTTTTCCCATATTGCACAATGGCCTGGAAACTTTCCAGTCATTAAGCTAAGAAAACTGTAACAATCTTTTGTTTCCTATCTTTCAGGAATCACTGCCTTCATAACATGATATCCAATGAAATTTTTTTTTTCAAATTTTTTGTTACTTTTTAAAGTTGTTTTAGGTGTAAATTCAGTCTAGTTATTCCAGCTTGGTTCATTGTGTTCATTCTATTTGAGGTTAATAAAATTAAGGCACTGTGTTCTTAAACATTTGTGAGAGTCAAGTATGTGCTATATTAAACTTACAGTATTTACTATAGTAAATTTACAGTATTATACCTCTTAGGGTAAGTAATCAAGTGTTAAAAGCATGCCTTCAGAGTTAAAGTCGGACAACTTGAATTTAAATTCTATCTTTATCATTTACTAGCTACGTAACCATAGAAAGGCAATTTTAGCTTTTTGAGCTTCAGTTTTCTCATCTGTAAAATGAGAATATTAATATCTATTGGAGTTGCTGTGAGCATTAATTGAAATAACCAATACAAAATATCTACCCTAATGGCTAGTACATAGTAATATCTCAATAAATGGGAGCTGTACCTCAATAAAAGGTACTTACTAGTACCACTAGTTTCCGTGTGCGTATTCGAATTTAGTAAACTATAAGCCAAGTGAGGACATTGCTCCTTTACTGCAAAGCTGTTACTTGCTTTAAAATTAAAATTTGTGCTACGGCATAGCACAGGGAACTCTACTCAATACTTTGTAATGACCTAATGGGAAAAGAATCTAAAAACGTATATATATGTATATGTACAACTGATTCACTTTACTGTATAGCATAAACTAACACAACATTGTAAATTAACTATATTATAAAAAATTCTTTTTAAGAAAATTAAACTTTGTGGCTTTCTTGGATGGCACTATCTTGCAGACAATGTATGATTAAGTTTTTAATAGCACTTCTGATTAAACCTAATATACATTCATAATGGCTCAAGAAAATATACTGGTAATTAATGTAAATTATGTATGTAATACACAGGTAAAGTGTTTTTGCCAACATGATCCACAGATATATGAGACACATGATCTAAATTAGTTATAGATCTAGTTACTAAATAAATATTTAAAAATCAATGGTATTTATATATACCAACAATAAAGACTTAAAAACTATTATAATGGCAAAATAAAAAGATCTAATTCACAGCAGAAAGAATTACAAAATAATTAGGAATACATTTAAGCAATTATGAGGATTTACACAAAAAAAGCTATAAACTCTACTGAGACATGAAAAAAAAACTTAAATAAGTGGAAAGACAAGATATTTTCCCTGAGGCAAGAATTATTACAGTTAAAAAAAATTCCTCCTAGATTAATATATAAATTTAACATGATCTCCATATGAACCCCAATGTAATTTTATTTTATTATCTGGTAAATTGCCTCTGAGCTTCATTTGAGAAAAACTGTGAGAACAGTAAGAAAATATCGAAAGGGAATTCTCCAGTGGACCAGTGGTTAGGACTTGGAGCTCTCACTGCCAGGCGCCTGGGTCTGATCCCGGGTCAGCGAATTAAAATCCCACAAGTTGCAGCCAAAAATTTTTTAAAAAGGAAAATATTAAAAAATAAGAATAATAAGGGAAATATATCCTATGAGATATTAAAATGTATTATAAAGCTGTATTAATTTTAATTATGTGGTACTAAAACCAGAAAGGTCAGTAGAGTCAAATAAAGTCTGAAAAAATAAACTCATACTATATAAGAATTTTCAATAGAACAAAGATGACAGTATTTCACGAAGCCTAGTGGGAGTGTTGTGGGGGTGTAAAGATGAGAAAGATGCAGCACCCAATCTAAAAGGATGGTTGAGATAAGAGCACAACTTTTAATACAAAAAAAGGTGGGGGGTTAAGTGACATAAGGGACATATAATTAAGGAACTGTATAAATTCAAAGGCAGGAGAAAAGAGTCTTGGTCAGGTCTGCCAAGCTGTGAATGTTGGACCTTGCTCTGTGTCCCAAAGATTGTCAGCTCACCCTGGTTGTGCAATGTCAACCAGAATTAGGCCAATGTGGGTGCCTTAGCGTCTACTCTACAGTTAACGCTTGTAAGTCATTTCATTAGACTTGCCTCAGAAGTTCTGGTGGGGTAATCCCAAGAGTCCTCTTCACTTGTCTTGCTGGATTTTCTCAAGCAAGTCCATTCTGCTAGACCCCTGAATCTGAACAGCCCCTTCCTTCTTCTAACTCCAGTCCCTCCAGGCTCATTTAAGGATATGTCTGCCTGTTTTTGATTCATTACTATGTTATGATGAATATTCTTCAAAACCCTTTTGATGTCTGCAAGTCTTTAGAGTCACTCAGTAGGCCTGTCTGAGCCAATGTCCTGGAACTTGCGTATCTCCTTCTCCTTCACAGCCAGTGGAGCAGAATAACTTTGATGGGATAGAATGCTCGTGCTGTCCTGAGGCTAGATGTGGTGAAGTCATGTGGATCTGGAGAAGGCATACATGCAGATACCAGTCCAGTCTTCCCTGAGCAGGTAGGTTCTTTCTCTAAATGTTTCTCCAAGTGTCTCCTGAGCATCTTCTTTATTAGCATCACCTTAAGAAACGGTAAAGATTCCCCCGGTCCCACTTCAGTTCTGCAAGTTAGGACTTCAGAATCTAGGTCCTTAAAGCTTCTTTTTCACAAGTTTCTCTGTACACTGTGTGAGTTTAGTTGCTAAGTCATGTCCAATTCTTTGTGATCCCATAGTCTGCAACACACTGGGCTTCCCTGTCCTTCACTGCCTCCCAGAGTTTGCTCAAGCTCATGTCCATTGAAACAGTGATGCCATCCAACCATCTCATCCTCTGTCATCCCCTGCTCCTCCTGCCTTCAATCCTTCCCAGCATTAGGGTCTTTTCCAATGTGTCAGCTGTTTGCATCAGGTAGCCAAAGTATTGAAGCTTCAGCTTCAGCATCAGTCCTACCTGCATGAGTATTCAGGACTGATTTCCCTTAGAATTGACTGGTTTGATCTCCTTGAAGTCCAAGGGACTCTCAAGAGTCTTCTCCAGCACCACAGTTTGAAAACATCAATTCTTTGGTGCTCAGCCTTCTTTATGGCCCAATTCTCACACCCATACATGACTACTGGAAAAACCATAGCTTTGAGTATATGGACCTTTGTTGGCAAAGTGAAGTCTTTGCTTTTTTAATAGGCTGTCTAGGTTTGCCATAGCTTTCCTTCCAAGGATTGAGTGTCTTAATTTCATAGCTGCAGTCACCATCTGCAGTGATTTTGGAGCCCAAGGGAAAAACAAAATCTGTCACTGCTTCCACCTTTTCCCCTATTTGCCATGCAGTGATGGGACTGGATGCCATGACCTTAGTTCTTTGAATGTTGAGTGCTAAGCCAGCCTTTTCACTCTCCTCTTTCACCTTCATCCAGAGGCTCTTTAGTTCCTCTTCGCTTTCTGCCATTAGAGTGCTATCATCTTCATATCTGAGGTTGTTGATATTTCTCCCAGCAATCTTGATTCAAGCTTGTGATTCATCCAGCCTGGCATTTTGTGTGATGTACTCTGTTATGTCATTGTTATTAGTCACTCAGTTGTGTCTGACTTTTTGTGCCCACCAGGCTCCTCTGTCCATGGGGGCTCTCCAGGCAAAAATACTGGAATGGGTTGCCATTCCCTTCTCCAGGATGCACTCTGCATACATTTAAATAAACAGGGTGACAATATACAGCCTTGTCGTACTCCTTTTCCAATTTTGAACCAGTCGGTTGTTTCACGTAAGGTTCTAACTGTTGTTTCTTGACCCACATTCAGATTTCTCAGGAGACAGGTAAGGTGGTCTGCTATTCCCATCCGTCTAAGAATTTTTCACAGTTTGTTTGTGACCCACACAGTCGAAGGCTTTAGCATAGTCAATGACTAACAGAGGCAGAAGAGATTAAGAAATGGTGGCAAGAATACACAGAAGAACTGTACAAAAAAGTTCTTAATGATGCAGTTAACCATGATGATGTGGTCACTCACCAAGAGCCAGACATCCTGGAGTGTGAAGTCAAGTGGGCTTTTGGAAACATTACTAAGTAGTCAATGAAGCAGAAGTAGATGTTTTTCTGCAATTTCCTTGATTTCTCTATGATCCAGTGAATGTTGGCAATTTGATCTCTGGTTCCTCTGCCTTTTCTAAATCCAGCTTGTTCATCTGGAAGTTCTTGGTTCACATACTGCTGATGCCTAGCTTGAAGGATTTTGAGCATAACCTTACCAGCATGT
This sequence comes from Capricornis sumatraensis, assembly GCF_032405125.1. NCBI lineage: Eukaryota > Metazoa > Chordata > Mammalia > Artiodactyla > Bovidae > Capricornis > Capricornis sumatraensis. The sequence continues at coordinate 66,880,821 of NC_091083.1, read as the reverse complement.
GAAATGAGTGAAACTGTCCAATAGTTTGAACATTCTTTGGCCCTGCCATTCTTTGGGACTGGAATGAAAACTGATCTTTTCCAGTCCGGTGGCCACTGCTGAGTTTTCCAAATTTGCTGGCATATTGAGTGCAGCACTTTAACAGCATCATCTTTTAGAATTTGAAATAGCACAGATGCAATTCCATCACCTCCACTAGCTTTGTTCATAGTGATGCTTCCTAAGGCCCACCTGACTTCACACTCCAGGATGTCTCACTCTTGGTGAGTTACCACACCATCACGGTTATCCTGGTCATTAAGACCTTTTTGGTATAGTTCTTCTTTGTATTCTTGCCACCTCTTCTTAATCTCTGCTGCTTCTGTTAGGTCCTTACCATTTCTACCCTTTATCATGCTCATCCATGCATGAACTGTTTCCTTGATATCTCCAGTTTTCTTGAAGAGACCTCTAGTTTTTCTCATTCTATTTTTCCTTCTACTTCTTCACATTTTGTACTTCAAGGCCAAATTTGCCTGTTACTCCAGGTATCTCCTGACTTCTTACTTTTTTAAAAATAGAAATTTATTTATTTTAATTGGAGGCTAATTACTTTACAATATTGTATTGGTTTTGCCATACATCAACATATACTGGAGTGGGTTGCCATTCCCTTCTCCAGGAGATCTTCCCGACCCAGGGATTGAACCTGGGTCTCCCGCGTTGTAGGCAGACGCTTTACTGTCTGAGCCACCAGGGAAGTCTTGACTTCTTACTTTTGCATTTTAATCCCCTATGATGAAAAGGACATCATTTTTTGAAGTTAGGTCTAGAAGGTCTTGTAGGTCTTCATAGAAGCATTTAACTTCAGTTTCTTCGGCATCGTGGTTGCAGCATAGACCTGCATTACTATGATGTTGAATGGTTTGCCTTGAAAATGAACAGAGATCATTCTGTCGTTTTTGAGATTACATCAAAGTACTGCATTTCAAAATCTTTTGTTGACTATGAGGGCTACTCCGTTTCTTCTAAGGGATTCTTGCCCACAGTAGTAGATGGGTTATCTAAATTACATCTGCCCATTCCCATCCATTTTAATTCACTGATTCCTAAGATGTCGATGTTCACTCTTGCCATCTCCTGCTTGACCACTTCCAGTTTATTTAATTCATGGACCAAACAGTCCAGGTTCCTATGCAATATTGTTCTTTACAGCATTGGCCTTTACTTTCACCATGAGACACATCCACGACTGAGCATCACTTCCACTTTGACCCAGCCACTTCATTCTTTCTGGAGCTATTAGTAATTGCCCTCCTTTCCCCTCCATCAGCACACTGGACACCTTTGAGCTGGAGGGGGGAGGGGGAACGGGTGTGTGGCTCATGTTCCTGTGTCATATCTTTTTGATTTTTCATACTGTTCATGTTAGTGGCGTTCTCACAGCAAGAATATTGGAGTGGTTTGCCTTTCCCTCCTCCAGTGGACCACATTTTATCAGAATTCTTCACTATGACTGGTCCATCTTGGGTGGCCCTGCACAGCATGGCTTATAGCTTCATTGAGTTACACAAGCCCCTTCGCCATGACAAGGCTGTGATGCATGAACGGGCTCTGCACACTAAGCTTTCTAAAATGACCCCTTCTCTGTCTCTAGTTTTGGAGTTGCTCAATCTCATAAATAGTGTCCTCAAAACAATGGTTCTTAGAGACTTTACCTGTTTTTAAAAAGGTACTTCAGGGAATTCCGCAGAAGTTCAGTGGTCTTTCGCTGCCAAGGGCATGGGTTCATGTTCTCCTAGTCGGGGAACTAAGATCCCACAAACCAAGAGGCATGACAGGACCCTCCCTAAAAAGGCATTTCACAAACTCTGAACCCTAAATCTCACTGGAAGACACCTAAGATCTGGGCTATTTACTAGTCACAGATCATAGCAGTTATAACTTCATTCTCAGTCAGCAGACTTTTTTCAGTTCCTTTCCTCTTTGTAGCCTATCATTCCCAACCTAACTTCTTTAAGAATTCACAGCCTGTAACTAGACATTTCCTAAGATTAAAAACTGAAATCTTGGAAGTACAGATTCTCTATATCCTCAAGCCCTGTCCATTCTTTCTTTAAGCTTTTTAAAAAACTTTTTGTTTCAAGATATAGCTGATTCACAGTGTTGTGACAGGTTCAGATGAAGAGTGAAGGGACCTAACCATACATATACATGTACCCATTTTCCCCCTAAATCCCCTTCCATCCAGGCTGCCACATCCATTCTTTCCTTAAAATGTGCCCTGCTTCTTTCTTCCCATTCCTTTTGCTACACCCTAGAAGCCCTTACTACCAGAATTAGGCTCACACACAGCCTCCTGTTAGCCTATATACCAGTCTTCCCTCTCTCAAATCTTTCCCACACACTTACCCACCCCCCACCCCCACCAACGCCTCTCAAAAGCCTAAAAGGACTCTTGATATCAAACTGTATCAGGTCTAAACTCATCTGTTTATTTTCTAGGCCCTTTTCAATCTATCCCAATTTGCTTATTAGACTTAATGTCCCATTATTCTATATATGCTTTCCATTTACTGCCCATAAACATGTACTGCTTATTTCAGCTCATGGGTCAGATTCATCTCAGTGTTCCCAGAACATGCTATAAGAAGGCAGGAAAGGGGATCACTAAATGTGAACTGAAGGACTCAATAGTTGGCATTTGGATACCTTTCAGTGTCCTCCCATTTTGTATTTTATTATTTAAATCCCACGAATCCTTCAGGTTTCACACTCTGTTGAAGACTTCCCCAGTTTCTTCAGTTCTTATATCTCTCTATTTTTGGAGGAAAAAAAATCAAAAGACAGGAAGGAAGGAAGGGAAAAAAGGAAGGATGGAGGAAGAAAAATCCCCCAACAACAAGAATAGGCTTTAGGAGTTGCAAAAGCAAAAGGAAGAGGAGGAAAAGTTTACAGTCTGATAGTTCTCGCTCTGAAGTTTTTAAGGAACAGCTCAGTCATGCAATATTTATTGGCTTTCTATAGTGCCGCATTACCGGTGTCACTCTGTTCAGGACACACATACTGGCAGTATTGCTTGCTAAGTGTTTCAGATGCATTCTTTCTGCCTCCCACATGTTAGTTCAAGAGTCATTTCTTCCTGCTTCCCTGATCCCCCATACTGAACTAACTGCTTCCTCTCCACGCTCCTGTGACAATCTGTGTTTATCTCTAACTCAGTATCTTACATTGAAAGTGCCTGTTTGTGAGTCTGACTCACCTTTAGACTGTGAGTTTCATGACAGAAGGTCCAGGCTTATTTGTCTTTGCATTCTCTATGTCTTTTATAGGTAGGTGTAGATCCTGTACAAGATAAAACACAAATGCCATCTGAAGTAACTAAGCTGTAAGTGTTGGAGAGTGAGGACCATGTATTATACTTCTTAGCTTTATATTCTGAATAACCAGTTCAGTGCTTATGTGTTCAGAAAAAGCTTGTTAACACTAACTTTTCTGCTCTCTGTTCCTCTCATTCTTCACACAGAACACTATCCTTGCTCATCAAATCCTAATAACTGAGCATTTAGTAAGTACTCAGTAGACTCTTATTCACCGAAATTGATGCTGATTGTTACTGTGAAAGAGAAATAATAAACAAAATCATTAACTATACTTCTATTTAGAAACTCAATTGCAGACTCTAATTATTTAAATAAATTCTGCCTCTTTTTCATACTTTCAGGGGATAGGCCAAATAAAATTAGATTTGAATCTTGGCTCTGCAAATGTACTAGCTATTTGATCTTTGTTCGGGCCTTTGAGGGCCTCAAATTAAAAATGGGAATAACTTACCTATTCTGTAGGATCACATGAGGATTGAATGTGATAATATATACAAGATGTCCTAGCACCATAAGGCACATAACAATTATCAGCCAAAGTCAGCTCTTGCTTCTTGATCCTGTCCCTCCTCAAGAGGGCAAGAGGTATAGCACAAGAAACGGTATTCAATATCTTATAATAAATCATAGTGGAAAAGAAAAAACACAAATAACAAATGTTAATGAGTACATAAAGTAAGAGAACCCTTGTAAACTGTTGGCGAGAATGTAAATTGTTACAGCCACTGTGGAAAACATTATGGAGATTTCTCAAAAAACTAAAAACAGAACTACTATATGACTTAGCAATTCCATCCCTGGGTATATATCTGAAAAAAAAAAAATACAACAACAACCTAGTTTGAAAAGATACATGCACCCCAGTGTAGCATTATGTAAAACTGCCAAGATAAGGAAGCAACCTAAGCATACATCAGCAAAGATGAATGGATAAGGAAGATGTGGTGTGTATATATACACAATGGAATACTATTCAGCCACAAAAAGAATTAAATTTTGTCATTTGCAACAACATGGATGGATTTGGAGGGTATTCTGTTAAGTGAATGAAGTCAGATAAAGAAAGACAAACACATACTGTATGATATCATTTATATGTGGAATCTAAAAAATAATAAATTAGTGAACATAACAAAAAAGAAACTGACACACAGATAGAGAACAAACTAGTGGTTTTCGTAGGAAGGGGGCGGGATACTACAGGGGAGGGAGTACTATAGAGGTAAGAGGTACAAACTGGATGAATCTAGAGCCTACTGTACAGAATGAAGTTAAGTCAGAAAGAGAAAAACAAATATCATATATTAGTGCGTATATGTGGAATCTAGAAAGATGGTACTGAGGAACCTATCTGAAGGGCAGCAATGGAGACGCCCACATACAGAACAGCTTAGTGGACATAGTGAGAGAAGGAGAGGGTGGAATGAATTGGGAGAGAAACATTAAAACATGTATATTGCCATGTGTAAAACAGATAGCAAGCGGGAATTTGCTGTATGATGCAGAGTTCAAACTGGGTGATCTGTGACAACCTAGAGGGGTGGGGTGGGGTGGGAGGTGGGAGGGAAATTCAAGAGGGAGGGGACACATGTATACCTATGACTGATTCATGCTGATGTATGGCAGAAACCAACACAATACTGTAAAGCAATTACCCTCCAATTAAAAATAAATGAATAAAAATAATAAAGCATTCAAGTAAGTGGAAAAAAATAAGCAAGCTGTAAGGATATACTGTACAACATATGGAATATAGCCAATATTTTCTAATAATTATTAAAAAAAAGGCAAGAGGGTCATTTGAGTCACCTCTTTCCACATAGTATCCAGTGGATTATATGGTATTATCTAGTTTAGCCCGAGGTTAAACTTCCTGTTCTCACAGTACCTGTTCCACAGGAGCTATTAGTCTATGTCTAGTATACATTTGAGTGTGTAATATGTATGTACTTGGGAGTGTGTGTGTATGGAGGTCTAAATAGCTGTTGATATGTGTACATCTGTGTACAAAAGCCATAGGTTTCTAGCTATGCCCACATTTGATTTGAAAGACTTCAGAGGCTTAAACTAAAATTGTTGAATTGGGCACATTCTCCTTTCCTTATGCTGCTTTCATCTCCACCAACGTGATTTCCCCTGTTGAAAGTGAGTACCAGGGATTTAGTTAGAGTGAGCAGATTCCACTACCAACATCTAAAAGCAATTGGAGGAATGCTCACCCATATTATCCAGCTATAAAACTCACATATTGCTACAGCTCATGCATGCATGCTAAGTCACTTCAGCTGTGTCTGACTCTGCGACCCCATGGACTGTAGCCTGCCAGTCTCCTCTGTTCATGGGATTCTCCAGGCAAGAATACCGGGGTGCGTTGTCATGCCTTCCTCCAGGGGATCTTCCCAACCCAGGGATCAAGCCCAAACCTGTGTCTCTTATGTCTCCTGCATTGGCAGGTGGGTTCTTTACTACTAGCACCACCTGGGAAGCCCTGCTACAGCTCAGTAATGGGAAAATGTTGAAGGGGTAATACCACTCTGCTTCAGTGGGACTGGATGAAGGTAGGAAGCAAAGGGATATTATCTCTAACCTCTCAATTTTGGGTGGAAATTGGGAAGTGGAAAATTTATAAGGCATACCAAGTAACCTTGGTGAGCAGTTCCAAACATCACATTCTGTTTGCAGCCTCTCTTATTCTAGTATGAGGTCTATGGTATTTCCGCCCCCTAAAATGCTGAAGCAAACTTCCATGCTAACAATTTCCACCCCTCTAGATAATTGTCAATTATCTCCATAATCATTAGGAAAGTCTGAAAATATTTTCCAAAACAAAGTTAATTTTAATTAACTTATATTTTTAAAAAAATGTGCCAGAGAGTTCCAGCTGTGGCAATGACTGACTGACTAGGCTGTTACAGACAAACCTCTTGGTGAGAACAATTAGAAAATCTGGACAAATCATTACTTTTAAAATACCAATTTGAAGGCATTGAAAAGCTACCAAAGCAATGAGAATTTGCTGATCCAAGATCTGAAAGAAAAGAAAAGCCCAAAAAAGTGAGCCTGGTGTTTGGGGAAACTTTACCCTGCAGATAATTACTCTCTGAAAACAAAAGCAGCACTGAGAAGCTGAAAAGAGCTTTCAGCAATTTCCCAGTCATGAATGGCAAGAAAAAAATTATAGTATAGAACCAGAAAAGGAGGAAGGGCCCTGAAAACACCAAGGGTTCTAACTGGGACCAAGAAGCACTTCACACTTGGAATAGGATAAACTGGAAATAGACCAGTCCTCAGAAGGACTGAAACCCAGCTTTGAATTTCTTAGGCATTTATTAGATAAAGGTATTCATCCCTTAGGCCATCTGCTTGATGAAAAAAGGAAGTCTTCTCTGGAGGTAGAAAATATATGGAACCTCAAGTTATCTCTAGACTTCAGCAGACTTTTGAAGAAAGTAACAAAGGGGGTCTAAGATTTATATGGAAATTCAAAGGATCTAGGACCTAGAACAACCAAAACAATTTGAAAGAGAATAACAAAGTTAGAGTATTTATGTAAATTCCTGAGTTCTAGATTTACCATAAAGTTACATCAGACTTACTTTTATTGTATTCTAGATTGATTAATAACCAGAATTGAGTCCACAAACAGACCCAGACTTATACAGTCAATAGATTATTAACCAAGTAAGATCACTGAGGAAAGGAAAATCAAATTATGCTGAAACTGGACAGATCTGTGGAATAATTCTAATCCCTACTGCACTCCATACACAAAAATTAAAGATGGATCACAAACTTAAACGTAAAAGCTAGAACCATAAAGCTTCTAGAAGAAAATCTTTGCAACCATGGAATAGGCAAAGCTTTTTTAGGCATAACATAAAATATACTAACCATTAAAGTAAAAAGTGAAATATTGGACTTCAAGAAAATTAAAACATTTTCCCATCAAAAGGAAGCATTTTGAAAATTTGAAGATGATGCTGTGAAAGTGCTGCACTCAATATGCTAGCAAATTTGGAAAACTCAGCAGTGGCCACAGGACTGGAAAAGGTCAGTTTTCATTCCAATCTCAAAGAAAGACAATGCCAAAGAATGCTCAAACTACCACACAGCTGCACTCATCTCACACGCTAGTAATGTAATGCTCAAAATTCTGCAAGCCAGGCTTCAACAATACGTGAACCGTGAACTTCCAGATGTTCAAGCTGGTTTTAGAAAAGGCAGAGGAACCAGGGATCAAATTGCCAACATCCGCTGGATCATGGAAAAAGCAAGAGAGTTCCAGAAAAACATCTATTTCTGCTTTATTGACTACGTCAAAGCTTTTGACTGCATGGATCACAATAAACTGTGAAAAATTCTTCAAGAGATGGGAATACCAGACCACCTGACCTGCCTCTTGAGAAATCTGTATGCAGGTCAGGAAGCAACAGTTAGAACTGGACATGGACCAACAGACTGGTTCCAAATAGGAAAGGGAGTACGTCAAGGCTGTATATTGTCACCCTGCTTATTTACCTTATATGCAGAGTACATCATGAGAAACGCTGGGCTGGAAATATTGAGAAAACCAAGATCATGGCATCTGGTCCCATCATTTCATGGCAAATAGATGGGGAAACAGTGGAAACAGTGTTGACTTTATTTTGGGCAGCTCCAAAATCACTGCAGATGGTGACTGCAGCCATGAAATTAGAAGACGCTTACTCCTTGGAAGGAAAGTTATGACCAACCTAGACAGCATATTAAAAAGCAGAGACATTACTTTGCCCACAAAGGTCCGTATAGTCAAGGCTATGGTTTTTCCAGTAGTCATGTACGGATGTGAGATTTGGACTATGAAGAAAGCTGAGCGCTGAAGAATTGATGTTTTTGAACTGTGGTGTTGGAGAAGATTCTTGAGAGTCCCTTGGACTGCAAGGAGATCAAACCAGTCAGTCTTAAAGGAGATCAGTCCTGAGTGTTCATTGGAAGGACTGATGTTGAAACTGAAACTCCAATACTTTGGCCACCTGATGCGAAAAAAAAACTGACTCATTGGAAAAGACCCTGATGCTGGGAAAGATTGAAGGTGGGAGGAGAAGGGGACGACAGAGAATGAGATGGTTGGATAGCATCAGTGACTCAATGGACATGAGTTTGGGTAAACTCCAGGAGTTGGTGATGGACAGGCAGGCCTGGCATGCTGTAGTCCATGGGATGGCAAAGAGTCGGACATGACTGAGTGACTGAAGTGAACTGAACTGAACTGAAAGGAAGCAAGGATATACAATGGGGGGAAAGAGAGCTTCTACAATAAGTGATATTGGAAAACAAGACAGTTGTATGCAAATAAATCAAACTGGATCATTTTCTTATACCATATACAAAAATAAACTCAAAATGGATTAAAGACTTACCCAAAACCACAAAATTCCTAAAAGAAAACACAGATGATGAACTCTTTGACACTGAACTTAGTAAGATTTTTTTTTGGATCTGCCTCCTCAGGCAAGGGGGATTCCCTGGTGGCTCAGATGGTAAAAAATCTGCCTGCTAATGTGGGAGACCCAGGTTTGTTCTCTGGGTTGGGAAGATTCCCCTAGAGAAGGGAATGGCTACTCAGTCCAGTATTCTTGCCTGGAGAATTCCATGGACAGGGGAGCCTGGTGGGCTACAGTCCATGAGGTTGAAAAAGAGTTGGACAGGACTGAATGACTAACACTTTCACTTTCCTCAGGCAAGGAAAACAAAAGCAAAAATAAACAAATCAGACTACATCAAACTGAAAAGACTTTTCCTTTGTACAGCAAAGGAAACTATCAACAAAGCAAAAAAGGCAGCCTACTAAATGGGATAAGATATTAGCAAACAGTATATCTGATAAGGGGTTAATATTCAAAGTATACAAAGAACTCAAACCACACAATATCAAAAAATCCAAACAACCCAATTATTAAAAAAAAAATAATCAGAAGACCTGGGTCCTCAGAGGACCCTAGTGGTCCAGTGGTTAAGAATTCACCTTCCAATGGGGGATATGGGCTCAATCCCTGGTTGAGGAACTAAGATCCCACATGCCACTGGGCAACTAAGCCCATGCATTGCAACTGCTGAACCTGTGCACTCTAGGGTCCATGCTCTGTAACAAGAGAAGGCTGCTCACTGCAGCCAGAGAAGTCCCTGTGAGGTGCAATTGGAGAAAGCTCATGCACCAAAACAAAGACTCAGCTCAGCCAAAATAAAAATATATACAAGTAAAATAAAATAAAAAATGGTTAGAGGACCTGAGTAGACACTTTTCCAAGAAAGACATACAGATGGCCAACAGATACAGGAAAAGATGCTCAAAATCACTTATCATCAAGGAAATGGAAATCAAAACCATAATGAGATATACCTCATACCTGTCAGAATCACTGCCATCCAAAAGACAGCAAATAATGATTGGTAAGGATATGAGAAAAGAGAACCTTAGTGCACTGCTAAGTGGGAATATAAATTGGTACAGTCACTATGGAAAACAGTATCAAGGTCCTTCAAAAAATTAAAATAGAACTACCATATGATCTAGCAATTCCACTTCTGGGTGAAAAACAAAAGAAAACAAAACCACTAATTCAAAATGTATATGAACAATACATGTTTATTGAACAATAATATTCACTGTAGCATTATTTACAACAGCCAAGATATAGAAGCAATCTAAATATTCATTGATTTATGAATGGATAAAGACCATATCGTATATATACTCAATGGAATATCACTCAGCTATAAACAAGAAGGAAATCTTGCCATCTGCCACAACAGGGAGGGTACTATGCTAAGTGAAATAAGTCAGACAAAAAAAGACAAACACCATATATTTTCACTTACACGTGGAATAAAAAAAACAAAACAAGGGCTTCCCTGGTGACTTAGTGGTAAAGAATCTGCCTGCTAATGCAGGAGACAAGGGTTCAATTCCTGGTCTAGGAAGATCCCACATGCCATGGAGCAACTCAGCCTGTGTGCCACAACTATTGAGCCCGTGCTCTAGAGTTTGGCCTCTACAATGAGAGGAGCCACCGTGGGAGGGAGGTTTAAGAGGCAGGGAACAAATATATACATAGGGCTGATTAAGGCTGATGTATGGCAGAAAGCAAAACAACATTGCAAAGCAATTATCCTCTAATTAAAAATGAATAAATTTTAAAAACCAAAACAACACCAACAAAAGAGAATACACTCCAGTGAGAAGCCTGTGCACCAAAACTAGAGAGTAGCTTCCGCTCGCTGCAACTAGAGGCAAGCCCACACAGCAACAAAGACCCAGCACAGCCAAAAATAAATAAAATTATATAAAAAATAAGAAAACAGAAACAGACGTGGATACAGAGAACAAATTGGTTATTACCATGGGGATAATGTTAGGGGGATTGGTGAAATAGATGAAAGAGATTAAGAGGCACTAACTTCCAGTTATAAAATAAATAAACCATAATATATAAATAATATGGGCTTACCAGTAATATGACACTAGTGGTAAGGAAGCTGCCTGCCAGTGCAGGAGACATAAGAGACTTGGGTTCAATCCCTGGGTCAGGCAGATTCCCTGGAGGAGGGCATGGCAACCCACTCCAGTATTCTTGCCTTGAGAATCCCATGGACAGAGGAGCCTGGCAGGCTACAGTCCACAGGGTTGCAAAGATGTGGACACAGCTGAAGCAACTTAGCATGCATGCATGAAAGATGTAATATACAACATAAGAAATATAATCAATAATACTTTAATAACTTTGTATGGTGACAGATGGTTATTAGACCTATCACAGTGATCATTTTGTAATGTATTTACATGTCAGATCACTGTGCTGTCAAATCATTATGTCAGCTATACTTCAATAAATACAATCTATGTGGAAATGAAGAGCAGAAGTTCAAGAATAGTCAAGATAATCTTGTGGAAGACCAGAAATATGAAAAACTTATTCTATTATGTATTAAGTTCATTATAGTAGCTACAGTATTTGAAACAGCATGGAACTGGCACAAAGACAAATTTTAATAGATAAATTTTTAAAATGGACATTCCAGAACCAGATTAACCAGACTCATATAGAAAATTGTCTAACTATAAAAGGAATTAATAGTCTTTTCAGTAGACAATACTGGGTCAATTGGCTATCCATATGGAAGAGAAAAAGGAAATATGACCTTACAGCATACCCTAAAATCAGGTGGATGATGTTTTCAGATTACATTACAACTATCTATATTTAATAAAATAATTAAAAGTAAATAAAATTTAAAATTCAATACATCAGAAATACTGGCCACATTTCAAGTGCTCAATACCTGCATCATATGGGCTCTCATATTGTACAGCATAGCTGGAGAATAGTTCTATCACTGCAGAAAGTTCTATTGAACAGCACTATTCAAAAAAATATTATAGGAGAATATTTTCATGATTTTAGGTAGGAAAAAAATTTTTTAACAGAATTTTTTAAAAAGATGCTAACCATGAAACAAAATCTTGAATAATTTAATCAACTTAAGTTTAAATTAGGAACTCCTTTTCAACAAATAACACTATAAAGACAGTGACAGTGCAAGCCACAGATTGGAATAAGAGCCAGGCCTGGGGTGAGGCGAGTTGAAGCGTCAGGTGAAGGTCTAGTGAAGCGTTAAGCTTGGACGCAAATTTTTAAGGGGGCATCAAAAAAAAACAAACAGAAAACCTTCAGTAATCAAAACAAGATATTTACAGTATTTTAAAAAATCAAAATTAGTTTTTTAAAATCTATGATGAATAAAATGTCATAATTTAAAATCAAGATCGGTATCTACTGATTTTCCCTTTGTCTCAGGGTCCAATATGCTTAGACAACATTTGGGAAATGATATTTGTAACTTGTACACAACCAATGTCTACAATTAAAGAACATAGACCAATAAAAACGTCAGACAACCCAACAGAATAGGTTCAAGATATGAAAGGTGTTTCACAAAACAGGATATCCAAATGGCCAATGAATGATTAAAGGTGCTCAACTTCATTAGTATCAAGGAAATATAAATTAAAATAGAAAGGCATTCCACTATTCTCTCACCAAAATAGTTAAATACAAAAGACAGACAATACCAAGTATTGAGGAATACTGAAAGTGAAAGTGCTAGTCATTCAGTAGTGTCTGAATCTGGGACACCATGGACTGTAGCCTGCCAGGCTCCTCTGTCCATGGAATTCTCCAGGCAAGAATAATGGAGTGGGTTGTCATTTCTTACTCCAGGTAATCTTCCTGACCCAAGGATCAAACCTGGGTCTCCCGCATTAGCAGGCACATTTTTACCGTCTGAGCCATGAGGATGTAAAAAAACCCCAGAAACCTCAGACATGGCTGGTAGAAGTGTAAAATGATACAACTAATTTGGAAAACTGGCAGTATCTGTTAAAGCAGAACTCACATGTCTTACAATTCAGCACTTCCATTTCTAGATATACCCAATAGAACTGCATTCATATGTTCAGCAAAAAACTGTTCACAAATGTTCCTAACAGAACTGTTCATAATAGGCCCCAACTAGAAACAATCCAAATGCCCATCAATAAGGCAATTAATAAATAAATTGTGGTATGTTAATTCATAAAATACCATACAGCAATGCAAATAAAATATTACTACATGCAGAAATTCCCTGGAGGTGCAGTGGTTAGGACTCTATCCTTCCAATGCAGGGGCCACAGGGTTGGATCCCTGATTGGGGAACTAAGATCCCACGAGCTGCGTGGTGCAGTCAAAAAACAAAATCCCAAATATTACTATATGCAATAACATAACTAAATCATACAAAGCAAAAGAAGTCACGCATTAAAGTACATACCGCCCCCTCACCCCCATTACCACCACCACCCCTGCCCATCACCACCAATAGGCAAAACTTAAATATGGTGTTAGAAGTCAGGTTAGTGGTTACCCTTGGGAATAAAGAGACTTAAAGAGGGCACGAAGGGGTTCTGGGTACTGGTAATGTTCTGTTTCTAGATCTAGGTTCAGTTTTCCTGGGTGTGTTCATGTGGTGAAAATTCATCAAGCTGTAGACATTTTTGTTTAATAGAAACAGACAAACGTCAAATAAAAATTTAAAGTATTGTATGGCAAAACCAATACAATATTGTAAAGTAATTAACCTCCAATTAAAATAAATAAATTAAAAAAAATTTCAAAACAAAAAAAATAAAGTATTGTGGTCTGTGTCCAGATCTTTCAGCATCCCAGGGAAGAGAGAGATCAAGATTTTAAAAATTAAGCAATCAAGTGAAAAAGGCAGCTGTCACAACTTTCTCTCTTTGACCTGGCTCTCTGTCACCCAGCAAAGGCTGGTACTTTGAGCTGTCGTCTTATTCACAAGTAGGAGAGGCTAGGCTTTGTCTTCTCCTTTGATGCACAGGAAGATGGCAGCCCTGAGCAAGTCAAAGAGATTAAAGCCCCACAGACTATTAAAAGTAGATGCAGGATTAGAAACTGATCTAATTCCTGCTCCTGATCTTTGTGCACCAGGGCCTGTTGCTCCTGAGAATCAGGCCACTTGACCACCCCGAAGCTCCAATCAGTGTAACTTCACTAGGGTCTAGTGATTTTTTTTCTCTGTGTCCCTAACTTACAGTGGTGCTATGGATGGGGATGACATCACTTCTCTGGAAGGGAATGTCAAAGGGTGCAACTATAGGACATAAGGAGGCAATTTTAAAGAACTACTTTTATCCCTTCTGAAAGTCCAATCACTGACTGTATTGAGTGAGGGCTGATGACACTTGAGAGAGGAACAAACCAAGGAAAGAGTAAAACATATACTTGATGGGATCCAGTCAGAAAGGACTATTTCTAAACAAATGAAAAGAGTCACACTTTTCAGCCTTTAATTTTTTAAATAAGATTTAAATTGTGGTTTAGAATGTTTTGAATTTAGTACTTTTGTTCCAAGCTGATTCTTCTTAAAAACACCTGAATATAAAGAATCTGTAAGCACAGGTTTGGGGAACAGATGGAGACAGAACTAGTGGTTGTCTAGCAGGCAATTTATGGCTGTGTCCTAATTTTGTGGGGGCTATTAGAAGGACTTATAGAACTCTCCCCCACTGCAACACCCCCCATTCTTCTTCTTTTTCCTCAAGAGAGCTGCCCTGTCGGCAAAATGCAGACCTGTTGGGGCTCTAGGGACTACTTTGGCCCCCAGACCCAGCTGCACAGGTATTTAAATTGGATACAGACTTTAGCTTTACAGTTCTTTCCAATTTCCTCACCAAAACGTGAATAAATCTTCCCTACCCAACTAAAGTCAGTTTTCTCTCAAGCCACAGTCTATCTCTTTGTGTACATTTTCCCTGAGCCATATTCTTTCTTATCTCAATAAAAGATATGGCACTCTGCTACCATCCACCTTCCTCCCAACCCCAACACACACATTGACATGTGATCATTTTGATTTCTATTTTCTGTTTTGCTTCTATAAGAACTCTTCTCTCTTTTTGACTAGCATCCTGGCTCTTTCATCGAACTCTGAACACTAGGCTCCTTTGCTTTCCCATGCTGGACTGTAACTGCATCTTTGCTGGAATGCTTACCCATATGCAGAAGCGCTTGCAAGAGAAAAGCATTTGCGGTGTAACAGAAAGATGGCAAGTTTCATGTTATTTTAACTTTTGAGATGCCTTCAGACTGTCCTGAAGAACCAGAAACAGCCCTTTTCCCAGACTGTATTTCAACCCCGAGCCACTTACACAAACGGGTTTACCGTACTCGACAGTGAAACTGCCAATTAAAAACAATTGTCTCAAATTGAGTTATATACTTCCTTATATCCTTGAATATGCACAGGACTCCAAAGCAATTGAATCCTATATGTGGTTTCCTAGACCCACAGATCTGTTTTTCAAAGCCTCAACCTGACAGAGACTGAAACCAAACACTTCAACCTACAATTTACTTCTTTTGAGGTAAAGATTGGTCTCCTTTCTACATCTGTCTGACAGGATATTTGAGAGACCAAATCAAAAGGCTATAATGGCCCCCCAGCAATTCCTTGTAATTACCTTTGAATGGGGCTTTCCTGCTGAGAGTTGTGCCCAAAATGAAGCCATCAGTGTTAGTGTCCCGATCCTTAATGAGATCCCTGTGGCTTAAGCAGAGAAAATGCACGCACATGCTCTACCTTCAACATGAGAATTTTTTCCTTTATTTTCAGAGGAGGTTGACCAAATGAACCACTGTAACTTCAAGCTTTCAGGGTATGGTTCCATTTCTTCCTGGATTTGTTCTTTATATTATCGGTGTTGTCGGTTCACTGCAACATGGCTGCTCCCTCCCGGAATGTTCTTCTCCTTCACGTATCTCAATAGAGCGCCACACTTTGATACAGGGAAGGGCACAAACCTGTAGCCTTCTCTTCTCTGGTACTATCTCAGCTACCTGTACACAAAGCATGGGCAGTGGCCAACTGCTTTTACAAAAATTTAGGTGCTCAAACATAGGAAGATTCTGCACCCAAGTAAGAAACTGTAATTAGGAAACTCCAATCAGTGGAATGTACCAGGAGAAAAAATCATCTAGGCACCGAGGGCTTGGTAAATTTTTTTACTACAGAAGAAACAAAAAAGTAGAAGGAAATGAGGAGGAAGAAAGGGAAAGGAAAGAAAAAGAAGAGGAAGGAAAGGAGAAGAAATGGAGCTCATAGATACCCTATTAAGCACAGTTATGGCTCTGTACCGAAACACTCGTTGACAAAGAGAAAGAAATTTCTTCTTCCTACACTGGGCTCACCACTCACTCTACAGGGCCCTGTCCCGGGAATTGTCAGTAGCAGCTGTCTGTGGTCAGTAACAGATAATTCCAGATCAAAAGAAGGGTTCTGAAATCAAGATGTCTTTTTTTAGATGAATGGTTCTCCAAGTGGAATCCGGGGATCTATAGTGGGTCTGCAGAGAGTCTTCCAACCGTTCTGGGTCAAAATGCAAGGCACAGAAGTGTGTTGATTTTTTCCCCCTTTTAAAACATATTTTCCGCTGTGGATTTCAATCAAAACTTAAAAGCATCAAAACAAATATGTTTAAAGGGACCTACAAATAATCACAGGGATTCAGCAAACACACCTGCAAAGTGTTTTTTTTTGTTTGTTTGTTTGCTGGCTTGTTCAATCTAGTAAATGGGTGAGACTTTTGTCTAGCTCAAGTCGTCTAAAGACTAAAAATTTTGAAACTCACCAGTCCAGATGAAAAGATGAAAACTGCAACGCACATCTCTGTGAGGGGAAGAAAGTCAAGTCCTTTCTCCCCTGAGTTTCCCATTTCCCGGCGTCACTTACTTCCTGGCCCTCTCTCTGTACTGCTTTCTAGCTCAATGCCCACAGCTTTGAAGTTGGAATCAGCCACTGCCAAGAAGAACCCTTCTCTGCAGCTACGGCTGTCGTTACTCGGGTTTCTCTTCCAGGGAGCAGGAGCTCAGGTATGGGGTGAAGGAGATGTCAACTGCAGCTGCAGCTTGAGAAGATCTGCTTTTCCTCATCCCAGCCCCACAGCAAGAGTTAACCCCAGCAAAGCCTGGACTGCTGGAGAGTTTTGTGAGTTATCTCATGACCCAATTGTTAACCCATATAGCACAACAAAGCTGTCAGGCCATGGAGGCTGCTCAGATGCCATGAGATAAAATTCAGTCCTTACACCTACATCTGCCTTTCCCTCTCTGGTGGAGTTATGTGTACATTCAGCTGTCAGCTGAATAAATTTGCAACATCATAGTTTCAAAGCAGAGGGGCTTTTCAAAGCAGAGGGGCTGCCTATACCGTAAACAGTGTAAACAGTGCGGGAGTTTCCAGGGTGAACTGTGGGAGCAGTAAATTATAACGGACTTGGAGGCCTGTAATTGGATTTTGCTGAAGTATTTGCAGCACCATTTACCTTTCAGTAAATGTCACATGTACAAAGTGCTCTCAGATAACTCAGATGCTACCCTTAATTACTCAGCTGCTGTTAGCACTTTTTTGGCACAGACCCACTCAAGAATAAAGGAAGCAATGTTCTTCTCATCTTGCTTGATAAGGTGAAAACAACTTGTTAGCTCTTTGAATATGATTGAAAAAAAAAAGAAAGACAGAAAGAGGAAAGAAATCAATCTCAGTATCTGAATGGAATTTATCACATACCTCTCAGGGACCCCCTGGTTCTTAAATGTTTCAGCTAAAGATTCCCTCTTCCAACTTCTGCAGAAGCTCAATGACTCAGCCTGTCAGAGCATGGATACTTTGTTGCCAGTTCATGCAAGTTGGCTTAAATAGGTTGTCAAGATGCTGTAGCTGTGACCAAACCTCTGGCAGAGGGAGGCCGGGCAGCACATGCCACGTAAGCACACTTGCATGTATCACGTGTTTCTGTGAGTATACCCAGTGGGAAGGGTATTTGCCACATAGGAGAAACTGGAGGTTGTCTGTTGTATTACATGGTATCCCAGACTTAGAATCTGCCTCCTGCAGGAACAGTCCACAAATTTGCTCATGTCTTGAGATCTACATTTGATTCCTACATGGCTCATGTCTCTGGATTCCTTGGGTATCACAGAAAGGGATCAGGGTATCAGAAGACCTGGTTTCAGCTCTGACTAACACTTATAAGCTTTACAATTTTATTTTATTTATTTTTTTAAGGGATTGGTCAGTATTAAAAATAGATACCAACTTTTATTAATACATTTTGAGTTTTTCATGTTATGTTTTAGTAAAAAAAAATGGCTGGTTGATTTCACAAATTTCATTTTACCTAGAAATTTTAACATCTAGCCTGGAAAATCTTTAATCAGAACCATTAACGTGGGCAAATTGTATCACTTGGAATTTCACCATCTGGCTTTGCACATTTCTGCTTGGTGATAAAGAATAGACTTGGAAGAAAAGCAATGACAAACCTAGACAGTGGATGAGGTGGTTGGATGGCATCACCGATCCAATGGACATGAGCTTGAACAAACTCTGGGAGATAGTGAAGGACAGGGAAGCCTGGTGTGTTGCAGTCCATGGGGTCGAAAAGAGCTAGACACAACCTAGCAGCTGAATAGCAACAACAACAGCAACTTCAGCATGTACTGGGTTCAGTTCAGTTCAGTCGCTCAGTTGTGTCCGACTCTTTGCAACCCATGAACCGCAGCAAGCTTGCAATTTTAAACTAATGTATCTGCCTTTTCTGAGCTTCAGTGTATCGGTCCCGTGGGTAAATAATATCCTCAGTGTGGATACTGGGGCATGAACTGAGACAATGGTACACAAAGTGCCTGGTAGTGTTGCATGCATATGAACTGTGCGTGAATCTGGGGGAGCATATGGTGGCAAAGGATAATTCAGCCTTGAAAGAGGAAGACCCCATAATTATAAGAGGGGCCCAGGGAAGGGGTTCAATGATTGTGATACCCTGTCTTACTATAACTTTTGGAAGGTGTTTGTCCTTAAGGTGAAATGATGAAAAAGGCACTGAACTGCAAGTTAGGAAATTCGTGTTCTAGTCTTGACTCTGGTGACAAGAGAGCTAGTTTGGGCAGGTCAATTAATTTCTTCATGTTTGTTTCCTACATAATAGTGATATTCATACTCTCTCTTTCCTAAGTGTAGTATTATTGTGATGCTTGAATAAGACAGGGTCAATATAAATATATATATATGTATGTCTGCCTACAATACGGGAGACCCAGGTTCAGTCCCTGGGTGGGGAAGATCTCCTGGAGAAGGAAATAGCAACCCACTCCAGTATTCTTGCCTGGAAAATCCCATGGATGGAGAAACCTGGTAGGCTACGGTCCAGGGTGTTGCAAAAGAGTCAGACGAGACTTAGTGACTAAACAACAACAACATTAAAGTATAATTTATTTTGGTAAAAAACTTCCTGCCTTCAATCTTTCCCAACATCAGGGTCTTTTCCAACGACTTAAGCATATAGTGGAACGAGTCTGGGAGGCAGGAATAGGATCATCCTTGCAGCTTTGGGAAGCTTAAGACAAAAATCCTACCCTCAAATCCCTGATCATACAACCTTGTCAACACTTACCTTCAACAGTGGTCAAGAAGGAGAACCATCCTCTCTATCAAACTTTTCATTTCCCTTTCTCTCCAAGAAAATACCTCCAGAAAAAAGTTAGGAAAACTCAGTTTACTTGTTCTGTCTTCTTGTTTGCTTTTTCTTCCATGACCCAGCATACTGCAGACCTTCCCTGGGTGAACAGATTATGGGACAGGCTTGTGGCGCAGGTACTCAACTCTGAAACACTGAGGCTCTACCTCTTTCTTATAGTAAAGGGCTGCCTGGAATGTTCCTCCCATTTATGGATCAGCCTGGGTCCTAAAGCAAAGGCAGCTGCCCCAGACTCTTCTGCATGGACATAGAGACTTGTGGACAGAGACCTCTCCCCACAAATGCTGCCGTTTACAGGGAGCCACTGAAGTGGTGGGTTGGGGGAGCAGGGAGGCAGCAGATGGACAGTGAGAATTAGGATTCATTCTTTCCTGGGGTACCTTGGCCTTGGTCTGCAGAGCAGAAGACACTGCAGGCCATCCCAGTTTCAGGCATATAGCACCTCCTCCCCAACTTGTCCTTAAACAATCCTGGCTCACGTAGCAGGAAGGACAGAAACCTGTTGGAACTATCAAAGCTCTGACATTTCAAGCCCCAAAGCAGATCTAAATCCAGGCTCCTACATTATGACCATATTCTTATCCTTTTAAAAGGAGTCATTGAGTATGAATTTCTTTTTAATGCTTATGGATCTACCTCAGGAGAACTTGGGAAAAACCTAAGATAAATTTAAAAATCTAAGAAAAATCTTAGAGACACTGTATCTATTTAGATTCACAGGAAACAAGCAGATAAAAGACTGCTAGTTTAATATGTTTAAGGTGTGAGGTATGTCGGTTCCTTAGAGATAAGAGTAAATGCGGACAGTTTTCATTTGAGGGGCATCTGGTCAGGAGGACTTTAAGAGACCAAGATGTTCCAGGGAAAGGATATAATCTCATTCTTCTGAACTTTATTGTTAGAACTTCTATCAATCTGGGCCTGAAGAAAGTCCAAATGGGCCAGGAGTCCAAGGACAGAAGTACCCTTAGGTGGTGGGGTAGGGGGTTATACCAGTGAGTGTAGGGTTGCTAGGAATGGAATAGACGCACCCACCTTACTCCCAAAACCTGTCCCCTGGCTGGCCCTTCTTCTAATTTTTCAGGCCCTGTGATCTTTTCTGTAAAGCAAACCATATGGTTTTGATTCTGGCTCCTGGCTTACTAAGAGTGTTTCATGTCTCTTGCAGCAGGAAGCCCTTCGGCTTTTTTAAGCAGCTGCTCTGGCATCTAAGAGAGGAGGCCAGCTCTTTTGGACTCCCTCAACAGCTGGACTCGGCAGCCCAGTGAAAGGCAACACACAGTTTAAAGAAAAGGTAACAAGAATGGCTGTAGGGGATGAGGAGACACTCCTGGGATTCACACAAGTGGATGCCAGGCTCTCCCACTTGTGGATGTCTGTCCAGAGAACTGACTTTTCCTCCTTAATGCTGCCCCCGATCCCCACCCCTGGATTTCCGTTTGAGTGTTCCTGTGAGGTAAACCTTTCCTGGAGATGGGACACTAGCACTTAGTGCTTCTGGAGGCGATGGAGAAGTGCCTCAAAAGGGACCACACAAAGCATCTAACACCATGGACTGGTACTTCAGTCAGACGAATTTCAATGAGATTCAGTGAAAGAAAATTCTGTGATATGAGTGGTAGAAAAGGTGGAGGTTAAGAGAAGTCAATCCCTTCTCAGAAGGGACTGAAGCTACTCTGTTGTGAAAGGAATGAAGGGATACTGGCAGTCTAAGAAAAGCCTTAATCATTTTGTTCTTTATATAATGCTTTATAATTTTCAGTCATTTGATCTTGTCTCTAGGCCTGTGCACTTACTGACATTTCTACTTGAAATTTTTCTCTGCAGATACCCATATTGCCTTCTTCTTTCCTCCAGATTGCAGTGTCTCCTCGTCAGAGAGGGCTTACCTGACTAACTTCTCTTTACACTCTGTCACATCGCTTTACATCCTTTCTAAACCTCATCGTTATCTGAAATTATCTTGTTACTCATTTTGGTTCAGTTTTTCAATGGTTAACGTAAGCTCCATGGAAGTACCCCATCTATCTTGGTCACTGCTGTATCCTCAGTGCCTAGAAGAGTGCCTGCAGAACAGCAGGTGTTCAATAAGTATGTGCTGATTTGCAGAATAAATGAGTGGAGTGGGTTGGGAGAGCTAGCCCCAGAAAGCTAGGTAAAATTGTGATGGGATGCATATGGTCAGAAAGAACAGAAATGATGAGAGGAGGAAATTAGGAGCAGTAACCAAAATCTCCTGAGAAGTAGAAATAGAAAGTAAAAATAAAGGAACCACATTTCGCCTTGCAGCTTTCATCATATGCAACAAATGTTTGTTGAGTACTTCCTACGTGCCAAGCATTATGCTAAGTGCTACAGATACAAAGATGAATGAAGTTATAGGATAGGGAGAATGAATGAAGATGAGGGCGAGAGGAAGCAACCTCAGGAGTCACTCTTTCAAGTCATTCACTGAGTTCGTCATCTTATAAAGAGACATAAAAAACAGATGCATGAAATTGGGACGGGGGCTATCAGGAGCGTGCTGCTGCTAAGTCGCTTCAGTCGTGTCTGACTCTTAGCGACCCCATGGACTGCAGCCCACCAGGCTCCTCCGTCCATGGGATTTCCCAGGCAAGAGTACTGGAGTGGGATGCCATTGCTTTGCCTATGAGGAGTGTGAGTGAACTTCAATAAGAGGAACATATTAGTGGAAACTACAGAGGAGAGGACATTTGATTTGGGCCTTGAAGATAAGTAAAGAATTTATCAAGCAGAGAGGAAGGAAAAAAAGGTATTCCAGGCAAGGAAACAGCATGAGCAAAGGCATGGAGGCGTGAAAGTACTTATGCTTGGAAAACAACAAGCAGACCAAACAGTTCCCGGTGACAAGAATATAGTGTACATGGGGGAATGGCTAGATATGAGGCAGATGAAATGCAGTGGTGAGGGCTGGCCTTCTTATGGGCCGCATTAAAGAATGTGGACTTAAATCAGAACAACCTAGATTTTCTGAAATTCTTAGATCCTCATATGACCCCTGATGAATAGTGGTATATTAATAAATTCTCTCCATCTATGACAAAAAAAGAATCAAAGGACTCTTGGCTCAATGCCCAGAGGTCTCATTGCACCTTACAGGTGTCACTTCAATACAGTCCAGCTGAGAGTCTGGGAGAAATACTAGCCAAGGATGCTAGACCCCCCATTATCACCCAAGGTCAGAGTGAAATGCCAGGGTCCCACCCTTGGTCTCACACATAGCTAGGCTCAGATTACATCCCGTGAATGAACTACAAGGGCTCAAGGTGGCTCAGGCAGGGGCAGCTACCAGTAGACAGACCAGGGTGAGACAAGCAGGGCATGCGTCTAAGGTATAAAATTTAAGGGGGTTCCAAAAATCTCAATAATCAAAAATAAGGATATTTTAATTAGATATCAAAAATAAAAATTTACACAAAAGAAATCAGTAATCAAGATTGCTCTGTTATTCCATTGTGCAGTTCATTATTCAAGGGTTAGATGTGGCCTTAGGGTAATTCTCTCATAGGTTCTTCAAACTCCTTCCAGAGATCAGGAAATGGGAAGGTCTGAATGAGGCCAGTCCAGGGAACTAGAACCTGGGAGTGCCAGCTCCATCTTCCCTAGTTAATCTGGGACCTATGCAGAAGATGAGGGAGCCCAGATTTGCTGCTTACTTTCAGCCTAAAGCATCTCCCATCTGAGGTCTGTCGTGGTCCGTACGCAGGTTGGAAAAGAATTTCCAGACATGAGACAGAATGAGAGGGAAATAAAGTTGATTAGAGGGGGAGATGCTATTAGAACAGCAGACCAGCTCAAGGAAGTACTTTTATCTGCTTTTGCATTCCAAGACTCTCCTTGGTTTCATCTGCTCTTTTGTCCTTGGGTAACCACAAGGCCAGTACATGATCAGTGTGGATCTGTACCTGCCAAACAGCCTACTGCCTCTTCTGGGAGAGGCTCCATACTCCAGGAACAGTAAGCAGTGCTTTAGTGTTTGACAGGCTAACCTGCTCGAGGAATTAACTGTCTTATTTTCTGTGGCGTCAGCCACTTCGGTTCTTTGTGGAAGAATGAACCATTCCTATCTTCTCCTACGCTTGCCACCCCCAAAGAATGACTCAGGGCCTTTTGTGCTGGAGCTTCATTTGCCTTAGAAAAAATAAAATCAACAGGCTTTTGTTTTTGAAATCAGCCCAGGTCTCAATATTCCCTGGTGGCTCAGAGGGTAAAGCGTCTGCCTGCAATACAGGAGACCTGGGTTTGTATCCCTGGGTCAGGAAGATCCCCTGGAGAAGGAAATGGCAACCCACTCCAGTACTCTTGCCTGGAAAATCCCATGGACAGAGAAGCCTGATAGACTGCAGTCCATGGGATCACAAAGAGTCCGACACGACTAAGCGACTTCACCTTCACTTTCTTTCTTTCAAGTCTCAGAGGGGATCAAGTTGTTTTTTTCTGACACAAAGAAGGGCTCTTAGGATTAGAGGAGAGCTGAGGAGAGAGAGGACAGGGAGGCCTGGCGTGCTGCGATTCGTGGGGTTGCAAAGAGTCGGACACGACTGAGGGACTGAACTGAACTGAACTGAGAAGAGAGAATTTCCTGAGCCTGGCGCTTAAGCTAGGGAGCACCGTGGTCTCCTTGTGCGGCCAGGTCCTACTCCCGCTCTCCCACAGGCCCCTGGCACAGCAGGACCCTGAATGGGGATGACTGTGTGCTAAGAGGTGACCAGAGGCACTGCTTTTGGGGAGTCTCACGCCCCACTTAGGCCTACAGAAAGGGTCCTAGAATAGACAATTGATGTGAGCAAAGAACTCCAATGGTGAATGGCACTGACTGAGAGACGTCTCTGAAATACCTGTGAGCTCCTGAAAAGAGGACCAAGACTGGGTTTTCTGCCCACTGGTAGATGGGAGCCAAGAATATTTTAGAGAACTAAAGAAATGTGACATTTTCATGACCTGCACATCATGGAACAAAGTTATACCTGTTAGACTGTGTTTAACACCAGCCTCCACACTTTCCTGGTTTCCTGGCTCAAAGAAACCTCCAGCTTGATTTGTTTAACCCTGCCTCTCAGGAGTTGGAGAGGCTCTGAGTGTGTCTCACACCTGATCACCTATTCCAGTCCCCTCCTCAAGTCAGTTCAGTGGAAGCCTGAGTCAAAGTGGGAGGAAAAGAAACTGAGCAGAGTGGCATGCAAGGACTGCTCCGCACTAGGACTCCCCATGCCTCTCTGTGAAGTCCTCCACAAGTCTGCACTGCCCCCAGGTGGCCACATCAGAGCTCTGGTTTGGGGAGAAGAAAATCTGAGGTGCGTGTGTCTCAGCTGGAACTCTTTGGGAACCCAATAGAGGGGAGACAAGGAGAGAACCCAAGAAATCAGTCATCAAATTGGGCACTGGAATGGTTAAAGAATACATTTTTTCAATATCACTATGTAATTTTTAGCATAAAATTAAAATACATTCAGAGAAATCAATTTAATTCACTACTTAAAATGCAGGGACTTGGTGCAATAGCATGCTAAGTACCTGAGGTTAGCTAAAATACTTTTTCAGTTTTTACCATTGAAGACTTTAAAAAAAAAAAAAACAAAGCTCAGGGACTTCCGTGGTGTTCTAGTGGTTAAGAATCGGACCGCCAATGCAGGGAACACAGATTTGATCCCTGCTCTGAAAAATCCCACATGCTGCAGAGTGTTTAAGCCACACTGGAACTGTGAGCCCAAGTATGCAACTACTGAAGCCCACATGCCCTAGAGCCCTCCTCTGCAACAAGAGAAGCCACTGCAACTAGAGAGTAGAGACCCCACTGGCCGCAACTAGAGAAAGCCCATGCATAGCAACAGAGACCCCAAAATAAATACACATACATACATATTTTTTTTTAAAGCTGAGACTACTTTTCTGATATTCAGTCATTCAAGCAATTATTGGAGGCTTAGTTTATGCCATGACCTATACTAGAAATGGTGGATACAAAGACATTGTCTCTGCCTACAAAGAGCTTACAGTCCACAAGAAGAGATAAATATAAAATAATTATAGAAATAATAAATAACAATAATAAATGAGGTTTATGTATTGACAGAGGTATACATAAGGTATGCCAGTACCTAATGGACCAAGGGTTGGGGCTAGTCAGGGAAGGCTTCTCAGAAGAAGTGAGATCTGAGTTGAACCTTACATGATGACTAGGATTTAGCTATGTGGGGTTGGGGCACTGACAATAGAAGGAGAGCACAGTGCAGAGAGAAAGGCCAGTGATAGCAAATATGTGGAGGGAAACGTGCAGGCAGAAAGGGCCAAAAGATCAGGAGAAATAGACAAAGAGAGCCTTATAAATATTAGATTAAGGACCCTGGACCATATCCTGCAGTGTTGCTGAAAGGTTTATAGGCAGGAGAGACATATGGTTAGATTTAATTTCCAAATATTGTGCTAGCAGAGGGTAGACTGATGTGACACATTTGGAAACAGACCAGAGAAAACAATCTAGGTTAAAGCAGAATAATACAGAAGAAAGATGAATGAGCACTTGGAGTAGGAAGTTTGGAGAAGAAGCAACAGAGCCAAGGGCCTTGGATGCAAGGGGAGGAGTGAGGGCAAAAGAGAAATCAAGGAAGGCTCTCCAGTGTCTAGTTTAGGTGACTGTGTGGCTGATGGTATCACCAATTATTAACAGATGCTAAATTCCAGAGGAAGAGCAAGGAAGGGGGGTGAGTTCTTTTTACTCTACCATTCCCTTGTAGCTCAGTCGGTAAAGAATTCGCCTGCAGTGCAGGAGACCCGGGTTCAATCCCTGGGTTGGGAAGATCCCCTGGAGAAGGAAATGGCAACCCACTCCAGTATCCTTGCCTGGAAAATCTCATGGACAGAGGAGCCTGGTGGATTGCAGTCCACGGGGTTGCAAAGAGTCGGGCACGACTGAGTGACTAACACACACACACACATCTGTGCAATACACTAAAATAGAGATATCTAGGAATCTATTAGAAATAAAACTAAAATTCTGGCTGAACTTAGTTGCTTAGTCATGTCCTGCTCTTTGAGACCCCATGGACTGTAGCCCATAGCCCACCAGGCTCCTCCGTCCATGGGGATTCTCCAGGCAAGAATACTGGAATGGGTTGCCATTCCCTCCTCCAAGGATTGAATCCAGGTCTCCGGGGCTGCAGGCAGATTCTTTACCATCTGGAAGCCCAAAGTTCTGGGGAGAGCTTTAAGCTAGACATGCAGATTTGGGTGTCACTGGTATGTAGCTTATAAATAAAACCAAGGAAACAGATGAGATCACTCAGGGAGAATGGGAGTAGAGAAAACGACAGAAATCCAAGGACTAAACTGTGGAATGGGTTAGGAAAGCTTTGGTAATATTGTCTCATACATTTTCCTGCGACTTTTGGAGTTTACCAACTGTTTTTAAATCCATTATCTTCCTAAATTCTCATCTGAGGGTTTCTGTAAACTGACTGATAAAGCCAGGTATGATTGTGCTGATACCAAGACTGCAATAGATCCAACCATCAGATGGACAGTTGGTGGGAGCTATCAGCTTCCCCCGTATATCCTTCACAGAGGCTATTCCCAGCTTTTGACTCAAAGCCCTATGTTAACATGACCCAGTATGATCCTTCAGAGGACTTCCCTCATGGCAGTGGTTAAGAATCCGCCTGCCAATGCAAGGGACATGGGTTCAATCCCTGGTCGTGCACCGGAACTACTGGAGCCTGTGTTCCCCAGAGCCCATGCTCTGCGACAAGAAAAGCTTCCTCAATGAGAAGCCTGAGCACCATAACAAAGAGTAGTCCCTGCTCCCTGGCACTAGAGAAAGCCCAAGGAAAAGCAATGAAGACCCAGTGCAGCCAAAAATAAGTAAAATTTTAAAAATAAAATAAAGGAGAAATTTCAAAAAGAAAGAAAGAAAGAAACTCTTGCCTAGACTTCTGGTTAAGAGCATTGTGACCTGAGTTAGAAGGGCTGTGGAGGAGCAATGGCAGAGCTGCCAGGAGCCTGCCTGCCTCTGTACGTCCTGAAGGCAGGAGTCCATTAGTCCCACCTGAGGAAGAGCTGCAGGCGAGGAGGAAAGGCATCCTTTCCAGAGACAGAATCAAGGCAGCAACAGCATTTTCTTCTTCCTGAATGCCTGGGTCAGCAGGAGGCACTAAGGCTGGCCTGGCCCCAGAAGGAGGTCTGTAGAGCAAAGGCAGATGGATAGTGGAAATGCCATGCACCGATAGAGTAGAATCACTTCCACGGTGATTTTTTCCTTCTGTTAGACTTAGGATCCGGCTTTTGATTATTGATTTTTATTTACTTTTGCAATGGTTCTATTTCATTTTCAGGTGGTAAAACTGCTCCAAAGTAGCTTCCCCTTGCAAAGGTCATTTACAGTAAGTAATGTGCTTCAGCTAGGTCTCGCACTGAAAACAAACCTACAAGGGACTTCCATTACCTTTCATATCTAAGAGACTGGTATGCTAAGCTTGTACCCATGAGAGTATATCTTCTTGATTTTGCACAGATGATATGAGTGATGGTTACATAAAGTCTGTAACTACTATTTGTAAAATAAAATAAATTATCTGAATCTCTCAAAAGCAGTTTGGGAAATTTGGGGCCTCCTAAGAGATAAGAATGGAGAAGGCAATGGCACCCCACTCCAGTACTCTTGCCTGGAAAATCCCATGGATGGAGGAGCCTGGTAGGCTGTAGTCCATCGGGTCGCTAGGAGTCGGACACGACTAAGCAACTTCACTTTCACTTTTCACTTTCATGCACTGGAGAAGGAAATGGCAACCCACTCCAGTGTTTTGCCTGCAGAATCCCAGGGACAGACGGGCCTAGTGGGCTGCCGGTTATGGGGTCGCACAGAGTCGGACATGACTGAAGCGACTTACCAGCAGCAGCAGCAAGAGATAAGAAAACACCATTGTAAGAAACGCCGCGGGAAGAAGGAACCACCCCTATGGACCCTTGAACAGGGCCTTTTATTGGGCGGTCGCTCTCGGGCAGAACTCCCGGGGGCGGGTAAGCAGGGGAGCGAGGGGGGGGTCTGCAAAGCAAAGGGAGTCTGCGGGGTAAAGGGAGTCTGTGGAGTCTGCGAGGTGTGAGGGGTGGGGAAGGGGTTTTATAGCCCGGGCTGGGGCTCCCATATAAGGAAGAAAACGCGGGCTCAGCGGTGATTGGTGTTCAAGGGCTCCGTGTCGGTTCCTGATTGGACGGCGAGGGCTTCATGTCGGCTCCTGATTGGTCGGCTTGGTTGCCGGCCCGTCTCCGGGGTGTGTCTGCAGCGCCCTCTGCTGGGGCACGTCCCAACATGCCCGGGCATGCCTGACCTTGCCCTGACCTTCATCCTGACCTCGCCCTGACCTTTCAACCATCAGTAGAGATGCAACCCTGAGGAAGTCCATCTTAAAGTTACTGGGCCTGCGGACAGGGATGACACTGACAAGTTGTAGACACTTTGCCCTAGTCCAGAGCAGAGAATTGACTTTTTCTCTGAGAAGGGACTTTAGAGGCCAAAGGAAAACAAAGACTGAAAATAAACTCCTCTCCGAAAAGGGTATAAACCTTCTATGGAAATGATTTTAGAAGTCTTCCTGTTAACACGACTCTTTCTCCCCAGGCTAGTTTCATTTTGTGGCTCCGTGTTCAAATTCTAATGAAGAATCAGCTTCTGATAGTGGCTAGAATTATTCATGTATAGCTCCCTTCCCCACATGTGGACCATCAATGGCAACTTCTAAATGACTGATCGGTTCCCCTTTGTGCATTCATCAATCAGTGCAATCCCAATGGCTACTAATTTTTATTTTCAACCCAGGTTAAACATACTCAGGAACCTTACTGCTGCCAAGTGCCACTTCAGATCCCGAAGTTGAATATAAATATTTAGGGATGGTCTATTGTTTTAGAGAATTCTTGGCAAACTCCCTACATAAAATGGGAGTTGACCTCATTAATTAATCATGTCATAATCACTGGCTCATTTTCTATCCAGTTTTGGTGATTTACATTTTTAAGATAACAGGATTAGCCAGAAGGTTTTCAGGAAGGAGAAACTGTCCTCAAGCAAGATACATTGTTATATAATCCTTAGTACAGAGTTTAAACTGAGTTGTTTGTTGTGTAATCATCAGCTCCAGGCTTAAAGATAAAAATGTTTTATGTGACTAAGACTAAGGAATGTAGAGGGGAAAAAAAGTTTCTCCTTTTTGATACTGAGAGAATCAATTCCTAGGCAGGTTGACAAGAAGTCCGGGGATCCCCAAGGAGAGAGGGGTCTGGGGTTCTCGAGGAGGAGATAGGGGTCTGGAATTCTCAAGAAGGAGGAAAGGACAAACTTTTTTTCCCCTCTACATTCCTTAGTCTTAGTCACATAAAACGTTTTTATCTTTAAGCCTGGAACTGATGATTACACAACAAACAACTCAGTTTAAACTGTGTACTAAGAATTATATAACAAGGTATCCTGCTTAAGGACAGTTTCTCCTTCCTGAAAACCTGGCTAATCCTGTTATCTTAAAAATGTAAATTATGGCAGTGGGTCTTGTAAGATCTTTACAACCTCTAGACATTATTTTGATTCATTGTAATAACTAATTAAAAAGTTATTGCTAACACTAGCAAGTGGCACTCTTTCTGCCCCCTTCTGATATCTATGTCAGAAGCTTTCTCTATCTCTTTTATACTTTAATAAAACTTTATTACTAAAAGCTCTGAGCAATCAAGCCTCGTCTCTGGCCCTGGATTGAATTCTCCTCCAGAGGCCAGCAACAACCTTTCCATATCCTTATATCAGCAAGGCAGAATTAAATTATCAGATTCCTAAAGCAGTTCCGCTTTGGACTTACCTGTGGAAATTGCTGAATGGGAAGGGTCAGGGAATTGAGGGTCCAGAATTTGGTTCAGTAACTTCAGTCAGGCTGACCAAAACCATCCCCTGCTGCTTTTTATGCAACCCTGAGCTGTTAATGACCACCAGCTGTGGGGCCACTCCTCTGACCACTTTGCCTGGCCTCCTGGGTCTTCAGTGCTTTCTGGGCTAACGGCCCTCTATAGTCTCCTGCTCTCTGGCTTCCCCCTGCCACAAGGATCTCCACATCCCAGAGCGTTGCCAACTCAGCGGGAGCTTCCCAGGTGAGTTATTTTGCTTTATGGCAACTGAGCTATCACATATCTAATCTGGAAGTACCCTAAAATTAAGGTGCAAAAAAACTGGATTTTGGAGACCAAAAGGATTTGGTGAAACTGGCTTTCAGATGTTGTCTGGAGTAGAGTGTGCAATGTGGCAGCCTCCTGTCAGTGGCTTTGGAGCAGTTTGATAAATTGAAATATTACTTAGCCATGACAGATTCCTGGCAGAGCCAGGACTCAGCAGATTTCTGAATTATGTCTCCATCCAGTGCCATTCTCCAAGTTGAATCAACACTACTTACTAGCTTTGTGACCTTGGGCAAGTTATTTAACCTCTTTAGGCCTCAGTTTCCTCATATATAAAATGGGGGCAATGATACTCTCAAGTGATAACATGAACTTTAAATGAGATATATGTGTAACATCAATACATGATAGATGCTCAATGAATTTCAGTTTTCATTCCAATTCCAAAGAAAGGGAATGCCAAAGAATGCTCAAACTACTGCACAACTGCACTCATCTCACATGCTAGTAAAGTAACACTCAAAATTCTCCAAGCCAGGCTTCAGCAATACGTGAACCGTGAACTTCCTGATGTTCAAGCTGGTTTTAGAAAAGGCAAAGGAACCAGAGATCAAATTGCCAACATCCGCTGGATCATCGAAAAAGCAAGAGAGTTCCAGAAAAACATCTATTTCTGCTTTATTGACTATGCCAAAGCCTTTGACTGGGTGGATCACAATAAACTGTGGAAAATTCTGAAAGAGATGGGAATACCAGACCACCTGACCTGCCTCTTGAGAAATCTGTATGCAGGTCAGGAAGCAACAGTTAGAACTGGACATGGACCAACAGACTGGTTCCAAATAGGAAAAGGAGTACGTCAAGGCTGTATATTGTCACCCTGCTTATTTACCTTATATGCAGAGTACATCATGAGAAACGCTGGGCTGGAAGAAACACAAGCTGGAATCAAGATTGCCGGGAGAAATATCAATAACCTCAGATATGCAGATGACACCACCCTTATGGCAGAAAGTGAAGAGGAACTAAAAAGCCTCTTGATGAAAGTGAAAGAGAAGAGTGAAAAAGTTGGCTTAAAGTTCAACATTCAGAAAACAAAGATCATGGCATCCGGTCCCATCACTTCATGGGAAATAGATGGGAAACAGTGGAAAAAGTGTCAGACTTTATTTTTGGGGGCTCCAAAATCATTGCAGATAGTGATTGCAGCCATGAAATTAAAAGATGCTTCCTCCTTGGAAGAAAAGTTATGACCAACCTAGATAGCATATTCAAAAGCAGAGACATTACTTTGCCGACAAAGGTCCGTCTAGTCAAGGCTATTGTTTTTCCTGTGGTTATGTATGGATGTGAGAGTTGGACTGTGAAGAAGGCTAAGCGCCAAAGAATTGATGCTTCTGAACTGTGGTGTTGGAGAAGACTCTTGAGAGTCCCTTGGACTGCAAGGAGATCCAACCAGTTCATTCTGAAGGAGATCAGCCCTGGGATTTCTTTGGAAGGAATGATGCTAAAGCTGAAACTCCTGTACTTTGGCCAAACTCATGAGAAGAGTTGACTCATTGGAAAAGACTCTGATGCTGGGAGGGACTGGGGGCAGGAGGAGAAGAGGACGACCGAGGATGAGATAGCTGGATGGCATCACGGACTCGATGGACGTGAGTCTGAGTGAACTCCGGGAGTTGGTGATGGACAGGGAGGCCTGGCGTGCTGCGATTCATGGGGTCGCAAAGAGTCGGACACGACTGAGTGACTGAACTGAACTGAGGCAATAGATAGGATCCTTGCCCCTACCCCCACCACAGGGATGTGTTAAGAAGAGAGCAGTGTGCTACCAGTCACTCTGAACTGCCACAGGGCTGGGAGCTTGGCTCACATGCATACCCTCTGCCTGGGAAAAGTGCTACTGCTTTGAATTTAAGTTTCTCAGTCAATTATTACTGCCTCTTTGTTTTGCCCTCGATGCTTATGGAATATTTGCTATTGTAATTCAGTAATTAAAAATTCCCCTTGTGGCTTTCAGCCTCATCAGTGATATCTCTGTTTGTTTTATAGAGAAAGTGATTTATTCTTAAAATGGATCAGGGTGTTAATAGATTGCTGATTGTCTCCTTCACTAAATTTTAACTCTTGAGGGCAGGGACTGTGTCTCATTTATTTGTGGATCTCCACTGCCTAGCGGAGCTTCATGGTGGCTGTTCAATAAATGCTTACAGATTAATAAGTGAGTCAAATATAACCAACCCTGCATAAAGTTATACGTGTGAAATTGGAAGTATGGGTGATAGGTACCAGAGAAACTCTGAAAAAGAAGAAATCACCTTGGACCAGGCTGGTCAAGGAAACATCTGTGGAAGCAATAACAAAAATCCATGGAGGAATTTAACTCCCTAGACAAAGATGAGATAGGATGTGAAAGGAATATGGGCTTCCAAATCACATAGACTCTGTGAGCTTCAATTTCTCCTCTATATAAATATTTAAATTTAAAAAATGGGAACAGTAAACTTACATCATAAGAGTAAATGAGATAGCTTTGTAAAGTAATTAGTACAGAGTGTGATGCACACAAAAGAATTTTCTTTCCTTTGTAAGTTATCTTTCTCTTCTGACCTGTACAGTAATCCCACTGAACTTGAAATCACCGATTCAATGGACATGAGTTTGAGCAAACTCTGACAGATGGTGAAGGACAGGAAAGTCTGGTGTGTTGCACTCCATGGGGTTGCAAAGAGTTGGACACGACTTAGCAGCTGAACAACAACTACCTCGTGGAACTTTATTATTGGAAGAGCTTGTGGAGATAATTTAGTGTATATCTTTCATTTTACATTTTAAATCCCCCCTCAACCCAGAGCAATTAAGTGATTTGCTCAGCAGTAGTGGCAGAATTGTGAATTATTCTTGGGAGCTTTTGATTTCTTTCCCAGTACTCTTTACAGCATATCTGGCTAGTTTACATTTTCATGAACACTGGCAAACCACGTTGTTTTTTTCAGTAGGGACAGAATTCAATTAAATCATTTTTACATTCCCATCAGCAGTTTATGGAAGTTCTATTTTTTGTACATCCTCACCAGCATTTGGAAATGACAGCTTTTCTTTCTTGTTTTTTGTTGCTGTTATTCTAGTGGGTGTAAAATGGTATCTCACTGTGGTTTATTTTCTTGATGTATAATAATGTTAAGAATTTTTTCATATATTAATTGTCCACCTGTACATTTTCCTTTATGAAGCACCTGTCTCATTTTTCCCCCCTTTTTCAGTTGGGCTTGTTTGTCTTTTTATTATTGAGTAGAAATTATTTATATACAAATATATACGCTGAATATTTTCTAGGCTCGGACTGTAGAGTCCACCTGTAATCGAACCTGGAGACCCAGGTTCAATCCCTGGGTTGGGAAGATCCTCTGGATAAGGGAATGGCAACCCACTCCAATATTCTTGCCTGGAGAACTCCATGGACAGAAGAGCCTAGCAGGCTACAGTCTGTAGGGTCGCAAAAGAGTCAGACACAACTGAAGTGACTTAGGATGCATACGTGTAAGGCACACAGTAGCCATCTAACCCTTATTGGTGATGTTGTAATCACCAGGTCAAATTGTTTGATTTCTCCACTGAGAAATTACTAATATTTCCCTGCTAACCATCTATGGGACACACTGTGCTGCTGCTGCTAAGTTGCTTCAGTTGTGTCCGACTCTGTGCGACCCCATAGACGGCAGCCCACCAGGCTCCCCCGTCCCTGGGATTCTCCAGGCAAGAACGCTGGAGTGAGTTGCCATTTCCTTCTCCAATGCATGAAAGTGAAAAGTGAAAGTGAAGTGACCCCATGGACTGCAGCCTACCAGGCTCCTCTGTCCATGGGATTTTCCAGGCAAGAGTACTGGAGTGGGGTGCCATTGCCTTCTCCGACGGGACACAGTTAGATCATGCAAATATCCTGTACCTCATAAAGATTTACTCCTAGATTTAATATTCATTGATAGTCTTGCCTGAGTCAATCTTTGTTATGCCGACTGCAAAATAGGACTTCACAACCTCAGCATTCCCTCTATATTTAGCCAAAAGTGTTAGACATTCTACTGTAATCAATAGTATGTACTTATGCATGTATAAATGTATGTATTTATTTGCTGTAAATTGAGATTCATAAATTTCTGTTTTTAATGGTTTATAATTGTTACCGTCTTTAATTATTTTGGTGCTAAAATTCCAAGATACGGTCAGTAGGAACTCCTTCAAACTAGCTCATTTGCCCTCAAGACACGTGCCCATTTTTATTTTGAGTAATTCCTTACTTTATAGCACAAGAAAATGTTCCAGGCTCATCTTGGACCTCCTGTGCCCCAGCTCTGGAATCAGCCATTTGCCCAAGGAGCGCTAATTAAATGAAAAAAAATTGTTTTAAGCAAACATACAGTAAAATTGACTTTTTTGTGTATACAGTTCATTTTAATACATGTACAGATTCATGAATAGAATACAGAACAGTTCCATAACCCCAGAAATTTCCCTCATACTACTGCTTTGTAGTCATATTCTCCACGCTGCCCTCATCCCTAACTACCCCCTGGCAACCACTCATTTTTTCTTTATCACTATAGTTTTTTGTCTTTTTGAAAATGTGATGCAAATGGAATAGTACAGTATGTAAGCTAAAACATCTGGGAGAGGAGACTCCTTTCAATCAATGTCTGTAATAGTTATGGAAATATTGAGGTTATCTGTTTCACCTTGAGTGAGTTTTGTGGTTTTCAAGGAATGAGTTCATTTCATCTGAAGTGTCAAATGTATGTGCATAGAGTTGTTCATAGTCTTCCCTTACTATCTTTTAAATGTCTGCAATTTTTATTATCTTTTAAAAGTATATAATCCCGTGGGTCAGTGATAAAAAAAAATCCTCCTGCCAGTGTAGGAGAGACAGGTTAGATCCCTGATCCAGGAGGATCCCATGTGCCACAAAGTAACTAAGCCCACAACTATTGAACCTGTGCTCTAGAGCCCAGGAGCCACAACTACTGAGCCCATGTGCTGCGACTCCTAAAGCCCATGTGCCACAGAGCCCTTGCTCTGCAAGGAGAGAAACCACCACACTGAGAAGCCTGAGCCCCACAGCTAGAGAGTAGCCCTTGCTCACTGCAACTATTATATAGAAAAGCTCGCACAGCAACAAAGACTCAGCACAGCCAAACATAAATAAATAATACTATTTTTTAAATGCATATAATCCCTTTCATTACTGATTATGATAATTTGTATCTTTTTTCTTTTTGTTGGTATTGCTAGAAGTAGATCAATTTTATTGCTCTTTTCAAAGAACTAGCTTTTTACCTTGCTTTTTCCGGTTTTCAATTCCATTGATTCCTGCTCTTACCTTTATTGTTTCCTTCCTTCTGCTTGCCTTGGGTTTAGTTTGTTCATCTCTGGTTTCTTAAAGTGAAAGCTTAGTTTATTTATTTGGGCCTTTTCTTCTTTTCTAATATAAGCATTTAATGCTATAAATTTCCCTCTAAGTATGGCATTCTAAAATCTTTGATTTGCTATATTATTTTTGTTCAGTAAAAATATTTTATAATTTCACCTGACACTCTTTGACTTTCTGATTATTTAGAAGAATGTTGTTTACTATCTAAATATTTGAAGATTTTCCTGTTATCTTTCTGGTTTGGGTTTCTAATTAATTCCATTATGGTCAGAAAATATACTTTGCATGATTTATATTCTTTTAAGTTTCAGTTCAGTTCAATTCAGTCACTGAATCGTGTCCAACTCTTTGTGACCCCATGGACTGCCACACGACAGGCTTCCGTGTTCATCACCAACTTCTGGAACTTGCTTAAACTCATGTCCATCGAGTTGGTGTTGCCATCCATCATGATTGATGCCAACTTTAAAGTTTGTTAAGGTTAATTTTATATCCCAGCATATGGCCTATCTTGATTATCCTTTCTATGTACATCTGAGTAGTTTTTTTTTTAAAGAAAACATTTTAATCTTACAGTATAGTACCTCGAAAAGTACAGTAGTAGGTACAACAGTTGGTGTACAGGGGCTGCCACTGAGTGAACAGGTAAGAAGAGTTACTAACTGGAGGAGGGAGAGGAGGTGGGAGGTGGTAGAGCTGAAGGATCATCAGCAATAGGAGACAGAGGGCAAGCTGCAATTTCACTCATACTTGACGTTGAGAGCACAGGTTCTGGTTCCTTCCAAGAACCAGATGGATGTTTACATCTTTGAAAGTTCACAACGTGAAGGTTTGCATGTAGGAGACTTACTGTGTTCCTAAAGAACACAGCCATGTACTCTCAACAGCTTTGTCAGGATAAAGATAACATGTTTCTCACCCCTGTTCTCTCAACTGATTATAAAGTGACCTTTTTAAAATGCAAAAAAGCCTACCAGGCTCCTCAGCCCATGGGATTTTCAAGGCAAGAATACTGGAATGGGTTGCCATTTCCTTCTCCAGGAGATCTTCCTAACCCAGGGATTGAACCCGGGTCTCCCGCATTGTTGGCAGACGCTTTACTGGCTGAGCCACCAGGGAAGTCCATTCTCTCTTAGAATGTTATAAATCAATAAGTGAAGAAAATGGCATGCTCTCTCCCTGATATACATTTCCAGGCAGGTGCTCAAAACAGAATCTGAACCACAGCCATAGGTAGAACATGGCCTAAGCACTCCCATCGTATCTTCTTTCTTCTGGTTTTGGAGGCTGTACACCGCCCTGGACAAATTCCAGTGTTCAGCTACAAAACCAACAGTGATGCCAGGAGGACACTGCACTTCCAGTTTCCAGAGGCTTAAAATGCTGAAAAACATGTATGCAGCCCAATTGGCGAAGGGTACCAGCCAGGCTGGTACAGTATAGGATGGGTCCCACCAGTTGGCAGGTATGAAGGGAGGGTCCTGAGTTGCTGTGGGCTGTAGTATCCCATAGGCAAGTCTCCTGGGGTGTATGCAGATGGAGGGACAGCTGGTCCAGGGGGTCCAGGTACAAAATGGGAATTGTATTCTGGAGGGGCATCAGAATTTGGATCTGATGAATTTAAATGGCAGTTGTAGGCAGGAGGAGCACCAGGCATTAGATCCAGGAACTCTTTTATTTTCCATTTCATCCACAGGTTGATCAAGGCTTGTGGTAATAGGCCTTAGAGAGAGGTGAATTGATTTACACACTGAGTTCTCTGGCTGGTAGTTCATATGACCGGATACTGCTCTTATTTATACATCCAATTTCCTTCCAAGATAATCAAAATTCTTTGTCCTCTAATGCAGTATGAAGAACTTGGCATACATGACATGAATCTGATTTTTTCCCCCATATTCTTTTTGGAAAGTGGCTGCGAGTCGACCTGACCCGGGTCCCCAGAGCTGTGCGGAGCGACCGCCCCGCCCGAGATCCCAGCGGAACCCTGTCCGGCCAGATCCAGCCTGCCGGATGGCGGCCCCTAGGGACAGGCCCAGGCAGAAAAATCTCGCCAACAGAGCCTCCGTCCCGGGGCCACCGCCGCCGCCTTCAGAGCCAAATCCCTTCCAGTGGAACCACCTGAGGATGCGGCGCGGGGCGTTGCCGGCCTCGAACCTCTGTTCGCAGGGGCCCGGCTCCACTCACCGCCAGGCCAGCCGTCACCTCGGCACACGGGACACCGGGCCTGGGATCTGATTTCATCCGCCGAGGATCGAGAAAGCTGATTAGTTTTTCCATGCACACTTAAAAAAATATTTATTTGCTGTTGTTGGATGAAGTAGTCTATAAATAGCAATTAAGTCCATTTGGTTGAGTTCTTTATGCTTACTAATTTACTGTCTATTTTTTCTATCAATTACTGAGAAGAGGGTTGATACTTCAATTATAATTGTGGAGCTACCTGTTTTTCTTTTCAGTTCTATCAGTTTTGCTTCACGTGTTTTGAAACTCTTCTATTAGGTATATACACATTGAGGATTATTATATATTCTTGGTGAATTTACCTTTTTATCATTATGTAATGTCCCTTATAATCCTGGGTAATCTTTACTCTGAGGCGTCACAGTTCTTAGCTATTATTTCCCAGGCAAGAATACTGGAGTGGGTTGCCATTTCCTTCTCCAGGGGATCTTCCTGATTCAGGGATTGAACCTGCGTCTCCCGCTTGGCAGGTGGATTCTTTACCGCTGAGCCACCAGGGAAGCCCAACTATTTCTTCAGATAATAACTTGTCTGATATGAATATGTCCACCGGGATTTCTTTCGAGTAGTGTTCGCCTGTTATATTTTTTCCATCCTTTTTCTTTTAACCTAGTTATATCATTATATTTGAAATGATCTTTATTTGTAGACAGCATATACTGTTGTGTTAGTTGCTCAGGCGCTCAGGCATGTCCGACTCTTTGTGACCCCAGGGACTGTAGCCCATCATGCTCCTCTGTCCATGGAGTTCTCCAGGCAAGAATACTGAAGTAGGTTGCTAGTTCCTTCTCCAAGATAGCATATAGTTGAGCCATTTAAAAACATCCATTCCAAGAAACTGTTTTAATTGGTACATTTGAACTTTCTACATTTAAGGTAATAATTAATGTATTTGGACTTAGATTTATCATTTTATTTGTTTTCTACTTGTTTCCGCTTTTTTCTGTCCCTCTCTTTTCCCTTCCCTGCCTTCTTTTGGGTTATTTGAATTTTTTTCCAGTATCTATTTTATCTACTGTGGGCTTTTTAAAAAAACTGTGTAGTTTTTATGTACATGTATGGTTGCTATAGGGATTACAGGATAAGTACTTAACTTTCACAGTGCATTTATAATTGGAGTTTTACCAATTCAGTGTAGAAACCTCACAAGTATATCAGTCCCTTTACTCTCCCTGCTTTATGATGTGATTGTCTTCTATATTATTGATATATATACATACAGAGAAAATCCTATGAGACAATATCATAATTTTTGCTTTCAAACATCAAACATTTTAAAGAACTCAGAGTAGAAGAATGGTCTATTATATTAACCCAAATATTTACCATTTCTGTTGCTCTTCTTTCACTCCTGATGCTCCCAGTTTCCTTTTGGTATCATTTCCCTTCACTCTGAAGAATTTTCTTTAGTAATTCTTTTAGAACAGGTCTACTGGCAATGTATTCTCTTAGCTTGTCTTCATCTGAGAATATATTTATTTTACCTTCATTGCTCAAGGATGTTTCTTCTGGATATAGAATTCTATGCTGACAACTCATTTAGCACATTAAAATTTTTGTTTCACTTCCTTTTGTCCTCCATAATTTCTGATGAGAAAACCACTGCTATTCAAATCATAGTTCTTCTATAAGAAATATATCATTTTTATTCTGCTTTCAGTATTCTTTTTCTTTAATTTTCAGCAGTATGATTATGAAGTATCATGTCATGGGTTTCTTTTGGTATATTTTGTTTGGGATTTGCTGAACTTTGTGAGTTTGTAGATGATTATCTTTCATCAAACTTAAGAAGTTCTTAGCTATTTTTCTTCAAGTATTTTTTCTGTACTGCACTTTTTCCCCTCTTCTTCTGGAACTCCAGTAATACAAATATTAGACCTTTTGATATTGCCTCCTGAGGCTTTAATTTTTTTAATATATTTTTCCTCTGTTGCTCATTTTGGATAATTTCTACTGATCTAGTTTCAAATTCACAGGCTCCTTCCTCTGTAATCTTTATTCTATTAATACTATTGAGCCCCAAAATTAGTTTTTTACTTTGGTTATTATATTTTTCTTCTCTTTCATTCCTAATAGTAGCAATTTGAGTTTTTTCTTAATCAGTTTTTTTCTGGCCATGCAAAACTTCAAAAATATAGTAAAAATTATCAATCTTTTTGTCACCAGCATTGCAAGGTAGATTCTTAACCACTGAACCACCAGAGAAGCCCCAGTTGTAACCATTCTTGTGGGTGTGAGTTTGTATCTCATTGTAACTTTGATCTGTATTTCCCTAATGATGAATGATCTTGAGCATCTTTTCATGTGCATATTGTCCATTTACATATCTTCTTTGGTGATAAGTCTATTCAAATTATTTTCCCATTTTAAAATTGAGATATTTGCCTTTTTGTTGTTGAGCTGTTCTTTATATATTCTGGATACTAGATCCTTACCAGATACATAATTTACAAAATGCTTCTCCCATTCTGTTGTCATTTTACTTTATGTGTCCTCTAAAGTATGACAAATTTTGATATTTGATGAAGTTTAATGTATCTATTTTTTCTTTGATTGCTTGTGCTTTTGGTGTCATATCTAAGAAACCAGTATCTAATGTAATATCATACAAATTTTCATCTATATCATTCTAAGAGTTTTATAGTTTTAGTTCTTACCTTTGGGCCTTTAAGTTAATCTTTATATATAGTATGAAGTACGGGGCCAACCTCATTCTTTTGCTTGTGGATGTCCAGTTGTCCCAGTACCATTTGTTGAATGGTCTTGGCATTCTCATCAAAAATCAACTGATTTTGACTATAGATGTATGGGTTTATTTCTAGACTTCCAATTTTTTCCTTTTTTAAAAAAACATTTTATGTATAGCTGAAGAACCTATCAATAGAACATCTCCACTTCCTTCCTCCTGTTTTTCGGCACTTTTGTCATACTTTTGCTTCTAAATATGTTCAGTTCAGTTCGGTCGCTCAGTCGTGTCCGACTCTTTGCGACCCCATGAATCGCAGCACGCCAGGCCTCCCTGTCCATCACCAACTCCCGGAGTTCACTCAGACTCACGTCCATCGAGTCCGTGATACCATCCAGCCATCTCATCCTCGGTCGTCCCCTTCTCCTCCTGCCCCCAATCGCTCCCAGCATCAGAGTGTTTTCCAATGAGTCAACTCTTCTCATGAGGTGGCCAAAGTACAGGAGTTTCAGCTTTAGCATCATTCCTTCCAAAGAAATCCCAGGGTTGATCCCTTTCAGAATGGACTGGTTGGATCTCCTTGCAGTCCAAGGGACCACAGTTCAAAAGCATCAATTCTTCAGTGCTCAGCCTTCTTCACAGTCAACTCTCACATCCATACATGACCACAGGAAAAACCATAGCCTTGACTAGATGGACCTTAGTCAGCAAAGTAACGTCTCTGCTTTTGAATATGCTATCTAGGTTTATAAATCCCATAATACAGTTATTATTTTTTATTTAAGTAGTCAATTTTTTTAAAGAAATTAAGATATGGAAAACCATTATACATGGTTGTCATTTAGGATGCTCTTCATCCCTATTTTAGAACCAAGTTTGGCCTGAAGTTCCTTTACAATTTTTTGTATGAATCTATTGGCAACAAATTCTCTCAGCATTTGTTTTTAAATGTCTTTATTTCACCTTAATTTTTAATGAATATTTTTATTGGATATGGAATTCTGAGTTAACACTTTTTTCTTTCTGCACTTTAAAAATGTCATTCCATTGTTTTATGGCTTGTATTTTTTCTTATGAGAAGTCAGTAATTCTTACAGTATTTCCCTGTATATAATGTATCTTCAGATTTTCTTGTTATTTTTTAGTTTTCAGATATTTGATGATCACAGTCTTGACTGCATTAGCTATTAAGTGTAAAAAGCTCAGCAGTAATCTGCCTCCAATGCAGAAGACAAAGGAGACACAGGTTCAATCCCTGGGTTAGGAAG
Source organism: Capricornis sumatraensis (assembly GCF_032405125.1). Lineage (NCBI taxonomy): Eukaryota > Metazoa > Chordata > Mammalia > Artiodactyla > Bovidae > Capricornis > Capricornis sumatraensis. The sequence continues at coordinate 66,838,535 of NC_091083.1, read as the reverse complement.
ATGCTCTGGAGGAGGAAATGGCAACCTTTTCCAGTATTCTTGCCAGAAGAATCGCATGGACAGAGGAGCCAGGGGGACTACAGCCCATAGGGTCACAAAGAGTTGAACATAACTGAGCGACTGAACACATACAGCACAAGTGTAGAAATTAAGTAGACTCATTTTCTCACTTTATTCTTTTTTCAAAATTGTTTTAGCTATTCTAGTTTCTTTTACTATATAAATTTTAGAATAATCTTGTCAATATCAAAACTTGTGATATTTTGACAGGAATTGAATTAAACTGTATACTTATTTGGGCCTCCCAGGTGGTGCTAGTGGTAAAGAACCCTCCTCCAAGGGATTTCCTGATAGCTCAGTTGGAAAAGAATCTGCCTGTAATGCAGGCTATCTACTCCAGTATTAGGGCCTGGAGAATTTCTAAGTCTAAGTCCATGGGGTCGCAAAGAGTTGGACACAACTGAGCAACTTTCACTTTCAATTTTCCAAGAATCCCATGGACAAAGAAATCTGGCAGGCTACAGTCCCACAGGGTCAGAGAGTCAGACATTACTGAAGCAACTTAGCATGCGTGCACATACATATATTAATTTGAGGAGAATTGATCTCTTTACTATTCTGTCTCCTAATCCTTGAATATATATCTCTCCATACATTTAGATCTTTGACTTCTTTTAAGTTTTATAGTTTTCAGCACATGACTCTTACACATGGGTTTGTTAAAGATTTACATCTAACTAGTTCCATTTTATTGTTGCTGTTTTCACATTTATAAGTGGCATCATAGTTTTGATTTTGTTGTCCATATGTTCAAAGTCAGTATATAGAAATACAATTGATTTACATCTTTTATCTTGTAATCTTGCTGAATTCACTTAATAGTTTTATGAAATTTTTTGAGGATTTCTTGCGACTTTATATGTAGACACATATCATATGCAAATAGGGACAGTTTTATTTCTTTTCTGATCTGTATGTCTTTTATTTCCTTTTCTTGCCTTATTGCACTGACTAGAACTTTAAATACTATGTCAAATAGGAGTGGTGAGAGAGGACATCCTTGCCTTGTTCCTTGTCTTACAGGGAAAGTTTTTGTGGTCATTCTAGGTATTTTATTGGAGAAGGCAATGGCACCCCCACTCCAGTACTCTTGCCTGGAAAATCCCATAGACGGAGGTGCCTGGTAGGGTGCAGTCTATGGGGTTGCGAAGAGTCGGACATGACTGAGCGGCTTCACTTTCACTTTCCACTTTCACACACTGGAGAAGGAAATGGCAACCCACTCCAGTGTTCTTGCCTGGAGAATCCCAGGGATGGGGGAGCCTGGTGGGCTGCCATCTCTGGGATGGCACAGATTCGGACATGACTGAAGTGACTTAGCAGCAGCAGCAGCAGGTATTTTATTATGTATACATAACATCACAGTCTACTGGTGTCTTCATTTTACCAGTTCTGATGATGTAATAACTTTACCTCCCTTTACATCCATTCCCCTCCCCCTTGTTCAGAGTCACTGTTTGGGATGTGAGGCACAATGAAAACCAAGGGAATTCATCACTGTGCCTTTCCTCAGGTCCCCAGATCTCAAGGTTCCTAGTCAGTCTGATTTATTCTCTCCTTCTTTCAGAGTCTTCTAGTTTGTTTTACATATACTACCCAGTGTTTTTAGTTGTATTTAGTGAGAGGAAAAGAGAAAAGTACATCTTCTCCACCTTCTAGAAAGTGGAAATCCTCAGATACTTCTTCTGTTCTTGAATTTCTCTTTTCTTATAGTCACATTTTCCTGTATGTCCTTGAACATATTTATAAAAGCTTGTTTAAAATCTTTATCTACTGTTTTCATCATCTTGTTTTTTTTTGGGTCTATTTCTATTGATTTGTTTTCTCCTAGCTAAGGGTTACATTTTACTGCTTCTTTGCATTTTTTATTGTATGTTGGAAGTCTATGAAGCTGTGTTGTTGAATGGATTTTTTTTCTCTTCTTGTGTTGTTTTTTTCAAGGAAGTAGCTTCTTTTTTTCGGTAGTTAATTTATTTAGGATTATCTTGATCCTTTTGAGGCATGTTTTCAAGTTTTGTTTAAAAAGCTCTAGAATAACCTCTTTTGCTCTTGTTGTTCAGTTGCTAAGTCGTGTCCAACTCTGTGACTCCATGGACTGCAGCACACCTCCCTGTCCTTCACTATATACTGAAGTTTGCCCAAGTTCATGTCCATTGGGTCAGTGATGCTATCCAATCATCTTATCCTCTGCCTCCTGCTTCTCCTTTTGCTTTTACTAAGTATTTGCTATTACTAGGTTAATGCAGTTCCTAAGGCAGAATCTTTCTGGGGTCTCTACTGAATGTCCAGAATGTTCAGCAATGTCTCTTCACTCTGGCTTATGGAAGCTTGAACAGCTTGCAACCCAATGTGATCTCTGGTAAATGTTATTTCCTTAGTAATTACTCTTTTGTTCAATCTCATGGAATCTCATCCAGTGCCTCAGCAGCTAAGTAGTTTAGCACTAGTAGTAAAGGTAGCAAAGATTCAAAGGGATCCCTGTGTAGACTTCTGTTATTCTTTCTAACAACATAGGAACTGTTGTTCCTTCTTTTGTATGGTACACTGTCCCACAAATGCCAGGTGTCTTATAACTTTGAATTCCAATCTCTGTTTCCTCAGCTTGTTGAAACCATCTACCTGGTCCCCCTCCCTGTGCTGCTAGCTGAAAATTACTTCCAAGCAAAAGGCAAGAACAATCATGGGGTTCTCCTTGGTTATTTCCCTTGTCTTGAGGATCATAGTCCTGTGCTGTATATGTCCAACATCTGAAGACATTTCATACATTTTGTCCAGTTTCAGATTTTTTTTTTAATTGTGGAAGGCCTAATTGAATACTATTAGTCCATTATGGTCATTGTGGAAATGCTGTTTTGTGTTTTGAAGACAAGTTTGGCTGCTGGAGAATGGATTGGGTGGGGTATAGGAATACAAGCAGATAGACCTGATGGGAGTCTATTCCAGAATCCAGGGAAAAGATGATGCTGGCTTGGGGTATTTTGGAAATATAGATAGGTGAATGAATGAGCTAATGTTTATTAGAAGTGCAATAGGCTTAAACAAATGTTTTAAATAATTTATTTGAAATGAAAATAACCTCTTATTTTTCTGTTTGTCATTATAGATTTTTAGTGTGAGAGAGAGAGAAAATTATGTCATTTTTCAGATGAATAAACTAATGTCTGAATGACGGACTCACCTGCCCAATGTTCTAAGGAAACAATACTAGATCCCAGATTCCCAGACTACTAAGAGCTCCATAAGTACTGCTTTCAAACTGGCTGGAACTCACATGCCAGATGACATAAGAGTCTTTAAAGTCTTTAGAAACTTCTACTTAGGGAGAAAATAAAGTCTCCTTTGGGAAGTCTTTGTGGTGAAACTAAATGCGCCCTTTATACCTAATTTTTGGGTCATTATTATCCTTGAAAGAAATAAACTTATGTTGTTTTGGTGGGCCTTTATTCAAATGACTTATTGTAGGTTCTGGGAAAATGGATCCTGTCCCCATAATGCTTCTATAATACTCATAGTTCCACAGATGAGAGATTATTTTCATTATTAAAATGATTTAAAAGTCCATTATAACAGCCTTACATTTTCTTACCCTAAGTTTTCTCTCCTATTCTCACTGTCCTCTTGTAACTCAATGAATAATACTCTTTTGACTATTGTTTTATATTATTCCCCCATGTAATCAAAAGTCAAGGCGTGCTGTAGGCAAAACCATGTAGTCAATGGATTTTGCTCCGGTTCATTGTCTTTTTACTTTCCCACCCCTTTACTGAGGCTGTTTTTCTTTCTTTCACTTAAGTATTAGTCACTTAGCTGTGTCCAACTCTTTGCAACCCCATGGACTGTAGCCCACCAGGCTTCTCTGTGCATGGAATTCTCCAGGCAAGAATACTGGAGTGGGCTGCCATTTCCTACTCCACGGGATCTTCCCGACCCAGAGATTGAACCCAAGTCTCCTGCATTCCAGGCAGATTTTTTTTTTTACCATTTGAGCCACTATGGAAGCCCTGATCAAAAAGACTGCAACATGACACAATCATCAGGTCTGAGCTTCAGTCTTGCCTAATCTTCTGGACTGGTCTTGGAACTTTGAGTAGAGTTTTTAGGGAGCTATAAGAATAGTAATGGGCTTGATGCTGTAATAAAAGTCAGAGGAAATAATATATGTAGAGTAATACACTGCCTTGCACACAGTAAGTGTTCATCTGCTTCTTTGTTCTTTCATTTTGTGAACACAGGCAGAAGTGTGATTATATTTGTCCTTGGTAGTTTCAGTGGAATGGATGGGCAGTGAAGAGTGACACGCAAATGGAATCAATTTATTTCTTTTTGGGACTCACTGTTTTGTTTACATTAGAGCTCTGAATTAAATCATGCTTCTTACTTCTCTCTGAAATAACATGGTTCTTTATTTCTCTCATTTCTAAAACTGCTAGCAATATTTTTGGCTAAGTAAGGCATTTGTGCATGTAAGAGGGATTTTTTTTTTTTTTCAAAACAGGGAATCTTTCAGGACTTTCCAAGACTGTACTAAGCAGTCTGCTTCTGTGTTCCCTCAGGGCATTTATCAAACAGAAGATAACGTATGATTTGTTGACTGCCTTCTTTCCACTGTACTATAAATTCCCTAAGAGCAGAAAATATAACTTAATTTCTGAATCTCAAATTCCCAGCAGAGTGTTTGGTATATATTTCACATTCAACAATATTTATTGAATAACTGAATAATAATATGATTAAGTATCACATAGCCTGTTGTCTTTGTCCTGTGTCCCACCTCCTCAAGTCTATTTTAAAAAATATTAATTATTTATTTTGCTGGGTCATGTGTTAGTTGTGACAGGATCTACTTCCCTGACCAGGGATCAGACCCAGGCTGCCTGCATTGGGAGTACAGAGTCTTAGGCACTGGACTACATGGAAAGTCCCAGTCTAGGTGCCTCCACCTTTTTTTTACGATTTATTTATTTATTTTTGGCTGTGCTGTTTCCTTGTTTCTGTGTGCGGGCTTTCCCCAGTTGCATCAAGGGGGGTCTACTCTCTAGTTTCGGTGCATGGGCTTCTCATTGCAGTGGCTTCTCATTGCAGAGCATGAGCTCTAGAGGCTCATGCTTCAGTAGTTGTCACTCGAAGGCTTAGGTGCCCTTAGGTGCCAGATGCTCGCAGGCACGTGGGTTCTTCCTGGACCAGGGATCGAACCTGTGTCCCCTGCATTGGCAGACCAATTCTTAATAGCTGGACCACCAGGGAAGTCCCTCCTCAACTCTGTTTATATGAATCTGGTCATTCAACAATTCAACTTTTACAGATAGTCTAGTTTTAGAAGGCTACATTTGTGATGCCCTGAAAGATACAGGGATGAAGAAGACATGGTCTGACAGGGAGAAAGTGACAAGGGTTATATAAGTTCAAGGATCATTTTCTTTTTCTGATCAAAATTTTCAGTGGCTCCCTATTGCTCATAGGATAAAGTCCAAACTCTTTGGTATTATATTCAAGGCCTTTTATAGGCTGACCCTAATTCTTTTTTTCCATCACTATCATCTATTGCTCCCCCACCTATATTGTAGTGGTTTTTAGTTCCATCTACCTAGCACCATTCCTAACAGATTTCCTCTCAGGCTGTGGTGACTTGAGAGGTGGGATCCTAATCTTCTTTTTTTTTTTTAAGTTTCTTTTGCATTTTAAAAAATATTTATTTGGTTGCAGTGGGTCTTAGTTGAGGCACTTGGGATCTTCAATCTTTGATCTTTGCTGTGGCATGAGGGATCTTTAGTTGCAGCATGTGAACTCTTAGTTGCAGGATGTGGGATCTAGTTCCCTGACCATGGATCAAACCCAGGCCCCCTGCATTGGGATAGTGGAGTCTTACCACTGAACCTCTAGAGAAGTGCTAGGATACTACTCTTCTCGATAGCTCTTCTTGATCTGATTCCTGCATGAAAATATTCTTCCTTCTGCTTAAAAAAGAGCTGGAAGACTCACTCGCTGATACATGAATCCTCCTTTTCAACTGATTGGTTTCCTTACTGCCTCCTATATATGGCTGCTATTTCTGCTGATGACTTTATTCAATTACTCCTTTGCAAGACCCTCTTCTAAGATCTCCATTTCATAGCCCTATGATTCTATTAAGGCCAAGGTCTAATCCTGCTTATCTCCCAAAGCCTTTTCTTCCTTCCTTATACCTACCCTGCCCTTCAGTTAGTCAGTCAGTTCAGTTGTTCAATCGTGTCCAACTCTTTGCAACCCCATGAATCACAGCATGCCAGGCCTCCCTGTCCATCACCAACTCCTGGAGTTCACCCAAACTCATGTCCATCGAGTCAGTGATGCCATCCAGCCATCTCATCCTCTGTTGTCCCCTTCTCCTCCTGCCCCCAATCCCTCCCATCATCAGGGTCTTTTCCAATGAGTCAACTCTTTGCATGAGGTGGCCAAAGTACCGGAGTTTTAGCTTTAGTGTCAGTCCTTCCAAAGAACACCCAGGACTGATCTCCTTTAGAATGGACTGGTTGGATCTCCTTGCAGTCCAAGGGACTCTCAAGAGTCTTCTCCAACACCACAGTTCAAAAGCATCAGTTCTTCAGTGCTCGGCTTTCTTCCAGAGAAGGCAATGGCACCCCACTCCAGTACTCTTGCCTGGAGAATCCCATGGATGGAGGAGCCTGGTAGGCTGCAGTCCATGGGGTCGCTATGAGTCGGACATGACTGAGCAACTTCACTTTCACTTTTCAGTTCCATGCATTGGAGAAGGTAATGGCAACCCACTCCACTGTTCTTGCCTGGAGAATCCCAGGGACAGGGGCGCCTGATGGGCTGCCATCTATGGGGTCGCACAGAGTTGGACATGACTGAAGCGACTTAGCAGCAGCAGCAGCAGCTTTCTTCATAATCCAACTCTCACATCCATACATGACCACGGAAAAACCATAGCCTTGACTAGATGGACTTTGTTGGCAAAGTAATGTCCCTGCTTTTCAATATGCTATCTAGATTGGTCACAACTTTCCTTCCAAGGAGTAAGCATCTTTTAATTTAATGACTGCAATCACCATCTGCAGTGATTCTGGAGCCCAAAAATATAAATTCTGACACTGTTTCCCCATCTATTTGCCATGAAGTGATGGGACCGGATGCCATGATCTTCATTTTCTGAATGTTGAGCTTTAAGCCAACTTTTTCACTCTCCACTTTCACTTTCATCAAGAGGCTTTTTAGTTCCTCTTCACTTTCTGCCATGAGGGTGATGTCATCTGCATATCTGAGGTTATTGATATTTCTCCCGGCAATCTTGATTCCAGCTTGTGCTTCTTCCAGCCCAGTGTTTCTCATGATGTACTCTGCATATAAGTTAAATAAGCAGGGTGACAATATACAGCCTTGACGTACTCCTTTTCCTATTTGGAACCAGTCTGTTGCTCCATGTCCAGTTCTAACTGTTGCTTCCTGACCTGCATATAGGTTTCTCAAAAGGCAGGTCAGATGGTCTGGTATTCCCATCTCTTGAAGAATTTTCCACAGTTTATTGTGATCCACACAGTCAAAGGCTTTGGTATAGTCAATAAAGCAGAAATAGATGTTTTTCTGGAACTCTCTTGCTTTTTCCATGATCCAGAGGATGCTGGCAATTTGATCTCTGGTTCCTTTGCCTTTTCTAAAACCAGCTTGAACATCAGGAAGTTCACGGTTCACGTATTGCTGAAGCCTGGCTTGGAGAATTTTGAGCATTACTTTACTAGCATGTGAGATGAGGGCAATTGTGCGGTAGTTTGAGCATTCTTTGGCATTGCCTTTCTTTGGGATTGGAATGAAAACTGACCTTTTCCAGTCCTGTGGCCACTGCTGAGTTTTCCAATTTGCTGGCATATTGAGTGCAGCACTTTCACAGCATCATCTTTTAGGATTTGAAATAGCTCAACTGGACTCCATCACCTCCACTAGCTTTGTTCATAGGGATGCTTTCTAAGGCCCACTGATTTCACGTTCCAGAATGTCTGGCTCTACATGAGTGATCACACCATCATGATTATCTGGGTCATGAAGGTCTTTTTTGTACAGTTCTTCTGTGTATTCTTGCCACCTCTTCTTAATATCTTCTGCTTCTGTTAGGCCCATACCATTTCTGTCCTTTATCGAGCCCATCTTTGCATGAAATGTTCCCTTGGTATCTCTAATTTTCTTGAAGAGATCTCTAGTCTTTCCCATTCTGTTGTTTTCCTCTATTTCTTCGCATTGATCGCTGAGGAAGGCTTTCTTATCTCTCTTTGCTATTCTTTGGAACTCTCCATTCAGATGCTTATATCTTTCATTTTCTCCTTTGCTTTTTGCTTCTCTTCTCTTCACAGCTATTTGTAAGGCCTCCTCAGACAGCCATTTTGCTTTTTTGCATTTCTTTTCCATGAGGATGGTCTTGATCCTGGTCTCCTGTACAATGTCATGAACCTCCGTCCACAGTTCATCAGGCACTCTATCAGATCTAGGCCCTTAAATCTATTTCTCACTTCCACTGTATAATCATAAGGGATTTGATTTAAGTCATACCTGAATGGTCTAGCGGTTTTCCCTACTTTCTTCAATTTAAGTCTGAATTTGGTAATAAGGAGTTCATGATCTGAGCCACAGTCAGCTCCTGGTCTTGTTTTTGCTGACTGTATAGAGCTTCTCCATCTTTGGCTGCAAAGAATATAATTAATCTAATTTCGGTGTTGACCATCTGGTGATGTCCATGTGTAGAGTCTTCTCTTGTGTTGTTGGAAGAGGGTGTTTGCTATGACCAGTGCGTTCTCTTGGCAAAACTCTATTAGCTTTTGCCATGCTTCATTCCGTACTCCAAGGCTAAATTTGCCTGTTACTCCAGGTGTTTTTGACTTCCTACTTTTGAATTCCAGTCCCCTATAATGAAAAGGACATCTTTTTTGGGTGTTAGTTCTAAAAGGTGTTGTAGGTCTTCACAGAACCGTTCAACTTCAGCTTCTTCAGTGTTACTGGTTAGGGCATAGGCTTGGATTACCATGATATTGAATAGTTTGCATTGGAAATGAACAGAGATCATTTTTTTGTTTTTGAGATTGCATCCAAGTACTGCATTTCAGACTCTTCTGTTGACCATGATGGCCATTCCATTTCTTCTAAGGGATTCCTGCCGACAGTAGGAGATATAATGGTCATCTGAGTTAAATTCACCCATTCCAGTCCATTTTAGTTTGCTGATTCCTAGAATGTTGATGTTCACTCTTGCCATCTCCTGTTTGATCACTCCCAATTTGCCTTGATTCATGGACCTAACATTCCAAGTTCCTATGCAGTATTTCTCTTTACAGTATCAGACCTTGCTTTTATCACCAGTCACATCCACAGCTGCGTATTGTTTTTGCTTTGGCTCATCCCTTCATTCTTTCTGGAGTTATTTCTCCACTGATCTCCAGTAGCATATTGAGCACTTACCGACCTGGGGAGTTCCTCTTTCATTATCCTCTCATTTTGCCTTTTCATACTGTTCATGGGGTTCTCAAGGCAAGAATGCTGAAGTGGTTTGCCATTCCCTTCTCCAGTGGACCACATTCTGTCAGACCTCTCCACCACGACCCGTCTCTCTTGGGTGGCCACACACGGCATGGCTTAGTTTCATTGAGTTAGACAAGGCTGTGGTCCGTGTGATCAGATTGGCTAGTTTTCTGTGAGTATGGTTTCAATGTGTCTGCCCTCTGATGCCCTCTGGCAACACCTACCATCTTACTTGGGTTTCTTTTACCTTGGGCGTGGGGTATCTCTTCACGGCTGCTCCAGCAAAGCGCAGCCACTGCTCCTTACCTTAGACAAGGTCACCCCTCCCGACCTTGAATGTGGAATAGCTCCTCTCGGCTCTCCTGTGCCTGTGCAGCCGCCGCTGCTTGGACTTAGGGTTGCTCCTCTCAGCCGCCACCCCTGACCTCGGACATGGGATAGCTCCTTCCTTGACCACTGTTAATTACAACTGCCCTGAAAATCTTGAATCCCTTTTCTTTGTCAGTTGAAATATGCTGCTTATGTTGCCTCTTTTCTCTTTTCATGTACAGATCTTCTTTCTCATCATAGAGTAGGGATTTGCAAAGTGAGATCCAAGGATCCCTTGTGGTCTCTGAGAACCTTTCAGTGGCTACATGAGGTCATAACTATTTTCAAAATAATTCATTATTTGCCTTTTTAACTCTGATTCTCTCACAAGTGGAATTTTCTCAATGATATATGAAAAGTGATATCACGACAGGCTAAGTGCAAAATCAGATAGGATAATCCAATTGTCTTTTAAGTCAGACATTAAAGAGATCCACATAAATGTAAAATAATTCCAATATTTTTATTATTTTTTTGGACATCTTGGTTGCTTCCAAGATTTTGCAATTATGAATATAACTGCTATATTTGCATTGAATGGCACATATAAACTTAGTCTTCTTGTTAAAATATACAACCCTAATATTATTGGAAGAGAAACCGTCTAGTGGTTAAACTAAGTATATTTACAAATTCTGCCTTCTAAATTGATCCTAAAATTCACATTCCAAGTTTTGCAAGATAGTCAAGTGTGCAGAATGTAAAGTCATTATGTTGATGTCTCTCTACTGATATACATGATGAAAATGCCTCCTTAAGACTGTCTCCACAGTCCATGCTGAGTATGGATGCATTCTTGGTGCAGTTTATTCTTCTGCTGCAGGGTTTCTCAAGATAGAGGAATTTTAAAAGAGATTATGTGTAGTTTAAGAAAAATATTCAGTATATTGAAAGAGACATTGGGTTTTTAAAAACCTGAGATATACGGTTTTCCTGAGTGATTGTGGCCATTTTCTATTACTTTGTTTCAAACAACATAGTTTTCATAAAAATAAGGTATTTTTGTTAAGTTGTAATAGGTATAATATTGTTGTTTTTAAGTGAAAAAAGAAATATTTAAACATTTTTCTCATTCTTAATTTCCAGTATGGAAAATATTAATAGATAAAACTCACATAAACAAAAGTCTTTTGGGATCCTCAAATTTTACGTAGTGGAAAGAGGTCCTAAAACCAAAAGTTTGAGTTGTTGGTCTATAAGAGATCAGGAAGCAGACATTATATTTCTTAGTGTCTCCATTGCTATGTACATTTTAAGATTTCAATAAATGTTAATTGTGGAAGTGTGGAAATTTGGGGCACACATGACAATAAGTGAAAGTAATTTTTTAGGGGGAATATTCTGTTTTCTTAAATGTTACATTTTTATTTCCTAGGTGCAACTCCCAAGCTATGATAACCTTAACCTATTTCATCTGCTGCATGTTTTTGAATATAAAAACAGGACTTTACTGAACCTGAGGGTGCTCCTGGGCTGTCACCATAGGGGAGAAGATATTGTTCAGAAAAATCTGAAGCCTATAAAACTTTTGCTGGGAATGTTAATTTGCAAATGCCACCACCATAGAATGAGAAAGCTTTAGGAGGGAAAATAGGGTCATAAGAAATGCCCAAGACTAAGGGGAAACAGCTGCACTAAAGAGCATCATGGCACAAACTATTTGGTTTTAATTGCATGGAAGATAATTGGCTCCAGTTGGTTTGTGAAAGATTCAGAAACAAAAGAATAGCAAGGAAAAACAAATAATGGTTCAAGAACTGTTTTAAGGCAAGACAATGAGGTTCATTTCAACCTAAATTATTCCTTAAGGCACATTTTCCGCAAAGTGGGAAAATATTTCAATTAAAGTTTTCTAAACCTGCCTTGGAGCTTTAGTTAAGAAGCTGTAAATATATTAGACTTTTAAAAAATGGTCTCCAATACAACCTAAACTCTCTTCTTTTTCAGAGGATTTTGTATTTCTCTGTTCTTCAACTTAAGATTCTCATCATCTAGGTATGAAATTTTTTGAAAATACCTTAAATCTTGGATCAGTCTTGGCATACAGTCTTAGATTAAACTGGTATAGTCTTTCCTTAAAATCCCACTTTCATCAAGTCTTTGATCTCAAGGGATCAACTTTTTATAAAGGTTTTGTAGGCCATAAGGTTTCTGTAACAGAAAGAAGAGATTAAGAAGAGATGGCAAGAAGGTACATAAGAACTATACAAAAAACTATACAAAAAAGATCTTAATGACCCCCACAATGGTGGGGTCACTCACCTAGAGCCAGACATCCTGGGATGTGAAGTCAAGTGGGCCTTAGGAAGCATTACTTCGAACAAAGCTAGTGAGGTGAGGAATTCCAGCTTAGCTATTTCATATCCTAAAAGACGATGCTGTTGAAGTGCTGCACTTAGTATGCCAGAAAATTTGGAAAACTCGGCAGTGGCCACAGGACTGGAAAAGTCAGTTTTCATTTCAATCCCCAAAAAAGGTAATGCCAAAGAATGTTCAGATTACCGTACAATTGCATTCATTTCACATGCTAGCAAGATTATACTCAAAATCCTTCAAGTGAGGCTTCAGCAGCACGTGAACCAAGAAGTTCTAGATGTTCAAGCTGGATTTAGAAAAGGCAGAGGAACCAGAGATCAAATTGCCAACATCCTCTGGATCACAGTAAAAGCAAGGGGATTCCAAAAAAACCCATCTACTTCTGCTTTGTTGTCTATGCTAAAGACTTTGACTGTGTGGATCACAACAAACTGTGGAAAATTCTTAAAGAGATGGGAATACCAGACCACCTTACCTGCCTCCTGAGAAACCTGTATTCAGGAAAAGAAGCAACAGTTACAACTGGACGTGTAACAACGAACTGGTTCAGAATTGGGAAAGGAGTACGTCACGGCTATATGTTGTCACCCTGATTATTTAACTTATATGCAGAGTATATTATGTGAAATGCCAGGCTCGATGACTCACAGGATGGAATCAAGATTGCTGGGAGAAATATCAACAACCTCAGATATGCAAATACTGCCACTTTAATGGCAGAAAGTGAAGAGGAACTAAAGAGCTTCTTGATGAAGATGGTGCTTTCAGTGGTGTTGGAGAAGACTCTTGAGAGTCCCTTGAACAGCAAGGAGATCAAACCACTCAATCCTAAAGGAAATCAACCCTGAATATTCCTTAGAAGGACTGATGCTGAAGCTGAAGCTCCAGTACTCTGGCCACCTGATGTGAAGAGCTGACTCACTGGAGAGGACCCTGATACTGGGAAAGATTGAAGACAGGAGGAGAAGGGGATGACAGAGTGAGATGGTTGGATGGCATCACTGACTCAATGGACATGGGTTCAAGCAAACTCTGGGAGATAGTGAAGAACAAGGAAGCCTGGCATGCTGCAGTTCATGGGGCCACTGTCTAGGTTTGTCATAACTTTTCTTCCAAGGAGCAAGCTAATTTTTATACAATATATATTTTTAAAATTTTGTGCTGTACTCAAAAACAAGAAGAGAAAGATATTCAAGGACAAAAAAATGGGGAAATTTCCCTCAAACAATAACAACAATTACCCAGGAATCCACAGTACCAAAAGTCTCAGAAGCCATAGGAATCAGGACTGAACACAAGCCATGGGCAAACAGAAGCGAAAGCAAAACACACTGTGGAGAAAGCCAGAGGCTCAATTAGCATTGCCCACTCATGAACAGAATCTCAAAAGAAAGGTACATACTCAGAGCTTGGGCAGAGACAAAATCATCTACCTAGTGAGTCTCAGTTCAGTTCAGTAGCTCAGTCATGTCCGACTTTTTGCAACCCAATGGACTGCAGCACACCAGGCTTCCCTGTCCATCACCAACTCCCGGAGTTTGCTCAAACTCATGTCCATTGAGTCAGTAATGCCATCCAACCACCTCATCCTCTGTCGTCCCCTTCTCCTCCTAATAACTTTGTTAGGAAGAAAACAGAACAAGGTAGTGAGATAGACTGTAGGGGTGAGGAAGGACAAATTAGATTGAGTAGTTAGGAAGGGCTAAATGATATTTGACTTGATGATAAGAAGTTGCCTGCCAAGTGAAGATTTAGGGGCAGAGGAAAGAACAATTTGAAAGGCCCTAAGGCAGAAAAGAAATCAGTGTGGCTAAAATTTACTGAGAGAATAAAGGAGTAATAAGAGATGAGACTGGAGAAAGAGACAAGGACTTAGCATATATGTAACTTTTGGTCAGTTTGGCAGTCTAAACTGAGGCAGGAAGTCTCCTCCACGTTTCTAAGCACAGGGAAGTAATGGATAAAATACAAAAATACATTTAAAATCTATGGTTGAATTCTAAAACAAGAGCAAGAAATCTCCAGTGCTAAAAATGAATGTCAGAATAGTAAGAAAAACTTGACGCCAGAGCTGAAACCAGATAGCTCCTGCAGTAGCATTGTTAAAATAACAGTGTACGACCTACAACTGGTTCCAATAACTCCATGACTTAATCTCTTTCTTCACACTGTAGCTTAGGTGTTAGCAAACTGCAGCCCACAGGTCAAATCTGGCCCACCTTTTTTTTTGTTTGTTTTTTTTCTTTGTAAAGTTTTGTTGGAACGCAGCCATGCTCATTCATTTTCATCTTGTCCACGGCTGCTTTCATTCTACAGTTGTTGCGTTTAACAGCTTTGTTGAGATATAATTTATCTACCATAAGGTTCACCAGTTTAAAGTGTACAATTCAATGGTTTTTAGTATATCTACAGTTTTGCAACAATCACCATAATCTAGTTTTAGAATATTTTTATCACCCCCAAAAGATAATAATACTTTATACCTATAAATAAATATTCTCATCCTCCTCACCCTTCTGTCCACTCCTCAGCCGTAAGCAATCACTCATCTACTTTTGGTCTCTGTAGATTTGTCTATTTTGTATATTTCATAAAAATGAAATCATACAACATGGTACATAGCCTTTATGTCTGGATGCTTTAACTTACCATAATTTTCAAGATTCATCAATGTTAGCATAAATCAGTACTTATTTCTTTTTATGGCAGAATAATATTCTATTACATAAATATACTACACATTGTACATTGATTTATCAGTTGGTGAAATCTGAGTTGCTTCTACTTTTTTAGTATTATGAATAATGTTCCTATGCACATTCATGTACAATTTTTTGTGTGGGCATGTGTTTTCACTTCTCTTGGGTAGATACCTAGGCATAGAATTGTTGGTTCATATGATAACTATATATTTAACATTTTGAGGAATTGCTAAACTGTTTTTCAAGGTAGCCATACCTGTATCTCTTTATTCTGACACCTTAGGTTCACAAGGAAATTATGGCTTATTTGAAAAGACCTTGATGCTGGGAAAGATTGAGGGCAGGAGGAGAAGGGGATGACAGAGGATGAGATGGTTGGATGGCATCACCAACTCAACGGACATGAGTTTGGGTAAACTCCTGGAGTTGGTGATGAACAGGGAGGCCTGGCATGCTGTGGTCCATGGAGTCACAGAGTCGGACATGACTGAGCTGCTGAACTGAACTGAACTGAGTCAGGACTATGGATAGAAAACAGATACTGCAGAGAAACTAGATCTCCAAGTTTGTACTGAAATAGCCATATGGTTCATATTCATATTACCCATGTAGTTCAGGACAATTGAACTAAGAAATTAACATAAAGGAGGTTCAGAATTGATAGAATCCAGAGGGCTCCAAGGACTGGGTGAACCTAAAAGGCTATAACTAGATAAACTATACTTTAGGAGTTAAAGTGTCTTTAATGAAGAACATCTCCATTTCAAAGTATCACTTGAAATGAAACAGACAGTCTCTTAGAGTGTTTCTCAGAATGTGGTCTGAAGAACAATTGCATGGGGAGGGGGATGCTTAGGGGGTGAGAACAGATGAGGATAGAAGAGATTAATGTTGCATTTTCTTGGATCCCACACATCAGATCTGCTAAGTTAGAATCTCTTGGATGGAGCCTGAAACCTAAATATTTTACAGATGTTCCAGGTAATTTAAAAAATGTTTTACTATGGAAAACTTCAATCCAATACAAAACTATTATCATGTTTAATATTTCTTGGTTACACTAAAGATCTGTCTATTTCAGTTGCTGAGAAATTATGAACTTATGCACACATTTCCATCCAAGGTTCCAAGGCTGTATGTATCTCACTGATACATCATTCCCCCAAAGTTTCACATGTTAGTGTTAACATTTTACATTAGTATAAACAAGGGCAGATAGGTGTTTTAAATTGTGAATGGGTGTGGAATTTAATTTTTTGATACATAATGATACATATGCAGTAAAGTTTTTAATGTAGAAATATTTCTGTGATAAAAAATTCTTTTTGATAGTGAAATTTAATTTTACTCTTTTAATATTTAATTTGTGATTTTTGCACCTATGTTTGTAAGATTGGCCTGTAATTTTTCTTCTGTTACTGTCCTTGTTGGATTTTAGCTTCAAGGGTATGGTAGGTAGTCTCATAAACTAGCACAATTTATCAACATGTTTTAGCAACTTTTTTTTTTCCACCATTGCTTCTTATATCCCCCTGTTTCCTTCTTGGTTCATTTTTATTTTGTTTTGTTTTTGTTTTTAAAAATTCATTCCCTATGTGTTTTTTTTAGATTTTTTTTAAACGTAAATTTATTTATTTTAACTGGAGGTTAATTACTTTACAATATTGTATTGGTTTTGCCATACATCAACATGAATCCGCTACAGGTATACATGTGTTCCCCATCCTGAACCCCCCTCCCTCCTCCCTCCTCGTACCATCCCTCTGGGTCGTCCCAGTGCACCAGCCCCAAGCATCCAGTATCATGCATCGGACCTAGACTGGCATTCGTTTCATATATGATATTATACATGTTTCAATGCCATTCTCCCAAATCATCCCACCCTCTCCCTCTCCCACAGAGTCCAAAAGACTGTTCTATACATCTGTCTCTTTTGCTGTCTCGCATACAGGGTTATTGTTACCATCTTTCTAAATCCCATATATATGCATTAGTATACTGCACTGGTGTTTTTCTTTCTGGCTTACTTCACTTTGTATAATAGGCTACAGCTTCATCCACCTCATTAGAACTGATTCAAATGAATTCTTTTTAATGGTTTTTTTAAACCAAGAGTTGCCTAGCTAATTCATTCAGCAAACATTGTTTGCTCACCTACTATGAAAAACAGTTTAGTTCTATGGCAATCCACTCCAGTACTCTTGCCTGGAAAATCCCATGGACAGAGGAGCCTGATAGGCTACAGTCCATGGGATCGCAAAGAGTCGGACACGACTGAGCGACTTCACTTTCACTTTCACTTTCTGACAGTACAGTGGTAAATCAGTTAAAGTATCACTTTCATTACTTTTCTTCTATTTCTTTTGACTTGTTTCACCCATTTCTCTTACCCCCACCCCCCAGCTTTGGCAAACACCAGTCTGTTCTCTGTATGTATGAGCTTCTTCTTCTTGTTTTTAGATCCCACATATAAGAGAGATCATAAGGTATTTGTCTTTTTCTGTCTGACTTATTTCACTTAGCATAATGCCCTTGATGTCTACCCATGTTATCACAAAATGGCAAGATTTCATTCTTTTTTATGGCTAAACAATATTTGTGTGTGTGTGCTTCCCTGGTAGCTGAGTGGTAAAGAATCTGCCTATAGTGCAGGAGATGCAGGTTCAATCACCAGGCTAGGGAGATCCCCTGGAGAAGGAAATGGCAACCCACTCCACTATTCTTGCCTGGGAAATCCCATGGACAGAGGAGCCTGGCGGGCTGCAATCCATGGAGCTGCAAAAGAGCTGGACACAACTTAGCAACTGAACAACAATGTGCGTTTATCACAATTTCTTTATCCATTCACCCATTGATGAAAACTTGGTTAAATTTTTTTTTTTTGGTTTGAGTACATTCCTCTTTCAGCAAGATTATTTTGATGGTAAACGTTCTAAATCTCTGTAGTTCTTTAAATGCATTAATTTTGCTTTTACTCCTTTGTTGTTATTGTTGTTCAATGAAATGAGTGAAAGAAAAATGGGTAAAAGAAGTCAAAAGATAAACAGAAGAAACTAATGGAAGTGATACTTTAACTGATTTACCACTGTACTGTCAGAACTAAACTGTGCTTTTCATAGTAGGTGAGCAAACAATATTTCCTGAATGAATCAGCTAGGCAACTCTTTAAAAGAGTTTTTGTTTAAAAAAACAACAAAACAAAATAAAAGTGAACCAAGAAGGAAACAGAGGGATATAAGAAGCAATGGTGAAAAAAAAAGTTGCTAAAACATGTTGCTAAACTGTGCTACTTTATGCGACTATCATACCCTCAAAGCTAAAATCCAACAAGGACAGTAACGGAAGAAGAAAAATTGCAGACCAATCTTATTCACGAACATAGGTGCAAAAATCCCAAATAAATATAAAAATAATTAAATTTCACTAACAAAAAGAATTTTTATCACAGGAGTATTTTTACATTAAAAACTTTACTGCATATGTATCAATATGTATCAAAAAATTAAATTCCACACCCATTCACAATTTAAAACACCTGTCATTGTTTATATTAGTGTAAAATGTTAACACTAACGTGTGAAACTTTGGGGGAATGATGTATCAGTGAGATACATACAGCCTTGGAACCTTGGATGGAAATGTGTGCATAAGTTCATAATTTCCCAGCAACTGAAATATACAGGTCTTTAGTGGAACCAAGAATTATTAAGCGTGATAATGGTTTTGTATTGAAGTTTTCCATAATGAAACATTTTTAAAATTACCTGAAACATCTGTAAAATATTTAGATTTCTGGCCCCATCCCAGAGATTCTAACTTAGCAGATCTGATGTGGGAATCCAAGAAAATGCAACATTAGTCTCTTCTATCCTCGCCTGTTCTCACCCCCTAAGATTCCCCTCTCCATGCAGTTGTTCTTCAGACCACACTCGGAGAAACACTCTAATAGAATGTCTGTTTCATTTCAAATGATACTTTGAAATGGAGATGTTCTTCGTTAAGGACACTTAATTTGTTATTAGACATTTTGCTTTGATTTCAAAATAACATCCCTGGAGGGAACACTACTGCTCTCTAAAGATGACTGTTAGTTATAGCTCCCTCCCAATGCTCCAGAGCTAATTAAATTTCTAAGAAATTTGTCAATGGACACATTTAGAGTGCATCCTATCCACTGTCCACACTTAGGGTTTGAGGAAAACACAGGGGTTTTGGCTATATTAATTACATTCTGTGCATTTCTGAAATGTGTATAACCTCCTCTTGAGCACTCTTCACATTCTGTCCCCTGCCTTCACTCTTACATACTACTTTTTTCAATTCCCTTCCACAGGGAAAATCCCATGCCCCAAATCCAAAGCAGGGATCTACCTAGAGAGTCTGGGAACATGTATTTTTATAAAAGAGGAGGACCCATTAGGATATACCTTCTCCTATTTTTCAACTCTGCTTAAAAGTCTTCAGCAGATAAAGTCTTCAGAAGATTCAGTTCAGTTCAGTTCAGTTCAGTTGCTCAGTCATGTCCAACTCTTTGCGACCCGATAAATTGCAGCATGCCAGGCCTCCCTGTCCATCACCAACTCCCGGAGTTCATCCAAACTCATGTCCATCGAGTCGGTGATGCCATCCAGCCATCTCATCCTCTGTCGTCCCCTTCTCCTCCTGCCCCCAATCCCTCCCAGCATCAGGGTCTTTTCCAGTAAGTCAACTCTTAGCGTGAGGTGGCCAAACTATTGGAGTTTCAGCTTTAGCATCAATCCTTCCAAAGAACACCCAGGGCTGATCTCCTTCAGAATGGACTGGTTGGATCTCCTTGCAGTCCAAGGGACTCTTAAGAGTCTTCTACAACACCATAGTTCAAAAGCATCAATTCTTCAGCACTCAGCTTTCTTCACAGTCCAACTCCCACAACCATACATGACCACAGGAAAAACCATAGCCTTGACTAGATGGACATTTGTTGGCAAAGTAATGTGTCTGCTTTGAATATGCTACCTAGGTTGGTCATAACTTTCCTTCCAAGGAGTAAGCGTCTTTTAATTTCATGACTGCAATCACCATTTGCAGTGATTCTGGAGCCCAGAAAAATAAAGTCTGACATTCTTTCCCCATCTATTTGCCATGAAGTGATGGGACCAGATGCCACGATCTTAATTTTCTGGATGTTGAACTTTAAGCCAACTTTTTCACTCTCTTCTTTCACTTTCATCAAGAGGCTTTTTACTTCCTCTTCACTTTCTGCCATAAGGGTGGTGTCATCTGCATATCTGAGGTTATTGATATTTCTCCCGGCAATCTTGATTCCAGCTTGTGTTTCTTCCAGTCCAGCATTTCTCATGATGTACTCTGCATATAAGTTAAATGAGCAGGGTGACAATATACAGCCTTGACGTACTCCTTTTCCTATTTGGAACCAGTCTGTTGTTCCATGTCTAGTTCTAACTGTTGCTTCCTGACCTGCATACAGATTTCTCAAGAGGCAGGTCAGGTGGTCTGGTATTCCCATCTCTCAGAATTTTCCACAGTTTATTGTGATCCACACAGTCAAAGGCTTTGGTATAGTCAATAAAGCAGAAATAGATGTTTTTCTGGAACTCTCTTGCTTTTCGATGATCCAGCGGATGCTGGCAATTTGATCTCTGGTTCCTCTGCCTTTTCTAAAACCAGCATGAACATCAGGGAGTTCACAGTTCATGTACTGCTGTAGCCTGGCTTGGAGAATATTGAGCATTACTTTACTAGCGTGTGAGATGAGTACAATTGTGTGGTAATTTGAGCATTCTTTGGCATTGCCTTTCTTTGGGATTGGAATGAAAACTGACCTGTTCCAGTCCTGTGGCCACTGCTGAGTTTTCCAAATTTGCTGGCATATTGGGTGCAGCACTTTCACAGCATCATCTTTTAGGATTTGAAATAGCTCAACTGGATTCTATCACCTCCACTAGTTTTGTTCATAGTGATGCTTTCTAAGGCCCACTTGACTTCACAGTCCAGAATGTCTGGCTCTACATGAGTGATCACACCATCGTGATTATCTGGGTCGTGAAGGTCTTTTTTGTACAGTTCTGTGTATTCTTGCCACCTCTTCTTAATATCTTCTGCTTCTGTTAGGTCCATACAATTTCTGTCCTTTATCAAGCCCATCTCTGCATGAAATGTTCCTTGGTATCTCTAATTTTCTTGAAGAGATCTCTAGTCTTTCCCATTCTGTTGTTTTCCTCTATTTCTTTGCATTGATTGCTGAAGAAGGATTTCTTGTCTCTACTTGCTATTCTTTGGAACTCTGCATTCAGATGCTTTCCTTTTCTCCTTTGCTTTTCGCTTCTCTTCTTTTCACAGCTATTTGTAAGGCCTCCTCAGACAGCCATTTTGCTTTTTTGCATTTATTTTCCTTGGGGATGTTAGAGTTAGGTCTTCTTAAATATCTTCCATATCTCTACTAACATTATTTTCAATCTTTCCTATACATTCCTTTCTTGAATACATGGAATACAGTTATAGCAACTGTTTTAATATTTTTACCTACAATTATATCTTCTGTGTAATTCTTGATTTGTTCCTATTGACTGTTTTTTCTCCTCATTATGGGTCATGTTCCTCCTTCTTTGCATGATTTGTAAATAAATGGCTCCTCTGTTCTGTATCCATACCCTGCTTACACTGACTGATGCTAACCTTGGTCTAGCCATAAAACACTTAACCTCTTAATCTAAACGTGATGCTCTTATTAATTCTAATCTTGTCTTTCAAAAGTGACCAATTTCATTCTCATGTCTCACTATTCGCATCAGAAGAAGAAAGATTTTTCTTGTACCTCTGAAGAGTATTTGCAATTAAAATACTACTCTTAAATCTAAATTTTTTGTAACTTGCCAGATATCATTTCATTAACAAATAAGAGTGCATTGATTCCTTAATTTTGAACTTCTTACTAAAGGAAGAGAGTATGGAAAAATGTAAACTATTTCTAGAATATGATAAGTAAACCTTTCAAATCAACATACTCTTTCAGAGCCTTCTTTTTTTTTCCCTAAAAGAGCAGTTAATCAACCCTAGAACATTTTAAAAAAGAGTTTAATAGTAGAAGCTCCAAGTTACCCTATATTTCATCCACTACATTTAACACCAGAGTGGTCAGATTCCAGCAAGCCTGAGGAGGAAATATAAGCCATGCCAGCTTAGAAGGTAAGGAAAACACAAACTTCATATTGAGACTTCTTTGGGTGGACTTCTTGGGGACTGTTTGTTCTTTAATGCCTGACTGACTCAGCTTCAGGAAGAAAAAGGAGTTGTCAATAGTTCAGAGTTACCCCATAGGAAGCACAAGAACATCTGACAAATGTTCTTCCAATCTTGAAGACCAGCTGTTCTCTTCTTAATGTTTTCCAGTCAAAGTGAATTTCTAAATCCCTTTAAAGAGCAGCAGCTTTTCTACAAGGGAGAAAACTGGTACCAG
This sequence comes from Capricornis sumatraensis, assembly GCF_032405125.1. Taxonomy (NCBI): domain Eukaryota; kingdom Metazoa; phylum Chordata; class Mammalia; order Artiodactyla; family Bovidae; genus Capricornis; species Capricornis sumatraensis. Next base: position 66,816,131 of record NC_091083.1, on the reverse strand, counting down.
CTTCGAGAAAGGAAAAAGTTGAAATCTTGTAGAATCTAATACATCAGGAGAAAGAATATGGTCTGCATTTTGAAGTGTTTTGTCTCCAGGCCTTCCCCTATTCACTTAGAAATTTTACTCCATCCGAATCTCCCCTCCAAAGCAGATGTCTGTGAAAAAGAAGAGGAAGAGCACAAAGACATTTTCCCAATGGTAATTCCCAGATGTAAGCTGCTCAGAGTGACAAAGTGCAGACCTGCTGTCAGCGCGGGTGGCTGCGACTGGCGCACTAAGCGCGGCCGAGAGGAGCTACCCTGCGTCGGAGGCCAGGGGCGGCGGCCGGGAGGAGCAACCCCACGTCCAAGGAGTGGTGGCTGCATGGGGGCAGGAGTACCTAGAGGAGCTATCCCACGTTGAAGGTCAGGAAGGGTGGCAGTGAGGATATACGCTTCGTCCAAGGTAAGGAGCAGCGGCTGCGCTTTGCTGGAGCAGCCGTGAAGAGATACCCCACGCCCAAGGTAAGAGAAACCCAAGTAAGATGGTAGGTGTTGCCAGAGGGCATCAGAGGGCAGACACATTGAAACCATACTCACAGAAAAATAATCAATCTAATCACACTAGGACCACAGCCTTGCCCAACTCAATGAAACTAAGCCAAGCCTGCGGGGCAACCCAAGATGGGCGGGTGATGGTGGAGAGGTCTGACAGAATGTGGTCCACTGGAGAAGGGAATGGCAAACCACTTCAGTATTCTTGCCTTGAGAACCCCATGAACAGTATGAAAAGGCAAAAGGATAGGATAATGAAAGAGGAACTCCCCAGGTCAGTAGGTGACCAACATGCTACTGGAGATCAGTGGAGAAATAACTCCAGAAGGAATGAAGGGATGGAGCCAAAGCAAAAACAATACCCAGCTGTGGATGTGACTGGTGATAAAAGCAAGGTCCGATACTGTAAAGAGCAATATTGCATAGGAACTTGGAATGTCAGGTCCATGAATCAAGGCAAATTGGAAGTGGTTAAACAAGAGATGGCAAGAGTAAACGGCAACATTCTAGGAATCAGCAAACTAAAATGGACTGAATTGGGTGAATTAACTCAGATGACCATTATATCTCCTACTGTCGGCAGGAATCCCTCAGAAGAAATGGAGTGGCCATCATGGTCAACAAGAGTCCGAAATGCAGTACTTGGATGCAATCTCAAAAACGACAGAATGATCTCTGTTCGTCTCCAAGCCAAACCATTCAATATCACAGTTATCCAAGTCTATGCCCTAACCAGTAACACTGAAGAAGCTGAAGTTGAACGGTTCTATGAAGACCTACAAGACTTTTTAGAACTAACACCCAAAAAAGATGTCCTTTTCATTATAAGGGACTGGAATGCAAAAGTAGGAAGCCAAGAAACACCTGGTATAACAGGCAAATTTGGCCTTGGAATGCGGAATGAAGCAGGGCAAAGACTAATAGAGTTTTGCCAAGAAAATGCACTGGTCATAGCAAACACCCTCTTCCAACAACACAAGAGAAGACTCTACACATGGACATCACCAGATGGTCAACACCGAAATCAGATTGATTATATTCTTTGCAGCCAAAGATGGAGAAGCTCTATACAGTCAACAAAAACAAGACCAGGAGCTGACTGTGGCTCAGATCATGAACTCCTTATTACCAAATTCAGACTTAAATTGAAGAAAGTAGGGAAAACCGCTAGACCATTCAGGTATGACTTAAATCAAATCCCTTATGATTATACAGTGGAAGTGAGAAATAGATTTAAGGGACTAGATCTGATAGAGTGCCTGATGAACTGTGGACAGAGGTTCATGACATTGTACAGGAGACCGGGATCAAGACCATCCTCATGGAAAAGAAATGCAAAAAAGCAAAATGGCTGTCTGAGGAGGCCTTACAAATAGCTGTGAAAAGAAGATGTGAAAAACAAAGGAGAAAATGAAAGATATAAGCATCTGTATGCAGACTTCCAAAAAATAGCAAGAAGAGATAAGAAAGCCTTCTTCAGTGATCAATGCAAAGAAATAGAAGAAAAGAACAGAATAGGAAAGACTAGAGATCTCTTCAAGAAAATTAGAGATACCAAGGGAACATTTCATGCAAAGATGGGCTCGATAAAGGACAGAAATGGTATGGGCCTAACAGAAGCAGAAGATATTAAGAAGAGGTGGCAAGAATACACAGAAGAACTGTACAAAAAAGACCTTCATGACCCAGATAATCACGATGGTGTGATCACTCATTGCTGGGAGAAATATCAATAACCTCAGATATGCAGATGACACCACCCTTATGGCAGAAAGTGAAGAGGAACTAAAGAGCCTCTTGATGAAAGTGAAAGTGGAGAGTGAAAATGTTGGCTTAAAGCTCAACATTCAGAAAATGAAGATCATGGCATCTGGTCCCATCACTTCATGGGAAATAGATGGGGAAACAGTGGAAACAGTGTCAGACTTTATTTGGGGGGGCTCCAAAATCACTGCAAGTGGTGATTGCAGCCATGAAATTAAAAGACGCTTACTCCTTGGAAGAAATGTTATGACCAACCTAGACAGCATATTCAAAAGCAGAGACGTTACTTTGCCAATTAAGGTCCGTCTAGTCAAGGCTATGGTTTTTCCTGTGGTCATGTATGGATGTGAGAGTTGGACTGTGAAGAAGGCTGAGCCCCGAAGAACTGATGCTTTTGAACTGTGATGTTGGAGAAGACTCTTGAGAGTCCCTTGGACTGCAAGGAGATCCAACCAGTTCATTCTGAAAGGGATCAGCCCTGGGATTTCTTTGGAAGGAATGATGCTAAAGCTGAAACTCCAGTTCTTCGGCCACCTCACGCAAAGAGTTGACTCATTGGAAAAGACTCTGATGCTGGGAGGGATTGGGGGCAGGAGGAGAAGGGGACGACAGAGGATGAGATGGCTGGATGGCATCACGGACTCGATGGCCGTGAGTCTGAGTGAACTCTGGGAGTTGGTGATGGACAGGGAGGCCTGGCGTGCTGCGATTCATGGGGTCGCGAAGAGTCGGACACGACTGAGCGACTGAACTGAACTGAACTGCTGTCGGTTCGAGAACAATCATGCTCTGAGTACTCTTGACACATTTTTTTATGCAGTTTTAGCAAAAGAATCCTACATTAGGAACAGGTGACATAATTCCATTCTTTCTACTACTACCCTCTAGTAGTAGAACCACTTCATTCTCCCTGTCGTACATGATTTGTGTATGGGTTGTGGCTGATTCTAGTCTAAGGTTAAGATAATCAAAATACAACTGAGTTTTAGGTTACTGTCCTAACTTGTAGTTTATCCTAATATTTGAACAGAGGTGACTATAAGAACAATAATATATATATAGCTCTGTGCTTCCTGTGATATGAAGGGGCATTTCTAGAAATAGTTGTAAAGAAGAATTGAAAAGGGACTAAGTATGGTGAAAACCAACTGGAGAAGGAAATGGGAACCCACTCCGGTATTCCTGCCTGGAGAATTCTGTGGATAGAGGAGCCTGGCAGGTTGTGGTCCATGGGGTAGCAAAGAGTTGGACACCACTGAATGATTAATACATGATAAGAACATATGTGACAAGTTGTATGACAGGAAAGCAAAAAGGCTAGTTTGGACATGTTTTCAGGCAGATTTTGAGGTGGCACCTTAATATTTCAGGTTCAAGAGGATCTTAAAAGTGCATTTTAAACTCAGATGTTAGGTATACCAAAGGAACGTGGTTTGCGGAAGTACAACTTATACCATGACTAGAAGAGTTGTATGTGGGAGTCCTGGTATGGGCTGAAAGGAGACAGGAAGTTGTTTGGAAATAATCATAAAAGCACGATGTTTTGTAAACCCATACCAAACTGAAATAATATGACTGTGTTCATAATTAATTGTCTATAGGTTCAACAATACAATGGAGCTTCCCTGGTGGCTCAGATGGTAAAGAATCTGCCTGTAATGCAACAGACCCAGGTTTGATTTCTGGGTAGGGAAGATCCCCTAGAGAAGGAAATGGCTACCCATTCCAGTATTCTTGCCTGGAGAATTCCATGGACAGGGGAGCCTGGTGGGCTAGAGTCCGTGGGGTCACAAAGAGTCGGACACAACTGAGTGAAAATTTCAATACCACTTCTTATAAAGAAAAAGGACTAATTTCAATATGGTTCTTTCAAAACTCTTCTTTCTATTGCCTAGGTAATTTAGGAGGCAAAGAGATACTGTCATAGATTGTCAGTTAAGAAGGATTATAGTTTGTACATGTCATTAAATGTTAATTAAAATAGCAGAGAGAGGAAAGGGCATGTGAAGACGGAGAAGGGAGAGCTTTTCCTGGGCTTTCTTCTCAGAGGAGTGACTGGAAGGGGCCTGAAGGAGGGATTCAATCTAGAGAAAGCAGAAAGGGCCAACAGATACAGAGAAGACTATGAGGACACATGGTCCTCTAACTTCAGTGGTTAGGTTCCAGTTTGGTCTGCCTGGGAAGAAGATGAATATGGAGCTTTATGGCTTGTCTTTATGATTTCTGACATTTCTTTTGCCTCTGATCTCACTATTAGGGGGAAAAAAACATGTAAAGTTACAAAAACTGGCTAAAATGCAAATATTAGAAGAAACAGCCTCAAGTGTAGGTCGTTAGTAAATTCATCAACCTTCTCCAGTTTTGTTAAGGAAGGCTGGGCATGAAGACAGTTGGCAGTTCTTTAGAATTTGAATTTTAAAAAGGGGATAGAAAAAGTGAATGCCTTCTCATTGTCTATAAACTGTTTAAAACTCATTAGTCTGGTATGCAAGGCCCTCCGTGAACTGGTTTTAACCTCTCCAACGTTATTTCTCTCTACTGCTGCTGCTGCTGCTGCTAAGTCGCTTCAGTCGTGTCCGACTCTGTGCGACCCCATAGATGGAAGCCCACCAGGCTCCCCTGTCCCTGGGATTCTCCAGGCAAGAACACTGGAATGGGTTGCCATTTCCTTCTCCAATGCATGAAAGTGAAAAGTGAAAGGGAAGTTGCTCAGTCGTGTCTGACTTTTAGCGACCCCATGGACTGTTGTCCATGGGATATTCTAGGCAAGAGTACTGGAGTGGGATGCCATTGCCTTCTCTGATTTCTCTCTACTACCTTACACTATACTGATGATGAGTAACTTTTGATCCACTAGCTTCCCAATCTAGTTTCAAATATAGTTTTTCAGCTTGAAGGGTCTGAGGAACTTATTTAAACTGCTGTAAGGAAAATGTGCCTGTTTTATTCTGGCTTATTATATTTCTTTGATTGAATCGTTACCATCCCTTTGTGAAAAAGTGGGCTCCACAAGGGCAGGGACCGTATCTATCTTGCTCACTGTGTATCTTGGGTGCCTAGCACAGTTCCTGACATATAATAAACATTCAATAAATATTTATTGAGTGAATAAAAGAATGGCTTAACAGACTGGAAGACTGTTGGATTGGAATGGCCAAACAGTGAGTAGGAGACAGGAGCAGAAGTATTCTAGACTGAACAAGAACAAAGGTTGAGGTAATCTTAAAGATCACACTTTCTGACCCTTAAGGGTAAATGAGTTTTATGGGCTTTTTGTTTTTATTTTACAAAACAAATGGTCAGAGCTAAGAAAGGGGAAGAATTAGAACAGTGCTCAGAGGAAGATTAATATGGCAGTAACCTGAAGAATGGATTAAGTTGGATGAGGCTGGAGTCAAGGAACTGAGCAGAAGAGCCTGGGCATAGTCAGTGACCATGAGAATGGATCAGAGGCAACTCATTGGCTCATTGGAGAGACACTGCAGATGTGTAATCTACTGTTCCTGGCAAGTGACAGAAGAGTCAAAGGTGGCTCCAAGTTGCCTGGCCTGGGAAATTGTCATAGGGATAGTGAGGAAGAGGAGGAATAGCAATAACAGAAATAGGGAACATAGGAACCACACAAGTCACCAGATCACCAGGGAAATTCACATAATTAAAAAAAAAAACTATGGTGGAATGTCAAGAAGAATCAACACCTAATTTTTAAGTAGTCCATCTATAATGATATAATAAATAAAGCTTACACTAGATCCCGAGGTTAGATTCTCCCCCATCCCCTGAATCACTTGTCCTCACCAGGGACAGAATTAGCCATGATCTCATGAGTTTCAACTGTTAGCAGTTATTTTAGCCTTGACCATACCCAAGGCTTCCCTGGTGGCTCAGAGGTTAAAGCATCTGCCTCCAATGCGGGAGACCCGGGTTTGATCCCTGGGTCGGGAAGATCCCCTGGAGAAGGAAATGGTAACCCACTCCAGTATTCTTGCCTGGAGAATCCCATGGACGGAGGAGCCTGGTGGGCTACAGTCCATGGGGTCACAAAAAGTCGGACACAACTGAGCAACTTCACTTCATACCCAAGGCACAACTTAGTAAGTGTCTGTGGTCCCTATTAACTAGGGAAATCAGTCAGTTCAGCTCAGTCATGTCCGACTCTTTGTGACCCCATGGACTGCAGCACACCAGGCTTCCCTGACCATCACCAACTCCCAGAGCTAGCTCAAACTCATGTCCATTGAGTCAATGATGCCATCCAACCATCTCATCCTCTGTCATCCCCTTCTCCTCCTGCCTTCAATCTTTCCCAGCACCAGGGTCTTTTCCAATGAGTCAGTTCTTCACATCAGGTGGCCAAAGTATTGGAGTTTCAGCTTCAGCATCAGTCCTTCCAATGAACATTTAGGACTGATTTTCTTTAGGATTCACTGGTTTGATATCCTTGCAGTCCAAGGGACTCTCAAGAGTCTTCTCCAACACCACAGTTCAAAAGCATCAATTCTGCACTCAGCTTTCTTTATAGTCCAACTCTCACATCCATACATGACTACTGGAAAAACCATAGCTTTGACTAGAAAGACTTTTGCTGGCAAAGTAATGTCTTGGCTTTTTAATATGCTGTCTAGGTCAATCATACCTTTTCTTCCAAGAAGCAAGTGTCTTTTAATTTCATGGGTGCAGTCACCATCTGCAGTGATTTTGGAGCCCAAGAAAATAACGGCTCTCACTGTTTCCATTGTTCTCCTATCTATTCACCATGAAGTGATGGGACTGGATGCCGTGATCTTAGTTTTCTGAATGTTGAGTTTTAAGCCAAATTTTTCACAGGAGAAATACAAAAAGGCTTTTTTTTTTTTTTTTAACTGAGCTTTACCTGAGATTGGCTACATGAGCCTGCTTTAATGAACTCAATGATGAGCTCTTTCCTCTTTCAGGACTAAAACATGTTTCCTCTGCCTAGACTAGTTTCTTCCCATTCTTCTTAGGACTAATTCCTACTCATCTTTCAGGTTTCAATGTCATTTCTTTAGCAACCCAAATCTAAAGTCTTCTTTAGATGTGGAGATTATTCTCGTTACTCTGTTACTGTCATTCATAGCAACTGTTCTTTTCCTCCATAAAAGTTCTCACAATTTGTAATTATATGTTAAGTGTATATTTATTCATGTATTTATTTACTATCTATTCTAACTCACCCACATGACTGTAACTCCAAGAGGGCAGGCTCTATGTTTTATTCACTTACTCTTCACCTAGCACTTGACAAAAACCTCCTGTCCTATATGTCTGTTGAATGAAGGAATCATTGATTTCTGGTCTCATCTGGGGACCAATTCTTGCCATATTTTCAAGTTTCTTTATAAAAGAATTTTGTTAGTATTCTATTGTTAGTATTATCTTTGTCAGTATTCCTTGTTTTTATCAAGGAATATTGTTAGTGTTCAGTTTCAAGTTTAAGAAAATGTTTTCTCATATGAAAACATGTCAGGCTTCTTGGAAGAAACATTCCCCTCTGAGGCATGCTTTTAAGAAGAATTAAATGTTTGATCAACTAAATCATTTTTTTAAAAAGTTAAATAGAATCTTTGTGCTGACTGAGATATATAATTCACAGAAATACTAGTTATTATATGTAGTAACAGACCCAAGTCAATATTTCCAGGCATCATTTCCTGGTAGCAACAACATTAATAATGAGTTGACACTATCCAGACATATACATAAATATTAAAAAGAACAGTTTCTCTCCTTTCCCTTGAGGTTTTTATACTTAAAGAAACAAGACATAAATAAGAAGTCTGAAATAGGAGACATTTTGGAAGTCTTTGTTTTTTTATTCCTAGTTTCTTTTCTGATTTTGTTTTTCTATTTCCTCTTGTGGCTCTCACTCTTTTTTCTCTGCCTTTGTCTATCTTCTCCTTTGTTTTAATGATATTAAAAATGCGCCCTAAACTCTAGCATTTACTGAAATCAAACTGCATTTTTTTTCTTTCCTGGTAATCAGGAAATTACCATAATTTCAGATCCAAATAGCCCAGAGAAGTCATATTTTTCTCAAATGTTGACACAACTGCCAGCCAGCCAACCAATGCCTGTGGCCTGGGGATCCCCTTCTAGAAGAAAGAGATACTCTAGGGCTCACATCTAGGGCTCCTGGCAGGTAATTCAATAAATCATAGTCATCAGATCCTCTGTAAAGGATATCTGCTTCCCACTCCCACCTACAGATATCCTATGGGAATACCAAGGAGCATAAATAACAAGTACACAGCTTTCTACGAAACACTTCTCATTCATGATTTCATTTAATTCTTTCAACAAACCTGTGAGGTAGATTATTATTATTATTATTAGCATCCCATTTTACATAAAAAACACTGAAGTTAAGAGAGATAAAATGACTTTCCCAAAGTTGCATGTGTGCGTACTCAGTCATGTTCAACTCTGCAACCCTATGGACTGTAGCCCCCCAGCCTCCTCTGTTTATGGGATTCTCCAGGCAAGAATACTGGACTGGGTTGCCATGCCCTCCTCCAGGGGACCTTCCTGACCCAGGAACTGAACCCACATCTCTTGTGTATTCTGCATTGGCAGGCAGATTTTTTACCCACTGAGTCACTTGGGAAGCCCTTTCCAAGGTTACTCACCTAGTAATTATGCCTCACCAGAATTAAGGCTCCAAGTAGGCTACAACTCCATAATTTATGATCTTTCTACCAAAGCAAAAACAAACCTCCATAATGAGTAGGAATAGGAACAATGGCAAGTAAAGGAACACAACCCCAAATTAGGAAGCTTTCTAAAAACCATGATGTGGTTAAAAACCTTCATGGAACTTCTTACTGCCTCATTTCACCTACCCTTCTCCTTTAAATGAAATGTGCATAAACATTTTATACAGCAAAAGTTGTCCTAGTGAGAAGAGTCACCACCTATTTATTGGCCACTCTATCCAGAGGTGACATATTCTAACCAGGCAGCAGTCTGTAGCCAGGTTAGCAGTGAGCAGCCTCTCTAATTTAGACCCTTATCATCTCTTGCCTGGACAATTACAAAAGCCTCCTAACAAGATTTCATGCCTGTGATCTTGTCCTCCTTCAATCCATCCTTCACACTTAGGACTGGTAATGTTTCTGAAGTACAAATCTGTTTATGCCCTTCCTTACTGAAAATCCCTCAATGGCTTCTGTTATGAGCTAGCTGAACTGTGTCCCATGAAAATTCATATCTTAAAGTCCTAACCTCTAGTACCTCTGGATGTAACTGTATTTGAAGACAGGGTCTTTAAAGAGATAATTAGGTTGAAATGAGGTTATTAGAGTGGGCCCTAATCCAATCTAACTGGTGTACTTATAAGAAAAGGAAATTTAGACACAGACACATAGAGAGAGAAGACTGTATGAAGACACAGGGAGAAGACAGCCATCCACAAGCTAAGAAAAGAAGTCTCAGAAGAAATCAAACCTGTGGATCGCTTAATCTTGGACCTTTAGCCTCCGGAATTTTGAGAAAATAACTTTCTGTTGTTTAGCTCCCAAGTTATGGTACTTTTGTTTAGCAGGTCTGAAAAATTAATATAACTTCCCAATGCCTACAACATAAAATGTAACTTCTTAGTGTGGCATTTTAGGTCCTTCATGACCCAACTCCTGCTTCTGCAGTATTATTTCTGGCTATGCCCTATCTTTGACCATACACTCTAGAACATTAAATGTTTCTTATCTATATATCTTTGCCTAAAGTGGTCTAGTCTCTTTCTCATTTTATCCTCTAAAACTTAGTTCCTTAAGAGAGGTAGGGAAACAGTTTTCTGTCTGAGTGATATCCTTGATATACAGTGAGGAGTCAACTTACTCCTCTTTGTCAAAGCCTCAGGCTGACAGCTTCCTTGTTTAATTTCAAAGTTAAGAAAAGACTGGCATATGGATCTTAAGACACTGAAAACATGATTCATGAGTTTCAGCTGTCTCCACTGTGTCTTTCTCTTCTAGCCTCCATTTTCTCTTTATCAGGTCCTTTGGATTCCCATGCGTGTTCGCTAAGTTGCTTCAGTCATGTCCGACTCTTAGCGACCCCATGGACTCTAGCCTACCAGGCTCCTCTGTCCATGGGATTTTCCAGACAAGAATACTGGAGTGGGTTGCCATGCTCTCCTCTCTTTGGTTTCCCAATTCTATCTAAATGTGGGTATTCCTGTCAGGCATAGGTAATTCCTAGAGGAGGTAGGAATTCTCTTTCTCTTTCACCCATCTCCATTTTCTCTAATGCATTGTTATTATTCTCTCCTGCCACAGAAAGCCTTCCTTTGTGCCACCAGGGAAGAAAGATGTGGCAGCTTCAAGCTTATATAGTCCCATTTTAGCAAGCCAAATGCAAAAAAACAAAACAAAACAAAACAAACAACTTTCTTCTTGGAAAGGGCTCTAACTAATCTTCAGTCATATGCCTGATCCTTGGACCAATTATTATTGAAGGGGAATGAGGTACCAGGACTGCCCCAACCTGAAACAAATTCTCCAAGATGCTCTCCCTTCACTCCCAGCAACATACACAGATACTTTGGCTAAAGGTGGTGGGGTGATAGGGTCTTTCTAGAAAATTTATTAGCTACAACACATGTCAAAGTGAGTACTGATAAAGACTTATACACAAATGTTTATAGCCCCTTTATAATAGCCAGAAGACCTTCCCTGTTAGCTCAGACAGTAAAGAAACCGCCTGTAATGTGGAACACCTGGGTTCGATCCTTGGAAGATCGCCTGGAGACAGGAAAGGCTACCCACTCCAGTATTCTGGCCTGGAGAATTCCATGGAAGAGTTGGTAGGCTACAGTCCATGGGTTCGCAAAGAGTGGGACATGACTGAGAGAGTTTCACTTTCGATAGCCATAAACTGAAAATGACCCAATGTCCTCCAACAAATAATTAGACGAACAAAGTATATAAATCTAACACAATCTCAGCAATAAATAAAGAAGAACTACTGCTAAACACAACAATGTGGGTGGACTTCAAAAATGTCATTCTGAGCAAAAAGAAGCATATAGAGACACAAGAATATATATTATATAATTCTATTTAATTAAAACTTTGAAAAAGCTATATCTAATTTATGTTGACAGAAATCTATAGTGGTTGCCTAGGTATATGCATTGGAGATTTAGGGTAGTTGACTGAGAAAGGGCACAAGGGAATTTTCTAAGATAATGATAACATTCTATCGATTGAGTGATAGTAGTTATATAAGTATATAAATCTGTTGAGTCACCAAGGTGTATGCTTAAAATAAAGTGCATTTTATTCTATATAAATTATGCCTTGATAAAGGTGATATCAAAATACATATAAAAATGAGTGAAGTGCTGTGATAATAATCAAAATACTGATTTTTCAGGATAAAACCAAAGATCCTTGGAGCCCAATTCTTCTTCTTTTTTTTTTTTTTAATTTATTTATTTATTTTTTTTTTCACTTTTTTTTTTTTTAAATTTTAAAATCTTTAATTTTTACATGTGTTCCCAAACATGAACCCCCCTCCCACCTCCCTCCCCATAACATCTTAGTGAGTCATCCCCATGCACCAACCCCAAGCATGCTGTATCCTGCGTCAGACATAGACTGGCAATTCAATTCTTACATGATAGTATACATGATAGAATGCCATTCTCCCAAATCATCCCACCCTCTCCCTCTCCCTCTGAGTCCAAAAGTCCGTTATACACAGCTGTGTCTTTTTTCCTGTCTTGCATACAGGGTCGTCATTGCCATCTTTCTAAATTCCATATATATGTGTTAGTATACTGTATTGGTGTTTTTCTTTCTGGCTTACTTCACTCTGTATAATCGGCTCCAGTTTCATCCATCTCAACAGAACTGATTCAAATGTATTCTTTTTAATGGCTGAGTAATACTCCATTGTGTACATGTACCAAAGCTTTCTTATCCATTCATCTGCTGATGGACACCTAGGTTGTTTCCATGTCCTGGCTATTATAAACAGTGCTGCGATGAACATTGGGGTACATGTGTCTCTTTCAATTCTGGTTTCCTCGGTGTGTATGCCCAGCAGTGGGATTGCTGGGTCATAAGGTAGTTCTATTTGCAATTTTTTAAGGAATCTCCACACTGTTCTCCATAGTGGCTGTACTAGTTTGCATTCCCACCAACAGTGTAGGAGGGTTCCCTTTTCTCCACACCCTCTCCAGCATTTATTGCTTGCAGATTTTTGGATCGCAGCCATTCTGACTGGTGTGAAGTGGTACCTCATTGTGGTTTTGATTTGCATTTCTCTGATAATGAGTGATGTTGAGCATCTTTTCATGTGTTTGTTAGCCATCTGTATGTCTTCTTTGGAGAAATGTCTATTTAGTTCTTTGGCCCATTTTTTGATTGGGTCGTTTATTTTTCTGGAATTGAGCTGCATAAGTTGCTTGTATATTTTTGAGATTAGTTGTTTGTCAGTTGCTTCATTTGCTATTATTTTCTCCCATTCAGAAGGCTGTCTTTTCACCTTGCTTATAGTTTCCTTTGTTGTGCAGAAGCTTTTAATTTTAATTAGATCCCATTTGTTTATTTTTGCTTTTATTTCCAGAATTCTGGGAGGTGGATCATAGAGGATCCTGCTGTGATTTATGTCTGAGAGTGTTTTGCCTATGTTCTCCTCTAGGAGTTTTATAGTTTCTGGTCTTACATTTAGATCTTTAATCCATTTTGAGTTTATTTTTGTGTGCGGTGTTAGAAAGTGATCTAGTTTCATTCTTTTACAAGTGGTTGACCAGTTTTCCCAGCACCACTTGTTAAAGAGATTGTCTTTACTCCATTGTATATTCTTGCCTCCTTTGTCAAAGATAAGGTGTCCATATGTGTGTGGATTTATCTCTGGGCTTTCTATTTTGTTCCATTGATCTATATGTCTGTCTTTATGCCAGTACCATACTGTTTTGATGACTGTGGCTTTGTAGTAGAGCCTGAAGTCAGGCAAGTTGATTCCTCCAGTTCCATTCTTCTTTCTCAAGATTGCTTTGGCAATTCGAGGTTTTTTGTATTTCCATACAAATCTTGAAATTATTTGTTCTAGTTCTGTGAAAAATATGGCTGGTAGCTTGATAGGGATTGCATTGAATTTGTAAATTGCTTTGGGTAGTATACTCATTTTCACTATATTGATTCTTCCAATCCATGAACATGGTATATTTCTCCATCTATTAGTGTCCTCTTTGATTTCTTTCATCAGTGTTTTATAGTTTTCTATATATAGGTCTTTAGTTTCTTTGGGTAGATATATTCCTAAGTATTTTATTCTTTTCGTTGCAATGGTGAATGGAATTGTTTCCTTAATTTCTTTTTCTACTTTCTCATTATTAGTGTATAGGAATGCAAGGGATTTCTGTGTGTTGATTTTATATCCTGCAACTTTACTATATTCATTGATGAGCTCTAGTAATTTTCTGGTGGAGTCTTTAGGGTTTTCCATGTAGAGGATCATGTCGTCTGCAAACAGTGAGAGTTTTACTTCTTCTTTTCCAATTTGGATTCCTTTGATTTCTTTTTCTGCTCTGATTGCTGTGGCCAAAACTTCCAGAACTATGTTGAATAGTAGCAGTGAAAGTGGGCACCCTTGTCTTGTTCCTGACTTTAAGGGAAATGCTTTCAATTTTTCACCATTGAGGATAATGTTTGCTGTGGGTTTGTCATATATAGCTTTTATCCAATTCTTCTTTAGTCAGATGTCTACCTACCCATGGGCTTTCCTGATAGCTCAGGTGGTAAAGAATCTACCTACAATGTGGGAGACCTGGGTTCTATCCCTGGGCTGGGAAGATCCCCTAGAGAAGGGAAAGGCTACCCACTCCAGTATTCCGGCCTGGAGAATTCCATGGATAGTCCATGGAGTTGCAAAGAGTCGGACACAACTGAGTGACTTTCACTTTCACTTTTTCACTAACTACTCATGTAGGCCTGTCTTTCACTGGACCACTCTCATTTGTAGTACTCCCCAAATTCCAATCTGTTTTTTCCACTCTAAGTCTTAAGGTGTGCTATCCCTCAGCTGATGGTAGCATAGCAGGTAAATAAACAGCTCTTCTTTTAGGACTCAGGTCAAGCATCATGTGGGCTGACCTTCTATTGCACTTTAGGCTGCAAATACTAAGCCTTCCTTTTCTCAGTACTATTCCCTGCATATTCTATTGCTTTCATTTGTTAGCATATTGACTCTTCTACTGGACTGAGAGCAGTAGAGACTCCTCTACTAGACTGATGCAAGAAGTTTCTTCCATCAACATAAAGTTTAGGGATTTTCCAACACATGAAAAATAGAGTAGTTAAAATTTCTTAGATCCTTACTATTTGCCCCAAAACTACTAACTTGATCACTCACTGGTTAGGACTATCTGGTCTATGGCTGTAATACCAGTTTCAGAGAAAATCTATAAGCTGAGACAATACAATCAGCAACATTTTGCATTTCTCTAACATTTCAAACATTATCCGAAAACACTTTTTTAATTAGGAGGAGCTTTCTTGCTAATTATTAAATCCATATGTGTTTCAATGGAAATTTATTCCCTGTTTGATTCATTCATACTCAATACATCACAGTTTTAAGAGTTATTTGATGTTCAAGAAGCCATTAGAACCCCCATATAATGCCCATTTCTGAGAAAAGAGGATGTGGGTAAAATTAAGCAAAACCGAATGTTAACAAATTCCTTAAGGATTAAGCAAAATTAATGAGGAAATTTAAGCAACACTGTTTTGACTTTTCAGACTCCGAGGAAGTCTGTTGAGTAGAGAGGCCCTCACATCTCTAGTACATATTTTCTCCCAAGGGATTGTGAGGAGATGAGAAGAGGAATGATTTAATGGGTACAGAAATGTTTGGCATTGTATTTCCACTAATATTTAAGTCTATATTTTCTAATACTCTCCTACCCTGCTACAAAACACCTAAACTTGCTGACTAAAATACCATAAACATTATTTTAAATACTACATTTGAGCTCCTAAGAAAGATTTTTTTTTTAAGTTGAGAGCCTAAAAATAAAGAGGGAATTAAAATTGTAGGACAAATATGAACTGATGCTATAGATGGGGAAGTGAATGAGGTTGCTTGTCTTAGTAATAATCAAGGACTTGATGTTTTAAAAGATACTGGACAGAAAATGAAGCAGGATGCTAAGGAAAAATTGAGACCAGAGTTTTTCCACCATCAAAGAGAAATACCAAGGAAGTATGTCTGTTTTAGCTTGCTCTGCATGAAAAAAAATCTTCCTCAAGAATTTAAAACCATAGGCCCACCCTGAGGTGGGTTTGAGAATCATATCTGCACTACCTAGATGTCTTTAGGACCTTCAAGCCAAAACATTAAAGTAAAAAATTGGTCCTACTTTAAGACATATGACAAGAGCAAATACAAACCTTCTCTAGAGGGGAAATCTCAACTCAGATCATACAAAATTTTTAGAGATAAAGTCCTACCAAAGGCAGGTTTTTAAAAATTACAAAATATAATTCAAAACTTAAAAATATACAATGTATCATGGAAATATCCCATGATAACCAAGACTTAGCCTATGAGCTCAACATGAATGTGTGTTAAGTCACTTCTGTCGTGTCAGACTCTTTGCGACCCCATGGACTGTAGCCTGCCAGGCTCTTCTGTCCATGGGATTCTTCAGACAAGAATACTGGAGTGGGTTGCCTTGCCCTTCTCCTGGGGATCTCCCCAACCCAGGATTCAAACCTGTGTCCCTTACATCCCCTGCACTGGCAGGCAGGTTTTGTTTTTTTTTTGTTTTTTTTACCACTAGTGCCACCTGGGAAGTCCATGAGCTCATCAACAGATTAAGAAAGTGAAAAGGTAAGACACAGACCAGGAGAAAACATTCTTAACACATCTATCTGTCAAAGAACTTTTATCCAGAATACAAAAGAACTCGTACTAATCTATAAAAGAGAGACCACAACCGAATTTAAAAACTGAACAAAAGGTTTGAACAAACACATCACAGAAGATATCCAACTGCCTAACAATTGATAAGCTGCTCAACATCATTACTCATCTAGAGAATGCAAATAAGAATCAAAGTCAGATACCACTACATATGCACCAGATTGGTTATTAAAAGACTGACAATTAAAGTTATTGATGAATATGTGGGATAACTGGAATGCTCATACATTGTGGATGGTGCTTTTGTCACTAAGTCATGTCTGACTCTTTGCAACCCCATGAATCACAGCATGCCAGGCCTCCCTGTCCAACACCAACTCCCAGAGTTTACTTAAACTCATGTCCATCAAGTCGGTGGTGCCATCCAGCCATCTCATCATCTGTCGTCCCCTTCTCCTGCCCCCAGTCCCTCCCAGCATCAGAGTCTTTTCCAATGAGTCAACTCTTCGCATGAGGTGGCCAAAGTATTGGAGTTTCAGCTTTAGCATCGGTCCTTCCAAAGAACACCCAGGCCTAATCTCCTTTAGGATGGACTAGTTGGATCTCCTTGCAGTCCAAGGGACTCTCAAGAGTCTTCTCCAACAACACAGTTCAAAAGCATCAATGCTTTGGCACTCAGCTTTCTTCACAGTCCAACTCTCACATCCATACATGACTACTGGAAAAACCATAGCCTTGACTAGATGGACCTTTGTTGACAAAGTAATGTCTCTGCTTTTGAATATGCTATCTAGGTTGGTCATAACTTTTCTTCCAACGAGTAAGCATCTTTTAATTTCATGGCTGCAATCACCATCTGCAGCGATTTTGGAGCCCAGAAAAATAAAGTCTGACACTGTTTCCACTGCTTCCCCATCTATTTCCCATGAAGTGATGGGACCAGATGCCATGATCTTCGTTTTCTAAATGTTGAGCTTTAAGTCAACTTTTTCACTCTCCTCTTTTACTTTCATCAAGAGGCTTTTTAGCTCCTCTTCACTTTCTGCCATAAGGGTGGTGTCATCTGCATATCTGAGGTTATTGATATTTCTCCCGGCAATCTTGATTCCAGCTTGTGCTTCTTCCAACCCAGCGTTTCTCATGATGTACTCTGCATATAAGTTAAATAAGCAGGGTGACAATATACAGCCTTGACGTACTCCTTTTTCTATTTGGAACCTGTCTGTTGTTCCATGTCTAGTTCTAACTGTTGCTTCCTGACCTGCATATAGGTTTCTCAAGAAGCAGGTCAGGTGTCTGGTATTCTCATCTCTTTTAGAATTTTCCACAGTTTATTGTGATCCACACAGTCAAAGGCTTTGGCATATTCAATAAAGCAGAAATAGATGTTTTTCTGGAACTCTCTTGCTTTTTCAATGATCTGGTGGATGTTGGCAATTTGATCTCTGGTTCCTTTGCCTTTTCTAAAACCAGCTTGAACATCTGGAAGTTCACGGTTCATGTATTGCTGAAGCCTGGCTTGGAGAATTTTGAGCATTAATTTATTAGTGTGTGAGATGAGTGCAATTGTGCAGTAGTTTGAGCATTCTTTGGCATTGCCTTTCTTTGGGATTGGAAAGAAAACTGACCTTTTCCAGTCCTGTGGCCACTGCTGAGTTTTCCAAATTTGCTGGCATATTGAATGCAGCACTTTCACAGCATCATCTTTCAGGATTTGAAATGGATACTTAGCATAAAATAAACCCAAGCTCATACCTAGATACATTACAGTGAAATTATCAAAAACTAAGGGAAAAGTAACAACCAGACTACGTCTAAAAACAGTGACATACCCAGTAGTATTAAGAACCTCTAATACTCTGATTGTGATCTTGAAATACCATTTCCCCTAAAAGAAATTAGGGTGTCTTAGAGAAATAGTTGATTCTAGATCTAGGCAGGAAAAGTACAAGATGAATCTGAAACATTTTGTCTTACTATCTAGCAAGGAAGCTGTTAAAGACATGTCAAAAGGACTCAGGAAACAAGTTGAAGAGCACTTACCGGGCA
This sequence comes from Capricornis sumatraensis, assembly GCF_032405125.1. Classification (NCBI taxonomy): domain Eukaryota; kingdom Metazoa; phylum Chordata; class Mammalia; order Artiodactyla; family Bovidae; genus Capricornis; species Capricornis sumatraensis. The sequence continues at coordinate 66,797,898 of NC_091083.1, read as the reverse complement.
AAAATGGGACAACTGGACCATCAATATAAAATAATAAGTGCAATGGATTAAAACTGATGAAATACGCTTAAGCCCTTGAGCTCACAATGATATTTTTAAAAGCTGATCATATTTGGGGTATGATAATGAGTCAATTCATTATCTTGATAACTGGCAAATAAAGGGAAAGGATCAAGCATTTATCCTGCTTTCCCATGATGAATTCTACCATTGGGTAAGTAAGAAGTAAAATCAGAAGCACATCTTTTATAGATGTATTTCAGCCAATAAATAAAAAGGGTTAGAAAATCACCAGTTTCTAACCCCCGGTTAATTAGTGGATCCAGGCAAAGAGCATCAGTGGCTGTTAACATCATGCAGAGTCGGACACGACTGAACAACAACAACATCACATGAAAAGAGGAACAACCAGGCAAACACAAGTAATGTGTAGTCTTTTCAGAGGAATCAAATCTGGAGTCTGATAAAGTCTCTGCATCCAGCTGCTAATTTGTAGGTGAAACAAAGGACATACAACAATGGTGAACTGTCCTTGAATTGCAACTAGTAAAATCCAGACTGTGGGAACTCTACAAATCAAATGGACCAGGTTCTTCAACAAATGAATTTTAAGGAAAAGAAAGTGATGGAGAAAGAAACAATAAATTAAGAGTCTTAAAACACAGAGCAAAGAAAAAAGATATAATAATTTTTAAAAGGGCAAGACTAAACTGTAGTGTCATACTCATGAGAAGATTATAAAGAAATGCAAGGAGATTATTGCTATGTCAGAATAGTGGTTATTTTTGAGAGGAGGAAGGTGCTTATGTGACTGGGATAAGGTACAAGGAAGTCTTCTGAGAGAGTTAACAAAGTTTTATTGCTTGACCCGAGTACTAGTTTAAAAAGAGCTCACTTTGTAATAATTCACTAAGCTCTGTGTGTTTTTCTGCATCTGTCTTATTTTATAATAAAAACCACTGAAAACAAACAAAAATAACCAGAAATGTTGTAAAACATAATAAACATATAAGAACCACTGAACTATATACTCTCAACCTCACTGATCATTAAATAAAATTGAAGAAAAGTTTTTGGCCATGCCACATGGAGTCCTAAGCACTGGACTTCTGGGAAATTTCCTAAATAAATTCAGATTAAAACAAAATAGGAATCATATAGTCAAAGGTACGGTTTTTGCAATAGTCACGTGTGGATGTGAGCTGGACCATAAGGAAGGCTGAGGGCTAAAGAACTGATGTGTTTAAACTGTGGTGTTGGTTGGAAAAGACTCTTGAGAGTCCCTTGGACTGCAAGGAGATCAAACCAGTCCATCCTAAAGGAAATTAATCCTGAATATTCACTGGAAGGACTGATGCTGAAGCTGAAGCTCCAGAACTTTGACTACCTGATGCAAAGAGCTGACACACTGGAAAAGATCCTGGTGCTGGGAAAGATTGAAGGCAGGAGGAGAAGGGGATGACAGAGGATGAGATGGTTGGATGGCATCACTGATTCAATGGACATGAGTTTGAGCAAACTCCAGGAGATAGTGAAGGACAGGGAACTCTGGTGTGCTGTAATCCATGGGGTTGCAAAGAATCAGACACAACTGAGCGACTGAACAACAGGGATTAGAAAGGGAGTATCAGAACCCAGACTTAAAATACCTTATTTGCTGATTATGGAACATGCTGGATAACAGGATAGGGAAGAGGGAGTAAATGCTGAGAGGTTGTATGATTTATTTCTTGCTTCAGTTATTTGTCTAATGGAAAGGTAGAGGACTAGATTTAAATATTCTAGTTACTGTTGTAGATATTATGTTCACCAAATATTCCAGTTTCTCTGCTATACCTCTTTCTGCATGAGGACTGCATATTCTGCCCTGATGAACTCAGAGGTGGCCATCAGTTCAGTTCAGTCGCTCAGTCGTGTCCGACTCTTTGTGACCCCATGAATCACAGCATGCCAGGCCTCCCTGTCCATCACCAAATCCCAGAGTTCACTCAGACTCACGTCCATCGAGTCAGTGATGCCATCCTGCCATCTCATCCTCTGTCGTCCCCTTCTCCGCCTGCCCCCAATCCCTCCCAGCATCAGAGTCTTTTCCAATGAGTCAACTCTTCGCACGAGATGTCCAAAGTACTGGAGTTTCAGCTTCAGCATCATTCCCTCCAAAGAAATCCTGGGACTGATCTCCTTCAGAATGGACTGGTTGGATCTCCTTGCAGTCCAAGGGACTCTCAAGAGTCTTCTCCAACACCACAGTTCAAAAGCATCAATTCTTCGGCGCTCAGCTTTCTTCACAGTCCACTCTCACATCCATACATGACCACTGGAAAAACCATAGCCTTGACTAGACCATAAGTATTTCTTATTATGTGGCTCAGATGGGAAAGAATCGGCCTGCAATGCAGGAGACCAGGGTTTGATCTGAGTTGGGAAGATCCCTTGGAGAAGGGAATGGCAACCCACTCCAGTGTTCTTGTCTGGAGAATCCCATGGACAGAGGAGCCTGTCAGACTACAGTCCTTGGGTTCCCAAAGAGTTGGATACAACTGAGTAACATTTTTGGGCTTCCCAGGTGGCGCTAGTGGTAAAGAACTGGACTGCCAATGAAGGAGACAGAAGAGACGAGAGGTCAATCCATGGGTCAGGAAGATCCCCTGGAAAAGGTCATGGCAATCCACTCCAGTATTCTTTCCTGGAGAATCCCATGGACAGAAGAGCCTGGTGGGCTACAGTCCATAGGGTCACAAAGAGTTGAACATGACTGAAACAACTTAGTATGCAGGTGTACAACAAATTACTCCAAAACTTTACAGTTAAAAACAATAAATATTTATCATCTCATGGAGATGGCAGTGGCACCCCACTCCAGCACTCTTGCCTGGAAAATCCCATGGATGGAGGAGCCTGGTGGGCCGTAGTCCATGGGGTCGCTAAGAGTCGGACATGACTAAGTGACTTCACTTTCACTTTTCACTTTCATGCATTGGAGAAGGAAATGGCAACCCACTCCAGTGTTCCTGCCTGAAGAATCCCAGGGATGTGGGAGCAGGGTGGGCTGCCATCTATGGGGTCGCACAGAGTCAGACACGACTGAAGTGACTTAGCAGCAGCAGCATGGTTTCTGTATGTCAAGAAATTAGGAGTAGTTTGGCTAGGTAGTCCTGGCTCAGGGTCTCTCACAGTTTTGCTGAGGAGAGGAGCAGGCCAAGAAGGCACACCCTGAGCTCACATCTTCTCACAGGCACCCCAAAATTACAACTATTTATGGTACTAAACCCACTCCAGTGTTCTTGCCTGGAGAGTCCCAGGGATGGGAGAGCCTGGTGGGCTGCCGTCTATGGGGGTCTATGGGGTCGCACAGAGTCGGACACAACTGAAGCGACTTAGCAGCAGCAGCAGCAGTATATGGTAACTACCTATAAGTACAACTTGAGGACCAGCAGAAAAGATTTTCTACGACTAAAGATATAAAGAACGAATCATAACAAATCAGTAGGAGGGGCAGAGATGTAGTATACTTCAGACCATAATTCTAGGTAGGTAACCCACAGACAGGAGGATAATCACTATTGTGAAGGTTTGCCCCAAGGAGTGAGAGGTCTGAGACCCTCATCTGGCTCCCCAGGCTGGGGGGTCTTGCATAGGAAATTGAACCCCCAGAACAGAGTCAGAAGGCTGTAGGATACAGAGGCTCTCCTCTTAAAGGAGGAGCATAAAACCTCACACTGTGAGTCTCAGTAGAGAGGCTACTCGTCTCAAGGAGCCTGAGTCAGACCCACTTGCTGATTCTGGAAGGCCTGTTGGAGAAGCAGAAGGCAACCAGGACTTCCCCTGGGGACTCAAACACTGGCAGCAGCCCGTTTATGGAAGCTTGTTCCATCGTAAGAACACTGGTGCTTAGAAGCATCATTTTGAAGTCCTTCCTCTAGCCTACTAGCACCCAGGGTTTATCCAACCACTAGCAGGCTGGCACCAGCCCTGGGAACCCCTAAGCAATGCAGCCAGCTGCTCTGGGACCCAGTCCTCCCCATTAATAGGCCAACAACCACTACACAAGGAAGGGACTGGCAGTCAACCAGGCCAGGGGCCAGTCCTGCCTACCAACATACCCTCAGCAGTTGGTTTCAGCACAGGCAGAAGGGCCCAAACAGCCCACAGAGGGAGCACTCCTAAAGTATACAGCTCTGGTGACTGGGGGAATGTGCTGCTGGGCCCATATGACATCTCCTATATAAGGACACTTCTCCAAGATTAGGAAACATAACTGACCTATGTAAAACATAGGAAAAACATAGAAAACCTCAGAGAATTAATCAAAATGCAGAGACAGAGGAATATGTTCTAAACAAAGGAATAGGACAAACACCCAGAAAAAGAACTAAGTGAGGTAGAGATAAGCAATCTATCTGATAAAAAGTTCAAGGTAATGATCATAAAAATGTTCAGTGAACTCAGAAGAATAGATGGACAGAAAGATTAAGTTCAACAGAGTTAAAGAAGAAACAAACAGAACTGAAGAATACAATGACTGAAATTAAAAAATACATTGAAGGAATCAACATTAGACTAGATGATACAAAGCAACAGATTAGTGAACTGGAAGTCAGAGTAGTGGAAATCACCCAAGCTGAAGAGGATAAAGAGTTTTTTTAAAATGAGGATAGTTCAGGATTTCCCTAGCAGTCCAGTGGTTAAGACTCCATGCTTCCAATGCAGGGGGCATGGGTTTGATCCCTGGTCAGGTAACTAAGATTCCACATGCCATGTATACATTAAAAAAATAAAAAGATAGTTTAAAAGACTTCTGGGTGAACATCAAGCATATTAACATTATATTATAGGAATCCCAGAAGAATAAGAAAGAAAGAGGCAAAGAACTTATTTGAAGAAATAATAGCTAAAACCTTCACTAACCTGGGAAAGGACACAGACATCCAAGTTCAGGAAGCACAAAGAGCCTCAAATAAAGTAACTCTAAAGAGGTCACACCAAGATACATTATAATTAAAATGGCAAACATTAGGGCTTCCCTGGTGGCTTAGTGGTAAAGAATTTGCCTGCCAACGCAGGAGATATGGGTTTGATCCCAGGTCTAGGAAGATCCCACATGCCAAAGAGCAACTAAGCCCATGAGCCAACAACTATTTAGCCTGTGCTCTAAAGTCTAGGAGCCACAACTACTGAAGCCTACAAGCTCTAGAGCCCGTGGTCTGCAACAAGAGATGCCACCACAGAGAGAAGCCTGCACACCACAACTAGAGAGCAGCCCCTGCTTGCTGCTGCTAAAGAAAAGCCCACAGCAACGAAGACTTAGCATAGACAAAAAATAAATAAACAAAATTTTAAATGGCAAAGGTTAGATATAATGAGAGACGCAAAAGTGTCAAGAGAAAAGCAACTATGGGAGTAACAAAGGAACTCCCATAAGACAATCAATCAGTTGACTTTTCAGCAGAATCTTTGTAGGTCAGAAGGAAGTGACACATTACACTCAAAATCTCAAAATGATCAAAGGAAAAAAAAACTTACCACCAAGAATACTCTACCCAGGGGAGTTCCCTAGTGTTCTAGTAATTAGGACTCTTCCACTGCAGAGGACATGGGTTCGATCCCTGGTCAGGAACTAAGATTCCGCAAGCTGCATGGCATAGACGGACCAAAAAAAAAACAAAAACAACTCTACCCAGCAGAGTTTTAATTCATATTTGAAAGAGAAGTCAAAAAACAATTAACAAAATGGCAATAAGTACACATCAATCAAATAGTAACTTTAATGGACTAAATGTTTCAACAAGACACATAATGGTTGAATGGATAGAAAAACAAGCCATATTACTATATATATACGTGTATATATAGTATATATATATGTGTGTGTATATGTATATATATATATATATATATATATATAGTTGTTGTTCAGTTGCTCAGTTGTGTCTATTTGTGATCCCATGAACTAAGACATATTAATATATATATATGTATGTGTATATATAGTATACATATATGTGTGTGTGTGTGTGTGTGTGTGTGTAGTTGTTGTTCAGTTGCTCAGTTGTGTCTGACTATTTGTGATCCCATGAACTGTAGCATGCGGGGCATCCCTGTCCTTTACCGTCTCCTGGAGTTTGCTCAAACTCATGTCCATTGAGTCGGTGAGGCCATCCAACCATCTTATCCTCTGTCATCCCCTTCTCCTCCTGCCTTCAATCTTTCCCAGCATCAGGGTCTTTTCCAATGTGCTGACTCTTTGCATCAGGTGGCTAAAGTAGTGGAGCTTCAGCTTCAGCATCAGTCTTTCCAATGAATATTCAGGATTGATTTCCTTTAGGATTGACTGGTTTGATCTCCTTGCAGTCTAAGGGACTCTCAAGAGTCATCTCCAACACCACAGTTTGAATGCATCAATTCTTTGGTGCTCAGCCTTCTTTATGGTCCAACTCTCACATCTGTATGTGACTTCTGAAGAAACCATAGCTTTGACTATACAGAACTTTGTCAGCAACCACAAACAAGTTTCAATTAAGAAGACTGAAATTATATCAAGCATCTTTACTGACCACAACAGTATAAGACCAGATATCAGCTACAAGGAAAAAATTGGAAAAAAACACAAACACGTGGAGTGTAAACAACACGGTACTAAACAACCAATGGGTCACCGAAAAAATAAAGGAGAACATTTTAAAGTATCTGGAAACAAATGAAAATAAAAATCTGTTGTTCAGTCGCTAAGTCGTGTCCTACTTTTGCAACCGTATGAACTGCAGCAGGCCAGGCTTCCCTGTCTTTCACTATCTCCCAGAGTTTGCTCAGACTCATGTGCATTGAGTTGGTGATGCTATTCAACCATCTCATCCTCTGTCGCCTCTTCTCCTCCTGCCTTCAATCTTTCCCAGCACCAGGATCTTTTCCAATGAGTCAGTTCTTTGCATCAGGTGGCCAAAGTATTGGAGTTTCAGCTTCAGCATCAGTCCTTCCAATGAATATTCAGGACTGATTTCCTTTAGGATGGACTGGTTTGATCTCCTTGCAGTCCAAGGGACTCTCAAGAGTCTTCTCCTGCACCACAATTAGAAAATACTGATTCTTCGGTGTTCAGCTTTCGTTATGGTCCAACTCTCACATCCATACATGACTACTGGAAAAACCATAACCTTGACTAGATGGACCTTTGTCAGCAAAGTGATATCTCTGCTTTTTAATATGTTGCCTAGTTTTGTCACAGTTTTTCTCCCAAGGAGCAAGTGTCTTTCAATTTCATGACCACAGCCACTATCTGCAGTGATTTTGGAGCCTGGGAAAATAAAGTCTGTCACTGTTTCCACCTTTTCCCCTTCTATTTGCCATGAATTGATGGGACTGGATGCCATGATCTAATTTTTTTGAATGCTGAGTTTTAAAATGAAAATGCAATGAAATACAATGATTCAGAAATTTATATCTACTTATCAGGAGTACATCAAGATTGTATATTGTCACCCTGCTTATTTAACTTATATGCAGAGTACATCATGAGAAACGCTGGGCTAGAAGAAGCACAGGCTGGAATCAAGATTTCCGGGAGAATTATCAATAACCTCAGATATGCAGATGACACCACCCTTATGGCAGAAAGTGAAGAGGAGCTAAAAAGCCTCTTGATGAAAGCGAATGAGGAGAGTGAAAAAGTTGACTTAAAGCTCAACATCCAGAAAACGAAGATCATGGCATCTGGTCCCATCACTTCTTGGGAAATAGATGGGGAAACAGTGGAAACAGTGTCAGACTTTATTTTGGGGGGCTCCAAAATCACTGCAGATGGTGACTGCAGCCATGAAATTAAAAGACGCTTATTCCTTGGAAGAAAAGTTATGACCAACTTAGATAGCATATTGAAAAGGAGAGACATTACTTTGCCAACAAAGGTCCGTCTAGTCAAGGCTATAGTTTTTCCAGTGGTCATGTATGGATGCGAGAGTTGGACTGTGAAGAAAGCTGAGCACCAAAGCATTGATGTTTTTGAACTGTGATGTTGGAGAAGACTCGAGAGTCCCATGGACTGCAAGGAGATCCAACCAGTCCATTCTAAAGGAGATCAGTCCTGGGTGTCTTTGGAAGGAATGATGCTAAAGCTGAAACTCCAGTACTTTGTGGCCACCTCATGCGAAGAGTTGACTCATTGGAAAAGACCCTGATGCTGGGAGGGATTGGGGGCAGGAGGAAAAGGGGACGGCAGAGGATGAGATGGCTGGATGGCATTACCAACTCGATAGACGTGGGTTTGGGTGAACTCTGGGAGTTGGTAATGGACAGGGTGGCCTGGCGGTCTGCAATTCATGGGGTCACAGAGTCAGACATGACTGAGTGACTGAACTGAACTAATCTACCATATATCTACTCATCTTGCTTACTCTATATCTACTTATTTATTTCTCTACCTACAATGGAATATTACTCAGCCATAAAAAAGAATAAAATCTTGCCATTTTTCAACAACATGGATGGGTCCAAAGAAATGTCAGACACAGAAAGGCACATACTGATTTCACTCACATGTGTAATCTAAAAAACAAAACAAATTAACAAATATAATGAAACAAAACCAGACACAGATACAGAGAACAAACTGGTGTTTGCCACAGGGGAGGTGGATAGGTGAACGAGTGTAATAGGTGAGGGGAATTAAAAAGTACAAACTTCCAGTTATAAAATAAATAAGTTTTAGGGGTGTAATGTACAGCATAGGGAATATAGTTAATAATATTGTAATAACTTTATTAGTGACATGTTCAGTTCAGTTCAGTTGCTCAGTCGTGTCCGACTCTTTGCGACCCCATGAATCACAGCATGCCAGGCCTCCTTGTCCATCACCAACTCCCGGAGTTCACTCAAACTCATGTCCACTGAGTCAGTGATGCCATCCAGCCGTCTCATCCTCAGTCGTCCTCTTCTCCTCCTGCCCCCAATCCCTCCCAGCATCAAAGACTTTTCTAATGAGTCAACTCTTCGCATGAGGTGGCCAAAGTACTGGAGTTTCAGCTTTAGCATCATTCCTTCCAAAGAAATCCCAGGGCTGATCTCTTTCAGAATGGACTGGTTGGATCTCCTTGCAGTCCAAGGGACTCTCAAGAGTCTTCTCCAATGTGGAAATAATATTTATTATGGTGATCATTTTGTAATATATATTGAATCACTATGTTATACACCTTAAATTACTATAATATTGTAAATCAATTATATTAATACTTCAGTTTTAATAAAGGATGCTTCCTGGGGCTGTAGATATTTGAAAGCTTTAGTGAAGCAGGATGATCCTCTTCCTGGAAAGTGCTTTCACATGGCTATTGGCACGAGATCTCTGATCCTCACTGGTTATTAGTAAAGAGCCTAAGTTCCTTACCATCTGGGTCTAACCATTTGGGTAATTGAGTGTCCTCATGGCATGGTAGCTGGCTTCTTTCAGAGTGAGTAGACCAAGAGAGAAACTGTAATGCCTTTTATGACCTTGTCTTGGAAGTCACACATCATTACTTCTGTCATCATGTATTTGTTAGAAGCAAGAAACTAAGTTTATCTCACACACAAGGGCAGAGGAATTAGACTTCACTCTCTGAAGGGAGGAGTGTAAAAGAATTTGTGGACATATTTTGAAAACCATCACACCATGTGATATGGTCTAGTAAAATTGGTGACATTCGTGGCTTCTGGGCAAAAGCTTTAAGAGCCAGTGAGTGGTCTGCCTGCTTCTTTTCCCTCAAACATAAAACTGGCAATATTTCAGTTAGAAGACCTGGATCCTGGAGTAAAGATGATGTGAAGCAGAGCTTTTATTGTCCACTGTCAAGTATGTTAGGCATAGTACAAAGTACTTAACAAGTAGTATCACAATAATTATTTATAGCAATGGTAAATATTATTATCCACAATTTTAGAAGAAATAGAACTATCATATTTCAACTTTTCCTGATGTTCTTGAGATGATTCACTTTGCCATATCTATTTTTTTCTTTTACTGAAAGCACTTTTCACCTTCTAAGAAACTGTATTGTTTACAGTTTATATAATTTTGTTTATTGTCTGTCTTGCTGTTGTTGTTCAGTCGCTTAGTCATGTCTGACTCTTTGTGATCCCATAAGACTCCAGGCTTCCCTATGCTTCATTATCTCCCATAATTTGCTCAAACTCATATCCACTGAGTTGATGATGCTATCCAACCATCTCATCCTCTGTTGCCCCCTTCTGTTCCTCCTCTCAATCTTTCCCAGAATCAGGGTCTTTTCCAATAAGTCAGTTCTTCATGTTAGGTGGCCCAAGTATTGGAGCTTCAGCTTCAGCATCAGTCCTTCCAATGAGTATTCAGGGTTGATTTCCTTTAGGATTGACTGATCTGATCTTCATCTTCTCCAGCACCACAGTTCTGTCTAGCCTTACAAAAATGTAAGTTCCACAAGGACAGGGAGGGGAATTCCCTGGTGGTCCAGTGGTTCGGACTCCACACTTTCACTGTAGGGGGCATCAGCTGGATCCCTGACTGGGGAACTAAGATCTCCTAAGACCAAAAAACAAAACAAAAGAAAGAAACAAGGTGAGGGGTCTTTGCTTTGTTCACTGATGTATCCCAATGTAAAGAACAGTGCCTGAATATAAATACTTACTGAAGGTTGATTTTCAGTCCCAATTCTCTCCCTGGACACTGTTCCAGTTTGTCTACATATTTTCTAATGGTGATACTCCAATTGAGGTCTGATAAGCATAGGCTGTTTCTTACTAGTTGTGCTCTCAGAAGCTGACCATATTTCCAGGATCTCACTGAAGTCTCCAATAAATCTATTGATTATGATCAATATTCTCATGCTATCCTCTGTGATGGGTTTTAAGTTGACAAATGACCAAAAATAGGCTCATTCTACTGGAAATTTCTATATTATCTTGGGTGCCTCTTTATCACCCTTGTGTGTGTGTGTGTGTGTGTGTGAGTCACCCTCAAAATCACAAAATATCTGTCCTATTTTTATTCCTCTAGGGTTCTAAAATGGCTTTTTGTACATTTCTTCCTAGGTAACATTTGTGCATTTTAACAAATACCTTGATCCCAGATTGTTGAGCTAGTGGTCAGAAGTTTAGAAAACATGGCAAGTCAATGAGGAAGTTATTACTGGGCAACCAGGTCACTGTGGAAGAGACAAAATTGTTGCTGCCTGGCATTCACAATCATTCTCAGGGAATGTGCAGTAAAAGTTTACAAACATGTTTCTAAATGTCATAAAACATACTTTTACGAAATTCAATCTCTGTCACTCAATTAAAAAATTTAACAGAGAAACATTAAAAGCAAAACTTTTTTTTCTTAGCCCATAAAACTCAGGAACAGAATCTGTTCTTTCTCCAAAAACAAATGTAATAACAAATCTGTCTGCAAAAGGAACAAAAGGTAGAGAAACTGTGTTCTGTTCACTGACATTCCTTAATAATTATGTGTGGAACAATATTATGGTCTTACCTGAGGCTATACCAAGGAACAAAGCAACAAGAAAACAACATAGAAATGAAGTCAATGTGGTGGCATAAAGAGAAGAAGTGACCAGAAGACTGAAGAGCTTAAATCCTGTTTCTTCTTTGCTACTATCTAAATCTATGACATGTACAAACTGCTTCACTTCTCTGGATCTCAATTTATCGGTAAGATGTTAAGATTAGAAAAGATGGCTTAGAAAGTCTTCTGGCTTTTTAATACTAACAAAAAGAGGTATATACAAATTTTCTACTATGGAAGAAATGGACCAGTGGTGTGCTGATAAATGCTGATAAAAATACAAACATTTAATAATAACTGGCTCTCTGGTGGAAAAAAAAAACCAACCCTTTGTTTTGTTATGCAACAGAACAGTGGCGGGAATACTTCTACCATGGTCAGTTTTCAAGTTACCAATGGTTTATTAGCCTATTAGCAAAATACCTAAAAATTTAATAATTAGCATTTAGAATCTAGTAAGAGCAGCTCTAACACACCACTAATGTGAGAGTTGGACCATAAAGAAAGCTGAGCACCGAAGAATTGATGCTTTCAAATTGTGGTGCTGGGTAAGACTCAGCAAGGAGATCAAACCAATCAATCCTAAAGGAAATCACCTCTGAATATTCATTGGAAGAACTGAAGCTGAAGCTTCAACACTTTGGCCACCTAATGTGAAGAGCCAACTAATTGGAAAAGAGCTGATGCTGAGAAAGATTGAGGGCAGGAGGAGAAGGAGGCGACAGAGGATGAGATGGTTAGATGGCAACACCAATTTAATGGACATGAATTTGAGCAAACTCGGGGAGACAGAGAAGGAAAGAGAAGCCTGGAGTGCTGCATTTTACGGGGTTGCAAAGAGCTGGATACGACTTAGCAACTGAACAACAACACAAGACTAAATAGGACTCAGTTTATTCTTTTGCCTATTCATTCATTCAGCAACAATCACTGAGCATTTATTATGTGCAAGGCATTAAACTAACTGGAATACAAAGCTGTATAAAATCTGGATCTCGTCCCAAGAGGTTTACATTCTAGTAAACAGGAAATGAACACAGACAACTCTATTGCTACAGAGAACATGACAAAAACACAAAGAAAGCAGGAATAAGTAAAGTACTACTAAGGTTCAGCAGAAAAAGAGACTATTCATACTGAGGTTATTGAGTGGAAGAGACTTTGAGGAAGAAAAAGAGATTTCTCAAAAAGAAAAAGACTATTTAAAGGTTTTTTTGTTTGTTTGTTTATTTAAAAGACTTTTCTAGGGAATTCTTGTGGTCTCGAGGTTCCTTCCACTGCAGGGAAGTGGAACTAAGATCCCACATGCCATGCAGTACAGCCTGGGGTAGGGAGGTGAGGGAAGAGTTATCTAATAGAAGAGAAGTAACACTATGTTGGGAAATCAAGAACCAGATAAATACTTAAAGGAAGCTAAAAATAAAAGAGTCTAAGAAGTGATTCTACAGGTGGGAGGACAAAAAAGCTACCAGGTCAGATGGCTCCACCAAGAACAATCTTACACTGGAATGAGTTTAACACCATCGAAAGGGAATTGGAGTACAATTTAGGAAGGGAGCTATTAAGAGAGCTTTGAATAATTTCAAAGGAGCCCAACTTTTATAGTTTAAAGTTTTACAGTTTTATAAACTATGATTTTTCAGTTTAGAATTTCATTCTATAGTTCTTAAAAATGTACAGCCAGTAATCACCAGGAAATCAAGGATAGTAACGAGTCTAGAGATAACTAAAGGTGGCCCAAACTTTATATGTAGGGAAAAGCGATTACCAGAAATTATAGCCCAGTTAGTGACTTTAATTCCCTGCTGCATTCTAAAATTAAACAGATAATTTATGAACACTTGGAGAAAGGTAAAATAGAGTAATGAGCATGAGTTAACTAAAACAAGTCAGACCAAATGAGTTACATTTCTTTATATGGGTGGCAAACAATTAGATGAAGTACATCCTCCTGTAAATATGATGCATCCTAATTTCAGGTTCATATTTGACAGATTATCTCATAGTAACAGTGGTGACACAAAGGAGAAATAATTGCTACTTAAGGATTAAAATTAGTTGAATTTGCAGTTGCCTGAATAGTTGTTGATAGAAGGATTGTGTGAACTTAAACAAAGGTCTATAGTAATGAACCACACTTGGCTTTGCCCCTTCAAAATTTTTATCAACAAATTAGAGAAAGGCAAATAATCTATGCCTACAAAATTAATGTATAACATGAAGACAGGAGATGATACTAAAATGATGAATTAACAGAACCAGACTGGAAAAAAAATCCTCAAAGGCTGAAATAGCAGTATGATACAACTACTATCCAAAGGGAGGGGGAGTTGTCGTATTTAAAGGAGGTATAATATCTGGGAACTGATCAGCTCATACCTGGAAGTGATATTTAGTTACTTAATCTCTTTGAGCTCATTATCTCACTTGTAAAATGGAGCTAAGTACCTATTTCACAAGATTAGGAAAATAATATACTAAGGAGCTTAGAAGTGTTCAAAAGGAAGCATTCAATACATAAGCTATAATATGTGTGCATCCTTAGATGCTCAGTAGTGCATGACTTTGTGACCCCATGGACTGCAGTCTGCCAGGCTCCTCTGTCCATGGGATTTTCTAGGCAAGAGTACTGAAGTGGGTTGCCATCTCTTCCTCCAGGAAAGGATCCCCTTTGATCCTCCAGGGATCAAACCCATGTTTCCTGCGGCTCCTGCATTGGCAGGTCGATCCTTTACCACTGAGACACCTAGGAAGCCAGTCAGCTATAATAATATAGCTTTAATTGAAAAATTATACTCAAAATTCTCCAAGCCACGCTTCAACAATACGTGAACCGTGAACTTCCAGATGTTCAAGCTGGTTTTAGAAAAGGCAGAGGAACCAGAAATCAAATTGCCAACATCCACCAGCTCATTGAAAAAGCAAGAGAGTTCCAGAAAACATCTATTTCTGCTTTATTGAATATGCCAAAGCCTTTGACTGTGTGGATCACAATAAACTGTGGAAAAAGTCTGAAAGAGATGGGAATACCAGACCACCTGACCTGCCTCTTGAGAAACCTATAGTTAGAACCGGGCATGGACCAACAGTCTGGTTCCAAATAGGAAAAGGAGTACGTCAAGGCTGTATATTGTCACCCTGCTTATTTAACTTATATGCAGAGTACATCATGAGAAACGCTGGGCTAGAAGAAGCACAAGCTTCTCCCAGAATCAAGATTGCCAGGAGAAATATCAATAACCTCAGATATGCAGATGACATCACCCTTATGGCAGAAAGTGAAGAGGAGCTAAAAAGCCTCTTGATGAAAGTGAATGAGGAGAGTGAAAAAGTTGGCTTAAAGCTCAACATTCAGAAAACAAAGATCATGGCATCTGGTCCCATCACTTCATGGGAAATAGATGGGGAAACAGTGGAAACAGTGTCAGACTTTATTTTTCTGGGCTCCAAAATCACTGCAGATGGTGACTACAGCCATGAAATTAGAAGATGCTTACTCCTTGGAAGGAAAGTTGTGACCAACCTAGATAGCATATTGAAAAGCAGAGACATTAACTTTGCCAACAAAGGTCCGTCTAGTCAAGGCTATGGTTTTTCCAGTCGTCATGTATGGATGTGAGAGTTGGACTGTGAAGAAAGCTGAGCACCGAAGAATTGATGCTTTTGAACTGTGGTTTTGGAGAAGACTCTTGAGAGTCCCTTGGACTGCAAGGAGATCCAACCAGTCCATTCTGAAGGAGACCAGTCCTGGTTGTTCACTGGAAGGACTGATGCTGAGGCTGAAACTCCAATACTTTGGCCACCTCATGCAAAGAGTTGATTCATTGGAAAAGACCCTGATGCTGGGAGGGATTGGGGGCAGGAGGAGAAGGGGACAACAGAGGATGAGATGGCTAGATGGCATCACTCACTCGATGGACATGAGTTTGGGTGAACTCCAGGAGTTGGTGAGGGACAGGGAGGCCTGGCATGCTGCGATTCATGGGGTTGCAAAGAGTCAGACACGACTGAGCGACTGAACGGAACTGAAAACATACAAAATGGTCACTTTTATAAATTCAAGATCCATTATCTCGTGGGCATTTTGATTTAATTTTTATTTTCCTAAAGTGTATTTTAATTTACCAAAGGTGAGCTAAAGTTCTAATATCCTAGGTATTATTGAACAGATTGAGTCTCACTATACTTTTCAAGATCATAAAAAGTCTCTTATATCTCTCTCACTAGGCTTCATCTTTCTATGTTACAATTTTATTTGTTTAGATGAGTCAAAAATTCTTTTGTTAATACTCATAAGAACATGGATATGAGTAAGAACAGTAGTTAAGTTTGCCAAATCTTTGGGGGTACTCCAGTGTTTTAGTTAAAAAGCTTTCCTTTTTATAAAAATACAAACCATTATGGGAATTCCTGGTGGTCCAGTGGTTAAGACTCCATGCTTTCAATGCAGAAGGCACAGATTTGATCCCTGGTCAGGGAACTAAGATCCTACATGCCATCCCACATGATGTGCAGCATGGTCAAAAATTTAAAAAACAACAACAAAATACATATGTATATCATTAAGGAACTCTTTCTTTGGAAGAAGAAAGAAGACAGACTGTTCTGTTTTTATTGTTTAGGTCCAACTTAAACCTAAATTTAACAATGAAAATAGAATTTTCCTGAAACATATGGGACTTTTTGTCTTTTCTAAACAGAGAATTACAAGACAAACATTTAATGACAAACATTCTCCTCACAACAACAGTCAATAAATTTCTGACAACACTGATTTGGTGCCTATTAGAGGGAGAAAATAACAATAATAGGATGTGGGAAATTTCAGAAGCAAAAATGTAGTTGGTACTTTTAAAGTTCTTATAATTCAATAGAGGAGACTGAATAATCCTTAATAAATACACTGGGGCATACTTACTATTAGAGGGATTTAGCATGAAGTGATTCTTCTTGAACATTTTCCATTGCAATTTAGCTTTTGGAGTAAACAGAAGAAATGGGAGGGCTAGAAACAAGATATTCCTAGGGTCACAGAGCCAGCAAATCATAGAAAGGGGATTTAAACCTAGGTCTCCTAATTCCACACATGAGATAGTGTCACAGGATTAATCTTGAGGATACATCTTTTTGAAATGATATATGACATTCATTTTCACAATTAAAAAAAAAAAGCCAGTAAGACTGATTAGAACTCAGAGGACATTAATGCTCCAGCATTCCACTCAATTTTTCTCCTTTTGGGAGTAGGAAGCACCTGTGACGGAGAAGGCAATGGCAACCCACTCGAGTACTCTTGCCTAGAAAATCCCATGGACAGAGGAGCCTGGTAGGCTGCAGTCCATGGGGTCGCTAAGAGTCGGACATGACTGAGCGACTTCACTTTCAATTTTCACCTTCATGCATTGGAGAAGGAAATGGCAACCCACTCCAGTGTTCTTGCCTGAAGAATCCCAGGGACGGGGGAGCCTGGTGGGCTGCTGTCTATGGGGTCACGCAGAGTCGGACACGACTGAAATGACTTAGCAGCAGCAGCAGCAGCAGCAGCAGCACCTGTGACACCACAAACTAAAGGTGTGACACTTTTAAAAACTGGTCTAAATAATTAGAGTTTTATTCTTCTGAAATATCTGGGTGATTACTTTCTAGTATTCTTCCAGGACTTCTCTATAAAGAAAATTCAAAATGTCATTTCATATCATAGGTCTGGACAGACACTAAAGATTTTCTTTCTCTCTCTCCTTCTCTACCTTTGATATTTTTGATGTTTATCAAGGTAATACATGCAAATATTTTAAGTCTTTGGTCAAAAAAAAGTATTGTGGAACTACAAGGCTCATAACAAAGCACAACGCAGTATATTTTAACACACATACAGTCTTAAAAAAGTGGTGGCCTCACCAAAGCTTGAGATATCCTCCCAAACTTATTTGATGGCGTTTTTTTTTTTTTCATGTTTACCAACATTTTCCCAAATTAAATATTTTTACTGCCAGTTCTTGATTTGTAAATTTTTAACAGTACCTAACAGAAAAGATAAAGATCTTAAAGATCCAACACTACGTTTTTCCTCCCTTCAGCCTCTCAATACTGTTATATCACAGTATTTCAAATTAAATCAGTGTTTCATGTTAACCTTATTATGACTCTTGTGTGTTTTCCTTCTGGATCAGTTAACTGGATTATGATTATATTTCCTTTCTTATGCAACTTTTTGTCTTACAATTAATAGTTGCCTCTGTTTTCTATTTGACAAAATTTCTGCATCATTATCACTGTCTCAGACCTTCCAACAGAAAAGTAAAAATGAATTATTTTGAACTCAACCATGGAAAAACTCCCATGCAGCACTCCTTCCTTCAGTCTGGACTATCCCTCACTAAGTCTGCTCTATACAAGTGTCATCTTAGAACTTCCTTTTGCCTTTCCTAGGGTGATCTCCTCTTTCCTAAAACCTGTTATCTTTGTCATTGTTTCAGTAGAGTACATCCTCCAGTAGTGCCCCAGGAAAAGTGGGGGTTAGTAAATTTTTTTTTGCATGCAAGAAAATATCTTTGTCCCTCACATTTGATTAATAACATGATTTAGTGTAGAATTCTAGGTTGAAAATAATTTTCTCTCAGAATTTTGAAAGTGCTGTTTCATTGTTTTCTAACCACTACTGTCAATATTAAGAAATACGCTATTCTCATTACCTATTCTTTTATGAATAATCCATTCCCCTTTCCCCACTCCCTCTTCATCTCTTGTCAACAAAAGATTTTTGGATCTTCTCTTTAACCCTTGTGTTTAGAAATTTCATGACAATGTGACATAGTACTTTTGATTTTTTCCCCTTCATTATGCTGGGCACTCAGCAGTCTGTCAATCTGGAAACTCATGTCCTTCAGTTATCAGAGATCTTGTAATTTCTTTGATAATTTCCATCCCTTCATTTCTCCTCCATTCCTAAAACTCCAGTTAGCCTAGTGTTGCAATTTATGGATTTATTCTCCAATTGTTTTCTTTAATTTCTTTTTGTTTTATTTTTCTGAGATTTCCTCAATTTTATATATTAATACTTCTATTAATTATTTTTGCTACTTAAAAACTTTCCCAGAGCTATTATTCTCTGCTCCTTTTTGGGGGAGGAGCATCCTGTCTTTGCTTGATAGATGCACTATTTTACACTATCAGAGGCAAAAGATGCTTATTGTTTTCAAAAAATATCCTTCTGCTTTCCATATTGCCTGTTTTCCATTTTGATTTGCTGTCTTTCTTGGTGAAGGTTTATCTCAGCTATCTGGTGATCCTTTGCTGTCCTTTCATATTTAAAAATGTGTCATTACAAAGGTATTGGGAAGGTCTATGTTAACTGGAAGAGTCTGTCAGTTGGTGGGTTTCATCGCAGGTTAATAAAGTAGGGATACATGTTTTGTTGGGAGACCCTCAAGTATCATTCTTCATATATATTTCTTCTGGGATTATTCAATTTTAGGTTTCTCTCAGAACTAATTCTCAGCTATCCTGCCTGGAGAATATAAGCCTTGGTGTCAGCATCCTTGGAGTGAAATAGAGCAAGAGGGCTGGGCAAGTTTCATCATTCAGCATGTAGGTATCCCTCTGATCTCTGTTTTCAGTGTGGTATTCCTCCTGCCCCAGCCTCCTCAGCTGTGATCTTTAACCGCTATCCCAGTCTGGAGATTTTCAAACTCAGTTTTTCACAGAATAAACCAGGGAGATAGAGGAGTAATTGCCTAACTGAGCACGATGAGGAAGGGGCCTCGTAGTCCAACTTCTTAAATAGACTTCCAGCCAATCCCCCACTTTTAGACCACTGCATGTCTCTGATGCCACAGTATCTTTCATTCCTGGTGTCTCAGTGTTCTGCGATGAGAACCTGCTTGCCTCTTGTTAGTGCACCCCTCCCATATATTTGGAATTCTGTTTCCTCAGCTCAACCTTCCAGCTTCCAAAGTGCTGTCATCTCTCTTATTCCCTTTCTTTGTGGACTGATAACATTAAAAATATTAACTCATCATTTTAGTGAGTGGGGGAGAGAAAAGGGATGAAGACATGTTTAATCTGTTCATGTACATTGAGAATTGCAGGACCCACAAGATGCTCACTCTTTTGCTCCCATAAAAAAATGTCAGAACCAAAAAACTCAGAGATAAAGTTTTGCTCTCATGAAGGTGATAAGGAAAAAATATGGGTCTGAGAACTGTAGTATCTATTTTCAAGTCCTGGTATTATTATTTATTGATTGGTTGATGTTGGTGTTAGTTAAGTTACAAATGTTTCATCATCTATAAATTGGTGATAATCGTCCCTATCACAGCCTATCTTATTTGCAATGACTAAGGTAAGATAACTGATATAAATGTATGAATATACATCAAATATATAACATTTATCATTAACTTGGCATAGTCAAATATATTTTGAGAGAGAGGCAGTGTAGCAGAATAGAAAGAGTACGGACTTCAGAGTCAATACAGACCTAGATCTGACTTCATCTCTGTCATTCATTGTGTGATCTTGGGTAAATAACTTAACCTCTCAGCTTTGTTTTCCCTGTTTATAAAATGAGTATGATATTACCAACCCGACAACACTGTAGTAAGGATTAAATGAGATAATGCATGTAACATGGGCTTCCCAGGTGGCACTAGTGGTAAAGAACTCGGCTGCCAATGCGGGAGACATAAGAGATGTGGGTTCAATCCCTGGGTCGGGAAGATCCCCTGGAGAAGGAAATAGCAACCCACTCCAGTATTCTTGCCTGGAGAATTCCATGGACAGAGGAGCCTGGCGGGCTACAGTCCATGGGGTCACAAAGAGTTGGACATGACTGAGCGACTAACACACAGTGCTAAACCACATTAGTAATTAGTATCTGAAGTCATCAATAGTCCTCATAAAAGCTTTTTATTTGCTCTTTTCCCAGGACCAAATTATAAGGTGAGCAGCCCAAGTTGAAAGAACCCAGCATACATATTCTTTGAAGTGGCAATAGGTTATTACTGAGACCTCTTTAAGAATATTTTGTTACGAAGGAAGACATAAAATTTGTAATGAATATTAAAGGAGATCAAGGACTTTGGAACAATGGAACTACTACTCAAAAAATTATCTTAAAGAGTTATAGTTGTTTTTTTTTTCTATTTGATTCTTACATAAACCCAGAAGCTTGGAAGGCTTTATCATCCTGTTTAAAGATGAAAAAATCAAGGCATGAGTGAAAAAGCGACTTGCTCAAGGTGTCAACGAACAATCAGGAATTTCAACCTTGGACTTTTGACTCCCTACTCAGGGCTTTTTTAAAAAAAGAAGTTTCAGTTAAATACACATAAAATTTACCATCTTAATAATTTTTTGTGTAAATTAAGTACATTTACCTCTTTGTGCAACTAATCTCCAGAACTCTTTTCAGCCCGCAAAACTGAAACTCTATACCCACTAAACAACAATTCCCATTCTCCCTCATTCCCCAGGCTCTGGCAACCACCTTTCTACTTTCTATGACTCTACCCTAGGTGCTACATATAAATTTTTATCTTTTTGTGACTGGCTTATTTCACTTATATAATGTCCTCAAGGTTCATCTATGGTACAGCATGTCAGAATTTCCTTCTTTTTAAGGCTGAATAATATTCCATTACAGGTATATACCACATTTTGTTTATTTATTCATGAACGGACATCTAGGTTGCCTGGCTCTTTGGCTATTGTGAATAATGCTGCTATTGATTCCAGGGTTGGGACGATTCCCTGGAGGAGGGCATGGCAACCCACTCCAGTATTCTTGCCTGGAGAATCCTATGAACAGAGGAGCCTGGCAGGCTACAGTCCATAAGTCATAAAGAATTGGACACAACTGAAGCAACTGAGCACAGCACAGCACACACTGGAATACAAATATCTCTTTGTGACTCTGATTTCAATTATTTTGGATATATACCCACAATTGTATTGCTGTACCATATCATAATACAATTTTCAATTTCTTGAGGAACCACCATATTGTTTTGAGGAACAGCTATACATAGTGGCTACACCATTTTACACTTTAACCGAAAGTACACAAGGGTTCCAATTTCTCCACATTCTTGTTAACACTCATCATTTTTCTTTTTTTTTCCCTAATAGCTATTCCAGGGGGTGCAAGGTGGTAACTCACTGTGGTTTTCATAAGAGTTTTGAAGTCTTCTGTAGAGATGCCAACACACTAAGTAACCCTGAGTTATGTTACAACACAATTTACAGCATTAACATCCTACTAGATTTAAAACACTGTAGGAGGCAACAGTACAGTCATTGCCCTCAAGGATTTTATAATCTAGCTGGAAAGTTTATAAAATTTTTCATATGCAGTTAAAAATAAACAGCAGAGCAAACAGCATAGTCTACATGTGTGTACTCAGTCGCTCTGTCATGTCTGCCTCTTTTGTGACCCCACCAACTGTAACCTGCCAGGTTCCTTCTGTCAATGGAATTTTCAAGCCAAGAATACTGGAATGGGCTGCCATTTCCTTTCTCCAGGGGACCTTTCCAACCCAGGGATTGAACCCACATCTCCTCTGTCTCCTCCACTGGCAGGCAGATTCTTTACCACTGTGCCACTTGGGAAGTCCATAGTCTATATGATGAGTATTATCATGAAAGTAGAGAAGGGTAAAATTATAATAGGTTGGGCTGATTAGAAAAGGCTTTAAAGAGCACCTCAAACATTTTAAAACAGAGGGTTTAAATTATTTGAGATATATTATTATTTCATTTTTTAATTTATGCATTCTTTCAACAAACATTTATTGTGCTGCACAATAAGGGCTAAATACTGTGCTGGGTGTTGGGATTACAAAGTCTCTCAAGAGCAAGGGAGAAATGAGACATGATAATCCAAGGTGCCCACTAAGTACATGGTACACGAAATCAGTCCTTTCTAAGGGCCTGCTGATGTACCAAAAAGACTGTTATCACCTACTTTTACAATGATTCACAAAAGGAGTATGAGAAGCATATTTCTCTCCAGACTATGCTCATACCCAATTATTTCAAACAGAATACAGCTGGTAAGTTTCCTACTCTCTCTTGGGAAGAAGGCAACATTCAAGACTAAGACTTTGTAAATTAGTTATGAGTGCTCATACCTATCACCCCATCTGGGTTCTTGCATTCACAAACATGTGCTGGCATCACAAAAGCAAAAGATGAATAAAACACAGATCCTGCCCTCTAGGATCTCAAAGATAGCCACAATATGATTTTATAAGGGCTGTAATAGAGTAATGAGAGAACTTCCCTGCTCCCCCCACTCCAAGGAAATGTTTGTGCTTAGTTGTGTCTGACTCTGACTCCACAGACTGTAGCTGGCCAGGCTCCTCTGTCCATGGGATTTTCCCAGCAAGAATACTGGAGTGGGTTGCCATTTCCTCCTCCAGGGGATCTTTCCAGCCCAGGGATCAAACCTTTGTCTCCTGCATTGCAAGTGGTTTCTTTACCACTGAGCTACTGGGGAAGCTTGAGGAAATCATAGGCTTCCTTTAAAACACAACATCTAAGCTGAATCTTCGCTTCCCCAGTGGCTCAGTGGTAAGGAATTGCCTGCAATGCATGAGATGTGGGTTCAACCCCTAGGTCAGGAAGGTCCACTATAGAAAGGAAATGGCAACCTACCCTAGTATTCTTGCCTGGGAAATCCTAATCCACGGGGTTTCAAGAGAGTCAGACATGACTGGGCAACTAAACAAGCTGAATCTTAAAGGATGGCAGGAGGAGTTAATCAGATGGGAAGAGAAGGGATGAACATTTCTAGTCAGGAGAACAGCATGTTCAAGGAACATTAAGGGATTTAGTGTAGCTGCATCTTAAAATACATGATTGCTATTGTTGTTCAGCTGCTAAGCCACGTCCCACTCTTTGCAACACCATGGACTGCAGCATGCCAGACTTCCCTGTCCTTCACTATCTCCCTGAGTTTGCTCAAACTCATGTTCGTTGAGTTGGTGATGCCATCCAACCATCTCATCTTCTGTCACTCACTCCTCCTCTTGCCCTCAATCTTTCCCAGCATCAGGGTCTTTTCCAATGAGTTGGCTCTTTGCATCAGGTGGCCAAAGTATTGAAACTTCACCATCGGTTCTTCCACTGAATATTCGGGGTTGACTTTCTTTAGGATTGACAGGTTTGATCTCTTTGTTGTCCGAGGGACTCAAGAATCTTCTCCAACACCACAGTTTGAAAGCCTCAATTCTTTGACACTCAGCCTTCTTAATGGTCCAACTCTCACAATTCATGATGAGGAATAGTAAGGATAGTGAGTAGAGAAATGAGGGGAGGTGGAGAGGTAGACTGTGAACAAATATTATACTGAAGGTAACAGAAAATCAAGATAATCATGACGGTGTGATCACTCACCTAGAGCCAGACATCCTGGAATGTGAAGTCAAGTGGGCCTTAGGAAGCATCACTACGAACAAAGTTAGTGGAGGTGATGGAATTCCAGTTGAGCTATTTCAAATCCTGAAAGATGATGCTGTGAAAGTGCTACACTCAATATGCCAGCAAATTTGGAAAACTCAGCAGTGGCCATAGGACTGGAAAAGGTCCATTTTCATTCCAACCCCAAAGAAAGGCAATGCCAAAGAATGCTCAAACTACCGCACAATTGCACTCATCTCACACACTAATAAAGTAATGCTCAAAATTTTCCAAGCCAGGCTTCAGCAATACGTGAACTGTGAACTTCCTGATGTTCAAGCTGGTTTTAGAAAAGGCAGAGGAACCAGAGATCAAATTGCCAACATCCGCTGGATCGTGGAAAAAGCAAGAGAGTTCCAGAAAAACATCTATTTCTGCTTTATTGACTATGCCAAAGCCTTTGACTGTGTGGATCACAATAAACTGTGGAAAATTCTGAAAGAGATGGGAATACCAGACCACCTGACCTGCCTCTTGAGAAACCTATATGCAGGTCAGGAAGCAACAGTTAGAACTGGACATGGAACAACAGACTGGTTCCAAATAGGAAAAGGAGTACATCAAGGCTGTATATTGTCACCCTGGTTATTTAACTTATATGCAGAGTACATCATGAGAAATGCTGGGCTGGAAGAAGCACAAGCTGGAGTCAAGATTGCCAGGAGAAATCTCAATAACTTGAGATATGCAGATAACACCACCCTTATGGCAGAAAGTGAAGAGGAACTAAAAAGCCTCTTGATGAAAGTAAAAGAGGAAAGTGAAAAAGTTGGCTTAAAGCTCAACATTCAGAAAACAAAGATCATGGTATCTGGTCCCATCACTTCATGGGAAATAGATGGGGAAACAGTGGAGACAGTGTCAGACTTTATTTTTCTGGGCTCCAAAATCACTGCAGATGGTGATTGCAGCCATGAAATTAAAAGATGCTACTCCTTGGAAGGAAAGTTATGACCAACCTAGATAGCATATTGAAAAGCAGAGACATTACTTTGCCAACAAAGGTCTGACTAGTCAAGGCTATGGTTTTTCCAGTCGTCATGTATGGATGTGAAAGTTGGACTGTGAAGAAAGCTGAGCTCTGTAGAATTGATGCTTTTGAACTGTGGTGTTGGAGAAGACTCTTAAGAGTCCCTTGGACTGCAAGGAGATCCAATCAGTCCATTCTGAAGGGGATCAGCCCTGGGATTTCTTTGGAGGGAATGATGCTGAAGCTGAAACTTCAGTAGTTTGGCCACCTCATGCTAAGAGTTGACTCACTGGAAAAGACTCTGATGCTGGGAGGGATTGGGGGTAGGAGGAGAAGGGGACGACAGAGGATGAGATGGCGGGATGGCATCACTGACTCGATGGACGTGAGTCTGAGTGAACTCTGGGAGTTGGTGATGGACAGGGAGGCCAGGTGTGCTGCTATTCATGGGGTTGCAAAGAGTCGGACATGACTGAGCGACTGAACTGAACTGAGAAAAGGGAGGAGCATGGTTAGTTTTTGTTTTTGTTTTCTTTTTAAAGGAAACTCTGAAAGCTTCCCTGGTGGGTCAGACCGTAAAGAACCTGCCTGCAATGCAGGACACTGGGGTTTGATTCCTGAGTTGGGAATATCCCTGGAGAAGGGAATGGCAACCCACTCCAGTGTCCTTGTTTGGAGAATCCCATGGACAAAGAAGCCTGTCAGACTAAATCCTTGGGTTCCCAAAGAGTTGGACACAACTGAGCAACTAACATTTTCACTTTCTGCAGGGTATTAGGTTGGTGCAAAAGTAATTGCGGTATTTGCATTGTTGAACTGTGCTGTTTGATATTGCAATACATTCTTAAATAAATGTGGATATGTTATATATCACTTTAATGTGTATATCTTGCTTTATGTTTTTTTGCTAATGAAATTATTTGCTATTTATTTTATATTTATTTTAGACTAAGGAAATGATGTTAGGCAAAAAGATAATTCAACTGACTTTCTTATTCCAGTTGAAAATGGGTCATAAAGCAGTAGAGACAACTTGAAACATCAACAACACGTTTGGCCAGGGAAGTGCTAACGAAAGTACAGTGCAACAGTGGTTCAAAAAGTTTTGCAAAGGAGATGAGAGCCTTGAAGATGAGGAGTGTAGTAGCTAACCATCAGAAGTTGACAATGACAACTGAGAGCCATCACTGAAGCTAATCCTCTGACAACTACATGAGAAGTTGACGAAGAACTCAACATCAACCATTCTAACGTCATACAGCTTTTGAAGCAAATTGGAAAGGTGAAAAAGCTTCCTAAGTGTGAGCTTCAGTGAGCTGACTGAAAATCAAAAAAATCATCATTTTGAAGTGTCATTTCCCCTTATTTTATGCAACAACAAATCATTTCTTGATTGGATTGTAACAGATGATGAAAAGTGGATTTTATACAACTGGCAATGACCAGCTCAGTGCCTGGACAGAGAAGCAGCTCCAAAGCACTTCCCAAAGCCAAACTTACACCAAAAAAAGGTAATGGTCACTGTTTGGTGGTCTGCTGCCTGTCTGATCCACTACAGCTTTCTGAATCCTGGCAAAACCATTACATCAGAAGTATGCTCAGCAAATTGAAGAGATGCACCAAAAACTGCAAGGCCTGCAGGTGGCCTTGATCAACAGAATGGGCCCAATTCTTCTCCATGACAACACCCGACCACACGTTCTACAACCAATGCTTCAAAAGTTGAACAAATTGCGCTACAAAGTTTTGCCTCATCCACCATATTGACCTAACCTCTAGCCAACCAACTACTACTTCTTCAAGCATCTCAACTACTTTTTGCAGGGAAAATGCTTTCCAAGAGTTTGTCAAATCCTGAAGCATGGATTTTTATGCTACAGGAGTAGACAAACTTATTTCTCATTGGCAAAAATGTGTTTCAGACCATGAATTTTAAATCATTATAACTAGGCTCAAACACATCTTTATTAAACAAAATAGGAACCATTATAATCAACACATTTTATCCAATGAGAAATGTTTGTTTACTCATGTAGTGTAAAAATCCATGCTTTGGGATTCAACAAACACTTGGAAAGCATCTTACCTGCAAAAAGTTGTCGAGATGCTTGAAGTGGTAGTCAGTTACTGGCTAGAGGTCAGATGAATATGGAGGGTGAGGAAAAACTTTGTGTTAAGCACCGTTGTAGATTTTGGGGACACAGCTGTGATGAACAATTTCCTGCCTCCACAGAGTTACATTCTAGCATGGAATATATTTTTTCAGGGACTAAAATATTTGTGTTTGCTGCCCACAGCATTCCCTTCCCCGTGTAAATGTTTTAGGGAATCAAAACATTGTGCATTCAATGATCAGAAAAAAAGAAGTGGATGGTTTTAAGGTCCATTTCATTCAGGTCCCAGGTAAACCCTAAGAAGTTATCCATGCTCCGGAACAAGTGTACTTTAGAAAAGTACATTGACTAGCTTAACAATGTTCTTTGCACTTATAATTTCTCTATCCTGAACTTTGCTAGATGGAAAAACATGGCCAAATCCTGGGAGATTTCTCTTTCTGGATTCCAAGAGAATCATTTCAATTCTTATACATTCTTTCAGACTTATTATTGATTTTAATTATATAAGGTTCAGTCATTTTTACCATATGTTATTAAATAAAGGCTCTAATTTCAACTATCTCACTGTAAAAATTATGTTAAAATTTTGGATACTATTGGATTTTTATCCATAAATTCAATAAATATTCACCAAATATTTAAGTGCCCATAATGAACCTGGCACCCTGCTAAGTGCTGGGGATTTCAGAGTGAATTAGATTTTTTTACCTACCTCAAGCACTACAATACACCTTTCACTACATTCTGGTAGCAAAGTGAGATTATTAAATCACAAGTAAAAAACCAACCAATAAATCAAACAAATTGTGGTAAGTGTTATGAAGGAAAAATGCAAGTTGCAATATTCAAGAAAGAGATGACAATTATCTGTACCAGGCTAGTGGCAGTGGAGACAGAACTGGTTGACTCAGATTTTGGACACTGACTCAATAAGACTTGATAACAAATTGGATGAAGTGATGAAAAGGAAGGAACTGAGTTAACTCTTGGATTTCTAACTTAAGCAACTGGGTAGAGAGCAGTGCCTTGTTAATTGAGATGAGGAAGATTTGCAGTGGGAAATACTCAAGTTGTTATAAACACAGTGACTCTGAGACCTCTGTGAGACAAGCAAATGTAAAGAAATATGCACTTGGACCATGAGGCTAGAATTGAGAAGTTTGGGTTGGAAATAATGGATTTGAGAATCACTGACATAATGATGATATTTGGAGCCAGTATTTTCATTAGACTGGACTTCTAAATCTGTGATACAATATATCATAAGTCATTTCTATGTATGATTAAATAATCAAGAATTCATTTCTGTTAGTGTAGTTCTTAAAGGATAAACTATGTAAGATTTCTTTGGGTGAGGGCATGGTGCTCACAATACCTTCTATCTAATACATCAACCCCAAAATAAATTTGAGTTACTAAATGCTTTTCATTACTATCTCAGTGACTTTCTCTTTACTCATCAAAGCTAACTTGTAAAAGTCCCATGTAATGAATGAAAAGAACTGAATAGGTCTAGATTTCTCTATGGACTAGACTTTCTATCTTAATTATGTTTTCTGTAATTTAAACATCACCTACAAGGATATATGGGCTTACTTAAGAAGACAGAGTACTGAACTAAAGATCATGAGATCTGGGTTCTGTTCAAGTACTGTCATGATTTAATTTTAAGTCATAGCCTCTATAGGCCTGCTATTTTATGGGTCAAGACAAGAGACTAAGGAATATTTTAAAGCCTATGAAAACATAAATTTAGTATACAATTGAAGCATTATCATCAGTAGCTTACTACTGGGAAGTTGGAGATTTGGGGTGGTGCTGAGCATCAAGAATGGCTCAGAATGAAGATTCCAGTAAGCTGTTCTGGATTTCTCACTACTTTTTTGTAGACCTCATAATTTAGCTTCTGCATCTATAAAATGAAGAATCACATGATTTCCCTCACCATTATGATAGAAAAATTAATAAATGTCTATGTTTCACAATAAACTGTGGAAAATTCTTCAAGAGATGGGAATACTAGACCACCTGACCTGCCTCTTGAGAAATCTGTATGCAGGTCAGGAAGCAACAGTTAGAACTGGGCATGGAACAACAGACTGGTTCCAAATAGGAAAAGGAGTACATCAAGGCTGTATATTGTCACCCTGGTTATTTAACTTATATGCAGAGTACATCATGAGAAACACTGGGCTGGAAGAAGCACAAGCTGGAATCAAGACTGCCGGGAGAAATATCAATAACCTCAGATATGCAGATGACACCACCCTTATGGCAGAAAGTGAAGAGGAACTAAAAGGCCTCTTGATGAAAGTGAAAGAGGAGAGTGAAAAAGTTGGCTTAAAGCTCAACATTCAGAAAACGAAGATTACGGCATCTGGTCCAGTCACTTCATGGGAAACAGATGGGGAAACAGTGGAAACAGTAGCTGACTTTATTTTGGGGGGCTCCAAAATCACTGCAGATGGTGATTGCAGCCGTGAAATTAAAAGATGCTTACTCCTTGGAAGGAAAGTTATGACCAACCTAGATAGCATATTCAAAAGCAGAGACATTACTTTGCCAACAAAGGTCCGTCTAGTCAAGGCTATGGTTTTTCCAGTAGTCATGTATGGATGTGAGAGTTGGACTATAAAGAAAGCTGAATGCCGAAGAACTGATGCTTTTGAACTGTGGTGTTGGAGAGGACTCTTGAGAGTCCCTTGGACTGCAAGGAGATCCAACCAGTCCATCCTAAAGGAGATCAGTCCTGAGTGTTCATTGGAAGGACTGATACTGAGGCTGAAACTCCAATACTTTGGCCACCTGATGCAAAGAGCTGACTCCTTTAAAAAGACTGATGCTGGGATAGATTGAGGGCAGGAGGAGAAGGGGACGACAGAGGATGAGATGGTTGGATGGTATCACTGACTCGATGGACATGGGTTTGGGTAGACTCTGGGAGTTGGTGATGGACAGGGAGGCCTGGAGTGCTGCAGTTCATGGGGTTGCAGAGTCATACATGACTGGACGACTGAACTGAACTGAACTGATGTTTTACAGATTCCTGGATGAAAGAGGTTAGGAAAATACAAATTACTGTTGTGTTGATGTACTTATTAGCTTAATCTAAGCAGGATCTATCTCTTGGAAAACCTGGAAACACTTAGCTACCACTGCTTTCTGACTTTTGTCCGCTTCCCAGGGATTCTTGGCTTTCCCTAGAAAACAAACTATGACCTTAAGGGTAGCCTGAAATCTCTGAAGAAAGTCTCTTGCAAGCAGCCAGTTCAGAGAGGTCATATCTGGTACCAGGCTGTAACAGAAAAATCTTTTCACAAAAATGGTCAACACTATTTGCTAAGCAGACCAGCATTTTCCAAACACGGAATGGCAGTAGCGTAAGGCCTCATTAAAACTTTGAGTGCCTTTGTTAATGTGACCCAACTTCGTTGGCCAAACTAAGTAACTTAAGAGTGATTGCCTATGAGCTCCTCTCTACCTCTACCTAATTTCTCTTATGTTTTCCCACTTGTCTTTTCTTTGTCTCAGATCTTCATTCTCCTACTGGAATGGACTTTTCAGAAACTTTGGTCTTCTCTATTGTTTCCTTCTCTCCTCTTCAAGGTCTGCTCGCTCAAAATGATTTGGGGACTGTCATGCCCCAAATATCTTTCACCTGTCAGAGACCAAGAGAATATAAATGGTACTCAACAATGGCTTTCAACCAGAGGTGATTTGGTAAGGTCTAGAGACATTGTTGGAGAAGGCAGTGGCACCCCACTCCAGTACTCTTGCCTGGAAAATCCCAAGAACAGAGGAGCCTGGTAGGCTGCAGTCCATGGGGTTGCTAAGAGTCCGGACTCGACTGAGTGACTTCACTTTCACTTTTCACTTTCATGCTTTGGAGAAGGAAATGGCAACCAACTCCAGTGTTCTTGCCTGGAGAATCCCAGGGACGGGGGAGCCTGGTGGGCTGCTGTCTATGGGGTCGCACAGAGTCGGACATGACTGAAACGACTTAGCAGCAGCAGCAGCAGAGACATTGTTGGTTTTTACAATCATGGGAAGGGTGCCACTGGCATCTAGTAGACATGGGTCAGGGATACTGCTAAACATCCTACACTGCACAAAAAACAGCACACAACAAAGAATGGCCTAAAACACTGATGGTGTTGCTACTGAGAAATCCTGATATGCAGATTATCAGTAGCTGAAAATTACTGAAGAGGCAGTGCAGCCTCCTTAGGATACAGATTCTCAAGGTGGTAAAGCAACAGCCACTGACATCAGGTTGCCTAGACTTGGATCATTCTCACTGAGTTACAGGCTCCTTGGAGGCAAGAGCCTTATTTTACCTACCATGCTTAAATTACAGACTAGCATGCAATGGAGAGTGCTAACCAATTGTGGATTGTCTCACACAGTTGTTTTGAGGCCTCAAGAAGGACCATATACTAAGTGATATGAAGCACAGTGAGAGGGACAAAAGCAGCTCCTGAATAGGGGGAGCTAGGCTAGTGTTATCAACTAGGATATGCTGCCCTATTGAATACAATTTCAGAAAACACCGACATCAGACAAAGCCACTCTGTGACCATGATGGATCAAGGCAAAAACAAAACCACCTCCATAAACTTACTAACAAACGAACAAGAACATTGCCCCCCCCCCCACACACACACCCCAAATATCCCCCTAACCTGGCTGAGGGACTGCAGCTTCTTAACCAATCACAGCTTTAGCCACTCTTGGTTCTTCTCCCTTTTTTAGGAAAGAATTACTAAAATACCTATCAGAATTACCTTCATCTCCTTAACAGCATCCAATCCTGAGAGGCCTGCTTCCTGGAACCCTCCCCCAAATTACCTAATACAAGCTCCGACCCTGTAAATTCTTTCCAGCACCTTCTTCCTGACATGCCCCCTGCACCTCAGGCTGTGCCTCCACTCCTTATGAGACAGTAAGCCCAGCTTTGTTCAACAAGACGAGTGTTCTGGGTGGTCTTCGGCTGGGGGGCACTGACAATAGAGCCCCAAAGGCTCACTGCTTCTATTACGCCTCAAGGGGAATTGCACCCACGCATTCGAAGTCTTTACAAACAAGGATTTTGAGGTTTCCGGACAGAATGCCTCTTGCCAGGCCGTTTCTCCTCATGAGATGTCTCCTTTCCCGTCTACAGGGAGGAGGCTTTTGGTTTCCGACCTCCCAGACTGAAATCCGGGCTGTTGGGTTAGATTTCTGAAGTAAAACTCCTCAGTGAGTTGAGCGCCTCCGCTTCCAACTTCGAGTTACTCAAACACTAGCATACCCCATGGGACACGGTGGAGGTGGTAGCAGAGAAATTAAAGCCCCAAAGAGTTCATATTACTGAATGCCTCACCCACCTCCCTAACTCAGGAGAAACCGCCCCGAATTCACTCCACAAGAAACGCTGGACAGCTTGGGTTCCCTGCTCCTCCAAAACCGGAGATAAGAACAGCCACCGGCAAAGTCGAACCTTCCGGGCCGGCTTCCTCAGCGTCGCGCACGCGCAGGGGTCACTGGGCAGTCTCCGCGCTAGCGCCTGCCTCTTCCGAGCGGACTACAAGTCCCAGCTTGCCGGCGCACGGCGTCGCCTGGTAACTCGCGCCAGTCGGAGTGCGCTAGGTCGGCTTCTCCGCGCGCCTGCGCATTGGCGATCTCTGCGCAGGCGCATTTATAACGCTTGGGAGGAGAGGGCGGGGTGTCGTTCCCTTTCGCTGATGCAAGAGCCTAGTGCGGTGGTGGGAGAAGTGTCGGCAAGAGCAGCGCTGAAGCCGGGGCCTGGGGCTGACCCGTCAGACTTTCCGTCCGTGCCGAGCCCACTCGAGCCGCAGCCATGTCCGGGGACGAGGTGAGGGCCTGAGACTGGCACTATGTCTAGGGACCAAGGCAGTGAGCCAGACCCACCCCAGTATGGGAAACTGGGCCTGCGGCCTAGCGGCCGGCCGCCGCCATGTGGGGCAGCCGGGCCTAGGCGACCCGGAGCGGTAGAGCCGGCGAGGGCTCCGGAGCCCTGGCTTGGCGGTTGCCGGCTCTCCTCAGGGCGGCCGCGCTGATGCCGGCGTCCTCCCGTGGCCGGCGTTTCCGGAATGGAGAGCACGTAGAGTTGCCCTCCAGAAGAGGGCTTGAATACCCGGTTCATGCCCCAACTAAACGAGATTGGGGCTGGCGACTCCTGCATTCCTTTCGATTTGACTCTGCAGCTTCAACTCTTCTTCGCTGGGCTCTGGTGGTACTGAGAGGAGCGTCTCTTGGCTCTGGTAGAGCGACCGCGTTGCAAACTTTCCAGGCTGGCTTGTCCTGCCCGGCATCCACTTTTGTTCTTACTTAGAGCTCCTTTTTTTTTTTTTCTTTTAAGACGGGAGATGGGGAGAAGGCAAGAGGAAAACATCCTTCAGCCTGAAAAAGTGATTAACCTGAGAAAGTTTTAGGGCGGGAGTCCCTAAGCCTGCCTTAGCATAGCTCTCAGCAACGTCAGCGGGAAGTCCGGGCTGCAAAGCTCCCTCTGTCTTTTCCCACTGTCTTGCTTGTACCTCAGCAAATTTCCTCAAGTCCCTTTTTGGTCAGGTTTATCGCAGTTTATTTAAATCCACACGGCCTAAAATGACATTTGACTTTTAAGTACGAGCCATAGCTATTGATTAACACTCTGAGGAGAACTACCGCTGGAAAACCCCCTAAAGTTTTTGACTAATTTCTGTAAACATTCGAGTGATTGGCCAGTAGGGCCTTGGAGAGCAGAGAAAAATTCGAAGCTATTTTGAGCTTTGTCATTTGAGGTGGGTCCTGAAAATGCTTTGAATTTCTTCAAGTAGTGGAAAGGATTCAGGGCAAGGAAGTAGAATATTATCCAACTTGGTTAGAGTTAATTCCTTAAAATATAGGTAGTGGCTAGTTCATGGAGGAGTTTGAAGACAAATTAAGGGATTTAGGATTTTACTCTGGAGGTGATTCCAAGCTCTCAATTCTCAGAAATGAGAATACTGAGGCGTCTAGAGAGTTGTGTGATGCCCGTGATCAAATAGTGACCGAGCCAGTAGTATTTAGAATTCCAAATCTCTGTTTGGTGCCTAGGAGACTCTCAGGAAGGAAACTGAGTCTAAGGGAAGTATGTGATACTTGTTTTGGAGGTCATGGTTAGATGTTGCTGCCCACCATTGTCTTTCAAAAGTTCTGAGAGGCGTTGTGTCATGTTTGTTTTTTTCTTACTCATTTTCTAAGCCTTTCATTACCTTTAACAAGTAAGCATCTATATAGCACAGAGTTCTCTGGGGTGCTATTCTGTGTTTTATATGGTAAAGTGCTCACAAGTGTTGTAAGAGATCTACTGCTAATTGGTACAGGAGGTAGAAATAGAGCATTAACAGCAGTTTGGAGGGCTGGAGGGTTCAGTTTTAGCGATGGGATTAGATGTTGAAAGAAGTGGAATATTACTGAAGGGTGAAAAGGATTTTGTCAAGCAGAGATGGCAGAACCAGCATTCCAGCAGAGGACTTTGAAAGCCAATAAAGTATTAAAAAGCTTTGCATTTCTCAGATCTACCAGTCCATTTTGTAAACTGGAAATTACTGCCCAGGGAAGTTAAGTTGCCCAACATCACAGAGCAAGTTAGTGAAACTAGAATCCCACCTTTGCCTTCCAGTCTGAAGGTATGTGCAGGTTCTGGTTCCTCTAATCCTGTTGCATAGAGAAGTTTTCTTAGGCCAATCCTTAACTTCTGGCTACTTTACAGGCATGTAAGGATCAAGTGAAAAATCAGTAGGTGGAAATGATAAACTGTTAGGGATGTCCTACAGCAGAAGTAGTCCTGCCTGGTAGCCAGGATAGAGGATTAAAAAATCTAATAAAAAGTAATTTATGTCTTTTTCACATTTCCTGTTTTTCTTTTAGTTTTTTAATGTATAGTTGCCATAAACTGCACACTTCCTTTCAAACCTGGCAAGTAAGCCCAAAACTCACATAGCATAATCTCTTTTAAACCGACCTCTGAAAAGCAGTATCCTAGAAATAGGAGTGCTGCCATGTGAGGAAAAGTTCCCTGATCTGCAGGCATCAAAGTGCTGTCAGTAGCTAAGATTATTGCTTATTACTGGGCCCCATTCACAAAGTATCTGAATACTGGGTTTTCACACGACATGGTAAGGTGTTTTACAAAAGAAACAGAATGAAAAATGGAATGTGTATTGTATGAAGTATACAAAACACAGAAGAACGAAATACAAATAAAAATCTCCCAGAATCTGTCACCCAGAGATGACCATACAGCATTTGTTCTGCTCACCTTGCCTCTCTGGGTTCTTTTGCAACTCACTCTTGCCTTCCTGGGGTGGTTGCCTTCTAGGCCTTAAAGTTATTTTGAATAAGGTATGATAGATGTGAGTAGGCTTCCAGTTTGCTGAAGCACTTTAGTCTGTTGGTAATTTTTGCTGGTATCCCTTTTCCTCACCTTCTTCAACCCAACCCAGTGTGGGAAGTTACAAAAGAGAAAACATTTGAAGACTTTATTGTATACTTAAAAAGATAGCTGAAAAGAGTCTGATTTTTCCGTAAGCACACTGTGAGGAACTATTTGCTTCTCAGATCCTAACTAGTCTCATAAAACATCTGGACAGTGATACTTTGTTAAATCAGATATAAAAGTCTTAAAAAAAAAAAAACACACATATAAGTCAAGACTGACCTTGTGGTTTGAGGGAGGTCTACTTTGGGTACTGTTTAGGAATCCCTGGTTTCCATATTTTTAAACTCTAGTTTTGCTGAGTGGTGTGAATAAAATGAAGGGATGAGTATATGTCTTCAGCATCCAGAGACGGTAATTGGGAGAGATGTTAATTACATCAGTGTATAATTCTTGCATATTTATAACCCTTTTCAAGGCTACAACCATAATGTTTCCCTGTGGACCTATTTGAATGTTTTTCAGAGGATAACAGGGCAGTGGATATCCCTCTCATCTTTGGTCTGTTTTGCTGAATAATAGTTAAAAGATAATTAATATTCTAGGCAAACTTGATACTGAAAAAAAAAATGCAATAAATGGCATGTAAGCCCTGCCAGACCACCAGATTTATAGTGGTTGGAGTGTTATCTGTCCTTTTGCCAAATCTGCATATTTCAGGAATGAGGATGAATTACAGCTTCTTCCTTGGAATGATTACAACACTGTATTTAGGGTGACCCAAGACCCAGTAGGTCAGCGGTGGGGAACTCCTTCCTCCTGACTCTTCTGTTTACTACTCTTAAGTGTGCCAAACTATGCTCCTCAGACTGACTGCTTTCCAGAATTAATCATATATACAGTTAGAGCATTCTTATGGTAGGATGGGATAACTTTGAAATGAGGCTGTATCAATTTCCAAAACATCTTGCAGATCCTTCTTTATTGGGTGAGGGTGATACTATACCACTCTCCCTTATTACAGACCATAGTTTGGTTTCAGTGTAGCTCAGTTTCCTTAATGTACTTGGGACATAAAGGAATTTAAGTTAATTACAATCAATTTGGGAATTTTTTTGAGTTTCATGATATATCATTAGATCACCCTGAGTTGATGGATTTTGGTGATAGGAATCAAGACATACTATGCTTTGTCAACTCTAAACATTATATATAAATTGTATAACAATTGACTAACATTTATTGAGTACTTTTGTACCAGGTGCTGTGCCAAGTGTTTTATGTATATTTACCTTTTTGCTTAGTCGCTCAGTCATGTCTGACTCTTTGCCACCCCATGGACCTGAAGTGGCCTCTGTCCAAGGGATTCTCCAGGCAAAACTACTGGAGGGTGTTGCCATGCCCTCCTCCAGGGGATCTTCCCAACCCAGGGATTTAACTCAGGTCTCCCACATTACAGGTGGATTCTTTACTGTCTGAGCCCCCAGGGAAGCCTATTTACCTTTTTAGGTTTGGTTTTGGTTCTACTACTGATCGCCACTTTACAGTTGAGGCGTGAAGAAGGCAAGAACTTATCTGGGGTAACAAAAGTAAAAACCAGAATTAGGATTTGAATTCAGTCAGTTAGGTTCTGGACTTACGCTTTTAAACATTTTATCTTTTAATGTTCTAGAAGAACAAAGCAGAGTAAAAGTTTGTATAGAAGTTTCTTTTACTCAGAGATTTGTTATATGAAGGGTTGATGATGGATTTCTTTAAAAGTTTGAATTTCAGGATAAAAAAAACTTTTAAGTTTCTTTAAAATCAGGTCAAGTCTCCTGGTGTAGCAACCCAGGTTACCAAACTTAAAACATGTATGACTTGTCTGGGCTTTGGTTTTCTCATTCATAAAGCAAGGGACGAAACTTGGGTTATTTATAACACTAAGCTCCCTTTCCTAAATTCTATTATCTTGTGATAATTTATAAATTAAAAAACAGTACATGTGTTTTTTAAGAGTATGCCTTTTGAGACTGCAGCACGCTTGTTATGTGAGCATCATTAAAAATAATCACATGGTCCTGGTTTCTTTTCTTCTTATCTTTTAAACAGATGATTTTTGATCCTACTATGAGCAAGAAGAAAAAGAAGAAGAAGAAGCCTTTTATGTTAGATGAGGAAGGGGATGCCCAGACAGAAGAAACCCAGCCCTCAGAAACAAAAGAAGTGGAGCCAGAGCCAACTGAGGACAAAGATGTAGAAGCTGATGAAGAAGACAGTAGGAAAAAAGGTAAGTGGTAAACCTGAGAGAGTCAATACTGTTCTGGAAGACCTCGTTCTTGTCCATTGGTGTTTTGAATTTTGTGCACACAATGACCCTTGCAGCCTAAGAGGCTGTTGCAGTGAAGCTGAGGCCATGAACACGTGGGGCACATGGGACCTTGCCAGATTTCTTCTAGACTTGTTTCAGGGAAGATTCCACCAAATCCACAGGACAAAGATGATAAAACTTTGTCAATCCAAGGCTGGTTTTCCAATCTAACCTGTCCAGAAGTCTCTTCCAGTTTTTTTTTTCTGTCTCTTTTCCAGTTTTAACGGCGGTTGTATTTGCATGTAGGCAGAAAGAAATAGGACCAAGATAGTTTCATGTCTTAACAAGTTTGAAAATATATAGAAGACATTAAAATTACAGCCAGCATTAGTTACTCGCTCTTGTGCTCTAACATAAACACCATTTAAATGATTTAGTAAACATGTTTGTGTCTGTTGAGTAGAAGACACTGTACTAGGGGTAGAGAAAACTGACATTCATTGAGCATCTGCCATGTGCTAAGCATCTTGTAAACGTTTAAAACAAAGTTGGAAAATAAATCATTCTTTTAATAAGAATTAATTATGAATTCATAAATAGCTCCTTGAAAAACTTTGTAATAGAGGCATTTAGAAATATTCCTAGTGTACAGTAGGGCAGAACAAATGGAAAGCTTATTGAACCAAACCTATTTTTACTCATTAATGGTGGACAAAATTTCATTTTGTTCATATTCTCTCATTTTAATGAACGTAAAATACTTTACAAGGCCTTTTGTTGGTTGATTGCTTGAATAACTTATTGGACTAGGCACAGTAATTTAGGTGAGAAAGGCATAATCCCTTGGTATCTCATTGGGAGATAGACCAGCAGCAAGTAAACACCTCTATTGGAGTGACAGAAGGTACTGTTATCAAAGCACCTACAGGATACCTAACCCAGTTAGGGGATAGGAAAGATAGGCTTAGAGAAGACTTTTTGGTGGAAGTAACTTCTAACAAAGATCCTGTGAGATGAAGGTAAGAGCTATGGGAGAGGGTCCATAGGAAGGCTTGAAGGTGAGAGACCACACACACCGCACTAAGAAGTGGAGGTAGTTCATTTGAGCTGGAACTAGGGATTAAGGTGGAATATGAGAGACTAGGCAGAAGTAGATAAAGCTGGAGAGCTTTGGAAAATTATGTTAGAACCCTGACTTTGTTTGGGGAACAATGAGGCATCATATGGTCAGCTACTACATAAATAATCCCTACATGGTCCCGGATTCGATCCCTGGATCTGGAAGATCCCCTGGAGTAGGAAATTACACCCTACTGTAGTATTCTTGCCTGGAAAATTCCATGGGCAGAGGAGCCTGGCGGGCTGCAGTCCACAGCGTCACAAAGAGTTGTACGAGACTAAGTGACTGAGCACAGCATATGGTCCCTTAGCCAGGTAATTTCCTACAAAGCTTTGAGTTGACCTGCCATTGCATTTTTAGAACCATAGCCTTTGTAGTTGTAGAGGAATTACTGTGCTAAATAATACCAGTCTCTCTCATTCTGGTGACTTGATTACTAGCTAAAACATTGGTTTAACTCAATGCTCTGCCTTTGCTATTTGCTAATAATTGATAATCTCAATTATCTTTTAGATGCTTCTGATGATCTAGATGATTTGAATTTCTTTAATCAGAAGAAAAAGAAGAAAAAATCAAAAAAGATATTTGATATTGATGAAGCTGAAGAAGGTATAAAGGTAGTATTGCTTTCTTATTGAAGGTAAAATTTGACCTCTTGAAAGGTTGCTAATGGCTGATGTTTCTCCCTCTTTGTTTGCTTTTTTAATTAAGGATTTAGTCACTACTGTTAAGGTCATTTTCTTGGCATTGTGTCTGACTAGATATTTTAAAGGAATGTAAATTTAGTTTTTACACATTGTATTGTGTGCCATTAAGATGATTACAAAATGCCACTTGTCATTAATCATACTGAGATTGGCTGAGGAGAGATATTTCTGTGAGAAATGCCGTAAAGCAAATATCCCTATGATTTCTTCTGTTAAACTTTTGGTAGCACGTTGAGGATACACAGATTTATGTGTATACCTCTGAGCAGCAAAGAATGAACCCCGGCCTGTGGTGGTTGGTGGCTGATTTTATGGCCTGTTCTCCTACAGGAGATCCAGAGCAGTCAGGGTGGTTTTATGGAATCCTCTGATGTTGTGGGGACTTGGGGCTCTGTAGTTGTCTTATTACTGGATTGATTTCTAATATAAGTATCTCAGAATTACTTTGAATAAGGAGTAGAAAGATGGATGGCTAAGTAGGTGAATAGGAGGATGGGTAGAGGAAGGAACTGAAAGTCTGTTCTTTAATGATTTGTAAATTTAGCAGATACGTATTAATGAAGACAGATGAGTCAGCCATTGTGTGCTAATTGTTAGGGTACTAAAACGAGTAAGATACTTTCCGTTTTCAGAGGTTCAGGGATAATTTGGAGTTCTTTAGAATAAGATGATTTTACCTGGATTTATCCTGTTCTCTCCTTGTTTGGAGATGCTCTTCTTTTCCTACTATTGTAGGGAAATTGATAAAGAGAAATGTTCAGATTATACTGAATAAATGAAGTATAAATATCCTGGGTAACCAGGTGACACGTTAGAGATGTGCCACAGAAAGTCTTGGTTAACAAATTTCTCTAGTAACTTTTTTCCTGAAGAGTCACTTATAAGCTCTACTTTTAGTGCTTGGATACTTTTTTCTGTGCTCTTAAGTCATAACAAGAAGTTGCAAGTACCCTTTATCAGGCAAGACATGGACATTAACTTGAGGCTGAAGTGTTTTTAAGATTTGAATTTTCAGACCACCACAGGGCTTTTGAAAAATCTTGAAAACTACTTTGTGCTATTCTCTACCTTTCACTGGGTCTTAGCTTCCAGGTTAGAAACAGAGCTTACTGGGATAAAATTATTAATATAGGACTAAAAGCTGACTGGTGTGTGCTAACTTAGATTTAGCCTGTCTGAGTTTCTCATTTACTGATTGTCGTCTTAGAGACTAGGTTAATATCTGGTTTCTTGTCTGATGTATCCAGCTGATACACATGCGCTGATTGGTCTTTGATGGTCAGATGTGGCACTGAGACAACACAGCTGGATTTGACATTTTAAGGCTGCACTTTATTTATTCCTGGCTATTTGAGCTTTTTTGCTCATTAGATTTCTAAAATTGCTTTACAAGGTTTACAGAGTAGCACAAAAGTAGATACTGATAAGTAATGTTGACAGCACACTTCAGGTTGGATACACTGATGTAAGTAAGTGAGATTAGAAGGCTGGAACTAAAACTGGCCCTTTCTGCTCTTTTAGGGTTTTTGTGTCTCATTTCAAGGTTGTGCCTGGTTTATATCCATGACTGTAGCAGCTAATCTTGGGATCAAGCTTTACCTTCTTTCTGTCCATTCATCATGTGACCCTAATTCTCCATGGGTTCTGCCTTTTCCCTCTTTCATGATTTCATCTGTTGAAGTGTTGCCCAAAGACCTCCTTACAGCCTAGTGCCAGGCTGGCAATGATATAAGAAAAAAAATATCTGGTCTTTTCCACTGGTCCTGGCATACAGTTCCTAAGACTCTTGGAATCTCTGGATCTGAGTTTGATCACCAGGAGCTAATGATTTCATCAATGATGCCTACAGAATGAAGCCTCCATAAAAATCTCATGGGTGGGCTCAGTAAAAACCCTTGGGGAACAGGTTTGGAGAGCTTCAGTGCTGGTGACCACATTGGGATGTTGAGAGTGGTATACCTGGAGAGAGCATGGAAGCACTACACTTCTGCCTCCTTGTTTTTGCTCTGTGCATGTTCTCCATTTGGCTGTTTCCAGGTGTATCCTTTATATATTGTGTACATATGTATCAAGTATAATAAGGTAAGTGTTTTCCTGAGTTCTTTGAGCCCTTCTAGCAAATGATTGAATTAGGGGTGTCTGGGAACCCCTGAACTTTAAGTAGGACATATGTGTGGGAAACCTGGGGACTCTGTACTTGAAATTTGCCTCTGAAATGAAAACAGTCTTATGGGACTGAGCCCTTAAATCCATGGAGTTTGTCACTAACTGGATAGTGTCAGAACTACATTGATTTGTATGTTATCTAGTTAGTGTCAGAGTTGGAAAAGTTTTGTGGAAAAAATCACATATTTGGTGTCAGGAGGAAAAAGCGCTCTTA
Source organism: Capricornis sumatraensis (assembly GCF_032405125.1). Classification (NCBI taxonomy): domain Eukaryota; kingdom Metazoa; phylum Chordata; class Mammalia; order Artiodactyla; family Bovidae; genus Capricornis; species Capricornis sumatraensis. The sequence continues at coordinate 66,755,945 of NC_091083.1, read as the reverse complement.
CTGACTGCATCAGAATACTTAGAAACTTAGTTAAAATACTCCTGAAGCCCATACCTGCTGAAGATTGTCAGTGAGATATAAGAATCCTTGTTAAGTGTCTTAAAATTTTTCCAGTTTAACTGACACTCTGAACCAGTTTGGTTCACCTGTGAAAGAGATTTCTGATCTATAACTTCAGTTTTGAATATGTAATACTTTTTTTCCCCAAGGCCACGTCAGCCCGTATCATTTAAAAATAAAAATAATAATAATTCTAGCAGCAAAATGTTGACTCTGATCTCACTTTCTTAGGACCTTAAGATTGAAAGTGATGTTCAGGAACCAGCTGAACCAGAGGAAGATCTTGACATTATGCTTGGCAATAAAAAGAAGAAAAAGAAGGTTGTCAAGTTCCCTGATGAGGATGAAATACTAGAGAAAGATGAAGGTAATATTGATGGGCTTAACAGCTCATTTCTAGGTTCACGCAGACCTTTGGCCTAGTCTCTTTCATGAATGGGTTCCTTATTTATTTTTTATTGGCCCCTTATTTCCACTACCAAGTAATGGAAGCTAAAAGGAAACAGAATCTAACTTGATAATGAAAGTTTAAAAGATTTCATGGGGGAAGAACTTGACAGGTGTGATTACATTATAACATACTGATCTAGACTATCGGGACAATTACTGTAACTGAATTTTTTTTTTCTTTTACTATTTTGTTAAAAGTGCTCTTTATTAGTTTTGAAGTACTATAACTACTTAAGAGAATTTAGTACAGTCAGCAGACAGGTTTTTATGGATGTGTTTGTTAAGTGCTTCAAAACAGACATTTTTTCCTTTAATTATCCTAGTGCATTAGTTGGTTTGTTAAATCAAGAAACAGTTCAGTGTGTCTGTATTACCACATTTCTGATTAGAGGGGTCTTTATTAGGGATGATTTATGAAAGTTGTCATATCTCCCTATAAGAATATGGGGTTATTTGAGAGTCTTGATGCCTTTATGATTGAGACTGTTATGAATGCAGTTGTGGGAGGGAAGACAAATGTCCTAAAGCTTTCAGTTCTCTAGATCTGCGTCTCCCTTCCCCTTTTTGTTCTTGTATCAGGCCCTACCCCTCATTCTTACAGTCTTTGTTATCTGTAGCTTTAGAAGATGAAGACAGCAAAAAAGATGATGGTATCTCATTCAGTAACCAGACAGGCCCTGCTTGGGCAGGCTCAGAAAGAGACTATACATATGAAGAGGTAAGAAAAATTCTGTTGTGAAAGGGGCTAAACTGTTCACTAGAACTCAAAGCAGGATAAATGTCCCCTGAATTGAAAGGGCCATTGACGTACAGGTTGATCATGAAACAGACCCAGAGAGGTCACACAGCCAATGCACAGCACTGCCTGATGCCCACGTATGGGGCAGGCAGTCATTATAGTATCATCAGAATCCATGAACTTCTAAGATCGTTGGAGCCCCCCTCGAGGGGGACAGTAGAGAAAGGAAGTGTTAATATGGGGCCAAGCTAGTCTGGAGTTTGTTCTAGGTAGTCTGAATTTTACTTTTCCAGGTACCACATACTTTCCCACAGTAACAGTAGAATTAGTAGGAGCTTGTTCATTCCTTTAACTTTGAATATGGAACTGTTCTGCTTTCATAATGGACCAGTTGCTGTTCAGGGTTGAGAATGATTTTCAGGGAGCTCCCAGAACATGTGATGAATGTGTACATTTGATAAGAAGTAAAGTTTGTTCTTAAAGGAAATGCACAAGTTACTCAAGTGGGAACTGTATACTCCTGCTGTTAATAAGACTGTACATGAATACCACTTTATCTCTATAGCTACTGAATCGAGTGTTCAACATCATGAGGGAAAAGAATCCAGATATGGTAGCTGGAGAGAAAAGGAAATTTGTCATGAAACCACCACAGGTCGTCCGAGTAGGAACCAAGAAAACTTCTTTTGTCAACTTTACAGATATCTGTAAACTGTAAGTTGGTTAATGTGGAGTCTCCATGCCAAATGCCAGGTTCTCAGTGGAGTAGATATTAAATATCCTTAATGTGGACGTTATTGCCGGTGGAAGGAGACAGTACACGGGTGTCAGGGTTGGGCTGAGGGAGGTCACAGTTCAAGTCCGTCAGTTCTTTTGATTCATAGGTCTTAAGGCTTGATTTATTAGGCATCTAAAAGTAAGGGAAGGGAACTCATGCTGACTTATGAGAGGATTCTAACCAGATGGAGTAAAGAGTCAGGAGACTGAGTATAGTCCTTAGAAAGAAGCCTGGGAAGCCTAGGCAGATGGAAAAGCTCATCAGGCTGGAGTGGGCCTGCCAAGCAAGTATAAGCAGTGAGCTTTGGGAAGGCAGCTACATTTAATGTTCTGCTTCCTTGGTTATTGCCAAGACACAGTTGATGAGATTTCCACTTCATTAATTACCATCACATTCCATGCCTGTCTTACCCCCATGTCACTCTCTGGGCCTGGCTCTTCTCAGACTTCCTCAGCTACACTTTTTTTGGTAGGTTCCTTAGGGCAACTCACCTTATCTCCTGTTTGTTCTTTAATTTCATAAGTAATATAGGCTTGTTGTCCGTAAAAGGGAAAGAAAGAAAAGAAAGTGAATTGCTCAGTTGTGTCCGACTCTTTGCAACCGCGTGGGGACTGTAGCCCACCAGGTTCCTCCGTCCTTGGGATTTTCCAGGCAAGAGGACTGGAGTGGGTTGCCATTTCCTTTTCCAGGAGATCTTCTCGACCCAAGGATCGAACCCAGGTCTCCCACATTGTAGGCAGACGCTTTACTATCTGAGCCACCAGGGAAGTCAAAATAAAAAAAATGTAATCACTAAAAATTCACTGACCAGAGTAACCACTTGTTTTCATTGCTTATAGGCATGACTTAAAAAGTTTTAGACTATTTTTTTTTGCTGGTGGTGATAATAGTATTTCTATCTATAGAAATTAGATAGAAAATGAGAAAATACAGACCTGCTAAAGAAAATGAGAACTCATCTGTTTTAAGTCCATCCTTAAGAGATAGGCAATCATAGTTTAGTATTTCCATGTTTAGCTACTTTTTTTGTTTTGATGTTTATTTGGCTGCTCCGGCTCTTAGTTGCAGCACTTGGGATCTTTAGTTGCCGTGTGTGAACTCCTAGGTGTGGCATGTGGAATCTAGGATCCTGCCTAGGGACTGGATGTGGGCCCCCTGCATTGTGAGTGCAGAATCTTACCCACTGGATCACCAGGGAAGCCCCCTCTTTAGCTACTTTTAAGCATCTAAATATTTTTTAATAAATTGGTTATTATACTGTTTTTTAACATATTTTTCTCCATATATAGTGAACTTTTTACCCATATCATTAAATAATCTCTACAAATGTTTTTAAGAGTTAAACAACATATTCTGACAGTTCCTTGGTTGAACATGGTTGCTCCCAATTTTTCAATATCAGGCAGAGCTTCACAGAACAATCCTGATACGTGTATCTTGGCCAGAACTCAGAATAGAGCCTTAGGGCAAAAATTCCCAAAAGGGAATTGCCTAGTCAAAAGGAATGGACATTGTTTATAGCAAATATTCGGCAAGTTGCTTTCCAGCAAGTTTATACCAGTTTGTACTCCCACTAGCAATTTAAGTACCTACCAGTTTTATTATATTTCACCAACCCTTACTCATTACATTTGGGGAAAAAAGCTTTTTAAAATTATAATAGTATCTAGTTATTGAAACAAACTCAAACAGTGCCAAGTGAATAGAATTAAAAAGTGTACTGAGTGGCATTACTCTGTATTTGCTTTTTTCGTTTTATGTGCTTTTTCATTTTATACTTTTTTGTTCTTATTTAGAGGCCTGTATTTTAAAAGCAGGATAGAATGGATGTACCATAATTTAACCACTTCCCAGTTGGTGAATATTTTAGCTGTTTTAAATTTCTGTTGTTGGGCTGCCATGAAATACTTCCCTTTTTAAAAATAAATGCCAAACATAGGAATTTGCATAACAAACACCCAAGTATTCATTGCCTTAATTTGGTGTGTTTTGATGTCTTGATACTTTAACTTCAGATCCTTTTACTTCTTTAAAAAGGGGACTTTACAGTTACAGTTTAAGGCCATCTTTATATATCTTTCTGATCTCTTTTACTTTCCTTCCTAGAAAAAGATCTTATCCTTTAAAGTTGGTATTTACCTTTCCTGTCCATGTCTATAATTTACCAGTGTGTATATACTTGTAAATAAAATGTAATATTGTTTTATGGGCTTTAAAATGTAAACAAATGGTATCATATGTATCTTCATTTCAGAGTTTGATGAACTGTGCTAAAATTCACCAAACAGCTGAGTAATTACAAAACAGTGAAGAGAGTGAGGTTTTTAGAAGTTTTGTTAGATTTCCATGAAAGATACAGTTTATATTATTCCACTTTCTTTTTAGATTACATCGTCAGCCTAAACATCTCCTTGCATTTTTATTGGCTGAATTGGGTACAAGGTAAGAAACTATATTCAGGTTTGTATACAGTTACTTACAGTATTAATGGACACTTTATAAGAATTTCTTTTAACTTGAAAAGATATGTAATACACTTAGGAAAAAAAACATCCACGTGATTGTCAGAAGAACTTTTAGGGCAATGAAGGAGGGAAACTTGTTCATTTCTATGGGAGAGGTTGGCTACTTGGGAATAGGAAAATGGTCCACAGTGGCTCATATGTGAACAGGCCTGTTAGGTATACCAAAGTAAGCTGAATGTCCCTTTAAAAATAAGTAATATTGTAATGAATATGACTAACATGTTGAGTTTCCATTGTGTGCCAGACTCTTTTGGATACCATCTCAATCTTTACAATAGTTCTGTGGACTGTTAGAAAGTAGTGTTACTCCATCTTAATACATTTGGAAACAGGTTTGGTGAAGTGAGGTTGTATAGGTGGTCACATAGAGAAAGAAAAAAGAAAAAGTGTTAGTCATTCAGTTGTGTCCAACTCTTTGCAACCCACGAAGCCTGTCAGGCTCCTCTGTCCATGGGATACTCCAGGCAAGAATACTGGAGTGGATTGCCATTTCCTTCTCCAGGGAATCTCCCTGACTCAGGGATCAAACCTGGGTCTCCTGCATTGCAGGCAGATTCTTTACCATCTGAGCCACTAGGTCACATAGCTAGTTAATTGCAGTCAAGATGTAAACTCAGGTCTACATTTCTTGGGAGCTTTTAACTCTTAAAGATTTAATCTTGTGCCTTGTTGGTAGTACAGAGGTAATTAAGGTGTTCTCGTCTCTCCCTATCTAGAAACTCATTTTGTGGGAACTGGCTGTATTTGTTGTGGGGTTAAGGAGTAATTTTCTTGACCACTGGTAGATATGTGGGCTGTGTTGTGGGAGAATTGTATTTTAAATGTAAATTTGTTACAAACTTACATAAACTGATGGAGCAAAAGGTAGCAGTATTTTTCCTACTTCTCAAAATAATTATAGTTTTTGTGAAGGTGAGGTAAATTATAACAAGTTGTAACCAGTGAATTTATAGTCAGTGAGCTAAATATTATAGGGCTATCAAGAAAACTGAATTTGACAGTGAATGAAAAAGATTTCTGTGTCAAGCACTGGAATCACCGTTGCCTGGAAATTAAGGGTTGTTGTTCATGGAGGATGATAATAAACTCTTACAGTTAGAGGAGAATCATAGGAGAGGTTCTTAGAAAAGGAGTAGATTTAATACTGCTTGGCTGGATTTTTGTTTACTTCCTGATTTGTAATTTCTTTTTTTCTTTTCACATTTTTGTATGACTGAAATTCCAAATTGCAGCCATACAAAATCAAATTCTTAATTTTGATGAAACCCAGTTTATCAGTGTGTTTATTTGGTCACTTGTGCTTTTAAGTGTCATATTTAAGAAAATATTGACTAACAGATGGTCATGAAGATTTACGTCTGTGTTTTCTTCTAAGATGACTACAATTTTAGCTTTTATGTTTAGGTCGACAATTTATTTTGCAGCTATTTTTTTGTATGTTAAAAGTGTCAGAGTTGTTTCTTTTGTGTATAAATAGATAACCTAGTTGATCTTGCACCATTTGTTGAGAAAACTATTCTCTGCTCCAGTGAATTATCTTGACACTACTTCAGGAATCAATTGACAATAAAATAAGGGTTTATTTTTGGACTCTCAATTTTTTTCATTGATGTACATGAGCACTGTGACTTTGCAATATATTTCGATCTCAGAAAACATGAGTCCTCCAACTTTCTCCTCCTTTTTCATCATTATTTTGGCTATTCTCAGTCCTGTGCATTTCCATATAAATTATTTATTTATTTTTGCATCAACTTTTTAAAAAAATGATGTCTAGCCCAGAGCCTTGCTTTCTCTAAAGTATTACTTGTCAGCAACTACTTTAAAAAAAGTTTCTCTTTACGCATCATTGACAATATGAGCCCTGTGATTTCAACTGTACTTTTGGGGGAGGGGTTGAAATTGCTTTATAGATACAGTTCACACATTTAAAAATGTATAATCCAGTAGTTTCTAATTTGTTCACATAGTTAACCATCACCACAATTTTAGAACATCTTCATTAACTATATGCAACTGATCAAAAGATTTGGTCTTAGAATTTTTAAAGATATCTGTAGCTCTTTTCATAGATTATATTTATAGTGCACCTCACTGCTTTGCATGTGGTTTGCAGTCAATAAAAGTGTGATTGTCCTTTGTTGGCATGAATGGGTCATCACACAGTTAAGGAATCAGGTTTGTTTTTTTTTTCCTTCAATGGATGAGTCCAGCTCTTTGTGACCCCATGGACTGCAGCATGCCGGGCTTCCCTGTCCATCACTGTCTGCCAGAACTCAGTGTCCATTGAGTCAGTGATATTATCCAACCAATCTTATCCTCTGTCACTCCCTTCTCCTCCTCCCCTCACTCTTTCCCAGCATCAGGGTCTTTTCCATTGCGTCAGCTCTGCACGTCAGGTAGCCAAAGGATTGGAGCTTTAGCATTAGTCCTTCTAATGAATATTTGGAGTTGATTTCCTTTATGATTGACTGGTTTGATCTCCTTGCAGTCCAAGGGACTCTCAAGAGTCTTCTCCAGCACCACAATTTGAAAGCATCAATTCTTCAGCACTTAGCCTTCTTTATGGTATAACTGTCACATCCGTACAAGACTACTGGAAAAATCATAGCTTTTAACTAGACAGACCTTTGTCGGCAAAGTGATGTCTTTGCTTTTTAATACACTATCTAGGGTTGGTCATAGCTTTCCTTCCAAGGAGCAAGCATCTTTTAATTTCATGGCTGCAGTCACTCTGCAGTAATTTTGGAGCCCAAAAAGATAAAATCTGTCACTGTTTCCACTTTTTCCCCATCAGTCTGCATGAAGTGATGGGGCCAGAGGCCATATCATCTTAGTTTTTTTCATGTTGAGTTCCAAGCCAGCTTTTTCACTCTCCCTTTTCACCCTCATCAAGAGGCTGTTTAGTTCCTCTTCACTTTCTGCCATATGGGTGGTGTCATCTGCATATCAGGCTATTGATATTTCTCCCAGCAGTCTTGATTCCAGCTTGTGATTCATCCAGCCCAGCATTTCATATGATGGACTCTGCATGTAAATTAAATAAGCAGAGTGACAATATATAGCCTTGACAATACTCCTTTCCCGATTTTCAACCAGTCTGGTTTTAGACTTAATTATAAATCATTTGTTGCTGAAGATGTAATTAAAAATTGAATTTAATGTTAGGAAATAAGGGTAAGTTATTAGGCACCAAATACTTAAATTTTAGAAACCAGGTAGTATTGCCTCTATAACTTACCTGTGTCATTGAATATATTTTAGTATTAAAATATTTGAATATTTAATATTTATATATTACAAAAATAAATATTAATATTTAAAATGTTTGATTGGTATTTGATTCCTTATAGGAAAAAACAATAATAGAGATTTTTTGTTTTCTTTCATAGTGGTTCTATAGATGGTAATAATCAACTTGTAATTAAAGGAAGATTCCAACAGAAACAGATAGAAAATGTTTTGAGAAGATATATCAGTAAGTGTGTAATTTTTAACACATCTCTCTGAAATGTTCCCATTGGGCTGAAATATTCTGGGTGACAGCCATTGGTTTTTAATGAAGCTAGACAGGCTGGCCTTAGAAGATGAGGGAAAATGATAGTGGTGGAGAACTGGGGTGGGAGGTGGCTCTTGGTAGCCAGTTGGGGGTCGGGGGTGGGATTTGGATTTCCTAAGAAGACCCACCTGATCAAGGCTGCTGGTTGGTTCTAGGCTGAAGGCCAAGTCAAAGAAAACTATCTGCATTCAGACCTGATCTGACCTAGTTTTCTTACCTTCCTAATCACTTAAAATTGGCAGATCTGTTCCCACCTAAGAAAGCTATTTAGTTCTCTCTTGAGTGGGTCTCCTATAGACAAAGCCAGGAGTAGGCATCTGGCACGTGTCACTGCTTCTTTGGACATTTGGAGCCTTTTTTTAACCCATGGTTAAGTTTGTGAACTATCACATCAGATAGCTTGTGTTTTCTTACGTCTAGAATAGCTGGGTGTAGCGAAGATAAGCTTTCAGCTTGGGTTCCAGTGTGGGATTGCAGAGTTCAGTAGAAGCATTTTAGAAGACAGAAAACCTCTGGGTCAGGTAAAAAAAAACCTGTGGCTACCAGGTAATTCTGTGTGTTGTTTCTCCTCAGAGGAATACGTCACCTGTCACACGTGCCGATCACCAGACACAATCCTGCAAAAGGACACCCGACTCTATTTCTTACAGTGCGAAACTTGTCATTCTCGATGCTCTGTTGCCAGCATCAAAACTGGCTTCCAGGCTGTCACGGGCAAGCGAGCACAGCTCCGTGCCAAAGCTAACTAATTTGCTAATCACCACTGATTTTGCAAAGTGTGTTGTGGAGATTTGGCTGGACAGGTTTACCATCAGAGTGGATATACCACTGTATTAAAAACAAGATAGAAAAGCTGCCAAGTTCTTTGGCGTGTGGCTGGTTGGTCTGAAATTCTTGCAAGATGCCGTTGCTGAAGCTGTTGACATACTCATTGCGTACTTTAACAACTGTCAGAGAAACATGATGGGGTAAGGCGGTGCTTTTTTAAAATCGTTCATAGACTTCTGTAAAATGCAAGATAAATTAAAGTTATTATAACAGTGATTCTTTCAATTTGGTTTGTCCTTCAGTTTTCTTTTCTATTAAAAAAATTATGCTTAATGAATTCAGCACAACAGTTTGTGCCTGGGCAGCTCTGGTGAGGTCTCTTTATGCTTCTCCTGAGAACCTTAAGCTGAGTAGTCATTTTCCTTCTCAGTTTCTTGGGATGCCTGAAGTAGACAGCTTCACATGATGGTTGGAACATGAGATCTGGGAGGACAGCCTGTTTTTGGTGTCCAGAGAACAATTCTATAGACTTGAATTCTTTTTCATTATGTGGGGATTGTTGCCACTACCTCACAGCTGAGTCCTCCATCTGTTACCATATGAGGAAATATAAGGTGCTAAGTACCTTCCTTAGAATTTTCCTCTTTGTTGGCCACTAAGAGAATCTTAGAGATACAGCCGTTGAGTATGTCTTATAACTTGCTGGCACACCGAGAATAACCGTAGTCGGGCATCTGTTGGTGAGAAAGTGGTGTGGCTTATGCAGTAGAGAGAACTCTTGACATTCCAAACCATGATGCTAGAGGACACTTTTCTTTTTCCTTGAGTTCTGGATTTGAAAAATGGCCCACCACAAATGTTTTTTTCTATTTTCTGTATTAAAGTAGATTTTGAATGTGATCATGAAAAACCAAGAGGTGATTCTGATTGTGTTCCACTTCTGGGGCCTCCTTCTGGTTCTGCCTTCTGTGGTTTTGGCCAAAAAGGTATTTCCCCCCTGAGCACAAGAGAAAAGATCCTCTTAAATGCCTGCTGTGATCTGCCTTGCACACACTTGCTGAGGGTAAGGGCATAATGTTGCTCCTTCCTCTTTCTTGTTGCCAGACTATTCCAGGAGCAGTCACTCAGCCTTGAGTGTCTTGACCATGTTGTGTTTAATCACTGTGACCCAAAGTATAGGCCAAGTGTTGTAAGGTGCCTTGGTCAAGAAGTGGTAGAGGGGGCAGAGCCCTCCCTCAACCCAGTAGGTCCTGAGGGGACTACACACTGGCTGAGCTGCCAACACTGCCCTGATGAACTCAACTGCTGTTTATTTCATCTTCCTTCTTTTGTATCTATATCCACACAGTTCCCAATTGTCAGCTGTTATTGCGTGAATAAACCAAGGATCAGTGCCTCTCGTGTAATTAGTGCTTTTGTGCCTATGTATGTGTGTTTTGTTCATTTCTTTAGTCGGGAGACATGGGATTTTAGAATTTGGTGTTGGTGACAGATTGGCAGTTTTATTGGCAGTTTCAACCCCAGTTCTTAAGTCCATTCTCCGAAACAGATTGCCTAGGTTAGCATTCCCAATAGCATCAGCCTCTGTTCTGTCTACTGTACTATCTCAGACGAGCCATAGCCCAGCTGGAAGGGATCTTCTATGGAGGAACAAAGCAAAGGCCATTGAGGGTTTCTGATCAAGAGCAATGTTCAAGTTATAAGGGAATCAGACCATTTCCAAAGTGTCTTCAGAAACTTAAAGGGTGTTCCTAATTATGCTGGGGGTTGTGGGGAGAGTTTTTTGAGACCAGATAAACATGTTCCATGACAGAAGTGAAACTCTTTTGTATTTGGATGTGCATTTTCTCAAGCATATAAATATGCAACTATATCTCTTGACTTCATACCTGCCCGCAGCCTCATCTATGGAAAAGTTTAAACTTTTCCTAAGATCTTCTGGCTCTTCTCAAGTCTCTGCCCACTTTATGTAAACAACTGTTTTACCCTCAGGTCACCATAAGTGCTGAGAGCAGAGTTTACGAGTTCCCTGATGTATCCCTATACCTGGAGCAAGCAGAACTTAGCTTGTGGGTAGTAAGTCAGGTTTTTTTAGCTCTCTCTCCCCGCAAACATGTTGTAGACTAAGTGTTCAGAAAAAAATACAGGGCTGGACAGCCTGAAGTGTGAGGCCCCAGCTCTGACCTGGTCTCCGAAGTGCATATTTGAACAGAAATCAGACTTAACGGTATGTTTTTAGATGTCAGTCTTTATAGCATGTGGTAGTGTTTATCTAATTAAGATGAATTTGTAATTTCAAAGTTTTAATTCCCATAATCCTATCACCATAGAATCTTTTCATATCAAGAACATTTTCCAAGTTAGTACAGTGTTTTTTAAAACTGCATTAATTATTCATGGTATACCATAGTTTATTGTCAGTACCCTAAATGGTGGATATGAGTATAGGCCTTGAACAGTCTGGACTGGCAGCCTCCTATCATTGATTATATCCTGTATTCTCATCTATAAAATGAGAAAATGCCTATCTCAGAGATGATGAAATATTCTATTTAAAGTGCTTAACCCAGGCCTGCCTGCCTGCCTTGCACTGTGCACGATCTTCCTTCTGTACTCCCCTCAGGCTGAATTAACCTGGTCAGAGGAGAGGAGACGCAATGGCTGATAGTACTTGTGAGCATATCCCCTTTCCCGAAGAGAGATGCTCTGCCTTTGCCCTGCCAAGTGTGCAAATCCTGAGGACTATAGGTATTACTTATCTATTTTTATGGTGACGGTAGCTTTTGACCTTGTGAAAAACTGCTCTGCTTTCAGACAGGGTGGCTACCTGTCTCCAGAAGCATCAGTTCAGTGCAGTCGCAGAGTCGTGTCCGACTCCTTGCGACCCCATGAATCGCAGCATGCCAGGCCTCCCTGTCTATCACCATCTCCCGGGGTTCACTCAGACTCACGGCCATCGAGTCCGTGATGCCATCCAGCCATCTCATCCTTGGTCGTCCCTTTCTCCTCCTGCCCTCAATCTCTCCCAGCATCAGAGTATTTTCCAACGAATCAGCTCTTCGCATGAGGTGGCCAAATTACTGGAGCTTCAGCTTTAGTATCATTCCTTCCAAAGAAACCCCAGGGTTGATCTTCAGAACGGACTGGTTGGATCTCCTTGCAGTCCAAGGGACTTTCAAGAGTCTTCTCCAACACCACAGTTCAAAAGCATCAATTCTTCGGCGCTCAGCCTTCTTCACAGTCCAACTCTCACGTCCATACATGACCACAGGAAAAACCATGGCCTTGACTAGACGGACCTTAGTCAGCAAAGAAATGTCTCTGCTTTTGAATATACTATCTAGGTTGGTCATAACTTTCCTTCCAAGGAGTAAGCGTCTTTTAATTTCATGGCTGCAGTCACCATCTGCAGTGATTTTGGAGCCCAGAAAAATAAAGTCTGACACTGTTTCCCCATCTATTTCCCATGAAGTGATGGGACCAGATGCCATGATCTTCGTTTTCTGAATGTTGAGCTTTAAGCCAACTTTTTCACTCTCCTCTTTCACTTTCATCAAGAGGCTTTTTAGTTCCTCTTCACTTTCTGCCGTAAGGGTGGTGTCATCTGCATATCTGAGGTTATTGATATTTCGCCCGGCAATCTTGATTCCAGCTTGTGTTTCTTCCAGTCCAGCGTTTCTCACGATGTACTCTGCATATAAGGTAAATAAGCAGGGTGACAATATACAGCCTTGATGTACTCCTTTTCCTATCTGGAACCAGTCTGTTGGTCCATGTCCAGTTCTAACTGTTGCTTCCTGACCTGCATATAGGTTTCTCAAGAGGCACGATTAGGTCGTCTGGTATTCCCATCTCTTTCAGAATTTTCCACAGTTTATTGTGATCCACACAGTCAAAGGCTTTGGCATAGTCAATAAAGCAGAAATAGATGTTTTTCTGGAACTCTTGCTTTTTCCATGATCCAGCAGATGATGGCAATTTGATCTCTGGTTCCTCTGCCTTTTCTAAAACCAGCTTGAACATCAGGGAATTCACGGTTCACGTATTGCTGAAGCCTGGCTTGGAGAATTTTGAGCATGACTTTACTAGCGTGTGAGATGAGTGCAATTGTACGGTAGTTTGAGCATTCTTTGGTATTGCCTTTCTTTGGGATTGGAATGAAAACTAACCTTTTCCAGTCCTGTGGCCACTGCTGAGTTTTCCAAATTTGCTGGCATATTGAGTGCAGCACTTTCACAGCATCATCTTTCAGGATTTGAAACAGCTCAACTGGAATTCCATCACCTCCACTAACTTTGTTCGTAGTGATGCTTTCTAAGGCCCACTTGACTTCACATTCCAAGATGTCTGGCTCTAGATTAGTGATCACATCATCATGATTATCTGGGTCATGAAGATCTTTTTTGTACAGTTCTTCCGTGTATTCTTGCCACCTCTTCTTAATATCTTCTGCTTCTGTTAGGTCCAGACCATTTCTGTCCTTTATTGAGCCCATCTTTGCATGAAATGTTCTCTTGGTATCTCTAATTTTCTTGAAGAGATCTCTAGTCTTTCCCATTCTGTTGTTTTCCTCTATTTCTTTTGCATTAATCACTGAAGAAGGCTTTCTTATCTCTTCTTGCTATTCTTTGGAACTCTGCATTCAGATGCTTGTATCTTTCCTTCTCTCCTTTGCTTTTCGCCTCTCTTCTTTTCACAGCTATTTGTAAGGCCTCCTCAGATAGCCATTTCGCTTTTTTGCATTTCTTTTCCATGGGGATGGTCTTGATCCCTGTCTCCTGTACAATGTCATGAACTTCATTCCATAGTTCATCAGGCACTCTTATCAGATCTAGGTCCTTAAATCTATTTCTCACTTCCACTGTATAATCATAAGGGATTTGATTTAGGTCATACCTGAATGGTCTAGCGGTTTTCCCTATTTTCTTCAATTTGAGTCTGAATTTGGTAATGAGTTCATGATCTGAGCCAGTCAGCTCCTGGTCTTGTTTTTGTTGACTGTATAGAGCTTCTCCATCTTTGGCTGCAAAGAATATAATCAATCTTGATTTCGGTGTTGACCATCTGGTGATGTCCATGTGTAGAGTCTTCTCTTGTGTTGTTGGAAGAGAGTGTTTGCTATGACCAGTGCATTTTCTTGGCAAAACTGTCTTTGCCCTGCTTCATTCCGCATTCCAAGGCCAAATTTGCCTGTTACTCCAGGTGTTTCTTGGCTTCCTACTTTTGCATTCCAGTCCCCTATAATGAAAAGGACATCTTTTTTGAGTGTTAGTTCTAAAAGGTCTTGTAGGTCTTCATAAAAACGTTCAGTTTCTTCAGTGTTACTGGTTGGGGCATAGACTTGGATAACTGTGATATTGAATGGTTTGCCTTGGAGACGAACAGAGATCATTCTGTCGTTTTTGAGATTTGCATCCAAGTACTGCATTTCGGACTCTTTTGTTGACCATGATGGCTACTCCATTTCTTCTGAGGGATTCCTGCCTGCAGTAGTAGATATAATGGTCATCTGAGTTAAATTCACCCATTCCAGTCCATTTTAGTTCGCTGATTCCTAGAATGTTGACGTTCACTCTTGCTATCTCCTGTTTGATCACTCCCAATTTGCCTTGATTCATGGACCTGACATTCCAGGTTCCTATGCAATATTGCTCTTTACAGCATCGGACCTTGCTTCTATCACCAGTCACATCCACAGCTGTGTATTGTTTTTGGTTTGGCTCCATCCCTTCATTCTTTCTGGAGTTATTTCTCCACTGATCTCCAGTAGCATATTGGGCACCTAATGACCTGGGGAGTTCCTCTTTTGGTATCCTATCATTTTGCCTTTTCATACTGTTCACGGGGTTCTCAAGGCAAGAATACTGAAGTGGCTTGCCATTCCCTTCTCCAGTGGACCACATTCTGTCAGTCATCACTCTCTCCCAAAGGTTTGCAACAACAGAGGGATAGTCCTTCAAGCTTTGTCCCATTAATGGTGGTGCTCTCCAGAGAAGAAAGGACGAAACACTTGCTGGGTCTCCTGTGATTGCTGTGGGTCCTTATCCCTGCAAACCTTCCCTGGTAACAGATACTCAAGAACCTTTTAATTACTGCCGCTTGCTTTAAGTGTGGCTTCTGTTTTAAACACAGTATTTGAAACCACTGGAGAACCAGCTGTTCTAAAGCTAAGTATTAACAGATATTCTTATTGAACGTCACCATTTTAATGGGCACTTTTTAAGAATTATATTCATTGTACAGATTTTCATGAACTTTTAAGTGAGCCAGGAACCAAATTAAAGCCAAAATATTACATGAGATATTAGCCAAACCTAACATGCTGGGAAACAACTTCACTATCATTAACTGTTTTGGCCTCAGGAAAGTGACTGCTTCACTTTTCAGTCCCAGCTCACTATGACAGACGTCTCTCACAGGGCCCGAAATCTGGGCTTTTTTTTTTCCTTCTTCTGCACTATACAGCTTGTGGGATTAGTTCCCGACCAGGGACTAAACCTAGGTTTCAGCAGTGAAAGTGCCAAGTCCTAACCACTGGATTGCCAGGGAATTCCCTTTGTGTTCTTCCTAAGTAATCATTTATATAAAACATAGATAGTACGGCCTAAGTACTATCCCTAATTTGTGTGAGATCCTGTTCTAGGTGCTTTTGAACTATAGTGTTGAAGACTCTTGAGAGTCCCTTGGACTGCAAGGAGATCCAACCAATCCGTCCTAAAGATCAGTCCTGGGTGTTTATTGGAAGGACTGATGTTGATGCTGAAGCTCCAATACTTTAGCCACCTGATGTGAAGAACTGACTTACTAGAAAAGACCCTGATGCTGGGAAAGTTGAAGGCAGGAGGAGAAGGGAGCAACAGAGGATGAGATAGTTGGATGGCATCGCTGAAACAACGGACATGAATTTAAGCAAACTCCAGGAGATAGTGACGGATAGGGAAGCCTGGCGTGCTGCAGTCCATGGGGTCATAGAAAGTCAGACATGAGTGACTGAAGTGAACTGAAAGAGCAGACTGATGGGAAGTGAAAGACTAGTTACGTTATTGTAAAAGTCTTTAAGAGAGAAAAGGGGCTTAACCTGCTAAGGGAGTGGGACAAAGAACAGGTTAGAGCTACGACATACCTTGGAAAAAACATGATGCTGACATGAGCAATAGGGTAAACAAATACACCATTCTCCAAGATGCAGGATTCATGAAAAGAAAGACGTCGTGTGTGTGTCTCCGTCATGTCCAACTTTGCAACCCCATGGACTATATATATAGCCCGCCAGGCTCCTCTGTCCATGGAATTTTCCAGGCAAGGATACTGGAGCGGGTTGGTTGCCATTTCCTACTCCAGGGGATCTTCCCAACCCAAGAATGGAAACCTGAGTCTCTTGTGTCTCCTTCATTGGCAGGTGGATTCTTTACCACTGCACCACCTGGGAAGCCCAAAGATGGTGAGGGCAGGGCTCAACTGAGGTCCTTGTGGACATCAAAGTGCAGCTATCAATTGGGTCTCTGTATGTCCCCTGGCACTCCTGGGGAAGATTGAGTTAGAGGCAGAGATGGTGGAGGCATGAATGTAAAGTCTGAAGCCATGGGTTTGGTGAGCCAGGAACTCATACAGAAAAATGATGAACAGGTGCCAGCATAAGAGGAAAGGAAATTTTAGTATGTAGAGGAGGAGAGCTGGAAGAGGCTTGTCACATGAATCGGGAGAGGAATTTCAAAGTTCACACTACATCCACCTAGAAAGTGGCTGTGGAGATTAAGGGTAAAAATGTGCCTTTTAGATTAGTAACAGACCCTCAGAAGTGGTTTACTGTTGTTATGTAATAATTATTTATGAAGACTGTGGCCACAGGTAGAGGGATTTTGATTTACCCAAAGCCAATCAATGGTCCAAAGGGGATTCAAACTCAGAACAGCTGGCTCAGAATCTTTTGCTGTTCTATTTGTATTTTTGTGGTTTCATCAGATGGCCCACTGCATATACAGTGTCCTTATGGGGCTTCCCTGGTGGCTCAGACGGTAAAGAGTCTGCCTGCAATGTGCGAGACCTGGGTTCGATTACTGGGCTGGGAAGATCCTCTGGAAGAGGGCATGGCAACCCACTCCAGTATTCTTGCCTGGAGATCCCCATGGACAGAGGAGCCTGGCGGGCTACAGCCTGTGGGTTCGCAAATTGGACACGACTGAGCGACCAGGCACAGCACATGGGACAAGATCTGACCTGGCCAGGGTTGGTTAACACCTGACACTCACAGACCCATGTTTCAATTCCTTGCCCATAAAAAACATGACCAAACTATCATATTACTATTTCCTAATAGTCTTTAAAAACTGCTCCAAATCCTCATAAAGCACTCTAGCAGCTGCTACTGAATGTTTTGAATTGACAAGTGAAATGAAGCCTGAGGTAGGTTAAAAACAAATTATGGTCATAAAGAGGAATTTGGATTCAGCCATACAATTTGTGTTAGCCAATGGAATGTTACAAGCGTAACACAAGCAAGGAGCTTGATGAGCACCTACATATCAGTGCTTACCTGTCTTGCTGTCTAGATACTAGGAGTATGTGGCCCCCACTGTGCAACCACTTGACAACTGGGTGGTTATCTGGGACCAATCAATTTCCAGTAATCTGCCAGCTCACTTCAGCCACATGAGAGCCCAGATGAGATAGGCAGAACAATCACCCAGCTGGTTCAGAGCCCAAATTGCCAAGCTACAGAATCAGAAGCAAATTAATGTTCACTAATCACCGACTTGATGGACATGAGTTTGGGTAAACTCCGGGAGTTGGTGATGGACAGGGAGGCCTGGCGTGCTGCGATTCACGGGGTTGCAAAGAGTCGGACACGACTGAGCAACTGAACAGAACTGAACTGAAGGTGCTAAATTTCAGAGTGGTTTGTTACACAAATGAAATAAGGCCCACTTACTTGTCTAGGCCAACCTCTCACACAGATGAGCAAACGGAGACCCAGCAGAGAAAAACAAATGCTAGGGTCACAAATCTTACCGGCAGCAGTACAGTGGGGAGAGTCTTAGTTCCCAATCCAGGAAACCCACAAGCAATGGGAATCTACTAGGATCACAAATGATACTTTAAAATCTTGAAAGTATCTAGAGAATGTCAGTCCTTTGGGCAGAATCAGGTATCATGTTTCTTCATGATCTTTTGCTTTTCAAAGGTTGGAAAGAAAAATGAAACCTACAGAGGTCTCCTGTCCAGACAGGGAAGACAGGCCTGCGTGCGCAGGGTTTTGTGAATGTGAACCTCCCAACTCAAAGGCCCAAGTCTGGGCGTTCTTAGTGGCTGAAGTAGTTCTGGGGCTTTTCTGGGGTGCCAGGTTAGGGAATCCCATTCCTACTCATGTCCAGGGTATTTCCAGGTCCCAGGGTGATTAGACAGGGCCTCTGGGTAGGGCAGATGCTTCCAACCCTGGCAAAGGTTTTCTCTGCTTTTCTTGTGGCCTCTACACCTGGCATATTAAGCAAGCACATGGCCCCTGCTGTTCTACCTGTCCCCCCAGCTCTGAAAAGTGAGTGCTTCAGTCTAGCATACTGAGGAGGCCCTGTGCAATCTAGAACTGTTATATACAGTACAATGGACACACAGCACTAAGCTTTGGGGACACAGGAACATGGAGTCAGTCTTCATCTGATGTTCACCAGGCACCAAACCCCCTTTAGACTCTGGCCAAGTCCAGTCCAGGGCAGCACTTCCCTGCCTTGAACAGAGGGAGATGTGCAGGGGGGCGCTGAGCAAGAGCTGGGCTTGACCTTCCATGTGCAAGAACAGACTGCAGGTTCAGGGACCGGAGTACTATGCTGCACCATGGGCCCTTCAAGGGTAGAGGCGCTTCCTGCAACCCTTTCCTCTGGACACCCTCTTCATCTCTCCAGACTGACCAGTTCCTCAGGGTTACTTCTCAGTCCAGGTCTGGATCTCTGACTCACAGCCTCAGCTACTAGCCTCTCTTCCCTTGCTGCCCAAGATCCCTGTGAACAAACAAATGTCCTAAACCAGGTCACAGAAGAGGAGAAAGTGGTGAACTGTAGAACCATTTCAGAGCTGTGAAAGACCAGACTTACTGAGACTGAGGCCTGAACCTACCACTGCCTGACCAAGAGGATCAAAAATCGTTTGGTACTTCAACCATGAAGGTGCTCTTGTGGGCACTGACACATCTGACCCTCCCCGACAACACTACTGGTCATTTTAATCCCCATTTTAGTCAAGGACACTACCACCCAGGAAGATCGGTATCTGGCACCCTGGACAATGCTCTCTGGCAGGGAGGAGTGAAGCGGAGAACAGAAGGGCGTGCAGCAGACCTGCTTTCTGGTTGGACAGGAGGTCCAGGGTTCCTTCACAAAAAAACACAACCATCCCATCTCAGAGCAAGTTGGGATCCAATCTCTTTATTGTCAAGGTCCCCTCCCTGTGGGCCCCACCCCGCTCCAAACCTATAGAAAAACCCCAAGCCTGGGAATGTCCTGGGGAGGGAAGGCAGAGTGTAGGGAGACTGTGCTCTGCCCTCTGGCCTGGGCAGTACCAACAGGGAGGGTACGTGAGGAAGGGATGCTGATAACTCCACCTGCAGAGAATGCGCCACTGGCTGATACACGTGAGGGAGGTGGTGCCTGCTGCCAGCTCTCCTCTGGGACCCGCTGGGGGTGCTATCCAGGGGTGGGTGCCCAGCTTGAGGCCTGGTACAGTGCACGCCTTTCTCCTGCTGGTGGCCATCGCTCCTGTCAGACTGAGAGAGACAAGAGAGAACGAAGGCTGAGAGGAAGAGCCCCTTTGTGCTCTAGGTAACAAGGTCCGGGAAGATGGGAGAGTGCAATGGCGCTTGCTGTTTGCAGACACAGGCGTGCCTGTGCCCTCGCTCTGGCTTCGTAACTTTCTGGCCATGAAACCTTGGGTGACTCTTCTCCTTCCCTAAGCCTCCATGTCCTCACATGAGTCCCCAGCACCTCTCCTTCAAACTGGCTGAACAGGTACAACTTAGCCTCCCAGGTAAAACAAACCATGCAGACTGCCTAAACTTAAAGGTGCGGTGGAGCATATACAGACTCACAGCACGAGTGTGTCATGCATAAAGATACTTCTGTTGTTTGAGACCTTCCTCCACCCAATTCTGTCATGCCCTGGAAAGGGTCCCCAAAGGAATGGGGCAGAGTCTGGGCAGAGCTGGTGTGGCCAGGCTTCCCTCTAGGGTGGGGCAAAGCAGGGTGGTAAATACCAACCAGAGAGTGAGCTTTGAGGCCACACAGCAATAGGTTAGAATCTAGGCTCCACCAGTGATCACCTTGGGATCTTGTGGGATATGTGCTTTATCTCCCTGCCCTCTTCAGTGTGTCAGTTTCTGTATCTATTACACTGGCACAATCACAACCCTGGGACACACAGGACATTTCCTCCCGACAGGATCCAACCCCAGCCTCTAACTCTGGCTCCCTGTCCCTACTGGGCGGAGTTGGGACTGCAGTTGCAGGAGACTGGCCCATTTCCCACACACCAAGGATGGCAGGCGTTCTGCCTCTGCTCAAGGTGTTCCCTCAGATGCTTTTCCCTCCGTCCTCAACAGGCTCGGCTACACATCACCTCTTCCACTGCACCCCTCTTTTGGCCCCTGCCTCTCCAGTCCCTGTCATTCTGCTCACACTGGGTGGTAAGGGTCTGTTTCCTCCACTAGACTCAGAGCTCCTTACAAGTGGGGACAGGCAATGCGCTGGGCATGTGCTGAGGGAACTACTGTTGGGCAGACCTGGCTAGCCCAACCACGATTCCTGCTCCACAACCCACCAAGCCCCACCACAAATGGGCATGGCAGGATGGCGGGGGACCAGAGACCCTTTATGGATGGACACAGTACTACCCTGCCAGGTCTACTTCATGGCAGGCCCTCTGCTTCACCCTTCCCCACCAGGACCCCCATACCTGTTTACTGCAAGGCCCCATCCTCCGCGTCTGTGTCCTGGCTGTGCTCCTGAGAGGAGGAGACAACAAGGACCATACATCACTCACGGCAAGTCTGTCCTGCCCTGGGGCCCAGAGCATATATGGAGGCCACATTCGGAAAGGGGGAGGGGCAGTCAAAGGGAATAGCTGCCTCGGGATTCCAACAGGGCAGTCTGAGGGCCCCTCAGGAGAGAAAGGACCAGTCAAGCAAGTTCTAGGTGTGGCAGGGGACACATTCTCCATAGAAAGTCCTTCTCAGACTGGAGCAGACTGAAAGCCTAGTAGACTGGTGAGCTCCCCATCTTAGGAACATCTAAGCCTTCATTTGGACCTTTATGGAGACTATGCCTGAAAAGAGTAAAATGGGGTCTCTGGCTAGGTTCAAATAAGGAGAGACAGGCTGGGGACAAAGAAGACCTTTCTCTCCACTGTTATGGCCACAATCCCATCTGTCCTTATACCAGGACCCAGCCACATGAAGACCCACTGACATCCAGGCTCCAATCCTGGCTCCACCCTCATTAGCCACAAAGCCCTGGGACAAGCTACTTGACTCCTCTGAGTCTCAGTTTCTTCATGGGTAAATGTAACAAGAGTAACACTTTGCAGTTCAGGGCTACTGTTCAGGTCAAATGAAGTTGCAAACTGTGAACTACAGGGCCTGGTGCTCACTAAGTATGAAGGTAGGTGAGCAGCAGGCACACCTCGCCTTCAGAATCTGGTCGACCTTTCCACTTAAGATGAGCTCCTTGCCTCAATCTGAAAAATTCCAATACCAAACAGGAAGCTTGCTCGCCCCGTCTTGAGACAGCCTGTGTCAAGCTCAGGCAACAATGGCTTTTAGAAAATCCTCAGGTAGAGCAGACCCCTGCACTGCTTGTGGCTTCCCCAGGCAATCCCCCTTCTCCTGTTCCCTGGAATTCTGCAGACCATGAGCCCTTGACTCTTCCCTTCTCCAACTCATGGGGAAGATGGAGTCCAGAATGGGCCTTGGGATAGAGAGAGGTCCGCCACAGTCCTCTGTGGGGTTTCTGACTGACAGCTGAAAGAGCTAAGTACTCTCTGTTCATTTCCCCCTCTTCTTCACAGGATTAGAACCCCTGGCAAGGAAGGAGGGAGCTCACAGGGCGGCCAAGCAGTCAAGAGGTACCCCTCTACTCCCTGCAGCCCTCCTGCAACCAGAGGTACACAAACACCAGTCCCAGCCGCCCCCCATGGCAGGCCCTCACCAGCTCTTCCTCGCTGTGTGTTAGCAGCCCCTCCTCATCACCATCGTCTCGAGCCTGTGCTTCTCCCTGGGGCGTGCCCGCCTCAGAAGCTGTGTCCTCCGGGGGGGCCGGGGGCCGGCTGCTGCCGCCAGGACCACTGCTGCCGCCGCCGCCGCCGCTGCTGCTACTCTCGCCCTTTTTTTTGCCATCTTCAGGGGAAGGGGTGAGGAAGGGAGAACAAAACTCAGCCTGGGGCACCTGCCCAGGGTAGCACCTTTGTAGAGCCAAGGCCTCAGCAAGGTGGGTCCAGGTGGGATCGGAGGCCAGAGTCCCTTCTCTGCCCCGTGCACCATCCTCCCCATGCTCTGCCCTGTGCCCCTGCTCACTGATCTGGGCAAGGACCCTTGGAAGCTGACCTGGATTGGCCTTTTGCTCCTCGGCAATCTGCTCCAAGCGCCCCAGCAAGGCATCAATGTTGGACTTGATCTGGGTCAGCTCTGTCTTGATGGTCTGCAGCTCACTGCTCTTTACTGAGAGTGGAGGGAAGTACAAGGATGTCAACTGAGGGCTGGGAGCTTGACGCTAACACCAGACCTTAGCCCCATTCTGTCAAGCAGGAAGATAGGCCAATGGCAGAAACAGTCCTCGTCCATGGTCTTTTTCTGGCCAGGGAGAGGCCAGAGCTGCCTGTGGCACCCCCTGAGACTTTCTTAAGGCCATTCCTACAGTAACGGGCCTGGATTTCCTCCCCACCCCCATGAAAGGGACAGGGATGGATAAAATGGAGGTGTGTGGTATGTACCTCTGTGTGCACCTGAGCAAGAATGTTTCTCTGCTTATGTTATAGGATGGTATCTGTCTTTCAAGGTGTATAAATGTGAGTGCTTTACAATCAGATTTCCTGAGTGCCTGACCACATGCACACCCCAGAATGACTGTGGAGTAGCAAGCCTATGTGGACCTGTCCTTGTCCTGACTAAAAGATGACACCATTTCCTCATTGAACTCCACGTCACAGCAACTAGGCCCCACCTCCACAAATGTCAGTCTTTTCCTCTTAGAAATGCATGAAAATACTCACTTGGTTGTATTAGAGCAGCAGAACTGTGGGAGATTTGTTCCTTTATCTATTTTCCAATGTAAAAAAATGTGATTCTATTATTTTGCTAATGACAAAATGAAAATTATCTAGGAAGAAGATAGAGTCACTCACACTTGATCTTGGCTGTGCCGGTGGTGATGGCTGTGGAGCGGGCAAAGAGCTTGACAGGTATGGTGGTTTTGACACGTCGGACCAAGGGGACGGTGACCCGGGGTCGCTTCACAGGGACTGCTCTGGGCACTGGCACTGGTGACAGGCGGCCCCGATAGTCGAAGAGCCTGTGAGAGCAAATGGGCCAGAGGCTGCAGCATGGCCTGTGGCCAGCAGGGGGCACTGTGGCCTTAGACCAATACATGTAGGGCTGGTGAAGGGCTGGGCAGCCTGCACTGCATACCTTTGCCTGCTCCCAGTTAAGTCCTGAGGGTGAAGAGGAAAGCCTTTCTGGACCTCAACAGCTACTGGAATCCTTACTACATCAACCTTTCCTACCATCCAGGCTGAGTAAGGGTAGGGGAGGTGACAGGGGTTTAGAGCCCCATTCAACAGAGGAGCAAACAGAGCTGCCCCCAAGACAGACTTCCTACATCACCCTAATAACCAGGCCTGCTCTACTACTTGACTTGCCTTCTGCTCAGCCAACTGCACCCTAAGCTCTGGTCAGAGTTTGCAAATCTCCCTAAAGCAGTACAAATGCCCAGCTGGACAGAGGTGTGGGAGTGGGAGTCAATTCCTCAGCCTGCCCGAGCCTCAGTTTTCCCACATGCCTAGTGAGGATGACCACCCCAAATTCTGTCCTCCCACATCCCCACAAGACTGCTGTGAGGACAGAACATGAGGGAACTTAGTTTAAAACACACATGTTAGAAAATGTGATAGGTGAAAAGGCCAGGGTACTGAGACCCTCAACTCGATGGGTCTATGACCTCAGAGGCATGAGGCTGGACTCCAAGCCCCTTTCCTCATTCTGGGCTTCCAATCACCATATCCTCACTCCACTTAGGAGATGGAGGGGCTGGAGGCCCAGGGGAGTATCAAGGTTTAGCAACTCAGTCAGACCCTCTGTGCCAGACAGTATGCTGACCCCCAACGCCATCACACAGCCCTTTCCAGGAGGGCTGCTTATCCTTATCAGGCAGAAGCTCCGTAGGCTGAGTAGGGGTTTTCTCCCACCACTGCTGCTCCTACCACCTCCCTGCAGGATCACTGTCCTGATGACAGCCAGGAAACCTGCCGACAGGAGGCAATGCAATGACCCATGCCTGGGTAACTCCTTTGTTTAGGGAGCTCCTGCCCTGGGGTGACAATGGCTGGAGATGGAGAGTCTCTGGGAATGGATCCAGTCCCGGACCCTGCATTTCTGCCCCTAAGGGGAGGGGGCGGCTCTGGCCTTGGTCAGAATCTCTGAACCACAGAATCCCAGAGCTGGAAGAGCCCTGAGGGATCACTTGATGCAAGCCCATTTCAGACTGGGAGGGGATGTGCCGAAAGTCATGTAATTCATTCAGTGGCAGAGCTGAGATTAGCACCCAGGTCTTCTGACTCCCAGGCAAGGGCACTTTCTACCACACTGCACTGTCTCCTAAATCTTCTCACAGGTGAGAAAACTGAGGCTCAGAGAGGTTCTGTTCTTCCTGGACAGCCTGGGGAAGGCTGAGAGGGTGGGAGGGAGACAGAGAAGTGGAAGGAGAAGTTTGGGCCAGCCCCCACCATGATTTCCACAAGAATGTGGCTGGTGCCATGGAGGTTGGGGTCTGGGTGGGTTTAGGGGTAGGTCATAGCCTACCAAGCACTAACTCAGACTTCCCAAGGAGGGCTGGCCTCCTGGGTGTAAATACAAGGCTAAGCGGCTCAGGCTGAGTTCTGAGGTACCTTCAGCTGGCTGGGCCCTCAGGGAGTTAATAAGGAAACTGCACAGCAGTGTGAAGGCTCAGATTCCCTGCACCTGGTCCTGCACCTGGTTCTGTACTCCCACTTGCTACATTTATATGTCCCTTGGCTGTCCAGTCCCATCAAGTCTCCAGGATCAGGAGAAGGAGGGGCAGTCAGAGGGTTAGGAGACAGTGTGGGCCGGGGAGAGCTCCGGCCTGGGCACCTATACAACTGGACCCTAGTCCCAGCTCTGCCACCAATTTGTGGAGCAGCCCTGGGAAGATGACTATCCACAACTCTGGGCCTCAGTTCCCACTTGGAGGACTGAGTGGGCTGCACCAGCAATCTCTCAGAACCCTTCCAGCTTGGCTGCTTCATGCCTGGGCACGCCCCTCCCCCGCTCACCTGTCGTAGAAGTCGTCCCGGTAGTAATCATAGTCAAAGCTGTAGCCACTGGGGAGACAAAGGGGAGAGGGCCGGGGCTTAGAGATGGCCACTCAGCCCACTCTCCACAGGCCCTCATCTCCAAACACCTCCCCAAATTCTAGGCTTGGCATCCCATTACCACCAAATCTCCCTCTGTGGAAAGAGGGACCAATCCCACCTAGACAGAGACAGACAAACAAGACAGAGCGCCCCACCTGTATATGGCAGATGCTGCTCTCTTTAGCCCCTTGGGTCTGTTGGGCTTCGGCTCTCCAGCCATGTTTATGTCTGTATGGAGAGAAGAGGCAGAGTCAGATGCCGGTATATTGTCAGAGCCCATACACCTATCACCCCCATGGACATGAACAGCAATGTAAGTGTTTACAAAAGATGCACATGGACTGTACTCCCTAACATGGACAACAGAGGTCTTCACAAATAGACTCATACACTACATACACATAACTTTACATGTTCATATACATTCAGACACATGTAGGCTTACAATCATATGTGCACATACACAATGTACATCAAATCATATGCATTCCCAAGCTCTCTCACATAAGCACAGACATCACACACACACCCTCACACATATGTTCACGTATCCGGGAAGTAAGATCACACACTCAACTTCACTCACACTTGGCTCTAGCATCCTATATGTAACTGCCCATATGCAAATAAGCCAGTGCACATTCACACCAACCTTTCACTGAACATCTTTATGCCTAGAGTAGAGTTCAACAGATCTCAGGAACTCAATAAACACTTGGTAAATGAATATACGTACATCTGCTCACACACTGAAGTACATTCTGATACTTGAAAAAAGCTGGCTGGGCACTACATATATACCCAGAAAGTAAGGTGTGTGTCCACATATTCTCCACGTGACTAGTTGCATCCACTTAGCACATATTCAGCAATACACATATACACATCCCTTCTCAAACATACACAAATACACAGAAGTAAGTGAACATATACAAAAGCTATACATGCTTCCCATGTGGCCACATCACACGCATGTAACACCAAGACCAAGCTTCATCTTATGCTCCCCTCCTCCTGGCTCTCAGAACAGGTTCTAACCCAAGCCAAAAGCAGCCCAATGTAAGAGGCTGTGCTAGTCCACTCTCCCCTTTCTCTGAGGGATCTGCATTTTAACTGGAACCCTTTCACTGCGAAAGCAGGGGCAGAAGTGTTCGCCTAAAACTTCTAAAATTCTCCATACAGGCACTGGCATAACTTAAAATATAATTAACTTATTAACTATTTAAGTTAAAACATCTCAGACAGGGGTAGTGGGTTATGGGGGACAAGACAGAACATGGGATAAGAGAGGAGCTAAAGAACGCGGGTCAGCACCTGCCCAGGAAAAATCCTGGGGCAGGACCATGAAGAGATGCTTACCCAGGGTCTGGCCGGCCAGCACTCGCCCATTCTCTCCCACCACAGCTGCCCGGGCATGGCGCTCGTTGGCATATTGGACAAAGGCATAGCCCTTGTGCACAGAACAGCCGGCCACACGGCCATACTTGGAGAAGATGGTCTCCACATCTGACTTCTTCACCACAGCTGTGTTGAGGTTTCCAATGAAAACCCGAGAGTTGATGGATTTGGGGTCATTCTTGTTGGTTACGTTGCTCGTCTGGATCTTCAAGGACATGTTGGCCACCTGAAGAAAGCAAGCCACTGTGAGGCTAAGATCTGAGTTGGGTTCATGGGCTGCTCATGACCCACAACCTGGCTACACTGGATGGCTTTGTTCCTTCCTACACACATGCCCCTATCACACCCAACCTCCCCATCTGTGCTTGTTTCACTGGCTGGTGACCTCATACAGGTGCTTTACCTATGTTCTATTATATGGTGCTGACGTGATGAGCAGAACCGGGACATTTTACATGGGAGGAAATGCAGTCAGAGGTCACAATGCCAGTGAATAACAAGACAGGAATTTGAACCCTGTCTGCTTGACTCAATTCTTCTTTTTAAATTAAGGTTACACATTGGTTTATAACATTACAAAAATGTCATATTGACTTCAATTCTTTCAAACCCACTCCTTCTTTAATGCTAATTTTGAATGTTGCCCCTTGCAGGATCTAAATTTGAAGATCTCCCACAGTTTTTCTTCTGTTCCTTCAACGGTAGAACTACAGCAAAGAGGTCACAGGATAATTGCAAGTAATGTTTGCTCTAAAACAGTATCATATTATGTGCAGTCTGATCCAGACATGGACCATGGCTGTCTTTATTGATATCAGCCATTTTAAAAGTGAGTTAAACCTCACTGAGCACTAAGGGTGGCATGCAATATTGAATAATTACAAAACTCCGTAAGTGGTATCATTATCATTCATATTATACAAAAACAGACTCCAGCAAGTTCATTAACCTGCCAGGAATAGCCATTCAAACCTAGGTCACTGGTCCATAAAGCCCATTTGTATCAAATTTATCACTCTCCTTCCCAGTGTTAAATCCAACTTAAATACAGTTGAACCAATTATGGGCTTCAACTGCATGGGTCCATTTTTATGTAAATGTTTTTCAATAGTAAATATTACAATACTGCCCATGGCCCATGGTTCCCGTGGTTGGTTAAATCCACAGGTGCAGAAGAACTGTGGATACGGAGGTTTGTTAATTATACACAAATTAAACCCTGTATTGTTTAAGGGTTGACTGTACTACAGTCAGTCAGCACATTTATCTGAGAATTGTTTTTAACAAATTAATTTTTGGAGTTATCCATTTTACACTTACTATTCAGATTCTGTTCTCTTTGCTTACAGATGATACTTTCTCTGCTCTCTGCTCTCTACACTCAGGCAATGTTTTTTATCCCAAAGGGTTGTACAAATCTCTCCTACTCCCCTTTCTGGACAGGTCAGAATCTAGGCACAGGCTCCAAAGGGAAAGGGAAAAGGAGGTTCAGTTCCAGTAGGAAAGGCCTTGGCATTTATATTCCTGGCCCAGTGTTCTGCTCACTGGCATGGGTTGGTGCAACTCCCTTTTGGAACACTCCTATCTTGAATTTGACCCTAAAACTATTGGATAAAGTGCTAAAGAACCACCAACCAGTGTGCATAAATCAGCTTAAACTAACCATAAACACCTGCCTATTTAGTTAATATTTGGGGGGAAGAGGGAACTTCTTTTTAGTGAATTAGAGAGGAGCTGAGTAATAAGCTGGGAGATCTGTATCTTTTGTCCCATTAGGGTAAAAGGCCGTTTCTCCTCAATCCTCCCAGCTTAAAAGTCGGCACTTTCTGACCAGTAGATGGCACTGTTTGCAAGGAAACCACAACCTGGGCTTCAGAGATTCTGGAGAAGAATCTGCTCCTACAGTAGTTCTTACAGAAGCAAGGATATGCTGGGGTCAAGCGTGCATCATCACAGGGAAAGATGAGGGGCTGAGAGGGCACTGCTACTGATGAAGAGCCTGGTGCCAGCTTCGGAACTAGCCTGGAAGGACAGACTCTTTTGTTACTCAGTTTGCCTTTGCATCCAATCATCAATATTTATCAACCTAACCAGTGAGGGACACATAAAGAGATTGCCCACGAAAACACTTAATATACTGTTTTTATGAAGAAGGAAATGCTCAATGTATGTGGGTTTCACCTCATAGTTCTCTGACAATCCCTCTCTTACCTGGATGACAAGCCAGGTTCAAGGTTCAAAGGTTAACTCCTTGCACATCCATGAGTATGTAAGAAATTTGTGGGGCTCCTCCATGAGCATCAGATAACTCTCCCCTTTGGTTCAGCTCAAAGTCATGAAGTTTTGGTCCAGGGAGATGCCCCTGCTTTTGGCTGGAGGGAGCCCACCAGGTCAGGTGTGTGGACCAAGATAGAAAAAAGAGAAGGGGGGATGACAGTTCAGAGGTCTACTGGTGACTGCTGCCGCTGCCAGTTACCTGGCAGGGACATGACCATCACTGGGTCCCCTCGGACTTCTCCTGTTCAGCAGTGTTAATGACCTCTACCGCTACAGAACAGGAAACACTGTTGTGCACCTGTGCTTGGTGCTATAGCGGGATCAGCATTCATCCCTTGGCTGGTGAGCCAAGTCCTCTGGGTTTGGCTCTACCCGGTCACCTAGGGTTTGGGACAATGTATACAAAAGGACTTTACAAACTCCGAAGCTCTTTATATGAAAAATTTACTCTGACTAGTTGGAACATCTCTGTTCTACTAACATAGCCATTTGGGGGCTCATCCTAGGTGAGAGTCAAGGTCAGACTGGAACACATTCTGTACAATGCCAAGGAGAAGAGGTCAGAAGCAGTATCAAATGGGGGTCAGTTTTCTGATCCACACAGAAG
The DNA here is from genome assembly GCF_032405125.1 of Capricornis sumatraensis. Lineage (NCBI taxonomy): Eukaryota > Metazoa > Chordata > Mammalia > Artiodactyla > Bovidae > Capricornis > Capricornis sumatraensis. Next base: position 66,726,161 of record NC_091083.1, on the reverse strand, counting down.
AGACTTAGGAAATGTACGTATGTGGCTGCTCTGCAAAGTCAAGGAGAAATGTCTGCCTGAAGCCTGTTCCAGGCTGTATTCCCAATCTGCTTTCAAGGTCTGCACACTCTTCAGAGGGCAGGCTGTGCTGCTGTTGTGCATAATCTCAAGGGGCAGGTACCTTTGGGGATTCAGAGGAATGGAGTTGGGGGTGCAAAATGAAAAGGAAGTGTGCTGAAACTAGCTCTCCTGGAACTGCTAGGTTCAGGTACAAAATCCGAAATTCAGATATGGTCTTCCAGGGTGTTATGAACATACCAATTTGTTAGCCTCATTTGTAAGTTATAACCTTTCAATGTTTAGACACATGGTACATGGATCTCCATTTGTACTCCTGTTCTACCTTGCAAATGTGAGAGGCAAGCCTGACAAAGTTGCACAGTAAATGCTCAATGAATGTTGGGAGGAAGCAGTGAGGATGATATCCCAGAAGCTGGTGAGAAGGGCTCGCGGTGGCCCTTAAACAGGGGCAAAGACGAGGGGGAGACTACATGAGGCTGAGGTTCTCAGGCACCTTTTTCTAGCCTAGGATACAAACACCCTGGTCCACACACCAATATCCCCAACTCAATCCTCTCCACACAATTCTATCTTGGCTCTTCCAGGCTTCCCACTAGGTTAAGAGTGGGAGCCCTAGAAAATACCGACATCCTATTCAGCAGAAGCTGCTTGACTTGATAAGCTATTTCCCCCCCTGGGCCAAGCTCTGCTTCACAGATTAGCTGTGTAATTGAAAGCAAGGTGTTTGCAGCCCCAGAGGCCCCATGCTTAGCAATGAGCTAAGGAGAGGTGGGGAGAGGGATTGTTCTTGGAGGTGTGGGAGACGGTCAGGTTGGGGATGGGGGTAGGGATGGATTCAAGAACCCACCTTGTTCCCAGAGACTTCTGCAACGTCAGATTAGCAGGGACTTTAGTGAGCATGGAGCTTATATGTCCTTATTCTGAGGAAGAGAGGGGAATGGACTTGACCAGGATGCCATAGCCAGTGAGCAGCAGGGCCAAGAACCTCATGGGTCCCTCTGACTCTAAGTCTTGGGTTCTTATATTTCACTGTTCCGTCTGGGCTGCTGAGAGAAAAGCCCCCAGGATAGTGAGGAGCTTGGAAGAGACAATAGAGAAATGCTATGTTTGAGAAAACTGCAGACTGGCTCCCAAATAAACATCTTCACCTTTACCTGCTGAAACAACTGCTGCATAAAAGCTGGGCCCTTAAGCTAATTAAAACCCACCAGGAACACAGGCTTTGAAATGCAATTTACAGCTCAAAGGGACGGGCTTGCTCCTCTAGGCTAATAAGAACAGACGAAATTTGGCAAAAAACAAATCATTTTTCCCAGATGAAACATTTCAGATGGAAGCTGTATTGTGGAAGAGTCAAGCCTAAAGGTGGTAAAGTGCCAGAGCTTTGCAAAGGCAGAAAAGCCCTAAAAAGTACCTGCACCCCTGAACTCTGGGTAACTGGGCCACCCAGAGGGGCATCACATTAAGAATAGCCTCTAATTACTGACTGCAAGCCGTCAAGAGACTTTACATATCTCACCTTACTTAACTCTCACAATAGCCCTATGAGGAGGTCATTTAGATAAGGAAAGGAAGCTCACAGAGACAAAGTAACTGGTTAACAGAACAAAACCAGACCTGCACCCAGGTCTGACTCCAAAAAACCTGTGCACAGAGATGCCTTGGGTACTGATTCCCATGGTGAGACCCTGAGCCGGTCACACCCTCTCCTTGGTCCTTAACCCTGTCCCTTTTCTACTACAAGGCCTCCCATCTGCATAGGATTTTAGTGAAGAAAACTAGTTTCTATTCTTGGTCCTGACACTGTCAGTCCCACTTTACAGATAGAAAAGCTGAGAATCAGCAAAGATACAGGACTTACTTAAGGTCCCCCTGTTGGTGAAGGGAGTAGCTCAAGACTTGAAAATCCAGGCTTCCTGTGACACTCCACCTGCCACTGTCTCCACTGGCCTAAGCACTCTGGCTCTGCCTTACTAAGCCTCTCAATGCTGCCTATCAGAACCTAGCCTTCAGCCTGACCTCTGAGGCACACAACCATCGGAACAGTCCCTTCCCCAACTCTATAAATCCTCCTCAGCACTGGATCTCCGCTGCTGCTCGTGGTCCTTACCTCCACCATGCCCGCCCCGCCCCCGCCCCCACCGCTCACCCCCACCCACGCAGTGCTACTTACAGCCTCTGTCTGGGCCAGTTCTGCTGGACAGCTCCAGCCTTATTCCCAAGCCTGGAGATGAGTGGTCATACCAGCCTGTGGCCGAATCTCTGCCCTTAGATAAACCTGGAGACATCTGGGTGACTCAGAAGGAAAGCAGCTATCAGTGATGGGGAGACTATTTCTGGAGAAAGCCAAGCAATTGTACTGATCAGTACCCAGGCCCTCCTTGGTCCAGAGCCTCCTTGGTTACCAGGCAGCTAGGGATGACAGAACATCTATTAATCTCATTAAACTCACCAGGCCTCAACTCATTATCACTGCCCAAATGATGATTACTGGCCAGACAGGACTAATTTTCCAAGGAGTACTCTTTAGTTCCTGACCATTCCCACTCCCACGAGAAATCCTAGCTCCCATCAAGCTGAACACTGAGGGCTCCTGGGGTGGGAGGGAGTGTAAGGGGTCTAGGTTACACGTTCACGAGGCTTGGCTCTGCTGCTCAGTCACGTAACCTGCAACAAGTCATGAGATTTCTCGGAGCCTTGTCATCCTTATTCTAAAAACAGAAATAATCTTTTTCCTGATTACCTTTCAAATCCCATATGATATGAAAATTCTCTATTGCCTCTGTAACATACTGTAGACAAATAGGGAATTACACTTATTTCTATTATTACCAAACTCCTAACCCCTTCACTAGGTGCTGGGAAACAGTGCCCACAGGCCTTGTCCTCCACTTGCTTTTTAAGAAAGCCTTCTCTAGGTACCTGTTCCTTGACCATTTCCTAAAAACAAAACACTGCACATGAAATAGTAGAAACAGCACAGGCTCTGCAATCAGAGAGGACTGACTTCCAACTGTAGCCCTACCACTTACAAGATATAAACTTAGTGAGGTCCTTTATCCTCCCTGGGCCTCAGATTCCTCAACTGCAAAATGGGAATTGTACCAATCTCCCAGGATTAGTCCAATATGAGGCAAGTGCCAGTATAATGGCTGTGACCAGGAGATATTTACATAAGAAATCCAAATGCCCAATGTCCTGTGCAGAGATGCATCTAGCCTGGCAGTCTGGATCCTCCACATTCCAGCTCTAAAGCCTGATACCCATGTTGTCTCCCAATGCTCCAACTCTTAACCTGAGAATAAGATAGTCAGAGGTAAAGGCCATGCTCTCTCCCCTGTCCTAGTATCTTAGACCAAACCTCGAAACTTTATAAGAGTGCCCCCTTCCCCATGACTGTATGGGCCTGGGAGAGGAAAGAACACTGGTGGGAGGAGTTCCAGGCCTTGCTGAACCACTGACTCACCTCTGAGTCCCACCATGAGTCTAGTCTTACACTCTGTATGAGCATCTCTTAGGCAGTGAAGGGAGACCCAAAACAGAAACAGAAGGTAGAGCTGGGGCTTTAACCATCTCTCCCCACAGTGCGGTCTGAGTATGAACGCCCCCCCATCTTGTACTCTTAACTCCCACCCCTGCCTATGGCCTTAGGCTGAGGTTTGGCATTTGTGACAAGCAGCTCTTAGAGCTATGGAGAGAAAGGCAACAAAGAGTAGGGAGGCACAAACTTGGCCCCCCAGTTCCGAGTTAAGAGTTGGGGAGCTACAAATGATTGTCAATTTCTTTATTTTTGCCAAAGAGGTCATTCTCTCCACCCCCCAACAGCAAGACTGGCCCTGCCTTTGTGGCTGATGTGCCACATGACCGTGAGTTTGGGAGCATGTGACTGCAAAGGGCCCTTCCATGGTTAATCATTACCAATATTTGCTGAGCATTTACCACATGCCAGGTATTGTACTACATCTTCTGCTGAGGTAGGTGGTGGCTTATATTGTGTCCATTTCACAAATGAGTAAGGGTTGGAGCTTAGCCCTATACAAGCTAGGAAACGGCAGAGCTCAGACTGGTCTGTATGAGACGAGAGCTAGTGCTCTAAACCTTGGCCCAGAACGGCTATCGGTAAGCGTGCACTGTACCTGCCAAGACATCAGTTTCTAACATCTTCTGATCCTCTGGGGAGAAACTCACGAAGCCTTGCTGAGGGCATACTCTCAAGTCCAAAAGCCAATAAGCACTCACTGCGAGCTTGGAGGATGGATTCCTCCCCCTCCTCACACCTTAAGGGGCCGACTCCTCACAGTGATAATGTGGCAAGATTAGTCACTGCTTGCTGTTGGTTGATTATAGCTATTCTTTTCTGTAAATGAAGTTTAAAAGTCATCAAAGGGTTTGTCAGCTGTGACTTATGAGCCTCTTTCCTGCAGGGAAGCCAGGCAGTGACAAATGCCCCTCTCATTCTGCCATCCATTACAAGGCGGAAGGTGCCATGTTCCAATTACTGGAGACCCCGACGAAGTCCATGGAAAACCCTGCTCCAGGCTGCAACCATTACTCAGACCTGGCAGGACTGCCAGCAGAGCTGCCCTAGGCCCAGACTTCACAGGCTAAGAACGGAGGAAGAGCAGGTTCCTGACTTTGTGAGTCAGCCCCTCTACTCTATACTTGTGTTACTCCTGGTGGGTTATTCCTAGACACATTTCAAAAAATCATGTGGGCTGTCTCAAAGTACCTAGAATCAAGACTGCCTGAGACAGACAGACATGAGGAAATAAGGTCATGCTGCTGGTGGAGGAGGTAGAAAATGTGATGCTCAAGGGGAAGGGGATAAAACAGCTATGATGTTCAGAGTAGAGACTAAAAAAACCTTAGAGATCATCTAGTACAATCAATTGCCTCAGTACTCAATACCCATTCTATGCTAAGTACTGTTCAGCTAAATGCTGGGGAGCCAAAAATGAATAAAACATAGTCCCTACCACTGAGAGCTCAGTTCAGTTCAGTTCAGTTCAGTCGTGTCCGACTCTTTGCGACCCCATGAATCGCAGCACGCCAGGCCTCCCTGTCCATCACTGACTCCCAGAGTCCACCCAAACCCACGTCCATTGAGTCGGTGATGCCATCCAACCATCTCATCCTCTGTTGTCCCCTTCTTCTCTTGCTCTCAATCTTTCCCAGCATCAGGGTCTTTTCAAATGAGTCAGCTCTTCACATCAGGTGGCCAAAGTACTGGAGTTTCAGCTTCAGCATCAGTCCTTCCAATGAACACCCAGGACTGATCTCCTTTAGGATGGACTGGTTGGATCTCCTTGCAGTCCAAGGGACTCTCAAGAGTCTTCTCCAACACCACAGTTCAAAAGCATCAATTCTTCAGCGCTCAGCTTTCTTTATAGTCCAACTCTCACATCCATACATGACCACTGGAAAAACCATAGCCTTGACTAGACGGACCTTTGTTGGCAAAGTAATGTCTCTGCTTTTTAATATGCTGTCTAGGTTGGTCATAACTTTCCTTCCAAGGAGTAAGTGTCTTTTAATTTCATGGCTGCAGTCGCCATCTGCAGTGATTTTGGATCCCAGAAAAATAAAGTCAGCCACTGTTTCCCCATCTATTTCCCATGAAGTATGGGACCAGATGCTATGATCTTAGTTTTCTGAATGTTGAGCTTTAAGCCACCTTTTTCATTCTCCTCTTTCACTTTTATCAAGAGGCTCTTTGGTTCTTCTTCACTTTCTGCCATAAGGGTGGTGTCATCTGTCTATCTGAGGTTACTGATATTTCTCCCAGCAATCTTGATTCCAGCTTGTGCTTCCTCCAGTTCAGCATTTCTCATGATGTACTCTGCATATAAGTTAAATAAGTAGGGTGACAATATACAGCCTTGACATACTCCCTACCACTGAAGGTAGACGAGATAATTAAGGTTTAAAGAAGTGACTTGACCAAGGTCACAAAATAAGTTAGCGTCAGTGATGGAATGAGAAACCAGGTCTCCAGGGAAGTCGAGAAAGTGGAATGACAGGGAGCCCTTCTGCGTGCCAGGCTCTTTGCACAGAACATGGCAGAACAGTCAAGAGTGCTAGCTCCCATTCACATCCCAACTACACACTTACTATAGAGTTAGACTTCTGACAAGTCCTCAACCTATCCAAGTCCCAGAAAAATTAGGGTGATAACAAACCTTACTTGAGTGTTGTGGTGAGAAGTAAGATAATACATGTACAGTGCACAGTGGCAGGCACATAATAAGTATCCAAGATATTATTTAACGTCAAGTAGCTCAAAACAATTTGAGGTAGGCATTATTAATCTGATTTTACAGACAAGACTGAAGCTCTATTTAACTTTGACACACTAAGTAAGCCAGTACTTCTCAAAACTACTTGTGGTAAAGAACCAGTTTTTTGTTGTTTGGATTATTAAACTCCCAATCCATTACAGACCAATACATTTGTAAAATACGACAAAAATGTGAAACTACTGTAAAGTCTCTAAGCACTTAGTCTCAATTTCTGTACTCATCACAAACAGCTAAGTTTGCGAACAAGCATTCATCTATTCACTGGGCTACAATCAGAATAGCACAGCTCTAAGCCACGTTCTGCAGTCCATGGGGTTGCAAAGAGTCGGACACAACTGAGTGACTGAACTGAACTGAACTGAAGCTCACCCAGCTCTATCAAACTCTATAAAAAGCAAACCAAAACAAAGTATAGTTTATTTCATTTTTTTTGAGCCCTTTATGCTGATTTCTTATAAAGTTTGGTGTTACACTAATTTACAAAAAACTATTCTGATCTTTTTTTTTTCTTTCTTCTCAAGAGAGAAGAGGTAAGCAGACCAGGGACGAGTTCAAGGATTTGCCACCAAATATTTTAGGAGGTGATTTATCTTGGTCATCTGCTCCAGGTCATACTATATCCTGCAAGCCCAGAAGATCTAGGCTTACTGACGACTAACACCCTTCCTGAAGCCTGGCGATCTGAAAGGCAGGTCTATTCCTGAAGAGACTAGTACTCCAAGACCCTCTCGCCCCACACTAAAAGACATGAAGAAACCAGCCAGGAAGGGGAAGCATGTTGTAACTCTTCTTTTGGGTATTTCTAATTTTCAGTCTTTTATCATGGCTTCTCTCTCCTTCTAGGGAGTTTCTTGACAGCAAGATGGATATCAGGTTCACAGTTCACTCCTAAGTGCCACTGTACACCCAAGAGTAAGACTGGCTGGGGCAGATGAGTAGCTTTTCACCAGTGTGCCAAGACATAACAATGTATCGGGAAGCTTCCAGGTGCCTGGCTAAATTCTCCTCAGTGTACAAAACTCCATTGTGTTCTGAACTGATGGGGTAGTGCTATTTTTCAGCACAACCCAGAGCTGAGCAGGTCGCATGATGCAGTAGAGGCACGGCTGGCTCCTGTGGACAGGAGCCTGCCGTCCAGCCAAAGCCAAGGCCAAAGCCAAAGCCTACGTGTTCAGTGCCACGTGAGAGGCCACGTAACATGATCAAGAGAGTCATCTCTGAAGGCAAAACGCCTACATCCTGCCACTGAACTAGCTGTGTGACATGACTTTCAGTAAGTATTTGAAGTTCTTTATGCTTCAGTTATCTCACCTATAAAATAGGGGTAGTGACACGTATCTCATGGGTTGATGGAGGATATAACTACCTAATCCACATTTAGAACGTCTGGCACATTACAAAGTATGCTGTTGTTATTAGTATTGTTATTGTTGGAACCCAGAAGAACTTTTTCTCGAGAGTATGAAAGGTGGTGAGTTCTACTGTAACATTAATCTAGAACTGAACTGTAATCAAGGAAAGAGTACCTATCACTGTGATGCAATAAATTTTAGTATCTGGAAATGTGCCTTGAACACAAAAGGAATCACAGGAGTAGGCACTCATTAAGCATTAAATGAATAAAGAAATAAGTATATAGAATAAAGCAGTCCCCAGAAAGTACAACTTGAGAAGGGGGTTGGGAAGAGGCCCCTAAGTGAAGGTTCTCAGAGAGGCCCCTTTGTACCTCAAGGATCCAGAAGGCAGGCTGGACTCCCCTTCTGAGCAGGGTTCCCAGGGCTGATATTGCAAGAGACCTCTGCTTGCTCAGTGTTCTGTGTCTCTGAAGGAACCCCCACATTCTGTGGCTACTCTATTCTGAATAAGGCTGCTGCAGGTTGTACCATGGTAGTACATACATCCCCACTTTCCAGACTATATCAGAGGAACACAGAAAGGGCATCCTAACCCCTCCCAAGGAAGGTTTTGCCCTAAGTTAAAAAACAGTAACAGGGGATTCGTAATTCAAAAAAGAAAAAAAAATAGTAATAGGGGAGGAACGTGCCTGGCGGTCCAGTGGTTAAGAATCTGCCTTGCCATGCAGGGGATGCAGATTCGGTCCCCGGTTGCGAAACTAAGATCCGTGTAGGGTAACTAGCCTGCGCTCCACAACTACTGAGCCTTGCACTGCAACAAAAGATCCACATGATGTAATGAAGATCCTGAGCGCTGCAACTAAGATCCGATGCAGCCAGATAAATGGAACAAGACAGGACAGAAAACAGTGAAGTATACTTTTTAAGAAAGTCATAGGGTATTATCAGTTTTTAAATTCTGCTTGCCTGTGGAGTCCCAGTTCCCCAAACCCACTTCCAATAGCTGTGTGAACTTGGGAAGGCCTGTCAGTTCTCTGAGGTCTTTAAGGCTAATCGTCTGTAAAATGAGAATAAAAATTCTTGCCTTGCCCACCTGCAATGGAGGCTGTTTTGCAGGTCAAAGGAGATAACATATGGGAGGACACTGTTACCTGAGATTGCTGCAAAAATGTGGACAGGAATATTACCTGGGATGGACAGTTCCTGTACGTCTTCCTAGACAGAGGTATCCTGGCAGTGAGCCAGCTGGCTGGAAGCAGACGGTGGATAGTGCACAATTTGGCACTGCAGCCAAGCACTGTGCCCCTCAGGTGTAAGGGCAGTTGATTAAAATCCTTTCATGTGGAATCAATATTTTCCTCATTACCACAATCCTTCTCCTTGAGAACACCTAATGCCATCCCTCACAGCCTCACAAAGGCTTGATCCAGCCAAAAGCATATGCATTTGACATAATAAATATATATATTTATTTTCCCACATTCAGACAGGAAAAGAAAGCTGACCTCTCTCCAGGGTGCTGATCTAAACTTTAACTCAGGGCTCTAAGCACCATCCCACAGTGCTTTATGTTTGACCCTAAAAGGACCACTGAGAATTACGCCACTTTGTCCCTCTGGTAACATTAATTTCGTAAGTATTACTAGGCTCTGCCACTTAAGTGAACCACTGAGCAAGCCTGTCCCTGTCTCCTGTTTAAGACTCTTCAGCAGCTTCCCACCACCAAGAATCAAGCCCAACTCCTTCAACGTGGTTTACAAGTCCCTTCACTAGTTAAAGGTTACTAAATCCATACACAACAATCCTCTAAGAGGTTATAAGTCACACCCACTTTACAGATGAGTAAACCCTAGTGCAGAAAGACAAAAGCAGTTGCCCAAGGTGACACACTGAGCAAGATGGTATGAACTGACTTCTTCCCTAAGGGCTAGGTATCAGATTCCAAAGTATAGACTCAAATTCATAATAATCTTTTCTTGGACTAGTCTATGTGATGCAGTATGGGGATGGGGCATTTATTGCCCAGGCAAACTCTTTCATTTCAGCTTCCTTTTTTGGAAAATGCCAATCTGAACTCTCACAGCATGACTGATAAACTTGGCATAATGACCAAAATGTTCATTTTCTTGTAATATGGTACACAGTTGCATAACTAAGTTTAGGAGGCCGTGAGTATAAAAGTAAACCAATGGATCACAACATCTTGGGGGTGGGGGTCGGAGAGGCCAGCCTTGTAACCAACAAGCATAATAACATGCCAATACCTAATGAACTTCTAATTTATTCAACTGATGACAGAAGCAGCTATGGTGTCTATGGTTTTTTTCCTTCCATCACCCTCTTAGAATTCACTAACCCTTTCTGGCCCCCTTTTCCCTCACTAAACAAGTTTGTACACTGCAACAGCTAGTTAAAAAAAAAAACTTCCCCAAAACTTTTGCAGATGTCTCAGCTGCACGGTTAACAGCAGGGGCTCTAGACAGAGACAGACAAGGATCACTTATTTACTTATTGTGTGACTTTGGACAAGTCATGAAACTCCTCGAGCCAATGTTCTCTATTCTTTACTAGGCACATACTGACATATACTTCTTCCCTCCACATACTGAATCACTTCCTGATTCTCACACTAAAACCAAGCCCTGCTGATTTGGCCCCCTGCAGCTCTTCTCTGTCCATTCATATTAGCATTCAAATTCATCCTCCACAGTCACAATATCACTACATGATTCCACTGCCTAAAATCAAAGTTTTGCTTTATTATTTCAAAATTTCTGGCCATTAATTTTGGTGTCTGTTCTTGTTTATTTTTTGAATTATCGTAAGTAAATCACCTAAACCCCAATCTATAGAACGTAACTATTGTTAGCATCCTGGTATATTTCCTTCCAGTGCTTTTTCTTGGGTATTATATTTGGATTACATAGTGAGGTCATTCATTCAGTTCTGTAACATAATTTTTTCAATTAGCATTATCACACATTATTTATAACATATTTGCCTTACTGCCGCATAGTTTCCAATAAACACAATTTTTAAAATATTATCATTTTAAATAACCCACTATTTTCCCAAGAGTGGATTTATCATAGTTTAGACTGGTCATAGTTCAGGTGGTCATGTAAGCTTCTTCCAATTTCTCACTATTATAAATAACAGCATCTGAGGGAAAGTTCATTCTGTATATTGGATTATTTCCTTAGGACAGAGTCTCAGAACTGGAATTACTAGGTCAAAACGTACAAACATTTTTATGATCCAAAGTGCTGTACCAATTTACACTGCTATCACCAATGAATGCCACTTTCACGGCAACTTCACCAGAATCATACACTGTATTAGTGGGGGGCGGGGAGCAGGTGGTAGTTAACAGGGAAAACAAATCTTCATTATTGTTTTCATGTATACATAAAAATAACAGTCTCCCATGATTATTACACCAAGCTGTACATTTACAGAATTTTGACTGCCCCAAAGAAGTTATTGTAGGTTCTTAAGCAGAGCAATAACATGCTGAAAATTTAGTTACTCATTTATCAAAAAATCATTTATTGAGCACCTGTTTCTGTCAGACACTGTACAAAGCATAGAAATGAACAAAGTATAATTCCTGCCTCCAAATGAATTCACAGTCCACACAGTCCAGTGGTGAGAATCTCAAGAAAACCAGAAACTATGTTTCATCTCTTTCATCTCCATAAGGGCTATGACAGGAACATGTGGGAACTCAGAGGCATGTAACTTACCAAAGGGACAGGGCGGAAGGAAAAGAAAGAAGTCAGAGAAAGGAGTCATCAAGAAGTTCTGATCTTGTCCACAGTCAAGTTGATGTTAGCCCGCAAGAGAAGACTCTACACGTGGACATCACCAGATGGTCAACACTGAAATCAGATTGATTATATTCTTTGCAGCCAAAGATGGAGAAGCTCTATACAGTCAGCAAAAACAAGACCAGGAGCTGACTATGGCTCAGATCATGAACTCCTTATTGCCAAATTCAGACTTAAATTGAAGAAAGTAGAGAAAAGCACTAGACCATTCAGGTATGACCTAAATCAAATCCCTTACGATTATACAGTGGAAGTAAGAAATAGATTTAAGGGACTAGATCTGATAGAGTGCCTGATGAACTATGGAATGAGGTTCGTGACACTGTACAGAAGACAGGGATCAAGACCATCCCCATGGAAAAGAAATGCAAAAAAGCAAAATGGCTGTCTGGGGAGGCCTTACAAATAGCTGTGAAAAGGAGAGAGGTGAAAAGCAAAGGAGAAAAGGAAAGATACAAGCATCCGAATGCAGAGTTCCAAAGAATAGCAAGGAGAGATAAGAAAGCCTTCTTTAGCGATCAGTGCAAAGAAATAGAGGAAAACAACAGAATGGGAAAGACTAGAGATCTCTTCAAGAAAATTAGAGATACCAAGAGAACATTTCATGCAAAGATGGGCTGATAAAGGACAGAAATCGTATGGACCTAAGAGAAGCAGAAGATATTTAGAAGAGGTGGCAAGAATACACAGAAGAACTGTACAAAAAAGATCTTCATGACCAAGATAATCACGAGGGTGTGATCACTCACTTAGAGCCAGACATCCTGGAATGTGAAGTCAAGTGGGCCTTAGAAAGCATCACTACGAACAAAGCTAGTGGAGGTGATGGAATTCCAGTTGAGCTACTTCAAATCCTCAAAGATGATGCTGGAAATTTGGAAAACTCAGCAGTGGCCACAGGACTGGAAAAGGTCAGTTTTCATTCCAATCCCAAAGAAAGGCAATGCCAAAGAATGCTCAAACTACTGCACAATTGCACTCATCTCACACGCTAGTAATGCTCAAAATTCTCCAAGCCAAGCTTCAGCAATACGTGAACCATGAACTTCCAGATGTTCAAGCTGGTTTTAGAAAAGGCAGAGGAACCGGAGATCAAATTGCCAACATCCGCTGGATCATCAAAAAAGCAGGAGTGTTCCAGAAAAACATCTATTTCTGCTTTACTGACTATGCCAAAGCCTTTGACTATGTGGTCATAATAAACTGTGGAATATTCTGAAAGAGATGGGAATACCAGACCACCTGACCTGCCTCTTGAGAAACCTATATGCAGGTCAGGAAGCAACAGTTAGAACTGGGCATGGAACAACAGACTGGTTCCAAATAGGAAAAGGAGTACATCAAGGCCGTATATTGTCACCCTACTTATTTAACTTATATACAGAGTACATCATGAGAAATGCTGGGCTGGAGAAAGCACAAGCTGGAATCAAGATTGCTGAGAGAAATACCAATAACCTCAGATATGCAGATGACACCACCCTTATGGCAGAAAGTGAAGAGGAGCTAAGTGATGAAAGTGAAAGTGAAAGAGGAGAGTGAAAAAATTGGCTTAAAGCTCAACATTCAGAAAACTAAGATCATGGCATCTGGTCCCATCACTTTATGGGAAATAGATGGAGAAACATTGGAAACAGTGTCAGACTTTTTTTTTTTTTTTGGTCTCCAAAATCACTGCAGATGGTGATTGCAGCCATGAAATTAAAAGACACTTACTCCCTGAAAGGAAAGTTATGACCAACCTAGACAGCATATTCAAAAGCAGAGACACTACTCTGCCAACAAAAGTCTGTCTAGTCAAGGCTACGGTTTTTCCTGTGGTCATGTATGGATGTGAGAGTTGAACTGTGAAGAAAGCTGAGCGCCGAAGAATTGATGCTTTTCAACTGTGGTGTTGGAGAAGACTCTTGAGAGTCCCTTGGACTGCAAGGAGACCCAACCAGTCCATCCTAAAGGAGATCAGTCCTGGGTGTTCATTGGAAGGACAGATGCTGAAGCTGAAACTCCAATACTTTGGCCACCTGGTGTGAAGACCTGACTTACTGGAAAAGACCCTGATACTGGGAGGGATTGCGGGCAGGAGGAAAAGGGGATGATAGAGGATGAGATGGTTGGATGGCATCACCAACTCGATGGACATGAGTTTGGGAAAACTCCGGGAGATGGTGATGGACAGGGAGGCCTAGTGTGGTGCAATTCATGGGGTGGCAAAGAGTCGGACACAACTGAGTGACTCAACTGAAGATGAGAGTGAACATTTAGAAAAGAGGAAATAGCATAAGCAAAGTTGTAGAAGCTGGACAGTGCTTCCATGTGGAGTGAATAATAATATGCATCGTGGTTTGGCTAGAGTGTAGAATCCAAGACTGGATGTTGCAAGAAGTGACAGCAGAGAACCTAAAGAGGTCAGATCAGAAAGCCGTTGTGTGCTATTGAGGAGCTTAGACATCATGGTAGTCATGACCCAGTCCTATGGCACGTGTAGGAGAGTGCTCAATAAGAAGGCACTCTAAGTCCCCACAGGTGTTGAGACCTGAACAACCCAAGTCAACTCTCAATCAGAGCATCCCATCTGTGTTAACCCCTTTTGTCTCATATGTTCGTCTTCTCTTGCCAAGCAGTGCAGAACTTCTGGGGTATTTTTCACATCACCTGAGCACATGACATTGCTAGGCACATGGCAAGGCTCCAATAATGCTCACAGATCCACTCACTGGAGGTAGTTCATGAAATAATATACATACTCATGAAACCCTTACTGCCCTGGCATAGCACCTGCCAATCTCAGCAGCTCAGTCACTGCCTCTCCTGGCAGATGTACTGCCTCTCCTGGCAGATGTACTGCCTCAGAAAGCTATCTCCCCTCTTCTTGCTCATTCTGCTAAATAAAAAAAAATGTACCTGGGTACAAGAAACTATGGGCTTCCCTGGTGTCTCAGATGGCAAAGAATCTGCCTACCATGCAGGAGACCTGGGTTCCGTCCCTGGGTTGGGAAGATCCCCTGGAGGAGGGCATGGCCACCCACTCCAGTATTCTTGCCTAGAGAATCCCCATGGACAGAGGAGCCTGGTGAGCTACTCAGTGGCGTTTTAAAGAGTCAGACACGACTGAGCAACTAAGCACAGTATAAGAAACTACAGTATACCCACAGAGATGTTATGGGGAGGGAGGTGGGAGGGGGGTTCATGTTTGGGAACACACGTAAGAATTAAAGATTTTAAAATTAAAAAAAAAAAAAAGAAACTACAGTATGTGATAACTAAGGAGCATACTGGGCGGCCATCGGGGAGCTCTGAGGGACGTAAATCCTTCCCCACAGTACATTCCTCAAGCCAAGGACTCCCTCAGCCCCACTGGCAATTCAGGTGTGCTACCACAACCCCCTCACCACCATAAAAATAAAATAGGTTTTTCCAATTGAATGTGTTAGAAGTCTCCTTTGAACAGTTGGTGACTTTCCCTAAGGTATGTTACTACTTTCTATATTAGTAACATCTGCTTTAATGCTGACAAGGATATTAACAGGATGATTATTTCAACAATTAATAAAATAGCCATTCATTCATGCCCTGCTCACAGTGGCATGAGCCAAGGGCAAGAGGGTCTGATGTGCTGCCTAAGATCCACCTGAGGAGGCAGTGTTTAAATGATCTGTTTCTGTGTCATCATCTTCCCTCCCAGGCTGTGAGTTCCTAGATGGCAGGAATCACAATCTATTTAATATCAGCATCCCTCTGGCCTTTCAGCAGAAACCCTGGCCCAGAGTGGTTGCTCAGGGAGTATCTGCTGATGGGAATTCCATGTACCACTGTCCCCGTTCCCTTCCTCATTCATGCTTGTTAAGAAACAAAGAAGCAGGCAGTACAGATAATGAAGCCAGAAGACTTGGAAGACAGAAAGACATCTTTGCAAAAGCCCAATCCACTCCAGCCTTTAGGAAAGGCTGTTTTACAATATAATAAATGATCATTATGATTTGTTATTTTTGTGGTAGATGCATTACTAAGTATTATACTTCTCATTCTTACAACTCTTTGAGGTAAGAATTATATCAAGGTCATAATGGCCCTTTCTGAGATTCTTTTAGAACTCCTGGGTTCAAACCCCAGCTCTGCCATGTATCAGCTGTATCATGCTGGGTAAATGTCTTTAATTCCTCTGTGCCTTAGCTTTCTCATTTGTAAAATGCAAATAGTATTACACTACCTTCCCCAAAAGGTTGTGAGAATTTGGTCAGGTAATATAGCTGCAAGTGAAGCATTCAGGAACTTTCTAAATGAAATTACTGTTACTACTGGTCCCATTTAATAGACGGCTTCAAATATCACACTCTTAACATTTAGTGAGATTGAGAGAGACTACTTCATCAATAAAGCAGGACCAGAACCAATTTCTGATTTGGTGACGGAATCTGGGGCCAGAAGGGTTTTCTGTACACAAAGTCACTGATGTCATGCCCTTGATGAAAACTCTTCAGGACAGCCTGTTTTCCATCCCCCTCTTCTGTATCTTGATAAGGACATTCTACAGACCTCTGTTGCAGCAACATTTGCTGCACCTTTGTATTTACCTACCTGTCTTTCTCCATTAGACTCTGAACTCCTAGAAGGCAGAGACTCTGTTATTAATCTTTGCAATCCCAGCCTCCAGCACTACCCGGACAACCAGTAGATGCTCAGTGAATTTCTGCTAACAGGTGATAGAATCCTAGGTGGGTACTGCTTCAGTTAATGGTTTCCCAGTGTTCCTGACAAAGTAGCTCCTTAAGAGTGAACTGTGTATTTCATGTTCATGGGTGGAACCCAAGTCCCTCATCCGTCAGTAGGGCAGAAGACAGGCAAAATAGTGATGAGAGAGAAAACAAAGGAGGGACAGAGTGAGAAGCTGGGGACCAAAGGTGTCTTTGTTCAGCAGACTCCAAGGAATAGAGGCTCAAAAGAGAGGCTGAATCTCCAGGCCAGAAACTGCTGAATTGAAGCTCTCTGGGGTGGGGAGGAGGCAGAGGGTCCTCACCAAGTAGAGAGCAACAACAGCTAGAAACTGCCATCCTTGTCAGAAATCAACACAGCAAGGGAGACCCAGTCCACACTCTAAACTATCTGCTGACCCTGAGATGAGCCCAACCACTGGGCCCCACTAGGCTGGCTTCATGGAAAGACTACTGGGCAAAGAGTCTACTAATGTTTAATCCTTGGGAAAGTACTAATTTTTCTATTAATAAATATGAGGATCTACTATATGTCACAATTGCACTAAGCACTTGTAATACAATAAAGGTTTATCACTTATTTGCTGTCAGACCCTGGACAAGTCACTACCCCTTTCTCTGAGCCTCAGTGTCCTCATTAGACATATGGAAGATAACTTCTATGTCAGGATTGTTCTGGGTATCAGACGTGTTTTTGAAGTTTACTGCACAACTCTACAAAGGTAAGGGTGCTATTTTTTTATGAGAAGGCTTAGTAAATGCAAGGACAGCCCTCACCAAACAAATGCCAAAGACAACTCTCTCTGCCAAGTTCTGGACAGAAACCAGCAGCACATTCCTAACCACTGAATTCCATGGAAGATGGTGATGAAAAGAACAGAAATTTGACACATTCTCTTCAAATTCCTCTCAGGATCTTTCCCATAATCACTGGTGTCAGTATTCATCACAAAGAACAACACTACCGGCCTCTTGGATGAGCCCCTTGGTTGCAACTGGAACATAATAAAACAAGAACAGACTTAAAGTTTTGTGGGTCAGAGGCACCTTTCCAGACACTGAGCTAAAATTACCTGATCCCTGGTCTTTCAACTGTTTGGAAACATTTGGCAGCCATTAAGCCTGTTGTTTCCACATTTTCCTGCTTACTGGCACAAACACATCAAAACAGAAAGCTTGATGCTCTAACAATGCTCTCTGATTAGTGGTTTGCAGAATCCTCTGTAATTTTATGATTTGCTGGCTAGAAGAGGAAGAGCAATGGAGTACAAATGGTGGTGTGGCCCAAGAGAGGGTCAGGCACCCTGAACTCTAGTTTTGGTTCTACTGTGGACTGGCTCTGTAAACCTGGCTGAGACCTTAACTGCCTGATACAAAAAATGGAGAACTGAACCAGAGTAGTGGTACATGTACTCTTTCATGAAAAACCAGTGCTCTTCAAGATGTTAAGGGCTCCCAGGTCAAATAAAAACAGGAAACAGCCTCCTCCATCCCTTCCTCCCCACCCACCCCACTCATATGCACACTAAGGCTCTGAGAAGTCAAAAGTAAAGAAATGCACTTTGCATTATCCAGTCTGACTTTTCCGAGATTATTAACATCTCTTCTGAGGAAGACACAACAGAACAGATCTCTAGGGTCTCTGTCAGCTCTAACCCACTGTGATTTGTATTAGAAGTACTCAGCCAGTGCCTGGAGCCCCCCTGCTTCCCACTAATTCAGTTCTCTTAACCCAGTGAGACACTTCAATGATACTCTGGCTTATAGAAATGTATTATATGTAGCTCATTTTACTGTAGAGTACTAATTTTCAACGATTCAGAATACAAGACACTTAAAACACTAAGATGGGAAACCTGCAGTTACTAAGGTCCTAATACTTGTTCCATACTGTGTTGGCATTTTTCTATACATTATATTTTTTAATTCTTAGACAGGAGATAAATACTGTTATCCTTTTATCACAGAGAAGAAAACTGAGGCTTGAGGAAATTAAGGAGCTTGCGCAAGATCATTCAGTTAGAATGTGATGAACACCAGATTTCAAACCTAGGACTATTTGGCTCCCAAATCGTGGTTCTCTTTGGGGCTCTGCCACCATGAGCACCAGACAATTGACCACTGATCTTCCCTATCCTTCCCTGGTCAAAACTGTCAAGTGAGAAAAGGAATCCTTGCATTGCTGCCCTCAGAGTTGCTCTAACACTCAAAGGCAATAATAGATATGAAAGCACTCTGTAATATATAAAGATATTAATATATAAGGGGCAGGTGAAATATTGTGAACAAATGTTGATATTTCCTTTCAAGATTTTTTTGAGGTAACTGAGGTTCTTGCAGGCTTTCCATCATGAAGTCAATCGTCCTTACTACACCTTTAGTCCTGCTCCCTCAAAATGGTGTTTCTTAGACTTTTCCAGTTAGGATTTCAGATAAACAGAAAACATGTTAATTTCTCAGTACTGATTACTCTTTAGGCTATTTGTCAGTCACACTAAGCAGCCAATCTGCTTAAGGAGTTGGAAGTAAAAACAGCAGAGAGGGTGGGGAGTGTTGAGAGATCTGTAAAGAAGATTCCAGATTCCCCTTAAAACGTCATACATGCCTGGGAAATGGGTTCAAAGAGTCATTTGGGACAGATCATAAAATCCTCTGCATGAAATCTATCGAGAAGATCCCTAAGTATGTTGTACATAGCGGGAGGAGGGGGCAGGATTAGCCAGCTTCACCTTGTTCTGGGATAGAAAATACCTTGGCAGGGACCTGAGCATAGAAACAGCAGTAGATGGGTGCAGGGCTCTTCACTCATCCTCTAGCCCAGAATGGGATCACACCCTTATAATCCACAATGCTGTGGCCATCTGCTCCCTTCAGCTTCTGGCGGAGTAAGGCCAAAAACAACATCAAAGCATTCTTGGAACCAGGCCCTGGCTGAGGACAGATGAATAAATAGCAAAAGTCCCTGCTCTTAGAGGAAGGCACTGCATCAAGATAGCTTAAGCCTAACCAGAGGTTCTCTCGTAAAATAAAATTTCTGGCTCATAGGGTATATTCAAGAATTGTGTGAAATGAATGAATCAGAGGAGCTTTCTTCTATGACTTAGGAGCACCTGTGGTGTCCATCTTCACTCTGCCATGAATAATTCAGTGACTCTGGGCAAAATATTTCGTTTCTGTGGGCCTCAGTTTACACACCTGTAAAGCAGGCTCTGTCTACCCCACAAATTGCCTTTGGTAGCCAATGACATAGTAGCTAAGACAGCGTTCTGTAAATGGCATGAGATGGAATAGTGGGAGCTGACAAGAACACTGGAACACATGACTTTAAAAGTTCAGAGCCCAATCTGAGTAAGACTTGAAATAAGCTCTTTTTCTTTCTTCCCAGCCAATTTAAGTCGCTTTTCCTCATAGTGAAGTCACTCTTTGCATTTCCAGTGAAGGGAAAGGGAAATCAGGCTTACAAGTATGGAACAGAAAAGCTGCCATCTTTCTACTTTTCAGTATCTTTTCAGAGCCACTGTACTGCAAAAGAGAGCACAAGATCTGGGTTTCTAATCCCTAGCTTTTCTTAATCAAAAGCTATAAAACCATAAACAAGCCTCAACCTCTTTCAGCCTTAGTTTTCTCATCTGTAAATTGCTGAGAAATTTCCCAAGTTACAAGGTTATGGTTAAGATTCAATTAATGATTAAAGAGTGTTTTGTAACTCACAAATACCACACAAACACCAGTCATTACAGAGCTGTCTTCCCATCAGGTCATTAGCTACACAGGACAGTGGTTACCACTAAATTGACAGGTGAGATCATCAAACTCAGAGAAAATCCTGACAGTAACACAGCTCAACTCTGACTTCCTCCAATTACTCCTTTCATTTATTATAGGAGTTATTTATTAGTTTGTTGCATCACTAAACAGATCTCAGGAGATAGAGCTACATATATTTTATGCATTTTTGTATCTCAGTGTCCAACACTGGCACACCAAAAAGACACTAAATAAATACTAGCAACAGAAACACATCTAGAACATCCAGGACTACTAATTGCAGGTATAGAGTTCTTCTAAGAGAAAGTAGCCCCAACCTCATAGGCTGACTCATCTTCTCATCCCTTCTTCAATTCCTCCACCCTAGCAAGACTTTCCATTACTGAAGAATCTCCCAGCCTCTGTAGGCAGTGATCCCTCGGGCTTGATTACTCTTCATATGCTTCTTTGCCAATGCTATTTCTTCATATGCTAATTCCTATTCAGCCCTCAGATTTGGAGGCCTTTCTAGTCACCCATAATACTGGTTCAGGTATTCCCTCTCCACCCCCCTTCTCACCCCCCATCTGTTTTATCATAGAATCCTGGCACATAACATGTATCAACAAAAGTATCTGTTGATGGCTTAATGAATGAAATACTGGATCTAGAAATCCAAAGGTGATGCAGGGGAGAGACTCCTGGCCTGGAAGTCAGGAGGACTGACTGTTTCTAATTCTAGCTCTACCACTGCTGTGGTTCAGTGATCTCAGGCAAGCCCCTCTTCTGTGGACCATCTATGAATGAGCTAACATCTATGAATAATCTCAAAAGGTCCTCTCAGCACTGACAATAGATGAGACTTAGACTCATGCTAAGGGTGAGAAACCTCTGAGGCCAGCTGTGTGCTCCAGAGTATGGGAGGCCCCATATCCACACCCCACGAGCAGCACCAGCCAAGTATATGAACTGTGCTGTCAGCAGCCTCCCAGACTCTGTTGGTTTACTTAATTCCTCCTGATGAAGTGCCAAGAATAAATCGTAGGTGAGCAGCAGAGCATTTTAATGAGTCCAGAGCCTAATGAATCTTTTCCTTCCTGTGTCAATTAGAATTTCAAAGCTAGGGTCCCCAAGGACCAATTTATTAGGAACAGAGAGAAGCCTTTTGTTCATCAGCTGCTGCCTGAGCTACTTGCCCTGGCCCTGTATGTCTGCTGTGTAACAGTCTTGCTTACTCATAGATAGGCCACCTGGTGAAACAGACTGTCTCATATTTCTGGGGTCTGAACTTGAGGAAGGAAAGCAGAGGTCAGGTCGACTTCTGGAGGTGAGTGGGGAAATAGTGAGAGAATCAGAGCAGCACTGACTTGAATGTCACGTCCCAAGGATACTGGTCTTCAAAGAGCTAACAGCAGTAGATCAACTTGCTATTCATCCAACTAAGTATCAGCTATTGTGTGAGACCTATTTGTCTAACGTATTTTTGAATCCTCACAACAACCCCCAAAGTAGGTATCAAAGGCACTATTTTCTTTTTCTGGCCATGCCATGAGGCTTGTAGGATGGGATCTCAGCTCCCTGACCAGGGACTGAACCCAGGCTGTGGCAGTGGAAGCCCAGAATCTTAACCACTAGGCAACAAGGAATTCCCTCAACAACACTATTTTACAGACAGAGGCACTGGCTCTAAGAATTTTAAAGAACTATAGAACTAGCTGAAAAACTAAACAAGGAACACAAATCAGTAGTTGGCAGACAGGGATTTTAACTCACATTTGTGCAAATCCAGAGACTGGGCTCTTTCTATCAAATCACAGCAACCTTGCCAGAGGGCTGGCAGGGCCAGTGGCTGATGTCCTGAATGGCAGAGATGGCCTTGTGGGCAGCCAGTCAGGTCATGTTGGACACTTGCCACCAACATACTTGTCTTTTTCCAGGGCATAAGCAAGAGTGCCTGTGCACTGCTGGTTCTTCCACTCAGTGGAGCTGGCAACCTCACTTATTCCCAGAACATAATCCAAATTAATTCACCATTGACACTAACCCCAGACTCCTGTGCTGGGTCGTTTTTGCTGCAGGGGGGTTTTCTCTAGTTGCTATGAGCAGGGTTTACTCTCTCTCTTGTTGCATAGCATGGGCTTTAGAGCGTTTGGGCTCAGTAGTTACAGCTCACAGGCTTGAGTAGTTGTGGCACAAGGGTTTAGTTGTCCCATGGCAACTAAGTGCTTTGGCAGGCAGATTCTTAACCAATGGACCACCAGGGAAGTCCCCAGAAATCATCTGACTTATGAGGAGTTGCCAATCCTTGATTTAATACCCTCCAGGTACCCAGTTGTCTTGCCTCTCATACTGTCCTCTTCAAATCACACAGGGCCAGCCCAGTTGCCACTGCAAGTCATCAACAGCAGCACACTCCAGGGTGAGAAAGTAAACAAGTTAAGTTTCCAAACGGTTATGAAATGGAATTTTAGGACTCTGGTGGGAAAAACAGTTAAGAGTGAGGTCAAGACAGTTTGTCCAAATTTACACAGCTAGAAAATAGCAACAACTGGAACACAGGCATATACTGAAACTTAACGTGGTATCTGTATCTGCAAAGAGCAAGAATAATACCAAAAAAAATGAGATCAGTGGCTTAAAAATATTTAATTTTTAATTTCAAGATAACACCCCCATTTTACAGATAAGAAAATTGTTCTCTGAGGTCAACTAACTTATCCAAGAGAGAAAGAGCTAAATGAGGGAGAGGAGAATAAAGGAATTAAATGGGATCCAAGTTAATCTTGGATAAATAGCTGCACGGAAGCAGGGAGGCAAGAGAAGGGAGGCTGCACCAGGAGAGTTACCATCCCAGCCTTACTACTAACTTGCTACATGTCCCTGAATATTAGCCTCATTTTCCCATAGGCCAAATGGACCTCAGGGCCCTGTATCTGGCCTCAGCTGTCCCCTCTCCAACCTAAGCCCTAAGGGGCCAAAAACCAAAACATCAAACAGAAGCAATATTGTAACAAATTCAATGAAGGCTTTAAAAAATGGTCCATCTTAAAAAAAAAAAAGTAGCAGGCACTTGTTGAATGCACCAACGTATGAACTACTGATCTCTAAGGTCTCTTTCAATCCTGGCATGCCATGATTAACTTATGAGCTTAGAGAACTCAGAAGCTCGAAATTCAAGCCTGGGTGAACTTAAGTTTAACCTGTCCTTTTGGCTCCAATTTTTGATATTTGCTTTGCCTCACAGGGTCTTCAAAAATCACCTCCAAATGTAACAATCACATCCTAACACACAACTACACTCATGCAGATAGACAACTATATGTCACTTAATTCAATAATGCTAGGTATGAAACACAGAATTTCCTTAATGTGGAAAATGAGGCCTTACAGTTTAGTCTCAACTTACTTTGATAACTTTAACCCTAACCACACTCCATTCCTGAAAGGCTATGCTCTGGCTACACTGGACTGATTACTCTTCTCTAAGACATACATGGAGGCTTCTATAACTTCAGCCCTCACTGGTCTCTTCACTTGGAAGCTATAGACTACCCTTCTCAACTGCCAAATACTTCATCTTTCAAGACTATCAAATATCTCATCTTTGAAATGCAACTCAAATATCACCTCTTTCGTGAAGCCTTCCTTGATCAGGAGGGCAGGGCAGTTAGTCCCCATATTCCCAAAGCACTCCACATGCTTTCATTTATAGTGATCATCACTGCCACCTACTTACTTTACCTACCTGTTCTCCTTGATCAGCTATGGGTTCCAAAGGTCTTGACCATGTGTTTGCCTTCTCCTTATCCCTAAGGACCTATTCCTGTGCCTGGTATAAATGGTTATCATATTGAATGCTAACATGGCGCCAAAACTAACACTTCTTAACCTTCGCTGGCAGATTGGATCAGGTCAGTCTTCCTTCATATTGTCCTGAAGTTGTGCAATACTTTCCCTAATACTTCTACCCACTAATATGAACTCTTATGGAACTGGAGAAGAAGCTGAAAGGAAAGAAGAGAAATAGTATTTAAAGAGCCTTGAATGTCATGCTAAGGAGACCAGATTTTATTTCAGAGGTTTTATGAGCAGGAAACGGATAGGAATAAGATATGTATCTTAAAACCTATGGAGCGAAAAAGGAAGTTATATTTCAAGGCAAACACTGGAGGTAGGTTACCCCCGGGGCCATTTGGATGCAAAGAGGTCACAGAGTTCCACCTGGAGGAAGTTTGTTTTGAACAGTTTTACTCAGAAAAAGGAAGTCATATTTCACTAGCAAAGACAAATTTGTTGTTGAGTTGCTAAGTTGTATCCCACCCTTTTGTGACCACATGGACTGTAGCCCGTCAGGCTTCTCTGTCTGTGGGATTTTCCAAGCAAGAATACTGGAGTGGGTTGCCATTTTCTTCTCCAGAGGATCTTTCTGACCCATGCAGTAGGTACCAAGTCTACTGCATTGGCAGGTGGATTCTTTACCACTGAGCCACAAGGGAACCCAGGGAGGCAAATTAGTTAACAATTAAAAAGTCAGTGAGAGAGGATTATAATCTGGCCTTGGATGATAGCACTGGGGATGAGAAAAGCAAAACAGCTGACACAAAAACTCATAATGAAAGCAGGTGCCTACTTTGCCCAAGTAAAACTCTGCTCAAAACAAACTTCCTCCAGGTGGAACTCTGTGACCTCTTTGCATCCAAGATGGTCCCAGGGGTAACCAGAAACAGGGAAAAAAGTCTCCATGACTGGGTGAAGGGGAAGAAGCAGTCTAAGATTAGCAAAGGTCAAACTCCAAGCCAGTGACCAAGGTTGTGGGAGACAGGTTAAGGTCCTGCTGATGGCTGCCAGCTGCAGAAGCTTCAGGAAAGAAGTTGGGTCTGTGCCCTGAGCAGAAAGATGCCTTCCTGAGTTGGAAGAGCTCTGATCAGCTTTAATGCCAGAGACTCTGATCATGTTCAGTGGTGTGTTGTTAAGGAAAATTATTAAAAAAACTGGAAGTAAGGCAAAAAGAAAACTGTGTGACCCTTACAGTCATGTTAGGACCTCTTTTAGTATGCATCTGAGAGTCACATGATACTCTTGCAGAAGAGAATTTTGTTGGACTTACTGTTCACAAACAGGGCCCAAATATTTTAAAACTCTGCCAACTTGCAGGTTATTGTATAGAAAACTGAGAAAGTGCACTTTTTGTAAGTAGAGAAGACAACATGAAATGTTACGTTTTCATGAGGACATTAATTTTGGATCTCATTTAGCAACCTCATTTTAATCCTTTTTCCACTACCAACATAAATCGTTTCTCAGCAATGCTTGTTCTGCTAGTTCCCACAATGAGTTAAATGCAACTTGACACACGCTCACCACGTGGATGAGAATTATGCCCTGACATGGTACACACATCCACAGGCCTGCCCACCTACCTCACAGGAATCAGATACCGGGAGGCAAAAGATGCCTGACATCTAGGCACAGAACGTTAGTGAAAGAGAACATGTGTCATGAAATGACATTAAGTTCAGTGTTGCAAAGAGGGCACAAGGCTGAGAGTCAGACCTGCCACTAATTCACTGTGTAACCTTGGGCCTATTACTGCCCTGTGCTGGGCCTCAATTTCACAACTATAAAATGGGAAAGTTGACCGAGGTCAGTGTTGTTTTATTGCAACCCTGCAGGTTGATGTCATATGCCTAAAGCTGTTTCTGATGAGGGTTAGGGGGAGGCTGGACCAGTGGCCTCTGGGGCCACCATTGCCACTTCTAATAGAGCAGCTCTGTTTGAGACATTGAACTATGTGTTTAAATAAAGGACTTCTCAAAAAAAACTGGTAACTGTTAAGATCTCTTCCTACTGGCCATAAAATCCCATCATTTTATGGCAAATGATCTTGGGGAAAATATCTCCTCTTAGCCTACATTTAAAAACATATCATTTAGAAGAGGTCTCACTAAGAAGGCCCAAGGCAATGGCAACCCACTCCAGTGTTCTTGCCTGGAGAATTCCAGGGACGGCGGAACCTGGTGGGCTGCCGTCTATGGGGTCGCACAGAGTCGGACACGACTGAAGCGACTTAGCAGCAGCAGCAGCAGCAGCTGAGCAGGAAGGAGTGAGGCACGGGAACCAGTGGGCAGAGGAGGGCTCTCAGAAAAGGGCAGAGACTAAAAGCCTCCTCCTTTTGCAAATGAAGACTGATGGGGACCCAAGGCCACAGACAAGAACTCTTCCAGGAGGGCTTAGATTCACTGACCTTATCAAAACTAAGGATGTGGACTCTAGCCCCTGACTGCCAAATAAAGGCAGATGCCTTCAGTTTCCTTATATAAGTAAGGAAGGATCTCTATAAGAAAGGCACTTTGTAAACTGAAAGTGATGAAAGGTTTGAAGACCTATTAGAGCAATCTTCTTAACTCTTTTATATATGTATGCCTCTGGCCTCCTCTCTTGCCAGGTCCCTGAAGGAAGCTCATCACACTTGAGATAGTCACACCCCATGCATTTCAGAGCTGGGCATACAAGGGGCTCATTGAGTATTCCCCTCATTCCACTTTGAAAATGACAAGGACACTTCTTACTAGAGAATCCACGTTCCATGTTGAAGACGGAAACCTGGCCTCTCACTTAGTGATTGGACCTCTGGGCCACACACTTGGATCCTAGAGAACTTGGTAGAGTACCTTGCCTCTTCCGGAGGCAGGGTAGAGCAGAAGAAATTAATGGGAAAATGCACTGAAGGCATGGAGATATTCCCAACTGCCAATTTCTAAAGCCACCGAATCCCCCTTTCTGGGCACTCATGAACACTTTACCCTCCTGGAAAGGCAGAGGCCAGAGGCAGTATGATACTCAGGAAAGAGCTAAATGCATGGGGTCTTATGGAGCCAGGAGAACCTGAGTTCAAACACCAGCTCTTTCATGGACTAGGTAAATGACCTCTGACAAATTCATTTACTTCACTGAGCCTCAGGTTTTCCTTCTGGAGCTATTAATAACTTAAGGAATTACTAAGATTAACAAAGATAATTTTAATTTAAAGCACCTATCACAATACCTGGCACATAGTAGACACTCAATACACATGACTTCCTTCAAGAGAGAAAGAACCAATAGCAAAAGATGACTGGAGAGATTCACGTGACACGTGGGAGTTGGGGGGAACCTAGGGGCCAAACCCCAGCCAGCAGCAGATCAGAGCTGTGAGTGATTCGGAATGGGAATGGGCTGATTTGGAGAGTCTGTTGTGCTATTCTAAGAGCATCTGGATCCTGTATCAGCCAAAGCAAATCAAACAGGAGTGCTTGTGAAGAGCTTGTTTCTAAAACAAGTGCGGGCTGTGTTATTGACACACACCCCAGGGGAATTGAGAAGACTGTTGGCAGAGATGCTAAGAAAGCTGACATGCTTTCAGTTCCAATCTTTGCTGCTCCATACGTAGCTGACCTTGGCTCTAGAGGACAAGAAAACCCTGGACAAGAGACAGAGATTCTGGCCTGAGCCTGACTCTGAGCAGGTGGTATCATCTCTCAGGCCTCAGTTTTTTTCTTTTCCAAATAATAACAATTCTTTATGTGCCTACTCTCTTATCACTATCCTCATTTTCAGATGCTGATACTATGGCTCAGAGAGATTAAGTTAATTACTGCCAGGAATTTGAAGTCAAGGTCTGCTGTCAAAGCTGGGAGTCAAAGCCAGCATGCAGGATCTCAGTTGCCCAACAAGAGATCAAACTCATGCCCCCTGCATTGCGAATGCGGCATCTCAACCACTGAAGTGTCAGGGAAGTCCCTTAGTAGTCTTTCTACTCTACTGCATCATCTTTCAGTGTTAAATGAGGGGGTCAGGCCAGGTGGACCAAGGCATTTCTAGACTTGAAAGTTTGATGATTCACAGTGGCTTGAAACAGTGGTTTCAAAAGCATTCTAAATATTACTCTAGTGCTAGCCTGGCAAGTTAAGAAGCCTTCTGTAAATGAAATCCTCAACACCAAGGGCACAAGCTGGATACAAACCAACGTGAGAGCCAGAAGAGAGCAGACGATGAAATTTTAGGAAGCCCTAAAAGGCTCTAAAGGCCCTTGGAGAATACACCGCCTAATTCATTTTACAGATGGGGATATGGAAGCTAAAAAAAGAGAAACAGCTTCATTGGCAACACCCAGAAAGCGGGTAACAGAGCACAAGCTGGGCTCTGTGCCTCATGGTCTCTCTCATACTTGATAACAACTCAGTCTCCAACCTCCCAGGCTATTCTGATTTTATCATTGTTTTTTTCACCCTCCCCCAACCCCAAATGTTGAGAGATAGGCTACTGCCCCTGCAGCCAACTCCCAGACACTTCTCATTATACTCAGATAATGACTCTTTCTAACTGTCCCTCCCTGTTGAAGCCTTAAACCGGACTGAAGGTGAGCCTTCTCTTTTGCCCCACCCCCGACTCCTTTTTTGAACCACAGACCAAGTGCCTTTGGAGGCACAGAACTGGAAGAGATACACCAGCAATTATAGAATACCTTTCTGCTTCATTCCCTCTTTTTGGAGCTGAGGAAACTAAGGTTCAGAGATATTAAATACTTCCGCAAGGTTGAGTTAGTAGTAATGTAACAATACCAACTTCTACCACAATACCAACTTTCTACCACAATCTGACACTGAACACATAATATCAGAATTTACATCAACCACGAGTGGCTTGAACACCAATCCTAGCCAGGTATTTTTTTCATCATCTCCTATTAGCACCACAATAACTGTATAGGCATTCCTCCCATTTTGCAGAAGAGGAAACTACAGCTCAGAGGTTAGTCACACAGGAAATGAATGTCCCAGTAAATTCAAATCTTTGGCTTTATAGCTTCCTCTCTTTCCCCAGCAGCACGTAGCCTGAGATTTTTAAGATTTACAACGGTGGGAAAGATGCAATTAATTAAATTTCCTGAAGACCAGTTATAACGTAGATAACACTGTCTCTTGCCCTACACACTTAAGTAAAATAACTCTTGACATATTATGCTAACTGGGGGCGTGGGGAGGGAGATGAAGGTAGAGGGTAACAGTAGAGACTCAGATAACACAAAATAATGGTTAGTTCAAAAGAAGCAATTTCTGCTTTTGTGTTAATGTGATCTTTTGTAGAATACGTTGGGGGCTTTTCTCCACATCTGCCCCATTAAGTCATAAGTCCCCTTTTTCCATGTCCTACTCATCTCATGATTCCAGCATCACATCTGCTGATGGACCTTGGCTTCCTGATGTATGATTTCCCAGCTTGAGTTTTTGATCTCTTGGCCTTATTTTTAAGCTCAGATCCTACCTCTCTGCCACAGTCAATGGCCTTAAAATTTCCCTCTAGGAGCTGCCAGTCCCTCCTCTGTCAAGTTTGTTGCTCCAGCGGACAGAAAGATCCTCTAATCTTAATGAAAACTGGGGAAGGAGGGGGACACAGGGCCTAACGGGACCCAGAGTCTTTTGCATACTACTCCTTTCCTCTAAGTAAGCTTGACCTTCCTGTTTCCTATGACAGTAACCCTCAAGAAAGCCAGCTGCCTCTGGAACCAAAGTAATAAAATGTGGGCAAAATTCCTGGATGGGGAGAGAACAGAGACAGCTGCATCTAAGCTGAACTGCTCTCAAGCTTCAGAGTTTCTCCACAGAAACCCCTGGAAGCCACTGGATGATTAACCCTGGCAATGAACCCCCACTTTACATTAAGCTGCAACGTCCACTTTGGTCAGCTGTTCATGACCCACACCTTGAAGGGCAATAGTGTACTGCCACGGCTCCTGCTCTTCTCAGGCTGTCCCAGTCCCTAGGACCATAATTACTAACATTAATAGTCCCTTACATGCATATAGTATCTAACAGTTTCATATAGCACTTATTTGAGATGTGTCTTTCGCAGCTGCTGGATAAAAATTGTTATTTCATGTCTACAGATGAGGACGTGAGAAATAGATTCAAGGGATTAGATCTGATAGAGTGCCTGATGAACTATGGATGGAGGTTCATGACACTGTACAGGAGACAGGGATCAAGACCGTCCCCAAGAAAAAGAAATGCAAAAAAACAAAATGGCTGTCTGAAGAGGCCATACAAATAGCTGTGAAAAGAAGAGAAGTGAAAAGCAAAGGAGAAAAGGAAAGATACACCCATTTGAAAGCAATGTTCCAAAGAATAGCAAGGAGCGATAAGAAAGCCTTCCTCAGTGATCAATGCAAAGAAATAGAGGAAAACAATAGAATGGAAAAGACTAGAGAGCTCTTCAAGAAAATTAGAGATACCAAGGGAACATTTCATGCAAAGATGGGCTCAATAAAGGACACAAATGGTATTGACCTAACAGAAGCAGAAGATATTAACAAGAGGTGGCAAGAATACACAGAAGATCTGTACAAAAAACATCTTTCCAACCCAGATAATCATGATGGTATGATAACTCACCTGGAGTCAGACATCCTGGAATGCGAAATCAAGTGAACCTTAAGAAGTATCATGATGAACAACGCTAGTGGAGATGATGGAATTCCAGTTGAGCTGTTTCAAATCCTAAAAGACGATGCTGTGATGCTGTGAAAATGCTGCACTCAATATGCCAGCAAATTTGGAAAACTCAGCAGTGGCCACAGGACTGGAAAAGGTCAGTTTTCATCCCAATCCCAAAGAAAGATGCAATGCCAAAGAATGCTCAAACTACCGCACAATTGTACTCATCTCACACGCTAGTAACGTAACGCTCAAAATTCTCCAAGCAGGTTTCAACAGTACGTGAATCGTGAACTTCCAGATGTTCAAGCTGGTTTTAGAAAAGGCAGAGGAACCAGAGATCAAATTGCCAACATCTGCTGGATCATCGAAAAAGCAAGAGAGTTCCAGAAAAACATCTATTTCTGCTTCATTGACTATGCCAAAGCCTTTGACTGTGTGGATCACAATAAACTGTGGAAAATTCTTCAAGAGATGGGAATCCCAGACCACTTGAACTTCCTCTTGAGAAATCTGTATGCAGGTCAGGAAGCAACAGTTAGGACTAGACATGGCACAACATACTGGTTCCAAATAGGAAAAGGAGTACGTCAAGGTTGTATATTGTCACCCTGCTTATTTAACTTATATGTAGAGTACACCATGAGAAACACTGGGCTGGAGGAAGCACAAGCTGGGATCAAGATTGCCAGGAGAAATATCAATAACCTCAGATATGCAGATGACACCACCCTTATGGCAGAAAGTGAAGAACAACTAAAAAGCCTCTTGATGAAAGTGAAAGAGGAGAGTGAAAAAGTTGGCTTAAAATTCAACATTCAGAAAACTAAGATCATGGCATCTGGTCCCATCACTTCATGGCAAATAGATAGGGAAACAGTGGCTGACTTTATTTTTCTGGGCTCCAAAATCACTGCAGATGGTGATTACAGCCATGAAATTAAAAGACACTTACTCCTTGGAAGGAAAGTTATGACCAACCTAGACAGCATATTAAAAAGCAGAGACATTATTTTGCCAACAAAGGTCCATCTAGTCAAGGCTATGGTTTTTCCAGTAGTCATGCATGGATGTGAGAGTTGTACTATAAAGAAAGCTGAGCACCAAAGAATTGATGCTTTTGAACTGTAGTGTTGGAGAAGACTCTTGAGAGTCCCTTGGACTGCAAGGAGATCCAACCAGTCAATCCTAAAGGAAATCAGTCCTGAGTATTCATTGGAAGGACTGATGTTGAAGTTGAAACTCCAATACTTTGGCTATCTGATGTGAAAAAAAACTGACTCATTTGAAAAGACCCTGATGCTGGGAAAAATTGAAGGCAGGAGAAGGGGATGACAGAGGATGAGATGATTGGATGGCATCACCGACTCAATGGACATGAGTTTGAGTAAACTCCGGGAGTTGGCGATGGACAGGGAGGCCTGGCATGCTGCAGGCCATGGGGTCGCAAAGAGTTGGACAGGACTGAGTGACTCAACTGAACTGAACTGAACACTGAGGAAACTTTTAAAGGGCACAAATAAGTACCCTTATTTGTAAGCGTACTTATTTGGTATCTGCCTTTAAGCCTTATATCGGTGATGCAATCAAATTTCTGCTTAGAATCTCAGTCATTAACAGGAACTCCAAAGCCATCTGTCTCTGAAGTCTGTGAGGTGGGCCATGGTCTCCTCTAGCTCTGTATCAGGCAAAATCTCCTAGGAAAGTAGAGAAAGCCTGGTTTTCCATGTATCACATCACCACCAACTAAACTGTCCACATCTTAGGCCTGCCCCAGCCAGCATGGGGGCAAATACCCTTTGTTTGAGGGCGAGGGATCTCAGGCCCACCCACACAAATCTCAGGTGGTGGTGGGGCACCTGGGGCAGGCAGGATCCAGGCTGCCATGTGCTATGGGTCAAGCCCTAGACCCCTTCCTGCTGGTGGCACAACACTGTGGACCACTTGTCTCCCCCACTGTGTCTCAGTCAGGCCCTCCCTGAAGCTCCAGATAGTTCTCCAGAGACTACTACTGAGGAGCATGTGACAGTCTGCAGGTCAGTCATGCCTGAAGAAGAGTTTCATTTCGGATGCGAGTGCCTTAAAAAAGTAACTGAAGACTTGAGAAACTAGAAAAAGAACAAACTAAATCCAAAGCAAGCTAAAGTTAGGAAAAACAAATATTAAAGTAAGAGATCAGTGGAACAGAAAAACAATGAAACCAAAAGCTGGCTCTTTGAAAAAAATCAACAAAATTAAACCTTCAGTAAGGCTGACCAAGAGAAAAACAGAGAAAATACAAATTGCCAAAATCAGGAATGAAAAAAGGGTTATCACTACTCAAAGGGTTATCACTACTGACCTCCTAGAGTTAAAAAAGATTATAGGACAATACTATGAACAACTTTAAGCCACAAAATTAAACAACTTAGATGAAGGGGACAAATTCCTAGACACACACAAATTAACGACGCAAAAGGAAAAAAAAAAAACAGTACATCTGAGTAGACCTACAATGAGAACTTTTGAATTAGTAATTAAGAATCTTCCAGCAGAGAAAAGTTCAGGTCCACATGGCTTGTTCTATCAAACATTTAAAAATGAAGACTTCCCTGGTTGTTCAGCGGTTAAGAATCTGCCTGTCAATGCAGGAAACTTGAGTTCAGTACCTGGTTCAGAAAGATTCCACATGCCTCAGGGCCACTAAGCCCATAAGCCTTAACTATTGAGCCCAGGTGCCTAGAGCCTGTTCTCCAGAAGGAGAGAAGCCACCACAATGAGAAAGAAGCCCGTGCACCACAACTAGAGATAGACCAAGTGCACCAACAAAGATCCAGCGAGGCAAAAATAATTAAAATAAGAAATATATTTCTAAAAAATTCAAAAAAGAAATCACAATCCTTCACAAACTCTCCCAGAAAACAGAGGGAAGACTCTCCAGCCTAAGAGACCAACCAGTATTACCCTGACACCAAAACCAAAGATATAACAAGAAAACTATAGTGACTGACATCTCTCATGAATACAGGCAAAAATCTTCAACAAAATATTAGTAAACCAAATCAAGACCATACAAAAAGGATTATACACTATAGCCAAGTGGATTCATTCTAGGAATGATGTTGGTTTAATATCCAAAAATCAATTATCATAGTTCCATGTTAGTAGAATAAAGGATAAAAAAACACACAAACAAACAAAATTCAACATCCATCCATAATAAAACCTCTGAATAAACTAGAAATAGAGAACTTACTTAGCCTCATAAATAGAAGTCTACCAAAAAGCCCTGCAGCAAACATCATACTTACTGGTATCACACTTAAGTACTCAGAAAGACTGAATCCATTCTCTTTAAAACTGGGAACAAGGTAAGAGTGTCTGTTTTCAACAATTCTGTTCAACATATTGGAGGTCCTGGCCGATACAATCATGCAGAGGGATTTTTTTTTAATGGATGTTAGATTATGTCATTCATCTACTCAAAAATATCCAGTGGCTTCCTATTTCGCTGAGAATAAAGCCCCACGTGATCCAAGTCCTTGTCTACCCTGTGACTTCTCCATAATCCACTCCTCCTATTGCTCAATTCATCTCTAGCTACACTGGTCTCCTTTGTTCCTCAAAACATTAAGCATGCTCCTATTTCAGGGCCTCCAAAGTTACTGAACTCTATGCCTGGCATGTTATTCGCCAAGATATACACAGAGCTCATACTACTTCATCTTGTACATATTTCTGTACAGATTTTAGTTTCTCATGGAGGCCTTCTTTCATCACATGGTCCCTCCCTATTCCCTTTTCCTGCTTTATTTTTCTTCATACATATTCATTTGTTTATATTACACTAGAATTTAGGCTACAGGAGACAAAACTATTTTCTTCACTGCTACATTTCAAACACTTAAAACTGTGCCTGGCACATAGTGGACACTCAGTAAACAGGCACTGAATGAATGGATATCTTTAAAAGGAAAAGACATTCATATTCAAGAGAATGAATAAAGGCAGGGTTGGGGCCGGTGGGGTGGGTGGAACCACTGTCCCAAGAGGCTGAGAAGGACTGGGGTTTTAGGCCTCGGCTGAAGAGTTAGTGTAGAATAATAGAAAAAACTTGGCTTTTTAGAGCCAGATTCTTTTAAATTCTAAGTTTATTAGCTCTTCCAGTCACTGCCTGTGTGTCCCTCTCTGCTGCTGCTGCTGCTAAGTCGCTTCAGTCGTGTTCGACTCTGCGACCCCACAGATGGCAGCCCACCAGGCTCCGCCATCCCTGGGATTCTCCAGGCAAGAACACTGGACCGGGTGTGCCCCTCTCTTAAGTCTCTATAATTTATAAAATGAGAATATCACCACCTACCTTTCAGGGTGTGATGAAAAGAAAATCAATTTATGTAGAGCATTCAATATAGCATCTGATACCACAGCAGACACTGCAAATAATTAAACATTCTTTGATACTACTGGCCTTCAAGAACTACCTTAAAAATTACCTAGCCCTACCTTACTGAAGTGTACAGATGTCTACAGGGCTGTTGCCCTTGAAGTACAGCCTTCATACCCATTTTGACTTTTCTGTCTTATCTTCTTCTTTTATATCTCCCTTACAGTTGGCTTTCAGCTCTCACCTCTGCTGCTGCTAATATAGCAGCTCCTCCTCCCCTTTATATGCCCTGTTCTTAATCTTCTGGGGGTTTAGAAACCAGATTGTTAAGCTTGTTACAACAACACATAAAAATAGGAATAAATTAGCACTGTGCAAGGTATTAAGGATAACAATGCTTTGCTACCTTTTGTTTTTTAGCTGGATTCTGGAAAATTGAGGATGTTAGATAAATAAGCTATTATATGAGTATCAGTATATTATACAGTTTTTTACATGGAACCATTCATATTTTAAAAGAATCAACAATGGAACTACTTAGCAGGGCAGTTGTCATAAGAACAGTAAAATCCAAGCTTGATGCCCAGGCCATGGAAAGGCCAGAAGCTAAAGAACATTAGATTAACCAAGACAAAAGAGATGACAGCCAAGTGTCTGGAGACTTAGAAAAGGAGGGAAGGTTGGCCAAAGTGGATTTCCAGGAGCCTCAGGTGGAGGCATGGATCCCTCTGTGGACCCTCAGGCGGGCAGTGGGAAGAACAGAATGTCCCTTACTACAGAACACGAAGAGAGTATGAAGACCTCTATCACCAGCCAAGGGCGAGAGAAATGGTGGGAAAAGTGCAATGATCACGGCCTCTGATAGGATATGAGGCTACAGTATACATGAGTTTTCACTAACAATAGTGAGGGGTGGCAGTAGGTAGGGAACCTAGGGCCAAAATAGGAACAGCCCTCCTGGTCTAAGATAACAGTAGGTAACAAAGCAACATCCCAGTGGAAGCAGTCAGCGAATACAGACACATGCTGGGGATGGACTCCTGAAAACAACCATAATATCTGTACTGGCCGTGGACTTGCAGCCAGGCTGTGAGAGTGCATTTAAACCTGTACTCCGCAGCCTACATGCTGCAAATGATGGCTGCCAATGCTGCCTGGTTCTGTCTCTGTGCCCTGCAAAGACTGAATTTGTGGAACTTTTCAACTTTTTTCTGGTAGGGCCTGCAGCAGGAGGAGAGGAAGAGAAGAGCATGGGAGAAAATTTACAGTGTAGATTTCCAAAGCAAAACCTTCCCTTTTGCCTTTGGGGAGTGGGGTGGCTAAAGGTCAGGGACTGAGAATGCCAGAGATACCTATAACACTTTCTTCTCACTTCTCTCACCTCAGTTTTACAATTCCCAAAGCTTTCCAACTTGCATTTCCCATCTGATTCTCTACAACATCCTATATGGTTGGTGTACACAAAATAAACATGTGAAGGTACATGGAGGCACTCTAACAACTTAAAAATAGGGAAACAGATTATCCAAAGGTAACTATTGAGAGAGACAATAAACCCCCAGGTTTTCCAACTATAAGTCAGCTCACCAGGTCCCTGTCCATGCTACCCCAAGTGCTCATGGGGTCCCAAGTGTTATAGATGTTTTCTTCTCCTTCCACTCATATTTAAGCCTGGGTCTCCGCCTGCTTGGAGGTTCCTTCTTCCAGCCTCTTGGCCCACCTCACTAAAAATGTCCTTGCTCAGAAGGGACCCCCAACTCCTGCCTGCCTTGCTGTGCCTTTCAAGTAACTAGGCCTCCTTCCTGAACCCCTAAGAAGGTCTGTCTTTTTGAATTTTATAAGAAAAATCATGATTCCAAGGAGATTAGCAGTCCAAAGAAAGCATGCCAAGTCAGAGAGAATGGTATTCACAGACTGACCTGGATTCTAAGATCAGCTTTATCGATTTCCAGGCGTAAACCCTGGGCATATTACTTCAGTTTCCTAAGCCTCAATTCCCTCATCTATAAAATGGGATTTTATATAGTATAAATGAGATCCATAACACAACTGATTCTTAATATGTTGATTTCCCATCCTATTTCACCATCTGCAGTCTTCCTTCTAAAATTTGCTGGACTTTCCCTTCACAAAGCCCCACTCTAACACTCCATCCCCAGCTCCACTGATGATCCATATTCTGCAGGACTGATAAAACCACAGGATTTCCCAAAACTGAGTCTGGGCTTGGTAGGTCACACTCAAGACTGAAATCAGAAAAGTCTATGAAGGGCTATGAAGTCATGTTAAGAGAGCTTGTGGGAGATATGAAAAGGCTATGAAGGCAATGGCACCCCACTCCAGTACTCTTGCTGGAAAATCCCATGGACGGAGGAGCCTGGTGGGCTGCAGTCCATGGGTCACTAAGAGTCAGACACGACTGAGCGACTTCACTTTCACTTTTCACTTTCATGCATTGGAGAAGGAAATGGCAACCCACTTCAGTGTTCTTGCCTGGAGAATCCCAGGGATGGGAGAGCCTGGTGGGCTGCCGTCTATGGGGTCGCACAGAGTCGGACACGACTGAAGCGACTTAGCAGCAGCAGCAGCATGAAGTCATGTTAAGAGAGCTTGTGGGAGAATGGGTTTAGCTAGGTCCTGGATACCATGCAGCAGAAAGTAGCAGGCAGAAGCCAGCAGGAAATGAGCGTGCTTTTGCTTTATTCATGGCAAGTGATCCCAGACTGTCTGCCTATGACAGTCTCTTAGGCACGGAGTAGGAGAGTAATTACCTATAAGTTACCTGTACTAAGGGTAAAAATAAGCCCCAAACTAGTCACCCTATATCTTGGCCCAAGCTTGCCCAGGTACCCTCACTCACCAGTAGCAAGGCTGAGCTCAGCCAGCAAGTTCTTCTTTTGTGTTACAGGGTCAGCACCAACTGCCTCAGGGAAGAGGGCTCACCTAAAACAGAGAGAAGTCAGTCAGGGTCTTGCTCAAAACAGGCCTGAGCTTAGGTCAATGCATGCATTTGAAGTTCCTGCCCTCACAGGTCTTGCAACCTAGCAAAAAAACGGTTAATAAACAGTTTCAGGTTGTGCTAAGGGCTATAAAGAAAAATAAAGCAAAGCAAGGAAAGAAAGAACGACTATGAGTGAAATGAGGTCTATTTTAGATAAAAGTCAAGGAAGACTTCTCCAAGAAGCAGTCGCTAGACAGAGACCCAAGTAAGGGGGTGAGATCTGCAAAGATCAGAGGAAGAGAGCTTCAGAGAGGGGAAATAAGCACAAAAGCCCTGAGGCAATAATGGGCAAGAGGAAGTCTGTTACACTAAGAACAAGAAAGTCTACAGAACTAGAATGTAGTGACGGAAAGAAAGAGGTTCCTCCAGGCTTCCAAAACTTAGAACCCAGATGGGACAAACTTCCAAGCACTATGATGTTGACTTCAGTTTTCTCCACTTACCCCGTCCTCTGTTGGGACAGAGAAACTCCTATATTATTACTTGGAATGTGGGGTAGGAATGACTGGGGTACAGAGAACAGTAGCATAGTGCCAAGCCTCGTTGTAAACACTTTGCTTGTATTAACTCATTAAATCTTTAGGAACTCTTGTAAGGTTGGTGTGGTATTACATTCTTCACTTTTTCTAAGGAAAAACAGATACAGAGATGCTAAGTAAATTTGCCCCAAGTCACACAGCTAATAGATGGCAGACTTGGGGCTTCAACCTGAGTTCAACCTCCAGGGCTTGCCTTCTTAATCATACATTATACCACTTCTCAAAAAACAGAAGGAAAAAAGAGAAAACGCATGCTCTAGTCCTGGCTGACATGACTCAGAACCCTCATTTATACCCAACGCTGGGATACTCTCCATTTACTTGCAGTCCAGGCTTTTTACTAAACACCAGTTGACTCCTGAGTCCTTCAGCCAGGTAGTTCCAAAGGATACTGTGAGCACAAAGCTATGATAATCACCACCACCACAACAGTCATTTAACTGCCATAACATTTAAGGCACACTTTGAAATCGTCTAAGTACTGGGTTAAGCACTTTACACGTACTATTTTATTTCCGAGAAGGAATGACAGCTGCTGTAAGACCTGGGCAGAAGGATCTGGGGTCAGGGCTCCAGGTATGAGCAAAGTAGCAAACACAAGGAACTAAAGGACCTCTGCAGGCTGGGGTTAAAGCCCAAAAGCAAGCCCCAAAGCGGAGGCACTAAGAGGTGGGAGGTAACAGGAAAGGACTATCAGCTTCTCCAATTAAATAATACGTCAACAAACTGTGAACCCTTCTCCCATTTCCCAGTCCCCATGGTTCAGCAAACAGTGTAACAATTCTCTCAAGTACATATTTAGACTTCAAAATGTTCAGGCTCTTCAACCCCTTCTTCCTTCATCCCCAAATCCTTGAAGGGTTTTTTTTTCTTCCTAATGGCTCTACATCCCAACCATCTTTATTCCCCACTGTGTCAACTTCCTCTTGGTTCAAGATCTCATTATCTCCTGCCTGCACTACTGGAATATTTCTTAGAATTTACTGACATTACAAGGACAGGCTGTTAAGAGTAGCCTCTTCCCTGGTCTCTCTTTGACTAGTCTTCCACCGCCCCTTCCACTCCAATCTATTGGAGCCCACACTTTTAGACTCCTGTTCCTAATGCCACTCCCCTGCTCAAAAAAATGGCATGGCTCCAAATCACCCCAGCCTTGCTCTCTAGACTCTTATACCCCGGGTCTGGTCATCACTTACGACTGTGGGCCTTCCAGTTACCATACTTTTATCCATGTTGCTGTCTCACCTGGAATGACTCTTCATTTATTCATATTCAAATTCATCTTAATCTTCAAGGCCTAGCAATTAGGTGAAGTTATGCTGAACCCTTCCTCTCCTCTCTGCTGTGTTCTTGAAAATACCTCTGGCTGTGACTACAATCAAAGCTCTGTCCTCACCATCCACTAAGGCTTCAGAACAGTTCCTCTGTTTTTCTTCCATGTAAACATTACTACTGCTTCTAGACAATGAAGACCTAGTCAGTTAAGGTTTCTGTTTAAATTTCTAATACTCTTACTATGGATCTATCTCCTAACAAAAGACCTGAGTTTTAATCTGAGCCTCAGATTCCTTAATTATAAAACAGGGATACAATTCCCACTGATACAGAATCAATGTGATACTGTAACAGGAGAGGAAAGGTCAAGAGTGAAGGTGGGAGACCCAGCCAAATCGTCAACAGCTCTTTCTGTCAACTGCAAACCCTCCCAAGTCTCCTATCCAGTGAATCAAAAAACAATTCCTGGGTCTAATCAGCCACAGTTACAACTCTGGGTTGGGGATTATAGCAGATGCAGGGATGAAAGAGAACAAATCTTATCCTTGGGCTCCTAGTAGTCCAGGGCAAGACTGTGTCAACTTCCTACAAATATACTAAGAATATTAGGCAGGCTATGGAAAACAGTATGCAGGTACTTAAAAACTAAACAGAGGTACTGCATGATCCCACTCCCAGGCACACATCCAGAGAAAACTCTTAATTCAAAAAGATACACACACCCCAGTGTCCACAGCAGCACTATTTACAATAGCCTAGACATGAAAGGTGTGGCTTGTATACACATACACACACACACACACACACACACACACACACACACACACGTGAACTTTTATTTTTTGCTTTTCCTACTTATTTTTTTAAAAATCCAAAATAGGTCAAAAAGAACAATCATTAGAACTTCCCTGGTGACACACTGGGTAAGAATCCACCTGCCAATGCAGATGACACAGGCTGGATCCCTGGGTCTGGGAAGATCCGACATGCCATGGAGCGCCTAAGCCGGTGCACCACAACTACTGAGCCTGTGAGCTGCAACGAGAAGCCACCACAATGAGAAGCCCGGGCACCACAAAGAAGAGTAGCCCCTGCTCACTGCAACTAGAGAGAGCCCGCATGCAGCAACGAAGACACACCACAATCAAAATTAAAAAAAAAAAAAAAATCATCAAGGATACAGGTGCCAGACCTAAGGCCAAAGGGTAGATAGGAAAGTATGCCTACTTCAGAAAGTTTGGAAGACTTGTGTCTTAAAAGCTGGATCTAACATAAATAGCTAGCTGAGTTTTCCATTGATCCAGCTTCGACTGCTCTACCTCCCAACATGGCACGACTGACTTGCCTTGAAGGCCTCGGTTGAAGAACTCCATATACACACAGCCTGGTACAGCAGTACTCAGGTAACTGGAAAGATCTCATCCCACTATGGTCTCATTCCAGACCTGTCTTCATTGTGTGAGTTCTGCCACCTCTTGAAAATATGGCTATGTCAGCACAAGACAACACTGAATCTTTACAGTGATTAATAAAACCACAATGGAGTATTACTCAGCCATAAAAAAGAATGAAACAGTGCCAATCTGCAGCAACATGGATGAACCCAGATTATCATATTAAGTGAAATAAGCCAAAAAAAAAGACTGTATGATACCACTTATATGTAGAATCTAAAATATGATGCAAATGAATATTAACAAAATAGAAATAGATTCACAGACACAGAAAACAAACTTATGGTTACCAAAGGGGAAGAGGGGATGTGAGAAGAATAGGAGTTTGGGATTAGCAGATACAAACTATATATAAAATAAACAAGGTCCTACTGTATAGCATAGGAACCTATATTCAATATCCTACAATAAATCATATTGGAAGAGAATACAAAAAAAAACATATTCATATAACTGAATCACTTTGTTGTACACCAGAAACTAATACAAAATAACACAACCTTATAAATCAAATATATTAAAAAAAAAAAAAAAAAGAATATTACGCACAACCTAACAGTTTTAAGAGTGCTATGTATTGTAAAAGTAGGGGAAGAGGGGGAATCAGTCTGACTAGAAGTGGCCTCAGAAGCTTCATTTCAGCAATGGCTTAGGCCAGGCATTGATGCAGGGTGACACAAAGACCTGGGCTACTGCTGGACTAGTTGTTATTTTGGCAAACTTCCTAATCCTAACACCCTGTGAAGCAAGTGATGGAATGCCTACTTTATAGCCAAGGTAACTGAATATGGGTCTTCCCTGGTGGCTCAGTGGTAAAGAATCTGCCTGCCAATGCAGGAGACACAGGTTCAACCCCTAGGTTAGGAAGATCCCCTGGAGAAGGCACCCACTCCAGTATTCTTGGCTGGGAAATCTCATGGACAGAGTGGCCTGGCAGGCTACAGGCCATGGGGTCACAAAAGACCTGGACATGACTTAGTGACTAAAATTGAAGATGGGTGAGGAGGCTAAATGTATCATTCAGTCAAAGAGCTGGTAAGCAGCAGAGCTAGGATTTGAACCTAGGTCTGCTTTACTTTACTCCAAAGTCTATGTGCTTCCTTCATGATCTGCCTTACTCATGTAGCAACATCAATTCTGGAGCTCTTTCTACCTCAAAATCCAATGATTTGAATGGGGGTAGGGGGAGGGGAAGAACTATACAAAAAGATCTTCAAAACCCAGATAATCACGATGGTGTGATCACTTACCTAGAGTCAGACATCCTGGAATGTGAAGTCAAGTGGGCCTTAGGAACCATCCCTATGAACAAAGCTAGTGGAGGTGATGGAATTCCAGTTGAGCTGTTTCAAATCCTGAAAGATGATGCTGTGAAAGTGCTGCACTCAATATGCCAGCAAATTTGGAAAACTCAGCAGTGGCCACAGGACTGGAAAAGGTCAGTTTTCATTCCAATCCCAAAGAAAGGCAATGCCAAAGAATGTTCAAACTATCCCACAATTGCACTCATCTCATAAGCTAGTAAAGTAACGCTCAAAATTCTCCAAGTCAGGCTTCAGCAATATGTGAACCGTGAACTTCCTGATGTTCAAGCTGGTTTTAGAAAAGGCAGAGAAACCAGAGATCAAATTGCCAACATCCGCTGGATCATCAAAAAAAGCAAGAGTTCCAGAAAAAAACATCTATTTCTGCTTTATTGACTATGCCAAAGCCTTTGACTGTGTGGATCACAATAAACTGTGGAAAATTCTTCAAGAGATGGGAATACCAGACCACCTGACCTGCCTCTTGAGAAATCTGTATGCAGGTCAAGAAGCATCAGTTAGGACTGGACATGCAACAACAGACTGGTTCCAAATAGGGAAAGGAGTATGTCAAGACTGTTTATTGTCACCCTGCTTATTTAACTTATATGCAGAGTACATCATGAGAAATGCTGAACTGGAGGAAGCACAAGCTGGAATCAAGATTGCTGGGAGAAATATCAATAACCTGAGATATGCAGAGGACACCACCCTTACGGCAGAAAGTGAAGAAGAACTAAAGAGCCTCTTGATTAAAGTCAAAGAGGAGAGGGAAAAAGTTGGCTTAAAGCTCAACATTCAGAAAACTAAGATCATGACATCTGGTCTCATTACTTCATGGGAAACAGATGGGAAAACAGTGGCTGACTTTATTTTTCTGGGCTCCAAAATCACTGCAGATGGTGATTGCAGCCATGAAATTAAAAGGTTCTTACTCCTTGGAAGGAAAGTTATGACCAACCCAGACAGCAGAGACACTACTTTGCCAACAAAGGTTCGTCTAGTCAAGGCTATGGTTTTTCCAGTGGTCATGTATGGATGTGAGAGTTGGACTATAAAGAAAGCTGACTGCTGAAGAATTGATGCTTTTGAACTGTGGTGTTGGAGAAGACTCTTGAGAGTCCCTTGGACTGCAAGGAGATCTAACCAGTCCATCCTAAAGGAGATCAGTCCAGAGTGTTCATTGGAAGGACTGATGTTGAAGCTGAAACTCCCATACTTTGGCCACCTCATGCGAAGAGCTGACTCATTGGAAAATACTCTGATGCTGGGAAAGATTGAGGGCGGGAGGAGAAGGGGACGACAGAGGATGAGATGGTTGGATGGCATCACTAACTCAATGGACATGAGTTTGGGTAAACTCCAGGAGCTGGTGATGGACAAGGAGGCCTGGCATACTGCGCTTCATGGGGCTGCAAAGAGTCCACAACTGAGCGACTGAACTGAACTGAGGAGGAGGGGAGAAGAGAAGAGGATGTTTACTGCTGCTGTGACTGAAGCG
Source organism: Capricornis sumatraensis (assembly GCF_032405125.1). Taxonomy (NCBI): domain Eukaryota; kingdom Metazoa; phylum Chordata; class Mammalia; order Artiodactyla; family Bovidae; genus Capricornis; species Capricornis sumatraensis. Next base: position 66,682,255 of record NC_091083.1, on the reverse strand, counting down.
ACTTAGCAGCAGCAACAGCAGCAGCAGGAGGATCTTAATTGTAACAACTCAAGTATCTGACAGAGTCTGGCAAGTAGAAGATACAAAGTACTTTAGGAACCTGTGACTGAATAAAACACCTGCCTCATCTACCTTTGTTCTAAGGTCTAGAAGGTCCAACCAAGATCTCAAGCTCCATGTTCTGACTCTGAGCTCCATGTTCTGACTTTCCGTGTCAAGTCATTTCACCTTTCTGGATCTTTTTTCTGTATCTGTGAAATAAGGGTCATAGTATCTACTTTCCTGCAGGATTTTCTGATGGATCAAGCAAGATTGTGAAGAAACAGTTAAACTATTTAAGTCTATTTCTAAAAAAATAAAGAAACACAACAGCAGCAACAACAACAAAAAATGGTTATTAGGAATAAATGAGAATAACTAAGGCTTTGGGCCTTAATGATGAAAAAGTGAAAGCGTTAGTCATTCAGTCATGTTTGACTCTTCATGACCCCATGGACTGTAGCCTGGGAATTAAAAGAAGCTTACTCCTTGGAAGGAAAGTTATGACCAAACTAGATAGCATATTCAAAAGCAGAGACATTACTTTGTCAACAAAGGTCCGTCTAGTCAAGGCTATGGTTTTTCCAGTAGTCATGTATGGATGTGAGAGTTGGACTGTGAAGAAAGCTGAGCGCCAAAGAATTGATGCTTTTGAACTGTGGTGTTGGAGAAGACTCTTGAGAGTCCCTTGGACTGCAAGGAGATCCAACCAGTCCATCCTAATGGAGATCAGTCCTGGGTGTTCATTGGAAGGACTGACGTTGAAGCTGAAACTCCAATACTTTGGCCACCTGATGCAGGGAGCTAACTCATTTGAAAAGACCCCGATTCTGGGAAAGACTGAGAGCGGGAGGAGAAGGGGACGACAGAGGATGAGATGGTTGGATGGCATCACCAACTCAATGGGCATGGGTTTGGGTGGACTCCAGGAGTTGGTGATGGACAAGGAGGCCTGGCATGCTGCGATTCATGGGATTGCAAAGAGTCGGACACTGAGCAACTGAACTGAACTGACCCCATGGACTGTAGCCTGCCAGGCTCCTCTGTGTAATTCTCCAGGCCAGAATACTGAAGGGAGCAGCCATTCCCTTCTCCAGGGTATCTTCCAGATCCAGGTATCAAACCCTGGTCTCTTGCACTGTCGGCAGATTCTTTACTTTCTAAGCCACCAGGGAAGCCCCAATGATACATAAGTAATGGTGAAAGTACATTTTTCCTTTCTCTCAAGTCTTTTTTATTGTTTGATTCATCTTTGGTGGTACTTAGATGGAAAAAAAAATACCTATCATTGAGTCTCTTATGCCAGGCCTAGTAGTCTTGTACAGCTGTGAGAGTTGGGCCATAAAGGTGGCTGAGTGCCGAAGAATTAATGCTTTCAAGCTGTGGTGCTGGGGAAGATTCTTGACAGTCCCTTGGACAGCAAGGAGATCAAACTAGTCAATCCTAAAGGAAATTAACCCTAAATATTCATTGAAAGGACTGATACTAAAGCTGAAACTCCAATACTTCAGCCACCTGATGCAAAGAGCTGATTTATTGAAAAAGACCCTGATGCTGGGAAAGACTAAAGGCAGGAGAAGGGGAGGGTAGAGAATGAGATAGTTAGATAGCATCATTGACTCAATGGACATGAATCTGAGCAAATTCTGGGAGACAGTGGACAGAGGAGCCTGGCATGCTGCAGTCCACAGGGCTGCAAAGAGTCAGACACAACTTAGTGACTGAATAACAACATCCCTACAGAATCCCTGCTGTTTAAAGTAGAGCAAACTCCAGGGAATACAGGAAGACTGAAAAGGTGTTTCTGAAGTGACATCTTCCTCAGGACAGAGGAAGGAAAATGGAAGCTAGTTCTCTAGGCCTCCAGGGTGACAACCAAGGCACAAGTGACCAGTCACAGGACATAATCATAGCATAACAGCTCCAGGTCCAATCAGGCAGCGCTCTCCTGCAGGGAGTCTCAGACCCATTTCTGGTACCATCAGTACGTGAAGGTGCGCAACTGCCCAGACAGCAGGGAGTATGAGACTGGCCACAGAGCAAACAGTTTTTGTCCCAGGAGCCACATCTGCCAATCTATTTTAGTTCTGTTTAGCCTGCCCCCTAACATCTTGGCCTCAAAACCCTGTCTCAATCTGTGAGGTCAGCTCTTCCCAGCCTGGACCAAACCCCATGGTCTTGCAGTTCCAAACTCCTTCCAAAGACAAGAATACCTGACCTTGACTCTGATTGGCTCTACTGTGTGTTGCCTATGCCCCGGCATAATAAACCAACTGGCTGTGTTGCTGTGGGGGTTAAAAAGATGACCTCACAACATAATAAAAATGCAGCCAAGTCACAAAATGGCTCAGTAAAACCCTCTTCTACTCCGCAATAAAGACAGGTGTCAGGATGCACAGCATATCACAAAGAGAGGCCTGGGAGGGCAGCTGCTTTCTTAATGACAGGTGACATTAGGGCTCTCAAGCCCAATTCATGTCCATGTATGAGAACACTATACATGCCATAAATAGATGAAACTCAATCCAGGCAGTGTCTAGGCTGCCTGGAGGAATGTCCAGAGAATACAACAGACATGCAAGACAAACATTCTTGCCTTTTCTGGGCAGCTAACAGCATTTCTCCCTCCTCAGCTGAAGCTGTCTCCAGTTTTCCCCTTTTCCTTCCCCGAAAAACCAACCCTGCAGGAATCATCAAGGGAGGCACAAGTAATTACTGTTTTCTTTTCTCCATGCTAATGAGACAGTTGGATGGTTCCCCTTACCCCTCTGGAGCTGGAAGCGAGAATCTAAGGCTTTACGATCTGTAACCAACAAACCAAAGCTGGGGCAAGAGAGTGCGCTGCAAATGAATGGTATAGAAGATGGCTTTTTGTCCCTGATGAGACCAGAACTGGAAGAGGCCCCACCATTTTACAGAAGGGGTGTTAAGACCAGAATGAGGAGAGAGCTGTCCAAAGTGGTGGAAGGAAGGCAGGCAGTGGCAAGGCCCAAATCAGTCTCCTTACTTCTAACCAGAGCACTTCCCACATCATTCAGACTTCCTATAGTACAGATAACTTTGGAAGTGTCCTCAATGTGGAACCTGGAAATGTACATTTCAAGTTCACATATAAGTTTCCAAATAGGTATTTAGAAAGCAAAGCTCTGCAGAAGTGGATTCAGCCCTAGGACTGGGGCTCTGGGGTAGAAGGCCAGGACCTCAGAGACAATGCCAATTTTACCCCAAATTTTAAGCCACAAGTAGATGGTCAGGCAAAAACACAATCTGTGAATTTTAGTTGAGATTCAATGTAGTTACATGATGACTGTAGATACCAAGGGTGGGGTCAGAACTAACTTTAAGAATGAATTTCAGGCCTGATGGATAAAGAACCACTTTAGAACACTAGGACCTCGGTCAGCTAGTCCAATCCTCGTATTTGACAGACGAAGAAATCAAATCTAGCACTACTGGAGGCGTCACAGAGAAAGACCCAGGGTGAAGCAGCAGATTGAAAGATGCTATGCTCAAAGCTAGCCATGACCTGCCTGCCACGGTCAGAAAATCAGGAAGACAGGGCCTCTGGGAAAAAACACCACCATTCACAAAGGCTGTGGTAAGAAGAAAATGGTTGAAGTTTTTAAACTGGAATAATCTGCAGAATCGTAACAAAATTTTTAATTTTTTTTAACCTGAAGACAATCTCCTGTCAGCCTCTAAAACCTCTTCCCTTCTCTCTCACTTCTATCCTAGCTCTATCACCTCAGGTTGGATTCAGCAACTCAAATTCAGCCCTCAAATAATTCTGACTTCTGGCAAGAAATACTTAATTCCCATCCCCTACCCATAGGGCCTGGACATCAACCCTTCCTCCCTGCTCTCCTAGGCAGCATGGCAGAGTGGAAATAGCAAGCATACAGATCTGGGTCTGAGCCCTGGATCTGGCCACCTAAACTGGGTATCCTTAGGCGTTATTATTTAACTGCCTTCCTGAGTTTTGATGTCTGTTTTTTCCACCGTTATCCCCTACTTGGGGAGAGGGAATACTTAGGTATTCCTCTGTATCCTCAATGAGTCAGTCACTGTCTACTGAATGATCCTCTAAAACTCAGTTCCCACATCTGTAAAAGGCTATCTGTGATAATATCACCTATCTCAGAGGCATGAGAAAGAACAAAAAATGTAAACTGCCTGGATCAGTGCCTGGCCCTTACTCCTCTACTCTATCAAGGATGTCAGGGCCAAATGTTGGCCTGTACTGAACTAGATGCCCCCTCCTGGAGACACCATGCCTCGCTGAACCCTAGGGTCAGCTGGACCTGACCTCCAGTGTCTGTTCCACTCCAGTAATTAGATTGAGTGCCAGTTACTGAAACCTTGTCAATAAAAACAGCTAACGATATGACTATTCTCTTCATATTCAAAGGCAGTGAATTTGAAGCAAATGAGGTGTGTACTTACACAAATACTCCAGACTGAAAGGAGAGGGGTACACAGGATAAAAGGAAAAAAAAGGGAAAAGACTGTGATCCTAAGGTGGAGTCTTACAGAACAAAGTCCAGATCCCAAGAGCTGGCTAAAGTCATCTGAAGGGCCACAGACCAAAACAAATTGGCTGAGGTCACACAGAAAGCTGAAGGGAGAAAGAAGTTTGGAACCCACCACTGAAGTCTCCCATCTAGTGATTTTTCCTGTCCTGCAGGGTAGACACACATAGTCCTAGGAAAAAGGGAGTGAGGCATTGGGGGCTCAAGGTAGTGGCAGGTAGAACATAAGAGATGCCAAGTGATACTTATGTTGTTTCCTGCTCTGAAAGGTGACTAAGAAATCAATTCAGTCTTTTGTTTTGCAGGGACCTAATACGCTCTGGAAGTTGAAGGGTAGAAATATCTGGATAGAACAAGTGCCAGCAGTTAGGAAAGGGGAAGGGCACAGTATGCCCTCAAACTATCATGAGCCCTTCTCCCACAACCTCTGCCCACCTGTCCCCAACTTCACAACTCAAACTATAAACTATGTTTCAAGTTTTCTAGGATATCTGTCTTTCCTAGACATAATCTAGGGGGTGAAGCATAGATAAGTAGCAGAGTAAGAGTTCTGTGTCATGAGGAAAAGCCTGATTGGTTCTTTTCTTTGTTTCAGTCAACACATTCATCTAAACTTCTGGGAAAGTTAAGTGATTTGCCCAAGGTCACAGCTAATAAGGGCAAATCAGGACTTACCCATGTCCTGTGTCCTTTGGGACATGGTGACCTTCAGAAAATTTGACTCTTACAAAGTTGTGAGAGGTAGGTAGGGGAGGTGTTCTCTGTTAAATCATACTGCCTCAGCTTCTGAAGTCTCATTTGACACTTCCAATTCCATTTCAAGCTTACTCTTAACATTTATCTCCTCTTACAGAACTTTCATAATTACTTTCTAACTCAGAAATCAGCAAACTTTCTGTATAGGGCCAGGAGTCTCTGTAGTTTTGACTCTGCCAAGGTAATATGAAACCAGTCATAGATGAACAAATCAGTGTGGCTGTCTGTGTCCCAGTACAACTTCATGGAAAGAGGCTGCAGACTGATTCAGCCCACAGGTCACAGTTTACTTGACATCTGTTCTAACTAATCTACTGTCTCCAATAACCCTGTCTCTCAATCCACCACACATACTCCTATCACAGCCCTACAGCCCTACAGCCCCAACGGACTCCCTTTACCTACAGGATAGTTTAAACCCTAATCTCATCCTCTATCATACCCTTCCCTGCTCACTGTATTCCAATCACAGCAGACTGTCACCTAGCAACTTTCTACCATCACACTATTCCCTAAAACCTGCAATGCCCCTCTCCATTCCTCTGACAATATTACCTATTGGGGCAAGTTCAAATGCTAACACCTGTGGGGAATCTTACCTTTTTTCTGTCTTATGTAACTAGTCACTATATGGCTGTCCTTCATCCACTACTGCCTCCCTACTCCCCCCACAATTCTAAGCTTCTCAGAGGGCACAGAGTGTATCTTATTCAACTCTGTATCCTTTGCAGTACTTAACACCCAGTGTCCACTGACTGAACAGGCTTTCAGGCTACGAGAAAGTAACTAGAACATGGGGATCTTTGGTCCTAATAGAACCGTGAGATTACTCACAGCATCAACAGAGCCTTCAGGCTGTTTCAAGGACTGTCTCCCTCCCTCCCCAACATGTTTCCTTGTCTGTCCAGGTAACTAGTCAAGACAGGGGTCAAGACCAGGCATTTCACTAAGTTGCTTCTAGCCTATGCTGATACATGTGAAGAGAAGAGGAATCCTATTTTCAGAGCTCCTTGTCCCTGACCTCAAACTGTAACCTTAATACCAGCCATCAACTGATCCCAGACACAGATGTAGCCCTAGATCAGCAGACAGCCCTCTAAAAAGTGCAGGTCCCCCACAGGCAGGGGATTTCACCCAGGGACAGGCTCAGAGGATGCAGACCAACCTCAACTGAAGCGAGAACTCAAAGGTATGTGGTAAGAATCATCAGGAGCAACACCTCTGAATGCAAAGGGACCACTGCGGAGATTCAGGGGTCCTGTAACCCACAAGTGAGACTATCCCAGCTTGAGGAAGCTGTGAGGTCAAAGACTAATGGCCGATAGGGAAAAACAAAACAAATACACAGAAGAATTTTTCTCCTAAGCCCAGAACAGAACATTCCATCTGGGTAAGTAAGCTTGTCACAGGCATGGGGTACTTAGCATATCTGCCATTCCAGGATTACAGCTGTCAAGTTTTAATTAGGGTAATTAGAGTTAAAAATGTAATTTCATTTCAGGGGTATTCTGAACAGATTCCATTAATTTCTTTTTTAAAAGAACACAGGAAGGAGGGGCAGGCATGCAGAGGATTTTGGCATCAGAGAAGTAAAGCCCTCTGCCTGGGTGGACGAGCTTTCAAACCATTGCCAAGAACCCCCAGCATCTCTGCAGGTTTGGCCCAGAGGGCAGAGGCTGCTGCTCTTCAGCTTTCTGCCCTAGTTTCGCCTCTAAAACTGTTTCAGTCAGCATCTGCTAATAAACCCACCCGTATTCTCCCCCACCTGCTCCTGTGTTACTACCACTGAGTGGCTACTATGACAGTCCTAAGTCTAGCAAGGGGCAGAGCTGTCAATCTGACTGGCTACATGTTGGGCACTCCTCTAATGCCTACCCCCACCCCCCTTATCAACTGTTCCTGGGCCCATCTTTGTGGTTTCCTCTGTGCTAGTTCCCTGGTCTGGAGTGATCTCCTTGTGCCCCTACTCTTACTCTCCCTTCAGAGCCAGATTAAAGTTATCTCCTCCAGAAAAAAACCTACCTTCATGCCTCTGTGATTCCAGAGTACCTTGGATATACCTCTATTAAGGCACACAAAGAATACTGTGGTTTCTCAAACTCTGATGTTAGACTGTGAGGTCTTTCAGGGCAGGGACTGGGTCTTGATCTAGGAATCCTTAGCACTAGCACAAGCCCTGACACACGGGAGATACTCAACAAATATTTGTTGGATGACCAACTCCAGGGGGAATTTGGCCTGAGCACATTAGCAGCTGAGCATACTAAGCCCCTGGGTTGTGCACAGGGCTAGTACAGAAACCTGACTCAGCCCTCCCACTGATCCCAAATGATGATTGATCTCTCCCATTAGAGCCTACTCACTCCTTAGGGACCTTGGAAAGGCGATGAGAAAGCCAAAGCAAGCAGAGCATCTCCCCTTATCCTCCTCAACCACTGGTTTTAAGGAATTTCCTCCACTGTTCGAAGGGCTCTGGCTTCCCCGGTGGCTCAGTGGTAAAGAACCCACCTGCCAAGCAGGAGACTTGGGTTCAATCCCTGGGTCGGAAGATCCCCAGGAGAAGGAAATGGCTACCCACTCCACTATTCTTCCCTGGGATATCCCATGGACAGAGGAGGCCTGGCAGGCTACAGTCCATGGCACTGCAAAAGATTCGCACACAACTTACTGACTAAACAACAACAATTGAAGGGTTTCAGGGAAAAGGTCTCAGCTCCAGTTCAGTCTACAGAAGGGTAAGGGACACCCCTGGTTTAAAAAAAAAGTCCATCAGCTTGGTTTAGAAAAATAAATCCACCAACTTGGAATCAGTGTTACAGATGCTCAAAAATACTGTAGTGCAGTACAACAGAGAACATGCTATGTGACACAGGGCAGCCAAGTCACTTCACTTCTCTGAGCTCGTTTCCTTTTCAACCTATCCCAGTGAGTTGCTAGCGGAAATGAACATACAAAGAGGCTTTATCAACATTAACACTAAATGATTTTTTCATCTGAAGAAGGGGCCTATATTACATACCTAGCACGATATTACATGAGTTTATAAAGGTGAGGAAAATATATCAAAGGGGGACACACATTAACCATTCCCCATTTGCTCAGGACAGCCCCGCCTGCTGGTCCCTAGGGAAAAGGGCTATACCAGCAGGACCTTTGTGTCGACAAGCATAACCAGATCTACTTCACAGTAATCAGATTCTCCCCAGCTAGGAACCCTCCTCCAGCTTCCTCCCAGGCTTCGCAGGCCTGGCTGCAGGCCCATATCGATCCATTTCTAATTAGGATCTGTGTCAGAGCTTCTGACAGAAGGTCAGGACCTAGGCTGTCTCTGCTGGCCTCTGGCCAAAGCCCAAAATGCCTTGCCCAGAATGGACAGAGAATGGACACTTTTGTGGTAGAAAAGTATCCCAGATTTAACTTATCATAAACCAGCAGGAAATTTTAGAGCTGAAAAGATCCTCTATGAGCATGAGCTTTGTTGTATTACAGTTGAGAAGGCAAATGTCCAGAAAAGATAACTTGTCCAAGGTGGTACAGAAAGGTAATGCAGATCCTCCTCCCTATCAGTTTCCCAGCCTGGCTGCACAACAGGAGGACTCTGGGGACTTGTTAAACATACAGTTCTCCCAGCCCCACCCTAGAAAGTCTAATCTGGAACATCTACAGTGGCTCTGGCTCTTCTGCCAGTATATGATCACCTTCCAACAGAAGTGAACCCTGATATCACAGGATCCAGTTTGGAACTAGACTGAAATACACCTTGGCACATAACAGTATCATTTAGAAGCAATCCGCTATTGTTTGATCCAGCCCTCCCCAACCTGCCATAGTAACAGTTACTCTAGAGGCCTTAGTCAAAGCATCTGTCATAAATAGTTCTGACTTCCTAATGGTCTGCCAGTGTGGCTGTCAACAGAGACATTTCCTTTCAAAACTAGTCTGAAACTAACGTGTCTCTTATGAAAATTAGAAATACTTACTGAAAGACATTTAAGAAATAGTGAGAAATGGTGTGGTGCTGAATATGTGGCACCGGGGCATGGGCAGATGTCAGTGTGTACGCAGGGGAGTATTTGTGTGGATACATAAGGGAGAGGGCAGAGTGATGTCTGTAAGACAGGTCTGCAGATATTTGCATGGCACACACAATTCTGGGTACTAGGTAGAAAACAGTGGGACAAGGGTATAGAGGACAAGTGTGTGGGTACGCAGGAGGAGGAAGGTATAAGGTATACAGGAAGGTAAGCATGGATATGGACAGAAGAGAAGAAATATGTGCACCTTTGTAACTCAATTGTGTGTTTATGTGCTGCAAAGCATATAAACCTATAGGGACAGAAGGGAGTGTGTGTGTGTGTGACCCAGACACCTGTATGCATGAAGAAACAGATCCATGAGCATTTCTGACTCATCTAGCCCTAGCTTTGCCTGAAGGCTCATACCACTTAAGGGCAGGCCTGTCTGCAGAAATCTTCATTAAAACTGACATTCTGACAACTACTAAATAAAAAATAAAATGATAACACCACCCCCAGCATCGTGGGAGGTTAAAAAAAAAAATCAAAGCCAATAAAACATAACAGGCAGATGAGATGCAATTATGCCATGATTACTTCTCAGCTTCACCAGAGGAGGTGTTATTTGGAGTTAAACACTGTGTAGTTGATTCAGGTCTCAACCCAAAGGCCTAGATTTCCTGGGTTGCCTGGGGAAGAGGGCAAGAAAGAAGAAAGTAGGTAGAAAAAGGTAACAGAGTTGAAAAAAACAAAAGACTGGACAATTGGGAAGATGAAAGGGAAAGTACTTAGAAGAAACCAAAAGTAAAAGACAAGGGCATCTCAAGAGAGGGAGAAGGGAAGGAAAGGAGAATAGAAAGAAAAAAAAGGTCGAAGAGGACAGAAGAGAGTCTCCTTTTTAGGCTAGCCTGGAATTTTGGGCATGGGTAAATCAGTAAGTGGGGCCTGACCTCTGCAATTCCTCATTGCTTTTCCTCTAACCATTTCCTCCATCTGGGATGTTCTTCCCACCATCTTTGCCAACTGATCTTCTAAATCTTCAAAGAAATAGTCAAATGTTACCAGCTTCTAGAACCTTCCAAGATTTCTCTCAGAAGTTCTCTCTCAAGAACTCCCATAAACTTTCAGAAGACTTTGTCATATTGCACTTATAGCATTTAACGTTCCATCTTATACCACAGGAATCTGTGCACACATATTTCTGTCATTCATTCTGCAAGTACTATCTGTGCCAGGCGTGCTTCAGAGACACAAAGGTAACAGAGATAAACAGCACACTGTCCCTTGACCCACAAGGTCTCAATTTTATGAATGAGAGCAGATTCAGGGGTCACACAGCACCAAAGGACAACTATGGAAGTACAAGCAAAGTACAGAAAAGATCAAAATTAACTCTGCTTATGGCTTCACTGAGGAGATAGCATTTGAACTGGTATGAAAAAATGAGTAGGAATTTGTCTGGCAAACAGGAGGAGCTGAAGAGTTTCTACTCAGAGGGAACAGTCAAAACAAAGTCATTCTACTGAACAGGAGCACAGGGAAACAGTGGGTGTCAAAACATTGCTGCTGACAGAAGGCAGCAGCATGAGGCAGCCCCAGACTCTATGAGCCTTGTAGCCATGTCCATAGTTGAAAAGTAATCTTTTCCAACCTGGAGTGGAGGTGGAGAAAAGGGGGTACTTTAAATACATATAATCTCCCTTATTTAGTTGCCCTACTTTAGAGCAAGTCCTCCCCAAACTCCTAGAAAACAAGCCCAATCTGTGGCTCTGCCTACTGCAGTGGGATCATAGAACTTCCCATGGAGAAGGGCCAACAGTGGGAGAAAGAGAAACGGGGTGCAGAAGGGAGGTAGTGGGGTGTGAAGTAGGGCTCAAGGAGGAAAGAGCTGGAAGGGAAGAAAAAGAGGAGGAAGAGAAGCAGCAGCAAAGGCACAGAGCTATCTTGGCACTGAGGCTCTTCGTTGCCGAGCTGTCCTCTATATCTTTCCAGGTAGAAAAAATAAGGTCAACATGATGCTCGTGACAGAAATAGACCCTCCGCACCACGATGCAGCTGAGCATATTACTAACTGCCACCTCAACCCTCCCTTTGCTTAGGATAGCACTGTACTAAGAAGTGGTGTTCACCCAGCTCTACCAACGATCCCAAAGTATGCCAGAAACCCCAAGCCCATGCCCTCAGAGCATGAGGCAGCAAGCACCAAACAAAGGTCTGCAGTTTGAAGCAGGAGCCTTGCTGCTTAGGATCCTAGCAGAAAGCTGTGTTACATTCTCTGGATTTTAGTCTCATCAGAAAAACAAGGGGAGTAAACATGATGCTCTCCAAGGGCTAAGATATTACAGAAGCTGTTACCCACAGAGGATGATGCTTCATGTGGGAATTTTCCCAACTTAACTTGATAGTCTGAACTTCATTCTTTCTATTCCAAGCTATGACCAGTTTGAAGCCAAGAAGCCAGACTCAGAATGGCAGCAATCCTTGACAGTATCATCCATTTAGCCCTGTCCAAAGAGTAAACTCTGGGAGATGTGACGGACAGGGAGGCTTGGCGTACTGCAGTCCATGGGGTCACAAAGAGTCGGACGCGACTGAACTGAACTGAAGGACTTGTTCCTGCCTAGACCTGTTTATCTTGTAGGTCACAAAAAGATGCTTAGGCCCAAGAATTTGCTTTGTCTGACCCAAACAAGTTAAAACAACAACAACAACAACAACAAAAGTTAACTGCCAACATTTAAAATCAGATCTCTTTCTTTCCAATTAGATTTCTAGCTTCTCTTAAAAATACCAAAGATCTAGCAACACTAGACCCTCTGTGGTGAAGGTCAAAGGGCCTATTATAATCCTGTAATTTATTTAATGCCTTCTCACTTAATCTAAAAAATTTATGCTAACTTATCATTCGTTTAGGGCTTCCCTGGTGGCTCAGTGGTAAAGAATCCGCTTGCCAATGCAGGAGACACAGGTTCAATCCCTGGATCAGGAAGATCCCCTGGAGAAGGAAATGGCAACCCACTCCAGTATTCTTGCCTGGGAAATCCCACAGAGGAGCCCAGAAGGCTACAGTCCACAGGGTTGCAAAAGTGTTGGACTCTATTTAGCGACTAAACAACAACAATCACCCATTTCATAACATGACAACATAAGCATAAACTTTTAAACTATGCATAATAATATTTAAACTAATCCAACTACAAAAAATATTTGAGTGTACCAAAACTTATCCTGTGATTTCATGCGTCCCAGTCTGAAAACTCCAACAAAGTACCGCCATTCACTTAAAAAATACCTAGGTCCTGTGGTTAAGTACTGCAGTTCAGTTCAGTTAAGTCGCTCAGTCGTGTTTGACTCTTTGCGACCCCATGAACCGCAGCACACCAGGCCACCCTGTCCATCACCAATTCGTGGAGCTCACCCAAACCCACGTCCATCGAGTCAGTGATGCCATCCAACCATCTCATCCTCTGTCATTCTCTTCTCCTCCTGCCCTCAATCTTTCCCAGCATCAGGGTCTTTTCAAATGAGTCAGCTCTTCCCATCAGGTAGCTGAAGTATTGGAGTTTCAGCTTCAACATCAGTCCTTCCAATGAACACCCAAGACTGATCTCCTTGCAGTCCAAGGAATCTCAAGAGTCTTCTCCAACACCACAGTTCAAAAGCATCAATTCTTCAGCAGTCAGCTTTCTTTATAGTCCAACTCTCACATCCATACATGACCACTGGAAAAACCATAGCCTTGACTAGACGGACCTTTGTTAGCAAAGTAGTGTCTCCGCTGTCTGGGTTGGTCATAACTTTCCTTCCAAGGAGCAAGAGTCTTTTAATTTCATGGCTGCAATCACCATCTGCAGGGATTTTGGAGCCCCCAAAAATAAAGTCAGCCACTGTTTCCCCATCTATTTCCCATGAACTGATGGGACCAGATGCCATGATCTTAGTTTTCTGAATGTTGAGCTGTAAGCCAACTTTTTCTCTCTCCTCTTTCACTTTCATCAAGAGGCTTTTTAGTTCCTCTTCACTTTCTGCCATAAGGGTGGTATCATCTGCCTATCTGAGGTTATTGATATTTCTCCCAGCAATCTTGATTCCAGCTTGTGCTTCCTCCAGCCCAGCGTTTCTCATGATGTACTCTGCATATAAGTTAAATAAGTAGGGTGACAATATACAGCCTTGACATACTCCTTTTCCTATTTGGAACCAGTCTGCTGGTCCATGTCCAGTTCTAACTCTTGCTTTCTGACCTGCATACAGGTCTCTCAAGAGGAAGGTCAGGTGGTCTTGCATACCCATCTCTTGAAGAATTTTCCACAGTTTATTGTGATACACACAGTTAAAGGCTTTGGCATAGTCAATAAAGCAGAAATAGATGTTTTTCTGGAACTCTCTTGCTTTTTCAATGATCCAGCGGATGTTGGCAATTTGATCTCTGGTTCCTCTGCCTTTTCTAAAACCAGCTTGAACATCTGGACGTTCACGGTTCATGTATTGCTGAAGCCTGGCTTGGAGAATTTTAAGCATTACTTTACTAGCGTGTGAGATGAGCACAACTGTGCAGTAGTTTGAGCATTCTTTGACACTGCCTTTCTTAGGGATTGGAATGAAAACTGATCTTTTCCACTCCTGTGGCCACTGCTGAGTTTTCCAAATTTGCTGGCATATTGACTGCAGCATTTTCACAGCATTATTTTTAAGGATTTAAAATAGCTCCACTGTAACTCCATCACCTCCACTAGCTTTGTTCATAGTCTGAGAAAACATTAATTAACAAGATAGGTGTGGATCCTCCCTTCGTGGAGCTCATGGTCCAGTGGTATATAATGGGATGAACCCATATAGAATAGGAGGCACAAAGAAACACTACACTGAGGATCTCAAGTATATTCCACAACCAAGGGACCCCTTAAGCAAGTTGTTTAATTTCTCTAGACCTGTTTCTTTGTCTATAAATGGGTAAGATTTAATTAGGCAGTTGCTGCTCAAAGTTCTTTCCAGCTTCAAATTCTACTAGCATCATAAAAACTTAGCCCAATACCCTTTTCAAGTTCCTAACACTTATTAGCTTTCTCCCTTTATCTGGGAAATCATGATCAGTTGTCATGGAAATTACCATAGTGCTCCACATATTGGATGATGATGTTACAGTAATTACAAGAAACCAAAGGGAACAGGCAGCAAGAACAGTCACTTACTCAGAAAGTCACCTGCTTTCAACACATAGGAGCTGCTCTCACTGAAGCTAGCCTGGTGGGGGGGTGAAGGGGGCAGGAACTAATTCATAAGTAAAACAGTGTTGCTTTGTATTTAGATGTTGTGGTTTCTTCCATGAGACAGCAGATTTCATCTCAGCTTGTGAGTTGTTAAGATGCAAAAAAAAAAAAAAGCCAATTTTACAAGGACAAGGTTCACTGAGCCTTGATTAGTTCGTTTTCCTTGTGAAATCCTAAGAGAACTCAGGAGACAGACTTTCTAGGCATCAGGGGGACTAAAAGTTACTAGCAAAATGAAGATAATCCACCTAGTCCCATGGACTAAGACTGTAACTGGGAGAAGTTCCTTCAAAATTAGAGTTCCATCCAGTACTGAATTGGCCCAGAGGGACCAAGCAGGTAGCAAAAGTTAAGTACAGCAGACCAAGTGTTTCAAAGAAAAAAGTGCTAGCCTGGTGACAAACAGCAACCGGCCCCGGGCTTGGAAAGCAAAGAAACAACAGGAAATGGTGTGGGCTTTGACAAACATGAGAATTAATATTCTCTACCTAAGAGAGTCAGCCAATAAGGAAGCAGAATGTGGAATGAGGGAGACAGAGATGAAGAACATGATTCTGTAAACTCAAGCATTCTGTCAAAATGGTATGTGGCCAATTATGATATAAGGAGCCCCTGGTGGAAGGCTCAGGGAGTGAAGCCCTGTAGAATAGCTGAGGACTCTTACCACTCCTATGAACAGGAAAATGCTCATGGTCAGCATCTGGGTCCAGCCCCTGCTACTTCCTCAAAAGTCCTACTCCCTCTTCAGGAGAAACCAGTCACATGCCAGGGCCTCTGATCTCATACATATTATCTCCAATGAAAGCCCTAATACCCCTCGGCTGGGTTCCAACTCAAAGTAAGTACACTATAGGCTAGACACAATCTAAGATGCTGCCAGTCTGCAAACTCTGATCCAAAAGGTAAGATCCTTAGAAAAGCTCTAGAACAGAAAGGACTTAGGACTCCTCTGTTTTTCCAAGGAGCTATCCAGGGTCCTAGATCACTTGGTTCCTGAGCTATACAATTCATGACTTCATAGCCTTCTCCTCTGGCTTCGGCATCCCTGGTGGATCAGACAGAAAAGAATCCATTTGCAATGCAGGAGACCAGAGTTCAATCCCTGGGTTGCAAAGATTCCCTGGAAAAGAAATGGCTACCCTCTCTAAGTATGCTTGTCTGGAGAATTCCACGGACAGAGGAGCCTGGCAGGCTACAGTCCATGGGGTCCCAAAGAGTTGGACATGACTGACTGACTAACACTTATTCCTCTGGCTTGATCTACTGTCAAAAGTATTTTCTTTAAAGACTTAAAAAATATATTCAGTTCAGTTCAGTCACTCAGTCATGTCCGACTCTGCGACCCAATGGACTGCAGCACACCAGGCCACCCTGTCCATCACCAACTCCCAGAGTTTACTGGGAGTAAAACTCATACCCACTGAGTCAGTGATGCCGTTCAACCATCTCATCCTCTGCTGTCCCCTTCTCTTCCTGCCCTCAATCTTTCTGAGCATCAGGATCTTTTCAAATGAGTCAGTTTTTCGCATTAGGTGGCCAAAGAATTGGAGCTTCAGCTTAAAACTTCAGTCCTTCCAATGAATATTCAGGACTGATTTCAAGAGTCTTCTTCAACACCACAGTTCAAAAGCATCAATTCTTCCGCACTCAACTTTCTTTATAGACCAACTCTCACATCCATACATGTCTACTGGAAAAACCATAGCCTTGACTAGACAGACCTTTGCTGGCAAAATAATGTCTCTGCTTTTTAATATGCTATCTAGTTTGGTCATAACTTTCCTTCCAAGGAGTGTCTTTTAATTTCATGGCTGCAGTCACCATCTGCAGTGATTTTAGAGCCCCCCAAAATAAAGTCTGTTGCTATTTCCATTGTTTCCCCATCTATTTGCCATGAAGTGATGGGACCAGATGCCATGATCTTAGTTTTCTGAATGTTGAGCTGTAAGCCAACTTTTTTCACTCTCCTCTTTGACTGTCATCAAGTGGCTCTTTAGTTCTTCTTCACTTTCTGCCATAAGGGTGGTGTCATCTGCATATCTCAGGTTATTGATATTTCTCCCAGCAATCTTGATTCCAGCTTGTGCTTCCTTCAGCCCAGCATTTCTCATGATGTACTCTGCATATAAGTTAAATAAGCAGGGTGACAATACACAGTCTTGATGTACTCCTTTCCCTATTTGGAACCAGTCTGTTGTTCCATGTCCAGTCCTAACTGATGCTTCTTGACCTGCATACAGATTTCTCAAGAGGCAGGTCAGGTGGTCTGGTATTCCCATCTCTTGAAGAATTTTCCACAGATTATTGTGATCCACACAGTCAAAGGCTTTGGCATAGTCAATGAAGCAGAAATAGATGTTTTTTCTGGAACTCTTGCTTTTTCGATGATCCAACAGATGCTGGCAATTTGATCTCTGGTTCCTCTGCCTTTTCTAAAACCAGCTTGAACATCTGCAAGTTCACAGTTCACGTACTGTTGAAGCCTGCTTAGATAATTTTGACCATTATTTTACTAGTGTATGAGACAAGTGCAATTGTGCAGCAGTTTGAGCATTCTTTGGCATTGCATCTTTCTTTGGGATTGGGATGAAAACTGACCTTTTCCAGTCCTGTGGCCACTGCTGAGTTTTCCAAATTTGCTGGCATATTGAGTGCAGCATTTTCACAGCATCATCTTTTTGAATCTGAAACAGCTCAAGTGGAATTCTATCACCTCCACTAGCTTTGTTCATAATGATGCTTCCTAAGGCCAACTTGACTTCAAATTCCAGGATGTCTGGCTCTACATGAGTGATCACACCATCGTGATTATCTGGGTCATAAAGATCTTTTTTGTATAGTTCTTCTGTGTATTCTTGCCACCTCTTCTTAGTATCTTCTGCTTCTGTTAGGTCCATACCATTTCTGTCCTTTATCAAGCCCATCTTTGCATGAAATGTTCCCTTGGTATCTCTAATTTTCTAAAGGAGATCTCTAAACTTTCCCATTCTATTGTTTTCCTCTATTTCTTCTCATTGATCACTGAGAAAGGCTATCTTATCTCTCCTTGCTAGTCTTTGGAACTCTGCATACAGATAGGCATATCTTTCCTTTTCTCCTTGCCTTTCGCTTTTCTATTCACAGCTATTTGTAAGGCCTCCTCAGAAAACCATTTCCCTTTTAACATTTCTTTTCCTTGGGGATGGTCTTGATCACTGCCTCCTGTACAAGGTCACGAGCCTCCATCCACAGTTCGTTCTTCAGGCACTCTATCAGATCTAATCCCTAGAATCTATTTGTCACTTCCACTGTATAATCACAAGGGATCTGATTTAGGTCATACCTGAATGGTCTAGTGATTTTCCCTTTCTTCAATTTGAGTCTGAATTTGGTAATAAGGAGTTCACGATCTGAGCCACAGTCAGCTCCCAGTCTTATTTTTGCTGACTGTATAGAACTTCTCCATCTTTGGCTGCAAAGATTATAATCAATCTGATTTCGGTATTGACCATCTGGTGATGTCCATGCGCAGAGTCTTCTATTGTGTTGTTGGAAGAGGGTGTTTGCTATGACCAGTACATTCTCTTGCCAAAACTCTATTAGCCTTTGCCCTGTTTCATTCTGTACTCTAAGGCCAAATTTGCCGGGGTAACTATTATATTCAAGACACTCCAGTGATACAAATGCCCTAAACTATACTTCTCCTGAAATTTGACTTTACTACCTGTATTAGCTGTATATCAAACTGGATTCCTGTTCCACCTGTCTGCCACCCAAATTACTACAGACCCAAAACACTGCTCTGCTGTACTCTATTCCTATATACGACATTCATTTTAAAACGTGGTTAGCCAGTAAGATGAAGGTTCAGCAATGAGATGAAAGAATCTCAAGAGGAAACCTTTTAGACTCTTCTCTCTGGACTCCACAACTAAAAGTTCCTTTTCTTTGCAAAACAGCACTATTGCCCATTACAGTCAGGTGTCCTTGGAAGTAAACAGTACAATGCTCAATGTATGCTCACCTCTGAATCAAGATGGCATTCCCCAAGCTTCACTCCATCATTATTCTATCATCCCCAGATTCTATTTCCATAAAAGCAATAACACATCTTTGCCAAACAGAAAAGAAAAAAAACTAACTGCCCTTGAAATAGTAACTCAATCCAAGGAGGGAAGGTTTATTGCTGGAAAAACTTTGTTTCTTATTTATTAGATCCCTCAAGCTGGATTTATGAGGAGGGAGAACACAACAAAAATGTTTTTTAGGAAAAGGCACCTGGCAGCAGAGACAAACGTGACTTAGAAAAGGGCAAGACAGGATGCAGGGAAGTTAATTAGAAACCCTAAGGGGTATTAATGATGCTATAGCCCCACAATGGCCAAAACTGGCTCTACGTCTGAAACAGGTTATGAAGCTCAGGTTATTCATATGAATATCAACCACAGCATCCAGTATCATGCCGTCAAATGCTGGGCACTAAAATCATCATAGGAACATAGAATGCTACTCCTGTAAGGGCCCTCAGTGCACACAAAGAAACTAAGGCTCACAGAAGTGAAAATGATTTGCTCAAGGTCACAGAATGGGTGAACGGTGAAAAGGAAAGAGCAGAGGCTTTGAAGACAAGAAGGTCTGTTCAAATTCAAGGCTGCTATGAGGCCTTGGGCAAATTACCCAACCTTTCTCCGTCTATTTTTGTAGGGCTGCTATGAGGATTCTAAGAGATACTGCCCTCTAGATACAACCACAAATTTACAGGAAACACAGAGTACAGAGACATATTAAACACACCACAGATAAGGCAATGAGCAAAATTTCTACAGGAAAAACAATCTAGTTCCTTCAACAAATAAAGGGGGGAGGGCTTCCCAGGTGGCTCAGTGGCAGAGAATACACCTGCCCATGCAGGAGATATGAGTTCGATCCCTGACTGGGGAAGATCCCACATGCTGCAGGGCAACTAAGTCCATGCATCTCAACTATTGAGCCTGTGCCCTAGAGTCCATGCCCTGCAACAAGAGAAGCCACCACGATGAGAAGCCCGTGTGCTGCAACTGGAAAGTGGCCCCCACTCTTTGCAACTAGAGAAAAGCCTGTGCAGTAATAAAACACCCAGCACAGCCAAAGATAAATAAATAAAATATTTTTAAAATAATAATAAAGGGGGGAAAGTGAACTTATAAGTGTCTGGAATGGTGATGGCTGCACAATGATATGAACATACAGAATGCCACTGCACTGTATGGCTAAAGTGGTAACTTTTATATTGTATATATTTTTTACCACAATAAAAAAAAAGTTCAAAAAATTTTTAAAAAGGAATACATTGTGAAATACTTAAGGACAAAATATGATGATAGCAAAATTTCAAAGCACAGGATAAGGAAAAGTAGATAAAGACATAAATGAAATAATACTGACCATGAATAGATAACTCCCGAAGCTGAATGATGGGTACAACATGCTTCATTAACCTACTCTGTCTACTTTGCATATGTTTGAAATTTTCCATATTAAAAGTAAAGAAGATTTGGTTAGGTTTAAATCCTGGCAACTCCATTTAGTAGCACTGTGGCTGTGGGCTTATTTCTTAACCTACTGATGTCTCAGTTTCTTATCTATATGATGAGGAACAATAGCACCTACTTCTAGGATTGAGATGATAATGATTTTTTTATATTTAGACATATTATATCTAAAATTTATATACAATATATTAAAATCTTATATGTAAATATATTATATACATGAATTCTCTAAGATTACATATAAATTTATATTAGCTAGGTAACACACACACAAAGGGCCCAGCACATAGTAACCTTCAGTTAAGTATCAGCTCTATTAGTATGAACACAAGGTACTAATATGGTGTCTCAATACAATGGGGACCCAAATCATGGCAGCTGTTGTTAATATAAATGGCAGTTAGGTCTAGAACCCAGGCCAGATTTTTAAAAAAATCAAGTATTTGACACATCTCCTTCATAGACCAGGTCAATGACCCACTGGCAACTCTAACATCCCCGGTGTCTCCTGACAAACACCAGAGAACCTAATACAGGATCAGGAGCTGACTAATGTTTAACATGCTTCTCTGGAAGCAGGCAGGGCCACCTTGTTTGCCAAAACCAAGTAATTTATGGTACATTTCCTAATATCTGCTGACAGAACAAAGAAGAAAGGCTCTAGGACATGATCAATGTTCACATCAGCTTTCAAAGTGATTTGGTAAAACCACAGAAAATAAACACCCAGCTAGGGTACACCACGCAAGATAAGAGCTGACAAAGAAATGGCAATTTTTTCGCACTCTCCTTCCTACCCCCTATATTTTAAGAGAAGACAAACTCTCTTTCAACATACTTCAAGTATGACTGTTTGCTGGATTAATTGCTTCCTTGAAATGATAAAATTATTGACAAATAATTAATGACAAAGAGCTCATTCTAATCCTTCTATCAATTTAAATACAAACTGGCTTAAGAATATTATTACCTTTTCCACCTGCTCTAGGAGACTATGAGAGGGTATCAACCACTCCAAATTATGGGACATGTCCTCCCCACTCTGATCAACGGCAAGAATATGGATGCCACTTGATCTATGAGTAGTCACACATCTCCATTTCTGCTCAAGTCACTCCCATTGCACACAGTGTCCTCTCTCCATCTCCAGAGCCTAAATCACCTGTGTCCATACTTTCTGGAAACAAAAGGGAAGAGGAGAGAAGCACCACGTGAGAAAAGGTATCTGGGTGCTGCTTCTGGGTAATCTAGGAGATCTGGTCCAAACACAGAAACACTGGTGTTTCATATTATAAGCACAACCAGAAGAAATATTAGAACTTAAGATGGTCCTGGATAATACATGGTCACTATCTTTGTCCTACAAAGACCAGTATAAATGCTCGCTTCTCCAAAAATGTTCCCTAGGCACCACAAATGAAGCAATCCCTCCCTCCTCTGAACTTTCCTATCACTTTACTCCTTTATGGTACTGCTAAAAGTTCATACTGTGGCTCTTACAACTCACTTGTATAACTACACACCAACCAGAATAACAAAAAATGAAAAAGACAGATAATGCTAAGTGCTGACAAGGATATAGAGCAAAAGGAATTTTCTCATGCACAACTGATGAGTGTGATCTGGTATGCCTCTGAAAACTGTCAATAACCACTAAAGCTGAACTCTATGGACTTGAGTTATGTGGTTGGAGAACACTCACTGTTTCCCCTTAACAGTTCTGCCCACAGTGCTTTGCTCCATCACTGTCTCTGTCTAAAATGCTTCCAGCATTCTTTCTCCCAACCCAAGGCTGATCCAGGCCACTCTTCCTGGTCACTGCAGCCCAAAGAGATCTCCTCCTCTATAGAAAACTCTGCTATTTACCTATTACCTCTGACAACGACTTGGGTTCTTCATGTATAAACTGCATTATCTGGTTTTATAATGTAGTTTTGAGTGTAACATCTAACCTGCTTCTCACAATACATTGTGAGGAAAGCAAGATATGAATTATTAACCCTATTTTATAGATACTTCTGAATTGTGCTGCTAGAAAAGGCTCTTGGGAGTCCCTCAGACAGCAAAGAGATCAAAGCAGTTAATCCTAAAAGAAATCAACCCTAAATATTCATCAATTGATGCTGAATACTTTAGCCACCTGATGCAAAGAGCTGACTCATTGGAAAAGACCTTGGTACTGGGAAAGATTGAGGGCAGGAAGAGAAGGGGGCAACAGAGAATGAGATGGTTGGACAGCATCACCAACTCAATGGACATGAGTTTGAGCAGGCTCCAGGAGACAGAGAAGGACAGGGAAGCCTGGCATGAAGCAGTCCATGGGGTCACAAAGAGCTGGACACGACTTAGCGACTGAACAACAATAGATGAGAAAATGAACTTCCACAGAGGAGACAATGACTTGTTCCGACCAAATTAGTTCCAGGAAACAAAAGATCTTAGTCTTCTAAACCAAACTGTTTTATCAGCTACAACTTCATGATTACCTTGTCTCCCCAGAGAACACAGGTTCCCTGGAGACAAGAGACTGTTTTACACATTTACATCCCTCATAGCACCAAGGGAGGCACTCAGTGAGCGCCATACAGTTTGGCCGATTGATTTCAATACTGTCCCCAAACTATGAGACTGAACACTGGCATATTTCCTCTTCTTCCAGACCTCACGAACAATGTTAAATTGTCGGAAGAAATCATGAACAAAACACAGCATCCCAAATAACATTTATTTTTTGAGGGAAGGGACAAGAGACGAGGAAGAGCCCTTCAAGACAGGGTAAGCTCAACGTTTCCTCCATTTCATAGGGCTCCATGCTGCTAAGTGTTCAAAGAAGGCTGGCAGAGGCAGTAGCAATGGGTTTCAAAAACCACTCATTAGTCATAATTAACAAGTCAAATATCGATCAAATGTGAATTCCCTGACAGTCTGGTGGTGAGGACTCTGCACTATCACTGCTGAAGGCCTGGGTTCAATACCTGCTTAGGGAACTAAGATCCCACAAGCTGCATGATGCAGCCAAAATCAACACAAAAAACAACTAATGCCGGAAACCACACCTCAATTCTACTTGCAAGCAAAACAGAGAGCGATCTTATTTTAAAACTGCATATAAAACTTAAAATAATTAAATCTGAAACTTAATTTGCTTCATCCAGTCATGCTCGACTCTTTGCGACCCCATGGACTGCAGCCCACCAGGCTCCTCTGACCATGAGATTTTTCAGGCAAGGACACTGGAGTGGGTTGCCATTTCCCTCTCCAGGGGATCTTCCCAACCCAGGGATTGAACCCGGATCTCCTGCACTGCAGGCAGATTCTTTACCAACTGAGCTACAAGGGAAGCCCTCAAATAAGAAGCTAGACATTATCAACTTTGGAAACCAGTCAAAAAACTGATGTGAGAACAGGGCAAGCACTACGCAGGCATCTGCACCCCCAAGCCTGGAGGACAATGTTGCCTCTTACCCTAAGGTTCTTGACTTTACACAATGGCTGATAGACACCTCAGCAACAGAGGAGAAAATCTAGATAACAGGCACAAGAAAGGAAGACAGGGAGGGAAGGTCAAAAACAAACTGAAACATTGAAAGTGAGATATTCAAATAGGCCTCCTGGCCTAACGCTACATCCATTAATTCTGCTATTTTCAGTTTGAACCCTCAACCAAAATATCCAGGCCAAGGCAGCAGAAGTATAAACTAGGACCTGTTTTATTTATCTGAATGTAATTTGAAGGCAGCAATCATGTCCAGTTTGGTTTATATGTTCTCCATAGGAGAACTCATAGTTGGTACTCCAAATTTCTGGAACAAATAGTTGGACTTAGGGATGGAAAGCAGCTGACATAACCTTGCTACAGCAGCTAGGTAACCTACTTATGGTAACTCTACCCAAGACCCTAATTTTAGTAAAGTTAATTTTAATTGCTATGAAAATCAATTTAGGATGAGCCTTTAAGGTATGAAGAAAAGTTATTCTTGTGTTCAACTGATTCAGGCACAGCTATCATTATTATATTGAGAGCAGCATTTCTCAGAGCCAGCTTACTGTTATCTGGAAGAACAAAGTCTCAAAGCCTTTTAACATGGTCTGTGTTAAGCAGAGAACAACATATGACTTCTCAGTGCAACATGATCATACCTTCCAGAAAGGAAACCCAGACGTAGAGCAGACCTAGAGAAATAATGAGTTACGGACACAATTCTTTTAAACCTACTACTCCATTTGCTAGCACGAAGAACTGCGAAGGAAAACTAGACAAACAGATCAACAGACACCAAACACTACCTTTAACTAGGCTTAGTGAAATCCTTCATAAAACAAACAAACAGGAGATAGCTAAATATCAGAGAAATGCCTCTAGAATGAAAACCTGGCCAACACTAAATCTGAGCTTCCAAATGAGAATACTTAGTTGGAATAAAGCAATGATTCTTACCTTGATAAATAAACAAAACTATTCAGTCTCTACAGATGGCATTTTAAGGGCCAGGTAACCTCAGCAGACGTTATCTCATAAAGCCAAAGCTCTAAGGAAATGCAAATTGCTGGTCCAGTGTTTTTCCAGTCCTAGTGGTCTTTGGGAATCTTACAGTGTTTTTTCAACTTTCCTTTTATTCTATGATTTTAAACAGCTTGCTATATTTTTGAATATACCTTTTTAGTCATGGGATCCAAGTTTGCCCCATGGGACAACAGCTCCAAGTTTATAGTGGAACTCAGTAGATAATTTGGTAAATTCATCTCACAAGCAATTTTTCAGCAATCTGTCCACTCTAAAAAGCAATATCCATCTGTTTATATACTGAAAGATGTCTACGAACCCAGAATTTAACCCTGTGAGATACTCTCAATATTCTCACAAAGCCCTTCCTCCTTTCAGAGATAAATTCTTAAGCTGCTCCCATAAAACCAGACATTCAGACTGTTGAGAGGTAAAAGTATGATTCAAGATTGTCCAGTCCAACCCTTGTGCTTTACAGACAGGAAGACTAAGATCCAGGGAGTATTAGGTAATTACAGTTAACAGGAGTTTGGCAAGTGTCAAAAGCCCACTGAATGCTATCCCCGCTCCCCCAGTGGAACAGCACTGGGCATGGTGGGAGAATAGTCATATTTGCACTTCAGTCAGAGGAACACTCCAAATACATGTGTCTGAGCCTAAGAAAATCTGAATATTCAACCACAAACTCCCGACCCCTACCCCAACATAGAGAGCAGGAGAAACAAATAGTTTGAATGGCCTCTTGGAGATGCAGACTAGAACCTAGGGATAATATGCAATCCTTCCTCCCCTCCTCCCAGGAGGCACGGCACGTTTATTCACATGGAGGCCATTATGAAGTGACAGAAAGACGAGGAAAATGGAAGGGCTGCAGAAACAGAAGAGATAACTAACAATACTTGAGCAGATGCCTGTCTCAGGTTATTCGATAGTTATTCCCCACTACAAGAACGTCAAATCCTTTTTCTGTCACTAGGCCTCACCCTTCAGCCCTCTGATTATTTTATGAAGCAGTAAGAAGGAAAGAGGCTTGGCCAATCCCATGCACTGAATGAGCAGCCAAGGACTAGACCGAACATCCTCAGGCCCACGACTCGACTCCCATGTACCCCACTGCCCCTTCTTTCTCGTCCAGAGTGTCTGTGAGCTATATCCCACCATGGATCTGAAACTTTCCTTACAGTACCAAGGGGGCAGTTGTAGGACAGCAGGCTAACATTACTGCTGCTATCTTCCTCCCTCCAGTTGTACATTTTATACATAAAGCTAAAATCGAATTAAAATTAGGTTTTCAGTCACTTATGTGAAAATCCTACACCCCTACTACTGCCTAAGGAAGAAAGGGGAGGTAAGGGAAGAGGGAGGGAAGAGAAAGGAAGAAAGAAAACACCTCTCCAAAAGACAGACTGGCTTAAAATTCAACATTCAAAAAACAAAGATCGTGGCATCCAGTCCCATCACATCATGACAAATATATGGAGGAGAAACAATGGAAAGTGAGATTTTTCTTGGGCTCCAAAATCACTGCAGATGGTGATTGCAGCCATGAAATTAAAAGACACTTGCTCCTTGGAAGAAAAACTATGACCAACCTAGACAGCATATTAAAAAGCAGAGACATTTCTTTGCCAACAAAGGTCCATCTAGTCAAAGCTATGGTTTTTCCAATAGTCATGTACAGATGTGAGAGCTGGACCATAAAGAAAGCTGAGCACCAAAGAACTGATGCTTTTGAACTGTGGTGTTGCAGAAGACTGTTGAGAATCTACAAAAAGATCAAATCAGTCAATTCTAAAGGAAATCAGTCCTAAATACTCATTGGAAGGACTGATGCTAAAGCTCCAATACTTCGGCCATCTGATTCAAAGAACTGACTCATTAGAAAAGACCCTGATGGTGGGAAAGATTGAAGGCAGGAGTAGAGGATGACAGAGGATGAGATGGTTGGATGGCATCACCCGGCTCAATGGACATGAGTCTGAGCAAGCTCAGGGAGTTGATGATGGCCAGGGAAGCCTGGCATACTACAGTTCATGGGGTTGCAAAGAGTCTGACATGACTGAGTGACACGACTGAGTGACTGAACTGAAAACAGTCTTACCTGTCTCCTCCTCAGCTCCCCAAATTTCTCCTCTTGGCTCAGTCTTTTCTCTGAAGTCTAGGCTTAAACAATGTCTCCAAGGAACTCCCACCCTTACCATCCATGGATGGGTTAGTTTCCTTCCTCCATGCTCTGACAGTGCTTGTTCCTGTCACAACACTTCTCACACTGCCTGTTTGTCTGTCTTCCCCGAGACACCCAAATTCCCAAGCTTAGTGCTGTGTGTGGCAGACGCTTAATAACTGTTCTATAAATGGAAAACTTTCCAATAATGAGGTTCCCAATGAAACAGAATCTCAACAGGTAGCCTATTCAAATGTTGGCCAGGTGGCCAGCTGGTCTATGGCTTTAATTCCCTTAACTATAAAAGATTCTCTCCAATAAACAATTCAGTACTTTCTGACTTTATTATCATACTCAGGGGTTTGGCCTTTAATATGTAAACAATATTGGGCCATCAGATTTTTAAGGCAAGTGCAACATGATCAAATCTGTTTTTGTTGCCCTTTTATCCATCTTTGGAACATGTCCCAACCCTCTGTTGGCTTCAAGACAAAATTCCAACTACACTTCACAAACATAAACACCACATGCTACCACCACACCCCCCCAAAGCACACAAAGACACAGAAGCAGTCAAACCAAAGGGAATTTTGAAAGACTAAATGCAGCATTTAATTCCATCTTAACCACCTGCAAGCAACAAGGATCCATAAATACCCTCTAGAAACCCAAAAACTAATCCCTCGTGTGCCTTTATGGAAAGAGGAGGGCACAGAGAGGGAGCATTTCATAAAGGTAATCCATTTAATCATCCTGAGCAGTTCTGATCTGAGCTGTTGTCATAGCACTGCTATTCTTGATTACTGCAGCCCCATACGCCCAAACCCAGGATGGCCAAAAAGGAAGATGCAAACAAGGAGAGGCTGGGAAGTCCCCTGGGTTCTATCTCAACAGCAGGAATTCCCTTTGGAAGACATAGAAGGGGCAAGCAGAAATTTGCAAAAAAGGCTTCAGTGATAAGGAACTTTAATCTGCAGAGTTGGGGGAAGGGGGTAGGGAAGGTTAACCAAAGGGGTACAAGCAGGCCTGGGTCCTTGTTGGGGAACTGCATGCCACACCCTACTGCAGATGAGGCCTAATCATCATTTTGCATTTACAGAGCACTCTGGGCTTAAGGGAGGCACTAAGAGTGCCTGCTTTGCCAGTCACAAAAGGACAAATATTGCATGATTCCATTTATATGAAGCACCGACAGCAGTCAAATTCAGAGACAGAAAATAGAATGATAGTTGCTAGGAGGGAGAAAGGAATGGGAAGTAAATGTTTATATGTAGTTTCAGTTGAAGAAGATGAAAAAGTTCTAGACACAGATGGTAACAGTTGCACAACAATGTAAATATATTAATGCCACAGAACTATATATGTAAAAGTGGTTAAAATGGTAAAATTTTATCTTATGTGTACCTTTACCAAAAAAAAAGCATACCAGCTTTAAAATTATATTGTCTGCAGTTATCAATTACATGACCCTGAGTACATCATATAAACTCTGTTTCTTCTGCAAAACGGGTTTAATAATAGTACCGAATTCACACAGTAGCTCTTGAGAACTAAATGAGATACTCCACACAAAGTCCTTAATCCAGTGACTGGTACATGGAAAGTACTTAATAAATGTTAGCCTACTGCCACAATGCACTTTCACAGCCATTTCTCATAGGCCCCATACAACCCTGTGAGAGTTTACAGATAAAGAAACTGAGGCTCAGAGAATCACAATGAGTAGCCAAGTTCATGGTGCCACAGAAAATCAAATCCTATGCCCATGAGACATCTCCTGTCCTCTCCACTTGTTAATTTGGTGATCTAAGGCTAGAGCCCTAAACCTTGCTATGTTTCAATTCTCAATTAGAGCTGTAAAAAAGGAAATATAAACCAATCGCTACAAGCTACCTTACTGAACTAGATGAGAAATGAAATCAGATAATGGTTACAAAACAGAACTATAAAACATAAACAAAGCACTATGCAACAAAAGTGGTAATTTATGAGACTGGCCTGCTTTGCCAGTCACAAAAGGACAAATACTGCATGATTTGTTTTGCAGCGCACAAAACCTTCCTTTTAATGCTGGGACTAAATAACTTCCTGGTGATTTCATTTCACTTAGGATTCTGGGTCTTAGGCCTGAATAACTAGTTTAGTGTTCTTTCAAAAGGTGGCAAACTATGGTAGAAATAAAAATATTACTGGACTGGGAGTCAGAAGACTGAAATCCTAGTTCTGATTCTGTCACTAAAGCAGTCTGTGAATTTAGACAACTTACTTCCCCTTTCAGAGGTTCAGTTAAGGGGAAAGAGGGAAAAGGCAGGAAAAGATTTAAGACTAGAGAGGACCCCTTGGCAGTCCTATGTACCACTACTCTTAAATCCACCATCTTAGAAAAGGGATCCTCCAGACTCCAGAGAACTACAGCAAATATCAGTAGACTCAAGACCTGGCCTAGGAACACCCCTGCCTGATCTTTACACACCAGGCATCAAACACACTGGAAAACTAGAACACTTGCCAAAGTTAATTTTAGCCCACTTTTACCCCTCTGGGCCTTATCTGAAAATAAGAGAAATAAATCTCTAGTTGAAAGCAGGAGAGTCTAAGCAATTGACTTGAGCCACTTTCTGCTCCCCCTCCCTTTAAACAGTACAGAATAGACAAGATTTGGAGGAACATGCCATAAACAAACAAAAGATGGACCTCGTTGCTTTAAATGACCTACGCCTTCCTTGAGCCAAAAAGCCCAGGGAACTTTAGTGTGCTGGAAATCTGGAATCCTCTGTATCCATCCACTTCTAAGGGGCAATATTAGCAAGAAATTTGTAATTACTTCCTTTCCCTCCGACCTCGCACAGATTCAGAATGGAATTTCATCCATAGTGGACACTGGCCCGTGAACCAGGGAGGACGGAGATAGGTCTCTCATCTAATGATGGGACTCAAAATCCGTTCTGCACTAAGAGATTACACAAGCTCACACTAAGAAATAAATAACAGACACCAGCACTACGGCTTTACACTTCGGTGGCTACACACTGTGATTTGGAACACATTCTTTAACGTCTCGGAGCCTTGATTTCTGTTTTTGTAAATAGGGGTAAGCTCAGAAGGCCGTCTTGAGCATTCTATGAAACAGGCTGCCGAAGTTCCTGCGTCAAGTCCGTTAAATGTTACCTGTTGGTATTAAACACTTCTCTCACACATCAGTTTCCTCCCTGAATCCACAAAATACCCTGCAAGGCGACTTTCTTTCTCCCGGTTCACTGAAAGGCAAGCTGAGGCTCGGCCGGGAAAAGGCTGCGTGAAGTGCGGCGCGCGGCCCCAGCTCGAGGGCCTACTGTTGTTCCTGTAAGAAGCCAAAGGTGTGCCACGAGCCCAGGACCGGGAGAGGCGGGGACCGAGGAGGCGCTCAGGTCCTTAGGGAGCCAAGCGGGTCCAGTTTTGCGCGCCTCGGGGATCCCGCAGACCCAGCCCAGGAGGGAGAGTCGGAAAATGCCCCAGGTCTGGCCCGGAGCCGGGGCCGGGCCCGCCCGAGGCCTCCCCGGCGCGGCCTCCACTCCCCCCCTCCTCCCCTCGGCGGGCGGGGCGGGGCGCGAGCACAAAAGACTCCAACTTCCGAGCGGGCGCGGGCCCACCCCGCCAACTCCTGGCCCAGGCCAGGCCCGCGGAGAGGAGGCGGGCAGGGAACGCCAGGGCGGCCGGGAGCGGGAGCTGGAGCGGGCGCGGGCGGGCCCGGCCGGCGACCCAAGGCGGCGGGGCCGAGTGGAGGGGAAGGTGCGAGAGAAGGGGGCTGGGAGTTACTCCGGCTCCCGAGACTCCCAGAAGGGCCGAAAAAAGAGTTTCTAAAAATAGGCAGGGGCCAGCGCGAAGAGGTGGGTGACCAAAAAGGAACCAGGAGCACCCCCTCCCCGCACCTTGAAGGAGACGCCCCTGCTCGCGGCCCCCACTCACCCGCGCTGAGAGGTCTGGAGGAAGCCGCGCGGCGCGGAAGGAGGCGGTGCCGCCGCACTCGGGGGCGGAAGGGAGGGAGCGAGGGAGGGAGGAAGAAGGCGGCCCCGGCCGCAGCGTGAGGAGCTGAGTACAAGCGCGGGAGTCGCCCCCGTCGCCCCCTCGCCTTCTCTCAGCTCAGCCCGCCCTGCGCCCGCGCTGCTCGCGCACCCCGCCGCACTGACAGCGGTGCGAGCCCAGCAGCCGCGAGTCCTTCCCTTGGCCCGGACCACTGAGGCGCGCGGTGGTGGGGGTGCCCGGAGCGGCTTCTCTCAGCTCGCCCCGGCTCGCCGCTCCGGCCAGGGCCCAGCCACCCCTTGCCCTCGCCTCGGTCTCCAGAAAAGAGCCCGGCGACGCTCGCGCGGCGTCCGCAGCCCCACCCTAACAGCCTGGCTCCCGAGACGCAGCTGCTCTTCCCACCCCCTCAACCTAGCCTTGGAAAAGTCCAGAGCTTCGGCGGGGAGAAGAGAAAGGAGGGGTCGGGGCGGGGCCTAACAGGGAGGAAGGCCGGAGGTGGGAGCCTGAGGAGGCGGGGCTAGGGCGGGAAGAGACGCTCTCTTACACCAGTACGGAGCGTAAGGCGGGGCGGGGACGAGAGGGTGCTAAGGCCGAGAAGAGAGGCGCGCGAGACAAGTATGGAAGGCAGTGGAGGCCTCGCAGACCCGGGAAGGGCGACCAGGAAAAAGAGGAGGAGTGGGCGGGGCGGGGCCTACCCAGAGGAGGGGTTAAGAGTGGAGGGAGGCCCGGGCGAGCTAGGGGAAGTAGGGGCCCTTAGGGGATGGTGTTGGAGGCGGGGGCTGAAGAAAAGCCTAAAAGGGAGGAGAGATTGAGCGGGACAGAAGGAGGCGGGCCCGGAAGCCGAACCGGGAGGAGGGAACCCGAAGGTAGCCACTTGAGGAGGAGCCGGAAGGAGGGCGGTGGGCGGGGTGGGGGGGGGGCGTTAGGAGGAGGAAAGTAGGGCTGGAGGTGGGCGGAGCCTGGAAAAGGAGCCCAAACAAGTTGCCGGTGGGGCGGTGCCGGTAGGATGCGGAAGAGATGAAGTAGGAAGGAACGCCAGGTCCTTTCACTTTCAAGGGAGCCTGGTGCACGGACAGGGCCAGGGTCCACGCTGTTGGGACTGGGCGGAGACGCCGCCGTGAGGGGCGGGAGGAGGTGCCACTTCCACCTGAAAAAAAATGTTAAATTCGAGTAACTTAACCTTTCCAGGGTGCAGGAAGTTGATAACTGGATCTCGATCTGGATGTTTGTCCTGCCTCCTGAATATTTCTCCTGTCGAAAACTCACCTAAATCAATGGTGCAACCTCCACGGAGCAGCCGGGTGGCTTCCCAGAGCACGCGAGGACCGTAAGCCCTTCAGCTGTAGACTTCCCTGAAGGCTGGGAAGATAAGATTCTCCATGCATCGTCCGACTCATGATTCTGTGATTGTATTTTTCACATCCCAGTGAGAGACTTTATTTTGGGGGGCTCCAAAATCACTGCAGATGGTGACTGCAGCCATGAAGTTAAAAAACACTTGCTCTTTGAAAGAAAAGCTATGACAACCTAGACATCATATTAAAAGGGATATTACTTTACCAACAAAGGTCTGTCTAGTCAAAGCTATGGTTTTTCCAGTAGTCATGTATGGATGTGAGAGTTGGACTATAAAGAAAGCTGAGTGCTGAAGAATTGATGCTTTTGAACTGTGGTGTTGGAGACGACCCTTGAGAGTCTTCTTGGACTGCAAGGAGATCTAACAGTCCATTCTAAAGGAAATCAGTCCTGAATATTAATTGGAAGGACTGATGCTGAAGCTCCAATACTTTGGCCACCTGATGCAAAGAGCCCACTCATTGGAAAAGACCCTGATGCTGGGAAAGACTGAAGGCAGGAGGAGGAGACAACAGAGGATGAGATGGTTGGATGGCATCACCGATGGGATAGATATGAGTTTGAGTAGGCTCTGGGAATTGGTGATGGACAGGGAAGCCTGGCGTGCTGCAGTCCCTGGGGTTGCAAAGCATTGGACACAACTGAGCGACTGAACTGATTTTTCACATTACTTCTCCCAGAACCTGCCTAAGAGACTGGATTCCTGAGCACAGAGCAGAGGTTGAAATGAACCCTGCCTGATTCTGCCAGACCAGCAGTTAAAGCTACACTTGTGTTGTTTAATGACCTCTGTATCTTGCTTCAAAAGGAAGAGAAATCAAATTAGAGAGATGGTGACAACTGAGCCCAAGGCCAAGAGTGTTCTTACCCCACCCCTTCTAACTTCTGGTTTCTTCTTATGCCTCAAGTCTCTGCTTAAATATCACCTCCTGGGAGTTCTCTGTTGGTCCAATGGCTAAGACTGTGTGCTTCCAATGCAAGGGACTTGAGTTTGATCCCTAGTCAGGGAACTAAGTCCCACAGCGACTAAGACCCAGCACAGCCCCCCCAAAAAAACAGTTTGGAAAAAAAACCTCAGAAAGATCTTCCCTGAACAGTCACCTTAAAGATGTTCTCTGTTTTGCCAAACTAGGCCTCTTGTTCATGTCTTTCGTGGCATTTCTTAGTCTTGTCATTTATTGATCAGTTTACGTTTTTGCCCATGTTCTGCACTGGAAGGTAAGTTCCATGAGGTCAGGAATCAGACTGTTGTGTATATCACTGTGTCACTAGATCTAGTGCATACACCCAGGGTTCAAAAAACACTTGAGGGAATGAATGAGTCAATCAAAAACCAATTAATAAACCTGGTCCCTGCCAGTCTCTGCTCTGTTTCTGGCTGCCCCCTGGTGCCTCACCTCCCTCTCTGTGTACTAGCCTTACCATGTTTGTTTGACTAGACCACAGTCTCTTAGCTCTCTCTGATATAGCTCATTCTCTACTTGAATTGCTCTTTCCTTTCTGCCTAGATGCCTGCTGTTCAACACTCAACTCATGGATGACCTCCTCTGAGAGGTCTTCTCTGACCAGCCCCCACCAGGAAGGTTGAAGCACTCACCACTTTGTGTTCACGGCCTCAATTATAAAACTTCTCTGTGCTGGTGACATCATCTTCCCTCCTGGCATCCTGCTGGCACTGAGGATTATGATAATGGCCTATAAAGTCCTGTGTGATCTGCCTCCTCCTACTCTTCAGTCCTTATCCCCTATGGTATTCCTCTCACCTCATCTCACTCACTCCAGCCACACTGGCCTCCATCCTGCTCTCTGGCCATGCCAAACACACTGCTAACCTTAGGGCCTTTGCACTGGCTCTTGTGTCTGCCTCAAATGCTCTCTTCCCAGATACTGGCATGGCTGGCTCCTCCTTCAGGTCGCTGCTCAAATGTCACTTCCTTAGGGAAGCCCGAGGAAATGACCCACATTTAAAATAGTAACACTCTACTCCTCTGCACTTCCTCACACCCTTTCTTAGTGAATTTTTCTCTGTAGCAGTTATCACAACATGAAATATTACATTTATTGTCTCTCCCACCCCCTTAACCTTTCACTGTAGTGTGATCTCCACAAGGATTTTGTCTGTTTTGTTCATTCCGCAGAACCTAAAACAGTAGGTCCTCATTTAATATTAGTTGAATGCATGGTTATGAATTCAACAAAGAAATGCTAGGAGTACTCTGCGTCATCTAGAAGAATTCCTGAAGATTAGCGTATAAAGGGAGATGTTTCTGAGGAAATATACTGGCAACACTAGCTAACATGGAGCATTTACTAGTTGCCAGGCAATCTGCTAAGTGCTTTTCAAGCTTGTTCCCACAACAGCCCTATGTTCAGTTCAGTTCAGTCGCTCAACTCAGCTCTTTGCAACCCCATGGACTGCAGCACACCAGGCTTCCCTGTCCATTACCACCTCCCAGAGCCTACTCAAACTCATGTCCATTGCGTCAGTGATGCCATCCAACCATCTCATCCTCTGTCGGCCCCTTCTCCCACCTTTAATCTTTCCCAGCATCAGGGGCTTTTCCAAAGAGTTGGTTCTTCACATCAGGTGGCCAAAGTATTGGAGTTTCAGCTTCACCATCAGTCCTTCCTATGAGGTAGTTACTATTATAATCCCTATTGTACAGAAACTGGCGAAGAGGTTAACTTTCCCAAGGTCACACAGTTAATAAGTGGTGGAGTCCAACTTTAGAACCTTCACACTGAGTCACTATACTGCCTACCTTCTGATTATTAAAGATCTACCACTATTGGTCTAATAAAGGTGAAGCATGAAGATGAGATATCCTTTTGCCTTCTGAACAGTGTGGTGCCTAGAGTTGTGGCAGAATATTTTCTTAGCCACTGTATTAGGGTTCTGCAAAGAAACAGAACCAATAGGATATGTTGAGATATATAGAAGAGATTTATTACAGGAATTGGTTCGCAGTTATGTGGGCTTGAGAAGTCCCATGATCTGCTATCTGTAAGCTAGAGAACCAGGAAAGTCAATAGTATGATTCAGTCCAAGTCCAGAAGCCCAAGAGCCTGGAGCACCAATGTCCAGTGTCCTGGGCAAGAGGAAATGGATGTCTCAGCTCAAGCAGAGGAGCGAATTCATCCTTCCGTCTTTCTGTTCTATTCAGGCTTCAACAGATTGTAAGATGCCCGCCCACATTGCCCTTCTTTACTTAGACTACCAATTCAAATGCTAATCTCTTCCAGAAACTCCCTCACAGTTACACCCAGAAATGTTTTACCAGCTATCTGGGCATAATTTAGCCCATCAAGTTAACACATAAAATTAACCATCACAGGGACTTCCCTGGTGGTCCAGTGGTTAAGACATCACCTTCCAATATAGAAGGTGTGGGTTTGATCCCTGGCCAGGGAACCAGTAAGACCCCACTGTGTCTTGCATCCAAAAAACAGAAGCAATATTATAACAAATTCAGTAAAGACTTTTTTTTTTTTAAGTTTTTTAAAAAATTAACCATCACAGCCACCATGAGAGAAGCCAAATAAAGAACAAAACCCATCACACAGAAGAGGGCAGGACGGAGAAAACATTGCTGGAAAAAATGAGCCAGAGTGATAAAGACATACCTGAAGCTTGACCTACCTCTAGACTTTTCTGTGCACCAATGTATCTTTAGAGTTTGAATAATTTGAGTAGGAATTTTTTTTAAACTTTTAAACAAAAAGATTTCCTAA
The DNA here is from genome assembly GCF_032405125.1 of Capricornis sumatraensis. Taxonomy (NCBI): domain Eukaryota; kingdom Metazoa; phylum Chordata; class Mammalia; order Artiodactyla; family Bovidae; genus Capricornis; species Capricornis sumatraensis. The sequence goes on along the minus strand of NC_091083.1, from coordinate 66,646,380 downwards.
CAGAAGCAGATGAGTAGGGTTCAACAGGTGGAGGTATTAATGTCTCACATTTTTATGAAGTATTTGTTTACAGAATGCTGGAAGGTATTCCAGACAGAGGGAATAGCAAGTATGAAGGCAGGAATGTAAGAGCTTGAGGTTTCTGCACCACGAGGTATAAACTGAGTTAGATTTCCCTGGTGGTCCAGTGGCTGAGACTATGAGCTCCCAATGCAGGGGGCCCGGGTTCACTGCCTGGTCGGGGAGCTAGATCCCGCATGCCACAACTAAAGATTCCATAGGCCGCAACTAAGACCTGGTGCAGCCAAATAAATAAATTTTAAAAAGGAGTAAGGTAGAACTATTATTTGGAGGAACACATTTCTCCACTCAACTTTGTAGGCAGTGGAAATAATTGAAAGATCCTGAGCAGAAGTTGCTTTAAAATGATGAAGTGTCAAGGTTGGAAGAACTTTTGAAAGCAATCTGATTTGACTCTAGGTTCTGTTTTTGTCCCCATCTCACAGATGAATAAATGTGGCAGGCCAATGTCTCACAGATGGTAGGTGAAGGAACAAAGATTTGAACCCAGGGCCATCTGAGCCCCAACTCATGCTGTCAGTGACCTCCTGTCTCCACCATTGGAAATTAATTTCTGCCCTCTGAGCTCACCCGGAATGGGTGAATCCTTTTTCAGAGATTTGACAATGACATTGGTAGAGCTACCCAGATCTGAATTAGGAAGATGGATTCAAGGAGAGGGAAGTATAGAGGGACTCTGCCTTCGTGGGAGGCAAAGACAAAGGCAGATGAGGAAAGCAGGCAAATGAAGAGGAGGGAGCAGATGACAGAGAGGTGATGAGAGTCAGCAGGACCTGGAGAAGGAATAGATGGTGATGGAGGGATGTAAGAAGGAAGAAATTAAGGCAGACACAGGCTTGTGTGTAGAACAGGGGTTGCCGGATCAGATACCTACAGGGCCAGGCAAGTACCATAAATAAGCAAAGTGGTCAGGTTTAAAATAACAGGGAGTCATGGGTTCTGTAGCAAGCCTGGAGTTCATGCCCCTTCTAAAGGAGGTACCTACAACTCATGTGGGAGTATAAGCTCCCAGTGTGGGCAGTTGCCAGGTGTGAGGAGAAAAATAAGCTCTAAATTCAAATTTTTATACAAAATCTTTTGGTTTTTAAATGCTGGAAACTAATTCAAATTTTAAAAAGAAAAAAAGCATGGTGCTGGCCGAAAGACCAGCTGAATTTGGCCTGTGGGCTGCCAGATCATACCTTCTAATCAGCTTGGATCCAACCCCCTGTTCACTACTTAACAATACTGTGTGCTCTCAAGGAAATTACTATACCTTTCAAGTCCCAGGTTCTTTTTTCCCCTCTAATTTAATTGTGTTTAAGTTTAAGTATAGTTGATTTACAATGTTGTGTTAATTTCTGCTGTACAGCAAAGAGATTCAATTATACATACATATATTCTTTTTCATACTATTTTTCATTGTGGTTTATCACAGAATATTGAAAAGAGTTCCCTGCGCTATACTGTAGGACCTTGTTTATCCATCCTATATGTAATAGTTTGCATCTGCTGTTCCCAAGTTCCCAATCTTTCCCTCCCTGACCTGACCCCCATTGGCAACCACAAGTCTGTTCTTTACGTTTGTGAGTCTGTTTCTGTTTTGTAAGTATGTTCATTTGTTTCATATTTTAGATTCTACATATAAATGATATCATATGGTACTTGTCTTTCTGTTTATGACTTACTTCACTTAGTATGATAATCTCCAGTTCCACCTATGTTGCTGCAAATGGCATTATTTCATTCCTTTTTATGGCTGAGGAATATTCCTTCACATATATATATGTTGTTGTTGTCCAGTCACTAAAGCATGTCTGACTCTTTGTGACCTCATGGACTGCAGCACACCAGGCTTCCCTGTCCTTCACTATGTACCAGAGTTAGCTCAGATTCATGTCCATTGAGTCTGTGATGCTGTCTAACCATCCCATCCTCTGCTACCCTCTTCTCCTTTTGCCTTCAATCTTGCCCAGAATCAGGGTCTTCTCCAGTGAGTTGCTGCTTCACATCAGGTGGCAAAAGTATTGGAGCTTCAGCTTCAGCATCAGTCCTTCCAATGAATATTCAGGATTGATTTCCTTTAAGATTGACTGGTTTGATCTGTTTGCTGTCCAAGGAACTCTCAAGAACCTTCTCCAGCATCACAATTCAAAGGTATCAGTTCTTCGGCACTCAGCCTTCTTTGCATCCCAAACTCACATCCATACATGACTACTGGAAAACCATAATTTTGTCTAGACAGACCTTTGTCAGCAAAGTGATGCCTTTACTTTTTAATATATATAAAATCTCACATCTTCTATATCCATCTATCTGTTAATGGACATTTAAGTTTCTTTCCAGGTCTTGGCTCTTGTAAATAGTGCTACTATGAACACAGGGGTGCATGTATCTTTTCAAATTGTAGTTTCCTCTGGATATATGCCCAGGACTGAGATTGCTGGATCATGTGGCAACCCTGTTTTTAGTTTTTTGAGGAACCTTCATACTGTTTTTCATAATGGCTGCACCAATAAGTCCCAGGTTCTTATCTGCAAAATGGGGATAATGAATTCCCTACATCCTGGACTTCCCTGGTGGTCCAGTGGCTAAGGCTCTGAGCTCCCAATGCAGAGGGGCTGGGTTCAATGCCTGATCAAGGAACAAGATCCCGCATGCTGCAATTAAGACCCAGTGCAGCCAAGTAAATAAATAATTTTTTAAAATTCCCCACACCATAGGGTTGCTATACTGATTTTTTTTAACAAGATAAATGTATGTAGAGCACTTAGCATTCAGTGCCTGACATAGAGCAAAATACCCAGAATGGTTTTATCATCAATGTGAAAGTTATTCTTTCTCCTATAACTCATAAATTCACAAACTATTAGAACAGGAAAGATCTCCAAAGACATCTTATCCAGGGGTCTTTAAACCTGTTAAGCTACAGAGCCCTCTGTTAAGCCAGACCTTTCATAGAAACGCAATGCATAAATGGATGAGAGAGAGGAGTTGGCTTTGTTTGAAGTTTGGGCAGGGAACCCAGAGTGCTGCCTTCTAGGCTTCCCCACCCCATCACCAACCATCCTCCTTAAACAGTGGTCGCTCCACAGGGTGTTGCAGAACCAACTTTGAGAATCATCATTCTATGCCAGATGGTGCTAGTGGTGAAGAACTTGCCAATGCAGGAGACATAAGAGGCATGGGTTTGAGCCCTGGGTCAGAAAGATCCCCTGGATGAGGGCATGGCAACCTACTCCAGTATTCTTGCCTGGAGAATCCCATGGACAGAGGAACCTGGCGGAATGCAGTCCATAGCGTTGCACAGCATCAGACATGACAAATGACTTAGCACACACGTGCCTATTCTATGCCAGGTCCATTTCACAAATAAGAAAACTGAAGTTCAGAAAGGTACAATGATTTGCCTAAGATTCAGTAACAGAGAGGGATTCCTGCTTCCCAGGCTAACGCACTTCTCAACTGGAATGACACTCTCCTTCTGGTCCACCTGCTTGAGAATGAACCCTCTCAGGTGAGGAGTAGCCCCACTAGCATTGCCCCAGAGCCCCAGGATATAGCCAGGGTTCTCAGTTCTCAGGCTAACAGAAAGAGAAAAGGAATTTATCGAGAGCGTCAGGGAGCTCCCAGAACTGATGGGAAGGCTGGACAACCAAGCTCAGAGAATTGAAATGATGGGATCAGGGACTTGGATGTTACTAGGACTCTTTCCTCAGTCCCTGTCTGTGTGTAAGCTTTCCTCCTCAAAGCTGGACAGTTGGCTGCAGCAGCTCTCAGCCCTCAGAACTCTCAGCTGCTCCACTAGTGAGACCAAAGCTTTCTGCTTCTGCTCTTGACAGGATTTTAAGCCTTCCTTAAGGGAAGGACTTGGATTGGTCCAACATGAATGGGTGCTCATCCCTTTACCAGTTATCTATGGGTGCAGGCGGAGAAGGCAATGGCACCCCACTCCAGTACTCTTGCCTGGAGAATCCTATGGATGGAGGAGCCCGGTGGGCTGCAGTCCATGGGGTCGCTGAGAGTCAGAGATGATTGAGCGACTTCACTTTCTCTTTTCACTTTCCTGCATTGGAGAAGGAAATGGCAACCCCCTCCAGTGTTCTTGCCTGGAGAACCCCAGGGACGGGGGAGCCTGGTGGGCTGCTGTCTATGGAGTTGCACAGAGTCAGACACGACTGAAGCAGCAGCAGCAGCAGCATGGGTGCAGGGCCAGGTACTGTGACTGGCCCACCTTGAGCCAGGTGCCTACTCTTTAACCAATTATCGTGAATAGGGAGGTGGCGTGAATAACGAGATAGCATGCCCGTTGGAACCGTCTGGTCAGAGAAGGGAAGAAGAATTTCTCTCCTCCAAGAAGCCTATCTTATCTCCTTTGCCAGACACCCTTGCCGCTTGCTAAGCATAAATGAAATGATTCACTCTCCAAGATTCGTTGCCCTTTATTTATAACTATTAAAGCATGCGTTCTGCTTGGCTAGGGAATGGAGGCCTGTCTTGTCCACTTTTGCATCCTTCCAGCACAAACAAGAACCCCCAGTGAGTGCTGTCAGGTTAGGTTGGACTGAACTGACCTTTGGAGACATTTAGTCCCACTTGTCCATTTTACAGATAGGACAATAGGCCTAGAGAAGGGAATGCACACATCACATACACTGAAAGGAGGAAAGTTGCCAAACTAGGGCTGGAACCCTCTTACCTTGATTTCTACTCTAGTACAGGTTAAAACTGTATAAATTTAATCCTTGCCCATATGGGTGTCTGAGACCTGAAGAGATGCCGTTTCTCATTTTGGATGTACCTGCTGGCAAATCTTAGGAGGCTGGACCTCCCAAGTATTCAGTCATTGCTGACATCAGAGCCAGAAATCGAATAATCAGGACTCAGTTCCAACCCCAAACCTGTCTCTTACTGAACAAGCTCCTGAAGCTAAATCCCAAATTGCACCTCTATAAAATGGGCATAAGTTATATTTACCTTGACACTTGCTGGGAAGACTAGAAATAATGTATATATTGTCCCCAACACATAGAAGTTCCTCAAGAAATGGTAATGTCTTCTAATGATTGTTATTGATGACAAAGAAGGTGAAAAACAAGAGCCCTTCTTCCCAAAGGGAAGAGAATCATTCCTGAGGTTGGTCTCTTGGAAGACATGATTCCATACCGTCTCTATCCCGAGCAAATTCCCTTTGGAAGGGAACACAGGAAATCCTTTTGTTAGGAAGAGAAAGAAGAAGAGTTGGCAGGCTGTGACTGTCTCTGCCTCTCCCTGAACCTTGCTCTATTTCCCCTGCTCCAGACTGCTCCAGCCCACTCCCCTGCTGAGCTCAGGTCATACTCACACTGGTGTGAGACCGCCAGCTTTGAGACATGCTAGCTGGGAGGGAAGGAAGTGCACGTGACAGAATGAGGAGACTCCCATGATGGTAGACGGCAGGTTTGGAACACCTGCTCCTGACAGGTCTAGGTTATGAAGGAAGCTCTTGAAGGTCACTACAAGGTTGTGTGCGTCTCCTTTCTCACTGGCTCAGCCTTCAGAGCCTTGTCTCTCCTCTCTACCTTACTACTTGGTCTCCAAATTAGGTTTTTTAAAAATATTTATTTGGCTGTGCTGAGTCTTAGTTGTGGCATGTGGGACCTTAGTCTTAGTCACCAGACCACCAGGGAAATCCCCAAATTAGTTTTGTTTTTTTTTTTTTAATAAAACAATAGACAGGCTGGCCTCTTTAAAATATGGCCTTTAAGTAGGGAGCAAATCATTGCACATCTTCCCTCCCAATGCCTCCCTTACCAGAGCCTGCCAGTCTCTGGCAGGTGATAGAGTTCTGGTCAATAATATGCAATTCTCTTGATGTTACTCACCAGAAAAGTTCTTCTTCTTCTTTTTTTTTTAAAGAGACAAACTCAGCTGATCTTCTTCAGCCTTTTGCACTTACCTTCATGTCCTGCCTGGAACACAGATGTGATGGACAGAGGGACAACAGCCTTCTTGAAATCTGGGGAACAGAAATTAACTTGATAAGAATGTTAAAGCAGAAAGAGCCTGGGTTCCTCCAGATCTTATGTGAGATGAATAAAATTCCATAAAAAGTATGTGCCACTGTTAATTTTCATCTGTGCTACTTGCTGCCAAGCACATTTCTGACTCATACAATATAATATCTGTAATACTCAATAAATATTAGCTATTGTTATTTTTGCCTGTGTTACTTTCCATAATCATAACCATGAGTGGGTAGTTGTGCTGTGGGTGTTATCACCCTTAGTTTAGAAGTGGAGGAAGTCAAACTTCTTCCCAGAGTGGGTTGTAAAGTTTCAACAAGATGGGCAGCCATAATAACAGCAAACATTTATCCTTGCTCGCTTTGTTGCTAGCACAGTTCTAAGTGTTTCAGATATCTTAATTCACTTACTTCTTACAGCAACCCTGGACAAAAACACTTTTATTCCCACTGAAAAGATGAGGAAACAGATTCAGAGAGGTTAAACGATTTGCAAGGTCATATACCTAGCAAGCTCTAGATTCAGGACTTGAACTCTGCAGTCTTGGGACTGTGTCTGGCATGTGTATGTGTGTTTAATTAAAAAAAAAACAGACTACAGGAACTTCTCTGGTTCAGTTCAGTTCACTTGGTCAGTCATGTCCAACTCTTTGTGACCCCATGAACCGCAGCACGCCAGGCCTCTCTATCCATCACCAACTCCCAGAGTCCACCCAAACCCATGTCCATTGAGTCGGTGATGCCATCCAACCATCTCATCCTCTGTCGTCCCCTTCTCCTCCTGCCCCCAATCCCTCCCAGCATCAGGGTCTTTTCAAATGGGTCAGCTCTTCCCATCAGGTGGTCAAAGTATTGGAGTTTCAGCCTTAGCATCAGTCCTTCCAATGAACACCCAGGGCTGATCTCCTTTAGGATGGACTGGTTGGGTCTCCTTGCAGTCCAAGGGACTCTCAAGAGTCTTCTCCAACACCACAATTCAAAAGCATCAATTCTTCGGCACTCAGCTTTCTTTATAGTCCAACTCTCACATCCATACATGACCACTGGAAAAACCATAGCCTAGACTAGACAGACCTTTGTTGACAAAGTAATATCTCTGCTTTTTAATATGCTGTCTAGGTTGGTCATAGCTTTTCTTCCAAGGAGTAAGTGTCTTTTAATTTCATGGCTGCAATCACCATCTGCAGTGATTTTGGAGCCCAGAAAAATAAAGTCTCTCACTGTTTCCACTGTTTCCCCATTTATTTCCCATGAATTGATGGGACCAGATGCCATGATCTCTGTTTTCTGAATGTTGAGCTGTAAGCCAACTTTTTCACCCTCCTCTTTCACTTTTTTTCATCAAGAGGCTCTTCTCTGGCAGTCCAGGGCTTAAGAATCTGCCTAGTAATGCAGGCAATGGCAACCCACTCCAGTACTCTTGCCTGGAAAATGCCATGGACAGAAGAGCCTGGTAGGCTGCAGTCTCAGGGGTCAAGAAGAGTTGGACACAACTGAGAGACTTCACTTTCACTTTTCACTTTCATGCATTGGAGAAGGAAGTGGCAACCCACTCCAGTGTTCTTACCTGGAGAATCCCGGGGCGGCGGAGCCTGGTGGGCTGCCGTCTATGGGGTTGCACAGAGTCAGACACGACTGAAGCGACTTTGCAGCAGCAGCAGCAGCAGCAGGAATGCAGAGGATGCAATTTTGATACCTGGTTGGGTAACTAAGATTCCACATGCCAAGGAATAACTAAGTTTATGAGCTGAAACTATGAGCCCATGTGCCTCATCTAGAGAGTCCAGGCACTGTAAGAGAAGGTCCTGCATGATGCAACAAAGATCCCACGTGCTGCAACCAAGGCAGCCAAATAAATAGTTTTTTAAACAAAGAAAAAATGTGTGTAGCTCATAGACGTGTAGTGACTTGTGTAAAGCCATACAGCCAAGGGACTTCCCTGGCGGTCCAGTGGTTAAGACTTTGCCTTCCAGCGCAGGGAGTGGAGGTTCGATCCCTGGTCTAGGAGCTAAGATCCCACGTGCCCCGTGGCCAAAAAAAACAAAACATTAAACAGAAGCCATGTTGTAACAAACTCAATGAAGACTTAAAAAAAAAAGTCCACATTAAAAAATCTTAAAAAAAAAAAGTTAAATAAAATAGTCATACAGCCAAAAAGAGGTGGTGAAACTGAACCCAGGATTTGGACCCAGGACTGGCTAGCTCAAGACCCATATCATGAAGGGAATCCCTGTGGGGGAAGAAGTGTGTGGCCTGCCATGTTGAAGAGTCACATGTGTTTCCACTGTGAGGCAAGGCTTTGCGGAGAGAAAAGCCTAGAGTTATCCTCAAGGCTGCTGCCTTATCCAGAATCTGAGGCTCAGAGAGGAAACACAACTCACCCAAGTTGTCCAACTAAAAGAGGGCAGTGATGGGCCAGGAATCCCACTCTACTCCACCACAGTGGGGACATAAGTGGTTTGAGGAGCAATGTTCATCCCTGATGGCAATAAGCCTTAGAGATAGAAACATAACAGCAGTGAAGGGCAACCTAACCATTACTTATATTCATTAAGAGAACATTGAATTGAAGGGACACATGCCTGCCATCAGTTACCAGCCAGTGCTCTGACAGCCTCACCACCCTCTGTGAATCCAGCTGGGCTTGTGGGGGGCACATAGTGCAGCCCCTCACTCCCTGGCTCTTTACTAAAGTGCTTAATTGTCCGAGAGAAAACACCCAGCACTCCTGCCCGGCTCCAGGTGAAGCTGCAATAAACTAACTGAAACTAAATGGCTTGAATCTTTGCAGGGAAGGGGGCCACTCGTAGGAAAATATAGAACACATGTTCATTCAACAAATATTTGTTCAGCATCTTTTATGTGCCAGGCACAGTGCTATGAGCTATGAATATGAGCACAACCAAAGCAGATGAAAGGCGCTGTCCTCATGGAGATGGTATTTGTGGGAGGATGGAAATCTACCCTCTACAACTCACAGGCACAAAAAAAGTATAGGCTCTTTATTTTTTATGTGACAGGTTTTTTTTTCCTTGTGCCTCATCTATTTATTAATAAGACAAAATACGAAACTGATCATTAATTTAGTCTTCCAGTTTAAAAGTCTCAGATGAGTTAGTACTTAGTATTTTTTGAGTAAAAGTTTCCACTTTCTGTGCCTCTACCCCTTCCTTTATTCAAGACAGTGTATAGGTTTTGACCAGTCCACACATATGTATCCTTGTGCTGTCCTTGGACTGTGACCTAAGAGGTCACACGACAGCACATGGACCTATATGAACCACCCTTCACACCCCTCATTGATTCAGCAGTAGGGTGGAAAACCCTAGGATATCTTGGTTTGGGGGAAGGAAAACCCAGCTGCAGCCAGCTGGCAGAGCCCTAGCCATATCTCAGCACTCCAGCCATGCTCCAAGGATAATTACTGCAGCTATAATCCAAAGGACCTGGCCACTGGAGCACGCTTGGTACATGTGCTGGACAAGGCAGTAGTACTAGTGATGTAATGCCCACAAAAATACTCTTCAACCAGTGACCAGCCAGCATCTTCATCCATTGTATAGAATAACTCTGAGGGGTGTTCTTAACTGCCTCCCAGAGTTCCCCAGTGGAATTAAGCTCCAGGTGCCTCAGTGGTAATTATTTGACCACACATGATTTTATTGGCAGCCTTTCCTTCACTGTCTCACTCCACACTCTACTATCAGCACTTCCTGGGATCATCCCCTATCCCCCACCAAATAAACTAACTGGTCTCAAATCTGGACCCAGGATCTGCATCTGAGGGAACCCTGAGACGTCGTCCATTTAATATTTTTTTAAATGTCATATTCATTATATATGTATTGGGAGATGCTAGATAATAAACAAATATGATAGAAGCTCTTTTATCTCATGTTATCAAGAGAAATATTTGATCAGTGCATTAAAAATATTAGTTCAGGGACTTCTCTAGTGGTCTAGTGATAATCATAACATATGATGTATGCATATCTTAAACATTTTGTTGTTCTTGTTCGGTCATGTCCAGCTCTTTGTGACATCATGGATTGCAGCACACCAGGCTTCCCTGTCCTTCACTATCTCCCAGAGTTTGCTTAAACTCATGTCCATTGAGTCCAACTATCTCATCCTCTGTCGTCCCCTTCTCCTTCTGCCTTCAATCTTTCCCAGTATCAGTGTCTTTTCCAGTGAGTCAGCTCTTCGCATCAAGTGGCCAAGGTTTGGAGCTTCAGCTTCAGCATCAGTCCTTCCAATGAATATTCAGGGTTGAAAACACTTTAGTCTAATTTAAAATAAGTAAGTGTACAGTTAGGTGACAATTTTTTGACACAGAGCTAATCTTCAGAAAATCCTGCATTGCTCACTAAGGCTTCTGAGCGCAGAAGTGAGTGCAGATATGTTTGGGGAGAGCTTGGAAAGGCAAGAAGCTGACAGAAGGAAACTGATCAGTGGCATGGCACAGCCAGTTCTAGAACTCAAGGCTTTCAAGTCTGGAGGCTTGTAAGACCAAGGCATGTCAAAGGAGGATGCCCCACGCTTTAAATGGAGTCAAAATTGCAGTGAAACTGGCTGGTCACCAGCCCTTCCAGGAGTCCGTGGGCAATGGGTGATCATGTTTCCCAGCAACACTACTCCAAAGAGGTGGGCAACTGCTGGGTAGTGTCACATCGCAAGCCAGCTACTCTGGAGGAATTGAATCTGACTCACCCACTGACCCACAGAGACAAAATTCAGAGGGCTTCCAAAGAGCTGTGAAAGGGAGCTGCCTCCTGGAATAGTATGTTACTTTATGGTAGGGTCACAGGACATCTATGTGGGAGGTTTTGTCAGATGGCCCCACCTCCAGCAATCGTATGGATGGACCTCCACTTTTCTCCAGCAAAGTGGAGAAAAGGTTTGGGACAAATTTTATATTTCTCATAAGGAGCATAAAGGGCTTTCCTGATAGTTCAGTGGTAAAGAATCCGCCTGCCAATGCAGGAGACATGGGTTCAATCCCTGAGTCGGGGAGATCCCCTGGAGAAGGAAATGGCAACCCATCCAGTATTCTTGCCTGGAAAATCCCATGGACATAGGGGCCTGGCGGGTTACAGTCCATGGGGCTGCAAAGTCAGACGTGACTTAGCTACTAAACAATAACAACTTAGTGATTGCTGCTGCTACTGCTAAGTCGCTTCAGTTGTGTCCGACTCTGTGCAACCCCATAGACAGACGGCAGCCCACCAGGCTCCGCCGCCCCTGGGATTCTCCAGGCAAGAACACTGGAGTGGGTTGCCATTTCCTTCTCCAATGCATGAAAGTGAAAAGTGAAAGTGAAGTCACTGAGTTGTGTCCAACTCTCAGCGACCCCATGGACTGCAGCCTACCAGGCTCCTCTGTCCATGGGATTTTCCAAGCGAGAGTACTGGAGTGGGGTGCCATTGCCTTCTCCAACTTAGTGGTTAAACAACAAAGGAGCACAATAATTCACATGACTTAAAGTGGTTTCATGGTTCCTAATGATTTTCCCCATGGCCCTCCTAGTGCTCCCCATCTTTATTCTGGAAATAGACCCATGATTATTGACTCAAGCCAGGCCAGTTAGTGATATCTGGAATTTTTCCTATCAGAGCTGAGAAATAGATGTTCTCTATACTCCAGGAGGTACTAAAGCTGGAAGGCTATGATGCTGGAATTGCCAGAGGCCACATTCCCCTCCAAGTAGAGAAAGACCATCTGTGAGAGGCAGGAATGACTCCAGCAAGCAAAGAGCAGAAGAGAAGAGAGAGAGAAAAGCCTGACAGTATTTGCATGTCTAAATCCAGTCCTTGCTGGGGTCAGCTCCATTCTGTACTGTCCATGGTTTGGTTACGTGAGCCAATACATCCCCTTTTCATGCTCAAAGTAGTTAGAGTTGAGTTTCTATCGCTCCAAACAAAGAGTCTTTGACTAACACAGATATTCTCAGTGATAGCAAAGAGAAGGAGCCTTCAAAAGGCCTCCAGGCAACAGATGTTCACAAGTAGGAGCTGGGACAAGAGAGGAAGAGCCACAGAGAGACTGCACATAGAAAATACCTTCTGGGGACTCCTAGGAATATATATACCCCTGCTTAATTATTTTCATACACACACACATAAACACACACCAGGAATAAAGGGGAAAAAGAGCCTTGAAGAAAAGATAGTTACAACACAACACTCTTGAGTCAGGTACTTTTTTTTTTTCAACTGTTTTCTTTCTCTTTATCTATATCCATTTTCTCTAATGACAGTCATTTTTTGTCTCTAGCTGTTTTTTTTTGAGGGGGGGAGGTCGTGTTGGGTCTTTGTTTCAGTGTGCAGGCTGTTTATTGCAGCATGCTCTAGCTGTGACGGCTGAGCTTAGTTGCCCTGTGGCATGCGGGATCTTAGTTCCTCAAAAAGGGATCGAACCTGTATCCCCTGCATTGGAAGGCATATTCTTAACCACAGAACCTCCAGGGAAGTCCTTGAGTCACGTACTTATTATTTAACCTCCTTGTAATGCCCAGCCCCTCAGTGTATTCTCTCTCACTCTATAAGGCAGCAAAGAAAATATACACTTAAGCTATTATTCTGACTCTTACTCTCTCTCTCTTTCCTGAATCATTTCTAAATTAATTTATTACCTTTTATAACCTTATATAACCATAAAAGCTAGAACAGATCCATTCTGTATGAGGAATGGCACAATTCGTATCTCTTCTCAAACAGAAGGCCTCATGTACATGTAAAAGCTGGAACATAAAGCACTGGGGTTATTTGTCAATCCAAGAGTAGGCCTCAGCCTGGTGGGAAGAAGAGGGAGCTTAGAAAAATGAACTTGGGATCCATGTTTTATTTCTTTTTTATTTTTGGGAAGAAATGTTAGTTAATTGAGAAAAATGAGTGTAAGTTTTTCTAAAGCCCTGTTCTTGGAGCAAGGGGAGGAGTTCATTGTGTGAAGAATTAAGCCTCATCATCTGGGGCTTAATTGTTCTTTAATACTTTGGGATTGAAAGGGAAATATGGAGGAGGCTTTGTAAAGAGGGCTTGAGGTCTTGTATGAGTAAAAAATGCTGAGAAGAGAAAACCATGGGCTTTTGATAAATGGAAAGATTAGCTTGTTTTCAGGAGTATCTCTTCCCTTCCCCTCCACCTCCATGGATGGAGTATACTTCCTTGCCCTTTGGCTTTGGGCTTGGCCATGAGACTTTCTGTGGCCAAAGGGTTTGAGGTGTACTTGTGTAGCTGGACACCCTCTCTTACAATTCAGCCATCATCAGGAGAAAATCCTGTTCTGGTTAGCCCACTGGTTCAAGGAGGAGAATGAGGAAAACATGGAGCAGAGTCACCCACCAAGAAACTCATAACCCCAAACCAAATGCTGTTACATCACGCCTAGAGTCTGAGGTTGACAGTTTTGTGGTATTACCAGTGCAATAGCTAATGGATATAACGCATTAGTGTGATTTCCCTTGAAATGGAAAACTAACGAAGCCTGGCAACTTTGGGGTTTTTTACTAACAAAAGTTAAACTCCTGACATGAGTGACCCTTTTACCTTTTATTATTACTGGTGGAAGTGGAATCAGGAGTTGGGGAGAGAATGATGGAGTTTTAGCCCTGGGACCTCACAGCACAATTTCGCCTATCTGACCCAGGTCATGGAGTTTGAAGCCAGCATATCCATGCATGTGGTTTGTTGGGAGAGGCAACGCACCGTTGGCCCTATGCCTCCATGCATATTGCTGGATACGCGAAGAATGCAAGGTGCTGATTGCCCTCTACCCAGGCCATTTCTCAGGATTGTGTTTGTAGGAAGCAACCTTACCGAGTGAAATAATATCTTCCCCAGACAAAGAGTTGACTCATTACTGTTGAAGATAAAAGTGGTAGATTCTCCAAGCTCAGTAGTCTCCCTGTAACAGAACTTATCTGTGTGTGCAGGCCCACCTGTATCACTTCCCTGGGCCTTGGGAGACATGGGGAATCAGAGTAAGCCTGACTGTCTGGCTACACTTTCCCTGTAAGTACAGCAGTCCCAGCACCTAGGAAGCAGTCTAGCTTCACCGCTTGTAGGCAGGGTAAATTCGCAGACCCTTCACGGCTCCTGACTTGAGTCATCTCTCATGAACGTTAATTGTCCCAAAGCTCTACACAGGAATCAAGTTTGTGAACTCCTTCAGAGAGCAAGATCCCTCCCACCCAGGGCAACCTTTCAGCACCAACTTGGGAAAGAGAACTTCATAAATTCTCAAATGTAAAAGTTAGAAGGGACCATTGTAATCAGCAGAAAAGCTTAGAGCAATGATTTCCAGAAGGTGGGATGTACCCTTGTGGGTCACGAGATGATTTTAGATGATATGTGAAAGAGCATGATTTTAAATTTCAGAAGCACTTGTTTATAATATGCATAAGAAAACACTTTGAAGTATTCCTCTTGAAAGACATATTTAAGCAAAAAAATAGATTGCTGCTAAGTCGCTTCAGTCGTGTCCGACTCTGTGTGACCCCATAGACGGGGGCCCACTGTCTCTGGGATTCTCCAGGCAAGAACACTGGAGTGGGTTGCCATTTCCTTCTCCAATGCATGAAAGTGAAAAGTGAAAGGGAAGTCGCTCAGTCGTGCCCGACTCTTCGCGACCCCATGGACTGCAGCCTACCAGGCTCCTCCGTCCATGGGATTTTCCAGGCAAGAGTACTGGAGTGGGGTGCCATTGCCTTCTCCAAAAAATAGATTAACAGAAATATAAGTTGTTGTTCAGTCATTAATTCGTGTCTGACTCTTTGTGACTCCATGCACTACAGCACACCAGGCTTCCCTGTCCTTCACTATCTTCTGGAGTATGCTAAAATTTATGTCCATTGAGTCAGTAATGTTATATAACTATCTCATCCTCTGCCACCCTCTTCTTCTTTTGCCTTCAATCTTTCCTAGCACCGGGGTTAGGCAAGGCTAAAAGTATGTTTAAGTTAGGCTGGGATTATTTAAAGGCTGGAATCAGTAAGGACTCTTGACCACAGCACCTAACATAGCTCCTCTACATTGCTTGGGCTTCCTTACAGAGTGGCAGATTCAGGGTAGTCAAGCATCTTGCACAGTGGCTCAGGGCTTCAAGAGCAACCACTAGGAGAGGTCATTAAGATGAGTGGTAATTTGATACGACTGAAGTCCTTACAAAAAGAGGATATTAGGACACAGGCTTACATACATGAAGACACAAGAAGGCCACCTATGAGCCAAGGAGAGAATCCTCAAAAGAAATGAATCCTACCAACACCTTGATCTCATACCTTTAGCCTCCGGAATTGTGAATAAATTTCTATTGTTTAAACCACTCAGTCTGTGATACTTTGTTGTGACAGCCCTACCAAACTAATACAGGAGTCTAGAGCAAAACAAAGAGATCTTAGATGTGACGCTAACAGCATGATCCACAAAATGTAAAATAGATAAATTGGACTTATTAAAAACTCGCTCTGGGAAAGACCTTAAGAGGATGAAGGCACAAACTACAGACTGGGAGAAAATTGTTGCAATTCACATATCTGACAAGGAACTATGCAGAATACATAAGAATTTCAATACTCAACAGTGAAAAAAAATCCGATTAGGAAATGGGCAAAAGACATGAATAGACGTTTCACCGAAGAAGATAAACAGACGGCAAAAAAGTCCATGAAAGATGTTCAACATCATTAGCCACGGGGAATTGTAAGTCAAAACTGTAATAAGACATGCCTATCAGAACAGCTACAATGAAAAACAGTGGACTTCCCTGGGTGGTCCAGTGGGTAAGAATCTGCCAGCCAATGGTGCAGGTTCCTTGGTCTGGGAAGATTCCACATGCTGGAGTGCAACGAAGCCCACGGGTCACAACCACTGAGCCCACAGCTACTGAAGTCCATGCGCCTAGAGCCCGTGCTCCTCTATGAGAGAAGCCACTGCAATGAGAAGTCCGCACGCTGAGACGAGAAAGTAGTCCCTACTCACTGCAGCTAGAAAAAGTCCACGCATAGTGATGAAGACCCAGCAGAGCCAAAAATAAAAACTGAAAAAATAAAGACTAAAAAAAAAGAAAAGTGACAATGGCAAATTCTGGTTAGGGTGCAGAGAAATCAGATCAACGTTGTTGGTAAAAATGTAAAATGGTACAACTACTCTGAAATTATTTCGGTAGTTGCTTACAAAACTAAATATACAACTATCATACAATCCAAACTGTTTGGAAGAGCCCCAAACACTGGAAACAGCCCAGACGTCTTTCAGTGGGTGAATAGTCAAAAAAAAAAGAATCTGTGGTGTGTCCATGTCACGGCATACTAGTCAGCGAAGGAAAAGACTGTTGATGAACGCAACAGCAGGGATGAACCTCTGGGAATTAGGCTGAGTTAAAAGGTCAGCCCGAAAAGGTTACATACTATATGATTCTATTTGTATACCATTCTTCAGATGACAAAATTATAGATGTGTGAAACAGAATAATGGTTGCCAGGAGCAAGGAAAGACGAGGAGGGGGAGGTGGTGTGGTTGTAAAGGGCAACACACAAGATCCTTGTGGAGATGGAACTGTTCTGCACACTGACTGCGTCAGTGTCCATATTCTGGTGGTGGTTTCACACCACAGTTTTGCAAGATGTTACCATTTGGGGAAACTGGATAAATGGTACATGGAATCTTTCGGTATGATTTCTTATATTTGCATGTGAATCTATGAATGTTTTGTGTTAAACGAGAGAGAGAATGGAAAAGTTTTCTTTACTGTTGTAATAAGAGCTCCTTGTTAAGCAAAAGAAAAAAAGGATCAGAAGAGAGTGTTTGCTTGCATAGAGAAATCTGGGAGGATACATACAAAACTAATTCAAGTGATTCCCTGAGGAATCCCCGAGGGTAGGGAGAGGTGGACGCGGAAGGGAGCAGTAGGAGAAGTATATCCATTTTGATAATGTTGGCCTTTTCAGCTTTTGAGCCATGTGAAAACCAAGAAAAACAAACAACAAAAAAAGATTCTTCCAGCTGCCGTATGGAGAGTAGATTTAGATGGACCACGGGGAGACTTGAAAAAGCCAGAAAGACTTCACCTGGCTAGAGAATAGAAGAGTTCTTCAATAGCACACTCTTCAAAGCAGCATAATCTGCCTTTTGTGGGTTTTTCTTTTTAAATTTAATTTATTTACCTATTTTTGGTTGTGCTGGGTCTTCGTTGTGGTCCGCGGGCTTCTTATTTATAGTGGTTTCTCCTGTTGCAGAGCATGGGCTCCAGGGTGTGAAGGCTTCAGTAGCTGCAGCACTTGGGCTCAGTAATTGTGGCACACAGGCTTAGTTTCCACATGGTATGTGTGATCTTCCTGGACTAGGGATCAAACCCATGTCCCCTGCATTGACAGGCAGATTCTTATATGCTAGATCTCCAGGGAAGTCCCTACAGGCTTTTTTTTTTTTAACTTTTTTTTTTTTTAAATTTTTTGGCTGCACAGCATGGCGTGTGAGATTTTATTTCCCCGACCAGGGATTGCACCTACACTCTCTGCATTGGAAGCTCTAGAAGCTCGGAGTCTTAACCACTGGACCACCAGGGAAGTCCCATAACCTGCCTTTTAAAACAAATCTGTTGGCCCCCGCTTAGAAAGGTTTTTCACCCACTGGATTAGGAATAGCAGCCCAGCATGACACTGAAGACATTTCACAATGTGATCCCCAGCTGGTCTTCCCAGGCTCATCCTCTCTTGCCACCCCTTGACTCATGATGTTCTTTTTATCTGAATACTGGATGTACTGTCACACCTCTGTGCCTTTGCCTATCCTGTTCCTTTTGCCTGGAATGCCCTTCCGGTATACATCATCCTTACAATCTCCAACTCCTTAGGACCAAATTCAAGGTTCTCTGCCCTTGGAAGCTTTTCTGACCCATCCATCTCCTAAAATCCCATACACAATTGCTCTTTGTTGACTAACTGCCATTTTATCCCTTGTGACATCGGCATACACTCAAGTGTGAGTTTAATTAATTGTTTTTAAATGATTAATTGAGTGGTCATTTGCTTAATAACCTTCTCCCCTGCTAGACTGCCAATTCCAGGACGGTAGGGACCAGGTCTGCAAATCTTACTGACTGAGGCAGTGTCTAGGACCCTGGAGCTTACCGCTAAGGGTTCTTGGAAAGGCTTGGGATCTTGAGCCCCCATTTTCTCTCTCTCTCTCTTTTTTTTTTTCAGCTGAGCCACCAGTCATGTGGGATCTTAGTTCCCAAACCAGGGATCAAACCTGTGACCCCTGCAGTGGAAGCACGCAGTGCTAACCACTGGACTTCCAGGGAACTCCTTTGAGCCCCCATTCTCTTAAAGGAGCAGCATTCTGAAAGGTGATGCCCAGAGCATGTTCTAATTGGCACTGGAAAGGACTGAAATGTCACTTCCTTGTTCGGCTCATAGGCTCCAGTCAAGCCTATGATTCGACCCCTATCTAGCAAGCCACTAATCTCCCTGTGCTTCTAACAGATGTAAAGGGCTAAACCCCTCCAGCAGGACTGAGAGTAGGTGGGGGAGCCTAGAGCCGCATGTCCCACACAGTAGCCACTAGCCGCAAATGAGTACATTTAAACTAATTAAAATTAAATCAATTAAAATTCAGATCTTTAATCAAGCTAGCCACATTTCAAATGCTCAACAGCTGTCTGTGGCTAGTAGCCACTGTATCCAACACCACAGAATTAGAAAATATTTCCATCATCATAGGACGATCTACAGAGGGTCACGGTCTAGAGAATTACACTCCCCCTACTTTTCTTTTCTTTTTTTTTTCCCTTGGCCACACAGCTTGCAGGATCTTACTTCCTTGGCCAGGGATTGAACCCATGGCCACGGCAGGGAAAGTGCCAAGTCCTAACCACTTGGACTACCACGGAACTCTCAAGAATCACCCTTTACTTCGTGCTTCACACAAAACAGAGCACTGTGTTAAAGCATCTCGAAGGGCGTGCTTAGGAGCCAGACTGCCTGGGTTTGAATCCTACTAGCTGTGTGGCCTTGAGCAAGTTATTTCACCTCTCTGAGTTTCATTTTCTTCAACTGTAAATTGGAAGTCATAATAGTATCTACCTCGTGAGGTTGCTGTGAGGATTCAACAAGATCCTACATGTAATACACTTGGAATATTACTGGCCCACAGTATTAACTGGCCCAGAGCATTAGCTCAGTACTTGGTTGGTTTATTGTCATTTTTTGTTTTTATTTAAATCTCACAACAATCCTATTAAATAAGTGCCATTATGATTTCCATTTGCAAAGGGGGAAATTGAGGCTCAAGCAGCTGAAGCCACTTATGAAAATTCACATGGTGAGGTAGTGGCAGAGCTGGTTTTGAACCCCCAAACCCCTCAGTTTTCTAGGCTTCTTCCTTTTTGAGGGGTGGGGATGGATCTGCCCCGAGCTCCTACTGTAACTTGGTCTAGTTCCACAGTCCTCCTTGCCAAGAAGAGCTCCTGCCAACCTTCCTACGGGCTCCAAGCACTTGACTGATGCCCCAGCCCTATCAGCGGGGGGCCTCTGCCATCAGCTGGCATCCATCAGAAAGCCTTCTCCTTCCTGCTGCCCTCGATGAGATGCTGGACCCAGAGCACTGTGCAAATAGAACATGAATTCTGCTGACAGGGTAATAACAAGGCTCCTAAATCAGCACTTGGACTTTTTGCTTTACATATATTACTCAAATTACATGTCAGGGATTAATATACATTATAAACCAGATGCGCCAGTTACATATTTCTCTCTGGAATGTCTCTTGGGTGCCTCCTGAAACTGCTACTGGTGTTAATCACACATTCTTCCCACCATGCCTGGGCCCTGGCAGGGCCACACCGACAGCAGGAGGGCCAAGGAGGGGTCAGGAAGGATGGGAGGCCTGGAGGAGCTATGAGGAACCAGAGGCTGATTTTCATACTTTGGAACCAGCCCAGCTGTTCTGTGTTTCACAACCACTTTTGTAGCTTTCTGCCTCGCAGGCTGTGGCAATCAGCCTGTTGTGTCCAGTGCTCAGCCAAGGTCTGGTCCATAGCACCTGTTCTGAGGAGGTGGCAGAGGTTGATGATTGCCTACTGGAGGTCTATTTTCTCCTTGTTTCCAAGCAACAGAACCCTGATATTGTTTGGGGCTGCAATGTATCAAGCTAAAAATATTCACCTTCATATCTTTGTGGCTAGATATGGGTATATGAGTTAGTTATGGCCAAGAACTAACGAGACAGAAGAAGAAATATGCTGGGCATTTGTGGGAAATCCTTACATAAGGGCTGTCCCTCACTTCGTGACCCCTTTTCTCTCTGCCTGGAACACAGTCATGATGGTCACAGCTGCAGCCATCTTGCAGCCATGAGGTAACAAGCTTCAAAATGAAAGCCTACAAGCTGAGATGGAGGTATGGAAAGGTGGAAGGAATCTGGAATCATGTGGCTGTATATGAGCCTTTCTACCAGCCTTATTCCGCTTCGTTCAGACACATTTTTACATAAGATAAATAAGCTACCATCTTATTTGCAGTCTACCAAACTTATTTGCAGTCACTGGGGTTTATCACATTTCTGATACATTTGCCTTCAGTGTCTCTGTCATCCACAGAGAAGCAGCTCTTAGGGAACATCCTCAGTCCTTGCTTCTCTTCTCTGAAATGTACTCATCACCACATGCTTGCCCACACCTGCTTCTCAGAGAGTTCTCACTGTATTTCCTGCTGGGTAAGCAGTGGACCATGGCCATAGTTGATGGAGTCAGTGGACTAAACCCAACCCAACCAGATTCTCTTCCTGAGAATTTCAACTGAGCCCAGAGATTCGTATTTAGAACACACACTGGCATCAACAGCCCATAGTGACCCTGGGGTGGTTTTATTTTTCCTGTATAGTGTTTTTGTCCTGTGCTTTCGAGGTAGTGCCAGTGGTAAAGAACCCGCATGCAAATGCAGGAGGCATAAGAGACTTGGGTTCGATCCCTGGGTCAGGAAGATCCCCTGGAGAAGGGCATGGCAACCCACTCCAGTATTCTTGCTTGGAGAATCCCCATGGATGGAGGATCCTGGTGGGCTATAGTCTATGGGGTCACAAGGAGTTGGACACAACTGAAGCGACATAGCATGCATAATGTTTTTGTTTTTTAATATTAGAAACATCGTTTCCAATAAAAATCTGGATCTCTGGCTTCTCTTGAAATAGTGGAAGTTTGGCATCACTGGGTTCACATTCCATGGAGCAATAAATGGCTGCTTGTGAGAAGTGGCAATTCCCTCTAGATGGACACATGCTCTTCCATATTCCACAGTCCTCACTTTGCCCCAGTGTGTTACTGCACATCCATGCCATTTATTCCTGTTGCCTGCCTGGCTCCTTTTGGCTTTGGAGTTTACAACATGCTCTAATTAGACACCATACTACTACTACTACTACTACTACTACTAAGTCACTTCAGTCGTGTCCGACTCTATGCGACCCCATAGACGGCAGCCCACCAGGCTCCCCCGTCCCTGGGATTCTCCAGGCAAGAACACTGGAGTGGGTTGCCATTTCCTTCTTCGATGCATGAAAGTGAAAAGTGAAAGTGAAGTCGCTCAGCCGTGTCCGACTCTTAGCGACCCCATGGACTGCAGCCCACCAGGCTCCTCTGTCCATGGGTTTTCCCAGGCAAGAGTACTGGAGTGGGGTGCCATTGCCTTCTCCGAATTAGTCACCATAAGGCCTTTGAATCATGATAATGATAATAATGCTGCTGGTGAAGATAACAATAGCAACAATTATTGACAACTATTATGAGCCAAGTAGTTTAGGGAGGGCTCTACATATATTCTCTTATTTAGTCCTCAAAACAAGAAGACCCCTACTATGATCACTGTGTGTGTGTGTTTTCAGTCTCTCTGTCGTGTCCGGCTCTTTGACTGTGCAGACTGTAGCCCCCCAGACTTCTCTGTCCATGGAATTGTCCAGGCAAGAATACTGGAGTGGGTTACCATTTCTTACTCCAGAGGATCTTCTCTGTACAGAAGAGGAAAGAGGTGCAGTAACTTGACCAAAGCCTCCTAGTTAGAAAGCAATATATCTGGGATTCAAATCCAAGCATTCTGGCGTCAGAGTGGGTGCTTCCCAACCAATAGATTACAGCTACCTTCTCATGAATTAAGACAAAGAGAAGGAGAAGGACACGGTGTGCAGACAAAGTGGAAGAAACGGATATCAGAGTGGGAGGCAGAGAATGGCCGCTGTGGACCCTGGCTGTTTTCTGGTTCCTTGTGAAGTTTGGATGCACTCCACACAAGGAAACTTCCACCAGTTGGAATTCATATATGCAAGCAACAGAAACAAACTGGTAGATTTCAGCAAAAGAGGAATCAGTGAAATAGACACTGGAGAGTTTTCAGAATTGCTGGGAAGGCTGGAGAACGAGAATGGCCATCAGGGTGGCAGAAGCACAGGGCTAGTCTGGTAAGGACCCTGATGACCCAAGCACAGAATGTCAGACCCTTCAGCCTCCCCTTTAACCCTGCTAAAACTTCACACCTGATGCTAGGCACAGCCACTGGCCCTCCTGCCTGGGCTGCCCCAGAGGCTGAATATTGCTGCCTCTATGGCCACTAACACCAGATTGGGCTTCTCCATTGCTTCTGTGTCTTCGTGTCTCTGGCTCCTCAAACCAAGTCTAGTGCGTCCCTCTAAATGCCAAACACTAGCTGCAGAGGAGACTGGGAAAGCAAGTAGCTAGCACTTCCACATTCTACATCAGGAAGGGAGCTCTACTTCCCACTAAGATTCATCATGGTGGGAAATTCTCCAGACATACATATGGGTCTCTGAATCTGAGCAGCCAAAAGGGACAACTGTGTAAGAAGCCTTTCTTTCTTTCCTTCCTTCCCTTTTTTCTTTCTTTCTATTTTGGTGCTGCTGGGTCTTCATTGTGGCATGCAGGCTTTCTCTAGTCATGGCTCACTGACTTCTCTTGTCATGGAGCATGGGCTCTACAGCACATGGGCTTAGTAGTTATGGATTCTCTAGTTGTAGCGCATGGTCTTCATTGCCCCATAGTATGTGGAATCTTGGAGAAGGCAATGGCAGCCCACTCCAGTACTCTTGCCTGGAAGGTCCCATGGACGGAGGAGCCTGGTAGGCTGCCGTCCATGGGGTCGCACAGAATCAGACACGACTGAGCAACTTCACTTTCACTTTCATGCACTGGAGAGAGAAGGAAATGGCAACCCACTTCAGTGTTCTTGCCTGGAGAATCCCAGGGACAGGGGAGCCTGGTGGGCTGCTGTCCATGGGGTCGCACAGAGTCGGACACTACTGAAGCGACTTAGCAGCAGCAACAGCAGCAGAATGTGGAGTCTTAGGTCTCTGATCAGGGATTAACCCATACCACCTGCACTGGAAAGCGAATTCTTAACCACTGGACCGCTAGGGAAGTCCCCAAAGTCAGTGCCTATTGTTTCCAAAATGTAGAGTCTTTTCTGTGTGGTCACAGGCATTCTCCTTTGCTGCAGGTGGAAACAATTCTCTACGCTACTCCCCAAATCCTGAGTTGGTGACTCCTCTGGAATTTTTCCACCTGGAGCCACTGGTCTTTCTAAGTTGTAAAATGTCTGCCCAGATCTCAATAGCCGCCTGGTTGGAGCTGTTTCTTTATCCTTTAGTGCCTACACATTCCCATCTTCCTCTCATAACTTGATCCTCCAGCAAATTCCCATCCTGGCTTCCCACCTTCTCTTCAAGTGCTCGTTTCTCTGTGATCCAGATTTTAGCCTCTCTCTCCTGTTCCTGCAAAGAACAACATCCCATCTCTACCTTAATTACATTTTAGTGATTCCATTGCCAACGTGGTTTTAAATTGTTCTTGTCTACGTTTCTGGTGGCAAAATTCAAATTTATCCTTATTCTTTAAAGTTTTGAGTGGATGACCTAGACAAGTGAGCAATGACACTATGAAGACTGAGCTCGAAGAAGTGATGTTTAGCACTGTGATCATATAAAATCTGGGCACAGTTAAGGCAGCACAGTAAATACATGATTACAAATGTTTAATGTACACAATAACAAGCGACAGTCATATTATTAAAAAAAATTAGCACCACAGTTCTTGGGGAGAGGTGGCCGTGTTGTGAACTTTGATATTCCACACAGACAGCCCAACAGTCTTGAAGAATGAAGGACTTGTTCCACCAGCTACTGCAAGTACTGTTGGCAGGTGACCCTTAGCTGTGAGCCGCCTTTGAGAATTTCCTTGGCAGCTGTCTTTTTGAGGCAGCCTGCATACAATGATTGACCCACTTGAGGGTGAAGAGACCTGATCCCCTTGAAGATTTATCCCAGCTTTAGTGCAAAATAGTTAGTCGCTCACTCATGTCCAACTCTTGCAACCCCATAGACTGTAGTCTGCCAGGTTCCTCTGTCCATGGAGTTCTCCAGGCAAGAATACTGGAGTGGATAACCATTCCCTCCTCCAGGAGATTGTCCCTCTGGGATGGAACCTGAGTGTCTTGCATTGCAGCCGGATTCTTTACCGTCTTATCCAGCCTTAGAGTCTGCCATGGAATCAGAGGCTTTTGTTCTGACATCGTGGTTTGACTTCTTCCTCCTATTCTTTCCTCTTTCTTCCACAGAGCACTCCCCAAATAATTTCCTGCATGCTAATCTCCATCTTGGAGTTTACTTCCCAGAGAACTCAACCTGCAATCCTCCACGCACACACACAAACACACCCGTGTCCACGCTCATTGGAATGTGATTTTGCAGCTTCTCCATTCAAGAGATAGGGTCTGTTTCTCCCCTCTTTGAATCTAGACTGGCCTCGTAACTTGTTTTTGTCAATAGAATGAGGGCGAAGTTATACTGTACCAGTTCTGAGCTGGACCCTCCAGAAGCCTTGCCTGCTTCTGCTCTCATTCTTGGAGCCTGCCACTACCATAAGAATAAGCCTGGGCTTCCCTTGTGGCTCAACGGTAGAGAATCTGCCTGCCAATGCAGGAGACACAGGTTCGATCCCTGGTCTGGGAGGATCCCACAGCCAGGGGGCAACTAAGCCCATAGACCACAACTATTGAGCCTGTGCTCTAGAGCCCATGCTTTGCAACAGAAGAGAAGCCGCGGCAATGAGAAGCCTGTGTACCACAACTATGAGTAGTCCCCGCTTGCCACAACTAGAGAAAGCCCAAGTGCAACAATGAAGACTCAGCACAGCCAAAAATAAGTAAATAAATAAAAGTATATTAAAAAAGAATAAACAAGCTAACTTGCTTGTGGTAGCTAAAAGACATGTGACCAAATTGCAGCTATTCCTCAGCTAACAGCCAACCATCTTCCTGAAGCAAAGCCACCTAGCTGACCACAATGTATGAATGAACTTAGCCAAGACTAGACATACTGCCTAGCTGAGCCTAGCCCAAACTGTTGACCCAGAGAACCATGAGGTAATCAATAATGTTGTTTTAAGTCAGTTAAATTTTGGGTAGTTTTGTAGCAATTCCTAATAGCTACAGGAGGGAACTGTATTTGAGAAACTGTCTTAAAAAGATAGAAAGTAAAACTGGGGCAAGAGCATTAGGCCCCAAGTAACACAAGAGATGATTGAGCAAGTTTCCATGAGAAAATGGAAGGAATTTATTTTTTGCCCCAGTGAAGCAGGTAGAGAGATGAGACTAGGGGTGGAGGCATAAAAAGTAGGTAAGGAGGAGAGAGTTGTTTGCACGGTGGTATGTGACTGGGAATAATATGGGGTGAAGCAGTAGGTGGGATCCTCTAATGGGCGTGGGTCTGTGTGCATGGAGATGAGATGGCAGAAGGACATTTAAGCATAGATGAACCTAATAGTTATTTTGAATTTCTTTGTATTTCATTGATGTAATCACTTCTCTGTTTATTTGCAACCCACCTGATCTTCAGAAAAGGCTTATACAAAACAGGAATTCTTAAACTCTGCTGGTGGAAAACCAAGAAAGCTACTTTGGAAAGCAATTGGTAGTATTTATCTGTTGTTGCTGCTGCTGCTAAGTCGCTTCAGTTGTGTCCGACTCTGTGCGATCCCACAGACGGCAGCCCACCAGGCTCCGCCGTCCCTGGGATTCTCCAGGCAAGAACACTGGAGTGGGTTGCCATTTCCTTCTCCAATCCATGAAAGTGAAGTCTCTCAGTCCTGTCCGACTCTCAGCTACCCCTTGGACTGCAGCCTACCAGGCTCCTCCGCCCATGGAATTTTCCAGGCAAGAGTACTAGAGTGGGTTGCCATTGCCTTCTCCGAGTATTTATCTAGTGCAGTCCAAAATGCACATGCTCTTTGACGAGCAATTCCACGTCTAGATTTTTTTTTTCACTTTTTGGCTGCCCCATGCAGTATGTGGGATCCTAGTTCCCTGACCAGGAATTGAACACATAGACCCTGTTTTGGGAGCTTAGAGTCTTAACCACTGGACTGCCAGGGAAGTCCCTCCACTCTTGGATTTTTATAGAGAAATCCTTGTGCATGTGCACCAGGAAATGTGTACAAGAATGTTGCATTGTCTGTAATAGAGGAAATTTGGAAAAGCCTTAATTGTCTACAAGTAGAGCTTTAGATAGATAAATTTGTAAATATTCATATGATAAAACACTATATAAGTTATTATGGAGGCTTCCCTGGTGGCTCAGATGGTAAAGCATCTGCCTGCAATCCAGGAGAGCCAGGTTCAATCCCTGGGTTGGGAAGATCCCCTGGAGAAGGAAATGGCAACCTACTCCAGTACTCTTGCCTGGAAAATTCCACGGATGAACTACACGTTTATTTATATCTAGCTATATATATCATCAAAGACAGATCAAAAAATACATGATTGCATGAAAAAGCAAGTTGCAGAAAATAAAATATGATACCATTTTTGTACATCTTAAAATTACACTAAATAGTGTTATAAGCATTTATGAATACAGTATATGCAGTGAAAATATGAAAACCATTTGGAAGGACAGACACCAGATTCCTGATGGTGAATTCTTCTGGGGAGGAAAATATACATGGGAGATTTCACTTTTAACCTTACTAGATTTATAAAATCAGGGGCAAAAACTATAAAATAATAGCATTAAATTCTGACAGTTGGAGGACATGGGTATTTGTTAGATTACTCTCTCCTCTGTTCTGTATTTTAAAATTTTATCAACTGAGAAAGAAATTTAATTTTACCCACGAATGCTTTTTGTGATTTGGGTAGTTTATGTATCTATGGGTGAGTTTCACATCTGGGTTACAGATCTGTGCCAGAACCAGTCCCCGGAGGCGGATGTTACTGAGCCTGTGGACCCCTGGGGTGCCGGATTCTTGAAGAGTGCTTCGTGGATGTATATAGACCGTGGGCCTGGAATGTGACTCCATCTTACTGAGATCACTCACAGCGAGAAACCCAAGGATACATCTGGTTACATGTATTAATTGTTACCCTGACAATAAGACCAGTGGTAAGCTGGTACTATTGTATAAATTACATGAGCGGTGAAAAAATACTCTTCACTTTGCTAATGAGGGTTCCGATTTCTCCCCATTCACCCCAACACTTATTAGCCATATTTTCCCCTTTCTTTTATAGCCCTTCTAGTAAGCATGAAGTAGGTTCTCATTGTGGTTTTGCTTTGTGTCTCCTAATAGCTAATGGTGTTGAGCAGCTTTTCACGTGCTTCTTAGCAATTTGTATTTCTTCTTTGGAGAAATGTCTATTCAAATACTTTGTCTGTTTTTTAATTAGGCTTTTAAAATTGCTGAGTTATAAGAATTCTTTGCTGTTGTTGGGCTTCTCTGGTGGCTCAGCAGTAAAGAATCTGCCTGACAAGGCAGAAGATGGAAGTTTGATCCCTGGGTCAGGAAGATCCTTTGGAGAAGGAAATGGCAACCCACTCCACTATTCTTGCCTGGAGAATCCCAAGCACAGAGGAGCCTGGCGGGCTA
Organism: Capricornis sumatraensis; assembly: GCF_032405125.1. Classification (NCBI taxonomy): domain Eukaryota; kingdom Metazoa; phylum Chordata; class Mammalia; order Artiodactyla; family Bovidae; genus Capricornis; species Capricornis sumatraensis. The sequence goes on along the minus strand of NC_091083.1, from coordinate 66,618,395 downwards.
CAGCCCATGGGGTAGCAAAGAATTGGAGACAACTCAGTGACTAAACAACAACAACAAGAATTCTTTATATATTCTGGCTATTAGACTCAACAGATGTATGATTTACGAATATTTTCTTCCATTCTGTAGGTTGTTTTTTCCGTTGTCGCACAAAAGTTTTAATATTTGAACTAAGTCCAAGTTATCTACTTTTCCTTTTCTTGTTTGTGCTTTTGATGTTATGTATAGAAACTACTGCTGAAATAAAAGTTAAGAAGATTTTCACCTGTTTGCTTTCTAGGAGTTTTATACTTATTAGCTCTTATGTTTAGATAATAATACACTGCTTGATACTTTTTTTTTTTTAGGATACTGAAACTACTCTGTATGATATTATAATGATAGATATAAGTGATTAGGTGAAAGTTGCTCAGTCATGTCTGATTCTTTGCAACCCCATGAACTATACAGTCCACAGAATTCTCCAGGCCAGAATACTGGAGTGGATAGCCTTTCCCTTCTCCAGGGGATCTTCCCAACTCAGGGACTGAACCCAGGTCTCCTGCATTGCAGGTGGATTCTTTACCAGCTGAGCCACCAGGGAAGCTCTTGATACATTTTGAGTTAATTTTTGTACCTGATGTGAGGTAGGATCTAACTTCATTCTTTTGCACATGGATGGTTGGTTGTCCCCTCCCCATTTGTTCCAGGCCTCTCTCCTGGCTGTCTTCTACCTCTGTCTCTTCATCTGGTCTTCCCTCTATGCTTGTCTCTGTATCAAATTTCCCTTATTTATTGGACTGCCCATAAAGTTTGTTCATGTTTTTCCATACAATGGTTCAGAAAAATCTGAACCAACTTTTTGGCCAACCCAATATAAGGATGTCCATCATTAGTGGTTTGGGCTACCCTAGTTGCTTCGTTTTATCTTGATTACCTCTGCAAAGACCCTATCTCCAAATAAGGTCACATTCTGAAGTCCTAGGGGTTAGACCTTCAACATATGAATTTTGTGAGTCACAGTTCAACTCTTTAACAGTTATTGGTTTTGTTTAGTTTGCCAGGTTGTGGTTTGGCCTTTTTTTCCTGCCTTTATTATTTCTTGCCCATATGCTTAAGTATAAAGAAAGGATAAACTATTAGGACATTTCAATATCCTTTCTTAACTAGAAGGTTCTTCAGTTTCCTTTGTAACTCCTGAATCAGAAACTGTTCACCCCACTCCTTGGATTCATTGCCTTTAGGAAGAACTATATCTGTACTGTCCAATTTGTAGCCACTTGCTACATGGGGCTATTGAGCACTTGAGATGTATCTAGTGTGAACTGAGATGTACTATAAGTTAAAATAGCTCCCCGGTTGGGGTGGCACAGTGGTAAAGAATCCCCTACCAAGACACAAGAGGTGTGAGTTTGATCAGGAAGATCCCCCTGGAGTAGGAAATGGCAACCCATTCCAGTGTTCTTGCCGGGAAAATTTCATGGACGGAGAAGCCTGGCAGGCTACAGGTCATGGGGTTACAAAGAATTGGACACAACTAAATGAGTAAGGAGATCAGCCCTGGGATTTCTTTGGAAGGATTGATGCTAAAGCTGAAACTCCAGTACTTTGGCCACCTCACGCAGAGTTGACTCATTGGAAAAGACTCTGATGCTGGGAGGGATTGGGGGCAGGAGAAGAAGGGGACAACAGAGGATGAGATGGCTGGATGGCATCACTGACTCGATGGACGTGAGTCTGAGTGAACTCCGGGAGTTGGTGATGGACAGGGAGGCCTGGCGTGCTGCGATTCATGGGGTCGCAAAGAGTTGGATACGGCTGAGTGACTGAACTGAACTGAACTGAAGTGAGTAAGCATGCACACATGAGCTAAAATACACATTGGATTCAAAGACAGTACAAAATAAGAAATCATACAAATGAAAAATAACAGATAGGGGAGGGGAAAATTAAGGGTATGAGTTTAACAGACACAAACTAATATATATAAAATAGATAAGCAACAAGGATTCACTGTATAATCAATAACCTGTGATGAAATATAATCTGCAAAAAAACTGAATCACTATGCTGTACACCTGAAACTAAACAATACTGTAAATCAACTGTATTTGAATTAAAATAGTAAATAAAAAACAAATAAAATATTTTAAATGTAAATTGTTTTTATGACATACATCACAGTCTACATTTAATAATATTATATTGATAACATGTTGAAATTATGTTTTTATATAAGGTCAAATAAAACATATTATTAAATTAATATCATCTATTCCTTTGTGTTCTTTTCAATGTGGTTACTAGAAATTTATTGTTTTTTTTGATTTGGCCACACCACACAGCTTGCAGGATCTTAGTTCCTCCACCAAGAACCGAACCCATGCTCCCTGCAATGGAGTAATGGAGTCCTAACCACTGGACCACCAAGGAATTCCCTAGAAAATTTTTGATTATATATATGGCTTGCATTTGTAGCTTATATTATGTTTCTACTTACTCTATACATATCTAGAAATGTATTTTACATTTCCAGTGTTGACCTAGACTTTAGAAACCCAAAAGGTCTGACACTCATCTGGCAATGACAGTATTTAGGGGATTACTTTTTTCTCCTTCCCAAGGACACAGTGATTTGCTGGTAAATGTTTTGTTGACGGAAGACACACAAATTAAGTCCCCACCAGGTCACTGTGCTAGGTAAATCTTCTGTGGGGCATGTCAGTATATATCTACAAGTTCAAGGTATCAATTATCCTCATGACCTGATGTGTTCCTCGCCTCTCCTGATTTCCTCTCTTTTTGGAACAAGGTCCCCAAGCTCTAGTACCTCCTGGCTGGGTCTGCAGCTTCACTCTTAGGCAGCCTGCATCTGAGTAATAATTTATTCCCTGAACTGGCTCTTCAATCTTTGCAAAGGATGTGCCAAATGCATCTCAAAATAAAGTCAGTTTCTCCTACCCCTTTGTCCTTCCCTTCTATCATTTTAGAATTTGTAAGATGATATAAGTTTCTCTTCCTCTTGTCCGAGATGAAAGTGTAAATGAATAATACCCACCGAAAAATGTAAATCTTGTGGAACTCAAAGCTCCTATTTGAGAAAAACTTCAAATATCTATTCCAGATCACACACAGGCCACCCAGAGGGAGGCATCCATCGTGAAATTCAATTACCAGACCTCAGTTCAGCTGCTCCCTGGAAGGCCAATTAATTCCCCCCCTTTTCTGCATGTGGAGGCCCTTTATAAGGCTGCAATTAAGGATTTTCCAGAGGCAGAGCATATTTTCCCTTTTAGGTAAATACAATGAACCAGAAATGGACCTTTATTCTTTTGATATGGCAAGGCTTCTAGGGGCAGAAACCAGCCCATACTCCATGGACAGAACCCTTCTTCCAAGTCGCTACCAAGCAGGTTTCCTGGGTCAGCCAGGCGAGTGGAAATTCTGACATGCTTTGTTTTTTCCACATTTGTAGAGGATTTCCTCTGGTCAGACACTGGGGAAGCCATGGAGAACAAAGTCCCTGGAAGCAGCAGCGAAACAAGGGCTAACAACACATTAGCATCACGGGATTCTGTGAGGGTGAGGGAGAGCTGTGTGATAGCAGTCAGATACCTCATCTGACTGTCCCTTTTTTTCCCCCTTTTATTTCATTGTAGTTTCTTTCCTTACAATTTTTTTGCTACAGAACCCTTTCCGTGAAGCAAGTCTCATGAGAGAGAAGGATAAGTTGTAAAAGAGACATCAGTGAAACTGCTCCCGTTGAAGCGGGGATGGGTACAGCAAAGCCTCACAGAATAAAGCCTCCCCTTGCTATCTAAGGCAGACCTTGAACTTCCATCAGGCACAGTTTAAAAACCACTGGGTTGACAGGACTTCTCTGGTGGTAAAGTGGTTAAGAGGTTAAGAATACTCCTTCCAATGTCGGGGATGTGGGTTCAAACCCTGGTTGGGGAGCAAGATCCTACATGCAGGGTGACGACATCCACATTCTGGAACTACCAAGTCCGAATACCACAGTTACAGAGCCTGGTGTGTGGCAAGGAAAAATCTCGCTTGACACAGCAGAGATCCGGAATGCTATGCTGCAACTAAGACCCCAATACAGCCAAATAAAGAAATATCAAAAGTATAAAATAATAAAAGAATCTGCCTGCCTATGTGGGGGATGCAGGTCCTAAGACCTGTAGGGAACTAAGATTCCACATGCCTTAGGGAAACTAAGCCCCCGACACAAGAGAAGCCCAAGAACCCCAACTACTGTCTAGCTCCAAAGCAAGCTCCCTTAGCCTCCTAAAATTCAAAGTACCTTCAAGGTGAGGAGGCTGCTGGTGCCTAATGCAGGAGGAGGGAAGGAAGCAAGTTTTTTCCAAGAGTTTGTCAGATTAATGAGGCAGTCACTGGCTCATCCAAGCAGCTAAATGCCATCTAAACATGTTACAGAAGCACTTAACAGAGGCTTCAGAGACATTTCCCCCAAGTCTGGAGTCTAGCATCCACAAAGAGTGACAGGGCATGACGGGGAAGCTGTGAATTGGACATGGCACACAGCTTTCCCAACTAATAAACAACCTCTGCTAACTTCTGCTAAGTTCTGTGCTCAGGTGTTCACAAATACAGCCACGGGAATGAAAGGGCTTGGAGACCAGCCTGAAATAAACCTATGTCTAATTCCCAACTTTTAAAAGCCACATTCTATCAGGAAACATCCAAGGTCTCGGCATGAGCTCCCAGAGAAGCCAGGTGGTCACAGGCTAAGCAATCCTCTACAGGAGGACAGCTCTACTAAGGCTAGTGGGTCCGTTTCCAAGATGGCTCACCTGTGTGATTGGCAAGTTGGTGCTGGTTTCTTGCTCTTCTCCAGGTACAACTCTTCTCAAAGCTGCTTGGGCTTCCTCACAGCATGGCACCAGGGTTTCAAGAAAGAGATTTCCAAGATACAGAAGTGGAGCCTGCCAGTTTCTTAAGGCCTGTGCCTAGAAACTGGTACAACATCATTTCTACCATATTCAGTGGTTAAGCATTCACAGAGCCCAGACAAAAGGGAAGGGGACATAGATCCCATCATTCACTAGCAGGAGAAGCAAAGAATCTTAGGGCTATATTTTTTAAACTGCCAGCATGAGAACTTTCTCTTGTATCCTATTATCATAGGAAAAGCATGGCAGAAAGTTTATTTGGGGAGCTTCCCTAGTGATCCAGTGCTAAAGAATCTGCCTTGCAATGCAGGGGAGACCAGTTTGATCCCTGGTCTGGGAAGATCCCTGAGGAGCAACTAAGCCAGTGGGCCCCAACTACTGAAGCCCGTGTGCCTACGACCCATGCTCTGCAACAAGGGAAGCCACTGCAACACTGAAGCCACAACAAGAGAAAAACACACACACAGCAATGAAGACTCAACACAGCCAAAAAAATTTAAAAATCCAAAAATAAAAATTTTAAAGTATTATTTTTGTCTTCCTTGGGAACTAGCTAGACTACTGTACTGAGGATTCAGACATTGTCTTTAGCTCCAGTAGGAAAGGAAGAAGGCGTGATTGATTACTGACTCCGTGGACAAAGGGTGGAGAGTGGAAGCATATGTGCCAAGCGTTTGCCATTCATCTCTCAAGTGGTGGGTCCAGATTCTGTCTCTGGAAAACTTTTCTCTGTCTTATCCTTCCATTGCTTCAGAAACTTATTTCATTTACTCATGCATGTGTGCATACATTTCTTCATTCTCACATGGATTTAAGCTATATTTATTAAGTCGCTCTTCTGCTCTAAATACAGTATTGATGAATAAAGAAGATACGGAAACTGCACCCATGGAATGTATGTTCCGTGGGGGAGTCAGACATGAGTAAGTATACAAACACATATGTAATTAAAATGTGATAAAATGGGGATTTCCCTGGCGGTCCAGTGGCTAAGACTCTGCACACCCGCTGCAGGAACTTGGGTTTGATCCCTGGTCAGGAAGCTAGATCCTACAAGCTGCAACGAAGATGGGACTAAGACCTAGTGCAGCCAAACAGATAAATATTTTAAAAATAATAATAAGATAAAATGTGAGAAAATGCTATGAAGGAGCCCAAAGGGGGCGCTACTGTGACTGTGCAGGAACTCAGCAAAGCTATTCATCAGCTATGGACAAGCACCCAGGGGACTACACAGACTCATTCTTCAACAGACACTCCATGTGGTAGTGAGGAGCAATGGATCAGACTTGTTTCTAGTTCCTTTAACAGATGGCATTGGAACTCTACTGAAGCCTTAAGACCAAATTGTCCCCTAGGCTTTGAAAATCTAGGCATCAGGGGAGGCCTAAAAATGGAAGATTTCGGCCCTTTTATAAATATGGCCTTCCCTTGTGGCTCAGCTCGTAAAGAATCCACCTGCAATGTGGGAGACCTGGGTTCTACCCCTGGGTTGGGAAGATCCCCTGGAAAAGGGAAAAACAACCCACTCCAGTATTCTGGCCTGGAGAATTCCATGGACTGTATAGTCCACGGGGTCACAAAGAGTTGGACACGACTGAGTGACTGTTTCACTTTTATAAATATGGATAGCACATGAGGACTCGAATGAGTAAAAAAAAAAATTATAAAGTAGTCATATTTGTGCCACAAGCTGGCAAAGTGTCATTCTGATGATTCCAGTTTAAAAACTCTCAGGCACGTGACTTGAACTGAGACCCTAGAGCTCAGTGAGTAGGGTTATACACTGAAAAAGCTGAGCAGGCTATGGGATGGGAGAGAATGTGATGAGTGAGGAGTTTCACCCCCAAAATGGAGGTTGATTTCAATTTCATCAGATTCCTTGTGGACTATGGGACAGAATGTTCTCTCTGAGGAAACTGGGGTCTGAATACTAGAAGAAGGATGAATGGATGTGGGGTCCATCTGTGAGCTCCAGGAAGACACTGTATCTGGAAGTGGGAACAGGGCTGTCCTTAGGGTGCATAGGCCCTTGATCAATATGTTTTGGGGAGCCCCTTACCTATATGAGGGCTTTGTAGGTGGTGCTAGTGGTAGAGAATCCGCCTGCCAATGCAGGAGACACAAGAGACAATCCTTGAGTTGGTAAGATCTCCTGGAGGAGGGCAGAGCAACCTACTCCAGGATTCTTGCCTGGAGAATCCTATGGACAGAGGAGCCTGGAGGGCTATGGTCCATAGAGTCGCAAATAGCTGGACACGACTAAAGTGACTTAGCATGCACGCACTACCTATGTAAACAATTTGATTAGAATTATAGAATTCCTGGGCCCATGTGAGGTATAAGGATTTATTGAGAAGATTTAGAGTAATGGGTACAGAAGAAGTGCTTATGTGTTTATTGCTCAATCAGCACACATGAAGATTCCTTGTGGTACCCATCACTTCCTGTACTTTACGGTCTAATGTGCTGTTCTGGGCTAATGTTCTATTTCCCACTCCGAGATAAAGGCAGTAACACTTTATTGTTTACAATGCCATGTTTCTCACACTCTGTTTATATTGAAACAATATACATCTGCCTCTGCCTTTCTCTAAGACCACTTATTTAATGCTGCCTACACCATTAGTCATGAGGCTGCACCATCTATCGTGCTGCCAGTGAATACTGGCTTCCGTTGACCCCCAAAGGTCATGCTTCCTTGATGATGACCACTGAAAGAGGTCCATAAAGAAAGTTGAGCACTGAAGAATTGATGCTTTTGAACTGTCATGTTAGAGAAGACTCTTGAGAGTTCCTTGGACTGCAAGGAGATCCAACCAGTCCATCCTAAAGGAAATCAGTCCTGACTATTCATTGGAAGGACTGATGCTGAAGCTGAAGCTCCAACACTCTGGCCACCTGATGTGAAGAACAGACTCATTGGAAAAGACCCTGATGCTGGGAAAGATTGAAGGCAGGAAGAGAAGGGGAAGACAGAAGATGAGATGGTTGGATGGCATCACTGATTCAATGGACATGAGTTTGAGTAAACTCCTGGAGTTGGTGATGGACAGGGAGGCCTGGCGTGCTGCAGTCCATGGGACTGGAAAGAGTCAGACACGACTGAGCAATTAAACTGAACTGAGAGAGGTCTTACCCAGAGTATGGAGAACCTGTGAATGATCATGCATTTTCTGATCATGTTAAGATTATCATTGGAATTTTTAATATAAATATAGAATCACATGAGCTTCCTTGCTGCCTCAGATGGTAAGGAATCTGCCTGCAATGTGGAAGACCCGGGTTCAATCCCTGGGTCAGGAAGATTCCCTGGAGAAGGGAATGGCTACCCAGTCCAGTATTCTTGCCTGGAGAATGTTATGGACAGAGGAGCCTGGCAGGCTATAACCCATGTGGTCACAAAGAGTCAGACACAACTAAGCGACTAACACACACACACATCTTCTAACCATGTCTTCTCTTGAACACTTTGGGCCCCCATCACTGCATTCCTAAAATGGGATTTGTTTGAATGCTGACCTTATTCCTGCCTACCATACCCCCGACCAGTGGGGAGCATAGGTGAGGAGCCATTGGAGCAAGAATGGTTCGAATCCACCTGCAATGCAGGAGACCCTGGTTCGATTCCTGGGTCAGGAAGATCCACTGGAGAAGGGATAGGCTACCCACTCCAGTATTCTTGGGCTTCCCTTGTGGCTCAGCTGGTAAAGAATCCACCCACAATGCAGGAGACCTGGGTTGGGAAGAGCCTCTGGAGAAGGGAAAGGCGACCCACTCCAGTATTAGTGGAGTATTCATACAGCATATTCCAGTGTTCATATCCAGTATTCATCTAGCATAGCTTAAGGCCAGAAGAGCAGGACTTGCTTTATCACTCAGAAGCAAGAAAGAACACTGATAGGCTTGTGGGCGCAGCAGAACAATGAGTAGACACAGCCACCTCTAGAGGACGGACACCTGAACCAAGCCCTGCAGAGGGGTCGAGGCCAGCGGCAGAAAGCACACAGGGAAAGAACACCTGTTGCCACCCAGCAGCCATGGGCAGTGCAGACCGGAGGTGGCACTATGATCTGAACACAGATAGGCGAGGGCCACCCCAGGCCCAAGTATATGGATGAAGCCCAAGGGTCAGAGGTAGGCCATTAATAGACCAGAGCTCCAAATCCCTCCTGTGTCTGCTGTTAGTCGCTCAAAATCTGTGTGTGAGCATCATTCTAGTAACTCAGTCTCAAGCACTACCACAAAAGTAATGCCAGACCAGCCAGAGGCTGGTTTTCTGCTCCTGTGACAGCCTCCTGAAGCAGATCCCACTGCAAGGTCACAGGACTACCCCCACAGGCACAAACCTGGAGCTCTTCAGATCATCCAGTCAACTCCACACATCGGGGAGAGGGTTAGAGACCACTTTCAAATGAGAGAAGTAGGAACAGGAACCCACATGGACCCCAGTTCAGGCTCAGGGAGCCCCAAACAGATGGCACTACCCACCCTAGCCAGTCCTAGCCCCCAGAGGAATTCTTAGAAAATGTTCAGGTATATTTCTGGCAACCAGGACTTAATATAGAACCGGGTCTGGGACTCCCCTGGTGGTATAGTCAAAAAGAATCCACCTGCCAGTGCAGGGGACATGGATTCAATCCCTGGTCTAGGCAGACCCCACATACCACGGAACAACTAAGCTGTGCGCCACAACTACTGAAACCCGTGTGCCATAAAGCCTGTGCTCCACAACAAGAGAAATCATGGCAATGAGAGGCCCATACAATTACAACTAGAGAGCAGCCCCTGCTCACCGCAACCAGAGAAAGCTCACGCAGCGCAGCAACGAAGATCCAACACATCAGAAACAAATAAATAATAAAAAAGCAACAATTAAAAAATGGTTAAGGTTTAAAACAAAACAAAACAAAACACACAACCAGATCTGGGCTTACAGCATCAGGCCTGAATGTTACTGCCAGCTCCATATGGTCTCAGACCCAAAATGAGGCTTCCTTTGAGAAAGGCCCTCCAAAGTGCAGGGCCCCTGAGGTGTGAGCCTGCAGCAGGGCCTGCCTGGGTCTCAGAGCAGTACTGAGTGGGAGGTAGCTGAGAAACCAGATTCACAGTTCAGCTTGACACGTTCCTGTTCACCGAGCCCCTGCTAAGGGCCAGGTACTGGGTGGAGACAAACTGGAAATCTGAGAGGCCACGGTGCATTGCCTGTTAAGGTGCTCCTAGAGTAATTACTCCCAGATTGCATGGCATTACTCCACTCCTTTCCAATAGATTCCAGATCTCCTGAGATGGAGGGCAGCCCCCTGCATCCCAGGGCCTGTTTACACCTCACTTCATCCACTATTTCATTCCATTCCAAAAGTGTTAAATAACAGGAAACACTCCGGTTTATGCTGTGTATTTCACATTTGTTTATACCTCGTTAGTTTCTAGATAGAGCTCCTGGGTAAGGGGTGGGGAGTATGGAGACAGAGAGAAGCTCAAAGAGATGCCTCCCAAGGAGCCCAACCCAAGACTGGGGATTGTCAGTAGAGACCATTCTCTTTCTATTCTCCTTCCTCCCCGGATCCTTTCATACTTCATGTGTTAAGAAAGACTGTTGATTATAAGGGACAGAAAACAACTCAAAAAATGAGACTCACAAGGGCTCCTGTGAGGCGGCAAAGATAATCTCTAGTCAGATAACTATGGCACTTACATTCAGCTGAGAAGAGGCTGAATAGGTTGAAAATGGGGAAATTCTCTTGAAATTCAGAGAATTATTGAGGAAGAGAAGGAAAGTTACAGGTGCAGTGTGGGAGGGTAGACACCAGGAATTCTCATTAGTGCTTGTTCTGTGATGTAAGAGGCAACTCTCTTCTCTGTCTTCCATGAAATCTTCAGCAAAACATCTTTCTCATTCATGTCCTGTGCCTTTCCAAAGCTCCTTAATTTCCAAAGCTCTACCAATGCAAGGCTGTTGGAGACTATTTCTTCCCTAGGGTTGCCATAGAAAAATCACCATCAACTTGGTCCCTTAAAACAACAGAAATTTATTCAGTCACAGGCCCAGAGGCCAGGAGTCCAAAACCAAGTTGTCATCAGGACCTTACTCCTCCTAAAGGCTGTAGGGGAGCATCCTTCCTTATCTCTTCTGGCTTCTGGTGGCCCCAGGTGTTCTTGGCTTGTGGCCACATCACTCCAATCTCTGCCTCCATCTCCATCTTCTAGCCTTCTCCCCTATGTTGTCTCTCCTGTTTCTGATAAAGATACTAATCATTGGATTTAGGTCTCGCCCCAAAGATCCAGGATAATCTCACGCAAAATCCTTAATTATACCTGTGAAAACTTTTTTCCCACTAGGTCACATGCAGAGGGGCTGTGGATTAGAAAGTGAACATGTCTTTTTAGGGGAGTCACAGTTCAACTCTTTTCGGGGGTAACAACTGATACTGAAGATTTGGGAACTGTTTGAAAAATCAAAATTGAACTGAGTAAATTTTAAAGGTCTTATTGGCTTTCTTTCATGGTTCATGAATCGGGCAGCATCCAATCTAACAGAAAGGAACTCCAAGGAGCTGTACAAAATGAAAGAATTTTATAGGCAGAAGTGAGCAGGAGCAAGACAGTTATAAGAGGCTGGGGCTTTCCTGGTGGCTCAATGGTGAAGAATCTGCCTGCTGATGCAGGGATGCATACGTGTGTGCTCATTTGCTTCAGCTGTGTCCAGCTCTTTGCGACCCTGTGGACTGTAGCCCGGCAGACTCCTCTGTCCGTGGGATTCTCCAGGCAAAAATACTGGAGTGGGTTGCCATGCCCTGATGCAGGGGATACAGGTTCAATCCCTGATCTGGGAACAACTAAGCCCATGCTCTAAAGAGAAGCCACTGCAGTGAGAAGCCCAATCACAGCAACGAAGAGCAGCCCCCACTTTCTGCAACTAGAGAAAGCCTGAGCATAGCAACAAAGACCCAGCATAGCCAAAAATAAATAAATAATTTTTAAAAGAAACAAAATTATATGACACAAACAATGGGTTGATTATGGCAAGGTCACTGTGGTTTACAGGATGGCAGGCATCTATCAGGCAGATTACCTAACTAGTGCTGATCAGGTGATTCTTAATTGACTCAGTTCAAATACTTCATTCCTGGGAGAGTCAAAACTCTAAGTTAACTCTTGTTTTAACCCTCAGATACTTGGGGCTTAGCATAAGCGACTCCATTTTGTGTCCTTTTTTATTTTTATTTTTTTGTTGTTTTTGTTTCTTTGGGTTTTTTTCAGGCTGTGCCTTGCAGCTTGCGGGGTCTTAGTTCCCTGACCAGGGATCAAACCTGTGTCCCTTGCAGTGGAAGTGTGGAGTCCTAACCACTGGACCACCAGGGAATTCCCTGTTGTCTTGTTTTTTACCAAAACAAAGAAAAAGAGATGTCATCGCAGAATGAACAATATGTTTAAGTCAAGCATTAGTTCCTCACCTGGGGACATCTTACTGGGTGCCCGACTCTGTTCACCCTGGTCTGTTGCCAGGTTATCTCTTCCCCATCTCCCCTTTGTACATGACTACAAAAATCTGTTAAAATAGTGTTTATAATAGCCAGGACATGGAAACAACCTAGATGTCCATCAGCAGATGAATGGATAAGAAAGCTGTGGTACATGTACACAATGGAGTATTACTCAGCCGTTAAAAAGAATTCATTTGAATCAGTTCTGATGAGATGGATGAAACTGGAGCCGATTATACAGAGTGAAGTAAGCCAGAAAGAAAAACACCAATACAGTATACTAACACATATATATGGAATTTAGAAAGATGGCAATGACGACCCTGTATGCAAGACAGGAAAAAAGACACAGCGGTGTATAACGGACTTTTGGACTCAGAGAGAGAGGGAGAGGGTGGGATGATTTGGGAGAATGGCATTCTATCATGTATACTATCATGTAAGAATTGAATCGCCAGTCTATGTCTGACGCAGGATACAGCATGCTTGGGGCTGGTGCATGGGGATGACCCACAGAGATGTTATGGGGAGGGAGGTGGGAGGGGGTTTCATGTTTGGGAACACATGTAAGAATTAAAGATTTTAAAATTAAATAAAAAAAATTAATTAATAAAAAAAAATAGTGCTAAATAAAGGTTGATGATAAGGGAAAGATAAGAGGCAAATACAAAAGACCATACTTAGATAAAAGTGCAAATCCCTGTTGCTTAATCACGAACAACAGAACAACAAGGCTGGACTCTCAGCAGGAGTTCTTTGCATAATCAATAGGTCTCTTGAAATACTTTCCCAAGCAGAAGAGCAATTCTCTTTAAAGGAAGAACTCTTAACATCTGTCTGTAGAGAACATAAGCGCAGACCCCTTATAAAATAACATGTTTTCTCCCAGCACCTGAAAAACCTCGAAACTGGCTCCTCCAGTTTCCTGTGAGTCTGATCAGACAGGGAACTTGGGCTTCCCTGGCTTCTTGTTCTGGAAGAGATATTGCAGAGATCAGGAGCATTCTCCATCCAGAGACTGTTCAGCTTGGCCTGGCCCATCTGTGTTTACTCTTGAGGCTTCCAAGTTGCTCCAAATAGAAAAGCAACCCTGTCCTCTTTATGTCAGTTATTTTCGAGAGTAGGGTTACGTGGGGAAGGGACATCCCCTCTCTGGGCTCTCTTTTTCTGTCACTAACTGTGACATTGTGATTTATAATAAGAAATATATATTTGGTCTTCATTCCTATTTCTGGCACAAAGTTCCTAAAACCTGAGGAATTTCCTAGTGATAATAGCTATAAAAGTGAGGGGAGCATCTTTTGATATTCATAACAAACCCCTCTGAATCACACCCAAGTTGAATTTTTTTAGGTTTTTTTTTTTGGCTGTGCTGTGTCTTGCAGGATCTTAGTTTCCAGAGCAAGGATCAAACTCGTACCCCCTATAGTGGAAACACAGAGTCTTAAGCACTGGACTGCCAAGGAATTCCCAATTTTAATATTTATAACTGTTTCCCCAAGTACAGGAAACATATCAATGGTGGTAAACAAGATCATTTTAGGAAGGACAAAGAGTAACTGTGTTTTATTTTTAATAGTTATGTGTTTATCACAAGTATTTTTGGTTTTCATTTTTAGTGGTATATACAGTAATCTTTTATAATAAAAGTTTTTAGGTTTATAAAATATGAGTTGACTTAAAGTAAAATACTAAGTAAATTAGTTGTGATGATACACACACACACCAAATGTGAAAATAGCTCCCAAATGCCTGAGTTTGGGAAACGTTCAATTTGGAAATCCTTTGATTCTTTCCGACCATGAGCCGGAGGGAGCAGCCCACCAAACCCTGAGACCCAGCCAGCGGCTCAGCACCCGCTCAGCACCCCAGAATAGGACCCCACTCCCCGCCCCCTAACAGTGATGATTTTGCAAAAATGGAAGTTCTGTTCGTTTTTCCATTGAGAGCTGGGGAGCCCATGTCCTGATATTTCTCATCCTGGCTATTTCCTTTATAGAAAATAAGTCCTTTTTTTTTCTGGCCTTGCTGATGGCAACAAAAGAAAGTGTTTCCCTGGGTGGCCACCTGCCGGTACAGGTGGGTGCCCAGGGTTCCCTCAGTGGCCTGGGCGCCCCTTGCCCATGGTCAGCTTCCTGCTGATGAATATGCTGTTTGTATTGTTTTAGGAAACCAGAGTGTTTTGTAAATAAAACAAATGCATGTTTGTGTCACACACACAAACAAATTAGTGAATTATTACTAATAGTTTGTTTCATAGGGTAATTTTTTTCCTGAAAAATACATCTCACATTCCCTAATTTAAAAAATGAGAAGATTGGAACCAAATTCTGACACTGATTTTGCAAGCTACCTTTAAAAATGCATCCCTGTGAAGTTTACGTGAACATGACTATCCCCCCACACCCCATCTCCCCTATTCTCATGGAGCTATGTCCTGCTGCTATTTCAATACGTGCACCCTGAATTTTAGCTTGTTATCTTCCTGTCTTTCTCCCCTTTGACCTGTGAACTCTTTGAAGTCTGGGAGTATGTCTGAATTCTCCGGGGCCAAACGGGGCTTAATTCAAGCTTTAGGTACAATCAGTCTTTAATGAATAACCAATGAACTTGGGCTTGGAGTTTGATGGGCAGGGCAACAGGACAGCCCTGGCAAGTGGCTGGCATCAGGGTGTCCAACATGTGTGTCTACAGGGGTCCTGAAGTTGACAAGGTAGTTTTTGCAACATCCAAAATGGCAGGTGGAAGGCAGACTTAAGTCCTAGAAAGATTAGTGTCTCAAATATCTATCACTATTTCACAAGCCACTGCACACCTCTGTGGCTTAAAACAATTTACTGTTTCTTATGATTTCAAAAGATGGCCAGACACACCTGGGCAATTCTTCCACGGCATGTTTGCTGGGGTCACTCATGAATTCTGCTGGGCTGGAACATTCAAGATGGCAGCTGCAGTGGCTGGGCCTCACTCTTCAGTAGGTTAGTTGGCCTTCTTTCTCAGTGGCTCAGTGCTCCAAGAGAACAGAAGTTGTCAGGTCCCTTAAGGGCTAGGCCGGAAATTGACAGAGCAAGAGGTCAAAGCCAAGTTACAAGGCCAGCCCAGATTCCAGGAAGGAGGCCCAGCACCGCCTCTTTACAGGAAGAACAGTGCCCATGTCCAAGGCTGGGAGGCTTTGTTGGCGGCTGTCTTTTGTCTCACTTTTGAAAAGAAATTCTGGACCTCTTCTTCCGGGTGCCAGAGTTTATAGTCACTTTATCTAGATCTTAGGTAGGAGACTGATGGGAGAGGACGGATGATCTGTGATGCCTGGGAGAGGACCAATGTTTGTAGGGAAAAATCTAGAGTGGTCAAGAACTGCCAAGGCCATTAAAAGGCAGGGGTGTGTGTGTGTGTGTGTGTGTGTGTGTGTGTGTGCAGTTGAAGGGAATATAGAGGCATGGCAACAGTAGGAGGGTCAAGGCTGAGGTTCAGGACCAGGCCCTGGATGGTGGAGGGGGTTCTCCTTACATGTGTCAAAGGTGAGCTGGTGTCTGTCATGTCAGAATCAACATCCACAATCTGATTTTAGTCGGAGGAGGGGAGAAGCAGCATTTGGGGACTTTGGTCCCCCCATTCTGACCTGTCACAGGACTCACCCTTCCCAAGGATGGCTCTGGTCCACTAACCATCCCTAGCCCCCCACCCCACCCCAACATCATTTCTGAGCCCAACTCCTCCATGATGTAAGGACCAGATACTTCCTAAAGTTTCAGCTGACCTCAGTCATAGAATAAAGATATCTGTCCCGTCTCTCCTGCCAATAAATATTTGGCCAGCGGTTTGTTAATTTTTCTTACTCTCTGCGACAGAGATTAATTGTTATTTTACATTACACTCAACTTCTATTAGTTCAGGATTTACTTCCTTAGTGATAGTGCTGGCATTGGGCTGGAATAAAACACTTTAACCTAGACAAGCTCATTAAATTTTTGAAGGTGAGTGGACAGAAGGGAGGGAGAATCCGGCCTGGTTTTGCAGTTTTGAGGGTATCAATTTAAATACACCTGGGGAGGAACGTAAATCCTTAGAGCTTTCATCACACGAAAAAAATCTTTTGTTTATCTTTTCCATTAAAAAATCTACATGAGATAATTAATGTGAACTAAACTTGTTGTGGCAATCATTTCACAATATATGTTAATTAAATCATTATGCTCTACACCTTAAAATTATACAGTGCCTTACATGAATTATGTCTCAGAAAACTGGGAAAAAACTTTTTGAAATACATAATGATTCAAGAAAGTTGATGGTAAAAATAACAACACTTAAAATACTAGAGCATCTATAGTCAATATGATAAGATATGAATGAAAGTGTCATTTGCATAAAAATAATTGATTTTGATGGAAATAACTTCAGTGAATTAAAAGCAAAAGTGGATAAACTAGATTTTTCTTCACTCTGCTATCTTAAAAAAATTGACCAAGGAATTAAAAAGTCTTACTATTACGTCTGAAAAATAACTTCTCAACAAATATTTTTACTCTTTCATATAATTCTGATTTCAAGGATTTAATAGGCAGAGATTCAGACTATTTTTGCAGTTTAAAAAATAGCTGAACCAAAGTATCAGGTTAAATGACTGAGATGAAATAGCAAGGTCAAAATAGAACAGCAAAAAGAAAAAATAGAGTAAAAGTTGCAAGTAAGCACCTCCCTAACATCAGCTTTTAACTGTGCTAGAAAAAGTGCTTGTGTTGAAGACAAGTCACCAGTGCAGACTCCCTTCACAGTTATGACCATTTTCTCTATGTCTCTTTATGTCATTTCTTTCAGGAATTTCAACCAGACTTATCCTAGTCAACCAGAAAAGTTGTGATCATGTTTTATCTCAGAAGGAAAGGGTACAGGAGTCTTGATTCCTGACCCTCCATGTAGCTTCTGGCTCACATGCAAGCTTGCCCAGTTCATCCTCAGCTTCAGCTCTGAAAATCAAGGGTCTACTTGGAGGGGCATGTTGATGAAGCCACAGAACATATCCTGTGACACCTTTCCCAGGAGCAATAGATATCAAGTCACCATATTACTGCACATTTCAGAGGGAAGTTTCTGGAAGAGGTCAAGAGAATCTGCTGCATCTGGATAGGGAAATGGCTAAATCATTTTGCGTTTCAGAACACCCAACATCCTAATTTACAAGGACAGTAAGGAGATCAAACCAGTCAAATCTAAAGGAAACCAACGAGAGGGCTGCGGAGGGGGCGGAGCGAGCCGGAGGCGGATGGCGGCTGCGGCGTGTCATCATCTTCGGCGGCTGAGGCGCTGAGGCTGGGACGCGGCTTGGCGCGTCCGGCAGTGGGAGGAGAGCGGCGTCCTCTCCCAACATGCACAGTCTGGCGACGGCTGCGCCTGTGCCTACTGCACTGGCTCAGGTGGATAGAGAGAAGATCTATCAGTGGATCAACGAGCTGTCCAGTCCTGAGACGAGGGAAAATGCTTTGCTGGAGTTAAGTAAGAAGCGAGAATCTGTTCCTGACCTTGCACCCATGCTGTGGCATTCATTTGGTACTATTGCAGCACTTTTACAGGAAATTGTAAATATTTATCCATCTATCAATCCACCCACCTTGACAGCACACCAGTCTAACAGAGTTTGCAATGCTCTAGCATTACTGCAATGTGTGGCATCACACCCAGAAACCAGGTCAGCATTTCTTGCAGCACACATCCCACTTTTTTTATACCCCTTTTTGCACACTGTCAGCAAAACACGACCCTTTGAGTATCTTCGGCTAACCAGTCTTGGAGTTATTGGGGCTCTGGTGAAAACAGATGAGCAAGAAGTAATCAACTTTCTATTGACAACAGAAATTATCCCTTTGTGTTTGCAAATTATGGAATCTGGAAGTGAACTTTCTAAAACGGTTGCCACGTTTATCCTCCAGAAGATCCTCTTAGATGACACTGGTTTGGCTTATATATGTCAGACATATGAGCGTTTCTCCCATGTCGCCATGATCTTGGGTAAGATGGTCCTGCAGCTATCCAAAGAACCTTCCGCCCGTTTGCTGAAGCATGTAGTAAGATGTTACCTTCGACTCTCAGATAACCCCAGGGCACGTGAAGCACTCAGGCAGTGTCTCCCTGACCAGCTGAAGGATACAACCTTCGCCCAGGTGCTAAAAGATGACACCACCACCAAACGCTGGCTTGCACAACTGGTGAAGAACCTGCAAGAGGGTCAGGTCACTGATCCCCGGGGGATTCCCCTGCCCCCTCAGTGATCTTCCCCCATCCCCTCCCACTACTTCCCGCAAGTTGGGGGAGGGAGGGGGAACCTGCAAGGAAAACAGCTCAGGTTTTATCACCGCCGACTGGGAATAGACGACCTCAATGCTGAACTGCACTGGAGAAAAGGGGCACGGTATCCCCACTGAGGTGTATGAGCTGCCATCTCAGGCTGCCTTGAGGACCTGGGCTCCCTCTGCTACTCCCAGGAAACGGGCTCCTGACACAGCAGTCTGCCGCCACAGCTAAGGAGGGTGTCAACACCAGCAAATGCTGTATTTGCAGCAGGCCCACGATGACCCTTCTCCCTCACCTCTACTCAGCCACTGGCAGGGAGGGGAGACTGGTGGCAGCAGCAGCGCTCTAGGCACGGTGAACGCCTGGGACCAAACCTTGTGGCGTTTTCTTCTTTTGCCTTCCTGGAAGACTCGAGATGTGTCACTCCATCCTCTCTCTCAGTATTTGTTTACTTTGGATTTTTGTTTTTAATCTTAGAGAGAGGTGTGTTTAGTGGACACAAGCTGTAATATTCAGCAAACCTTTGTCAGTTGGCACTGTTTACAAGTCTGTTAGCTGCATAAGCTCAATAAAAAGTTGGTCTGGGCATTACATCCCCTCTAGGAGGCCAAAAAAAAATAATAATAATAAAGGAAACCAACCCTGAATATTCATTGGAAGGACTGATGCTGAAACTGAAGCTCCAATACTTTGACCACCTGGTGTGAAGAGGAAAAGATTCTGATGCTGGGAAAGATTGAGGGCAAGAGGAGAAGGGGCCACAAGAGGATGAGGTGGTTGGATGACATCACCGACTCAATGGACATGAGTTTGAGCAAACTCTGGGAGACAGTGAAGGACAGGGAAGTCTGGTGTGCTGCAGTTTATGGGGTCGCAAAGTGTTGGACATGACTTAGCAAATGAGCAACAGCAACTTGGAGAGCTATGGGCAAGAAATGCAGGACAGTGCTCCCAGGGATGGAACTAGAGCCTATAAAGCACAGGAACCCTTTCCCTCTCTTAGGATTCAATCTTTCTGTCTCCCCAGCTTCTTCTGCTTCTTTTCCCACATTAAGTGCATGCCACCTAACTTTGTTTGGGTTCCCTCAGAAGCAGACCTGGAGACACAGATTCAAATGCAGGTAGTTTATTTAGGAGTTGATCCCTGAAAATACTGATCAGTGAGAGGGACAGGCCAAGGAAAGGAATGGTGCCAGTTACTACTGATCCTTTCAAAGAGCTCCAGAGACCGTGTAGAACATGGGTCAGAGTTATCCCAGGACAGGGGCTTCCTAGATGGCGCTAGTGGTAAAGAATCTGTCTGCCAACACAAGAGATGCAAGATACATGGGTTCGATCTCTGGGTCAGGAAAATGCCCTGGAGAAGGAAATGTCAACCCACTCCAGCATTCTTGCCTGGAAAATTCTATGGACGGAGGAGCCTGGCAGGCTACAGTCTATGGGGTTGCAAAGGGTTGGACACAACTGAGCGTATACACATACACACACACACAGAGTTATCCCACCCAATGGGTTAGAGAGCTGGGATACTCATTCCCCCTCCCTGCGACTTCCATCAGTCTTTGGTGGAGGGAGGGCTGCTCCCCGGGTATTAACCCTCTTTGCTGTTTAGTCGCAAAGTTGTGTCCGACTCTTTTGTGACCCCATGGACTGTAGCCCACCAGGCTCTGTCCATGGGATTTTCCAGGCAAGAATACTAGAGTGGGTTGCCATTTCCTACTCCAGGGGATCTTACCAACCCAGAGATTGAATCCACATCTCTTGTGTGTCGTGCAGAGCAGGCAGATTCTTTAACGCTGTGCCACCACTAACCCTCTAACACTCTAGCTTTCCTGGTGTGCAGGTGACTGTGCCCCCAGCAGAAAGTGGAAGATAAAAGTCCTCAGGTGGAAGGTGGCAGGTCCCAGGTGTTTTCAGTAAACAGTGTTCAGAGTGTCCAGCAGAGGGCCTCACAGTTACGGGTGGTGCACTGGCCATGGCTGCCTCCTCACCCCAGCCCAGATGCTGTGTGAGTTTTCATCACTAGTTCTTGCCCTTTGCTTTTTTTTTTTTTGGCCACAGCACACAGGATCTTCCCTGATGAGGGATCAAACCTGTGTCCCCTGAAGTGGAAGCAGAAGTCTTAACCACTGGGCTGCCAGGAAAGTCTGTTCTTCCCCCTTTGTTATGGGCTTAATGATGTCTTCCCACAATTGGTATGTTGCAGCCTAACCGCCAGTACCTCCAAAAGACACTATTGGAAGAAATGGTCTTTAAAGAGGTGATTAAGTTAAAATGAGGCTTTTAGGGTGAGCCCTAATCCAATCTGATTGTCATCCTTACTAGAAGATGAAATTGGACACGCAGAGAGACTCCAGGGATGCTCACACACAGAGAAAAGACCATGTGAGGAAGCGGTGAGGAGGCAACCATCTGCAAACCAAGGAGCTAAAACCTCAGGAGGAACCAACCCTGCTAGCACCTTGATCTTAGACTTTTAGCCACCAGAATCTTGAGAAGTACATTTCTGTTTGTTGAAACTACCCGGTCTGTGGTACTTTGTTATGGCAGCTGTAGTAAAGTAATACACCCTTCCAAGGATCTGTTTCTCCATCCCCAGTTGGTCCAGCCAAGTTGCCTCTGGTTGACCCAGCTCATCTTTTTGAGCCAGGCCATGTCCAGGGCATCACCAGCTTGATGGACGTGAGTTGGAGCAAGCTCTGGGAATTGGTGAAGGGCAGGGAAGCTTGGTGTGCTGCAGTCCATGGGGTAGCAGAGAGTCAGACATGACTGAGCTACTGAACTGTCTGATGGGTCAGAAAGGACTGAACCATCCCTGGGTCAGGTGTCCATCTGAGTCCATCTAGCCATTAGGGGGAGCAGGATTGCATAGCAAGGATTGTGAATGAGAAAGGGAACATCATTGGAGAAGGCACCAAATGTGCCTTGGCCTTCTGGAATGGCACTAGGCTGATGTGGCCAGTCATCCACATACTTGATTTAATCTGGGTCATCTTCAAACTACTGCATCTTTGTCCTAGAAACAGATCATTGGGGAAAATAAATCAAAACAAGGCTGAGCATCTAGACACTGCCTCGGACAACCCAAACCTCAGATCACAGGTTGGCTAGTTTCCTGGCATGGAGATTGTGACTGTGAAAGCCTGCAGCCCTGTCCACCGGGGCCGAATCAGAAGCTAAGAGGTGCAGCTCGCCTTGTCTGGAAACCAGCAGGATGCGAGGCTGACAGTTAATTAGATTAATTAGGAAACCATGCCTTAAAATGTAATGTTGTTTTCATGAGCTCTTAAAGCTGATCAAAATGTTTGCTGAGCTTTATGGCTGGTAATTAACAACCTTGTAAAAATACACAAGGAAACAAGGAGATGTCAGGGAGCTAATGAATGTGACAGCTGCCAGACACACAGACCAAGCCTGGTTCCAGCCTTAACATCAGCTGGCTTTGAATCCCAGCGCTGCTTCAGTTTGCTGTGGCCTCAGACGAGTTCCTCACCCTCTCTGGTCTTCTACAGTCATCTGCCTAGATGATGACCTCTAAGCCCTGGACCAGCTGCATTTCTCAGATGCTCCCTCTCAAAAGCTCCATCCTCTTGCAGCTCCACTGCTCTGAGGGCTATTCAACCCTCAAGAATTCTTAGGTCAAGGCCCAACTCTTCCACCATAGGGAGACCCCTAGCATACCACTCCTTGGAAGTGGACATACAAAGCTTTCATGGCTAAAGATCCACTCAGCCTTCTTTGGCAACAAGTTTTCCCTTTAGGAGAGCTCTCCCTTCTGGTTCTCAGTCCCTGTGCTGTGGTCAGAATTGATTGCTTGGTGCTACGATGGGCTTGTGTCTCAGCTCTAGTAATCAGAGCATCTTAGTCCCTTGACCACAGTGATTTGTTCAGGGATGGTCACCTGACACCATCAGAGCCAATGAGACACAACAGAGAGAGAGACTCTCCCTTCGATTCCTTAGGCCCAGGATTGCAGGCAGCCCTTTGGCAGCATGCTCAGTGTGCGTGCTCCAGCATGGAGCAAGGCTGAGCCAATGATGGAGAGAGACCAAGTGTGAGTACCAGTCGTCTGAGCCCCTGAGTTCAGTGACATCTTAAATTTACCCTTGAAGTTTTCAATCACATGAACCAAAAAGTTTCCTTTATTAGTTTAAGCCATTTTGAGGTGAGTTTTCTGTCATTTGCAAACAAGACTACTGCTTGACCTTTCTCTGTTTAAAGCTTGGGGAGATGAGAAGGAATCAGTGCAAGAAGACTGAGCAGTGGCCAGTGATATAGGAGAGAAATCAAGAAAATAAAATGTCCTGGAAGCCAAATGAAGAAGGGATTTTAAGGAGATGAGAGCGGTCGTCTATGTGCAGTCACATGTGGTGTTTGTGAATACAGGGGTGTGAGAAAGAGAGGGAGAGAAACAAAATCATAAAGGCAGAGAAAAAAGAGAAATCATTTTATAGTGAAAGTACACGCTAGAATTAGTACATGTTGTTTCCTGTGCATAAAATGTCATTTGTCCTCTTTTTCCCTTTGAGAATTTTTGTTTATCTTCTCAAAGCCCACCTCAAGGGCATCTCCTCTTTCCCAAGTCCCGAGGCAGAGTTAGTCACTCCTTTCCCAACGCCCCCTTGGCGTGTTGACCTGTGAAGTTTCTCGATACACATTTCACTCTGAGCCCCTTCATAATTGGACTGGAATGGATACATAAGGTTGCCACTTGTTTATGGGCTAAACTGCCAGAAGGAAAAGAAGAAAATACCTTCCATTGCTGTTGACAAGATTCATTGTTTACCCAATGCCTTCTTTGTAAGAATTCACATTAAGAATTCCCAAGACAAAAAGATGGGGTGTCTTAAACAACCAGTAGATTTCCTCCTGGAAGATAATGAGAATTACTGAGTATATTGAGTCTCTTTTTTGTTTTCACCTCCAAAGCTCTCAAAGCTAATCAAATGCTTTTGTCAACGTCACCAGTGACCTCCATGTTGCTAAATCAAGTGATCAGTCCTCAATTCTCACCTTATTTATCCCAATAGCATCACTGCACATAGATGACCACTATCTTCTCCTTAACATCCTTTCCTCGTTTGGCTTCCAGGACATTTTATTTTCTTGATTTTTCTCCTGTATCACTGGCCACCGTTCAGTCTTCTTTCACTGATTCCTTCTCATCTCCTCAACCTTTAAACGAGGAAGGTTATAGGGTCTGCTCCCTTGTCATGTTCATCTCCGTCACATTACCTCCACTGGCAATCTCATATCACCTCATGACTTTAAATACCATCTCTCTGATGATGATGCCCCAATTTTTGTCTGTATCCCAGACAGATTTGTATCTGTAGCCTCCCCGATCTTGAGCTCATATGTCCAATGCCAATTTCATCTCTCTCTTTTGACTGCACGGTGCAGCATGTGGGATCTTCCCCGACCAGAGATCAAACCCATGCTCCCTGCACTGGCAGGAAGATTCTTAACTACTGAACTACCCGGGAAGTCCCCCCACGTCTCTTTTTAGACATCGATATTAGTCAGCTCAGGCTGCCATAACAAGATGCCACAGGGTGCGTGGCTAAAACAACAGACATTTATTTTCTTACAGTTCTGGAGGCTGAAAGTCCAAGACCAAGGTGTCTGCAGGGTTGGTTTCTGGTGAGGCCTCTCTTCCTGGTTGTTGATAGTCACTCACTATGTCCCCACATGGCCTTTCATCTGTGTGTACCTAGAGAGAGAGATCTCTGGGTGTTTCTTCCTATAACAACAGCAGACTATCAGATTAGGGTCCCATCTTTTCTGTCTCATTTAACCTTAATTGCCTCCTTAGCAATCCTAACTCCAGTACTGTCACACTGGGGGTTAAGGCCTCAACATATGGATTTTAAGGGGACACAATTCAATCCATAACATTATATCCAACAGGCTTCTCAAACTAAACACATTTGAGATTAAATCTGTTCTCCCCAAGCCTGCTCCACCCACAATCTTTCTTGTCTCAGGAAAGGAAAACGCATACCTTTTAGCTGCTCAAGACAAAAACCTTGGGGACATCCTTGATTCTTTCTCTTTTTTCATACCCCCCTCCAATCCATAAGCAAATCCTATCATCTCCACCTTTAAAATATATCCTGGGGAACTGCCTGGTGGTCCAGTGGTTGAGACTCAGCACTTCCACTGCTGAAGGCCCAGGTTCAATCCCTGGTCAGGGAACTAGGATCCCAAAAGCTGTGCAATGCAGCCCAAAAAAGAAGAAAGAATAATAATAAAGTGAAATATATCCTGTACCCAATCACTTCTCACCTCCTTTCTGCTTCTACTCTATCCCAAACTGTCATCATCTCTTGCCTGGATTATGACAATAGTCTTCTGAATGGTTTTCCTGCTTCTGCCCTATCACCTTCCAGTCTATTTCAGTCACAACCTCCAGAGATATTTCTTTCAAGCCATAGGTCCTATCACGCCTTCCTCTGCTCCTGCTATGGCACCATTATGCGTAGAGTAAAAGCCAAAGTACACCCATGGCCTCCACAGTCTTTACAAAGGACCATCATGGTGAGACCCCTTGTTTCCTCTTTGACTTTCTCTCCTATTGAGCAACTTCTCAACTGACACACCAGTATCGATTGACAACCAGTATCCGATTGATACACCTTAGTGCAGAGATGATGACTACTTATCTCAGGAGCGGTGAGGTCACTCAGGATATGGGTGTTCAGAGAGAAGAGGGGACGGGGGGCTTCCCTGGTGGTCCAGTGGTTGATCCACCTGTCGATGCAGGGTACATGGGTTTGACCCCTGGGCCAGAAAGATCTCACATGCCAAGGAGCAACTAAGCCCACATGCTACAACCTCTGATCCCGACTGAACTCACACACCTTGAGCCTGTGCTCTGAAATAAGAGAAGCCATCGCAATGGGAAGCCCATGCACCGCAATGAAGAGTGGCCCCCACTCACTGCAACTAGAGAGAGCCAGAGCACAGCAATGGAGACCCAGCCAACTAAAAACAATAAATGAAGAGGGGAAGGGAGGGGAGACGAAGAGGAAGAATGGAGGAGGAAAGGAAGGGACTCAGGGAGGAGGCTGAAGAAAAACAGTGAGCCTGAGAAGCCACAGCCAGAGGACTAAGCCAGAAGCCAGCAGAGACGGGTCCAGCACAGCCCACGAGAGAGATGTCTCCAAGAGGAGTGATCTCTCACGAAGGGTCCACAGGGCTGAGCATCCCATCTTCAATTTCCCTTTCGTGCTGTTAAAAATTTTAAACCTTTTTAAATGATGAGCAATTTGTCAGGGAAGCACTTGGCAGCCAAGCCGGGTAAGGAGAAAAAATATTAGCATCTTTCGACTGGTCGTTTTTTTCCCCTTTTCAGCATAAGCAGGCCAGAATCAGTATCCATTATTAATAGATGTATGTTTTATTAAAGGTATAAAGACCAAAGATTTGTAACTTTAATAATCCAGATTCTTATTTTAAATTCTCCAACATTATTATTTATTGATTGGTGGGGATGTTTCTTTTGCCATTGCCGATCTGCCAATTTCTGGAGGGGAAATAGAAGTGGTGGAATTGGGGGAACTAGCATCAACACTGACTTACTGGAGGGTGTGTGACGAAACACCCACGAAAACTCCAGCTCTGTGCCAGGCCCTGGGCCACACATGGTGCAGCAGAGGCAGGATGACAACAAAGGCACAACCCTCCCCTAACAGGGGAAGCGGAAAATAAACAATATATTGACAATGCAGTAATTTGGTTGTATACGGGGAGAGGATTTGAGTGGCTAAAAGTGTTCCTCTGGAATTAGGAAGGTATAAGTCTCAGTGCCACAACTTAACAATCTTGGGCATGATACTTTTCCTCTCTGCGCCTCAATTTCCTCGTCTGTAAAATGGGGATGATAGAGGGTTATCAAAAGATTAGCTGAGACACTGATGCATAGAGGTTTTTTGGCCCAGTGCTCAGCACACATTAAGCACTTATTTAATAGTAGCTCAGGGGTTGCTGGTGGTGATGTTAAAAGTGTCTGGGCACACCCTCTGAGCATCATTCTTTTGGAGAGGGAATGAGAAGCTTTCACAGAAGGGGATACATTTGAGTTGGGTCTTGAAGGATATACCTTAAGTACATAAGGTTCCCTAAAACTAGTCTGAACAAAGCAAAAAGAAAGATACAGTCAAAGTTAACCCACGATCGTATGCCTTAAGCCTAGGTAGTTAACACTGGACAATTATCAATAGGCCTGTCGTCATACCCCAATAAGCATAACAGAATGTATGATTATGATTCTCTGGGGCTCTTCCTTCCAGGGGCCTGGTTTTCCAGTTGGTATGTTGTTTCCATAGATACTGGGCATATAGCTCAAAGCACACAGTCCAGCCCAAGAGGGAGTCCTGCTTTCAAGATAGAGCCTGTTCTGTTTCCTCCTTCATTTTCATCATGAGTTTCTCCTCCAGATTGAGCAGGGGAGTTTTCTTGCCTCTGCGTGGCCAAGCTACGTCCACAAAATATTGTTTTCTATGTGTGCAGGGAGCACGTCTTAGGGATCATTGATTTACTGAGTTCACTGGGCAGGATGTGGGGCTCATGCCACCATTGTTTTATTGCTGCGGATCATGTCCCTTGCTTCAGTTGCATGGCTCTGTTGCTAAGCAAACCTGCTTGGGTTTTGTGGTTAAGAAAACCTGCTTTCTTGAGTAATCGTTAACTTACAGGGGTCTCCCATATATATATATATATATATATGTATGTATGTATGTATTTTTTTACTTACAATCCCCTAGTCAGATTAACTATTTAATCACCTATTTTGTCCCTTCATTCTGTCCCTATTACTTTTGTGACTGGCTATTTCACTCAAGCTTTATCTGTATTCTCTCATGTGACATGTATTTCTTCCTTTTGAAGGCTGAACAATATCCCATTGTATGTATATACTGCATTTTCTTTACTCAGGCATACCTTGGAGGGTTTTAAGGATGGTGACCTAATTTGGTCTGTGATTCAGAACAAACGATAGGTGTTGGGTGATTCTAGAATGGTATGGTGAGCAGCAAGTGGCATTAGTGAGACCAGGGCGGCAGTGGTACAGACGTCCAGGCATAAGATGAGAGTAGCCTAGTCTCAGGTTTGGCCCAGGGCTTGGATTCCAGAGACGTTCTAGAGGAAGAATTGGAGGGATCTAGTAATGGTGACAAGATATGCGTTGTAATTTTAGAAATCCAGAGATGGCTCAGATCTTACCAGCCCTCCCACCACAAAAAGGTAGGAAAAGCTGGTCCCCTTCAAGGGTGAGGAGGACAGGGGAATGCTGCGGTGGGTGCAAGACGAATGCCCGCTCTCAGCTCTGTAAACCTTCAGAAGACTCCTTCCCTGAAGACTAGCCACCACCTCCACCCCCAGTGTGCGACCGAGTTCTTACAGGATGTAAGGGAATACAAATAATCCTAAGAGAAAGATACTCAACCTCTCTAGTAACCCAGGAAATGAGAATTAAAGCAACAAGCAGATGCCTTGGAAGGTTCTCAAGAAGGGACCAGTGTGGTCAGATACCTCCAACTAAACTCGTCCCTCCTCGATTTGGAACTTGAATATACTCAAACACTGTGCAGGCGTGCTCAGTTGTTAAGTCCTGTCCGGCTCTTTGCAATCCCATGGGGCAGGCTCTGTCCATGGGATTTTCCAGGCAAGAATACTGGAGAGTTGCCATTTCCTCTTCCAGGGGATCTTTCCAACCCAAGGATCGAACCTACAGCTCCTGTATTTGCAGGTGGATTCTTACTTCTTGAGCCACCCGGAAAGTCCACTCAAACACTCAAGAATTAAATTATTCCACTTTTTCTTAAGGGAGTGGGAGTGCACACTATCATGTTAGTATTAGATCCGCAAATATCCTGGCATTTGGTTATTTTTTGAAAGGACAGCATACTATCAAACTAAATACCAACAACCAGTAATCACTAACCACTTTTCACCGTTTTTAACCTAAAGAAGAGCTCAGAAACACTTCTATATGTACACAGGATGAATCTCATAGAAAAAGCAGATGAGTGAAAGAGGCCAGACAGAAAAAAACTAGATACGAGGTGATTGCATTTATATGAAATTCAAGAACAAAATTAACCTGTGGTGATAAAAGTCAGGATAATGGTTGTCTTTGAAGGGTATTGACTAAGAGGGAAACTTCTGAGGGGCTGGAAATATCCTGTCTTGACCTAGATGGGGATTAAGGGGATGGACACAAAGTAAAGATTCATTGGGTTATACATTTATAATGTATGCACTTTACTGTGTATAACTCAAACCTTAATACAAATGTTCTGAAGAGTTAGACTGTTGTTTCTTCCTGGTGATCCATGTCTTTCACGGAAGTTCAGATGGTGGATCAGTACTGACTGAGGGCCTACAGTGTACACAGCCACGCATATGAGCGAAGTAGCAGAAGTAAAGGAAGGTTAGGGATTGGCTTTCTATCCCCAAGGAGCTGGCACGTGGCTCTGCAGTTAGAGCAAGGCTCATTGCTACCCAGGACCAATTGTATCTGATGCCGTTGAGAACCTCACTCCCACACACAAATGCCTAAGAAGCCACAACCAGGCCTGAGCAGCCTGCTCCATCAGGCGACAGGACCAATCAGAAGGTAGCCAGATGCTGGAGGCATCTGGTCATACCACACAGTGTGTGGGATCCCAGTTCCCCATCTACGGACCAAATCCACACCTCCTGCAGTAGAAGCATGGAGCCCAAGCCACTGGACCACCAAGAAGTCCAAGGGTCACTTAGGATGGGAATAGGTGAAGCGTTAGTCAACAGATGCTCTGGCCACGGGGACCTTTCTGGATCAAAGACAATAATGGGTCAGTCCCAGTTGGCAATGGTGAGACCAGAGCAGGCAGGAGGGTTAGAAAGGACATCAGGTCAAGCTGCACAACAGCTCAGAGATAATAGGATTCGCCTCTCCTATTGGGACCACATATCAGGAGGCAAAGGAGGTGGTTGGTTGGATGGAAAATGCTCAGCTGGCCCAGAGAAGAGACCAGAAACATCCCGTCCTGCTCAAGCTTACACAGCAAGTGAGGGACTGACCCAGGCTAAGACTCCACACATTCTGTACCCCATGGGCTTCTCCAAATCACCCCAGCAATACCCCAAGGTCATTTCTATTTGACCATTTGGATGCTCTACATTCTACGTATGCTGTGTTTTCAGCTTTAAAAAAACCAAAAAGGCTTACTTCCTGATTCACATGACAACTTACATCTTGAAAGTGGCAGAGAAAACTATCCCACACCACCCACTTTTAATACAGATCTTTGCCATATTGAGAAGTATAAGCAAACCTAAAGAACCATAATTAGCTCTAAACTCAGGCGAGGTTTATGGAACGTGAACCGTTTAGGTAATCGGTTGGGGTGGTGCCATGAAGTGGTAATTAATTTGTTTTTTTTTTCCTTAAAATGTTTCACTTAATTAAGGGAGGAGCTGATTTATATACACCCATCCCCTGGGGATGGTTTGTAGGCAAGAGAAAATTCCAACTGTCTCCTTGCCGTGTTTCTCATTGAATTGTTTCATTACATTCAGATACACTTTTGCAACACTGATTGTGACATATCCTGGAGTTATGAGCTCATAAATACTTGGGGGGGGGCTGAGCTGGAGAAGCACACTTAATGGAAAATGTTCTCATAATCAAAAGAATATTTCAAGCCATGACAATGCAGGCCAAGACGGGGAGAGGGAGCCACTTTTTCTTCAGAGAATAACGGGATGCTGAAATCAACCCAACACCTGCAGCTCTGTCTCTTTCTGAGTCAGCTGGGCTTCCGAATCTCAGCTTGCAGATGGTGGAAGTCAGGAGCATTTGGATCTAGTCCTAGCTCCACCGTAACTTACTTTAAAATTTTTTTTTTAATTTATTATTTACTTATTTTTGGCTATTCAGGGTCTTCGTTGCAGTGGACAGGCTTTCTCTAGTTGCAGCGAGAGGGGCTTCTCTCTAGTTGCAGGGCACATGCTTCTTATTGCCGTGTCTTCTCTTGTTGCAGAGCACAGGCTCTAGAGCCCACAGGCTTCAGTCGTTGTGATACTTGGGCTTAGTTGTCCCTTGGCATATGGAATCTGCCTGAACCAGGGATCAAACCCACGTCCCCTGCATTGGCAGGTGAACTCCCAACCACTGGCCCACCAGGGAAGTCCAACCATTACTTACTTTGAGCTGACAGTAGCTTAGGTTTGTTCTTTCATTTATTCAACAGATTTTTATTGAGCACCTATAATGTGCCAAGCACTGTGCTACATGCTGGGAATACAATGGTGAATAAAACAGGCTGTTTCCTACCTTCACATAACTTAGAATCTAACGGGAAAAAAATAATACAAACAAGTAAAAGAGTAAATAGCTGATAAGCATATTCTTAGTTTATGATCTAGCAATTCCACTCCCAGGCTTAACCCAAGAGACACGAATGCACATCTCCCTAAAGATATGCATAAAAATTTTCATAGCAGATCTTGTTACTCAGCAGTTCCAAAGCAGGAACAACACTCAGATCTGCCATCGGCAGAATGGGTAAATAAAATGTGGTCTACGTACATAATGGAGTAGAAAAAGAAAAGTAACAGTGAACATCGCTCAGTTGTGTCTGACTCTTTGCTACCCCATGGAATATATAGTCCATTGAATTCTCCAGGCCAGCATACTGGAGTGGGTAGCCTTTCCCTGCTCCAGGGGATCTTCCCAACCCAGGGGCTGAAACCAGTTCTCCTGCATTACAGGCAGATTCTTTACCAGCTGAGCCACAAGGGAACCCCATAATGGAATACTTCATAACAATAAAAAACAGCAAACTGCCATTGTGTGCATCCATGTACAAAAACATGGATGAATCTCACAGAGATGAATGAAAGAATTTGGACACAAAGAGTGCAAACCATCTGATTCCATTAATATGAAGTCCAAAAGCGGGCAAAACTTATCTATGATAAATCAGATAGAAATTAGAATAGTGGTTACCATTAGGGAGAAGAGGCAGAAGGAACTATCTAGAGCGTTGGGAATAAGCTGTGTCCTGATATGGGAAGGGGTTATTTGTATAACATTTGTAAAAATTCATTGAGCTGTACACTTGAGATGTGTGTGTTTTCCATGTGCATATTATGCATCAATTAAGACAAACTTTTAAAAGAGAGAATGAGAGAAGAGAAAGAATTTAAACGATAGTTTCAGTTAATTCCACATAACAACGAGAGACATGAAGAAAATAAAACCAGATAACACGGAGAGTTACTTGAAGGTGGGAGTAAGGTGTGAGCAATAATGGGTGCAAAGACTAGAGGGGGCTTAAATCTGAGACCAGAATGTCAGCAAGGAGGCTGCCCATGAAAATCTGAGGAAAGAACACTTCAGAAGAGCATTCCAGCAAAAATGAGGGCCCTGAGGTGGGGGCGTCATGGGAAGTCTCAGGAAAAGCACGGAGGGGCCCAGAATGGCTGGAGAGAGAGGGCAATGGAAGAAGGGGCCAGAGGGGCGGTCAGGAGCTGGTCAAGAAGTATCCTGGAGGCCAAGGAAGGGTTTGGGTTTTATTCCAGGTGTGATATGAGCCACTGGAGGGTTTAAGTAGAGGAATGACATGACCTTATTTTAAAAATTGAGGTCACACACCTAGCTGAATTGGAAAACAAAAAACAAACCCTGATACTACCAAGTTGGTGAGGATTTTGAGCAATAGGAGCTCACACACACTGCTGACAGCAATGTAAAGTGGTGGAAACTCTCTGGAAAACACTTGGACCATTTCTGACAAAAATATACACTTATCAGGCTACCCAGAAATCCCTCTCTTTGGTATTTACCCAAATGAAATGAAAGCCTACATTAAAGCAAAGACCCGTATGCAAATATTTCTATTAGCTTTATTTACAATCATGAAAAAACTAGAGGCAACCTAAATACCTAAATGTCCTCAGCTGAGGAATGGATAAACAAACTGTAGTAGCCACACAATAGACTCAGCACTAAGAAGCAACAAGCAATTCATACCTGCAACAACCTGGATGAATCTCAAATGTACTGTGTTAAGTGAAAGAAAAGACGCAAATAACCTATTGTGTGATCCCATTTATAAGACATTCTGGAAAAGGCAAATATACTCTGGTGATGAAAAACAGTGGTTGGTTGTCAGGGGTTTCGGGGAGGAGGAGGATTTGACTACAAGGGGGCAGCTGAGAGAATTGAGGGAGCATAATGGAACTGTTCTGTATCTTGACTGTGGTAGTAGTTGCCAATTATATATACTTTAAAAAATTCTAAGAGGGTCTTCCCTGGTGGTCCAATGGTTAAGACTGTGCTTCCAATACAGGGGGTACAGGTTCAAACCCTTATCAAGGAACTAAGATTCTACATGTCACATCGTCCAGCCAAAAAATTTTTAAATAAATAAAATAAAAATTAAAAATAAATTTTTAAAGTCTGTGTAAAGTTTTCAAACACAAACAAGCAAATAAATCAGTTCTAAGGATGGCATCACCGACTCGATGGATGTGAGTCTGAGTGAACTCCGGGAGTTGGTGATGGACAGGGAAGGCTGGCGTGCTGCGATTCATGGGGTCGCAAAGAGTCGGACATGACTTAGCGACTGAACTGAACTGAAGAATTATATACCAAAAAAGAGTGAGTCTTACTTTATGTAAGTTTTAACATAATTTTTAGTTTTATTCATTTATTATTTTTGGCTGTGTTGGGCCTTTGTTGCTGCAAGGGCTTTCCTCTAGTTGCAGCGAGAGGGCACTACCCTCCAGGTGTGGCGCACAGGCTTCTCACTGCAGTGGTTTCTCTTGTTGCGGAGCACAGGCTCTATCTAGTAGTTGTGGGTTCAGCTGCTCCCCGGCTCTAGAGTACAGGCTCAACAGTTGCAGTACACAGGCTCATTTGCTCTGTAGCACGTGGGATCTTCCTGGATCAGGGATTGAACCCATGTCTCCTGCACTGGCAGGCAGATTCTTTACCACTGAGCCACTAGGGAAGCCCTAACATAATTTTTAAAAGTAAAAAGTAAATACTCAATACATTGGGTTATACTTTCCTATTGAACATAAAGACTATCTGAAAAGTTGAAGCCGTATTGATTTAGGGCATCCATCCAAGAGTGGGGCGGGGGGGCGGGGAATCTAGGCTCCCCAAAGCATGAGCTGAAGAAAGAATCAGACACTCACACCCTACTTTGCTTCTGGATGTTAAATGTTGCTACAGCCACTGACCCCTTCATAGAGGACTGTCTTAGAAACAGCTCCAAAGACAAGGATTTCCTGCAAGTAGCTTGTTAAGGAAATGCTGCTATAGGAGCTGGATAGGTGATGTGAAAGGAAGAAGGGAGGAGAAAATGGCAAGCAAGAGTGGGATTTCAGGGGAGTCTCAGCATCAGCCTAATCTCACAGGAGCCGAGGAATGTGAGTTACACCTCAGGGTTTGCACCTGGAGGCATGGGAGCTGGGCTTTCACACTCCTGCATCAGGTGGTCGAAGGCCAAGGGCCACCCAGAGGAAAAACCCCCAGACACTTCTAGATCCCTGCAGGTGAATGGCTCTAGTAGCCCAAGGGCAATCAGCTGAAGAAAGTCTTGACTTCCCTGGAGATCCAGAGGTTAAGACTCCGTGCTTCCATTGTAGAGGGCACGGGTTCGATCCCTGATTGGGGAACTAAGATCCCTCATGTCTTGCAGTGGCACAGCCAAAAAAAAAGAGTCTCATAGGACTCCTGTCAGAAGAAAGCCCCCAGAAGTTAGGGATGGGTGTGCAGAAATGGGCAAATCAGACCTGAGGGCATTTCGTGGGTCACTAACAGTGTCCACTCTGCTAACTGTGCAGCACCCACGAGATATTTGCTCCCAATAATCGCTTGCTAGAAAATATCAAGCCTGAGAGGATAGCTCTGGAATAGTAGCCAGACAATCTGGGTTGGAATCCTGGATCGGATTCACTGTGGCACCTTAGGCCAGTTCCTTTACCTCTCTGAGCCTCAGCTTTTCATTTGTAACATGGGGACGACAATAAATCTCCTTCTCTGGGTTCCTAGAAGAAGGCTTGAAAAGCATCTGGCTTGGGTTTTCCTTCTGTTTTTCAGAAATTATTTGTCCCTGTGCTGGTCCCCACACCTTCAGAGACACAAGAAATCACTGGAACTTGTCACATGGGTAATGAAGCTGGCACAAATACTTCAAACCATCTGTGTGTGATTAATTGGCTTACCATTTGGAAAAAATTTTTAATGATCCACTTAGATCCTCTCCTCAAAAAATATACAAAAAGAAAATTCCAGGTAGGATACAGTTAATCCACAATCAAACATCTAAAACCTAGGAGAAAATAGAAATGGATATTCATCAAATGGGGAAAGACATCTTAAATTCGAAAGCAGTGGAGGGGGGGATCAAAAGTAAAGACTGATAGATTTGATTCATGAAAAACCACCTTCACTGAAACAACTCTCAAGTGAAACATATAGGCAAACAACAGATTGGGATGTTGGTGGCAGAAACATCCTTGGTAATTAGAGAGAGTTCTTACAAATCACAAGTAAAACACCAAGACTCCAACAGATACATGGACAAAGAGCATTCACAGTGGATACAAGAAAAAATATAAATGACCAATAAATAGTATGTGCGTGCTCCATCATGTCTGACTCTTTGTAACCCCATGGACTGTAGCCCACCAGGCCCCTCTGTCCATAGGCTTCTCCAGGCAAGAATACTAGAGTGGGTTGTCATTTCCTCCTCCAAGGGATCTTCCCAGCCCAGGAATTGCACCCGAATCTCCTGTGTCTCCTGCACTGCATTGCAGGCAGATTCTTTACCAATGAGCCATCGAGAAAGCATGACCAATAAATATTAGATTTAAAATGTTCAGTCCTACTAAAACATAAGAAATTTGAAGAAAATAAAAAATGTAATAATCGTTTTTACCCATCAAGTTAGCAAATATTTTAAATAAATAACACATAAGGGGAGAGAGGTGGGAGGGGGGTTCAGGATGGGGAACACATGTACACCGTGGCGGATTCATGTTGATGTGTGGGAAAACCAACACAATATTGTAAAATAATTAGCCTCCAATTAAAATAAATAAATTTATATTTAAAAAAGTAAATAACACAATGTTGGAAAGGGTACATATAATGGACATTCTCATACAATGTTAGCGTGAGTAAAATTTGATTTTTAAAAAGTGGATTGCTCGTATAGATTTTTTGACCTTCCCCATGTTCTTCATGGGACACCTCAGTCCTAGGTGCTGCCCTTGGGGTCTCTCCAGCTATTATGTGACTAGTAATAAGTGATGTTATGGTATGGGCTCTTTGTAAAAAAATTGAAAACAAATGCAAACATTTATAAAAGGAGGGAGTCCAGTGGTTAGGACTCCATGCTTTCACTGTCAAAGACTGGGAGCTTGATACCTGGTCGGGCAATTAAGATCCCATAATCGGTGCAGCCAAAAGAAAAAAAAAATTATAAATAGACACTGCATACATTATTATAGCTTGGCTATCAGTCTGACATGTTGAGGTCAATATATTTATCAATCTGCATTTATCATTTCATCAAAAAATTTAATGTTTTCAAAAATAGGAACTATTATCTCTAAAATTTTTACAACCCTTGGACCCAGTAGTTACACTTCTAGGATGGGAGTCTAAGGAAATAATTTGAAATACAGCAAAAAACACTTTACACACAAGGTTTGTTTTAATCACAGCATTGTGATGCAATGGTAAAAAATGTAAAACAACCCAAATGTCTAATTGGGAATGATCAATACATTTCTTAGACAATGGTGTATTACATAATCATTACAAGTAAAAATCATGTTTGCAAGGAGCTTTTTTAATAGTGTGGGAATATTATATATTCACTGTGCACTCAATTATGGGGAAAAAATGAATAGGAAAGACAGAAGTAAAAAAGTTAATAGTGGTTGTTTCTAGGAAGAGAAATTATAGGTAATTCTTGTCTTCTTTCTACTTTGCATTTCCAAAACCTTCCATAATGTATATGGATTACTTTTCTACTTTTTTTAAAAAGGCATATTTTTAAAAGGGAATTAAAAAAAAGAAATGACAGCTACCTTGTTCTATATAAGGAACAAATGTATCCTTGTGGGAGGAGCAGATCACTTCTGGATGCTTCCCGGGAGCAGACCAAGGACTGATGTGGTGGGATGGGGGGAGAAGCCGGGAGGGGACCTCAGAGAGACAGATGACAGCTGATTGTTAGGAGGAACCCCAGAGGGACAGAGTTGTCCTCTGGTGGAGCAAGCTGTCCCAGGAGCAAGGGAGCACCTCGTGGCTGGGGCATTCAAGCAGAGACTGGATGATTCCTTATCAGTGGTGTCATAGAAGAGATTCAAGTATCTGAAAGAGGATTAGGACAGATGAGGAATGTCTCCAACCTGAGAAGGTGGGCAAGTGTGAGTGGCAGTGGTAGTATCTCAGTCAGCAGGGCAAGGTGGCCAAGGAGAGGCTTTTGCTCAGACTGGGAAACTTGAAGGGTCAGGGTCCTTCCAGCCTGGGAGCAGGAATGACCTGGGAAGCCCAGGTGCTTTAGGCTTTCCATCCTGGAGTCTCTTCTGGCGAGGGGAGGGGCCTTGAGTGTGGGCTCTTAAACTTACTGAGCAGGTTTCCGTAGCAGGTATTTTTAGGGTAAGCGGCATGACTTTGTCCTGCCTCAACTTCCCCATGTGCAGAGGGTCTGTTCATCTGAAGCCCAGGCCTCAGGGACAGAGTGAATATGGCTCTGTCTCTGGGCTCCGTAAGCAGAGGTGTGTGTGTTAAGTCGTTCAGTCATATAAGATGCTTGGTGACCCTCTGGACTGTAGCCCACCAGGCTCCTCTGTCCATGGGACTTCCCAGACAAGGATGCTGGAGTGGGTTACCATTTCTTCCTCCAAGGGATCTTCCTGCCCCGGGGATTGAACCCAGGTCTCCCATATTGCAGGCAGACTCTTTACCATCTGAGCCACCAGGGAGGCCCATAAGAAGGAGAAGGTCCCAGCAATAGGCACAGCACACTACGGTTTAGCTGGCACCACCCCTCACCCCATTCCTTAGGACCTCACATTCCCCCTCAGCCATAGCCAGTAATGTAAGCAGATGGGGTAGGGGGTCCCCAGAGAAAGAGAAGTAAGCATGGGGTTTTTTGTTGTTGTTGTTGTTTTGTTTTTGACTTTGGCTGTGCTGGGTCTTTGTGGTACACAGGGGCTTCTCTAGTTGTGTGGCACAGGCTTAGTTGTTCCTTGGCCTGTGGGATAAGTTCCCTGACCAGGGATCGAACCTGCACCTCCTGCATTGGAAGGTGGATTCTTAATCACTGGACCACTAGGGAAATTCCAGGTATGGCTTTCTTGGCATAACAGAAGCCCCTCCCCCACTTTTTTTTGGCCATTTAAACCATTTTGTAATCTAAGCCTGGCCACAATGCTTGCCCTTGAACAGGTCTCAGTAATTACTGATCTTAAGGGAAGTAAGGGAATGCAGGAACAAACAGAAAACTGTCACGAATCAATAGCTCAGCACAAAACAGTTCCTCCTCTTGGGATAAACATAACAATCTGATACAGTCTTTGAGGTCTGCAGGAACAAAGGCCCCCAGCCAGGTGGAGGATGGAATGATGATATTGACCCTCAGTGACTTCAATCAACTAAAGCTTGGACTCTGTTGACCTTGGCTCCAATTCTGTGATGAATTCTCTTCTGATCAAGCTTGTTCATGAATATGCATGTATGCTTAGCTTAAAACTTCCCCAATTTTGCTGTTCAGGGAGACACAGCTCTGAGAAAGATCCCCTATGTTATCCTTACTTGCTGCAAGTAACAACTTCTTCCTTCCTTCTTTCACTCTTTGCCTTAATTATATCTTTTGGCTCAGCAGCCACCAAGAAGCAAACCAGTTTTTCGGGTAACAGTACGTTTATCACCCAGAAAAATCAACAGAAGCCCAGTCAAGACTGGCTATGACAGTGAGTTTTATGTGTCAGCTTTATTGGACTGGGGCTTCCCTTCTAGCTCAGTTGGTAAAGAATCCTCCTGCAATGCAGGAGATCCCAGTTAGATTCCTGGGTCTGGAAGAGCCCCTGGAGAAGGGATAGGCTACCCACTCCAGTACTCTTGGGTTTCCCTTGTGGCTCAGTCAATAAAGAATCTGCCTGCAATGCAGGAGACCTGGGTTTGATCCCTGGGTTGGGAAGATCCCCTGGAGAAGGGAAAGGCTACCCACTCCAGTATTCTGGCCTGGAGAATTCCATGGACTGCATAGTCCATGGGGTCACAAAGAGTCAACCATGACTGAGTGACTTTCACTTTATTGGACTAGGGGATGCCCAGATAACTGATAAAACAGCTTCTGGGGAATTCCCTGGAGGTTCAGTGACTAGGACTCCACATTTCCATTGCAGAGGGCATGGGTTAGATCCATGGTCAGGAAACTAAGATCCCAAAAGCCACATTAAGTGGCCAAAAAAAAAAAAGAAAAAAAAAATTGTTGGGGATTCTCTGGCAGTCCAGTGGTTGGGGCTCTGCTTTTACTGATGAGGGAGAGGATTCAAACCCTGAACCAGAGTTCAATTCCTGGTTGGGTCCCACAAGACACCTGGTAGGGCCAAGATAAAGAAATTAATTAAAATAAAATAAAAACACTGTTTCTGGGTGTGTCTATCAGAGTGTTTCTAGAAGTGATTAGCATTTGAATTGGTAAACTGAGTAGAGCAGTCAGCCCTTCCCAAAGTGGGGGGGCATCACCCAATCTGTTGAGGGCCTGGATAAAACAAAAAGGGGGAGGAAGGGTAAATTTCTCTGCTGGAACTGAGACCTGTCCTCACACATCACCACTCTTGGTTCTTAGGTATTCAGGCATGTTCGGACTCAGACCATCGGCCACCCCCTCAGCTCTCAGGCCTTGAGATTTCACAAGGAATTACACCAACAGCTCTCCTCATTTCTGGGACTTCTTCGCTAC
The DNA here is from genome assembly GCF_032405125.1 of Capricornis sumatraensis. Lineage (NCBI taxonomy): Eukaryota > Metazoa > Chordata > Mammalia > Artiodactyla > Bovidae > Capricornis > Capricornis sumatraensis. Next base: position 66,578,732 of record NC_091083.1, on the reverse strand, counting down.
CATGCTGTGGGAACCAGGATTGGGTCCTGAAACAGGAGTGAGGGGGACAGGGCACGACCTTTAAAAGAATGATATAGCCCAAGGAGGCAACATAAACTTGTTGTTGATCAGTCCCTAAGTCACACTGGACTCTCCGCAGCCCCATGGACTGCAGCACACCAGGCTCCTCTGTCCTCCAGTATCTCCCAGAGTTTGCTCAAATTCATGTCAGTGAGTCAGTGATGCTATCTTACTGACTCATCTCATCCTCTGCTGCTCCCTTCTCCTTTTGCCTTCAATCTTTTCCATCATCAGGGTCTTTTCCAATGAGCTGGCTCTTTGCATCAAGTGGCCAAAGTATTGGAGCTTCAGCTTCAGCATCAGTCCTTCCAATGAATATTCAGGGCTGATATCCTTTGGAGTTGACTGGTTTTCTCTCCTTGAAGTCCAAGGGACTCTCAAGAGTCTTCTCCAACACCACAGTTTAAAAGCATTAATTCTTCGGCACTCAGCCTTCCTTATGGTCCAACTCTCACATCCATACGTGATCACTGGAAAAACTATAGCTTTGACTAGACGGATCTTTGTTAGCAAAGCGATGTCTCTGTTTTCTAATACACTGTCTACATTTGTCATTCCAAGGTTTCCTTCCAAGGAGCAAGCGTCTTTTAATTTCATGGCTGCAGCCACCGTCTGCAGGATGGTGAGCAAAGTCTTAATCTGAGGGTAGAGCAAGATCATCGAGGAAAACACCATCCAGCAACCCAGCTCCCATCCTAATGTTAGAGGAATGGGAAGCCTGTAGTGCACTGATGAGAACTATGGTTGCCAACAAAACCTAAACCCAGCTCAACTACTGCCCACATAGATCGAACCCTCTATGTTAAAAACTTGGCAAAAAAAAAAAAAAGCACGATCATCTCCAGGCGTGAACACTACTTCCTTCGACCTCTACTGTACCACATATAATGTCTAACTTACAGCAAAAAATTAGACACAGGAAGCAAGAGAAAATAACCTACAGTCAAGAGATGAAATAGTCAACAATCAGACTTAGATACCACACAGATATTGGAACTAATTACACAAGGATAAACAATTATGATTAAATAACTATGATTACTATGTTCAAGTCTCCAGTGGAAAATGTAGGCAGTATGCATGGACAGGAAATTTCCACAGAGAGGCAGAAACTGTAACAAAAATATCAACGGAAATGCTCCAAGTAAAACGCACAGTAACAGAAATTATCTTCAATGGGCACATTAGTAGATTTAATATAGAAAGGAAAGAATCAGTGGAGTTGAAGACAGGCCAGTAGGAATTACCCAAATTAAAACACAACAGGGATGGGAGGTGGGAGGGAGGTTCAAGAGGGAGGGGACATAGATAGGTACACCTGTGGCTGATTCATGCTGACTTTTGGCAGAAACCAATACAAAATTGTAAAGCAATTATTCTTCAATTAAAAATAAAGATATTTAATTATAAAAAAATAAAACACAAAAAGAAAAGAGTTGGGAAAAAAACTAAAGCAGGATATCCAAAAGCCGTGGGATAATATTATGGAATATGGAACAATATAACATGCATATACTCTGAATCCCAGTAAGAGAAGAGAAAGGATGCGACAGAAGAAATATCTGAAGAGGTAAATGGTGGAGAATCTTCCAGAATTAACGATGGACACCCAACCACAGACCCTAGAAGTTCAGAGAACAATAAACAAAACTAAAAAGGAAGGAAGGAAGGGGGAAGAAAGTAGACAAACAGAAAACACACAACCTGAACACAGCATATTCAAGCTGATGAAAGCCAAAATAAAGAGAAAATCTTGACATCTTGAAGGCACCCAAAGGAAAAAAGGTACCTCACAGTCAGAGGAATAAAAGTAAGAATTGCAGCAGACTTCTTGTCAGAAACGATGCAGACCAGGTATCTTTATTTATTTATTGTTGGCAGCTTCAGGTCTTAGTTTTGGCACACATGCTCCATTTCCTTTGGCATGCAGGATCTTAGTTCCTTGCTGCTGCTGCTGCTGCTGCTGCTGCTGCTGCTGCTGCTGCTGCTGCTGCTGCGTCGCTTCAGTCGTGTCTGACTCTGTGCGACCCCATAGACGGCAGCCCACTAGGCTTCTCTGTCCCTGGGATTCTCCAGGCAAGAATACTGGAGTGGGTTGCCATTTCCTTCTCCAATGCATGAAAAGTAAAAGTGAAGTTGCTCAGTCATGCCCGACTCTTAGCGACCCCATGGACTGTAGCCTACCAGGCTCCTCCATCCGTGGGATTTTCCAGGCAAGAGTCCCACGTCCCCAGCATTGGAAGGTGGATTCTTAACCATTGGACCACCAGGGAAGCCCCAGAACAGGTATCTTTAAAGTGCTTAAATAAATAAATGAATAAATAAAGGATCAGAAAGGAAAAAAAAAAAAAAGTGCTGAAGAAACTTTCATTTTTTTAAGTTTGGAGTGGAGTGGCATCTTTAAAAAGCTGAAAGAAAAAGCAATAAACCCATGAACCCCCCCAAATACTATGCCCAAGAAAAATATCTTTCAGATGTGAGAGAGGGAGTTCTCCGGTGGCCTAATGGTTAGGATTATGGGCTTTCACTGCCATGGCCCAGGTTCAATCCCTGGTTGGGGAAATGCAATTAATTGAGATGCAGTCACAGTGGGGTAGCATGGACTCCTCATCCAGTATGGCCATGTCCCTGGGAGCCCAAAGTGCTGGCCCTGCTCAAGGCGTTCTCAGTCTCCTGCAGGGCCGCTGGGTCTGTGACGAGGATGCATTGCCCAAAGCTCCCGTTTATGTAAAAGGGTGTGTGGGGGGGATAGACAAATATGACTACTTATTTGGTAGTCATACGTAAAAATGTAAAAAAACCAAATGTTTTTACATTTACATGAAGAAACTGGAAAGAGACACAAGAAACGGAACAACACAGTGGGTGATGAGAGCTGGGTATTTAGAGGTGTGGGAGGGAGAATTTTTTCACTGTGCCCTTTTTAATTTGATTTGTGAGATCTGTAGTTGTATGTCTCTGGAGTGTTTTTCCACTATCACCTAACCATTCTCCAGTTCTCAGTGGGCACTGGCCAGTGTCCTACAATTTAGCTCTACTCTGACCCTATCTGCCTAGAGATGGCATCAGACCCCACAGGTTAAGAGCTCAGTCACACAAACTGCCCCCACGCTAGTCACTGGTCTCAAGTTCAGGTTGTCACCTGTGCTTCTGTCCAGCTGGTGGTAAAATGGAGGGTCCCATGACTCCCTCTTCAGGCTCCATTAATCTGCTGGAGAAATTGGCTCAGAGAAACATTTACTTGTATTTGCCAGCTTATTATAAAAGATACTAGAAGGGATGCAGATGAAGAGTCAAAACGAAGACGTACACAGAGCGAGGTCCAGAAGAGTGCTGAGCATAGGAGCTTCTGTCCCTATGGAGCTGACCTTCCTCCAGGTATATGAATGCACTCACCAGCCTGGAAGATCATCAAATCCTGTTCAAGAGTTTTCAGAGAGCTTAACTTCTGACTCCATCCACTTCCCAGAGGTTGGTGGGGTGGAGCTGAAAGTTCCAACCCTCTAATCACTTGGCCTTTCTGTAACCAGCTCATCCTATGTGACTTTCCAAGTCACCTCATTAATGTAATAAACTCAGGTGTGGTTGAAAAGGGCTTGTTAAAAACAGCAAAAGACACTTTCATTGAATTTATCACTTAGAAAATTTCAAGAGTTTTAGGAGCTCTGTGCCAGGAATAGTGTAAAGACCAAGGAGCTCTGTGCCAGGAGCAGGATAAAGACTAAAGATGTATTTCATAGCATCACAATAACCCTTTCCAAAAAGTTGAATAGCAAACAAAGCAAGAGTACAGAGGATGAGGAACAAGAGCTGAGGCCAGCAGGGCTGAGTTTACTGTTTTTTATGCAGGCAGTAGGGAGCCATCAGTTCAGTTCATTTCAGTCGCTCAGTTGTGTCTGACTCTGTGAGCCCATGGACTGCAGCATGCCAGGCCTCCCTGTTCATCACCAACTCCTGGAGTTTACTCAAACTCATGCCCATTGAGTCGTTGATGCCATCCAACCATCTCATCCTCTGTTGTCCCCTTCTTCTACCTTCAATCTTTCCCAGCATCAGGGTCTTTTCAAATGAGGCAGCTGTTCGCATCAGGTGGCCAAAGTACTGGAGTTTCAGCTTCAACATCAGTCCTTCCTTCAGGACTGATTTCCTTTAGGATGGACTGGTTGGATCTCCTTGCAGTTCAAGGGACTCTCAAGAGTCTTCTCCGACACCACAGTTCAAAAGCACCAATTCTTCGGCGCTCAGCAGTCCAACTCTCACATCCATACATGACTACTGGAAAAACCATAGCCTTGACTAGACGGACCTTTGTTGGCAAAGTAATGTCTCTGCTTTTTAATATGCTATCTAGATTGGTCATAACTCTTCTGGGAGCCATAGAAGGATGTTAAAAAAGAGAAGGAAATGAGTGTGATCCGACCAGACTTGGAAGGGTCAGTGTAGATGGTGGTTGACAGAGAGCTAGGGGACTTCCCTGGTGGTCCAGTGGTTGAGAACCCACCTTGCAATGCAGGGGACATGTCAATCCCTAGTCCAGGAACTAAGATTCTCCATGCCACGGGGCAATGGGGCCTGTGCCAAACAATGACTGAGCCCCCTTGCTCTAGAGCCTGCGAGCCACAACTGCTGAAGCCCTCACGCCCTAGAGCCTATGCTCCACAATGAGAGAAGCACCGCAGTGAGAACCCTGTGCACCACAACAGAGAGTAACCCCTGCTCACTGCAGCTAAAGAGAGCCTGCAAGCAGCTAGGAAGGGCCTACACACCACAGTGACGACTCAGCACAGCCAAAAAAAAAAAAAAAGACCAGAACTGGAAGATCAGTGCATGGCCACTGATCCAGGGCAGAGATCCAGGGCAGGCAAGGGAGTCCAAGCAGAGAGGGACAATCAGAGGGGAATGGATGGGGCGGGGAGGAACACGTGGTAGAAAAACCAAACGGCGAAGTTAAGGAGGCCTCCCCTGTGGGGCAGGAAGGTGTCAGCCAGCTCCTTCCCTCTCAGAAGAGATGTGAATGTCAAACCCTGAGCTCCCCACAACTGTGCTGGCCCCCGATAAACACCCACTCTCTCTCCAGTGGCCAGCATTATTACTCATCCCCTGTGCGACCCCCTCATTGAGAGATGAAGTGACTGAAGCTGCCCTCTTGCCATGTGACAGGTGCCTGTCTGAGCAAGAGCTGGGAGAGGGAGGGAACAGGACAGATGGGGTCCGGTTCAGCTCCCCTGCACCCAGATCCCCAGCCCCTGCTGCTCCTGTGGGCTTTGGAAAAACAAACAAACAAAAAAATCAAACCTGTGTTTAATGAGGCTGCTTGGCCATCCATCATGCACAGTCAGTACACTGTGGCCAGGGAAAACCCAGCAGCCAAGATCCAGACCAGGATCTCTGAGTCAGAGCAGGGTGAGAGAGGGGAGGACTCAGAGGAAGACAAAAGGCCCATAACAGTTAATCTGGACTGTGAACATCACCACACCTCTCTCACCTAAATGAGGATAACATTCTGTGTGGCAGACGTTACAAGTTAGCCACTCCATACCCATTCGCTCTATCACCTTCCTAAGAGAACCGCAATTGTTGCATGGTGGGAAGGAACAGTACTTACTCCTTCAGCTCCCCTTGCAAGTAGAGGTCACCACGTGACCCAGTTCTGGACAGTGAGGTGAGAATCCACGGGGGCATTTCGAAGACAGATGCCTGGATGACAAGAGGGGTAAACACCATCCTCTGAGGTGATGGAGTGGGAAAATCTAAGGTGAACGAGGGCCTACCCTAGTGGTCCAGTGGTTGAGAATCTACCTGCCAATCAGGGGACATGAGTTTGATCCCTGGTCTGGGAAGATCCCACACATCTCAGAGCAACTAAACCCACGAGCCACAACTACTGGCTTGAGTTGCCAGAGCCTGTGCTCCACTAGAGAAACCACCAGAATGAGAAACCCCTCCCACCACAACGAACAGTAGCCCCGGTTTACTGCAGCTAGAGAAAGCTCAAGCACAGCAACGAAGACTCAAGGCAGGCAGAAACAAAGAAATAAAGCTAATTATTTTTTAAAAGAAGTGAATGAGTTCCAGCAGCTTCATGGACCCGAAGACCACACAAGACCAGGGCTTCCAATTGGAAAGCATTAGGGTTTTAGGGTTTTAAGTTTTCCACCTCTGTAAGGATGGAAGATGAAGCTCTAGACTCTGAAAATCTAGGAGCTGGAACCAAGCTTCCCATATAAAGTAGAAGTTGGAAATTAAATTTCTTCCTTGCATGATGACTGGATAAAAACTGCCCAATAGCCCTGCATGAACTGTGGTGTCAGAGAGAGTCCCTTGGACTGCGAGGAGATCCAACCAGTCCTGCTGCTAAGTGCAAGAACACTGGAGTGGGTTGCAATTTCCTTCTCCAATTCATGAAAGTGAAGTCATTGAGTTGTGCCCGACTCTTAGTGACCCCATGGACTGCAGCCTATCAGGCTCCTCCATCCATGGGATTTTCCAGACAAGAGTACTAGAGTGGGGTGCCACTGTCTTCTCCTAGAGGAAATCAGTCCTGAATATTCGTTGGAAGGACTGATGCTGAAGCTGAAGCTCCAATACTTTGGACACCTGATGCAAAGAACTGACTCATTTGAAAAGACCCTGATGCTGGGAATGATCGAAGGTGGGAGGAGAAGGGGACGACAGAGGATGATGGTTCAATGGCATCGTTGACTCAATGGACATGAGTTTGAGTAAGCTCCGGGAGTTGGTGATGAACAGGGAAGCCTGGTGTACTACGGTCCACGGGGTCGCAAAGAGTCAGAGACGAGCGACTAAACTGAACAGCCTAGAAACAAATTTCCTACCCTGAGCCGTGGAAGGAAAAAAGTCATCTAAGATAAAGTGAAATTAAAATAAACTTCATACATGAGTTTGACAGTAGCCTGGGCACAGCTTTTACCTAGAAGATCTAGGTACTCTGAGGCCACTGCCCAGAATAAAACACACACACAAAATAAAGAGATATGGAAAATAAAAGATAAGATAAGGGAGTTCCCTGGTGGTCCAGCAGTTAGGACTTGGCACTTTCACTTCTATGGGCCCAGGTTTGATCCCTGACCAGGGACCTAAGATCCCACAAGCTGTAAAGAAATTCAATGTGAAAAAGACTAGCAAAGAAGAAGCAATTCCCTCAGCCAACAGCTTCAATCAAACTCCCAGCCAGCAGTGAACACAATTGCCAGTCATGTTAGGGTGAGAGAGAATTTTTTGGAGAGACCTTTTGTTGTCTCAATACCTCAGTCACCTGAAGCAGAAGAATTGATAAGAAATTGTTTTAACCCACTCACGTGGGATGACCAACCTAGATAGCATGTTGAAAAGCAGAGACATTACTTTGCCAACAAAAGTCCGTCTAGTCAAAGCTATGGCTTTTCCAGTGGTCATGTATGGATGTGAGAGTTGGACTGTGAAGAAAGCTGAGTGCCGAAGAATTGATGCTTTTGAACTGTAGTATTGGAGAAGACTCTTGAGAGTCCCTTGGACTGCAAGGAGATCCAACCTGTCCATTCTAAAGGAGATCAGCCCTGGGATTTCTTTGGAGGGAATGATGCTGAAGCTGAAACTCCAGTACTTTGGTCACCTCATGCAAAGAGTTGACTTATTGGAAAAGACTCTTTTCCTGGGAGGGATTGAGGGCAGGAGGAGAAAGGGACGACAGAGGATGAGATGGCTGGATGGCATCACGGACTCGATGGACGTGAGTCTGAGTGAACTCCAGGAGTTGGTGATGGACAGGGAGGCCTGGCATGCTGCGATTCATGGGGTTGCAAAGAGTCGGACATGACTGAGCGACTGAACTGACTGACTGTGGGATGACTTATGCTATAAAGGATACCTGAAACAATAAAAATAATACATATGTACATAAACAACTTCCAGACAAGTAGGCGAAAACAGCTAAATAAAGAAAACTTGATTAATCTAGAAGGAAGCTCTGAAGAAGAAAATTTAAAGAAGCAGAGAACAGGAACTTCCCTGCTGGTCCAGTGGTTAAGACTTAGCCTTCCATCTGCAGGAGGGTACAGGTTTGCTCCCTGGTCAGAAAGCTAAGATCTCACGAGCCTCTTGGTCAAAATAATAAAATATAAAACGAAAGCAACAGTGTAACAAATTCAACAAAGACTAAAAATGGTCCACATTAAAAAAAAAAGCAGAGAACAGAAACTCCTTACTGCTCCATGTTACCTCTCACAAACTTCCTTTCTGAAAAACAATGAAGACTGGGGATTTACTCTGATTGGGGTTTTCAGGGAGGCAGGGCCTGGCTGCGAGGATGGCGTTGGAAGAGTGAGGATTTGTGGCCTTTCTCTGCGACTTCCTAGGTTCCCAGCTGCTGGCCACAGCTCTGCCAGCAGAGCCAGGAAAACCCTCCGGCCTAATTAAAAAATAAAATCAAAGAGAGAAAGAAAACTTTTTATTACACTTCCCTAATGGTGGAAAATAGTTTCAGGCATAAAAAAGCATTCAGCTGGCATCAAAAATTAACAGCCACTACATTTTATTCTGAGGAATTAATGGAAAATTTTACATGGTGGTGTAAAATGTAGGGGACAAGATGAAGGACATGATTCTTCATTGAAGAGCTCATTCCCTAACTTGCAGCAAAACACGGGTTTGGCCACCAGCTCTCAGGAGGAGCTGTAGGTTCACAGAGGACCAAGTGGGTGATGTGGGGCCTTGCTGTGATGGTGGCGTGTGTATGGGGCGGATGTGGGGCAGGGGAAGGGGCAGTGACAGGACCAATGGGAAGGTTCCGAAACGCTCATTGCACAACATTCGAACCCTGGCCCTGTCAAACTGGCATCTTTCCTGCCTACCAGTCACTTCCTCTGTGCTACCTCTGCCAAGTGATAGCTGGTGGTGAGCATATCAGACTTGGGGGCAACAGACCTGACTTCTACTCTCCTTTCTGCTGTGGACTTGCTGGGTGACTGCTCTCAAGGCCTCAGTCTCTCCACCTGTAAAATGGGCACAAGAGCTCTGGGATCCCTCTGGATTCACCTGATGTAAAACAAACTTGGTCTTTGTCTTCACCTACAAATATGGGTAAGAACCTGGGCTCTGGAGCCAGGCAGTGCCAGCTTTGAATCCCAGATCAGACACTTTTTAGCTTCATGGCCTTAGGCAACTCACCGCTCTGAGCCTCGGTCTCCACCTCCGTACAATGGGAACAACAGTACATGGCCCCCAGGGTGGCTGTGTAATCTAGATGTCAGGCTGCTTCATCTTCTCTGGCTCTGGGATCCAAACCCCCGTACCCCACCCAGGTGAACTTCCAGTGCACAAGCCCAGGCTCCTTTTCTTTTCCCACAAATGTGTTTTTTGGTTTTTTTTGGCCATGCCAGGCAGCATGAGGGATTGAACCCATGCTCTGCAGTGGGAGTGCAGAGTCCCAGGGAAGCCCTCCACAAAGGCATTTACTTTAAAACATCAGTGACAGCAGTGAGACCTCCACGAGGTGGGGAAGGGAGAGTTTATATCACCACGCCACAGCAAACAACTGAAAATCCCGTTTGGAGCAAATGCCGGTTACTCTCTGGGGAGTGGGATGGAGGTGGTAGGAGAAGCACAGAGAAGGTTTTTTGTTTGTTTTCATTTAAACATATTTGGGAAAAACAACGTATAACTGACTGCTAACGTATAACTGACTGCTACATTGTGTCCTTGTTCTTTATTTGAAATGTTTCTTAATCCAAATTTTAAAATTTCAAATATGTTTATCTTAAAAATAAATATTTCTATTTTCAGTAATGTTGATGATTAATTTATCAGAGGAGCAGTAACCCTGGGGCAAATCCACTCTCCTGGGGGTCCTGTCTGCCTCCCACACAGGGGGCACATCTGCCCCCATTGTCCACGCCCAACCCCAGCTGCAAGAGCCCAGGTCCTGGGGGCTGTCCTGACTTCCCCTTCTACTCCGACAATTCCAACCCCATCAATTCTACCCCTGGAACCTTGCTGGAGTCTGTCCCCGGCTCTCTAGATCTGCTGCCCCAACCCGAGGTCAGGCTCCATCATGGCTCATCCCCTCCCTAGCTGTTGCCCAGCTGGAGTAAGCTTTCCAGACACAACATCTGATCTGCCTTCCCTCCTGCCGCTGAAACACTTTCACTGGCTCCGAGGACCCCAGGACAATATCCACCTGAACACCAACATCAACAGTCTCAGACCCCGAGATCCTGGGTCTCTCCAGACCCCTCACTCATGACTCCAAGCCTGGACATCACATAGGGCTTCCCTGGTAGCTCAGAGGTAAAGAATCCGCCTGCCAGTGAAGGAGACACAGGTTCGTTCCCTGATCAGGGAAGATCTCATAGGCCCTGGAGCAACTAAGCCCATGTGCCACAACTACTAAACCTGTGCTCTAGAGCCTGGGAACCGCAACTACTGAGCCCATGTGCCTCAGCTACTGAAGGCCGCATGCCTAGAGCCTGTGCTCCGCAAGAGAAGCCACAACAGCGAGAAGCCTGCACACTGCAACTGGAGAGTAGCCCCTGCTTGCCACAACTAAAGTCCAAACAGCAACAAAGACCAAGCACAGTCAAAAATAAAGAAATAAAATTATTTAAAAAAAAAAAACAAAAAAACCCACCTAACATAGCCAAAGAAATCAAGGAAGGCTTCCTGGGAGAGGTGAGCTTTGAGTCAGGCCTAGAAGAAGAGGAGGTGTTCAGCCAGCAGAGGAGGAAGGGACAGCATAATGGGCAGAGAGCACAGCCTCCAAAAAGTCCTGGGGGCCTTAAGAGATCCTCTCCAGTGGCTCGTTTGCTGTAACTTGGGCTGGGAGTGTTTCCAGGTCTTCAGAACACTGCCAAGAGGAACGCACTCTCTGGGGACAAAGATTTATTTATTTGGTTGTAAAGTAAAAGCCAGGTTGGGGTTGGGCATAAAGAGGAGAGAAGGGATAATAAAGAGGCAGGCAGAGGACGGGCATCCTCCAGCCCAAGGGACCTGAGCCAGCAGCTCCCCTGACTCGATGCTCTCCAAAAAGGTGCCGCCCACAAGCACACAGTGAGCGCTTACGGTTTACCAGCCCTGTGCCCAGCACTGGGCTGCAGCTGAGTATAAGGGGTAAACAAGTCAACAAAGGCTGTGCTGTCAGCCAGAGACACACACATCCCAGGCAGGGACAGGCCAGAGGAGCTGGTGCTGAGACCCCTGGGGGGTCCCAGCCTGGTGGGTATGGGGGAAGGGAGAGAGCAAACAGAGACAGCTTCCAGGGTCAGAGTACCAGGAAGAGGAAGAGGAAGAATGAGTGCAAAGATGCTCCCCAGCCAGGTGCTGATCCCTGGGTGGGGGCAGGCCTGCAGGCCTTGGGGGTACTGACATGGGATGTGGCTTTGGCCCTTTCTGCCCCTCAGCTCCCTGGCAGCCCCTCCCAGACCTCCCAATGCCCCTTGAGTCCTTGTCCAAGCAGACAGCTCCAGCCACCCACTCAGGGTCTGCAGTCTGGCCACAGACTCCTCTGTACAGCCCTTCCCTACCTGCCTGTATCTTGTCCAGAGTGGAGAAGCCATGTGAATGTCTAGGCAGAAGCCATCCATACCCTCTAACGTGGCACAGGGTGCCTGCCTGACCTTCTGATGGGCCCCCTCTCTGCAAGTGCTCCGTTAGAGATCCCCTCGCCCCTCCCACAGAGAGAACCTGCGAACCCCCCACTCCCAGGGCTGACAATTTACAATCCAATAATTCTCTTCTCTGTCTCTCGCTAATTTTGTGCTTATGGAGACAGGACAAGGTGGTAGGGGGTGGCGGGGTGGAGAGTCAGGATAACAGAACTTGCTGGACTATCTTTTATAAGCCCTGAAGGTTGTTTGGCCCCAATTTGAACTGCAATTTTTTTTGTTGTTGTTATTGTCATTCTTTTCTTTTTTATTTATTTTAAACTGCACTCTTTATTTATTATTATTATTATTGGCCATGCCATGAGGCATGTGGGATCTTAGTTTCCCGAGCAGAGATCAAACCTGCACCCCTTGCACTGGAAGCTCGGAGTCTTAGCCGCTGGACCACTAGGGAAGCCCCTAAGCACACTCTTTCTTAAAATTTATTTATTTGGTTGCGCCGGGTCTTAGCTGTGGCCCGTGAACTCTTAGTTGCAGCATGTGGGACCTAGTTCCCTGACCAGGGATCGAACCCTACATTGGAACCATGGAGTCACCACTAGACCACCAGGGAGGTCCCTTAACTGCACTCTTGAGGATGTATGAGACTTGCTGCCTTTGTGTGTAGCTATAGTCTCAGTTGGGCTTCCCTAGTGGCTCAGATGGGAAAGAATCTGCCTGCAATGTAGGAGACCCAGGTTCAATCCCTGGGTCAGGAAGATCCCCTAGAGGAAGGCTCAGCAACCCACTCCAGTATTCTTGCCTGGAGAATCCCATGGACAGAGGAGCCTAGCAGGCTATCATCCTTAGGGCTGCAAAGAGTTGACATGACTGAAACAACTTAGCACGCATGTTGGTCTCAGTCATCATTGTTAGGCCAACAGGAAACCCTGTTCCATGCCTCATACCGGCGCATGTGCAAAAGCATTCACTGCGCCACTGCCAGCAATTATAAAAAACTGGCAACAACTCCAGCAACTATCAGCAGGGGAGGGTCATAGACACAGCAAGAGCAGGGGCAACACCAGCCTAACCCTCAGCTGTTATACCCTCAGTGCCTAATGTGGTGCCTGGCACATAGTAGATGCTCAGGAAACATTTGTGAAAGGGGGAAAGGAAGGAGAGAGTGAGGGGAGCAAAGCATTCAAAGTGTCTTGCAGGATCCCAGAAAGCAAACCCTTCTCCCCTTCAGCCGGGTGAGAAAGATGCACGTTGGGGGCTGTTATTGTTCATTTTAAAAACTTCCATCAAATGACTTCAGAATTCAATTCCCTCTTGAATATTTCTCTTTTCTCATTTTCATCATCTCCTGTCTTTTTAATACTTGTTGTTGAGTTCCCATTTGCAGCGGTTGATTGAATTGAGGCTCTGGGGACTTTCGACAGTCACTTTAGACACTTAGAGTTCCAATCACGCTGTTCCATGCTCCCCCCGCCTTTAGCACCCAAGAAACCATCTCTTATGAGAGCCAAGATTATCTTTACAGCCCAGAACGCCACACTCTAAAACACAGACGATAAAAGTCAGAATTCTCCGTGACTAATGTGTGTCCAATGAAAGTATTAAAATGCCCATTTAATGGGAGAAGGCTGATTGAAAAGATCCATGTGCTGGTGAAATTCTGTGACTGATGTCATATGGGGTCCAAGCCTGGAAAAGGCACGGAGCTCCTCAGTCCTGGGGCCAAGCTGCCCAATGTCTCCAGTCCCAGGAGATACCCATAGTCCCCCTCCCACAGGGAGTGGCACCCCATGGAGGCAGACAGAGGGAGGCACTCATGTCAGCTGGTCACTTCCTGGGACTTCCCTGGTGGTCCCGTGGTTAAGAATTCACCTTCAAAGGCAGGGGACTCAGGTTCAATCCCTGGTTGGGGAGTTAAGATCCCACATGCCTTGGGGCAACTAAGCCCATGTGCCACAACTACTGAGTCCAAGTACTCTGGAGCCTGTGCTCCACAACGAGAGAAGCACCTGTTTGCCACAATTAGAGAAAGCCTGTACACCACAACAAAGACCCAACACATAGCCAAAAACCCCCACAAAACACAAACCAAACAAACCACAAAAAACAAACAGGCAAACAAAACTGGAGCATTTCCTGCGTGCCAGGTCTTGTGCAAGGCACGACCTCATGGACTCTTGAGAACAACTCTGGAAGGTGAGATTTATTATCACACTCTTGCAAAGGGCACTTCTTGTGGGGTCTCAAAGGGGGAAGAGGAGTTAGCTAGAAGAGGAGGGCCCTGGAAAGGAATCACCCGGAGGAAACAGTACGTGCAAAGGCAAGAGGCAGTGTATAAAAAGAAAAGCAGTTTGGTATTGCTGAGGCTTAAAGTGCCGACAGTGAGAGGAAAAGGATGAGGCTAGAGTTGCGGGTGGGAACAGATGACAGAGTTTCATGGACCTTGCTGGGTGGGGCAGGGACTGGGAGGCAGGAGCCAGAAGCTGGGAGACTCTGGAGTGGCTGTCAGAGTCCTCAAGGCAAGAGATGAGGGAGTTAGAGAAACTCACGGAGGCATAGATAGCAGGACTGGGTGGCTGATTGGACTGGGTGGCTGATTGGACTGGATACCCTAGGAGGCTGAGGGGAGGAGAGGACCCAAGGATGATGTCCAGATTTCTGTCTGCAGAGCTGATGGTGGGGCTGCCTGACTCAGGGACCCAAGGCAGACCTGGGGAATAATGCAGCAATGCACCGTGGAAACGCTCAGCTCTTGGCAATCAAAAAACAAGAGCCCAGGAGGAGAGGGTCTGGCCTACGTGTGGCCTGGGCCCAACTTAGAGGCATGGCTGTTGATTGTCAGCTTGGCAATGATCCCTGAAGCCACAGAGCAGCAGGGCTCACCTAGTTCAGTTTGACCTGCACTGTGTTTAAAATATGAGTCCATGTTTAAAAATCAAGGCATGCTCAGTTAAAACACAAACATTTGTCTTCTCTTGGAAAATCAGAAGATTTGGCCACATGGGCTAGAAACCCCTGAGGGCAACCATTGCTGAGAAGTAGCTGAGAAGTTGGGCTTCCCTGGTGGTTCAGTAGTAAAGAATCTGCCTGCCAATGCAGGAGACACAGGTTTGATCCCTGGGTCGAGAAGATCTCCCTAAAGAAGGAAATGGCAACCCACTCGAGTATTCTTGCCTGGGAAATCCCATGGACAGAGAAGCATGGTAGGCTATAGTCTGTGCGGTCTAAGACAGGACTTAGTGACTACACAACAACAAAGCTAAGAAGCTGGATAGCTAACAGGACTTCCCTGATATTCCAGTGGCTAAGACTCTGCTCTCCCAATGCAGGGGGCCCAGATTTGATCCCTGATCAGAGAACTAGATTCCACATGTCACAACTAAGACATACCGCAAGATCCTACATACTGCAACTGAAATTACCCTGTATGCAGCAACAAAGATCCCATGTGCAACAACTAAGACCTGGTGCAGCCAGATTAATAAAAATAAATGTTAAAAGAAAAGGAGTAACTCAGAACTAAGTAATTAAGACAGAATACATGCTCTTCCATTCACCACATTCCCCACCCTTCCCTATTGTCTCATAGACTCCGAGGCTAAGTAGTTCTGCTGTCAGTTATTGCACTTGCAATGACTTCAACATCCCACACTTTCGTCATAAAGGATAGTCTCAGAGGGTTGAAGTTCAGTGTTTCAAGTAAAACGGGAACGCATATATCTTTGCAGACACCAAGCCAATTCCTTTGCCTTTAATATGCAGAATGAGTCTGTGTCAAAAGCCCGAGCCAGGCCAGACCCTCTTCTCTCATCCACAAGTCTTGCTAGCAATCCGTGGCCTAGAGGGAAAAGAGACGAGGGACACAGGGAGAGAGCAGACAGGGAGGGCGACAGGGGGCATCATCAGGAAATAGACTTTTAAGGAGAGAGTGATCAGCAATAGCTAGTGCTGACGGAAGCCGAGTTAGACAGGCATGACTCGTTTGTGACGAGAGTTTGTGCACACAAGGCCACACGTGCATCCACACGTAAAAATGAGTGCACACGCCCACGTGCACATAGGCACATGTATACACACACATACACAAGAGCAAGCACGCAGGCCATTTACACTCCCAGTATACCTGCCTCTGCACACACAGAAACACATGTTCAGTTAGTTGCTCAGTTGTGTCTGACTCTTTGTGACCCCATGGACTGCAGCACACCAGGCTTCCCTGTCCATCACCAACATGTGGAAATTACTCAAACACATGACCATCAAGTCAGTGATGCCATCCAACCATCTCATCCTCTGTCGTGCCCTTCTCCTCCTTCCACCTTCAATCTCTCCCAGCATCAGGGCCTTTTCAAAAAAGTCAGTTCTTTGAATCAGGTGACCAAAGTACTGGAGTTTCAGCTTCAGCATCAGTCCTTCCAAAGAATATTCAGAACTGATTTCCTTTAGGATGGACTGGTTGGATCTCCTTGGAGTCCAAGGGACTCTCAAAAGTCTTCTCCAACACCACAGTTCAAAAGCATCAGTTCTTCAGTGCTCAGCTTTCTTTATAGTCCAACTCTTACATTTATACATGACTACTGGAAAAATCATAGCTTTGACTATTTGGACCTTTGTTGGCAAAGTAATGTCTCTGCTTTTTAATATGCTCTCTAGGTTAGTCATAACTTTCTTCCAAGAAGCAAGTGTTTTATAGTTTAATGGCTACAGTCACCATCTACAATGATTTTGGAGCCCCCCAAAATAAAGTCAGCCACTGTTTCCATTGTTTCCCCATGTATTTGCCATGAAGTGATGGATGATGACTAGATGCCATGATCTTTGTTTTCTGAATGTTGAGCTTTAAGTCAACTTTTTCACTCTCCTCTTTCACGGTCATCAAGAGGCTCTTTAGTTCTTCTTCACTTTCTGCCATAAGGGTGGTGTCATCTGCATATCTGAGGTTATTGATATTTCTCCTGGCAATCTTGATTCCAGCTTGTACTTCATCCAGCCTGGCATTTCACGTGATGTACTCTACATATAAATTAAATAAGCAGGGTGACAATATACAGCCTTGACATACTCCTTTCCCTATTTGGAACCAATCTGTTGTTCCATGTCCAGTCCTAACTGTTGCTTCTTGACCTGCATACAGATTTCTCAGGAGGCAGGTCAGGTGTCTGGTATTCCCATTTCTGGAAGAAGTTTCCACAGTTTATTGTGATCCACACAGTCAAAGCTTTTGGCATAGTCAATAAAACAGAAGTAGCTGTTTTTCTGGAACTCTCTTTCTTTTTCCATGATCCAGCAGATGGATATAGGCAATTTGATCTCTGGTTTCTCTGCCTTTTTAAAATCCAGCTTGAACATCCAGAGGTTCTGGGTTCACATGCTGTTGAAGCTTGGCTTGGAAAATTTTGAGCATTACTTTACTAGCGCGTGAGATGAGTGCAATTGTGCAATAGTTTGAACATTCTTCTTTGGGATTGGAATGAAAACTGACCTTTTCCAGTCCTGTGGCCACTGCTGAGTTTTCCAAATTTGCTGGCATACTGAGTGCAGCGCTTTAACAGCATCATCTTTTGGGACTTGAAATAGCTCAACTGGAATTCCAGCACCCACTAGTTTTGCTCATAGTGATGCCTCCTAAGGCACACTTGACTTCGGACTCCAGGATGTCTGGCTCTAGGTGAATGAACACACCATCATGATTATCTGGGTCATGAAGATCTTTTTTTGTATAGTTCTGTGTATTCTAGCCACCTCTTCTTAGTGTCTTCTCCTTCTGTTAGGTACATTAATTTCTGTCCTTTATTATGGCCATCTTGCATGAAATGTTCCCTTGGTATCTCTAATTTTCTTAAAGAGATCTCTAGTCTTTCCCATTCTGTTGTTTTCCTCTATTTCTTTGCATTGATCACTGAGGAAGGCTTTTTTTTATCTCTCCGTGCACCCCACTCCAGTACTCTTGCCTGGAAAATCCCATGGACAGAGGTCCATGGGGTCGCACAGAGTCGGACATGACTGAGCGACTTCACTTTCACTTCCACTATTCTTTGGAACTCTGCATTTAAATAGGTATGTCTTTCCTTTTCTCCTTTGCCTTTCGCTTCTCTTCTTTTCTCAGCTATTTGTAAGGCCTCCTCAGACGACCGTTTTGCCTTTTTGCATTTCTCTTTCTTGGGGGTGGTCTTGATCACTCCCTCCTATACAATCATGAACCTCCATCCATAGTTCTTCAGACACTTTGTCTACCAGATCTAATCCCTGGAATCTATTGGTCACTTCCACTGTATAATCATAAGGGATTTGATTTCAGTCACACCTGAATGGTCAAGTGGTTTTTCCTACTTTCTTCAACTTAAGTCTGAATTTGGCAATAAGGAGTTCATGATACGAGCAACAGTCAGCTCCCAGTCTTGTTTTTGCTGACTGTATAGAGCTTCTCCATTGTTGGCTGCAAAGAATATAGTTAGTTCAGTTGCTCAGTTGTTTCCGACTCTTTGCGACCCCATGAATCGCAGCACGCCAGGCCTCCCTGTCTATCACCATCTCCCGGAGTTCACTCAGACTCACGGCCATTGAGTCCATGATGCCATCCAGCCATCTCATCCTCGGTCGTCCCCTTCTCCTCCTGCCCCCCGTCCCTCCAAGCATCAGAGTCTTTTCCAATGAGTCAACTCTTCGTGTGAGGTGTCCAAAGTACTGGAGCTTCAGCTTTAGCATCATTCCTTCCAAAGAAATCCCAGGGTTGATCTCCTTCAGACTGGACTGGTTGGATCTCCTTGCAGTCCAAGGGACTCTCAAGAGTCTTCTCCAACAACACAGTTCAAACGCATCAATTCTTCGGCGCTCAGCCTTGTTCACAGTCCAACTCTCACATCCATATATGACCACAGGAAAAACCATAGCCTTGACTAGACGGACCTTAGTCGGCAAAGTAATGTCTCTGCTTTTGAATATACTATCTAGGCTGGTCATAACTTTTCTTCCAAGGAGTAAGCACCTTTTAATTTCATGGCTGCAGTCAGCATCTGCAATGACTTTGAAGCCCAAAAAAATGAAGTCTGACACTGTTTCTACTGTTTCCCCATCTATTTCCCATGAAGTGATGGGACCAGATGCCATGATCTTCGTTTTCTGAATGTTGAGCTTTAAGCCAACTTTTTCACTCTCCTCTTTCACTTTCATCAAGAGGCTTTTTAGTTCCTCTTCACTTTCTGCCGTAAGGGTGGTGTCATCTGCATATCTGAGATTATTGATATTTCTCCTGGCAATCTTGATTCCAGCTTGTGTTTCTTCCAGTCCAGCATTTCTCATGATGTACTCTGCATAGAAGTTAAACAAGCAGGGTGACAATTTACAGCCTTGACATACTCCTTTTCCTATTTGGAACCAGTCTGTTGTTCCATGTCCAGTTCTAACTGTTGCTTCCTGACCTGCATATAGGTTTCTCAAGAGGCAGGTCAGGTGGTCTGGTATTCCCATCTCTTTCAGAATTTTCTGCAGTTTATTGTGATCCACACAGTCAAAGGCTTTGGCATAGTCAATAAAGCAGAAATAGATGTTTTTCTGGAACTCTCTTGCTTTTTTCATGATCCAGCGGATGTTGGTAATTTGCTCTCTGGTTCCTCTGCCTTTTCTAAAACCAGCTTGAACACAGGGAGTCCACGGTTCATGTATTGCTGAAGCCTGGCTTGGAGAATTTTGAGCCTGACTTTACTAGCATGTGAGATGAGTGCAATTGTGCGGTAGTTTGAGCATTGTTTTGCATTGCCTTTCTTTGGAATTGGAATGAAAACTGACCTTTTCCAGTCCTGTGGCCACTGCTGAGTTTTCCAAACTTGCTGGCATATTGAGTGCGGCACTTTCACAGCGTCATCTTTCAGGATTTGAAACAGCTCAACTGGAATTCCATCACCTCCACTAGCTTTGTTTGCAGTGATGCTTTCTAAGGCCCACTTGACTTCACATTCCAAGATGTCTGGCTCTAGATTAGTGATCACATCATCATGATTATCTGGGTCATGAAGATCTTTTTTGTACAGTTCTTCCGTGTATTCTTGCCACCTCTTCTTAATATCTTCTGCTTCTGTTAGGTCCAGACCATTTCTGTCCTTTATCGAGCCCATCTTTGCATGAAATATTCCCTCGGTATCTCTAATTTTCTTGAAGCTATCCCTAGTGTTCGCCATTCTGTTGTTTTCCTCTATTTCTTTGCACTGATCACTGAAGAAGGCTTTCTTATCTCTTCTGGCTATTCTTTGAAACTGTGCATTCGGATGCTTATATCTTTCCTTTTCTCCTTTGCTTTTTGCCTCTCTTCTTTTCACAGCTATTTGTAAGGCCTCCCCAGACAGCCATTTTGCTTTTTTGCATTTCTTTTCCATGGGGATGGTCTTGATCCCTGTCTCCTGTACAATGTCACGAACCTCATTCCATAGTTCATCAGGCACTCTATCTATCAGATCTAGGTCTTTAAATCTATTTCTCACTTCCACTGTATAATCATAAGGGATTTGATTTAGGTCATACCTGAATGGTCTAGCAGTTTAATCAATCTGATTTCGGTATTGACCATCTGGTGATGTCCATGTGTAGAGTCTTTTCTTTTGTTGTTGGATGAGGTTATTTGTTATCATCAATGCATTCTCTTGACAAAACTCTGTTAGCCTTTGCCCTGCTTCGTTTTGTACTCCAAGGCCAAATTTGCATGTTACTTCAAGTATCTCTTGACTTCCTACTTTTGCATTCCAGTCCCCTATAATGAAAAGGACATCTTTCTTGGGAGTTAGTTCTAGAAGGTCTTGTAGGTCTTCATAGCACCGTTCAACTTCAGCTTTTTCAGCATTACTGGTCGGGGCATAGACTTGGATTACTGTGATATTGAATGGTTTGCCTTGGAAATGAACAGAGATTATTCTGTCGTTTCTGAGATTGCATCCAAGTACTGCATTTCGGACTCTTGTTGACCATGATGGCTACTCCATTTCTTCTAAGGGTTAGGGTTAGGGTTAGATTCCTGCCCACAGTAGTAGATATAATGGTTATCTGAGTTAAATTCCCCCATTCCAGTCCATTTTAGTTCGCTGATTCCTAGAATGCCAATGTTCACTCTTGCCATCTCCTGTTTGATCACTTCCAATTTGCCTTGATTCATTCCAGGTTCCGATGCATTCCAGGTTCCTATGCAATATTGCTCTTTACAGCATCGGACTACTTCCATCACCAGTCACATCCACAACTGGGTGTTGTTTTCTCTTTGCCTCCATCTCCTCATTCTTTCTGGAGTTATTTCTGCACTGATCTCCAGTAGCATATTGGGCACCTACCGACCTGGTGAGTTCATCTTTCAGTGTCCTGTCTTTTTGCCTTTTCATGCTTTCATGGGGTTCTCAAGGCAAGAATACTGAAATGGTTTGCCATTCCCTTCTCTGGTGGACCAAGTTTTGTCAGAACGCTCCACCATGACCCATCATCTTGGGTGGCCTTAACAGCATGGCTCATAGTTTTGTTGAGTTAGACAAGGCTGTGGTCCATGTGATCAGATTGGTTAGTTTTCTGTGATTGTGGTTTTCATTCTGTCTGCCCTCTGATGAAGAAGGATAAAAGGCTTGTCGAAGCTTCTGGGTGGGAGAGACTGACTGAGGGGGGAAATGGGGGGATATGCTCAGTAAATCTTTAATCCAATTTTCTGTTGATGTGCGGGGCTATGTTCCCTCCTTGTTGTTTGACCTGAGGTCAAACTATGATGGAGGTAGTGATGATAATGGCGACCTCCTTCAAAAGGTCCCATGCAGGCATTTCTGCACTCAGTGCTTCCAACCCTGCAGCAGGCTGCCGCCGACCCGCACCTCTGTCAGAGACCCCTGGACACTCACAGGCAGGTCTGGGTCAGTCTCTTGTGGGGTCACTGCTCCTTTCTCCTGGGTCCTGGTGTGCACAAGGCTTTGTTTGTGTCCTCCAAGAGTCTGTTTCCCCAGTCCTGTGCAAGTTCTGGTGCTCTATGATGGGGTTAATGGCGACCTCCTCCAAGAGGGCTTATGCCATACCCCGGTCTACTGTACCCAGAGCCCCTGCCCCTGCAGCAGGCCGTTATAGACCCGTGCCTCCACAGGAGACACTCAAACACAGTTCTGGCTCAGTCTCTTTGGGGTCTCTGGGTCCTTTTGAACACAAGATTTGTTTGAGCCCTCTGAGCATCTCTGGTAGGTATGGGGTTTGACTCTAAATGCGATTTCACCACCCTCTACCATTTTACTGGAGCTCAGTGGCACCCCACTCCAGTACTCTTGCCTGGAAAACCCCATGGATGGAGGAGCCTGGTAGGCTGCAGTCCATGGGGTTGCTAAGAGTTGGGCACGACTGAGCGACTTCACTTTCACTTTTCACTTTCATGCATTGGAGAAGGAAATGGCAACCCACTCCAGTATTCTTGCCTGGAGAATCCCAGGGACAGAGGAGCCTAGCGGGCTGCCGTCTATGGGGTCGCATAGAGTCGGACACGACTGAAGTGACTTAGCAGCAGCAGCAGCGTCCTTTGCCCTTGGACCTCCAAGATGGCGGAATAGAAGGACATGCACTCATCTTCTCCTGCGAGAACTCCAAAATTACAACTTGCTGCTGAACAACCGTTAACAGGGGAATGCTGGATCCCACCAAAAAAAGATACCCGATGTCCAAGGGCAAAGAGACACATATGCACACACACAAAGGAAAATGTGATGAAGAAGTATGCACACACAAGCGGGCATGCAAACACACACGTAGGCATGTGGACACACCTCCTCAGGCATAAAGACATAGCGTCTGCACAGACGCAGGCCCATGTACATTCCCACAGCCGCCCAACTCTGGGCTCCCTCCCGGGGATCCATGCTCACACCTAATGAAGCCCTGCCAGTTCCAAACCAGCAACTCGTAACTAAATAAATATGATAAACAACTCCCCTCCAGATGGCTCCGCACGCACACCCACTCCTCCCACTTGGAGGGATGGCGCATTCTATGCCAATAAATCCTCCTGTTTGAAAACATTTGCCTTCTTAATTGGCCCGTTTACGGGTAAAATATGTTTCTGGGTAGTGCTCTGCCAGAATGGGGTGCAGAGATGCCCCACCCTGCCTGGGGCTCAGCCAGGAGACAGGCCTTGGAGCTGCGGGTGCACCTCCAGCCTGGCCCAGGAAGACAAGCTTGACCCCTGCCGAGACAAGGCTGAAGGGAAAGGCTCTCCCTATGGCTTTTTTCCTCCCTGCGTCTCGAGTTTTCTTTGGGTTCACATTTATTGAGCTTGCTGCAAGCAGCACTGCCATCAGAGACACCCTCTTCTCTCCATGTTTGTGTTCCTGGCCAGGCGCCTGTGAGGTGTGCTGACTGTGATGACCCCCATAGTGGGGTGCAGGGTGATTCCCCCAAAGATATACCGACATCCAAATCCCCAGAGCCTGTGAATGTGACCTTCTTTGGGAAAAAGGTCTTTGCTGGTGTAATTAAATGAAGGACCTTAAGATGATATCCGAGATTACCCAAGTGGGCCCTAAATCCAATGTCTTACAAGAGACCACAGATGATACATGTGGAGAGGAAGGTGATAAAGGGCTGGTCTGTGGCTCAGCAGCCTGGGTCAGAGTGGGTAGATTGTTTGATTCATCCACTGTGTGACCTTGGCCAAGTCACTCCCTACCTCTGAGACTCCATCTTCTCATCTGTGAAATGGGGGACATAATAACAGCCACTCCTAGGGTTATTGAGGGGACTGATGGAAATAAAGCCCCCAAAAGCACTCCAATAAATAATATAAAACAAAACAAAATGAATGAATAATGGTTGAAAAAAAACTCACAAAGCCCTAAGCAGTACACTGACTACTCAATAAGTGCTGGCTGGTGTTAGGGTGAGCTTAGAAGCCACTGAGAGGCAGCACATAGCCTCTGGCCACGGAAGGTCACTTTATGGCCAGTGTGGCCAGGATGACCACATAGTAGGCCAAGGCAGGCTGGTCCCCTGACAGATGGGGTTGTGGCTGTGAGCCTGTGCTCACCATGAGCATCCTCCTCAGAGGACACCCAGTCCTCTGCTCATGACAGCCCAGCCGCTGTGCTGAGAGCTGAGAGGTGGCCAAGGAGGGTCTGCATGGCCAGGGACAGGGAGAAGGCAGGCTCCCCCCACTGACACCAGCCCATCTTTCCTGGCAGTGTGCAGTAGGCGCTCAGAAGAGGCAGCCTCAGTGACTTCCTCTCTCTCTTCATGGGAACATCATCTAGATTTATAACCAATGTGACAGCTAAGAGTTCAGAGTCTGGCCAATATAAACAAACCTTAATGTTAACCATGAAGGGTTGGCTAAGGTTAAATGCAGGAAGAAAAGGGAAGTGACAACATTGTCACCAAACCAGATCCATTGAATTATCATTGTTCTGCAGAGACTTGATCATATAGGGTCCAAGGTCAGGGCTCTGGTCCTCCTTGCAGGCTGTTTTGATGAAAGCAAATGTCCATGGATAATTTGATGAAATTATCCTTTTCCTCAAATAATTCATTTCTTCAGCTAGCAAGTACTGAGCACCTACTAAGTGCAGGCACACATGGGTGCTGAGCACAGGAATACAATAGCCTCTGCTGTCATGGAATTTAGGGCCAGGAGAAAGACACCCGACAAGGAAATGGAGTGCCTCTAAGGTGATGATAATGAGACAGGGCTATGCGTGGAGCTATGAGAATATGGAGCTGGGGAGTCAGGGATGGGAGAGCAAGCCAGGCAGAAGGGCCTCTCTGCTGTTAAGGATAAAAGGCAGGCAGGGGAGCTACAACACCTGGCCTAGATATCAAGAAGTACTCCTGGCAGCTGAGTGGAGAATGGTTTATAGGGGATCAGGGAGACAGGGAAACCAGTGAGGAGGCCATGACAAGCAAGGAATGAGGGTGGCCTGAACCAGAGCCAAGGCAAGTTCATGGGTGTGCAACCTGTGCAACCACACAGGGCCTTCATCCAGAAGGGCCCCCCACTTGGTTTAATACTTGTCACTGTCTTGAAATTGCTAATAATTTTTGAAGAAGGGGCCCTGTGTGTTCATGTTGCCCTGGCCCCTATAAATTACATAGAGGGCCAACAAAAGCAGAGAAAGGATCTTTCTTAAACACTCAAAGTCACAAATCTTTTTGCACCGGTGGCTGTAATAGAGCTTGTACCATCTCTGAGAGCCAACTTTGAGGAATTTTGTTGTCTTGTTAGTAGCCTGAAATTGGCCTTGGTGGGAGTACTTACACCACGGAAATCAGCTAACATTACAAGTCAGTCTTATTTTTTCAAAGACATTTATTCATCAACATGTCCCAGAGTGTGTCCAAGGCCACACTTGGGTAGTGTGCTAAAAATATAGTTTCTAGGTGACGCCAAAGCCCCCTGAGGCTGCAGGGCCAGCGCAGGAAGCCTGGGGCCCACCACAGTGCGTCCACACGCTTCATAGGAGGGAGGGCTAGAGAAAACCGGATTTGCGGAGTGGGATTGTGGGGGTGTCCCGCTTAGGGTCAAAAACAGAAGTTCTGGGCCTGGGACCCAACCCCACTGTCCCACGTGGAGGCTGAGCCCATGGGGGAGACATCACCCACAAGGTCGCCCACTTGGCTAGACTCCCGGGGCGAAGACGGGACCAATACAGAGCCCTCCTAGACCACGCGGGAGCAGCGCACACCAGCCCCCTCTCCTCGACCGCCCGGCCCCTGGCGCTCAGTAGATAATGACTATTATATTACGAATGTTGTGGCTATAATGGCCCCACCTCCTGGCTGGCTTCCCTCCATTCTGTTACAGCCTTACCTCTCATCCCCACTCTGGCAGGAGCCAGGACCTCCACACATACATCAATCTCATCCCACCCCAAATCCCCTGTCTCCGCCCCCGAGTCTGTCTCATCAGACCCCAGGAAGCAGGCAAGTTGGGATGGCTGGGGGTGGGAATTCTAAGCCCATTCCCAGCCCATCTTCCCCACCTCGCCTCCTCTCGCCTTTCCCTTCTGGAGCGCAGATCCTCCTGAAGAGCCCACACCGCCCCCCAACTCCCCGCCCCGAGGTTCCAGCGCAGCGCGGGGCCTCACTTCCGGGGAAATGGCGCCACCTTCAGGCACCCGGGTGCCCTGCGGCGTCGGCTCCTCACACCCGGGGCCTGGGCTCCCGCCCTGGTCCACAGCGTCACCCCGCCTGCAGGATGGAGCGGTGGACCGTGTTTCCCATCAAGTGTCCGGTGGAACCAACACACGCTGATGAGAAGCTTGGAAAACGCCCCCTGGAGATGCTCCGTGGACATTTGCCCTGAAGTCCGACTTGAGTTAACCCTTCAGTTCCCGGAACATGAATGCTGAGGCCATGGGAAAGTCATTCTTTCTAGGACTCAGTTTCCTCATCTGCAGCATGGGGGTGAGAGTTCAGTTCAGTTCAGTTCAGTTCAGTCGCTCAGTCTTGTCCGACTCTACGACCCCATGAATCGCAGCACGCCAGGCCTCCCTGTCCATCACCATCTCCCGGAGTTCACTCAGACTCACGCCCATCGAGTCCGTGATGCCATCCAGCCATCTCATCTTCGGTCGTCCCCTTATCCTCCTGCCCCCAGTCCCTCCCAGCATCAGAGTCTTTTCCAATGAGTCAGCTCTTCGCGTGAGGTGTCCAAAGTACTGGAGCTTCAGCTTTAGCATCATTCCTTCCAAAGAAATCCCAGGGTTGATCTCCTTCAGACTGGACTGGTTGGATCTCCTTGCAGTCCAAGGGACCCTCAAGAGTCTTCTCCAACAACACAGTTCAAACGCATCAATTCTTCGGCGCTCAGCCTTGTTCACAGTCCAACTCTCACATCCATATATGACCACAGGAAAAACCATAGCCTTGACTAGACGGACCTTAGTCGGCAAAGTAATGTCTCTGCTTTTGAATATACTATCTAGGTTGGTCATAACTTTTCTTCCAAGGAGTAAGTGTCTTTTAATTTCATGGCTGCAGTCAGCATCTGCAATGACTTTGAAGCCCAAAAAAATGAAGTCTGACACTGTTTCTACTGTTTCCCCATCTATTTCCCATGAAGTGATGGGACCAGATGCCATGATCTTCGTTTTCTGAATGTTGAGCTTTAAGCCAACTTTTTCACTCTCCTCTTTCACTTTCATCAAGAGGCTTTTTAGCTGCTCTTCACTTTCTGCCATAAAGGTGGTGTCATCTGCATATCTCAGGTTAGTGATATTTCTCCTGGCAATCTTGATTCCAGCTTGTGTTTCTTCCAGTCCAGCGTTTCTCATAATGTACTCTGCATATCAGTTAAATAAGCAGGGTGACAATATACAGCCTTGACGTACCCCTTTTCCTATTTGGAACCAGTCTGTTGTTCCATGTCCAGTTCTAACTGTTGCTTCCTGACCTGCATACAGATTTCTCAAGAGGCAAGTTAGGTGGTCTGGTATTCCCATCTCTTTCAGAATTTTCCGCAGTTTATTGTGATCCACACAGTCAAAGGCTTTGGCATAGTCAATAAAGCAAAAATAGATGTTTTTCTGGAACTCTCTTGCCTTTTTCATGATCCAGTGGATGTTGGCAATTTTATCTCTGGTTCCTCTGCCTTTTCTAAAACCAGCTTGAACACAGGGAGTTCACGGTTCACGTATTGCTGAAGCCTGGCTTGGAGAATTTTGAGCCTGACTTTACTAGCATGTGAGATGAGTGCAATTGTGCAGTAGTTTGAGCATTCTTTGGCGTTGCCTTTCTTTGGATTTGGAATGAAAACTGACCTTTTCCAGTCCTGTGGCCACTGCTGAGTTTTCCAAACTTGCTGGCATATTGAGTGCGGCACTTTCACAGCGTCATCTTTCAGGATTTGAAACAGCTCAACTGGAATTCCATCACCTCCACTAGCTTTGTTTGTAGTGATGCTTTCTAAGGCCCACTTGACTTCACATTCCAAGATGTCTGGCTCTAGATTAGTGATCACATCATCATGATTATCTGGGTCATGAAGATCTTTTTTGTACAGTTCTTCCGTGTATTCTTGCCACCTCTTCTTAATATCTTCTGCTTCTGTTAGGTCCAGACCATTTCTGTCCTTTATCGAGCCCATCTTTGCATGACGTGTTCCCTCGGTATCTCTGATTTTCTTGAAGAGATCTCTAGTGTTTGCCATTCTGTTGTTTTCCTCTATTTCTTTGCATTGATCGCTGAAGAAGGCTTTCTAATCTCTTCTTGCTATTCTTTGGAACTCTGCATTCGGATGCTTATATCTTTCCTTTTCTCCTGGGCTTTTCACCTCTCTTCTTTTCACAGCTATTTGTAAGGCCTCCCCACACAGCCATTTTGCTTTTTTGCATTTCTTTTCCATGGGGATGGTCTTGATCCCTGTCTTCTGTACAGTGTCACGAACCTTATTCCATAGTTCATCAGGCACTCTATCAGATCTAGGTCCTTAAATCTATTTCTCACTTCCACTGTATAATCATAAGGGATTTGATTTAGGTCATACCTGAATGGTCTAGCGGTTTTCCCTACTTTCTTCAATTTAAGTCTGAATTTGGTAATAAGGAGTTCATGATCTGAGCCTCAGTCAGCTCCTGGTCTTGTTTTTGTTGACTGTATAG
The DNA here is from genome assembly GCF_032405125.1 of Capricornis sumatraensis. Classification (NCBI taxonomy): domain Eukaryota; kingdom Metazoa; phylum Chordata; class Mammalia; order Artiodactyla; family Bovidae; genus Capricornis; species Capricornis sumatraensis. The sequence goes on along the minus strand of NC_091083.1, from coordinate 66,550,489 downwards.
AGCTTCTCCATCTTTGGCTGCAAAGAATATAATCAGTCTGATTTCGGTGTTGACCGTCTGGTGATGTCCATGTGTAGAGTCCTCTCTTGTGTTGTTGGAAGAGGGTGTTTGCTATGACCAGTGCGTTTTCTTGGCAAAACTCTATTAGTCTTTGCGCTGCTTCATTCCACATTCCAAGGCCAAATTTGCCTATTACTCCAGGTGTTTCTTGGCTTCCTACTTTTGTATTCCAGTTCCCTATAATGAAAAGGACATCTTTTTTGGGTGTTAGTTCTAAAAGGTCTTGTAGGTCTTCATAAAACCGTTCAACTTCAGTTTCTTCAGCGTTTCTGGTTGGGGCATAGACTTGGATAACTGTGATATTGAATGGTTTGCCTTGGAGATGAACAGAGATCATTCTGTCATTTTTGAGATTGCATCCAAGTACTGCATTTCGGACTCTTTTGTTGACCATGATGGCTACTCCATTTCTTCTGAGGAATTCCTGCCCGCGGTAGTACATATAATGGTCATCTGAGTTAAATTCACCCATTCCAGTCCATTTTAGTTCGCTGATTCCTAGAATGTCGACGTTCACCCTTGCCATCTCCTGTTTGACCATTTCCAATTTGCCTTGATTCATGGACCTGACATTCCAGGTTCCTATGCAATATTGCTCTTTACAGCATCGGATCTTGCTTCTATCACCAGCCACATTCACAGCTGGGTATTGTTTTCGCTTTGGCTCCATCCCTTCATTCTCTCTGCAGTTATTTCTCCACTGATCTCCAGTAGCATATTGGGCACCTAATGACCTGGGGAGTTCCTCTTTCGGTATCCTATCATTTTGCCTTTTAATACTGTTCATGGGCTTCTCAAGGCAAGAATAGTGAAGTGGCTTGCCATTCCCTTCTCTAGTGTGTATATGTCAGTCCCAATCTCCCAATTTATCCTTCCCCACATCCGGTGCTCTATTAGAACTAATCCTGCCCTCATCAGGAGGTGGAGTCCAATTCCCCTCCGCTTGAACCTGGATGAGTCTGCAACTCATATAACCAGTAAAACACAGCAGTGTGACTTCACATGACTTCCAAGGCTAGGTCATAAAGGTGATAAATACACCATCAACAATACTGGCTGGGACCATCAATTTTAGGGCCCTGACCTTGGACAACACCAAGGCCTGCATGCTGTGAGGAGGCTCGAGCCACATGGAGAAGCCATGTGTTCTTGCTGAGCTCCCAGGGGAGGTCCTAGCCCACAACCCGCACCCATAGCCACACATACCACGCAACTGAAGAGGTCTCCATATGTTCCAACTGCTGACGTCACCAGCCTTCTGGGGCTTGGGAGGGGAGGCGCTAATTACCACGGAACAGAGAGAAGTCATACCCTCTGGGTCCTTTCTGAGTTTCTGAACACAGAATCTGTGAGCATAAGGAAATAGTTGCATTTCACAACTAAGTTTCAGGGTGGTTTATGTGAAGCAATAGGTAAGCAGAACTGCCATAGTGTGTACCATAGTGTCTTTGTCCATGCTTTCTGCGAAGGAACCAAGTGCCCCCCATGTAGCTGCCCAAGCAGAGGAGGGAGAGAAGGAAACTGAGGTAGTACCCGTGAGATGGTTTGGGGAAAAAAGGTCGGGCCTTTGCATGGGAAGGGGAAACCAGCCCCAAAGGAGTCCCATCTTCAAAGCCCCTGTGGGAACCTACTTTGTAGCTCAAAGAACTCTACTACTGCTCTGTGGTGACCTACGTGGGAAGGAAATCCACTCAAAAAAGAAGGGATATGTGTATTCATACAGCTGATTCACTTTGCTGGACAGTAGAAACTAATACAACATTGTAAAGCAACTATACTCCAATAAAAATTAATTTTAAAAAAGCCCATTGGGGAAGGAGTGAGGAGCCCAACTCCACTGTATGACTCTGACCCACAGCTCCATTCCAGGTCAGCTGGATGATTCCAGATCCTGTTGCCTGTGGCCTTTCTACTCTCAGCAGGATTTCCAAGAGAGTTGGCCTCCTCTTTGGGCCTCAGCACTTGATCACATTCAGAGTTGGCACCTTCTAAGGGAGACAGGAGTCTGTGAACCTAGCCCTCCCCCACCACCACAGCAGGGAAGGGCTTGGGGCTGGATTCTCATGGCTCTGCTGCTCACCAGCTCAGTGACCTGGGCCCCCAGTCACTTTATCCCTCTGAACCTGTTTTCTCAGCTGTAAAATAGGGCAGTGAGTGGTTCACCCCTGAAACAGTTCTTGTGTGAATTAAATGAGATGAGATGAAGGCAGATTAAGCGCCTGATCTTAGTAAATGCTCGCTTAACGTTTGCCATTCTTTTGAGACTGTTCTTGTTGAAAACCAAAGTCCAGGCAAGTAACATCACTGTGAGCAAGAGTACACACTGCTGCTTTCTCCTGCTGTGGCCTACATTGCCCTGTGGGAATTTGGGCCCAGGTTAGCCAGAGCCTCACAGAAATCTAGCCTGGGCTTGGTGCAGAGCCTGGGCTGCAGGACCCAAAGATTTATGTGTCTCTCCCAGCTCCATCTGCTTCCTCTGTTTACTAGGTAAGGTCAGAATGCAGCTTAGCAGGAAGGAGGGAAGCTCTTTCTGCAAGGTGGGTACCCAGGGCAGACGGGAAGAGATCTGGTTGGGGAGACAGGGACTCAAGCTCAGCCTGTACTTACTATGGGAATTGACGTACCTTGGCACCTCAGTTTCCTTATCTGTCATTCATTGAATAAATACTTATCAAAGGTCTATTGATTCTGTGTGATTGTCCCGCTCAGACCCACAAGCAAGCCCAAGATGGCCTCCAGGCCTTTGCATGTGCTGTTGAAAATTATCCTCCTAGTTCCAAGTCTTTCACAACTTTTCCCTTGCTGCGTCCTTAGCACCCCTCAATCTTGGTTGAGAGAGCACTTCTTCCCACAAGCCCTCCTCGGTCGGATGCCTCCTTCTTTAAAAATTCTGACCACATCCCAGGGCACATGGGACCTTAGTTCCCTGACTAGGGATTGAACCCATGCCCCCTGCATTGGAAGGTGGTGTCTTAACCACTGGACTGCCAAAGCCCTGTCTCCTTCTTAACTGGTTTCACTGTATTGATTATCCAGCCTGTGGTAGCAATAATGATGAGGAGGAGGATGGCAGTGGCCTAATTTCCTCACCAAGAGCCTTGTGAGAGCTGGCACAAAGCTGCCCAAAATACAGATGTTGGGTAAATGGCCTTCATAGGACAAGAAACTCATTAGCTGCTTCTGTCGCTTATTAGCATGGAACCAGAAGCTTCTCTAAGCCATAGTTTTCACTTCTAGCAAATGGGGCTCATAATAACCTGTTCTTCCCACCTCTACCCACCTCACAGAGCTGCCAAAGCCCTGATGGGTGCTTTGCAGGCCTTGACCTCACAGCTGTGTGAGGCACCATCGTGCACTGAATAGTGTCCCCCAAACTAATGTCCACCTGGAACAACTCTACAATGTCACTTTGCTTGGAAATGGGGGTCGTTGCAGATGTAATTAAGGATCAAGATGAGATCACATTGAATTAGGTACCCTAACACATAATGAGAGGTGTCTTTATAAGTGACAGAAAAGGACACACAGACAGGGAAGAAGGTCATGTGAAGATGGAGGTAGAGACTGAAGTGATGGAGCTACAAGCCAAGGAATGCTAGGAGCTCCCTGAGGATAGAAGGGGCGAGGAAGGGTCCTCCCTACTAGGAGCTCCCTGAGGATAGAAGGGGCGAGGAAGGATCCTCCCTACAAGGCCTCTGGAGTGTGGCCCTGCTGATACCTCGATTTTGTACTTATGACCTCTTGAACTGTAAGAGAATAAATTTCTATAGTTTTAAAGTAACTGTGCACTCAATAAATATTTGTTGAGTAAATTTTGAATGGTTAAGTCAATGTCTTTACTGTTTGTACCAGCTGAAATCTTCTGTAGCTTATAAGCCAAGGAATCCTACGCAGTCACTTCTCTCTCCATCCTGAGAACATCCAGAGAACAGGAAGGGGACTGGGCATTACTGAACACAGCATCCCACAGGCCTGGCACAAAGCCCACATCAAGTAGGAATAAGTAGGAATAAGTTTCTCACAGGGGCCCCAGACACTGCCCAGGAATTAGCTTCGGGCCTGCCGGAGCTGGATGCTTGGGTCTGCCAGCTCCCCTCTCCAAATCCCAGGGTGAGACGCCCCTGAAGCAGCTGATGAGAAAAGTGTAATGTCCACTGTGCATTTCCCACATCAGATGATGCCTGCCGAACACCAGCTGCAGGCTGAGAAGGGGGCATCTGGCAGCAATCACTGCCATTAGATTCTTCTTAAGGTGGAAAGAACTTCTGAGAACACCGCAGGCAACATCCACTCAAGCCATAAATCCTCAAGCCACCACGGTGAAGTCCCGATTACAAGTGTGGCAGCTTGGGTGGAGGAGCAGGGCAGGAATAGCTTTGCAGACGGGACATCTGAAATGATCTGGTCCGGCCTGGCTGTTTCACAGGCGAGCAAATGACATTCAGGGCAGGTAGGCAGCTTGCCACAGGGCACCCAGTGATCAATAGCATGTTTAACTGTGAACTCAGGTTGGGTGTTTTTTATGACTTTTTTTAAATTTAAGTATAGTTGATTTACAATGTTGTGTAAATTTCTGCTGTAAAGTGATTCATTCACACATATATATACATTTCTTTATATTCTTTTCCATTATAGTTTACCCCAGGATACTGTGCTACCCAGTATATCCCACATGTATATATACTGCACGTGCTATACAGTATATGCTATGCAGAGATCCCTGTGCTATACGTAGGACCTTGTTTATCAGGTTGGTTTTAATCTCAAAAGGTGTAGGGATGGGCACTGGAAGGGGAGCCTCAATTCTGCCAATTTGCATGCAGAATAAAGGATTAATGTGCATAGGTCAACTTTTTTGAAGGAGAGGGTCCGGTGTTTACCAGGTTCTTTTTCGATTGATTGATTTTTGGCTGGGCTGGGTCTTCATTGCTGCATGGGCTTTCCTCTAGCTGGGGCGAGCGGGGGGCTACTCTCTAGCTGCAGTGTGCAGACTTCTCACTGCGGTGGCTTCCCTCGTTGCGGAGCCCGGGCTCTAGAGCACAGACTCAATAGTTGTGGTGCACGGGCTTAGCTGCTCCGCAGCATGTGGGATTTCCCCGGACCAAAGATCGAACCCGTGTTTCCCGCACTGGCAGGTGGATTCTTTACCACTGAGCCATCAGGGAAACCCTTCATCAGATTCTTAAGACAGTGTAAGACTACAGAAAACCAGAGACAGTGGAAGAGGCCGGGCCAAAATCACAGGGCAGGTCACAGCGGACCCGAGACAAGCATCTGTGCCCTCAATTCTCAGTCATTGCCCTACATCTTCCACCCCACAGGAAAGGCTATTTCCTTCAATAGACAGATGGGCCTCGTCAGTGGGCACACCAATGCTTCCAACAGGTGGAGGGTCTGTGGTTCTGCGGGCACTGCCCATGGACGCTGACAGAGAAGAACTAGAGAAGATCCTGGAGCCCCACAAGCACCAACTACTCCTGAACTGTGCCCAGGGGTTCCCCAAACAAGGTGAGGGCTTCTGGAACCTAAACATGTTTCCAGTAAGACACACTCTGCTCTTGGTTGATTGTTGATACACATCATGCTTGGGTCTTCCATGTTTCCAGACTCCCCTGGACACCACACTGGCCTGGAAAAGGTCACCTCCCAAAGCCAATGATAGTTTGATTAAACACAAAGGCAAAGTATGAAAATTAATCGAGATATTTAATAGACAGTGCAAACCATAATTTCATCTGAATATAAATGTATGCACATGTTTCCAATGGGTTATCTATCAGTTATCACAAACAGCAACAAGGACCTTAGAGCTATGTTAGAAAAATGTATAGCTGGAATTTAACTCAATCTCACACACTCTCAAGAGAACACCATCCATTTCAAATCAGTGTCACAAACTCCAAAAAGACCAGGGGAGTGGGAGTGAGGAGTGGGCCAGAGTGGGGAACACAGGGGCCAGTACACAGGTGATGGACAGAAATACAGCTCTCGAGGAAACCAAAATAGATGCATTATTACAGCTAATGACAAGGAAAAGCCTATGGCTTTTAAAAAACGACTCTTCTGCCAGTACCATACATGTCTTACAAAGAGATGTGCGACAAGTCAGCTGACTTAAAAGGACAGAGGCTACATTTTCAGGTCATTTTGACTGCAAACGGTCGACCCTTGCCATTGAGGTTCAGCAGTGGAGTTAGCGTAGTCCAGAAGCTCAATGTTGGATTTGCAAATACAGTTTATTTTACAGAAATTCAACATTATAAACAGCAGGCACCTCCCACCCACCCCTCCCCACCCCCTCCCCCCCACCTGTCCCGCTGGGTGCAGACCATGCTATGCGGAGTGAGCAGTGATGCAGCCCTACTGCTTTGGAGGGAGATTTGAGAGCGATGGAACCTGCCTGCACCACGTCCGGCCTGCCCCGCACACGCACGTGCCTGCCCGCCACGCAGGCCACCAGAGTCTGTCTGGGCCCAGCCCGCACTGGACTGGTTAAATGGTTCCAGCCCAGGTCTCTAATTCCTTCATGTCTTCATCTTCCTCTTCCTTCTTCTTGGCTGTATGAGGACAGAAAAGGCTGTTTAAGAAGGCTGGTCACTGCGTTCTCCACACATTCTGGCTGGATGCCAGGGCTGCGCTACCCCGTGTCTACAAAACGGCCCTGCCCGTGCAGCCCGCCGCATCTCCAGGCTATCAGCAGACTGCCTCTCTGTGCCTAAAAGCTGCAACGCAGAACTCCAGATAACCAGGCAGAGCTTCTCCAGCACCTCCCCTCCCCAATGCCAGAGCGAGACGAAATAGGGAGGATTCAACACTGAGTCCATCAGGATCCACGCGTGGCCTCCGGCCAGAGCATCTAACGTGGGGAAGAGTGGGAAGAACCCAGAAGAGCTCTAGTCTGAGCCACTCCTCTCCACCTCAAGGGCCTAAGCCGCCTCTCCACCACAGGCAGTTGGCTGGACAGCTTTCAGACCTGCACCCCACCCCTGGGCAGCTGACTTAACCAGAGGCACCACTTCCCCTTGACCTATGGGAGGATGAGAGGACAGAGCTTGGTCACACCCTGCTCCCTGGGTTCTCTCTCCATGCCAAATCAAGCTGCTTCACCTTTCCTAGAAGTTCTGGGTGGAATACTTCTACCCAAAGGTAAAATAATGGGGGAGGAGGGGCTCAAAGAATGAAATGAAGGTTTTATAGAACAAGGTCTCTAAAAAACCCAAAGCTGTGCTCGCTTCGGCAGCACATATACTAAAATTGGAACGATACAGAGAAGATTAGCATGGCCCCTGCGCAAGGATGACACGCAAATTCGTGAAGCGTTCCATATTTTTATACCTCAACATAATAAAAGCTATATATGACAAACCCACAGCAAACATTATCCTCAATGGTGAAAAATTGAAAGCATTTCCCCTAAAGTCAGGAACAAGACAAGGGTGTCCACTTTCACCGCTACTATTCAACATAGTTCTGGAAGTTTTGGCCACAGCAATCAGAGCAGAAAAAGAAATAAAAGGAATCCAAATTGGAAAAGAAGAAGTAAAACTCTCACTGTTTGCAGATGACATGATCCTCTACATGGAAAACCCTAAAGATTCCATCAGAAAATTACTAGAGCTCATCAATGAATATAGTAAAGTTGCAGGATATAAAATCAACACACAGAAATCCCTTGCATTCCTATACACTAATAATGAGAAAGTAGAAAAAGAAATTAAGGAAACAATTCCATTCACCATTGCAACGAAAAGAATAAAATACTTAGGAATATATCTACCCAAAGAAACTAAAGACCTATATATAGAAAACTATAAAACACTGAAGAAAGAAATCAAAGAGGACACTAATAGATGGAGAAATATACCATGTTCATGGGTTGGAAGAATCAATATAGTGAAAATGAGTATACTACCCAAAGCAATTTACAAATTCAATGCAATCCCTATCAAGCTACCAGCCATATTTTTCACAGAACTAGAACAAATAATTTCAAGATGTGTATGGAAATACAAAAAACCTCGAATTGCCAAAGCAATCTTGAGAAAGAAGAATGGAACTGGAGGAATCAACTTGCGTGACTTCAGGCTCTACTACAAAGCCACAGTCATCAAAACAGTATGGAACTGGCACAAAGACAGACATATAGATCAATGGAACAAAATAGAAAGCCCAGAGATAAATCCACACACATATGGACACCTTATCTTTGACAAAGGAGGCAAGAATATACAATGGAGTAAAGACAATCTCTTTAACAAGTGGTGCTGGGAAAACTGGTCAACCACTTGTAAAAGAATGAAACTAGATCACTTTCTAACACCGCACACAAAAATAAACTCAAAATGGATTAAAGATCTAAATGTAAGACCAGAAACTATAAAACTCCTAGAGGAGAACGTAGGCAAAACACTCTCTGACATAAATCACAGCAGGATCCTCTATGATCCACCTCCCAGAATTCTGGAAATAAAAGCAAAAATAAACAAATGGGATCTAATTAAAATTAAAAGCTTCTGCACAACAAAGGAAAATATACGCAAGGTGAAAAGACAGCCTTCTGAATGGGAGAAAATAATAGCAAATGAAGCAACTGACAAACAACTAATCTCAAAAATATACAAGCAACTTATGCAGCTCAATTCCAGAAAAATAAACGACCCAATCAAAAAATGGGCCAAAGAACTAAATAGACATTTCTCCAAAGAAGACATACGGATGGCTAACAAACACATGAAAAGATGCTCAACATCACTCATTATCAGAGAAACGCAAATAAAGACCACAATGAGGTACCACTTCACACCAGTCAGAATGGCTGCAATCCAAAAATCTGCAAGCAATAAATGCTGGAGAGGGTGTGGAGAAAAGGGAACCCTCCTACACTGTTGGTGGGAATGCAAACTAGTACAGCCACTATGGAGAACAGTGTGGAGATTCCTTAAAAAATTGCAAATAGAACTACCTTATGACCCAGCAATCCCACTGCTGGGCATACACACCGAGGAAACCAGAATTGAAAGAGACACATGTACCCCAATGTTCATCGCAGCACTGTTTATAATAGCCAGGACATGGAAACAACCTAGATGTCCATCAGCAGATGAATGGATAAGAAAGCTTTGGTACATGTACACAATGGAGTATTACTCAGCCATTAAAAAGAATTCATTTGAATCAGTTCTGATGAGATGGATGAAACTGGAGCCGATTATACAGAGTGAAGTAAGCCAGAAAGAAAAACACCAATACAGTATACTAACACATATATATGGAATTTAGAAAGATGGCAATGACGACCCTGTATGCAAGACAGCAAAAAAGACACAGATGTGTATAACGGACTTTTGGACTCAGAGGGAGAGGGAGAGGGTGGGATGATTTGGGAGAATGGCATTCTATCATGTATACTATCATGTAAGAATTGAATCGCCAATCTATGTCTGACGCAGGATACAGCATGCTTGGGGCTGGTGCATGGGGATGACCCACAGAGATGTTATGGGGAGGGAGGTGGGAGGGGGGTTCATGTTTGGGAACACATGTAAGAATTAAAGATTTTAAAATAAAAAATAAAAAAATAAAAATAAAAATAAAATAAAAAACCCAAAGCTGTTTCGGCTACCTATAAGCCCCAGCTGTGCACTGCACAAGATACCAGACGGGAAGAGAGAGCTGTCCTGGATGCAAACTCTCACCTTGTTTGGTGACAACAGGGACAGCAATTCTAGAATAGTGGTTCTCAACTGGATGAGATGTCTCCCCTCCCCCACCCCCCCAGCCCCCAGACATCTTGGAAAATCCGGTGACATGTTTGGTTGTCAAAACCTGGGGAGGCGGATGCCACTGGCATCTAGAGGGCAGAGGCCATGGGTGCTGCTCACCATCCAGAGGGCACAGCACAGGGCCCCTCCCAGTCCCCACTAAAAGAATGGTTTGGCTGTGTCAACAGCGCCAAGGTCAGGAGACAAGGAAAGAGCGGGTGGCACTGTCTTCAGGGCTGTCACAACAGATGCCACCTGGCTCTCAACTCTGGGCCACTCAGGACCCACACAAGCCAGCCGACCCCAGGATCACCGACCCCACGGGTAGTGGCTGTGTCATGACCGTGGATAAGAAGCACTCACCGGGTTTTGACGGTAGGGATATAGAGGGAACATTCGGTAGAGGAACTGTTTCCGGTCCACTGATTTCCAGCAAATTCTTGTCTAGTTCCTCCTGTTCTAGTTCTTCTAATTCTGCCATGAGCTCATCCTGGGAAAAGCAAACACAAAAATGAGGGCAACACCCTGAGGAACCCCAGCCCCTCCCGGGGTGCCTCCTACCCGACAGCTCAGGGGCCACACTTCCCTTCTGAGGTCAGGGCAGATGGACTCCAAGTGCACACTCTGTGACTCATCCTGAACACACTTCCACTGGTGAACGGAGCACACTATCAAGCAATTACTGACGTCTACGTGGGGTCCCTGCACCAGGCAGGGAGCATCTTGAGAAAAGGGATCGTATGTTTTCATTTCTCTCTCTCTCTCAGAACTGGGTGCACTGAGTGAATGTTCAGGAATGTCTGCTGAATTGAAATGAACTTGACTAGTCCATCAAACTCCAGTCTGAAAACATGGAAACCCTGGCGCTGGGAGCCAAAGGTAAGAGCTACAGGCTGCTTTTTCAGCTATATGGCAGCAATCAGCACAAAGAATTAGGTTCAGTGGAGAGGCCCTGACCTTCAGTGGACTCAAATCTAAAGCAGAATGAGGTACAGAGCCTGTAACTGTATTTTAAAAACCTAAGAGCTTCAACATTCAGAAAACCAAGATCATGGCATCTGGTCCCATCACTTCATGGGAAATAGATGGGGAAACAGTAGAAACAGTGTCAGACTTTATTTTTTGGGCTCCAAAATCACTGCAGATGGTGACTGCAGCCATGAAATTAAAAGACGCTTACTCCTTGGAAGAAAAGTTATGACCAACCTAGACAGCATATTCAAAAGCAGAGACATTACTTTGCCGACTAAGGTCTGCCTAGTCAAGGCTATGGTTTTTCCTGTGGTCATGTATGGATGTGACAGTTGGACTGTGAAGAAGGCTGAGCGCCAAAGAATTGATGCTTTTCAACTGTGGTGTTGGAGAAGACTCTTGAGATTCCCTTGGACTGCAAGGAGATCCAACCAGTCCATTCTGAAGGAGATCAACCCTGGGATTTCTTTGGAAGAAATGATGCTAAAGCTGAAGCTCCAGTACTTTGGTCACCTCATGCGAAGTGTTGACTCATTGGAAAAGACCCTGATGCTGGGAGGGATTGAGGGCAGGAAGAGAAGGGGACGACCGAGGATGAGATGGCTGGATGGCATCACGGACTCGATGGACGTGAGTCTGAGTGACCTCCGGGAGTTGGTGATGGACAGGGAGGCCTGGTGTGCTGCGATTCATAGGGTCGTAAAGAGTCGGACACGACTGAGCGACTGAACTGAACTGAACTGAAGAGCTTCAAGGTTCCAATTGCTATGGCAGAAATTGGTAGGTGACCAAGTTCCAGATGAATCCTTCAGGGATCAGATGCAAACATTCCTTCCTTGGTTTCACCTTTATCTCCCAGCAGAGCTGTCTGAGGGCGAACCCCATAAATTCCTCAGGGCATGGTGACCTCAGCTGCCCCTGCTCTGAGCTCAGGGGCCCACCACGGAAGGGTGCAGGGTCACTGCTTGCTGAAACCAGTATTGACCTGAAGTCTGCTGAGATGTCCTGACAAAGGTTCCTTTACTCCACCTTCACTCCCCCAAAACTGAAAGCATCTCTCAAAACCCAGAATTCGGAAGGGTGCATGCCACACCTTGTGTCTACGTTCAGGTTTCTGGAGGGAGGAGACCTGGTGATTTCCAGACCACATACCCACTGCTGGAGAGGACTCAAGTGCACATCAGAGGCAGCCCGGGCACCAGCTGAGAAGCTGGTGTGGTCAGCACAAAACCACTCACCTCATCAAACTCTTCTCCAAACCCTACAGGTTTTGAAATAGCTGTTGAAATCTCTTCTGCAAGTTCCTGCTGGTCAGCAATGTCCTGCATTAACTCATCAACTTTATCGATGTCCCTTTAAATGAAACAAGCGTTGTGTTAGTCTATGTACAGAGGGTCTGTGAGGCAGAAACAAGGATCTGCTGCCTGGCCCCAGCCCCACAATCACTCCTTCTGAGGAATTCTTTTTTTTTTTTTTTTGGCTGTGCTGAGTGGCATGTGGAATCTTAGTTCCCTGACCAGGTATCGAACCCAAGCCCCCTGCAGTGGAAGCACGGAGTCTTAACCATTGGACCACCAGGGAAGTCTTGCGGAATTCCTTTTTTGTCTTTGTCTTCTTCCCCCTCTTTTAAACTAGAGAATCACAGAATCAAGAGGACAAAAACATCCTTAGACATCACCCAGTCTAACACCCCGAGGAAATAAAGCTGGCAAAGTTAGATGCCATCGTGAGAGTCTCTTATGCAAGCTGATAAACACATTAGATGAGACCGTGGGACTTGGGAACTCCTGGGTCAATAGCTCTTCAAGTTCAAGGGCAACTCTGCACAGTGATAGGTAAAATCACAAATCCTACAACAGAACCATGCAACGTGACCAGCCCTTCCCATCTACACAAATCTACTATGGCTCCTGCACGAGGCCCCAAAGGAAGGGCAAACAATGCAGATTATTCCCTATGCACTGCCACTAACGCCAACAGACTTACAGTCAGTCAATATCACATATACACGTGTATCTCCAAGCACGGTATTCACTAAGAGGTGCTGTGGAGAACACAGCCATGAAGGGGACACGCACCTTACTCAGGAAGCTCAGTCTGATGAACATCCCCTCAGACAGTAGCTCAGTCATCTGAAGGCTACTTTTCCCGCAATCCCACACTTCTAGGGCAGGGATCAGCAAGCTTTTCCCATAA